>NC_045618.1:21781508-23052422 GCF_009829155.1 Mustela erminea | reverse complement strand
ATTTGTATCTAATTTCATCAAACACTTTTACTGCTTCTAATGATATCATATATCTTTAAAATTTAATTTTTTTAATATTCATACATTGAAGGTATTCTTTTTTTGAACTTTTTAAGTCAACATATAATGTATTATTTGTTTCTGGGGTACCAGTCTGTGATTCATCAGTGTTGCCAATTCACAGAGCTCACCATAGCACATACCCTCCCCAATGTCCATCACCCAGTCACCCCATCCTTCCAGCCCCCTCCACTCCAACAGCTCTCAGTTTCTTTCCTGAGATTAAGAGTCTTTTTTTTTTTAAAGATTTTATTTATTTATTTGACAGACAGAGATCACAAGTAGGTGGAGAGGCAGGCAAAGAGAGAGGAGGAAGCAGGCTCTCTGCTCAGCAGGACCCTGGACCCAGGACCCTGGGATCATGACCTGAGCCGAAGGCAGAGGCTTTAACCCACTGAGCCACCCAGGTGCCCCCTGAGATTAAGAGTCTTTTATGTTTTGTTTCCCTCTCTGGTTACATTTAAGGTATCCTTAAAATCAGGAACAGTATAAAGTTACTTGTTACTGTATTTTCTATTCAATATTACTTTAAGTGTCTCTATACAGCTCAACAACCTTATAAAAAAATTCTTTACAGTAGCTTGTTCATAATACCAGCAACCTTCTACCTAGAACTCAATCAATCAAGCTTGCCTAACTTTTATTTTGAGAATATTTTAAGACATTGTTTAGTTTCAACTTAATTTAATAAATGGAAAGATGGTGGATTTATAGCTAGGAAAATTCACCCTATTAAAAGATGTCAGTGGTCCGGTCACCAAACTGTGGAAAGAACCAAGATGCCCTTCAACGGACGAATGGATAAGAAAGTTGTGGTACATATACACTATGGAGTATTATGCCTCCATCAGAAAGGATGAATACCCAACTTTTGTAGCAATATGGACAGGAATGGAAGAGATTATGCTGAGTGAAATAAGTCAAGCAGAGAGAGTCAATTATCATATGGTTTCACTTATTTGTGGAGCATAACAAATAGCATGGAGGACAAGGGGAGTTAGAGAGAAGGGAGTTGAGGGAAATTGGAAGGGGAGGTGAACCATGAGAGACTATGGACTCTGAAAAACAATCTGAGGGTTTTGAAGGGGCGGGGGATGGGAGGTTGGGGGAACCAGGTGGTGGGTATTAGAGAGGGCACGGATTGCATGAAGCACTGGGTGTGGTGCAAAAACAATAATACCATTATGCTGAAAAAAATAAATAATTTTTTTTAAAAAAGCTGTCAGTGGTCTCCAAATTGGACTGTAAATTTAATGTCATCATTCAAAATCCTGAAATATTATTTTGTGAAGACTTACCAGCCAATCCTAAAGTTCATATTCCAAGAGTATATTAACAAGAAATTTCCAATTTCTGTAATGGCAGAATTGATAATTCTGAAAGACTCATTGAGAACAATTAGAATATTAGTCAAAATATACTTTAAAATTCTGTTTGGCATTATGCTTAAAGAAAGAAGCCAGACAGTAAAGTATGTACACCATATGGTTCCATTTTATGGAACTCAAAAAAAGATTAAAGCAATCTATAGTGAAGAAACAGATTAGTATTACTTGGGGCCAGAGATGAAGATTGTTGAGTTTAGAACATGTGGGAAGTTTTTATTATGATGAAAATGTTTCATACCTTGATTATGATGGTTGCTACACAAGTATATACATTTGTTATAGCTAATCAAACTACATAGCATCCTACTATATGTAAATTATCCCTCAATAAAGTTGTTTTCCCCCTCAGCAATGAAGACTTCATTACATAAACTTGGTGTGGGTTTCTGCATCTTCATTGATGAGAACATTTATGATATCATTAAGAAATTCAGTTTATGGGGTATTCTTTTTTTTTTTTCAAATTTTTTAAAAATTTTGTTTCAATGTAACAGAATTCATTGTTTATGCACCACACCCAGTGCTCCATGCAATACGTGCTCTCCATAATACCCACCACCAGGCTTAGCCAACCCTAAGATTGTTTTTCAGAGTCCATAGTCTCTCATGGTTCATCTCCCCCTCCAATTTCCCTCAACTCCCTTTTCCTCTCCATCTCCCCATATCCTCCGTGTTATTTAAGTTATTTTTTTTTTAAATCTATTTGAAAATACCAGTGGACTAACAAGACAGTGAACAGATTGTCTCCACTAAAGACAAGGGTCTTGGGTTCCCTGGGTGGCTCAGTGGATTAAAGCCTCTGCCTTCAGCTCAGGCAGAGGCTCAGGTCATGATCCTGGGGTCCTGGGATTGAGCCCCACATTGGGCTCTCTGTTCAGCAGGGAGCCTGCTTCCTCCTTTCTCTCTCTTTGCCTGCCTCTCTGCCTACTTGTGATCTCTGTCAAATAAATAAATAAAATCTTAAAAAAAAAAAATAAAAAGACAAGGGTCTTGAGAAAGGCAAAGACACAGTTAGGTTTTTGGAGAACTTTTTCCAAGGTGCATTTGGAGAAACTTTTTCTGAGGTGCCACTTGCCACTTCCAGAAGAGGAAGCTAAAGGAGGATGAACTGACAGCCTCATGGAGGCTAGAAAGACAAGAACTGATGGAGAGCCAAAAAGGAAAATAGAACTAGTAAAACTCTTTTACCTGGTCTTAGTACCTGCATTGGCTATATCATATACATTAAGTGTGAATCAGAAGTAGACAAGACCATTCAGGGGATACAGCTCAGCTTTGAACCATATCAGTGTGGGAATTACTCTGAAGGGAGCCCAAATTGAACTCCCAGTTACTTGGCTGAGGTAAATGTGAATCTTCTGTGGTGGGAATTATTATTGTAAGCCTCAAAATATTTTAAGTAACAATTTTGCAAATGCAACATCCAACACACAAGAAATAGTAACTGGGCAACATTCTAAAAACTTTCACTCATCAAAAACATGGAAAGTCTAAGAAACTGCCACACACCAGAAGAGGCTAAGGAAACATAGTAACTAAATGCAATTTGGTATTCTGGATGGGCTCCCAAACAGGAAAAGAATACTAGGATAAAACTATTGATAGAGAAAAAGAGTTTGGAGATATATATGTTATGAGATCTATATATATATCTCCATATACATATATACACACATACATATTTTACATATGTATATTTTATATGTATGTGTGTATATAGGTATATAGAGATATATATTATATATATGTAATGTATCTGTACATATATATGTAATTTTACATATATATGTAAAATATAAATAAAATATATATAAAATATGTGTGTATATGTGTAATTATTATTATTTTATTAGGGAGAGAAGGACAGTGGGAGACGGATAGAGAGAGCCCCAACTTGCTCCATGCCCAGCACAAAGCCAAACATGGGGCTCAATCTCACCACCCTGAGATCATGACCTGAGCAAAAATCAAGAGTCAGATGCTTAACCGACTGAGCCACCCAGGTGCTGCAAAGATGACTATATTTAATGTGCTCAAAGGATATTAAACACAAAAGTAGTATGTTGTCACAAAGTAAACACTATTTTTTGTAAAACTGGAAAAAAAGTCTAAAACTAAAAAAAAAAAAAAAAATTTAAACACTTAAGCTCAGAACTTAAATTAATGAATTCAATGGATGGGGCTTCTTCTTTGATCTCTGACATGTAAATAGCTTGGTAGTCACACTGCTGTCCTTACAGCAAGAAAATTCAGGCAAATGGCCACACCAGAACTTGGAGTCATGCACAGCCAGAGGGACATAGCAACTAAAATTTGTTCACATTTAGAATAGAAGCTGCTAGACACCCTGAACTAGTAGGATCACTGACTTAACTAGCAGTTTAATCAATTTCAGCAAGCTGAATGAGGACTAGCTTGAGAGTAAGAAATTCCTAGGGTCACATTCATAGAAAGATCCCCACACAATTATAGGCTCTTTCCCTCTGGGAACCACACCAGGTTCTCAAAGTGAGGGTATAAGAAAGATTCCCTTGTGGTCATGGCAAAGGAGAGGAAGATTAGGCATTGATAATCCCTTCTCCCTAACAGGGACTTACTTCCCAGGGAAAAGGTCTTCACCTGAGGGTAATACCAAGACCTCATTCCAGCTACAACAAGGAAAGTCCAATCCACTTCAGTCTGCTCTAGGCTTTCTGTCTCATCTACAAACAACAACAGCAACAACAGCAAAAAGTCAATGAATAAAAAATAAAAATAAAAGTCAATAGGGGACACAACTTCACCAAAATAGATTGGAAATGCCTTGGAAGGAAGTAGGCAATAGAGAGGGAAAATCTACACCAGTGAATGTGGGATAGAAACATTTGTAAAGCCACACTGCAAAGACAGAAAAAGTACCTGAGTGATATATCTGAGATCTTCCCTAAATTAATGACAGGTGACAAACCACAGGTGAAGGAATCTCAGAGAACCTAAGCAAGACAAATTAAATAAATAAATAAATAAACAAATAAATAAATAAATAAATAACAACTGGGCAAACTGTATTGAAACTGAAGACAAAGAAAATCTTGAAAATTTTAAAGAAAATATTCAATGCATGGATTTAACAGCTGATGAGACATGGCTAAAGAATGAATTAGAGATCTGAAAGATAGGACAAAGCGTAGGCTGAAGCATGGACGGACAAAAGGAACAATAGCAAAGAGAACAAGAGAAACAAAGTATTAAGGTCTTTCATGTATTTGTTATTTCAGTGGAAGAGGAGAGTGGCTATCTGCCTGGAGTTTTCTTGGTGGGAAGTTTAATTTTTTTTAATATAAACTCAAGTTTTCATAGATATCATGCAACTCAGAATTTCTTCTTGCAAAAAGATTTACCAAGTTGCATTTTCCAATTGTCTATTTTATTTGTTATTGTATTTATTGGCATAAGGTTATTATATTCCTGTATTACCATATTTATGTCTGAGAACTATATAATGATATTTCCTCTTCATTCCCATTTTCAGTAATTTGTGTTTTCTCTCTTATTTTTTTTTAATTCTTGATGACTCTTGGCAGGCTTTGCCAATATTATTAATCTTTCCAGAAAACCAATTTTTTACTTTGTTAATTTTCTCAACTTTGCTTTCTTAAAATATTTCGTTGATTTCTACTCTTATGTTGGTTATTTCCTCCTACCAATTTTGTGTTTAACTTACTGATCTTTACACATGTCTTAAGGTATAAACTGAGATCATTGCTTTCAGACTTCCTCTTCGATGCAAGCATTTAAAGATATAAAACCCTTAGTGTGCCTGGGTGGTACAGTTTGTTGAGTGTCTGACTTGGTTTTGCCTGGGGTTATGATCTCAGGGTCACGGGATCAAGCCCCACCTTGCGCTCCACACTCAGGCTCTCCACTTAGCTTGGAGTCTGCTTGTGTTTCTCTCTACCTCTCCTTCTGCCCCTCTCCACTACACCCCCCTCCCATGTTCCCTCTCTCTCTCTCTCTCTCTCTAAAATAAATAAATAAGTCTTGAACAAAATAAAAATAAAGGTATAAAATCTCATTTGAGTACTGCCTTAGTTGCTCATACTAACTTTGGTATATTATATACCCATTACCTGCAGTTCAATACATTTTTTATTTTGTGTGTGTGATTTCCTCTTTGACCAATAATTTATTTCTGAGTGGGCTATTTTGTTTCTAAATATTCATGTCTCTTTTAGATACATAGTTTTCATTTAATTAATTTGTAGTGAGGATAAATATTTTATGATTTCAACACTTTAAACTATATTAAGACTTACTTTTGGCCCAACGTATGATAAATGCTCTATCATGGTGAATATCCCCTATGTACTTGAAAAAATATGTTTTCTGAAGTTGTTGAGTATAGTATCCTATAAATGTCAATAAGACAAGTGAGTTGGTACAGTTGTTTGTATACTCTGTATCCTTACTGATTTTTTATTTTTTTAAAGATTTTATTTATTCATAAGAGACACAGGGAGAGAGGCAGAAGGAGAAGCAGTCTCCCCACTGAGCAAGAAGCCTAATGCAGGACTCAATCCCAGGACCACAGGATCATGATCTGAGTTGAGGGCAGCCACTAAACCAACTGAGCCACTCAGATGCCCTGATTTTTTAATTTTTCAGAGACTGTCCTTGATGATTATTCTAATCTCCTTTTAGTTTTGCCAGTTCTGCTTCATGAATTTTGAATCTGTTATTATTCATATGGGCATTAATGACTGTTAGGTTGATAAATTGACTCTTTTAACATTATAAAATATTGTTCTTTAATTCCGACCACTCTCTTTGGTTAATTTCATATAAATACGCTTACACCAGCTTTCCATGCTTACTGTTTGCATGTCATACCTTTTTAAAAAATCTCTTACTTGCAATTTGGCTTCATATTTAAAATACATCTTAGAGATAGCATACAGTTTTTGTTGCTTTTTTATGGTATAAATACTTCAGATATTACTTAAAGTGTTGGTCTATCTACATTCAATATAATTATTGCTTATTGGTTAGGTTAAGTCTATCATTTAGACATATATTTTCTAGTTAACCAATCCATTGTTTGTACTTCTATTCCTACTTTCTGGTCTTTTTTTGTTGTTGTTCACCAAAATTGTATATACTATCACATTTTAATTTCTCTGTTGCATTTTTAATTACACTATTTTGCATTTATTGGGTGTTTGCTCTAGGAATTGCAAATGCATCATTAACTTAGGACTGTCTATTACAGTTACTATTATACTAATTCCTATAAAGCATAAAATCTTACATCAGTAAAACTCTGTTTACTTCTCTTGTCTTTTGTACAATTATTATCATATATTTTACAACTACATGGTTAATAAAACTCACATTACAATGTTATAGCTTTTTTATTTAAATGGTGAGTTGAGGCATTCCTGGCTGGCTCAGTTGGGAGAGCATGTGACTCTTGATCGTGCAGTTGTAAGTTCCAGCCCCATAATGGGTGTAGAGATGACTTAAAAATAAAATTTAAAAAAAGTGTTGAGTTTTTAAAAAATAAAATTAAGAAAAAGAGATAATCTTTAATAATTATTAATAACTTTGTGGAGCTCTTCTTACTTTCCTAGTTTCCATCTCATTCCCTTGTAGAACTTCCTTTTGGTATTTCTTATAGGGTACGTCTCCTGGAAACACATAATCACAGCTGTTACTTTCCTTTATTTTATCTTCATTTTTAAGAACATTTTTGGTGGATACAGAATTCTGGGATGACAGGATACAAGTTTCCCAGTAGGATCATTCCTTATGAATATATTCTTATGTTTTAGAAGAAACTCAAAAGAGTTGACTTCATATCCTTCTCTGTTATTTCCAACGTCTAGGTCTCCTTGGATTTTGTTTCTATTGACTATCTTTTTTCTTCTTAATAACGAGAAACATTTTTTTCTACTTCTCATGTGTTTACTCATTTTTTAATTATGTCAGAGATTATAGATGATACATTGTAGTAAGTGCTTTAAAGAATATTAAGTTTTGTTCTGGCAGGCAGTTATTAATACGGTGTTATTCTGTCCCTGGTTTTATTGGTTTTATTCTTTGTTTAGGTGTATTATTTCACCTAAGTTATAAATTTGGTCCATAGCCTAGCTCTTACTAAAAAATGTGATCCTAATCTTAAGTCTTGGCTTTTCTGGGATCACAACTGAATGAACAAGGTACTTGGCAAAGCGTCTCCACTCTGACTGCTCCAGAACACCAACATCAGTCAGCATATACCTGGCCTCTCTGTTCAAGTTTCATCCCCATAACAGGTAATCTCCCTTAGGTTTTGGGGAGTTTCTTCTGTTGAGGTGCAGTCAAGTTCTTGGCCAAAGGCTCCTGGTTAGCTTTTTCACAAATCTGCTTGTGTTTTTCTTTCAATTCTGAAATCAGTCTTACACTGACTGTTAGCCAACATCTAAAAACAGTTGTCTGCTAATTTTATAGCTGTTTATGATACACTTACTCCTTCATTGCTTGAAGAGTATAGCTTTTCTACTCATAACACTTAAAAGTGAATATCTAGTATACCATGGTTTAAAGTTAAGCATTGTATTCTCCTTCCTCCAACACCAGAAACTTAGAGCACTTTCAATGTGACTATAGCATTCTAGTATTGTATGCTGTCACCACTGGAAGTTTCATTTCTTCCTTGCTTTTTACCCATGAATCTATGCATCATTATTGTTGTTTAGTTATTATTTTTACTGTTATTGTTTTAATCAATAGATATTTGTCTGTATTTATTCCATGATTCCCATGTATCTTAACCACATTTTTTCTATTTGTATCTCAGGCTCTGATTATTTTACTTTTTCAGAAATACTTCCCTGTGATGTTACCACACTTAAGATCTAATGATTTTAAAATCGTTCAAGCTTTTGTTTTCTAAATGTGCTTTATTTCAGCTCTACTTTAAGATAGATATTTTGTTGATGGAACACAAAATAAAAAACAACCCAAATCTTAAAAATCTTAAAAGTACCACTGGATGAATTTACAAAATTAAAGCACCTTGTAATCAGGGCCCAGATCAAGACACAAAATATTAGCTACAAAAGCAGGAAATTCCTTTTCAGTTACTAGCTCTCCTGCCAGAGTCATGATTCTTCTGACTTCTAATACTAGAGGGTTAATTTGAATGCTTTTGTATTCATATTTTTTTAATTTATTTTTTATTTTCAGCATAACAGTATTCATTATTTTTGCACCACACCCAGTGCTCCATGCAATCCGTGCCCTCTACAATACCCACCACCTGGTACCGTGACCTCCCACCCCCCGCCCCTTCAAAACCCTCAGATTGTTTTTCAGAGTCCATAGTCCCTCATGTTTCACCTCCCCTTCCAATTTCCCCCAACTCCCTTCTCCTCTCTATCTCCCCATGTCCTCCATCCTATTTGTTATGCTCCACAAATAAGTGAAACCATATGATAATTGACTCTCTCTGCTTTACTTATTTCACTCAGCATAATCTCTTCCAGTCCCATCCATGTTGCTACAAAAGTTGGGTATTCGTCCTTTCTGATGGAGGAATAATACTCCAGAGTGTATATGGACCACATCTTCCTTATGTATTCGTCCGTTGAAGGGCATCTTGGTTCTTTCCACAGTTTGGCGACTGTGGCCATTGCTGCTATAAACATTGGGGTACAGATGGCCCTTCTTTTCAGTACATCTATATCTTTGGGGTAAATACCCAGGAGTGCAATGGCAGGGTCTTGGGAAGTTCTATTTTTAATTTCTTGAGGAATCTCCACACTGTTCTCCAAAGAGGCTGCACCAACTTGCATTCCCACCAACAGTGTAAGAGCGTTCCCCTTTTTGTTTCATATTAATTGATTCTTACAGCATATATTATTTGGAGTCTGATTTCTTTCACTCAACATTGTGTTTGAGTTTTAGTTTTGTGTTGGGTGAAGTTTCAGTTTCTTTTCTTTTTTTTTTTTTTTTAAATATCCAAATATAGTATTTATTTATTTATTTATTTATTAAAAAATATTTAATTATTTTTTTTTTTATTTCCAGCATAACAGTATTCATTATTTTTGCACCACACCCAGTGCTCCATGCAATCCGTGCCCTCTATAATACCCACCACCTGGTACCCCAACCTCCCACCCCCCGTCCCTTCAAAACCCTCAGATTGTTTTTCAGAGTCCATAGTCTCTCATGGTTCACCTCCCCTTCCAATTTCCCCCAACTCCCTTCTCCACTCTAAGTCCCCATGTCCTCCATGCTATTTGTTATGCTCCACAAATAAGTGAAACCATATGATAATTGACTCTCTCTGCTTGACTTATTTCACTCAGCATAATCTCTTCCAGTCCCGTCCATGTTGCTACAAAAGTTGGGTATTCATCCTTTCTGATGGAGGCATAATACTCTATCCCCAGGGGTACAGGTCTGTGAATCACCAGGTTTACACACTTCATAGCACTCACCAAAGCACATACCCTCCCCAATGTCCATAATCCCACCCCCTTCTCCCAAACCCCCTCCCCCCAGCAACCCTCAGTTTGTTTTGTGAGATTAAAAGTCACTTATGGTTTGTCTCCCTCCCAATCCCATCTTGTTTCCTTTATTCTTCTCCTACCCACTTAAGCCCCCATGTTGCATCACCACTTCCTCATATCAAGGAGATCATATGATAGTTGTCTTTCTCTGCTTGACTTATTTCGCTAAGCATGATACTGCCCTATGACCCAGCAATTGCACTATTGGGTATTTACCCTAAGGATACAAACGTAGTGATCCAAAGGGGCACGTGCACCCGAATGTTTATAGCAGCAATGTCCACAATAGCCAAACTATGGAAAGAACCTAGATGTCCAGATGAATGGATCAAGAAGATGTGGTATATATACACAATGGAATACTATGCAGCCATCAAAAGAAATGAAATCTTGCCATTTGCGACAACATGGATGGAACTAGAAGTTTCAGTTTCTTCATCCTAATTGTCAGATAGTACCTGATTAAAGTACTATACCAATTATAGTACTACAGCCCCATACCTACTATTGATGAAAAACAGTTGTTTCTAGTGTAAAGTTATAACTAATAATGTTGCAATGAATTTGGGTGAACATGTCTTTTAGGGAACATGTGTACATATTTTCATTGCATGTTGTAATACTGTGCATAATTTTATACGTTAACATGAGTGTGCTATGGGTGCCTAGAGTTTTGATACACATTCAACATTTTTCTGGGTGTTTCTGTGAAGGTTTTTTGGTTTTTTGTTTGCTTGTTTTCAAATTTTTATTTAAATTCCAGTTAGTTGGGGAGTGGGAGGAGCAAAAAAATAAAAGTAAATAAATTCTAGTTTGTTAGTTCTAGTTATAACACAATATTGATTTCAAGAGCAAAATCTAATGATCCATCCCTTATATACAATACCTGGTGCTCATCAAAAAAAGTGCCCTCCCTTCTACCCACCACCCATTCAACCCATACCCCACCAACATCCTTCCATCAACCCTTAGTTTTTTCTCTATAGTTAAGAGTCTCTTATGCTCTCCTCTTTTCCCCCCTTCCATATTTTCACCTGTTTTGTTTCTTAAATTCCACATATAAGTGAAATCATATGGTATTTGTCTTTCTCTGACTCACTTATTTCACCTAGCATAATATTCTCTAGCTCCATCCACATCATTGCAAATGGCTAGATTTCATTCTTTTTTATAACAGTGATATTCTATTACCATTTCTTGATCCATTCATCAGTTGATGGACATCTTGTCTCTTTCCATAATTTGACTATGGTTGATAGCGTTGCTATAAACATCAGGGTGCATGTGCCCATTTGATTCAGTATTTTTGTGTCCTTTGGGTAAATACCTAGTAGTGCAGTTGCTGGATTGTAAGGTAGTTCTATCTTTAGCTTTTTAAGGAAACTCCATCCTGTTTTCTAGAGTGGTGCACCAGTTTGCATCCCCACCAACAGTAAGAGGATTCCCCTTACTCCACATCCTCACCAACAACTGTTGTTTCCTGTGTTGTTAATGTTAGCCATTCACATAGGTGTAATGTGCTATCTCATCATGGTTTTGATTTGTATTTCCCTGTTGATGAGTGATGTTAAGCATCTCTCCATGTGTCTGTTGACCATCTGGATGTTTTCTTTGGAAAAATGTATATTCCTGTCTTCTGCCCTTTCTTACCTGGATTATTTGTTTTTTGGGGTGTTGAGTTTGATAAGTTCTTAATATATTTTGGATACTAATCCCTTATCAGATATGTCATTTGCAAATATCTTCTCCCATTCTACAGGCTGCCTTTTAGTTTTGTTGATTGTTTCCTTTGTTCTGCAGAAACTTTTTATCTAAATGAAATCCCAATAGTTCATTTTTGGCATTGTTTTCCCTTGCCTTAGGAGATATACCTAGTAAGAAGTTGCTATGGCTGATGCCAAAGAGATTACTGCCTGTGTTGTCCTCTAGGGCTTTATTTGTTTCCTGGCCTTTCATCCACTTTGCATTTGGTTTTGTGTACACTGTAAGAAAGTGGTCCTGTTTCATTCTTCTACATGTGGCTTTCCAATTTTCCCAATATCATTTGTTGAAGAGACTGTCTTTTTTTTAAATGTTATTTATTTATTTGACAGAGAGAGAGAGATCACAAGTAGGCAAAGAGGCAGGCAGAGAGAGAGGAAGGGAAGCAGGCTCCCTGCTGAGCAGAGAGCCCGATGCTGGGCTTGATCCCAGGACACTGAGATCATGACCTGAGCCAAAGGCAGAGGCTTAACCCACTGAGCCACCCAGGTGCCCCAAGACTGTCTTTTTTCCATTGATATTTTTTCCTGCTTTGTGGAAGACTGACTGACCATAGAGTTGTGGGTCCAATTCTGTGTTCTTTATTCTGTTCCACTGATCAATATGTCTGTTTTTGTGTCCATACTACACCATCAAAGCTCACAGCTTGATAATACAGCTTGAAGACTGGAATTGTGATGCCTCCTGCTTTGGTTTTCCTTTTCAAGATTGCTTTGGCTATTTGGGGTCTTTTGTGGTTCCATACAAATTTTAGGATTATTTGTTCTAGCTCAGAAAAACGCTCATAGTATTTTGATGGGGGTTGCATTAAATGTGTAGATTGTTTGGGGTAGTAGAGACATTTTAACAATATTTGTTCTTCTAACCCATGAGCATAGACTGTTTTTCCATTACTTTGTATTGTCTTCAATTTCTTTCATAAATGTTTTATAGTTTTCAGAGTACAGATCTTTTATCTCTGGTTAGGTTTATTCCTAGTTATCATGGGTTTGGGTCCAATTATAAATGGATTGATGCCTTGATTTCTTTGTCTTCTTCATTATGGATGTATAGAAATGCAACAGATTTCTGTATGTTGATTTTATATCCTATGACTTTGCTGAATTCGTGTATCCATTCTAGCAATTTTTTGGTGGAGTCTTTTAGGTTTTCTACATAGAATATCATATCGTCTGGGGATAATGAAAGCCATCCAGATCATCAAGGAAGAAGTCAAAATTTCACTATGGGTGTGTTTTTGAAGAAGATTGACATTTAAACCAGTAAACTAAGCAAAGCAGATTCTCCTCTATAGTGTTAACAGAACAAAAAGACTGACCATCCCCCAAGTAAGAGAGAATTCCTTGTGCCTGTGTGTGTTCAAACTGGGACACTGGCTTTTCCTGTCTTTGAATTGGAAATACACCATTAGCTCTCCTGAATCTCTAGCTTGCTGGCTCACCCTACAGTTCTTGGAACTTGTTGGCTTCTCTAATTATATGAGTCAATATCCTATAATCAATATACATATATGTATATGTTTCTATGGAGAGTCCTGCTATTCCTAGAACTTGCAAATATTCAGGTTTAGAAGATACAGTCAATTTCCCAAAGCACTTGCTCTAATTACACTCTTACCACAGTGTGAGTGATCTAGTTGCTTTGCATACTTATCCACTTGTCTTTGATTTAATTTCAGACATTCTGGCTTATGGATAATTTTATTTCATTGTGGCTTTCAATTTGCATTTCCTTGAAGACTAAGGAAGTTGGGTAGCTTTTCATATGTTTATATATATTTTGAATATTCTCTTTTGTCGTTCTTCTATTAGGTTGTCTTTTTCTTAGTTATTTGTAGGAATTCATTATTCAGATTATATGTCCTTTATCAAACATATATATTGCAAACATTTTTTTTAAGATTTTTATTTATTTGACAGAGAGAGAGAAATCACAAGTAGGCAGAGAGGCAGGCAAAGAAAGAGAGGGGAGGAAGCAGGCTCCCTGCGGAGCAGAGAGCCAGACATGGGGCTCGATTCCAGGACCCTGGGATCATGACCTGAGCCGAAGGCAGAGGCTTTAACCCAGTGAGCCACCCAGGCGCCCCTATTGCAAACATTTTTTAACTCGATGTTTTCATTTGTACTTTTTTAATGTTATCTTTTGAGGAACAGATGTTTTTACTCTCAGCATAGTCTAATTTCTCAAGATTCTAATCACAGTTTGCATTTTTTGTATCTTCCTTTAGATTTCTTTGTTCATCCCAAATCATGAAGATATTGTCTTATTTTTTTCCTAAGAGTATTGTGATTTTTACCTTTCACATTGAGACTTTTCACCCATCTGGAATTAAGCTTTGAGTATGCTGTGAAGTATGGTAGGAATAGAGATTTATTATTTTATATGGATATCCAATCAACCCAATCTTATTCAATGAAAAAGTAATTATTTTCTCCCTCTATTGCCACATCACCTTTGTTGCTCAGATGCCAATACCTATGTGGGTCTGATGTACTTAAAGCGACATCAGACTCTCTTAACTACTATAGCATTGTAATAAGACTTTATACCTCTGGTAATGTGAATTCTCTACTCTTTTTTCAATTTCTTCAAGATCACTTTGGGTATTCTCAGCCCTTTTTATCTTAATATAATTATTATTCATTTTATAATTTGGGGACATTCTACAGAATTTTTAGATCAATTTGGGAAGAATTGGTGTCTTTACCATATTGAGTTTTCTAATCTATGAAAATTGTATTTTTTTCTGTTTATTTAGATCTTCTCTAATTTCTCTCAATAATATTTTGTCATTTTTAGGGGTGCCTCTTTGGCAGTCAGTTAAGTATCTGACTCTTGGTTTCAGTTCAGGTCGTGATCTCAGTGTCATGAGATCTAACTATATATCAGGCTCTATGTTCTGTGAGGAGTCTGCTTGAGATTCTCAACCTCTGCTCCTTCCCCTACTTTAACCCTCTTCCCTCTCTCTCTCAAATAAATAAATAAACAAAATATTTAAAATACATTTTGTAGTTTTCAGTGTAGATATTTTGAGAAAGAAAAACCTTCATAAGAATTATTCATAGACATTTGATTTTTTAATGATGTCAAAAGATATTTAATTTTTTTTTTTCATTTTAGGGAGCCTGGGTGGCTCAGTGGGTTAAAGCCTCTGCCTTCGGCTCAGGTCATGACCCCAGGGTCCTGGGATTGAGCCCCAAATCAGGTTCTCTGCTTGGCGGGGAGCCTGTTTCCCTTTCTCTCTCTGCCTGCCTTTCTGCCTACTTGTGATCTGTCAAATAAATAAATACAATCTTTTTAAAAAATAAAATAAAATAAAAGTTTTTCATTTTATAACTTTTTCATGTATAGAAATATATTTTATATTCACATATTGGTCTTATACCCCATGAAATTCCAAACTTATTATTAATTCTGAAAGTTTTTCTATAGATTTTTCTAAATGTTCACAGTCAAAACAACTGCCAACATTTTTCCTAATTCTTATTCTTTTTTTTTGTTTTTTTTTGAGAGAGTAAGACTGAGCAGTGGGGGCTAGAGGGAGAGAACTTTCAAGCCGACTCTCCACTCCACTTGAGAACACAGAGCCTCATATGGGGATCAATCTCATGACCCATGAGGACATGGCCTAAGACCAAACCAAGAGCTAGACAGTTAACTGACTGGGCCACTCAGGCACCCTAATTTTTTTTAAGGATTTATTTATCATTTCTATTTCTTGACTTATTTCACTAGCTAGGACCATCACATCCAATATTTAATAGAAATGATATCATACTGTTTTGTTTCACTTCTGATCTCGAGCTGAGAAGGTATTCAATAATTCACCTGGGTCTTCCATAACAAAACATCAAAACTTGAGTAGTTTTAAGCACAGGGATTTATTGTCTTACAATTCTGGAAGCTATGAGTCTGAAATGCAGTGTTGTTCAATTATCTCTTAACTTTTATATTCTGGTGACTCCTTAGTCCTGTTTGGCTATGTGACTCACCAACTGTTTAATGCAGATGTAGCTCATAAATTGCAGATTTATTTATATTAAATATTGTAGACAATCCAAGTATGTTATGCTAAAAGTGCTTCTAGATGGTAATCAGTATCGAGCAACCCCTGCTGAAACCTTATTTGTCTTACAACTGGTACCTTTTATAATAGCAGCCCTTCTTTGCTAGGAGTTTTTAGCTGGGATTAAAACTGCCTCCGAAGTAGGAGATGCACTGTTGGCCTGCTCCTACCTACCTTCTAGTCCTAAAAAATAACCCTCTTAAATTTAGTTATTATTATTTATTAGAATATTGTTGAGGGGCACTTGGGTGGCTCAGTGAGTTAAAGCCTCTGCCTTCAGCTCAGGTCATGATCTCAGGGTCCTGGGATCGAGCCCCGCATCGGGCTCTCTGCTCAGCAGGGAGCCTGCTTCCCCCTCTCTCTCTGCCTGCCTCTCTGCCTACTTGCGATCTCTCTCCCTCTGTCAAACAAATAAATAAAATCTTTTAAAAAATTGTTGAATTTGGCCCAGAGTCCCGGAGTCCCAGCCGGTTCCTACCGCGGTCCCGCAGTCGCCCGTCTCATTCCTTTCAACATGACAGATGCCTCTGTGTCCTTCGCCAAGGACTTTCTGGCGGGTGGAGTGGCCGCGGCCATCTCCAAGACGGCGGTAGCGCCCATCGAGCGGGTCAAGCTGCTGCTGCAGGTGCAGCATGCCAGCAAGCAAATAACTGCGGATAAGCAATACAAGGGCATTATAGACTGCGTGGTTCGTATCCCCAAGGAGCAGGGAGTCCTGT
Source organism: Mustela erminea (assembly GCF_009829155.1). Taxonomy (NCBI): domain Eukaryota; kingdom Metazoa; phylum Chordata; class Mammalia; order Carnivora; family Mustelidae; genus Mustela; species Mustela erminea. The sequence goes on along the minus strand of NC_045618.1, from coordinate 23,035,891 downwards.
CCTTCTGGCGTGGTAACCTGGCCAATGTCATCAGATACTTCCCCACCCAGGCTCTCAACTTTGCCTTCAAAGATAAATACAAGCAGATCTTCCTGGGTGGCGTGGACAAGAGAACCCAGTTTTGGCGCTACTTTGCCGGGAATCTGGCATCGGGTGGTGCAGCTGGGGCCACGTCCTTGTGCTTTGTGTATCCTCTTGATTTTGCCCGTACCCGCCTAGCAGCCGATGTGGGCAAAGCCGGAGCTGAAAGGGAATTCAAAGGCCTCGGTGACTGCCTGGTTAAGATCTACAAATCTGATGGCATTAGGGGCCTGTACCAAGGCTTCAATGTGTCTGTGCAGGGTATTATCATCTACCGAGCCGCCTACTTCGGTATCTATGACACCGCCAAGGGAATGCTTCCAGATCCCTAGAATACTCACATCTTCATCAGCTGGATGATCGCACAGTCTGTCACAGCGGTTGCCGGGTTGACTTCCTATCCATTTGACACTGTTCGCCGCCGAATGATGATGCAGTCTGGGCGCAACGGGACTGACATCAGGTACACAGGCACAGTGGATTGCTGGAGGAAGATCGCACGATGAAGGCGCCAAAGCGTTTTTCAAGGGGGCGTGGTCCAATGTTCTCCGCGGCATGGGTGGTGCTTTCGTGCTCGTCTTGTATGATGAAATCAAGAAGTTCACATAAGTTATTTCCAAGCCTTCTCCCGCCACCCCACGCCCCGGAACAGGCATGTTGTATGATAGAACATATCCTAAGCATTCTTGACAGACTGTTGGCTGTCTCTTTATCGATGGCAACTTTCACTGGTTAAACGGGAAGCAATAATACCTGAGCAGTTTTCTCTTAAAGCCATTTCCACGATGATGGGACTCAATTATATTTTTTATTTCAGTCACTCCTGATAAATTTGAAGAAGTAAAAAATACCTGAAATAAAAAAAATTGTTGAATTTGTTTTGTAACTATTTTCCTTAGAACTGTGCATCTGTGGTTATCAATGGAACATCCCTGAGATTTCCTTGTTTTAGAAATAATCTTGTATGGTTTGGGTTATCTAAACTATGCTGATCTCATAAAATGAGTTGGAAATTATTCCTAATTTCCTATATTGTAAAGCATTTTGTGTAAATTTTGTGTTATTTCCTCCTGAAATCACCGCCCAATTTGGTGTTACCTTCCTCAGGAAGTTGCATTTTGTCATTTGTTCTGGAATCATAACATACAAACAGAAAATATCATGAGTTTGTGAGACTTGAGATCAAGAAAAAGAGTATGGCCAGCACTCCATTCTTTTCTTCCATTCCAGTTTTTAGCTTTCAAAGGGTAGTATTGTCTTGATTTTTAAGTTCATAGATAGTTTTACCTACTACTGAATTGCACAATGCACTCTCTTGTCAGACCATTTTTGCTCAAATTTATATTTGTAGTATTTATCCATATTTTGTTGCATGTAGCAGCAATTCATTGATTTTCTTCACTATATAATATTATGTCATATAAATACCCACAAACCTTTCTGCTGTTGATGGGCCACAGCTGAGTATTTTCCAGTTTGAAGCAATTAAGAATAGCTCCATTGTCACCATTTCTTATAACTCCTCTTTTAGTGAATGTGTACATCTCTGTTGAATGTTGGTTACTCCACATTCTTATAACACTTGATTTCTTTCCCTTTTATTATAAGCATTTTGGATGGAATTAATGGTATTAATTTTCTGTTTCCTCATTAATTTATGAAGCTCAGGAGCTTTTCATTTATTCATTCACAATTTAAATAGCTTCTTTTGTGAAGGTCTTATTCAGAGCTTTTTAACCTTTTTTTTTAATTGAATGGACTTTCTTTTTCCTTTTCATTTCTGGAAATTCTATGGTCTAGATATGAATCTTTTGTCATAAAAAATGCTCTACAATTATCTTCTTCCACCTTGTGCCTTTCTTTTCACTCTTGGAAGACACATTTTGACACATAAAATTTACTAACCTTAGTATAGTACAACTTATACAGTTTTTATTTAAGGTTGATGTTTTTTCTGTCTTGTTCAAGAAATATTTTCCTGCTTTAAAATCAGAAAGTTATTTTTCTATATCTCTTCAAAAAGGTCTACTATTTTATCTTTCACATTTAGAGCTGAGATTCGTCTATCATTAATGTTTGTCTATGCTCTGAGGTAAAGTAGGGTTCAAGGTTATTTTTTCCTGTGTGGATGTGCAGTTGTCTTAACATACTTGTGGAAAGGACCATCTTTCTTCTTTGAATTACAATTTTACTTTTGTTCTACATCATATGACAGCAAATATGACGGTGTGTTTCTATGACCTGTATTCTGTTCTCATGTTCTATCTGTGCTCGCAACTTCACTTTGGCTCTTCTTGCCTTTCTATATAAATTTTATTTTTATTTGTTTAAAGATTTTATTTATTTGACAGAGAGATATCACAAGCAGGCATAGAGCCAGGCAGAGAGAGTGGGGGAATCAGGTTCCCCACTGAGAACCTTATGCGGGCGCTCGATTCCAGGACCCTGAGATCATGACCTGAGCTGAAGTCAGAAGCTTTAACCCATGGAGCTTCCAGGCGTCCCCATATATAAATTTTAAAATCAACTGTATACTTTCCCTCAAAATCTACTTTTCTATTGTTTTTGTTCTATTTCTTGTATATTAAATTAAAATAGAAGTTACACAAGGTAAACCACACACATCTTAAATTGAAACTTGTAAAAGAAGTCTCGTCTGTAATCTACTGAAATAAAGTTATGGTAGTCTAGGGATCCTGTATCCAATGAAGTAATAACTCATCTTTGGGGTAAAAAGAAGTCATTTTTTTGGTCGTACATTTATTGTTGAACGGTATTTTCTTTAGATAAAAAATTCTGGGCTAGCAATTCTTTCCTTTCAGTACTTTAAAAACATGGTGCCACTTCTTGGCCTCTGATGAGAAACCTGCTGTCATTCAAATCAATGTTTCTTTACAGGGATGTTTCACTTTTGTGAAGGTCCTTTCAAGATTATTATATTTGTCTTTAGTTCTCAGAAGTATGATTATGACGTGTCTGGGCATGAATGTCTTTCAGCTTATCCTGTTTGGGATTTGTAGAACATGTTGAATCTGTAAGTTTATAGTTTTGTTTTGTTTTGCTTTGCTTTGTTTTTGCTGAACTGAGGAAATTTTCAGCCATTATTTCTTCAAATATATTTTAGGCATCTCACCCCTTATCCTCTTGTTTTTGGACTCTGATATACATATATTTGGGTCTGCTGTCATTACCCTGTTTGTCGTTTAGGCTGTTAATTTTGTTTTCTGTATTTTGTTCAAATTAGATAATTTCTAATGATAAACTCTTTAATCCTTTCCTTTATCATCCCCTTTCTGCCCTGGAATCATTACAGTAGGTATATTTCAAGTATCATATTTTTTCATTCTAAAACTTTCATTTGACTCTTCTTCATATCTTCTATTTATTTGTTGAAACTTTCAGTTTTAACTAGTTTGAAGAGGGCTCACGATTGCTCATCTGAGCATTTTTAAAACCCACCTCAGAGATTTCTCAGAGAATTAATGCCAACATCTCATTATAGATGTCTGGCAATTTTCTTTTCTTTTCCTTTCTTTTTTATTGTGTTATGTTAGTCACCATACAGTACATCATTAGTTTTTGATGTAGTGTTCCATGATTCATTGTTTGTATTTAACACTCAGTGCTCCATGCAATACATGCCCTCCTCAATACCCATCAATGGGCAAACCCCTCCCCTCTAAAACCTTCAGTTTGTTTCTTGGAGTCCGCAGTCTCTCATGGTTCCTCTCCCCCTTCAACTTCCCCCCTTTATTTTTCCCTTCCTTCTCCTAATGTCCTCCCTGCTATTCCTTATGCTTCACAAATAAGTGAAACCATAGGATAATTCTTTCTCTGCCTGACTTATTTCACTTGGCATAAACTCCTCCAGTCCCATCCGTGTTGATGTAAAATTTGGGTATTCATCCTTTCTGATGGCTAAGTAATATTCCGTTGTGCATATGATAGGACCACATCTTCTTTATCCATTCATCTGTTGAAGAGCATCTTGGCTCTTTCCACAGTTTGACTATTGTGGCCATTGCTGCTATGAACATCCGGGTGCATATGGCCCTTCTTTTCACTACATCTGTATCTTTGGGAAAAATACCCAGTAGTGCGATTGCTGGGTCATAGCTCTATTTTTTTTTTTTTTTTTTGAGGAACCTCCAGACTGTTTTCCAAAGTGGCTGTACCAACTTGCCTCCCCACCAACAGTGTAAGAGAGTTCCCCTTTCTCCACAGCCTCTCCACATTTGTTGTTTCTTGCCTTGTCCAATTTTGTCTGGTGATTTTCCTAATGCAAATTGAGGTTGTTTTGCTTGTTTTTTTTTGGGGGGGGGGGAATTGTTGTTTTCTTCACATGCTGAACAATTTTGGATTTTTATCTTACATACTTTGAATATTATGAGACCCTGGGACTTGTTTAAGTCCTATGAAGGATGATGATATTTATATTTTAGCCTTATGAGGCTGTGGTTCCAATACCAGTTCAGTGTTTTGTGCTTTTTAGCGTGATTCAGAGCTATCCTGTATCTGTGCAACCCAGCTGTCAGTCAAATACCTGGGCACAGGTCAGTTGGTTATCTCAACTCTTAAAGTATTTAGTATGTTGATTAGAATCAGATCCATGAAGGTATAGGTTGGAGAGTCCTTTTGTGTTCCCTGCTGGTCCCATTTTCGGCCTCCTGGCCAGGAAATGCCCAGTTCCATCAGTGCACCATACATAAAGGCCCATGAAATGGAAGACAGAGAGAAAAGAATCCTGAGATAGACTCTGCCTTCTTGGATCTGTAGCCACAACAAATGTTAGAGGAAGCTTCCTCCCTCAGAGATTTAGCTCCTGCAGTACTCTGTTGCTGGCTACTTTTGCTGCTGCTGCTCCATCGTCACAGAACTACCTTGGACACTAGGCTGCAAGAACTGAGAAAACAGAGAGAAGGCACGAGGGAGTTCCTTCATTCATCATTTTTCTTCCATAGCCTTTCAGCTCAACTAGAGGACTTCAGTTGGAGGTCTCTTTGCACCACAATGCTCATTCTGGTTTTCCAGCTGTGTTGTTTTCAGACTGGGGAATATACAAGGAAAATATGGCAAATGCACTGCCAGTTCATTAGTATTTTGAATTCTGATGATTTCCTTTGATCTGCCAGCTTATATTTATTTTCAGAGTTTTAGATGGCTGTCTATGCATCCTGTTCAGGTTGTATAATGGGTGGTCAGTGAGATAGGAAGATTGGCTTGTGTTTACTCCATCTTCCCTGGACCTGGATGCAGAAAGTTACTTTCTGCACCTTCTATTTAGTTAAGGATGGCAATAGACTCTATATAGGCAATGCTTAGTTAATTTATCAACATATATTGCTTCTTCCCTCACTGGCCTTCCCTCTAGGTTATGTATTCATATGACTATACATCTTTTAATATTTGTTTTAGAGAATGTTTTTATGTGGTGAGTTTTTTCTGTTATGTCTATAAATGTCTCTCCCATCAAATTTTGAATTTTTCTTTTTTTTAAAGATTTTATTTATTTATTTGATAGACAGCGATGACAAGTAGGCAGAGAGGCAGGCAGAGAGAGGGAGAAGCAGGCTTCCCGCCGGGCAGAGAGCCCGACATGGGGCTCGATCCCAGGACCCTGAGATCATGACCTGAGCCGAAGGCAGAAGCTTAACCCACTGAGCCACTCAGGTGCCCCAAAATTTTGAATTTTTCAATGCCAAAAATATACAAATACAGGAAACTGCTTAGAGCAAATGTACCACTGAAAGAGTTATTATACGATGGATATCCTTTTAACCCGATTCATAAATGAGAAGTTGGCAGCAACTACAGAAACCTCATGCCCCTTTCTCGAAACAAGCACCTTCCTCCCATGGCAAGAAAACTACTGTTCTAGACTCCATGGAAATCCGTCATTACTTTTCTTTATACTTCTATTACCTAGCTGAGCAGCCCCAACCACCATAATTTAGCTTAGCTTGACTTTTAAAAATATGTCCGTCACCTATCTGTATATTTTTTAAATTTTTAAATTTAAACTTTATTTTATTTTTTCAGTGTTCCAAGATTCATTGTTTATGCATCACACAGTGCTCCATGCAATATGTGCTCCTTAATACCCAATTGTATCTTTTTAACCTTGAACATTTTTGTTGAGAAAAACCAATTCTGCAATTTTTCATTCAAAGTAGTGATTGGGTCTATAAACTTAATCTGATCCAGATTTTACTCTGGGAGGAAAATTATTTTGATGGTGCTGTTGATTTCATTGTCAAGGGACATATAGCAGTCTAATTATGCCTTTTTTTGTGGTTGGCAGCCATATATTCTTAGTTGGCAGTGCTTAGATCTTTAATTTATACATGTTGCAAAATAGTGATGCTCCAGCTTTTTCCTTCTTCATTTAAATATATCCCAACATCTGCCATTTATTTCCCAGTGGTAGTTTGCATAAGAAAGGCAGGATAGATGTTTGAGTCTTTCCTTTTATTTATGAGTTTGCAAAACAGAACTGGTACCTTAGAATCCTATAGATGTAATTAATCTAATTGTGTGTGTGTGTGTGTGTGAGAGAGAGAGAGAGAGAGAGAGAGAGAGAGAGACCATGCAGACCTCCAAAATCAGATAACACAAGAGTCTCAGCTATGAGAGTGATGGAATCCATCTCCTTGCCTGTGCTGAGGATTTGCCCTTGACAGGTTGTTCTTTGTTCCTGGGAGACAGAACTCTGATAACCAACCACCTTTGGCTGGAGGTCTCCCAATAGCCTTACTAAACCTTACTGAATGGCAGTCTAGGCTTTCCACCCAACATTTCCCCCGCTCCTCCCTTTGCTTAGGATCAGACTTAACACTGCAGTTTGATAGCCACTCTATTCCACTCCCTGTTTTCTCTCACAAGGTCACTTCTTCCAATAAAACCCTTGCACATTTCACCCCACCTTGTTATCTGCTTCTTGGAGGACCTGGATGAATATCTTATATCATTATGAGCTCACAGATTTACACTTCTTCAGTGTGTTTAAACCTATTTTGTCCTTATCTTACTGATCATCAAATTGTCCTATCTTTGATGAGTGGGAGGTTCTTCTGGTTGACCCCAAGTTTTTTAACACGACTCTACTAGTCCTTGATAATGGCCTTGCAATCTGTTGTAAGTATTCTGACCTTTTCTTCTCATCTTGTACTTTTCCTTCCCAGGACCTGAAATCAGTTATTTTAACCATTTCTCTATGAAGCCCTGGTATTTTTTAGTTGCAAATGTTTTTCGGCCTCTGCAATAGATAAATTTAGGGTATATATCTATTATCTATCATCTATCTATCTATGTATGTATTATCTTTCTATCTCCATCATCTATGATAAAATGCCTAATGAGTTCCAATTCAGAATTATAGACTGCTTACTTAAGCTTTTCTATCTTACATTTAGAGCTCCTAAAAATTCTGGCTCTCAAAAGCACTAGGAATAATCAGATTAGAATAACACCTACATATTCATTTGCTTTATCTCACAATACAATCAAAGCACATTCAAAACAGCAATATCAACACTGTCACCACAATGATTACTGAAAAAGTTTTAAAAATTGTGATTTTTTTGTGGTTATTTTTTTTTTCCATCTGCTCTTCCTCTTTTTAAAAAATTCTACTGTGGGGTGCCTGAGTGGCTCAGTTGGTTGTGTCTGTCTCTTGGTTTCAGCTCCAGTCATGATCTCAGAGAAGACCCCCACTTCAGCCTTCAAGCTCAGTGGGCAGTCTGCTTGAGATTCTCTCTTTTCTCTCTCTCTCTGTCTCTCCCCTCAAGCTCTCTCTCTCTCTCTCTCTCATTCTCTAAAACTAAAAAAGTAAATCTTAAAAAAAAAATTCTACTGTATGCATGTTGTCAAAGCCTATAACTATTACATGCTATATTCGCTCTTGTACTCATATTTAATCTTGGTTCTACAAATAATAATAGTAATGCTTATAAAGTGGTCTTTATGCCACTTCCTTCAGTAACACTTATTACCCAAAATTTGTTCTCCAGCACATTTCTAAGAAAGGACTCTTGGAAAATATTGCCTACGTTTTTGCATATTGATGACTATTTGCTTCCTATAATTGAAAGTCAGTTTGTATGAATATAATATCTTTAGTTCAGTTTTTAAAAATATGAGTATCTTTAAATATAATTTTTCTTTCTTTTGACGTAAGGTGCTGCTCTTGAGAAGTCTAAGAGTAGTCTAGTTTTCTGTTCCATATGACCTTTATCTGTTCTTTTTGTCCTGAATATTCAAAGGACATCCACCTTTTTCTTCAAAGTTCAATACTTTCTGTCTTGTTTTGATTGTTATGAGTTGACTTTCTTAGATACGCACTGCATCCTTTCATTCTATAGTTTTAAATCCTTATTTTTGGAAAGGTTTATTAAAATACAGCTCCTAATATTTGTTTTATTCTCATTTTGTTTTTTCTTCTTTGATCTGTTTTTTGGTTTTGTTTTGTTGTTTTGTTTTTTTGTGATCAGTTTTTATATTATCCTTTTCATTCAAATCTTTTACTTACCTTTTAAAAAGTTAACTGTTCTCTTCTTCTTTCATTTCTCTTGACATAACATTATGATTATTTGTCTGTGTTTATTTATCAAATGCAATTCTTTTAAAAATATTTCCCCTCAGTTCTGTTAATTGATATTCCCTCATCTTTTGTATCATCTTCTTAATAAATTATTTTAAAATATGAAGATATACATTTCATTTGTATACATTTGTATATTTTTTAAAAAGCTTTTTATCAAAATGTTTTTCTGGTATGCTTTTAATTTCTGTTTTCTATAGAAGCTTTGGATGACTTCAATCCTTTCCTGTTACTGCATTTACATTAAATTTGGTTCTTCTAAACTTTCAGAATGGAGGTATGGCTTAGAATGGTTTCATATCACAGTTCTCAAATACTGTGGTGGCTTTTGATGTGTTTACTTGGCAAAACCAAACTGTGTTTTCTAGAATTCTCTTCACTGTATTTTTCTGGCTAGGGCAGTGAGATTCTCCCGGGAGATTTGGAAGGAAGAAGTAAAACAACAACCAATTTGTAGCTCACATGCATTGTTGATAATTTGCTGAGCTCACCTTGTGAACATGAAGCAGAGACAGACTCCATTTTCCCTGGATTCTCCTTCAACTTGTCCAATTCCTGGACCAGATACATGTTTAGTTCCATAGCAAAGAGGCTTTGCAAGATGCCCATCACACCAGTTTCAAATGCAACAAGATCTGACACAGGTTTCAGTCCATTCTTAGGAGTTTCCAGCATGTGCTTGTGAGTTCTAGCTAGTTCTTGCTCTCATTTGCTATACATACATCTTGTGGTCCTGACCACCTGTCCTGAGAACTTCAGACTCCAGGATCAGGTACAAGGATATCAGCCTTACAAAGTCTGCTTGACTGCTCCCAGAGTTTGACCTTATTCAAGTTCTCAGACATACTTACACACACACACACACACACACACACACACACACACACACCCCTCAGTGGTTCTGCTTCTCTGAATCTTGACTGCTGATATAAGTAACATTTTAGTTGCTTTTGAGAAGTATTGCAATATGTGACATCTTGCTTTATTCTCTTCCCCCACTTATAATCTGGACTCTCTTTTCCCTTTGCTTCTATTGTCCCTTTCCAGTTCAATTTGGACTCATTTCTTAGCAGTTTCCTTTCTGTGTGGGGCTTCGTCTTAGAAGGGAGATTTGCCTATTATTATTGAGAGTTGGTATGACCCAGTCTGTGCTGGTCCCTTCAGATATTACTGAAATCTTTGTGCCCCCACTTCCATTAAGAGTGAGCAAACCCTTCCCAGTTCAGTTGCTTTCAAAAGCTGACCTGTTGGAATTTCTAGAAAGTAACCATTGAGTTTGATATCAGCCCTTTGTCTGTAGTGTCTTGGATATCAGCCCTTTGTCTGTAGTGTCATTTGCGAATATCTTTTCCCATTCCCTGGGTTGCCTCTTTGTTTTGTTGACTATTTTGCTGTGCGGAAGCTCTTTATCTTGATGAAGTCCCAAGAGTTAGTTTTTGCTTTTGTTTCCTTTGTTTATGGAGACATACCTTGAAAGAAGTTGCTGTGGCTGATGTCGAAGAGATTACTGCCTACATTCTCCTCTAGGATTTTTATAGATTCCTGCCTCACACTGAGATATTTTATCCATTTTGAGTTTATCTTTATATATACTATAAAAGAATGGTCAAGTTTCATTCCTCCATACATAACTGTCCAATTTTCCCAGCACCATTTATTGAAAAGACTTTTTTCCACTAGATATTTTTTCCTGCTCTGTTGAAGACTATTTGACCATAGAGTTAAGGGTCCATATCTGGACTCTCTACTCTGTTCCACTGGTCTATATGTCTGTTTTTGTGCCAGTACCATGCTGTCTTGGTGATTATCACTTTGTAGTAAAGCTTGAAATCAGGCAACATGATGTCCCCAGTTTTGTTTTTCTTTTTCAACATTTCCTTAGCAATTCAGGGTCTTTTCTGGTTCCATACAAATTTTAGGATTGTTTGTTCCAACACTTTGAAAAATGCCAGTGGAATTTTTATCTGGATGACATTGAAAGTATAGATTGCTTTGGACAGTATAGACATTTTAACATTAATTCTTCTGTTCTACAACACTCAAAAACAGATAATCACTTTTTAAAAATGGGCAGAAGACATGAACAGACACTTCTCCAAAGAAGACATACAAATGGCTAACAGACACATGAAAAATGTTCATTATCATTTGCCATCAGGGAAATTCAATCAAAACCACATAAAGATTCCACCTTATACCAGTTAGAATGACCAAAATTAAGAGGACAGGAAAAAATAAGTGTTGGAGAGGATGTGGAGAAAGGGAACTCCTCTTACACTGTCAGTGGGAATGCAAGTTAGTGCAGCCACTTTGGAAAACAGTGTGGAGATAACTTAAGAAATTAAAAATAGAGCTACCATATGACTCAGCAATGGCACTACTGGGTATTTGCCACAAAGATACAGATGTAGTGAAAAGAAGCGCCATCTGTACCCCAATATTTATAGTAGCAATGTTCACAATAGCCAAACTGTGGAAAGAGTCAGGATGCCCTTCAACAGATGAATGGATAAAGAAGATATGGTCCATCTATACAATGGAATATTATGCCTCCATCAGAAAGGATGAATACCCAACTTTTGTATCAACATGGATGGGACTGGAGAAGATATGTTGAGTGAAGCAAGTCAAGCAGAGAGAGTCAATTATCATATGGTTTTACTTGTGCAACATAAGGAATAACATGGAGGACATTGGGAGAAGGAAAGGAAAAGTGAATTAGGGGAAATTGGAGGGGGGATGAACCATGAGAGACTATGGACTCTGAGCAACAAACTGAGTGTTTTGGAGGGGAAAAGGGTAGGGGGTTAGATGAGCCTCGTGGTGGGTGTTAAGGAGGTCATGTATTGCTTGGAGCACTTGGTGTGGTGTATAAACAGTGAATTTTAGAACACTGAAAAAAATACAATTAAATTTTGAAAGTAAACAATGAGAAGGTTTACCACATCATTTAGTAGGGCCTCTTACTCAAAAACCAAAGAAAAGGGTTTTTCCTTTTCTCTGTGATCTCACTCCCAACCTGTCATGATTATTCTTATTTGCTATTTCATGTTGTATTTGCTTGAACACAGGACACTTGGAGGGTGAGTGAGGCCGTCAGAGAAACCCAAAGTCCTAGTCTGTGATTTACCTCACAGACTGCACGCTTCCTGTACCAGATCCCGGGAGGAGTTGGGGGTGGCTGTGGCCTTTGGCCATGGGCAGGTAAGTAAACTGCTGAGAATGCATCTCAGAGTGGCAGGAAGGACATGGGAAGCAGGACCACGCATGAGTTCTCCAAACTCCCAGTGCGTGCTCCATTGTTCCATTAGTCAAGTTAAAAAATCATTAAGACAACAAACGCCCATCATCAGCCTCCAAGCTGGAGCCTTTCTGAGTGTGAGGTCCTGTGCATCAGCACTGGTCATGTGCTCATGAAGTTGCCCTGCCTGGTGGTGATATTGAAGGTCTCAAACCCATCAAATGTCCACTGTTTCCCTCAGCTGACACTATGCCTTTCTTTTGGAAGGTAGTGTTTCTCTTCATGATCTTGTGTTCTGGAATTCTCAGGAATACTGGACTGTCTAGCTGTTATTTCAGAGGTTGTCTACAAAATTTGGGTCTTGCTATCCCCACTTATTTGTGTTCACAGGGATTTGAAGAGATTCAAAATGAATACTACTAGTTACACCATCTTCCCAGAGGCCTTGAAAAAATATCTTAATTGACTATAATTTTTACTTTAATAGTTGTTTACATTCACCACTTTGTAGATATCATTCCACAGGGTTCTGGTAATTGTTTTCACAAAATCTACCACTATGCTGTATCATTTTAGGTAGTTCCTTTATCTTTTCTCTTCCAAAGATTTGAAAATCTTTAGTTTCACTAGAAGACACCTTGGTGTGTATATTTTCATTTATTCTGCATAATACTCAAAGTAAATTTTAATTTGAGAGCTCCTTACCTTAGAAAACATTCTCGGGCGCCTGGGTGGCTCAGTGGGTTAAGCCGCTGCCTTCGGCTCAGGTCATGATCTCAGGGTCCTGGGATCGAGGCCCGCATCGGGCTCTAGCAGAGAGCCTGCTTCCCTCTCTCTCTCTCTGCCTGCCTCTCCATCTACTTGTGATTTCTCTCTGTCAAATAAATAAACAAAATCTTTAAAAAAAAAAAAAAAAAAAAGAAAACATTCTCTCATATTACCTCTCCTAAAATTGCTTTCTACCATTTTTCTCCAGTGTTTTATTCTGAAACTCCAGCCAGATTTATGTTGGAGGCTTTTATTGTCTCCTCTCCTCTAACCCCTGTCCTTTCACTTTTCTTCCCTTTGCGACTCTGAGGTGAGTTATAGGCAGTGGACTGTATTCCCCAATTTACTGACCACTGGGGCGGAGGATTGACTCTCTTAGTTTTGGAGTGGTTCATGCATGTTGTTCCATTTCACTTTCCAAAGTCCCTCTGTTTGGATGGTAAATCCTATGATCCTCAGTTTTAACTTCTAATTCATTCATTGTCTAGATATATTTTGTTAGTTGAGGCTCTATAAATGTCATTGCTCATTTTCATTATTTTTCGTTGTATCCACTTGTTCTTATTTCATTTTTGCCTGCTTTGTTTCATAACTTCTTGTTATTTTGATAATCACAGTCCTTTCTTTTCTGTGAGTATCCTAAGCAAACACCCTGGCTTGGAGCTGAGGGGTATTCTGGAACTGTGTGGTGGTGGGGGGGGGATCCTCCTTTGCACTGGGTGATGGTTGAAGTGTAGGGCCCTCGCATGGCTCCCAGTGACACCATGAAAAGGAGACTTATTAGTTCTGTGTGTGGAGCAGAAGTTTCAACTGTCTACTCCTCTGATAGATGGAGGGGGCCAATAGCCTCCAGCCATGCACACTTACAGTCAAGGGCAGTGAAGATTTACGCTCTCCACTGAGCCATTGTTGATGAAGGTGAGTGTGTACATGTTTTCTAAATATTTTCTCTCTTGTTGGTTCTTCTTTCCTTGTCCATGGGCTAGAGACAGCAAGCTTTTATTGACTGATTTTTGTCTGAACTCATTAGCTATCCTCTGATGCAGGCTTCTCCAAGATCCAGGCTGGGATATTAAGTCAAAAATAAAATACAGAGAACTCACTGCTGTGTCCCAGGCTGTGTGTGCCTGTCCCCAGGTTCCTAGGTGTCTTTTGTTAGTTTGTTTGTTTACTTAAATTCCAGTATAGTTAACATATAGTGTAATATTAGTTTCAGGTGTACAATTTAGTAATTCGACACTTCCATGCAACACCTTGTGCTCATGTCAACAAGAATACCCCTTACTTAAACCCCTTCATCTATTTCACCCATCCCTCCTCCCCCCTCCCCCTTGATAACCATCAGTTTGGTCTCTAGGCTTTAGAGTTTGCTTTTTGGTTTGACTTTCTCTCTTTTTTTTCCTTTGTTCATTTGTTTGTTTCTTAAATTCCATATATGAGTGAAATCATATGGTGTCTGCCTTTCTCTGACTTATTTCCCTAGCTGATTTATCTTTTTTCTCTCCACCTTTCGGAATCTTGATTTGCTCATTTAATGTTTAGAGTTTTAGCTATACTTAGCTGGAGGAGGAGAGAGAAGTGCCGTCTATTCCATTTTGGTCTTGAACTAGTTGTTTGTCCTTCTTATTTTAACAACGCTATTATTTTAATTGTTTTTTTCAGTGGATATATGTTCCATTTAATGATATTTTCTAGGAGAAGGGTGGATTGTCTTAATTTTAGAACCCCTTATGTGTTTATGGAGTTTTGTTATGTAGGCTCATTTCTCTCTCTATCTCTGTCTGTCTTCCCTAACCCTGCTGCATCTAGCAATTTTGCAATTGACAATACTTCCCCCACTTGGAACCTTCCCTCTTTGGAATCCAAAATGACATTTTACTTACTGAGTTCCAGTTAATGTTTCTCAGCAAAACTAAAGACATTGCACAGGGCATTCCAAGGTCAGAAGAAATCTAGGCCTGTCAGGGTTCCCTCGTTGGAAGGAGATACTCCACCTCCCCAGTGCCTTCTCCACACTCCCTTCATGAACCAGGAAGATAGAGAGGGCTTCTCATTTTAAGCACTGGAATAGATCACTTCTTACTTTTCCCAAGAGTCAGAGGTTTTTAATCAGTAACCCAGCTTCTGCTTTTCAGGGTTTCTCAGCCACAGATACAATTTTTTTCTGTCTTGAAGAATAGCTGAACATTATTAGGCTTTCATTCCCTTCTACATTTTATCTGTATGACTGGATAAGGGGAAGCCTTCAAACTTGATCTTTCAATGATGACTTAACGTTGAGATTCCATATTTAGCCTCTCAAATCAATGAAGATCAAGAATTCTGATAAATCCCAAAGCCTGGGGGAGTTTAAGAAAAGATGTACTCCCATACACTCACTCTTGTTGAGAGTATGCAGGCAGAGAGGGGTGGGGGGAAGCAGGCTCCCTGCTGAGCAGAGAGCCCCATGCGGGGCCCAATCCCAGGACCCTGAGACCATGACCCACGCTGAAGGCAGAGGCTTTAACCCACTGAGCCACCCAGGCACCCCACAGTATATACATTTAAAATTTATGCTTAAAATGTTTATGAAAAAACAGATAGATGAATTAGAATCACTGTGAATTCACTGTTGAAGTATCTAGCTTTACAATAGAGTTCTAATTCATCTATCTGTTTTTTCATAAACTCAAAACCCTGTAATTGTGATAGTTATCCTGATAAGTCCAATTATCAACATAAAGGACTCAGAAAACAAAAACAAAACAAAACAAAAAAAAATGTTTAGATGTGCCTGAGTGGCTCAGTCGGTTAGGACTCTGACTCTTGATGTCAGCTCAGGTCATGATCTCAGGGTCTTGAGATCAAGCCCCATGTGGGACTCCACACTCAATGCACAGTCTGTGTGTCTCCCCGCTAAATAAATAAATAAATGAACAAGCAAACAAATAAAATCCTTAACATATTTATTACAGCATAGCTTATATTAACAAAAAAAGAAAAAGAAAGAAATACAAACTCCTGAAAGCCCGTCATTAAGATAAAGGTTAAATAAAGGATGGCATATCCACAAACTAGAATGAGAGGCATATTTAAGAGTGGAATTGATATGTGCTTACAGATAACAAAACACATACAAGAAGCTACATAGGAAAGTTACTAACCAATATAGTATAATCTCATTTGGGTAAGAAGTTCTGGAAGCCACTCAGGTAACTGTTAGCAGGCATTAGTTGTAGTCATTAGAAATGAAGTGAGAGGGACTTACAGATTTGTATCCTTTCATACTGTCTGTAGTTTTATTAACATTTCCTTAATTGTGCTTATATTTAAAAAAAATCTTGTCCTTATTTCTAGTGGGAATATAAAGAGGTACAGCTACCCTGGAAAATAATTTGGCAGTTTCTTATAAAAGGAAACATATGATTACCATATGATCCACCAGTTGCACTCTTGGACATTTATCCCAGAGAAATGAAAACTCATGTTCACAAAAAATCCTATAACTGCATGTTCATAGTAACTTTATTTTTAA
Organism: Mustela erminea; assembly: GCF_009829155.1. Lineage (NCBI taxonomy): Eukaryota > Metazoa > Chordata > Mammalia > Carnivora > Mustelidae > Mustela > Mustela erminea. The sequence continues at coordinate 23,019,688 of NC_045618.1, read as the reverse complement.
TAGTCCCAAATGGGAAGTGACCTAGATGTCCTTGAGTGGGTAAATGGTCCAATAAACTGTGGTAAAGCCATATTATATAGACTCTCTTTTATTTCTTACAATTGCATGTGAATATACAATGATCTCAAAATTAAAAGTTTAATTTTTTAAAAGATTTTATTTATTTATTTGACAGACAGAGATGACAAGTAGGCAGAGAGGCAGGCAGAGAGAGAGGAAGGGAAATGGGTTCCCTGCTGAGCAGAAAGCCCCATGTGGGGCTGGATCCCAGGACCCTGGGATCATGACCTGAGCCGAAGGCAGAGGCTTTAACCCACTGAGCCACCCAGGTGCCCCTAAAAGTTTAATTTTCAAAAAACCAGTCCTTAAAAGTGTGATTCTTTTTCTCCATACAGATCTCATGGTTGGTTTGTTTGTTTGTTTTTTGTTTGTTTTGGCTGGGTTATCCTAAATATTTTACAGATTTTGTTTCTATTGTAAATTGAATCTTACTATGACATTTTCTTAATGGCTATTGCTGATTAAAGGAATGAAATTCATTTTTATATGCTAATCTCCTATCTGGTAATTTTACTGTATTCCTTTATTTGTTCTTATTTTCTATTGTCTCTTTTTATATGTTGCCAATGTAAATTATCAGAAAAAAAGGACTAGTATACAAAGTCTATAAAGAACTTTTTAAACTTGACATCAAAAAACAAAAAATCCAGTCAAGAAATGGGCAGAAGACATGAACAGATATTTCTACAAAGAAGATATACAAACGACTAACATATGCATGAAAAAATGTTCAAGATCACTCATCATCAGGGAAATATGAATCAAAACCACAACGAGTACCTCCTCACACCAGTCAGAATGGCTAAAATTAACAACTCAGGGAACAACAGATATTGATGAGGATGCAAAGAGAGGGGAACCCCCTTACATTGTTGGTGGGAACGCAAACTTGTACAGCCACTCTGGAAAACATAGTACTTTAAAAAACGTTTTTTAATGATGTATTGAGGAGCACCTGGGTGGCTCAGTCAGTTAAGCATCTGCCTTTAGCTCAGGTCATGGTCACAGGGTCCTCGGATCAAGCCCCATGCTCAGCAGGATGTCTGCATCACCCTCCCCTTCTGTGATCTCTCACTTTCGATGCCTCTCAAATAAATAAATAAAAAGGGGGGAGGGGGTTTGGGAGAAAGGGGTGGGATTATGGACACTGGGGAGGGTATGTGCTTTGGTGAGTGCTGTGAAGTGTGTAAACCTGGTGATTCACAGACCTGTACCCCTGGGGATAAAAACATATGTTTATTAAAATAATAATAATAATAATAATAATAATATATTGACAATGCCATGTGATTTTCCTCTTACTGCATTCATGTAGTAAATTGCACTGGTAGACTTTCTGATAATGAAATAATCTGATGTTGAATCTTTTCTGATAGTGCCCTTGCTTTCTTGGTATAAACTCTACATAACCATTTTGTTTTGTTAATTTAAAAATACACCAATGAGTTTAATTAGCTAACATTCCATTTCTCATTTCTGTATGTATGTTCACCCGTGAAATCAATCTGTCATTTTCTTTCCTTGTAATTCTCTTGCTGTTTTGATACCAAAGTTATTAACTGACTTCACATAATGAGTTTGGAAGCTTGTCTTCAAATTCTATTTTCTGCAAACAAGGGTTTTGTATTCTTTGAGAGTTTGGTAGAGTTTACTTATGTAAAACTGTCTCAATCTACAAGGGGAGTGTTTGGTTGTCATTTCAATACATTTATTGGTTATTGATTTTTACAACTTTTTCTTTCTCATGGGACAAAATTTAGTATTTTAAGTGTCTCAAAAAATTTTCCATCTCATCTAAGTTTTTATATTTAGTACTCTATAGTTATTTGTATTGTTTTTGTCAGTGAATCTTAAGTTAAATTGCCATATTTTGTTTTGTGGTTTGTTTGGGGTTTATTGCTTTTTAAATTCATAACAAATAAAAACTTCACTTCCCAGTTAAAAAAAAAAAAACATATCTCCCAGTACTTCCAAACTTGTAATAACTTTCCATTATCTGCAGAGACTCTTCCCATTGAATCTTCAGTCTGGTTGAATAATGTTCTTGTCCAATTGTCATGCTAGAGATTTCTCTTATCATCATTCCTTCTGCTTATTTTCTGAATTAGTTACTTATTTTTAGATCTCATGATTTCCTCTTTCTTTTGCTACTGTCACATTTTAATAGAGCAAATTCTTCTTTAAAAAGTGCACCTGAGGGTTGCTGGGGGGAGGGGGTTTGGGAGAAGGGGGTGGGATTATGGACATTGGGGAGGGTATGTGCTTTGGTGAGTGCTGTGAAGTGTGTAAACCTGGTGATTCACAGACCTGTACCCCTGGGGTTAAAAATATATGTTTATAAAAAATAAAAAATTAATTAAAAAAAAAAGTGCATGGCAATCACTTTGAGACCATATTTTCTGAAAGTATCTTCACTATCTTGTATAAGACTGATAGAATAGCCTGTATAGAGTCTGGATTGGAAATATTTTTCTTTAAGAATATGAAAGCATTGCATATAGTCTGAGGTCATTTTACTGACTTATCTTTTGTATTTATAATTTTCTTATCCGCATCGTTGCCTCCTTCCCACAGTGTTCTGAAATGTCATGGTTGGTTTTTATGATTCTCTTTCCAACATTATGTTGCTCAGTGGAAACTTTCAATCTGGAGACTCTTGTCCTTAAATTCTGAGAAACTTTCTAGTATTATTTCATCATTATTTTCTTATCAGTTCTCATTTTTTAAAACTGCAGTTATTCCAATGCTGGCTCTCCCAGAATGATTATTATTATTTTTTTCTTAAATCTCATCTGCTTTGTTCTACTTTCTTAAAGAGCAATGTCACTTTATCTTCCAGACCTTCTATTGGATATATTGTTTTCCCAATATATTTTTAATTTTCATGAACTTTTGTTCTCTGAATATATATATATATATTTTCTGAATATATTTTAAAGGCATCATATTTTTATTCTGTGGATGCAGTATCCTCTGTTATATTTATTGGCTCCATTCCCCATACACACTTAGCTGTCTCTGAACTGGCAATTCAAACACCATTTGTCAATCTACTTTGTTTCTGTAAAATTTTTTGATAATTTTCTTCTTTTTTTTCTTTTTTTAAATTTAATTTTATTTTTTCAGTGTTTGAAGATTCATTGTTTACACACCATACCCAGTGCTCATGTAGTACGTGCCCTCCTTAATACCCACCACCAGGCTCACCCAACCCCACAATCTCCTCCCCTCCCAAACCCTCAGTTTTTAATAATTCTTAATTGATGTCATCTTTTGCTTTGTCATTTCACACTGATGTTATGTTTTTCCTCTTTACTCTGATTTCAGTAGGATTTTGAATGGCTCCACCCGTCGTGTTCAAAAGAAAAAGCCTTTATTTATTTATTTTGTTATTTTTATTTTTTAAGTTTTTATTTTAAATCCAATTAGTAGACATGTAGTGTAATATTACTTTCAGGTGTGCAATATGGTGATCCAACAATTCTATACATTACTCAGTGCTCATCACGATAAGGATACTCTTAATCCCCATCACCTATTTCCCCCTTCCACCCACCTCCCCTCTGGTAACCATCAGTTCATTCTCTATAGTTAAGAGTTTGCTTTCTTGTCTGTTTCTTTTTTTCTTTGTTTGTTTGTCTTGTTTCTTAAATTCTACATATGAGTGCAATCATGTGGTATTTGTCTTTCTCTGGCTGGCTTATTTCCTTGAGCATTATACTCTCTAGCTCCAACCATGCCATTGCAAATGGCAAGATTTCATTTTTTTTTATGGCTCAGTAATACTGCATTGTATATATATGCCACAACTTCTTTACCCATTCATTTGTCAATGGATACTTGGGCTGTTTCCATAATTTAGCTATTGTTAATAATGTTGCAATAAACAAAGAAGTGCATGTATCTTTTTGAATTAGTGTTTTTGCTTTCTTTCAAATTAGTTTCTCTTGTTTTAGATTTCAATTTCTACTGGTAAATATCCAGTAATGCAATTACTGTATCAGAGGGTAAGTCTATTTTCCATATTTTGAAGAACCTTCATACTGTCTTCCACGGTTGCTGTAGCAGTTTGCATTCTTGCCAACAGAGCACAAAAGTTCCTTTTCTTCCACACCCTCACCAACATATATTGTTTCTTGTGTTTTTATTTTAGCCATTCTGACAGATGTGAGGAGATGTCCCATTGTGGTTTTTATTAGCATTTCTCTGATGATGAATGATGTTGAGCATCGTTTCATGTGACTGTTGGCCATCTATATGTCTTCTTTGGAGAAATGCTTAATTCCTGTCTTCTGCCCATTTTTAATAGAATTATTTGATTTTTTGGTGTTGAGTTGTATAAGTTCTGTGTATATTTTAGACATTAATCCCTTTTCAGTTATATCATTTGTCAATATATTCTCCCATTTGGTGGGTGGTGGGTTGTTTTTTCATTCCGTTGGTTGCTTTTCTTCACTGTGACAAAGCTTTTTATCTTGATGTAATCTACAGATTTAAAGCAATTCCTATCAAAGTACTAAAAGCATTTTTAACAGAGTTAGAACAAATAATTCTAAAATTTGCATGGAACCACAAAAGACCCCAATAGCCAAAGTAATCTTGAAAAAGAACAAAACTGGAGGTATCATAAAAAATGGAACAGAATAGCAAGACCAGAAATAAACCCATGATTATATGGTCAATTAATCTTCAACAAAGAAGGAAAATATGCAATCGGAAAAGGTCTCTTCAACAAATGAGGTTGGGAAAACTGGACAGCTACATGCAAAAGAATGAAAATGAACCACTTATTTACACCATACACAAAAATATACTCAAAATGGATTAGAGACCTGAATATGAGACCTAAAACATACACAATAATCTTTTTGACATCAACCATAGAAACATTTTCCTAGATGTGTCTCCTTTGGCAAGGGAAACAAAAGAAAAATTAAACTATTGGGAACATACAAAAATTAAAAAAAAAAACTCCTTTAAGGAAAAAAAAAAACTTCTGGTAATTTTATGTTAATTTCCCTTCATTTGATATCTTATTTATTTGCATGCTTACTCTTTGAGAATAACTTTGCTAAATATTAGTGTACACAATCAGCTTCTTTCTAATAACCAGGCTTTATTTTTTTAATAATTATCTTATTAGGAGAAAACTGAAAAAGTAACTCTAGAAGTTTATAACTTACTATGCATTCTCTGAAAGTAACCTACAAGGTGTGGTAAATATCCTACCATAAAATAATACAAAGTACAAAACTTTCCTCTGCCACAAGAGCAATAGAATAACCTATATAGCCCACACAGTGGCAAGAATGTGTTTAGGGATATGGTATATGTTAGTGGTTACAATAGCCATCAGTAAGAATGTGGGTTTTTATAAATTTAATTTTATTTTTTTTAGTGTTCCAGGATTCATTGTTTATGCACAACAACCAGTGCTCCATGCAAAATATGTGCTCTCCTTAATACCACCACCATGTTCACCCATCCACCCATCCACCTCCCCTCTAAAACTATCAGTTTGTTTCTCAGAGTCCAAGTTCCTCATGGTTCATCTCTTCCTCTGATTTCCCCCAATTCACTTTTCCTTTCCGTATCCTAATGTCCTCCATGCTATTCCTTATGCTCCACAAATAAGTGAAACCATATAATAATTGACTCTCTTTGCTTCACTTATTTCACTCAGCATAATCTCCTCCAGTACCGCCCATGCTGATACAAAAGTGGGTATTTATCCTTTCTGATGGCTGTGTAATATTTCATTGTATATATGGACCATATCTTCTTTATCCATTCATATGTTGAAAGACATCTTGGCTCTTTCTACAGTTCGATGATTGTGGCCATTGTTGCTATGAACGTTGAGGTGTATATGGCCCTTCTTTTCACTAGATCTGTATCTTTGTGGTAAATACCCAGTAGTGCAATTGCAGTATCATAGGAAAGCTCTATTTTTAATTTTTTGAGGAATATTCACACTGTTTTCCAAAGTGGCTGCACCAACTTGCATTCCCACCAACAGTGTAAGAGGGTTCCCCATTCTCCACATCCTCTCCAACACTTGTTTTTTCCTGTCCCTTTAATTTTGGTCATTCTAACTTGTGTAAGGTGGTATCTCAATGTGGTTTTGACTTGAATTTCCCTGATGGCAAATGATGATGAACATTTTTTCATGTGTCTGTTAGCCATTTGTATGTCTTCTTTGGAGAAGTATCTATTCATACCTTCTGCCATTTTTTTTTACATGATTGTCTGTTTTGTGTGAGTTGAGTTGGAGGAGTTCTTTATAGATCTTGGATATCAGCCCTTTTTCTGTAGTGTTATTCGCAAATATCTTCTCCCATTCTGTGGGTTGCCTCTCTGTTTTGTTAACTATTTGCTTTGCTCTTCAAAAGCTTTTTATCTTGATGAAGTCCCAGAAGTTTATTTTCACTTTTGTTTCCTTTGCCTTTGGAGACAAGTCTTTAAAGAAGTTGCTGTGGCTGATGTCAAAGAGGTTACTGCCTATTTTCTCCTCTAGGATTTTGATCGATTCTTGTCTCAAATTGAAGTCTTTCATCCATTTTGAGTTTATCTTTGTGTATGGTGTAAGAGAATGGTCAAGTTTCATTCTTCTATACATAGCTGTCCAATTTTCCTACCACAATTTATTTAAGAGACTGTCTTTTTTTCACTGTATATTTTTTCCTGCTTTGTCGAAGATTATTTGACCATAGAGTTGAGGGTCCATATCTGGGCTCTCTACTCTGTTCATTGGTTGATGTGTCTGTTTTTGTGCCAGTACCATGCTGTCTTGGTAATCACAGCTTTGTAGTAAAGCTTGAAATCGGGCAACGTGATGCCCCTGGCTTTGGTTTTCTTTTTAACATTTCCTTAACGATTCAAGGTGTTTTCTGGTTCCATACAAATTTTAGGACTGTTTATTCCAGCACTTTGAAAAATGTCAGTGGAATATTTATCTGGATGGCATTGAAAGTATAGATTGCTCTGGGCTGTATAGACATTTTAACAATTATTTTACATTTTAACAATTATTCCTCCGATCCATGAGCATGGAATGCTTTTCCATCTTTTTGTGTCTTCTTCAATTTCTATCATGGGTGTCCTGTAGTTTTTAGAGTACAGATCCTTTACCTCTTTGGTTAGGTTTATTCCCAGGTATCTTATGGTTCTTGGTGCTATAGTAAATGGAATTGGTTCTCTAATTTCATTTTTTGTATACTCATTGCTAGTGTATAAGAAAGCAACTGATTTCTGTGCATTGATTTTGGTATCCTGCCTCATTACTGAATTGCTGTATGAGTCTAGTAATTTGGACGTAGAGTCTTTTGGGTTTTCCATATAAAGTATCATGTCATCTGTGAAGGAGAGAGTTTGACTTCTTCTTTGCCAATTTGAATACCTTTTATTTCTTTTTGTTGTCTCATTGCTGTTGCTAGGACTTCTAGTACTATGTTGAACAACAGTGGCTAGAGTGGGCATCCTTATCATGTTCCTGATCTCAAAGAGAAGTCTGTCAGCTTTTCCCCATTGAGAATGATACTCACTGGGGTTTTTCATAGATAGGTTTTATGAAGTTGAGGAGTGTTCTTTCTATCCCTATACTTTGAAGAGTTTTAATCAGGAATGGATGCTGTATCTTGCCAAATGCTTTTTCTGCATCAATTGAGAGGACCATGTGTTCTTCACTCTTCTCTTTTTGATTTGTTCTATCACATTGGTTGATTTGTGAATGTTGAACCACCCTTTCATCCCAGGGATAAATCCACCTCGTCATGGTGGGTAATCTTTGAATGTACTGTTGGATTCTATTAGCTTGGATCTTGTTGAGAATCTTTTTTTTTTTTTTTTAAAGATTTTATTTATTTGACAGAGAGAAATTACAAGTACACTGAGAGGCAGGCAGAGAGAGAGAGAAGGAAGCAGGCTCCCTGCTGAGCAGAGAGCCCGATGTGGGACTCGATCCCAGGACCCTGAGATCATGACCTGAGCCGAAGGCAGCGGCTTAACCCACTGAGCCACCCAGGCGCCCCATGATCTTGTTAAGAATCTTAGCATCCATATTTATTTAGGATATTGAACTGAAGTTCTTTTTGATAGGGCCTTTGCCTGATTTGGGGATCAAGGTAATGGTGGCTTCATACAAAGAGTCTGGAAGTTTTCCTTCTGCTTCAATTTTTTGAAACAGCTTTAGGAGAATAGGTATTATTTATTCTTTGAATGTTTGGTATAATTCCCCAGGGAATCTCTCAAGTCTTGGGCTCTTATTTTTTGGGAAGTTTTTGATCATGCTTCAATCTCATTACTAGATATTGGTCTATTCAGGTTGCAATTAATTCCTGTTTCAGTCTCAGAAGTTTATGGGTTTCCAGGAATGTATCCATTTCTTCTAGGTTGCTTAACTTATTGGCATATAGCTGTTGATAATAATTTCTGGTGATTGTTTGTATTTCCTTAGTGTTAGTCATGATATCTCCTCTTTCATTCATAACTGTATTAATCTGGGTTCTCTTTCTTTTCTTTTGGATTAGTTTGGCCAGTGGTTTATCAAGTCTTAGCAATTCTTTCAAAGAACCAGCTTCTAGTTTCATTGATATGTTCTTTTGTATCCATAGTTTCTAACTCATTGATCTCTGCTCAAATCTTAATTATTTCCCTTCTTTTGCATAGGGTTGGCTTAATTTGTTGTTGATTTTCCAGTTTTAAGGTGTAAAGAGAGTTGGTGTATTTGGAATTTTTCAATTTTTTTGTGGGAGGATTGGATGGCTATGTATTTCCCCCTTAGGACCACCTTTGCCATATCCCATAGATTTTGGGCCAAAGTGTCTTCATTCTCATTGTTTTCCATGAATTGTTTAAGTTATTCTTTGATTTCGTGGTTGGTCCAAACGTTCTTGAGAAGATTGGTCTATAGCTTTCAAGTGTTTGAATTCCTTCTAATTTTTTTTTTACTTCTTGTTGAGTTCCAGTTTCAAAGCATTGTGGTCTGAGAATATGCAGGGAATAATCTCAGTTTTCTGGTATCATGTGAGCCCTGATTTGTGACCCAGTATGTGGTCTAATCTGGAGAAAGTTCCATGTGCATTTGAGAAGGATGAGTATTCTATTGTTTTAGGGTGGAATGGTCTGTATATATCTGAGGTCCATCTGGTCCAATGTGCCATCCAAAGCTCTTATTTCTGTGTTGATATTCTGCTTAGATGATCTGTCTATTGCTGAGAGTGGCGCGTTAAGATTCCCTACAATTAATGTATTCATATCAATATGACTCTTTATTTTGATTAGTAGTTGGCTTATGAAGTTGGTTCTCCCTTGTTGGGGGTATAAATATTTATAATTGTTAGATCTTCTTGGTGGATAGATCCTTAAAGAATGATGTGGTGTCCTTCTGTATCTCTGGCTACAGTTTTTAGTTTAAAATCTAATTTATATGATATGAGAATCACCACCCTAGCTTTCTTTTGAGGTCCATTGGTATGAAAGATGCTTCTCCATCCCTTCACTTTCAGTCTGGATGTATCTTTAGGTTCAAAATTCATCTCTAGTAGACAGCATATGGATGGGTCCTGTCATTTTATCTAGTCTGCAATTCCATGCCATTTTATGGGAGCATTTATGTCATTCATGTGGAGAATGACTATTGAAAGACAAGTTTTTATTGACATCATGTTGCCTGTGAAGTCCTTGTTTCTATAGATTGTTTCTGTAAATTTCTTTCTTTTTCTTTTTTTTACTTTATTTTATTTTTTTCACTGTTGCAAGATTCTTTGTTTATACATCAGGTAATTTCTGTTCTATGTCACTCTTGGGTTCTTTCTTCTTTTATAGACTCTGCCCACCCTAGTATTTCTTATAATGTCAACTTGGTGGTCACATACTCGTAAACCTTAAACCTTGCAGTCTTGGAAGCTCTTTATCTCTCCATTCATTCTGAATGTCATCCTTGCTAGATAAAGTATTCTTGGTTGCATGTTCTTCTCATTTAGTGCCCTGAATATGTCTTGCCAGCCCTTTCCGGCTTACCAGTTTTCTGTGGACAGGTCTGACATCATTCTGATAGTCCTCCCTCTATATAAGGGATCGCTTTCCCCTAGCTTCCCTTAAGATGTCTTTTCTGAATTTATGACTCGTGAACTTCACAATTGTGTGCCTGGAGGTCCTTCTACCCTCATTGATCTTGGGGTGGGGGGAAGTGTCCTCTCTGTCTCTAGGACATGAACACTTGTTCCATTCCCCCAATTAGGGAAATTTTCATCCAAGATTTGTTCAACTATACTTCTAGTCTTTTCTCTCTCTCGACCCCCTCAGGGATCCCAAAAATTCAGACATTGAAATATTTCATGGCATCACTTATTTCCCTAATTCTGTTTTCATGGCTTCTAAGCTGTTTGTTCCAGGCCTCTTTCTGATCCTTCTTTTCTATCAGTTTTTCTTTTAGATCACTAATTCAATATTCTGCCTTGGTTACCTTAGCTGTCAGAGTATTTAAATTAGATTGGATCTCACTGATAGCATTTTTAAGGTCTGCCAGATCAGGACTCACTTCTGCCCTTATAGAGTCTATTTTGCCACTAATGGTCTTCTCCAACCTAGCCATTGCCTGGATAATTGTTACCCTGAATTCCATTTCTGACATATTATGTCCATATCCAATAGTTCTGTGGCAGAGGCCACCGTCTCTGATTTTTTTTCTCTATTGGTGTTCCTCTCCTACTAATTTTGGTGAGAGGTGGTTGAGGGGATATACACACACACATATATCACATATATAAATAAAACTGTATTCCTATCTTACACCTATATATATAGGTGTAATATATTCCTTACGTGTGTGTGTAAGATAGGAATACGGCTTTATTTATATATATATTTCATATATATATTTCAAATATATATATATTTCCTATATATATGTATATATGATTGAATAGACTAAATTTCTATAAAGGAAATAAATCCATTAAGTCAATAGGAGAAGACTCAATGTTTTTCTCAACTCAGGTGAATAAGTCTTTCTTACTTAAGATCCAAAAATCACATACACTTAAGGGAAAGATGTATAGATTTGACCCATTCAGAATTTGTAATTTCTGTTTATTAGCAAAGTAAAATCTAACATATGGATGACAAATTGAGTTCTGCTTTTTCCAGTATCTAGAATATACAAAGAACTCCTGAAAATCATCAAGGATAAGAGCAACAATCCAGAGGTGGGGTTGGGTGGGGGTGGAAGCAAGACACATGGGAGAGCTTTTCAGATAGAAATCCAGACAGAATACCTACTAACAGAGTAAGTATATGCTTAATCTCACTAGTAATTTGAGATTTACAAATTTAACATCATATTTCCATATTGACATCAGATGAATGAAAATTAGAAAATTTGTTAATGTTGAATGTTATTGAGCATTTAGCCCTTGTTGACTTTGGGCACTGAAAACTGGGGGAGTTATCTGGAGGCTAATCCTGCAAAATTATGTATGTATGTACCTTATTACCTGGCCATTTTCCCCAGGGGCATATACCCTGAAGAAAGTGTCAGTGATGTACACAGATATTGATACAAAGATATTCAGTCTTAGTTATATGAGTGAGGAGCTGGAGACAACATGGGTAGCCATCTTTATAGAAATGGATAACAATGTATTTGTACATGGTACAGAACTAGACAGCAGTAATGAAGTAATGAATTAGATTTACATATGTCAACATATGTATGGCTAATAAAACAAAGCAATATTTGCATTCATCACATGCACACCAAATAACTTAATATCACATATATACATAAGTGAAGTATAAAAATGGTTTGAAAGGACTTTCTTTAAATACAATGTGTGCACAATTTGATGGTCAGGGTAAAGAGTAGAATGGGAATGAAGATAATGGATGAAAGAGGAAATTAATAATCACATAAATAAGGAGCAAATAAATGAAGGAATAAATGAAGTAACACAAATGGGGATTTGCAGAGAAGACTGGTGGTGCATGTGCCGAAGACTGAGTAATATGGTTGAGTTTACTTTTCCATTTGTGATCTTACAGAGTAAAACTAGGTACAAATTAGAGGCCAGTGATTAAAAGGTCATTTCTAGAGAAACTCAGAGCCCAGTTGGTGAGTTGGGTAAAATACCTACAGAAATGACTGTTATTCTCAGGAGGACAGTAATCTTGCCACCCAGATGAACATTACTATACAATATGACAGAAAATCTATGAGAGGAAAACAAGACTTTGACCTTTTAGTGATCTTCCAGGGAAAAACGTTTTTTTCTATATCCCATTACCACTGAGATTGATGATTCAGGCTTAAGGTCCAAGCTCTCTGATCATGTGCTTGGGTTACATAACAGACTAGAGACTGATGGAGGGCTTCTGGGCACCCAAATCCAACCAGCTTGTACTTCATCTAAAGCAAAACTTTTGCTAGATTGATTGTTGATTGAATTGTTGATTGAACAGCCCTTTTTGTGCTGTGTCATGTTACAGTGTGATGGCTGAGGACAAAGAGGCAAGAGAATGAAGTGCCTGATTCCATATTGGAAACTAATAGTTATGAAGGTCTCTCTGTGTGCTGGGGGCCTAGGTGAGCTCTATAAATTAATCTTCATGACAAATTCAGTAGCCAAATATTCCTCTCTTACATATTACAGATGATATAAAGAGAGGTGATGTAAGTTGCACAAGATCATCTGGTAAAAAACAGGCTCTGGCTCAAACACAAAAATTTCTGATATATATAGCGCTTTACCTTCATCTCTAAAAGGCTAAAACTGCATTTCATTTTCCACATGGATTCTTCCAGAGCTAAGATTTTATCATTTTACTAAGCATGCACTCACAGCGTTTCTCATTGCTCCCATGATAAACTGCTACATCCATAACCTCCACTGAAAGAACAGCTGAGGTAATTCTCAGTCCTAGCTGATAGACTACTGACCTGTGAAGACCTGAGGTAACCACTCCAAAAGTCAGTGGCCTAAGGTGAAAGTAGTTTCCTAGTCAGGTATTATGGATATCAATTGAGTAAGGTAGTCTTCTCTGAAATTTGAAGTAGGAGATTTGCCTTGATAAACAAAGGAAAGCTGATCCACAAAGGGAAGAGTGTGCAAATAGCATCTAGCTGAGTGTTCCATGAGTGGAACTCTGAAGTGGAGGCCCCTGGATTCCTACCACTGAGGGTTGGAGCAGTATTGGTGTCAGGATGCCTTTCAATTCAAGTCTTCCTGGTGGGCAACTCAGGGTTCCTTGTCTTTTTATGAGGCATGGCTGTTGGGTGTTATAGCTAAGATTTCTGTTTTCTATTTTCTTAAATTAATTCTTAAGATATACTCTCAATCACATGAGGTATTGTGAACAAGTCTGTTCCATGAAGAAAAATAACCCAACTGAATTATAGTTCTGTTTTCTTAACTTTTAGAGGGTGACATTGAACTTTGACTAAACAGACCCAAGTGTAAGAAGAGAGAACTAGGGGGTGCATTTCACATTTGAGTTCCAAATGGCTACAAGCCACAGATGGGGAGGAGCCATGTGCTTTAACATGACTTGTGGAGGCAAAGTTGGGGGGGAGTGAGATTCTGGCTTAGAGTTGTCACTAAATCAGGGTCCAGGAAGAGTGTTATGTAAGAAACAGAAGTGAAAAGGGCAGTTGTGTGATGAGAATGGGAGCTACTGAAGGCTGAGATGACATCTCAGGATATATGTGGGGAAGTACTCAGAGATCTATGTGGTTGACATAAATCATGATGGTGGTTTATTTATAAGCCCTGGTTAGGGAGCTAAAGAGAAGTCATTCCAGGAAATCCAGAAAGAAAATAAATTAGTCAGAATGCTGTGATCACAAGTCGAGTGACCGTCCATATTAGTTTGCCTACAGCTACAAGATTTCTTTGGATGTGGGATTTTCAGTGCTAAAAGCAGAAGAGTCCTGGGCAAATGGGGATGCTTGGTCAGCTCTAGAACTTGCAATTGACAGAAAGTCACCATTTGAGCAAAAATCAGTGATTTGTTGATTCACAGGTGAAACCATGGAGAAGAAAATTCTACAACCCAGTATAAAAAATTGCAGGAGAGGTTTATGCAGTTCTGGTAGTTCATGACTTGACCTTCCAGGGATGTTATCTCTATCATCATCAGTAGCTCTTGAAAATTATCCAGCTTAGGCTTCCCTCAGCTATTCTCATGAGAATCTCCTAGAGATCTCACTGGTCTGGATTTGGGATTTTGTTTCAGTAATTTTTTAAAGGGATTATTTGTTTCTTATTTGAAACCACTGCTTTTCATGAATAACAGAATAAATCTGTGGTTCCCAAAATCACTTCCCAATGCAATCATCTGGAGAGTTAAAAAGAAAAAAAATACCAATGCCAGTATCCTACCCCTCAAAGATCATGGTTTAGCTGCCCTGGGGACAGCCAAGGCTTTTGAACCTGTTAAAGATCAGCAGGTGATTCTAATCTGCAGACAAATTTGTGATCCATTCCTGTATCTTTTCCCAGAATAGCCCTGGGATTTGAGCAAGGGAAGAGTAAAGATTTGTGGTCAATTTAGTCTTAGATAAATCAACATGGAACCTTAATAAATCCTGTCAGTTGGTTGAATATCTGCTCTTGTTATTCTGTTAGGACAAAAGGTATTTTGCTGACAACTGGGATGGGATACTGACCAGACTGAGCCAAATACAAGCTGACTGCTCAAGGAATCTCTAGCTTCCCTCCTGCTGGCCTGCCCAAGGCTTCTGTCTGATGTGGCATTAAAGTCCTGGCTCTAGCATGTATCACTTGACCTTTGATGTGAAATCATTCTCAGCTTTGGTCTCCTCAACCCTAAAATGGGGGATAATACCACATAATTTAGATAGTAACATGTATAAGCAACTGATAAGTGGTTAATACACAATAAAGCATTTGTATTTCCTTCCTTCCCACAACATTGAATATTTATGTTGCCCCAGGGATTTCCTTTCATAATGGGTAGTTGCAGACAAATATTCTCAATCTGCAAGCACATTCACAGCTTGTATGAGCACTCCTCCAGCATCTACAGATGCATCTTTGAGACATTATGACTCTCTATGACTCAGTTTCTCAGGATTTGTGAATTTGCCATCACAGAATGTTTGAATAAAAGCTGAGCTTTTCAGAGAGACCAACTGTGGGGTTCCACAGTTGTGATTCAAATATTGTGCTAATGCAAATCTAGGCCTGCATTCAAATGTAGTTTTCAAATATCATGACTTAGCAGATTTCAGACTCCATAATTCATAGATATTCAAAACCCATGACCCACTGATTCTCTGATATTATGACACAGATTTTCTATTTCAGTGATCCATAAACAGAAAACATAAATCTTAATCTATAACAACTATGCAAAGAATATTCATCTTAAAGGTAGTCTCAATTTGACTTATCAAAAAGAAAGTAAATAAATAATAAATAAATAAATAAATAAAATCACTAATGATTGAGGAGATCACAACCAGCACCTTATAAATACAAACACTTAGAAGAGAATATTATGAAAAACTATATAACAACAAATCGGGCAATCTGGAAGGAATGGATAAATTCCTAGAAATATATAAACTACCAAAACTGAAACTGGAAGAAACAGAAAACTTAGACCAATAGCCAGCAATGAAATTGAATCAGTAATCAAAGATCTCCCAACAAACAAAAGTCCAGGACCAGGTGGTTTCCTGTAGGGAATTCTACCAAACATTTTAAAAAGAGTGAATACCTATTCCTCTCAAACTGTTCCAAAACATAGAAGGGAAAGGAAAATCCAAACTCGTTCTATGAGGCCAGCATTACCTTGATTCTAAAACCAGACAAAGACCCTACTAAAAAGGAGAATTACAGGCCAATATCCCTGATGAACATGGATGCAAAAAATTATCAATAAGATACCAGCAAATCAAATCCAGCAGTACGTCAAAGGAATTATTCACCCCAATCAATTGAGATTTATTTCTGGGCTGTAGGGGTAGTTCAATATTCATAAATCAATCAATGTGATATACCACATCTGTAAAGGAAAGCATAAGAACCATATGATCCTCTCAATTGATACAGAAAAAGCATTTTACAAAATACAACATCCATTCTTTTTTTTTTAATTTTTTATTTTTTTATAAACATATTTTTTTATCCCCAGGGGTACAGGTCTGTGAATCACCAGGTTTACACACTTCACAGCACTCACCAAAACACATACCCTCCCCAATGTCCATAACCCCACCCCCCTTCTCCCAACCCCCCTCCCCCCAGTAGCCCTCAGTTTGTTTTGTGAGATTAAGAGTCACTTATGGTTTGTCTCCCTCCCAATCTCATCTTGTTTCATTGATTCTTCTCCTACCCACTTAAGCCCCCGTGGTGATACAACATCCATTCTTAATAAAAAAAAAAAAAAAAAAAAAAAAACCTTGAACAAAGTAAGGATAGAGGAAACATACCTCAACATCATAAAGACCCTATACAGAAGAACTACATCTAATACCATCCTTGATGGGGAAAAACTGAGCGTCCCTCTAAAGTCAGGAACAAGACAAGGCAGGATGTCCACTCTCACCACTGTTATTTAACATAATACTGAAATCCTAGCGTCAGCAATCAGAAAACAAAAAGAAATGAGACATCTAAATCAACAAGGAAGTAGTCAAACTTCTGCTATTTGAAGAGGACATGATATTCTCTACATAGAAACAAGAAAGTCTTCACAAAAAATTCCTAGAACTAATAAACAAATTCAGTAAAGTCGTAAGATACAGAATCGATGTATCAAATCTGTTCCATTCGCATACATTGAACAATGAAGGAGCAGAAAGAGAAATCAAGGAATCTGTCCCATTTACAACTGCATCCAAAAGCATTAAATACCTAGGAATAAACCTAACAAAAAAAGTAAAATATCTGTATACTGAAAGCTATTGAATGTGGCACAAAGAAAACATTCCATGCTCATGTATTGGAAGAACATTGTTAAAATGTCTCTACTACCCAAAGCAACTTACACATTTAATGAAATCCCTATCAAAATACCACCAGCATTTTTTCACAGAGATAAAGCAAATGATCCTAAAATTTGTATGGAATAACAAAAGACCCTAAAGAGCCAAAGAAAAAGAAAAAGAAAACCAAAGGTGGAGGCATCACAATTACGGACTTCAAGCTATAGTAAAAGCTGTAGTGATCAAGACAGTATGGTACTGGCAAAAAAACACAGATCAATGGAACAGAATAGAAAAACCAGAAATAGATCCATAGCAATATGATCAACTAATCTTCAACAAAGCAAGAAAGACAGTCAATTCAACAGATGGTGTTAGACAGTTGGTGGGAACGCAAGTTGGTGCAGCCACTTTGGAAAACAGTGTGGAAATTCCTTAAGAAATAATAGAGGGACACCTGGGTGGCTCAGTGGGTTAAATCCTCTGCTTCCAGCTCGGGTCCTGGTCCCAGGGTCCTGGGATTGAGTCCCACATCAGGCTCTCTGCTCAGCGGAGAGTCTGCTTCCCTCTCTCTCTCTGCCTGCCTCTCTGCGTACTTGTGATCTCTGTCTGTCAAATAAATAAATAAAATCTTAGGGCAAAAAAATAATAGAGCTACCCTATGACCCTGCAATTGCACTACTGGATATTTACCCCAAAGATACAGATCTGGTGAAAAGAAAGGCCATCTGTACCCTAATGTTCATAGCAGCAATGACCATAATCACCTAACTGTGCAAAGAGCCTAGATGCCCTTCAACAGACTAATGGATAAAGAAGATATGGTCCATATATACAATGGAATATTATGTGTTCATCAGAAAGGATGAACACCGAACTTTTGTATCAACATGGACAGGACTGGAAGAGATTATGCTGAGTGAAATAAGTGAAGCAGAGAAAGTCAATTATCATATAGTTTCACTTACCTGTGGAGCATAAGGAATAACATGGAGGATACTAGGAGAAGGAAAGGAAAAATGAATTAGGGGAAATTGTGGGAGGGAGGATGAACCACAAGAGACTGTGGACTCTGAGGAACAAACTGAAGGTTTTGGAGGGGAGGTGGGTGGGGGGTTAGGTTAGCCTGGTGGTTGGTATTAAAGAGGGGATGTATTGCATGGAGCCCTGGGTGTGGTACATAAACAATGAACCTTGCAACACTGAAAAAATAAAATAAATATTTTAAAAAGCAAATGGTGTTGGAAAAAATGGACAACAACATGCAGAAGAATGAAACTGGACTATTTTTTTACACCTTATGCCCAAATAAATTCAAAACAAGTGAAAGACCTAAATACGAGACAAGAAACCATCAAAATCCTAGAGGAGAACACAGGCAGCAACCTCTTTGACATCTACCATAGCAATAGCTTCCTAGATACCTCTCCTGGAAGCAAGGGAAACAAAAGCAAAAATGAACTACTTGTGTTTCATCAAGATAAAATGTTTCTGTACAATGAAGGAAACAATCATCAAATCCAAAAGACATCCTTCAGAATGGGAGAAGATATTTTGAAATGACAAATCTGATAAAGGGTTAGTATCCAAGGTCTAAAAAGAACTTACCAAACTCAACACACCCCCAAACCCCAAATAATCCAGCTAAGAAATGGGCAGTAGACCTGAATATGTATTTTTCCAAAGAAGACATACAGATGGCTAACAAACACATGAAATGTTGCTCAACATCACTCATTATCAGGGAAATATAAATCAAAACCACAATATCACCTCACTCCAGTCAGAATGGCTAAAATTGATAACACAGGAAACAACAGATGTTGACAAGGATTCAGAGAAAAGGGAACACTTTTACACTGTTGGTGGGAATGCAAACTGGTTCAGCCACTTTGGAAAACAGTATGGAGTTTCCTCAAAAAGTTAAAAATAGAACTACTCTATGATCCAGCATTTGCACTACTAGGTATTTGCCCAAAAGATACAAAAATACTGATTTGAAGGGGCACATTCACTGCAATGTTTATAGCAGTATTATCAATAATACCCAAATTATGGAAAGAGCCCACATGTCCATTGACTAATTAATGGACAGAGAAGAGGTGGTATATATGTACATTGTGTGTATATTTTCCGTTATATATAACGCAGTATTACTCAGCCATAAAAAAGAATGAAATCTTTAGATTTATCAGGGAAATATCATAGGATTTTGCTTATTTGCACAACTTAAGGAATAACATGGAGGACCTTAGGAGAAGGAAGGAAAAAATAGAAGGGGGGAATTGGAGTTGGAGATGAACCATGAGAGACTGTGGACTCCAGGAAACAAACTGAGGGTTTCAGAAGGGAGGGGGATGGGGAGATGGGTGAGCCTGGTGATGGGTATTAAGGAGGGCACAGATTTCATGGAGCACTGGGTGTTAAAAGCAAACAATGAATCATAGAACACTACATTTAAAAATGAGGAGGTACTATATGGTAACTAACCATAACATAATTTTTAAAATTAAAATTATTTTAATTAATTATTAAATTTAATTAAATTATAATTGTTATATTATTTTAATTTGATCATTTAATTAATTGTTTGATTAATTTAAATACGTTAAATATTTAATATGTTAAATATTTAAATATGTTGATTTAAATACTCTAAATTCTAAATATTCTAGTTATTTTAAGAATTTTTTTAATTTACTAATTTTTTTTAGAGTAACAGTATTCATTGCTTTTGCACCACACCCAGTGCTCCATGCAATCCGTGCCCTCTATAATACCCACCACCTGGTTCCCCCAACCTCCCACCCCCCGCCCTTCAAACCCTCAGATTGTTTTTCAGAGTCCATAGTCTCTCATGGTTCACCTCCCCTTCCAATTTCCCTCAACTCCCTTCTCCTCTCCATCTCCCCTTGTCCTCCATGCTATTTGTTATGCTCCACAAATAAGTGAAACCATATGCTAATTGACTCTCTCTGCTTGACTTATTTCACTCAGCATAAGCTCTTCCAGTCCTGTCCATGTTGCTACAAAAATTGGGTATTCTTAAAGGGACTATCCACCAAGATGATCTAACAATTGTAAATATCTATGCTCCCAATATGGGAGCAGCCAATTACTTAAGAAAACTGTTAATCAAGATAAAGAGTCATATTGATATGAATACACTAATCGTAGGAGATCTTAACATGCCTCTCTCAGAATTAGACAGATCATCGAAGCAGAAAATCAATAAAGAAACAAGAGCATTGAATGACACATTGGACCAGATGGACCTCATAGATATATACAGAACATTCCACCCTAAAACAACAGAATACTCATTCTTCTCAAGTGCACACGGAACCTTCTCCAGAACAGACCACATACTGGGTCACAAATCAGGACTCAACAGATTCCAAAAGACTGAGATTATTCCCTGCATATTCTCAGATCACAATGCTTTGAAACTGGAGCTCAATCACAAGGAAAAGTTCAGAAGGAACTCAAACACCTGGAAGCTAAAGACCGCTTTGCTTAAGAATGCTTGGATCAACCAGGAGATCAAAGAAGAACTGAAACAATTCATGGAAACCAATGAGAATGAAGACACAACCTATGGGATAATAACCAAAACCTATGGGATACAGCAAAGGCAGTCCTAAGGGGAAAATACATAGCCATCCAAGTCTCCCTCAAAAAAATTGAAAAATCCAGAACACACCCGCTGTCTCTACATCTTAAAGAACTGGAGAATCAACAACAAAGCAAACCAACTCCACACATAAGAAGGGAAATCATCAAGATTAGAGCTGAGATCAATGAAGTAGAAAACAGAGATTCAGTAGAACGTATCAATGAAACTAGAAGCTGGTTTTTTGAAAGAATCAATAAGATTGATAAGCCATTGGCCACACTAATCCACAAGAAAAGAGAGAAAGCCCAAATTCATAAAATTATGAATGAAAAGGGAGAGATCACAACTAACACCAAGGAAGTAGAAACAATCATCAGAAGTTATTATCAACAGTTATATGCCAATAAGCTTAGCAACCTAGATGAAATGGATGCATTCCTGGAAAAATATAAACTACCAAAATTAAACCAGGAAGAAATTGACAACCTGAATAGACCGATATCTAATAACGAGATTGAAGCAGTGATCAAAAACCTCCCAAAAAACAAGAGCCCAGGACCTGAAGGATTCCCTGGGGAATTCTACCAAACCTTAAAGAAGAAATAACACCTAATCTCCTGAAGCTGTTTCAAAAAATTGAAGCAGAAGGAAAACTTCCAGACTCTTTCTATGAAGCCAGCATTACCCTGATCCCCAAACCAGGCAAAGACCCTACCAAAAAGGAGAATTTTAGACCAATATCACTGATGAATATGGATGCTAAGATTCTCAACAAGATCCTAGCCAACAGGATCCAACACCACATTAAAAAGATTATCCACCATGATCAGGTGGGATTCATCCCTGGGCTAGAAGGATGGTTCAACATTCACAGATCAATAAATGTGATACATTTATTAGAAAATTAATTATGAAATTAATGTGAAAAGAGAGAAGAACCACATGGTCCTCTCAATTGACGCAGAAAAAGCATTTGACAAAATCCAACATCTGTTCCTGATTAAAACGCTTCAAAGTATAGGGATAGAGGGAACATTCCTGAACCTCATCAAATCTATCTATGAAAGACGCACAGCAAATATCATCCTCAATGGGAAAAAGCTTGCAGCCTTACCGTTGAGATCAGGAACACGACAAGGATGCCAACTTTCACCACTCTTCCTCAACATAGTATTAGAAGTCCTAGCAACAGCAATCAGACAACAAAGAGAAATAAAATGTATCCAAATTGGTAATGAAGAAGTCAAACTCTCTCTCTTCACAGATGACATGATTCTTTATATGGAAAACCCAAAAGACTCCACCCCCAAACTACTAGAACTCATTCAGCAATTCAGCAACGTGGCAGGATACAAAGTCAATGTGCAGAAATCAGTGGCTTTCTTATACACTAACAATTAAAATACAGAAAGGGAAATTAGAGAATCAATTCCATTTACTATAGCACCAAGAACCATAAGATACCTGGGAATAAACCTAACCAAAGAGGTAAAGGATCTGTACTCGAGGAACTACAGAACACTCATGAAAGAAATTGAAGAAGACACAAATAGATGGAAGACCATTCCATGCTCTTGGATCAGAAGAATAAACAGTGTTAAAATGTCTATACTCCCTAGAGCAATCTATACTTTTAATGCCATTCCGATCAAAATTCCACCAGTATTCTTCAAAGAGCTGGAGCAAATGATCCTAAAATTTGTATGGAATCAGAAGAGACCCCGAATCGCTAAGGAAATGTTGAAAAACAAAAATAAAGCTGGGGGCATCACGTTACCTGATTTCAAGCTTTACTACAAAGCTGTGATCACCAAGACAGCATGGTACTGGCATAAAAACAGACACATGGACCAGTGGAACAGAGTAGAGAGCCCAGATATGGACCCTCAACTCTATGGTCAATTAATCTTTGACAAAACAGGAAAAAATATGCAGTGGAAAAAAGACAGTCTCTTCAATAAATGGTGCTGGGAAAACAGGACAGCTATATGTAGAAGAATGAAACTCGACCATTCTCTTACACCGTACACAAAGATAAAATGGATAAAAGACCTCAACGTGAGACAGGAATCCATTAGAATCCTAGAGGAGAACATAGGCAGTAATCTCTTTGATATCAGCCACAGCAGCTTCTTTCAAGATATGTCTCCAAAGGCAAAGGAAACAAAAGCGAAAATAAACTTTTGGGGGGCGCCTGGGTGGCTCAGTGGGTTAAGCCGCTGCCTTCAGCTCGGGTAATGATCTCAGGGTCCTGGGTTCAAGTCCCACATCGGGCTCTCTGCTCAGCAGGGAGCCTGCTTCCCTCTCTCTCTGCCTGCCTTTCTCTCTACTTGTGATCTCTCTCTCTGTCAAATAAATAAATAAAATCTTTAAAAAAAAAAAAAAAAGAAAATAAACTTTTGGGACTTCATCAAAATTAAAAGCTTCTGCACAGCAAAGGAAACAGTCAAAAAAACAAAGAGGCAACCCACGGAATGGGAGAAGATATTTGCAAATGACAGTACAGACAAAAGGTTGATATCCAGGATCTATAATGAACTCCTCAAACTCAACACACATGAAACAGGCAAACATATCAAAAAATGGGAAGAAGATATGAACAGACATTTCTCCAATGAAGACATACAAATGGCTATCAGACACATGAAAAAATGTGCATCATCACTAGCCCTCAGGGAGATTCAAATTAAAACCACATTGAGATATCACCTTACACCAGTTAGAATGGCCAAACTTAACAAGACAGGAAACAACATGTGTTGGAGAGGATGTGAAGAAAGGGGAACCCTCTTACACTGTTGGTGGGAATGCAAGTTGGTGCAGCCTCTTTGGAGAACAGTGTGGAGATTGCTCAAGAAATTAAAAATAGAGCTTCCCTATGACCCTCCAATTGCACTCCTGGGTATTTACCCCAAAGATACAGATGTCGTGAAAAGAAGGGCCATCTGTTCCCCAATGTTTATAGCAGCACTGGCCACGGTCGCCAAACTATGGAAAGAACCAAGATGCCCTTCAACGGACGAATGCATAAGGAAGATGTGGTCCATATACACTATGGAGTATTATGCCTCCATCAGAAAGGATGAATACCCAACTTTTGTAGCAACATGGACGGGACTGGAAGAGATTATGCTGAGTGAAATAAGTCAAGCAGAGAGAGTCAATTATCATATGGTCTCACTTATTTGTGGAGCATAACAAATATCATGGAGGACAAGGGGTGTTAGAGAGGAGAAGGGAGTTGGGGTAAATTGGAAGGGGAGGTGAATCACGAGAGACTATGGACTCTGAAAAACAATCTGAGGGGTTTGAAGTGGCGGGGGGGGTGGGAGGTTGGGGTACCAGGTGGTGGGTATTATAGAGGGCATGGATTGCATGGAGCACTGGGTGTGGTAAAAAAATAATACTGTTTTTCTGAAAATAAATAAATTGAAAAATAATTAGGTATTCATCCTTTCTGATGGAGGCATAATACTCCATATTGTATATGGACCACATCTTCCTTATCCATTCGTCTTTTGAAGGGCATCTTAGTTCTTTCCACAGTTTTTTATTTTAAGATGAAACAGGAAACCAGACCAAAATCCATGTAGAGGTTAATGAATTAAGATTATAAAGTAAATACCCTTGTAACAACCAACCGAGGTCAAAAACTAGACTTTCAATGTACCCCCAAAAGCCCTTTCTCATGCTTCAAACCACAGCCTCTCCTTTCCTCTAAATGTAACTCTGCTAACTTTTTGTAGTAGGAACCTCCTTGTATTTCTTCATGATTTTACTATCCAAGCGTGTATCCTTAGTGAAGTATCACCATATATATTTTGCTAACTTAGTTATTTAATTTTCATTCAATCTAGATACCATTTTTCTATCCATTTCTTTTCCTTCCTTCCTTCCTTCCTTCCTTCCTTCCTTCCTTCCTTCCTTCCTTCCTTCTTTCCCTCTTTTCTCCTTCCCTTTCCATTTATCTATTGAAGAAGTAGTACTTTTACCTGTAGATTTTCTTATTGCCTGGATTTCAAACTGATTGTGCAGCCCAACATGTTTCCTTGCCCTATTTTCTACAAACTAACAGCTGGATCTAGAAATCTAGACAGACTTAGGTTCAAAGCTTTCAACAAAACATAGATTGTGTTGTGACCTTTCAACAAGAAGCACAATGTGGCTGGCTTTCACTCTTTTGATCTCACCAAGGGAATGATACTAAGTGCCTAGATTCCTGAATTGCTGGAGTTTTGTAAAAGGCTAATATACTTATTTTGTCACTTTGTTTCCATTTATTCTTTTAAATTTATTAAGGTCTATTTTATAGCACAAAATATAGTTTACCATGATGGATGTCCTGTGTAAGCTTGCGGAGATTGTGTATTCTGTTATAGTTAGACGAAGTATTCTATAAATATCAATTAGATCCAATTGATTGATATGCTGCTGTTTGGTTTAACTATGTCCTTACTGATTTTCTGCCTGCTGGATCTCCAATTGCTGGTAGAAGGGTGTTGAGGTCTCCATTGAGAATAGTGGATTCATTGGTTTCTCTATCAGGTTTTGCCTCATATATTTTGACACTGTTGTTAGACACACACTAAGGATTGTGATGTCTTCTTGGTAAATTAATCAACTTGTCATGATGTAATGCCTCTTTATATTTCTGGTAATTGTCCTCTCTCTGAAGTCTGATATGTCTGAAATTCATACAGCTACTCCAGCTTCCTTCTGATCAGGGGTATACTATGGTGTATCTTTCTCTATATCTTTATATTTACCCTGTGTCTTTATATTTAAGATGGGTTTCTTGTAAACAATATATATCATTGGGTGTTGTTTTCTGATCCATTCTGATACTCTGTATTTTAATTGGTGTACTTAGATCACTGATGTTTAAAGTGATAATTGATAAAGCTGGAATTCTACCTACCATATCTGTTACTGTTTTCTATTTATTGCTCTTGGTTTTGTTTTTCTCTGCCATTACTATACTGGGGCTTCTAATTTTAAGTGAGAATCTTATACAATTCATCTATTTCTCCTTGGAGCTCTTGGCTTTTGCATCATGTATTTCAATTTATCTTTGTCTGTTAGCATATTAGTTATACTTTTTAAATGTTTTCTGCATTGCCCTTAAGTTTACAATATACATTTATGACTAATCCAAGTCCACCTTCAAATACACCATACCTCTCCAAGGGTTCACAATCCCTACAAGGGTTCGCAATCCCTCCCTCCCATCTCTTATAAAATTTCTGTCATTCATTTCCTTATCTCTATGCTATAGTCACACAATTAATTGTTACTTAATATAAATACTTTGAGAAAAACTGTTAAGAACAACAAAAAACATTGGGGTAGAGATGGCCCTTCTTTTCACAACATCTGTATCTTTGGGGTAAATACCCAGGAGTGCAATTGCAGGGTCATAGGGAAGTTCTATTTTTAATTTCTTGAGCAATCTCCACACTATTCTCCAAAGAGGCTGCACCAACTTGCATTCCCACCAACAGTGTAAGAGGGTTCCCCTTTCTCCACATCCTCTCCAACACATGTTGTTTCCTGTCTTGTTAAGTTTGGCCATTCTAACTGGTGTAAGGTGATATCTCAATGTGGTTTTAATTTGAATCTCCCTGAGGGCTAGTGATGATGCACATTTTTTCATGTGTCTGATAGCCATTTGTATGTCTTCATTGGAGAAATGTCTGTTCATATCTTCTTCCCATTTTTTGATATGTTTGCCTGTTTCATGTGTGTTGAGTTTGAGGAGTTCATTATAGATCCTGGATATCAACCTTTTGTCTGTACTGTCACTTGCAAATATCTTCTCCCATTCCGTGGGTTGCCTCTTTGTTTTTTTGACTGTTTCCTTTGCTGTGCAGAAGCTTTTAATTTTGATGAAGTCCCAAAAGTTTATTTTCGCTTTTGTTTCCTTTGCCTTTGGAGACATATCTTGAAAGAAGCTGCTGTGGCTGATATCAAAGAGATTACTGCCTATGTTCTCCTCTAGGATTCTAATGGATTCCTGTCTCACGTTGAGGTCTTTTATCCATTTTATCTTTGTGTACGGTGTAAGAGAATGGTCGAGTTTCATTCTTCTACATATAGCTGTCCTGTTTTCCCAGCACCATTTATTGAAGAGACTGTCTTTTTTCCACTGCATATTTTTTTCCTGTTTTGTCAAAGATTAATTGACCATAGAGTTGAGGGTCCATATCTGGGCTCTCTACTCTGTTCCACTGGTCCATGTGTCTGTTTTTATGCCAGTACCATGCTGTCTTGGTGATCACAGCTTTGTAGTAAAGCTTGAAATCAGGTAACGTGATGCCCCAGCTTTATTTTTGTTTTTCAACATTTCCTTAGCGATTCGGGATCTCTTCTGATTCCATACAAATTTTAGGATCATTTGCTCCAGCTCTTTGAAGAATACTGGTGGAATTTTGATCGGAATGGCATTAAAAGTATAGATTGCTCTAGGTAGTATAGACATTTTAACAATGTTTATTCTTCTGATCCAAACGCATGGAATGGTCTTCCATCTTTTTGTGGCTTCTTCAATTTCTTTCATGAGTGTTCTGTAGTTCCTCGAGTACAGGTCCTTTACCTCTTTGGTTAGGTTTATTCCCAGGTATCTTATGGTTCTTGGTGCTATAGTAAATGGAATTGATTCTCTAATTTCCCTTTCTGTATTTTAATTGTTAGTGTAAAAGAAAGCCACTGATTTCTGCACATTGACTTTGTATCCTGCCACATTGCTGAATTGCTGTATGAGTTCTAGTAGTTTGGGGGTGGAGTCTTTTGGGTTTTTCATATAAAGAATCATGTCATCTGCAAAGAGAGAGAGTTTGACTTCTTCATTGCCAATTTGGATACATTTTATTTCTCTTTGTTGTCTGATTGCTGTTGCTAGGACTTCTAATACTATGTTGAACAAGAGTGGTGAAAGTCGCCAAACTATGGAAAGAACCAAGATGCCCTTCAACGGACGAATGCATAAGGATGATGTGGTCCATATACACTATGGGGTATTATGCCTCCATCAGAAAGGACGAATACCCAACTTTTGTGGCAACATGGACGGGATTGGAAGAGATTATGCTGAGTGAAATAAGTCAAGCAGAGAGAGTCAATTATCATATGGTCTCACTTATTTGTGGAGTATAACAATTAGCATGGAGGACAGGGGGTGTTAGAGAGGAGAATGGAGTTGGGAGAAATTGGAAGGGGAGGTGAACCATGAGAGACTATGGACTCTGAAAAGCAATCTGAGGGGTTTGAGTGGCGGGGGGGTGGGAGGTTGGGGTACCAGGTGGTGGATATTACGGAGGGCACGGATTGCATGGAGCACTGGGTGTGGTGAAAAAATAATGAATACTGTTTTTCTGAAAATAAATAAATTAATTTATTAAAAAAAAAAACAAAAAAAAAATGTTTTATTTTACCCTTGTTTATCCTTTCTGTAATGTTACTTCTTTCTTTATGTGAATCCAAGTTGCTGACCCATATCATTTTCCTTTTCTCTAAAGAACTGATTTAAACATTTCTTGCAAGACTTCCTTAGTTCTTATTTTTCTGTGAAAGCCTTTATTTCTCCTTATTTTTTTAAATTTTCTGATCTTTTTAATTTTTTTTAATTATTAACATATAATGTATTATTTGTTTCAGGATTATAGATCTGTGATTCATCCATCTTACACAATATATAGCACTCACCAAAAAGCATACCCTCCCCAATGTCCATCACCCAGCCACCCCACCCCACCTGCCCCCCTCCAATCCAGCAACCCTGAGTTTGTTTCCTGAGATTAAGAGTCTCTTATAGTTTGTCTCCCTCTCTGGTTTCTTCTTGTTTCATTTTTTTCTCTCTTCCCCTATAATCCTATGCCTTGTTTATCAAATTCCACGTATCAGTGAGCTCATATGTTAATTATCTTTTTCTGATTGATTTATTTTGTTTAGCATAACATCCTCTAGTTTCATCCATGTCATTGCAAATGGTAAGATTTCATATCTGATTGCCTCATAATATTCACTCATATATATATATGTGTGTACATATACATATATGTGTGTACATGTGTATATATGTATATACACATGTACACACGTGTATATATATATACACTGTACACACATATATGAACATAACAAGGACCATATATGGTCCCTGTTCTGATGTCTGATTTGTCTGAAATTCATATAGCTACTCCAGCTTCCTTCTGATCAGGGATATATTATGGTATGTATATATACATACATATCACATCTTCATATCATATCATCTATATCACATCTTCTTTATCCATTCATCTGTTGATGGACATCAGGATTTGTCTGATAGTTTTTTCCATAGTTTGGCTATTGTGGACATTGCTGATATAAACATTGGGGTGTGTGTGCCCCTTCAGATTACTACATTTGTATTTTGGGGGTAAATACCCAGTAGTACAATTGCTGGGTTGTAGGGTAACTCTATTTTCAACTTTTTGGGGAGCCTCCATACTGTTTTTCAGAGTGGCTGCACCAGCTTACATTCCCACCAACAGTATAAGATGGTTCCCCTTTCTCTACATCCTCGCCAACATCTGTCATTTCCTGACTTGTTAATTTTAGCTATTTTGACTAGCGTGAGATGGTATCTCATTGTGGTTTTGATTTGTATTTCCCTGATAACGAGAGATGTTGAGCATTTTTCATGTGCCTGTTGGCCATTTGTTTGTCTTCCTTGCAGAAATTGTCCATGTCTTCTGCCCATTTCTTGATTGGATTATTTGTTCCTTGGGTGTTGAGTTTGGTAAGTTCTTTATAGATTTTTTATAACAGCCCATTACCTGACATGTCATTTGCAAATACCTTCTTCCATTCTGTTGGTTGTCTTTTGGTTTTGTTGACTGTTTCCATTGCTGTGCAAATGCTTTTGATCCTGATGAAGTCCCAATAGTTCATTTTTGCCCTAGCTTCCCTTGCCTTTAATGATCTATTCTTTAATGTTGTGACCAAGGTCAAAGAGGTTGCTGCCTATGTTATTTTATCCTCAAGGATTTTGATAGATTCCTTTCTCACATTGAGGTCTTTCATCCCTTTTGAATCTGTTTTTGTATATCATGTAAGGAAATGGTCCAGTTTCATTCTTCAGCATGTGGTGTCCAATTTTCCCAACATCATATGTTGAAGAGACTGTCTTTTCCATTGGACATTCTTTCCTGCTTTGTTAAGAAGATGAGTTGAAGATTAGTTGACAGTAGAGTTGAGAGTCCATTTCTGAGTTCTCTATTCTGTTCCATTGATCTGTGTGTCCTTAACTTTTGAAAGCTAATTACTCTGGGTACAGAATTCCAGCCTGTTGTTGTTGTTATTGTTGTTGTTGTTGTTTAACACCTTTAATATCATATTCCACTTTCTTCTGGTTTGCATGGTTTCTAAAGACAAGTTGTTTGTAATTCTTACCCTAGATTTTCCATAGCTAAAGGTGTTTTTGTTTGCTTGTTTGCTTTTATCTTGGGCTTCTTTCAAGATTTCTCTTTGTCTTTGAATTTCTGAAGTTTAATTATAATAAATCTAGGTGTAAGTTTTTTAGTATTTATCTGCATAGCATTCTCTGTGGTTTCTGGATCTGTGTTTTAGTATCTCTCATTAATTTTTGAGACCTCTCAGCCATTATTACTTCAATCTTGGTTTCTTTGTTGTTTTTTCCTCCTGATATTGCTGCATATGTTATATTTTGGAATTATCTAACAGTTCTTAGATATTCTCTTCTGTCTTTTAAAATTCCTTTTTTCTCCTTACATTTCAGTTTTGGAAGTTTCTATTGACATATTTTTCAAACTTACTGATTCCTTCCTCAACTATGTGTCTAGTTTATTGATGAGTCCAAAGCAGTCTTCATTTCTATTAAAAGTGTCTTTTTGGACAACTATCATATGATCTCCCTGATATGAGGAAGTGGTGATGCAACATGGGGGCTTAAGTGGGTAGGAGAAGAATAAATGAAACAAGATGGGATTGGGAGGGAGACAAACCATAAGTGACTTTTAATCTCACAAAACAAACTGAGGGTTGCTGGGGGGAGGGGGGTTGGGAGAAGGGGGTGGGATTATGGACATTGGGGAGGGTATGTGCTTTGGTGAGTGCTGTGAAGTGTGTAAACCTGGTGATTCACAGACCTGTACCCCTGGGGATAGAGTATTATGCCTCCATCAGAAAGGATGAATACCCAACTTTTGTAGCAACATGGACGGGACTGGAAGAGATTATGCTGAGTGAAATAAGTCAAGCAGAGAGAGTCAATTATCATATGGTTTCACTTATTTGTGGAGCATAACAAATAGCATGGAGGACATGGGGACTTAGAGTGGAGAAGGGAGTTGGGGGGAAATTGGAAGGGAAGGTGAACCATGAGAGACTATGGACTCTGAAAAACAATCTGAGGGTTTTGAAGGGACGGGGGGTGGGAGGTTGGGGTACCAGGTGGTGGGTATTATAGAGGGCACGGATTGCATGGAGCACAGGGTGTGGTGCAAAAATAATGAATACTGTTATGCTGGAAATAAAATAAAAAAAAAGTGTCTTTTTGTTTTTTGTATTTCCTTTCAATTCTCTCTTACAGTTTCCATCTCTCTGATTATATTACCATCTGTTCTTGAATTTTGTCTGCTTCCATTAGGGGCTTTAGTATATTAATCATAGTTGTTTACATTCTCAGTCTGATTATTCCAAAGTCGTGCCACATGTGTATCTGGTTCTAATGTTTGCTCTGTCTCTTCAAACAGTGTGTGTTGTCTTTTAGCATGCATTGCAATTTTTTTGCTGTTTTTCTCATTGAAAACTAGACATGATGTACTAGGTAAAATGAACTGAGGTAAATAGGCCTTTGCTGTGAGGTTTTATGTTTATCAAGTTAGAATTTAGCTGTGCTTGCTGTTTGCAGTAATATCCAGAGGCTATCATTTCCTCCAGTTTCCTTGTTTTTGTCTTTCCTGTTGTCTTTTGGTATCCCTAGAGACTTCTTCTTTTTATTTTTTAATGTTTTATTTATTTATTTATTTGAAAAAGAGAGAGTGAGCAAGAAAGACAGAGAGCATTAGTGGTGGTAGGGGGAGTCAAGGGGAGGGACATAGCAGGGGACCCAATGCAGGGCTTGATCCCAAGACCCTAGAATCATGACCAGAGCTGAAGGCAAACATTTAACTGACTGAGCCACACAGGTGTCCCTAGAGACTTCTTCTTAGGTAAGGTCTATAATAGGCAGTTCTTACGCTTATAATCCTCTGTTATTATACAGCAACCCTAATGATATAGTGGCAAGGTGTGAAGGAAGCATTCTATAGTCCTACAATTACATCTCAGTCTTTTGGTGAGCTTGTGCCCCTGCAGTGTGACCTTTGTAAGTACTTTTCCATGGTTCCCAAATTTTTAGGTGAGACAGAAAAGATAGAGTACAATAGAGTTGGTTATTTCCCTTCCTTCAAGTTAATTAGGTTCTGGAAAAAGTTTCTCCTAAGGCCAGGGCTTGTTAAGAAGAACAGAATGTTCTTGTCATATTTAAAATTTGCCTGCTACTGCTGAAACCATGAGGGGATTTTTCTCCTCTCACTGTGAGAACCTGGTATATCTCCTGAAAGTAAAACTTATAAAGGTATATCCCCTCTATCCTAAACTGGACCTTCTGAAGGTTTTTGGTTTTTTTTTTTTCTAAATGGGATAAAATTGACATATAATATTATGTTAGTCTAAGGTATACAACATAGCGATTTTACATTGCAGAATGATCACCACAATAGGTTAATTAACATCTGTCACTATACAAAATTAATGCGATATTATTGACTATATTCCTTATATTATATATTATATACTCTTTTTTAAAATTCTTTAACTGGGAGTTTATACTTCTTGATCCCCTTCACCTGTTTTACACCCCATTTTCCCCTTCAATCTAGGAACCACCAATCTCTTCTCTGTATCTGTGAGGCTGGGTTTTGTATATTTATTTAGTTTTTCAGATTCCACGTTAATGAGACCATGCAGTATTTGTCTTTCTCTGATTTATTTCTCTTAGCATTATATCCTCAAGGTCCATCCATGTTGTTGGAAATGGCAGTGTTTCATTCTTTTTTATAGCTGAGTAATATTCCACTCTACATATATACCACATCTTTTTTCATTCATCCATTGATGAACACATAGGTTGTTTCTATATTTGGGATATTGTAAACAGTGCTGCAGTGCACATAGGGGTACATATATCTTTTCAAATTAGTGGTTTTGTTTTCTCTGGAGTGCTACCCAGTAGTGGTATTGCTGGATCGTATGGTAACTCTATTTCTACTTTATTGAGGAACCTCCAGACTATTCTACACAGTGGCTGCACCAGCCTACATTTACACTAGCATAAGGTTCCCTTTTCTTCACATCCTCAACAACACTTGTTACTTCTTGCCTTTTTTAATACTAGCCATCCTGACAGGTATAAGTTAATATGTCATTGTGGTTTTTATTTGCATTTTCCATATAGTGATATTGAGCATCTTTTTATGTGCCTGTTGGCCTTCTGTATGTCTTCTTTGGAAAAATGTCTGTTGCAATACTTTGCCCATTTTAAAATTGGATTGTTTTTCTGTTTGTCTGTGTGTTATTGAGTTGAGTGAGCTCTTCTTATATTTTGGATCTTAACACCTTATTGGATCTAAAATTTGCAAATATCTTCTCCAATTCAGTAGGGTGCCCTTTCATTTTTGTCAATGGATTCCCTCTCTGTGTAGAAGCTTTTTAGTTCAATATAGTCTTACTTGTTTACTTTTGCTTTTGTTTCCCCTGTCTTTGGAGTCATATCCAAAAAATAATGCTACCATTATGTCAAGAAGTTAATCATGTATATTTTATTATAGGAGTTTTATGGCTTCAGGTCTCACATTTAAATCCTTAACTCATTTTGAGTTAATTTTTGTACATGATTTAAGACAGTGATCCAGTTTCATTCTTTAGAAAGTTGTTACCCAGTTTCCCCAACAACATTATTAAAGACACTGTCCTTTCCCCATTCTATCTTCTTGGTTCTTTTGTCATAAATTGATTGATCATTGATTCATCTTCCAACTAGTGGATCTGTTCTGCTTCATTCAGCTTGCTGTTCAACCCTAGTGAATTATGCAGTTTAGTTATGACATTCCTCAACTCTGTAACTTCTGCTTGGTACTTTCTTATATTTTCTATCTCTTTTTTGAAGTTCTCACTGTGTTCATCCATTATTCTCCTGAGTTTGATGAATATCTCTATGATGATCATTTTGAATTCTTTATCAGGTAGATTACTTATATCTCTATTAATAAGGTACTTTTTCTGAAAAGTTTTCCTGTCCTCTCATTTCGAACATGTTTCTTTGTTTCTTCATTTGCTTGACTTTCTGTGCTTATTTCTATGTATTAGGCAAAACAGCTACCTTTTTTAGTCTTAAAGGAGTCTTGGTCTTGTGTAGGTGATGAAACTTCTTGTTCAAACTTACTCTAGCTCTTTGCTGTCTCTTGGACCCTTATGATTTTGTAAACCCTGAGGTTTTTTTTAAAGACATAGCTATTTATTTATTTATTTATTTGACAGAGAGAGAGAGATCACAAGTAGGCAAAGAAGCAGGCAGAGGAGGAGGGGGAAGCAGGCCTTCTGCTGAACAGAGAGCCTGATGTGGGGATCGATCCCAGGACCCTGACACCATGACCTGAGCTAAAGGCAGAGGCTTAATACACTGAGCCAACCAGGTACCCCTAATTCCCCAGATTTATTCTTGATATATCTCTATTATTGAGGTTATTCTAAGACTTATCATTGTCCTAAAGGAAAGAATTTTAATAATACCTCATTTTAGAAAGAAACTTTTAAAGTGTGCAAATATATACAGTCTTATAGGACCATAATCCCTAACTGACCTCCAGACCAGGAATTCTGGAGATGTCCCCTGGGTGATAGCTGCAAAACTGGGGTTCCAGATGAGTGTAAATGTTTCTTTCTGGGAGGTTGTGTTGAGTTGTGCAAAACCAAGGTGGTACTCGAGGATCGTGGCTCCCTGCTTACATTCCCTGGAAAGGCCTAGGTGTGTAGGAAACTTGAAGCCTGTCCCCCAGGCTGAAGCTCCAAGCTAAGTAAACAGGCCTTTTTCACAGGTGGACTGGAGCTGTGTTTCAATCTGCTGTTTGTGCAATGCCTTGATGGTAGTGGCATTCCAAAAACTGGCTTTATGATTAGTACATTCATGTGGAACTCAGGAATGCCAGGACCTTGGCGACCAAGACCAGGCAATCAAATGGTGTCCTCTCTGTGAATTGCACATGCATTAGCTAGCCATCTGGTGAGTGTACAGGGCAGGGCACATTCACTGGCTTCAAAAAGGCCCAGGAAAATGTCTTGGCTGTGCATGTTCACAAGCTTTGGGAATGCAGAACAGGGCAGTACCTTGTCTGTGTGCATACAGCCGGTGAGTAGGGAAGTATCACAATCACATGTGCTTACTAACTTTAGGGCGCAGGAGAATGCCATGAAAGTTTGTGGTCACCTGCCTCAACCATGGAGTGGGAGGATTTAGCAACCACCATGCTCTATAGCTTCACCAAGGCAGTGAGATTGTACCATGACCACTTGTCCCCACTGGTCTTAGCAAGACAGCAGAAGGGTGCTGCACCCTAACTCATCTATGTGTGCTAGCAAAGGTAGGTTAGAGTGCAAAAATGGCACTGGCCAGCTCTTCCATCTCTGGGGAAATTTCAAATTCTCCTGCCCCTCCATCTTATGCTTTTAGATTGGCAAATGAATCTCCTTCACCTATAGTCTAGGCACTTTTCAAATGTCTGTTTCTTTGGGTGTTCT
This sequence comes from Mustela erminea, assembly GCF_009829155.1. Classification (NCBI taxonomy): domain Eukaryota; kingdom Metazoa; phylum Chordata; class Mammalia; order Carnivora; family Mustelidae; genus Mustela; species Mustela erminea. The sequence continues at coordinate 22,984,220 of NC_045618.1, read as the reverse complement.
GGGGAGTGAGACCATATGTCAGTCTCTTAAAGGGGAAATCTCAATTTTCTATAGCACTTTGGGTTCCTTGGTCATCAGTCCCATTGGTTTTTCTAAGCTAGGTGTTTTGGGGGCTTGTCTCTTGCACAGTTCCCAGAGGCTGGTATCTGATGTGGAGGACCAACCCCTTGCTCCTCTGTAGCAGGGCCAAATTGGTGACATCTCCCCTTATTGTGTGTCCCCATGTCAGGAGTGGAGTTTTGAGGATATTGTGTTTCTGCTTTTCCTAACCTTCTTGACATGGTCATTTTAGCTTTTGTTGTGAAGAAGCAATGTCATGTAGGTTTTGGATGTTTTTCAGAGGAAAATGACTTCTATGTAGCTGTAGATTTGGTATGTCTGTGGGATAAGATGAGTTCAGGATCTTCCTACACTACCATCATGTAGAAGTCCTCCCTCCTGGAGTTTTTAACTCTCAAGCCTGTCTACACTGAGCTTCCAACAATTCGTCTATTACCACTTAGATTTTCTCTCCTGGTTTTAGCTCCAGTGGCAGTTTCTGCTCCTGGGTTTATGTTGTCACAGTGTGAGCCTACATATTTACCTATTTGTCTCTGCAATTTGGGGGATTAAGTTTTCTCTGTGACCTTATTCTCTAATGAATTTAATAAGAGTCATTGATTTTCAGTTTGTTCCATTTTTTTTTCTTATTATGATGATAAAAGAGATGACTTCCAAGTTCCTTTCATGCCAGACTGACCAGAAACTGGGAGTCTTGTTTTCATTTATTAGAATACTTTTATAAAGGAGCACCTGGGTGGCTCAGTGCGCTAAGCCTCTGCCTTCAATTCAGGTCATGATCTTGGGCTCCTGGGATCAAGCCCCACATCAGGCTCTCAGCTTAGCAGGGAACCTGTTTCCCCTCTCTCTCTCTGCCTGCCTCTCTGCCTACTTGTGATCTCTCTCTCTGTCAAATAAATAAATAAAATCTTTTTTAAAAAGAATATTTTTACAAGGAGACATTTCCTCCAATTGTTATTTAATTACTCAGAGGGTGTAGATGATATAAGAATAGCAAAATAAACACTTTTTTAAATTTTTATTTACTTAGATTTCCAGATAGTTGTTTCCCTATCATTCAAATAAAGTGACCTAATAGTAATTTTAAGATAACTTAAGACTCAGAGTAATGTTGCATAATCAGAAGAACATTACAGTACAACCATCATCCAGCTTTCCTTTTGTGTTAATGACTTATATAAGCATACACATTAATCAAAACTAAGAAATTAATATAGGTAAAAAGTAATAACTGAGGTAAATTTGATTGGATTTCACCTTGTTTTTCTACTAATGTCTTTTTCTGTTCCAGATGTCCCTAGAATATCACATTGCATTTAGTTTTCATGCCTCTGTAGTCTTCTCTAATTTGGAATAATTTGTCCATTTATCCTTATCCTTCAGAACCTAGAAACTTCACATTCTTTTGAAAAATTCTGGATAGATATTTTTAGAATGTACCTCTCTTCTTACCTCTTACCTTTTCTTCTCATGATTATATTGAGTTTATTAATTAATGGGAAGGATACCACCAAGTGGGGTGCCCTTCTAGTACAGGGGATCAGGGGATGCCTGATGCAATTATCTATTATTGATTATGTTAATCTTTATCACATGGCTAAGATAACATACACCAGGATATTCAGTGTAAACCTACCATTTTATTTCTTAAGATTAGTAGATATTTGGAGACAGATATGTGAAAAATTAAATACTTTGTGCTCAAAATTTGTCTATTATTATTTATCAATGGATTTTGCCTGTGGCGATTATATCTCTAGTATTCTAATAGGGATTTTTCTCATTTCTCCTTTTTGTTTCTTCTGCATTTACTAATGGGAATTCTTATGTGGGTAAGAGTTATCTCACCTCCCTCATTTACATATCTACTTATTTATTTATTCAGTTATACATTATATCAATATGGACTCATGAGTGTTTAATTTTTCATGTTATATTTTGGTACTATATTATGTATCTTTTAACTAAAGATGTTCATTGAGTGCTCTTTGATCATTGTTCTCTGGACATTAAAAGGTCTTTTAGATTAGCTTTTGCACTCTATGACATGTCCCCATCTTTTGTTGTTTTTGTTTTGTTTCCTTGTTTTGTTTAATTTTAATACCTCCTTACTAATTGGCACTAAAAGATGTTCTAGTATCTTCATGTATTTTCCCTGCCTGGAAGCAACCACATCTACAAAGAGCCATATTCCCCTATTGCTGGAGAATGAAATTTATCTAGAAACTAAGACCTGAACACAAAATATGCTTAATGCTACTGGCATGACATAACATCAAATTTCTCTCAATGGATAAAGAAATAAATGTGTGTATACTAGCTCATGCATATATACATCTATATTTATTTTTATATTTATTTACCTGTGTGTATTTATTTAGGTATATATATATGTATATGTATATTAGATATATAGTATATTTATATATAACTATTTATGTATTTACCTATATAAATATATATATATTTATACATCCATGTTGAGCCTTCAACTTCAATGCATCATCATAGAATTCATTCTAGACTTACCTCTTGCCTTATCTGTAATTTCTTTCTCCCACAGTGATAAATTCAGTTCTCATTCTCTATAATATATTTATTTGTTCAATACTAGTGCACAAAGCAGTTTCAGAATTTTTAACCCAATCCTTCTGGGAAACAAATATGCCAACAAAAGTACAGTGGGTTTTTTTGCAGTTCTTTTTCTCTTTAGCCATATAGTACTCAGCCAAACACTGCCTTTTGAACTTACGTATGATACTTTCTTCTTATTTCACTTAGTGTGCTTATGTAATTCATTAATAATGTAGTTTAATTCATTTATCATAGTCTGGAGTCAACCTTTCCCCTATATCTTGGTTAATTTTTGAATATTACATGACTAAAATTCACTTTTTATGGAAATAGTTCTATATATTTTGACAAACGAATAGTCTTGTGCTAACACCAGATTTTCCATATAAACTGTTTAGTATCAGTTTCCTCATCTCAAAAGCTCCTTCATATGTATGATCTCCCTTCCAATACAAGACAATTTCTGATATGTTTTAATTTTCTATAGTTTTATGTAATTTCTGCAGTTTTCTATAGTTCTGCTTTTTCCAGTGTTACATAAGTTGAATTACACAAGAGGTCATTTCTTTAATCTTTCTTACTTCACTTAGCAAAATGTATTTAAGAATTAGCCATAATTTTGTATGCATGAATGGTTTCTTTTCATTGCTAAAAAGTTTTATGCTAGATGGATTTATCATAGTTTAATTATGCATTCACTATTTCAAGGACAGGCACATACAAGCTTTTGTGTGAACATAAATTTTTGTTTCTCTTGAATAGATACTTGGGAGTAAGACTTGGGGTCGTGGAGTATGTGTAAGTTTAATTTTATGCAAAATTGCCCAATTATCCTCTTCAATTCAGGCACAGAGATAGACATGCAGAAAAAGTAAACAGGGCTCAATCTCAGCAAGCAATCTGTTCTTGGCAGCTTCTTTGTTCCTCTGTCAAAGACTGGTCTCCCTCTCCCAGATATATCAAGGAAGAGAAGGTGCCATATAAACATGGAATTTCCTTCCCTTACCAAAAACACCTGACTTCCTTACCTGGAGAAAAATCTTCTGCCCCTCAGATATCACCAGCCAACCACAGTGGAACCCTCAGAGCACCACATAAACCGAACAGATAAAAATAACAGCGTATGTTTCCTCTGTAACCCGAACCCTAACCCTAACCCTAAGTGACATTAAACTGTCATTGGAACTACAACCCGTAAAAGTAGACTGGGATACACATGCTAAACCTATACAGTGTGATAGCATGCCAACTAAGATAAGAGATTTAAATAGAACTCAGTGCTTCCTAATCTACTAGACACAATAAACAAAATACAGGTGAAAGTCACCTGTCATACCAAGAACGACCTTGAGTGAAAAAAGACAAACAACTGACACCAACAGCAAAACAAATCAGATGTTGGGGTTATTTGACAAGAATTTTTAAAGCAGTTGTCATAAAAACCCTTCAGAAATCAATCACAGTTTCTTTTGAGACAAATGGGAAAAAATAGAATTTTTCAACAACAACAACAAAAAAACAAAGTTATAAAAAATAACCAAATGGAAATTATAGAACTGAAAAATACAATTAAAGTGGGGGGAAAAAAACCCTTGCTGGATAAACTCAATAGTAAAATGGAAATTACAGAGAAGAGAATCAGTGAACTTGAAAACATATCAAAAAAATTCACCAAATCTGAATAAACAGAGGAAAAATACGCTGAAAGAAAATAAGCAGAGTCACAGAGATCTATAAGAAAATAACAAAGAACATAACAATCATACCATTAAGGTCCCAGAGTAAAGGAGAAAGATAATGGGGCAGAAAAGACATTTGAAGAAAAAAATGGCTGAAAATTTCTGAAGCTTGGCAAAAAATATAAACATACAGTTCTAAAAAGTTGAGAAAACCCACATGAAATAAAACCAAGATACATTTTAATGAAGTTCTAAAAATTAAAGAGAAAGATAAAAATCTTGAAAACAGCCAAAGAAAAAGAATAAATTTATCAACAGGAAAGCACCATTCAACAAAATTCTCCTCAGAACCCAAATCATGGAGATAGAAGGAAGCAAAAAATATTTTTCAAGTGCTGAAAGAAAAGAACTGTCAACCAAGAAGTCTATATCTGATGAAACTATTCTTCAGGAATGAAGAGAAAATGAAAACCCTCAGATGAGGGGACAAATAAGAAACTGGTACTTGAAGACCTACCCATAAAAACTAACTAAAGGAAGTTCTTCAAACAGGAAGGAAATGATAAATGAAGATATTTTGGAGCATTGGTAGGGAAGAAGGAACAAAGAAAAAATAAAAATGTAGGTGTTATCAGATTGTTCATTTCCTTATGGGTTTTGCACATTTTATTTAATGATTAAAGCAAAAATTATAACACCACCTAACTTTCCAGACAATGATGTTTAAAAATGGAGCTGATGAAAGGACCTAAATATAGTTGATGTTTCCAAACTTAACGCTAAATGGCAAAATGTTAAAAAACAATAGACTGTATACACCTATTGTACTGCCCAGAGAAAGTACAATGAAAAATACATAAAATAATTATACTTAAAAAGACTGTAAATACAAAAAAGAATCTTAAAAAGGGTTCAAACAATACACAGGAAAGCAAGAAAAGACACAAAGTGATGAGAACCAGAGAAAACAAACAGACAACCAACTTGTAAAATGACAAACATGAGATCTAACATATAAATAATTCCTTTGTATAGAAATGATATAAATATTCCAAAGAAAAGACAGAAATTGTCAGAGTGAATTTTTTAAAAAGCATGGTCCAACTATAAACTTCATATAAGAAACTCACTGCCAATTCAATGACATAGGGAGATTGAAAAGGAAAGGAGAGGGAAAATATAATATGTAAATGGTAGTATTCTTTTAAAAGAAAATCAGTATTGGGTTAATAATATCTAATAAAGTGGACTTCAAAGCAAAGAAAATTGCCAGAGACATAGAAGGACACCTTATAATGATCAAAGGATCAATTATGATTATGAAGACGTAATGATTTTAAATATGTCCATACCAAACCACAGAACATTACAATACATGAAGCAAAAATTGATAGAGGTGACAGAAGAAATAGATAAATGCAAAATAATGGATGGAGGTTTCAAACCTCACCTCAGCAACTGTTGTAACTACTAGATATAAAACAGTAAGAATATACAAGATCTGAACAACACCGACTAACAGAATGTAATTAACACACATAGAACTCTCCACCAAACAATAGAACAATACATATTTTTCCAATTACCCTTTGAAGTTTCAACAAGAAAAATCATATCCCACGCCAAAAGTTAAACCCCAACAAATACAAAAGAATTGAAATCATACAGAGCATGTGTCCTACAACCATAACAGACTCAAACTAGAAATCAATATAGAAAACAACAAGAAAATCTCTATACTTGTGAAAAGTAAACAACACACTAAATAATCCATGGTCAAGGAGGAGGTCTCAAAAACATTTGAAAATACATAGAACTGAATGAAACTGTTTGGCTTTGAGAATCAGAAGAGCCAAATTTTGTGAGTTCTTACAATCAGCAGGACTTAAAACCTGGAACTTTAAAAATCAGTGGGCTCAGCTCTGGGAGAACCAGGAGGGCAAGAAGAAATTGAGTTCCTATCCTTAAAAAGGCAGCCAAAAAACAGCCCACAGACAGACAGTATAGAAGCAGCAGTTTGGAAAATACCTGGGGCATATGAGAGGAGGATTCACTTCTTCATCTCAGAGTGTGTGCTGGAGGAACAGAGATCATTGAGAGACTCATGTAGGAAAAAGGGAGCTCGCAGTCACTATTTCCCTACCCTGCCTCACCCCCAGCATAAACACATAGCCACCTACAGGAAACAGTGCAGCACTGACTGCCTAATGCGCCTAATGTGGTGCATCCTTCCTCCCCCCACCAAAAAAAAAAAAAAAAAAAAAAAAAAATCCCCATGATTTAGCAGACCCACCCTCTCCAGCCAGGTCTTCCTCAGTTCCAGCAGTTACAGGTCTACTCCCACAGAGGAGAGGCACACAAATCTTGCTAACACCATGGTCCTGCTCTTCTTCACATGGCATATCTGGCCCCTCCAATACACTCATGGCCAGAGATTATTTGAAGGACTGCCATAAGCCTTATAATGTGCAAGCAGCCCCAACAAAGGCCAGCATCACTCCAAAGTAACTCCTTCCCCAGGGAAAGGAAAAGATAACTACACATACCTGTCAGACTGTGGCCCCAACAGTGGCCTCGGAGCAGACTGGTGGTCTAACTACAGGATCCACAAACTAACAAAAGCTTCTCAGGGGACAACAAAAAGAAAGCATCCTGCACTTTGGTGCCATTCATCTCTAGCAAATAAGTTGGTCTGATTAGATTCAAGCCCTGGTGTCCCTAGAGAGGCCCACTAAACCACAGGGACCAAACATTGCCCACAACAGGCAAAGAGACTTGGACTGAAGGAAAAAGTGCTCAGCCACAATAGTAGGGGACACACATAACACACAGGAGAAATCCCTGGTGAACATGGGACACTGCACTGTGGAGGACTGCAGGACCTCTTATTCATAAGCAGGAGAGTCAGCTGACTAACACAGAGAAACAGACGCAGAGCGTTAGACAAAATGAGGGGACAGAGGAATATGTCCTAAATGAAAGAACAGGACAAAAGTCACAATAAGAGATTTAAACAAAATGGAGATAAGTAATATGCCTGATACAGAATTAAAGTAATGGTCATATAGATACTGGACTTGAGAAAAGAGTGGAGGGCCTTAACAAAGAGATAGAAATTTTTTAAAAATAACCAATCAGAAATGAAGAGCTCAGTAAATGAAATTTAAGATACACTAGATGGAATAAATAGTAGATTAGAGGAAGCTGAATGGATCAGCAAATTGGAGGACAGAGCAATAAAATCAAGCTGAGCATGCGAGAGAAAAAATAATAGTATGAAATAAAAATAAGGAACTCAATGTCACCATCAGCCATCATAACATTCACATTATAGGGATCTCAGAAGGAAAAGAAAGAGAAAAGGAGGTGGAAAATTCACTTGAAGAAATAATAGCTGAAAACTTCCCAAATATGGGGGAAAGAAACAGAAATCCAGGTCCAGGAGGCACAGAGGGTCCCCAACAAAATCAACCCAAGGAGGTACACACCAAGACACACCATAATTAAAGTGATAAAAAGTAGTGATGAAGAGAATTTTTAAAGTAGCAAGAAAAAAGAAAACAGTTAAATGCAAGGAAAATCCCATAAGGCAATCAGCTAATTTTCAGCAAAAACTTTAGAGTCTAGAATGCAGTGGCATGATATATTTAATGTGCTGAATAGAAAAAATCTACAGTCAAAAATTTCCTATCCAGCAAGGAATGAAAACACGGTGGCTAATAATCTTTGGAATGCAGCATTAGTGGTTCTAAGAGGGAAGTTTATAGCCATACAGGCCTGCCACAAGAAGCAAGAAAATCTCAAATAAGCAAACTGACCTTATACCTAAAAGAAAAGAACAACAACAAATCCCAAAACCAGTAGAAGGGAGGAAATAATAAAGATTAGAGCAGAAATAAATGAAATAAAAACTAAATCACCAATGAAACCAGGAGCTGGTTTTTGGAAAAGATCAAGAAACTATTTTATAAGTTTTTTTTTTTATTCTAGTTAGTTAAGATATAGGGCAATATTGGTTTTAGGGGTAGAATTTAGTGATTTATCACTAACATGTAACACCCAGTGCTCATTAAAACACGTGCCTTCCTTATTGCCCATCACCCATTAATCCCACCCTGCTCACCTCCCCTCCAGCAACCCGCAGTTTGCTATCGATATTTAAGGGTCTCTCGTCGCTTGCCTCCCTCTCTGAAAAGGTCAACAATCTTGATAAACCTTTAGCCACACTCACTGAGAAGGGACAGAGAGAGAGGAATCAAATAAACAAAATAAAAAATGAAGGATGAGAAATAAAAACTGACACCAGAGAGGACAAAGGAATATAAGAGAATTTTATGAAAAATTTTATGCCAACAAATTGGACAACGTAGAAAAAATGGCTAAATTTCTAGAAAAATAAAACCTTCCAAAACTGAGTCAGAAAGCAATAGAAAATCTGAACAGGCCAATAGAAAGCAATAAAATTGACTCAGTAATAAAAAAAAAAAAATTGCAGCAAACAAAAACCCAGGAAATGAAGAATTCACTTGTGAACTCTACCAAACATTTAAAGAAGAATTAATACCGATTCTTCTCAAATTATTCCAAAAAAATAAATAAAAGAGGAAGGAAAGCTTCCAAAGTCATTCTATGAGACCAGTATTACCCAGATACCAAAACTAAGTAAAGATACTACAAAAAGAAAAAAGAAAGAACTACAGGCTGATATCTCTAATGAATAGAAGAAATAATCCTCAACAAAATACTAGGAACCCAAATCTGACAACACAATGAAAATATCATTCATCAGGATTAAGTCAGATTTATTTCAGAGATGCAAATATGAGTCAATATTCTCAAATCAGTGGGATACATCACATTAATAAGAGAAAAGATAAGAATCATATGATAATTTCAATAGATGGAGAAAAAACATTTGATAAAGTACAACATCCATTCATGATAAAAAACAAAACAAAACAAAAACCTCAACAGGGGTGCCTGGGTGGCTCAGTGGGTTAAGCCTCTGCCTTCAGCCCAGATCATGATCTCAGGGTCCTAGAACCGAGTCCCACATTGGGCTCTCTGTTCAGTGGGGAGCCTGCTCCCCGCCCTCTCTGCCTGTCTCTCTGCCTACTTGTGATCTCTCTGCCTCTGTCAAATAAATAAATAAAATCTTAAAAAAAAAAAACCCTCAACAAAGTACGTTTACAGGGAACATCCTTCAAAATAGTAAAGGTCATATGTGAAAAACTCAAAAAAGAATATCAGACTCAATGGAAAAAAACTGACAGGCTTTCTTCAAATTCAGGAACAAGACAAGGATGTCCACTCTCACCACTTTTATTCAACATAGAACTGGAAGTTCTAGCCACAGCAATCAGAAATGGAAAAAGAATAAAAGGCATCCAAATTAGTAAGGAAGAAGTAAAACTTTCACTATTTACAGATAACATGATCCTATACATAGATCTGTAGGATTCCACCAGAAAAACTATTAGAACTAATAAATGGGGGCACCTAGGCTGCTCAGTGGGTTAAGCCTCTGCCTTCAGCTCAGGTCATGATCTCAGGGTCCTGGGATCGAGCCCCATATCAGGCTCTCTGCTGGGCAAGGAGATTGTTCTCTCTCTCTCTCTCTCTCTCTCTGCCTACTGGTGACCTCTCTGTCAAATAAATAATAAATAAAATCTTTGAAAAAAAATAACTAACAAATGAATTGAGTAAGGACACAAGATACAAAATTAATATATAGAAACCTGTTGCATTTCTATACACTAATAACGAAGCAGCAGAAAGAGAAATTAAGAAAATAGCCACATTTATAATTGCACCAAAAGTAATAAAATACGTAGGAGTAAACCCAGGTATAAACTTATCCAAGGAGTTGAAAGACAGAACTCTGAAAACTATAAAAAACTGATGAAAGAATTGAAGACAACACAAACAAATGGAATGATACACCATGCCCATAGATTAGAAGACTATTGTTAAAATTCCCATACTACCTAAAGCAATCTATAGATTTAATGCAATACTTATCAAATTAACAACATTTTCACAGAACTATAATCCTAAATTACCCAAATAATCCTAAAATTTGTGTGGAACCACAAAAGATCCTCTCAAGCTTAAGAAATATTGAAAAAGAAAATAAAAACTGGAGGTGTCTTGAAATTCCAGATTTCAAGATATATGACAAAGCTGTAGTAATCAAAGTAGTATGGTATGAGCACAAAAATAGACAGATCAAGAGAACAGATTAGAAAGTTCAGAAATAAACCCACAATTATATAGGTTAATATAGTACACAAAAAACCAATGATAATATGGGTTAATATAATATAGGTTAATTAAATTTTACAAAGGATGCAAGAATATGCAATGGAAAAAAGATCATCTCTTTAACAAATGGTGTTGGGACAGCTGGACAAGAAGTATGCAGAAGGATGAAACTGGACCACTTTATTTCACCATATACCCAATTATGAGACCTGAAACTATAAAAATCCTAGAAGAGAACAGAGGCAATAATTTCTCTTTATTTCACCGTATACCCAATTATGAGACCTGAAACTATAAAAATCTAGAAAAAAACAGAGGCAATAATTTCTCTGGCCTTGGCTGGAGAAACACTTTTCTAGATATGTCTTCTGAGGCAAGGAAAACAAAAGCAAAAATAAACTATTAGGACTACATCAAAATAAAAAGCTTCTGCATAGCAACAGAAACAATCAACAAAATAAAAAGACAACCTATGGACTGGGAGAAGACATTTGCAAATGACATAGCTATAAACAGTTGATATCCAAATTATATTTTAAAAAACTTACACTGCTCAACACTAAAATACAAATAATGGGCAATTTAAAAAGATGGACAGAATACATAAACAAACTTTTCTCCAAAGAAGACAAGGATGGCCAATAGCCACATGAAAAGATGCTCAACATCACTCATCATCAGGGAAATGCAGATCTAGATGTCAATGAGATATCACTTCACACCCGTCAGGATGGGCTAAAATCAAAAGAGCAAGAAACTCCAGCTCTTTGAAGAATACTGGTGGAATTTTGATCGAAATAATGAATACTGTTTTTCTGAAAATAAATAAATTGAAAAAATAAAAAATAAATAAATAAATAAAGTAACTCTTAAAAAAAAAAAAAAAAAAAAAAAAGAGCAAGAAACAACAAATATTGGCCAGGATGCAGAGACAAGGTAACTTGTTGTGCATTGTTGGTGGGAATGCAAACTGATGCAGTCACTGTGGAAAACAGTATGGAAGATCCTCAAAAAATTAAAATGGAATTACCATATGATCCAGCAATTAAATTACTGGGGTTTTACCCTAAAAATACAAAACCATTCATTCAAAAGGATATACGCGTGCCTATGTTTACATAGCGGCAATATTTACAATAGCCAAATTGTGGAAGCCACTCAGGTGTTCGTCAATAGATGAATGGATAAAGAAGACGAGTGGATATATATAATGGGATATTATTTAGCCATAAGAAAGTAACTATGTAGTTGTATACCCACATACATTTACACCTAAGAAGGTGTAAATATGCAGGTAACGAAATTTTCAAATTTTACTTTGACTGAGAAAGTAGTTATTTTTCCTTCATTTTTTAAATTAATTTCATTATGAAGAGAATTCTGAATCAATAGCATTTTTTCCCTAGGACTTTTAAAATGTTATTCTATAGTCTTCTAGCTTGCACTGTTTCTATTAAGAAGTCTACTGTAATTCTTAATGTTTTTCAATTCTCTACTTTGTTCCTTATATTTAATGGTTGGTGTTTGTTTGTTTGTTTTGGTGGATACCTTTTAAAATTTCTCTTTTTGTTTTGTTTTTAGCAGTTTGAATATGAAATGCATAAGAGTATGTGAGAGTGTGTGTGTGTGTGTGTGTGTGTGTGTGTGTGTACCTTGGGGTTTGGTTTTTTTTGAGGTTCTCTGAGCTTTTTGTATCATTGTTTTGGTGTAATTAATTTCAGGAAAAAAATTGTTAATAATTAAATATATTTTCTTCTCCATTTTCTCTCTCTTTTTCTGAGATTCCAATAGCACATATTTTATTATGTTTGGTTGCCCCATACTTCATGGATGTTTTCTTCTGTCTTTTTCCTACTATTTTATTTTCTCTGTGTCTCTGTGTCTCTATCTGTATGTCTCTCTGTCTTGTTCTGGCAATTTCTATTAACCTATCTACAAGCTCATGATTTTTTTCCACAGCTCTATCTATGGGTCAAAGGCATTCTTTATCCTGTTAAATGGCTTTTTATTTCTAGCTTGTACATTAATTCTTTTTAATAGTTTCAATCTTTCTGCTTGAGTAACCCATCTAATCTTGCACATTGTCGACCTTTTTATATATTAATCGTAATTATACTAAATTATCTGTCAGATAGTCCCAACATCTATGCCATATCTGAGTTTAGGTTTTTGTTTTTTTTTAATTTCTTTTCAGCGTAACAGTATTCATTGTTTTTGCACCACACCCAGTGCTCCATGCACTCCATGCCCTCTCTAATACCCACCACCTGGCTCCCCCAACCTCCCACCGAGTTTAGTTTTGAAAATTTCTTTGTGTCTTGAATGCCATTTTCTTACCTTTTCATTACCCTATTTTTTTTTAATTTATTTTTTAATTAATTTATTTTTTAGAGGCGGGGAGTGGGGAAGAGGTATAGAGGGAGAGGGAAAGAGAGAGAATCCTAAACAGGCTTCATGCCCAGCAGGTTGCGTGGGGCTCGATCTCACAACCCTGAGATCATAACCTGACCTGAAATCAAGAGTTGGATGTTCAACTGACTGAGCCACCCAGGTGCCCCTACTTTTGAATTTTAAGAAGAAAGAAACTAAAAATTCATAAGGAGCCAGGTAGAAAATCAGGCTTGCTATACAGGAATGAAACTCGGGCTAAACTCAGTGCTGACTGATGGAAGCGGGTACCTGGAGAATCTTCAGTGCTTTGGAAGGAAGGTGTAGTATTAGATACTGCAAAATTCAGAAAAGCTGTGCATCACAAGGAAAGGTGACATTACAAGGTCTCAGAAAATATGCCACTTGCATATGCTTTCTGAGGGGTAAAAAAAAACCTTAGAAGGTATACTCCAGCAGAGTGATAGAAACATGAAAATAAAGAATTAAAAGTAATAAAATGGTTGGTGTTTAAACATTAAAACAGTTTCAACATATGAATTTAGGTACAAATAAATGCTATAAATATTCTAACAAGGCTGCATGCAAAATTTAAGATTCTTTTTTAAAGGAACATTTATATATTAACTGTCAATTACATAATGTTCAAAAGAGGGCTGGAAAAACAAGAAGCAAAGGTGAGAAAAAATCCTCATTGAATATGGGAAAAATAAGTTTTTTTTTTCCATGACATTGCTAGAAAATTTTGATGAAATAAATATAGATTTAAGTGTATTTTGTCATTTGTTCAAGAAATATATTGAGTGTCTAAAATTTTGAGTCAGAATAAAGGATGTCTGCTTTCCTGGACTAACTGGTAGGAAGTTGCATGAACTGAAACCAACAATAAATGGAGAAATTACAAAGTATACAGAGTATTTCATGAATGTAGCTCACAGGGTGGTAAAGACAGAAAAAGATAGGGGATAACCTCCGATGTATGACTTGGTCAGCAAGGTTCTTTTCAAGTAGAATGTATATGGCACCTTGAAACTTGAGAAGACCCAGCTGCACAAGGAGAGAGGTGATAATACATTCCAGGCAGGGCCTGAATCCTGGAAGGGTCTGAGGTTGGCAAGAAACTGAACACAGCTCAAGTTGCTGAACAGTTCGTTAATAGAGGCCCATCCAATAGGATGGTGGTGATCAGGTGGAGATCAGGTCTCAATCTGATTACACAGCTCCCCTAGCCTGTGCTAAGGGATGTGGATCTCCACTAGGTATAGGAGAAAGTTACTAAAGTATGTGGCACGCGCACGTGTGTGTGTGTATGTGTGTGTGTGTGTGTGTGTGTGAATAATATATTCAACAAGGTTCAAAAACCAAATCAGAACACTTTAATACATTACAAAATGAGAAGTATCAATTCTACCCCCGTTCTTGTCTATCTCACAACTCTCATTTTCAAGTAAATATAAATTATCATTTCTCCCTCTTTCTTACATAAAAGATGGCATGCTATGAAATATCATTTTCAACTTGATTCTTTTATATAACAGTATTTCTGGAAATATTCTCATATCAGCATATGGGAAGCTTCAATTTTTTTTTCTGCTTCAAAGTATTCTGTTGTGCAATATACCAGAGCTCATTTATCTGATTTCTTCTTGGTGGGCTTTTGAGTTTTTGCGATATTTTTCTATTTCAATGCTGCTGAAAACACACATGTACATATATCATTTTGCAAGTGTAAAAACACATGCAAAGGGCAAATTCCCAGAGGCATTAATGAGGTAAAGAGCAGGTACATTTAGTATTTTCATAGAAATGCCCATTTGTCTTGCATTATGTTCTTTAACATTTTGCATTCCCATTGACCATGGCTGAAGACACCATTTGTTTTATGTATTTTTAAATGTATTATTAATATTTTAATACAAATATATTTTTAAAAATTTATGTATTTAGTATAAATATGTATTTTAAGTATATAAAAATGTATTTAAGCAACTTAAAATACATATAAATATTATTTCACATAATATATAACATTATATTATTTATTACATATTATCAATTGAATATATTTATTATATTAATAATAAATATAATGCATGCCTTAAAAAATGATGAAAAGAGAAAGCAAAAGTTTCATCATATATTTTATTTCCCTGAGACCCAGACTTTCTCTGGTAGCTCCTTAGCTCAGAAAACTAAAAACCAGGCACATTGGATGGTAAAATTTTAATAAAACCTGTAGTTCAGTTAATGGTGTTGTGTCAAAGTTCTGGTTTTGATAATTGTATAATTATCAGCAATTAGGAGAAGCTTGGTGAAGGATTTATGGGAATTCTCTGTATGATCTTTGTAACTTTTCAGTAAGTCTAATACTTCTAAAACAAAAGGAGGGAAAAGAGAATGTGAATATTCTTCTTCTCAAATTTGTTGCCTCTGCCACATGTCCAGTCTCACTGAGAGATGCCATCCTTCTCCCAGCCCCTGAGCTGGGACCTGAAGTGTGTCTCCGATTCCTCCCTTCCTGACTGCCTCCCAGTCCTGTCTGTTCTGCCACAGACTTCCATCATGGGCTTCCCCCCTCTCTAAATAGCCAGGCTCAGGCTCAGGTTCAGTCCTACACAAAATCCTCAACACCCTTGTAATGATAATAATCCTGTTCCCCAACCCCCTACTGCTGCTAGAAGTCTATTTCTTAAACACTGACTATATTCTTTCCCTTTCTACTCTACACCTGTCTTCAAAGCATTGCACCCCTTAAGGCCCAGATGTCTATCCCCCTTCATTTTCCAGCCACTTGTGCCAGGCAGCCTGCCTTCTAGTGACCTCTGGCCTCTCTGTCCCATGTTCTACCTGGTTTGCCTCAAGCTTCAGTCTAAAGCTACCTCTTCCCTACTGCTTTCCTCAAATCCATCCACCTCCTAGAAGTACCCAGTGCTCTCCACTTTACAAGGCATCTACATACAGATGTATCTTTTTATTGTAGCAACACTGGGAGATTGTTAGTGTCTTGATGCACATGACACTAGCATTCTGTTCAGCATTCTGTTCCAAGAACACAGCTCAGTTCTCGGTATATAATAGATTTGCAAAGAGCTGCTGTTGCATTGAACATGTGCCAAAGCTTCATTTACACCTTGCTTAATCATATTTCAAAAGCCATGGAACTTCCTATGAGCCGGAAACAAGCCATTTTCTACCCAGCGAAGTGACTCTACTATTCACTTCCTCCATCCCTCCATCAGCCAACAGAAAATGGCCAAGAATATCAAATTGTAATCTACTTAAATGTTCTTTCCTTCAGAAAAGGACTGGATTCAATAGAACTTCAGGTTATGTTCGACTTCCTTAATGACACTGGAATCAGTTCAGCTTGCATCTGCAGCCTGGAAGGAATGTGCACCTCCCTGCAACCCAGATCTCCCTGCTCAGCAGCCTGTGCAGGGCTTTCTAAGAGAGAGTGGCTGAGGGAACGAACTTCGAGAAGAAGCTGATGGGAAATTGGCATCCCCAGGACTCAGAGCACAATTCAGGAAGCTGGAAG
Source organism: Mustela erminea (assembly GCF_009829155.1). Taxonomy (NCBI): domain Eukaryota; kingdom Metazoa; phylum Chordata; class Mammalia; order Carnivora; family Mustelidae; genus Mustela; species Mustela erminea. The sequence goes on along the minus strand of NC_045618.1, from coordinate 22,967,717 downwards.
TCAAGTCCTGTTGCCTTTTCAGCTCATTATAGCTGTTCCTTATTTAGATTTTTAGTTTCCCTGGTCTCTAAGGTTAAGTCACAAGTGTGAGTTTGAGAACACCACTTCCTTTTTTTTTTTCCCTGAGATTTTTATTTATTTAGACAGAGAGAGACACAGTGAGAGAGGGAAGACAAGCAGGGGGACTGGCAGAGGGAGAAGCAGGCTTTCCACTGAGCAGGGACCCCCAAGCAGGGCTAGAAGGCAGTTGCTTAACAACTGAGCCACCCAGGTGCCACAAGGACACCCCTTCTGATCCTCCATAATCCTCTGTTACTAATATTTGTTCTTTACTATCTTTAATAGGTAATCAGACAAACAAAACACTTGTCTTCAGCCCTATGCGCACAACGCTGGTACCCACATGTTCACGTGTGCACAGATGGTGGCGTTTTTTCCAGGCAGCTTTACAGAGCTTCTCAGCTGTTGGGTCTGACACCCAATGTCTTTGTTTTACACTTTCTGCAGAGAAGGGTTGCTGTCTAGGATGATTGTCTAGGATGGTTGTTCTTGGGTGACTGTTCTATTGTCTGGGATGATTGTCTAGGATGATCCCACACAACTTTCTGGGATCTGCTCTGGACATTCTTGACTCTTTGTCAGACCTGAGAGAGTGCTCAACAGGAAAAAAACTCTGCACTGCAAGTAGCAGATGTAACAAACTGAGAGCTTCAGCCCTGTGTCTAAGGTTGCACTGAAGCTCCCATCAGGGGGGCGAGATCAGACACCCTGTATATTCACCTGGAGAGTGTAGTGGGGGGTGGCTTTGATACATTGTAGCAGAGAAGGGCTCCCAGTCAAAATGAAGAGGCTGTGAGCACACAGGAAAGTACATAGAGCATATAGGAGAACAAGTTGGAGTCAGGAGCAGTGGGCAGTTAGAGAGGCAACAAGCCTCCACTGCTGGACACATATACATACAAGGTCTCTCCCCGAAGGCCTGGGAAACACAACCTCAAAGCCTTGCTTTTCTATAATCCTGGGCTCACCTGAAACCTTATTTCCAGCTGTTGTGAGGGCAGAGAACATTCCCTCACAGGGATGGTCATGTATGTGCCCTCTGGTGAGAGTCATGTGCTACTAGGTGCAGTGACCAAGCTCCCTCTGGGAGTCTAGCATCAGGTAAGGTGGACCCCACAACAGGTTCGCCTGTCTGGGGATGGAGGATCCTCTAGGGTGGAGACACAGGGCAGTATTGGTGATTTGCTTGATTTGCACACCTGGGTCTGCAGTCGCCTAAGTGAACTCTTGCATATCTTTCCTGAATGCTGTAAATTGCCTGGATTGGCACACTTGCATTCCAAAGCAGCCAGAGATATTGCCGCAGAAAGGAGAGGTCTCCAGGAAGAGTGCCTGTTTGGAAATCTGCCTCCTTTTCATGGGTTGTTTGCAGGTGATGCTCACAGGGTCCAATTTCATCTCTGACATGCTAATGTGCCACCCTTCAAAGACCTTTCTGAGCAGACAGCCAGAAAATGTCTCACTGTGCCCACTGACTTCATTCAATTTCCTGCTTTTCTCAGCTAATCCTCAGCCTATAATTTCTTAATGACTTTTCCAGCGCTGTTCTGCTGATCACTAAAAGCATAACCAGCCAAGACCCCCTGCATGTCTGTAACTGGGATTTTGTCAGCATTTCTTCTGTTATTATGAAGACTCATCGTTGTCTCTGGGCATCCAGCATTTCTCTGAGGTAAGCATTCTTTAACCAGGAATAGGATTTGGTAGGGACCTCAAGGAGCAGGCCATTGTGAAAACCTTGGACATCCAACCCTGAAGAGACCCAGAGCATTTCTGCTGAAGGAGGCAAGGCCTGACTTGGGACCATCTTTATTCTCCTTGTAATTACCATCCAATAACATAGTTTGGAAGGAATCCATTACCCCAGGGTATACCTAGGTTTTCAAATCTATGTCCCCCACTGGTTTATACTTTTGATACCCCTGGCACATCTCTTTCCTTAACCCTTCCTATGTAATAGGACCTGGCCATGGTAAATGTTTCCCAAATATATTCATTAATGTCAAACTATGAAACTGTATTAAGTGGCTTATCATTGCACTCTCTTCGTATAGTAATATTTCCAAGTTAATGAGATTATGAGCCTTAGGCTGACTTACTACAATCCAATGGTAACCTTTAGAAAAACTGTGAAAAAGTTATTCTTAATATCATTTTTATTTAGCTGGGAAAAAGTCCTCTTGCCTCTCATTCTTAGCCAAAAGTTGTCTCGGATAAGATGACATGGTACTACTTTATGAATTCAGCGTGAATCAGGCAATAGAAGAGCCAGCTAGATGTCTGAGCTCTGTAGGACTCCCTGTCCCTGCAAGCTAGGAGCCCCAGCTACCCTTCCCTCTCTCTCCATTTCCCTGACCATTGAAGAACTAGGTTTTTTTTTAAATTTAATTATTTTTATTAACATATAATGTATTGTTTTCCCCAGGGGTACATTTGTGATCCATCAGGCTTACACATTTCACAGCACTCACCATAGCACATACCCTCCCCAATGTCCATAACCCAATCACCCTCTCCCTACCCCTGCAACCCACCAGCAGCCCTCAGTTTGTTTTGTGAGATTAAAAGTCTCTTATGATTTGTCTCCCTCCCGATCCCATCTTGTTTCATTTTTTTGAGGAGACTTAACATCCCCATCTGCCTTCCACTGCTGCTTCACAGTGACCTCATCCCTGCAGGTCCAGTGCAATGGCCCAGCAGTAGGTCTCCATTTCCATGGTGATTACCTATCATCTTTGTCCATTTGCATATAGGTTGGTGAGCATATGACCTAAAATCAATCAAGCTACCTAAATACTTAAACCTTTTCATGATACAAACTCCTACCAAGTGCTCCAGGATCTGGGTCCTATCCACCTTTTCTAATCTTGCCTGCACTCATTCCCCAAATCATACCTTATAAAACCAGTCCTACACTACCATATAAAATCTGCACCTTATCTCACCTCCATACTTTGACACAAGCTTCTCCTGTTGCCTGGAAAGAAAAACCTTCCTTGTTTATCTGTAAGTCCTTAACCCCAATCAAAATTCAGATCAAGATTATTACCTCTATGAACTACCTGGAAGGTGAAAAGTACTTCTTTGCATCCATGATGCACTGAATATTCTGCACCAATTCTGCTACTTGCTCAGCATAGACTCTGGGGGCATGGGAGATTTGCATGTTGGTCTCCCCAAACACCATTCAGACACCAATATTAGACATATTTAAAAGTAACTAGTTAAATTCCAAAGTCACAGCACTGTCTGGCACATAGCAGGAACTAAAAAAAAAAAATTTTTTTAATGGTGTTATTCATCTCACTCTTACTTATAAGAGTGTGCTGAATTAGAAATTAGATCATTGTTACTCAGTGCAAGTAAAGACTAAGGAATACCCCAGACTAGTATAGCAAAGAGTGTAAAAAAACAATCAAACCATTCAGACTAAAAGGGAACTCTCCAAAGATCCAACCTGTCCTCTTAGCCTCTGGTACAGATCACAGCCTGAAGATACCTAACCTCACCTGTATCACCATCAGGACAAATCACAGGACTGAAAGTTCCTGTCCCTCACATGTGTCACCATGAGTACAGGCATACCTCACTTTACTGGGTTTCAAGTATTGCACTTCACAGATATTGTGTTTTTTACAAATTGAAACTTCAAGACTTCAGTAGAGGAAGTAGCTACAAATGTGACAGAAACAGCAAAAGATCTAGAATTAGAAATTGTAATATAATGACTTATATCATATATATTTGGTTTTCATCCACAGTTTCTAAAAATGCTTCAGAACTATAAAAGTTAATGAATATCCTGTTGTTAGTGAAAGTGACTTTTGGACCCCACCCAAGAGCCAGGACTTGTTGTCAGGAGGAACAATCATATGGTCATAGGATTGGAAATTGGGACTGGCATCTGAAGTGGGAGGCTGTAGGTGGAACTGTCTTGTAGCATTGAACCCCTAACCTGTGGAATCTGATGCTGTCTCTGGGTAGACACCATCAGAACTGAGTTCAGTTCTCAGATACACTGTTGGTGTCCTAGAATTTCTTGGTTTTGTTGGGGAGTACCCCCCATATTAGAATTGGTTCTGGGGACCCAACAAATTTGGTGTCAGTAGAAAAGTGGAACCTGAAGATGTGACTGGATGGCTGTAGTCTCATGATAAAACCTTAACAGGTGAGGAGTTGCTTCTTATGGGTGAGCAAAGAAAGTGGTTTCTTGAGCTGGATTCTACTCCTGGTGAAGCGGCTAGGAAAATTCTTGAAATGGCAACAAAGGATTTAGAATATCACTTAAAGGTAAATGATAAAGCATTGGCAGGCTTTGAGCAGATTGGGTCCAATTTTGAAAGAAGTTGTACTGTGGGTAAGATGCTATCAAATGGCATCACGTGCTACAGAGAGAATGCTCATGAAAGTAAGAGTCAATCAATGCAAACTTCATTGTTGCTTTATTTGAAGAAGTTGCCACAGCCACCCCTACCTTTAGCAACCACCACTCAGATCGGTCCACAGCCATCAACATCAAGGAAAGACCTTCCACCAGCAAAAAAACACAACAAATAATATCCTCAATGGAAAAAAGCTTGCAGCCTTCCTGTTGAGATCAGGAACAAGACAAGGATGCCCACTATCACCACTCTTGCTCAACAAGTATTAGAAGTCCTAGCAATAGCAATCAGACAACAAAGAGAAATAAAAGGTATCCAAATTGGCAATGAAGAAGTCAAACTCTCTCTCTTTGCAGATGACATGATTCTTTATATGGAAAACCCAAAAGACTCCACCCCCAAACTACTTGAACTCATACAGCAATTCAGCAATGTGGCAGGCTTCAAAGTCAATGTACAGAAATCAGTGGTTTTCTTATACACTAACAATGAAAATACAGAAAGGGAAATTAGAGAATCAGTTCCATTACTATAGCACCAAGAACCATAAGATACCTGGGAATAAGCCTAACCAAAGAGGTAAAGGATCTGTACTCAAGGAACTACAGAACACTCATGAAAGAAACTGAAGAAGACACAAATAGATGGAAGACCATTCCATGCTCTTGGATCGGAAGAATAAACATTGTTAAAATGTCTATACTGCCTAGAGCAATCTATACTTTTAATGCCATTCCAATCAAAATTCCACCGGTATTCTTCAAAGAGCTGGAGCAAATAATCCAGAAATTTGTATGGAACCAGAAGAGACCCCAAATCACTAAGGAAATGTTGAAAAACAAAAATAAAACTGGGGGCATCACGCTACCTGATTTCAAGCTTTACTACAAAGCTGTGATCACCAAGACAGCATGGTACTGGCATAAAAACAGACACATAGACCAGTGGAACAGAGTAGAGAGCCCAGATATGGACCCTCAACCCTATGGGCAAATAATCTTCGACAAAACAGGAAAACATATACAGTGGAAAAAAGACGGTCTCTTCAATAAATGGTGCTGGGAAAACTGGGCAGCTATATGTAGAAAAATGAAACTCAACCATTCTCTTACTCTGTATACAAAGATAAACTCAAAATGGATAAAAGACCTCAACGTGAGACAGGAATCCATCAGAATCCTAGAGGAGAACATAGGCAGTAATCTCTTCAATATCAGCTACAGCAACTTCTTTCAAGATATGTCTCCAAAGGCAAAGGAAACAAAGTGAAAATAAATTTTTGGGACTTCATCAAGATCAAAAGCTTCTGCACAGCAAAGGAAGTAGTCAAGAAAACAAAGAGGCAATCCACGGAATGGGAGAAGATATTTGCAAATGACAGTACAGACAAAAGGTTGATATCCAGGATCTATAAAGAAGGCCTCAAACTCAACACACTTAAAACAGACAATCATATCAAAAAAATGGGCAGAAGATATGAACAGACACTTCTTCCATGAAGACATACAAATGGCTATCAGACACATGAAAAAATGTTCATCATCACTAGCCATCAGGGAGATTCAAATTAAAACCACATTGAGATATCACCTTACACCAGTTAGAATGGCCAAAATTAGCAAGACAGGAAACAACATGTGTTGGGGAGGATGTGGAGAAAGGGGAACCCTCTTACACTGTTGGTGGGAATGCAAGTTGGTGCAGCCTCTTTGGAGAACAGTGTGGAGATTCCTCAAGAAATTAAAAATAGAGCTTCCCTATGACCCTGCAATTGCACTCCTGGGTATTTACCCCAAAGATACAGATGTCGTGAAAAGAAGGGCCATCTGTACCCCAATGTTTATAGCAGCAATGGCCATGGTCGCCAAACTGTGGAAAGAACCAAGATGCCCTTCAACGGACGAATGGATAAGGAAGATGTGGTCCATGTACACTATGGAGTATTATGCCTCCATCAGAAAGGACGAATACCCAACTTTTGTAGCAACATGGACGGGACTGGAAGAGATTATGCTGAGTGAAGTAAGTCAAGCAGAGAGAGTCAATTATCATATGGTTTCACTTATTTGTGAAGCATAACAAATAGCATGGAGGACATGGGGAGTTAGAGAGGAGAAGGGAGTTGGGGGAAATTGGAAGGGGAGGTGAACCATGAGAGACTATGGACTCTGAAAACAATCTGAGGGGTTTGAAGTGGCGGGAGGGTGGGAGGTCGAGGTACCAGGTGGTGGGTATTATAGAGGGCATGGATTGCATGGAGCACTGGGTGTGGTGCAAAAATAATGAATACTAAATAATATATAATAATATATTATAAATAATAAATAATATATATGATAATATAAATAATAAATAATATATATATATATTTTTTAAAAAAAGAAGAAGGAAAGGAAAATTGAGTTGGGGGAAATAAGAGGAGGAGACAAAACATGAGAAACTGTGGACCCTGAGAAACAAAGTGAGGGTTTTAGAGGTAAGAGGAGTGGGAAGATGGGTGAGCCTGGTGGTGGGTATTAAGGAGGGCACGTATTGCATGGAACACTGGGTGTGGTACATAAACAATGAATCTTGGAACAATGAAAAATAAAATTAAAAAAACTAATGATGTATGGTGACTAACATAATACAATAAAAAATATTATAACTTGCTGGGAAGAAGACAAAAAATATTGCAATTCTCTGGAAGCTCAGATGATGGCTAACACTTTTTAAGAATTAAGTATTTTTAAAATCTAGATACATACATCGTTTTTTAGACATAATACTACTGCTCACATAATAGACTACAACATAGTGTAAACATAACTTTTGTATGCACTGGGAAACTAAAAAATTCATTTCACTCACTTTATTGTGATATTTGCTTTATTGCATTGGTCTGGATCCAAACCCACAATCTCTGTGACGTATGCCTGCAGAGATCACAAGACTGAAGTTCCCATTCCTCAGATGTGTCACCATAAATACAGATCACAGTACTGAATGTCCCTGTCCTCACACATGCTGAGTCTCAATACAGATAGTTGTGGGCACTGGAAGGCTGGCTGCAGCAGTCTTATCATAGACTGGCTGTCACTCTTCGCCTCTCCATCCAACCATCTTTTATTCATCTTGTTTTAGAATACACAATTTCAGAGCCTGACCTACAAGTTCAAAAATCAAGCAACTTCTATTTTTTAAAGACTTATTTATTTATTTCACAGAGAGAGAGAGACTTGGGGAAGGGGAAGATGGAGGGAATCTTCAAACAGACTCTCCTCTAAGCATGGAGCCCAACCTGAGGCTCAATCCCATGACCCTGAGAGCACAACATGAGCTGAAACTAAAGAGTCAGACATTTAACCAACTGAGCCACCCAGGCACCCCAAACATCAAATGACTTTTAAATGCAAACATAAAAACTATTTTTGTCTTTTTTTAGTTGAAATTCAATTAGTCAACATATAGAGCATCATTAGTCTCAGATGTAGAGTTCAGCGATTCATCAGTTGCATGTAACACCCAGTGCTCATCACATCACATGCCCTCTTTAAGATCCATCATGCAGTTACACCATTCCCCTTCCATCTACCTTCCAGCAACCCTCAGTTTATTTCCCATAATTAAGAGTCTTTCATGGTAGTCTGAGACATGGAACTCTCTGATGACTTCCCATTCCATTTTTCCCTCCCTTCCCCTATGATCCTCTGGAATGTTTCCTATATTCCTCATATGAGTGAAACCATATGATGATTGTCTTTCTCTAAGTGGCCTACTTCACTCAGTATAATACCTTCCAGTTCCATGCACATCAGTGTAGGTGGTAAGATTTCATCTTTTCTGATGACTAAGTAAAAAAAAAAAATATATATATATAAATATATATATATATACACATACACACACACATATATATTTTATATATGTATAGTATATCGTATATACATATATGTAAAATATATACATATTATACACACACACACACACACACACACACACACACCATACCTTCTTTATCAGCTCTTCTGTTGATGGACATATCAGCTCTTTCCATAGTTGGGCTATTACGGGCATCACTGCTATAAATACTGGGGTGCAGGTGCTCCTTTGAATCATTTGTATCTATAGGGTATATATCTAGTAGTGCAATTGCTGGGTTGTAAAAACTGTTTCCTGAAATTGTCATCCCCTATGTTTATGGCAACAGGGGATGGTAATAAGAGCACAGTAAGTCTACCCAGAGGCTGTGGGGACCTGGCATACTTTGGACCTTTAGGCTAAACCAGGTAAGACAAAGAATGGATGTAGCAGCAAAATGCAATATGAGTTCATTAGATATGCGTGCTCAACCTGTCCTTTTCTGCTCCATCAGGAATAACCTTGGTCAGAATAACAAACCCAGACCTCTCAAAAGCATAGTCTCCAGCTATGCTTTCTTTGACCCTCTGCAATAGCTATTGCTTTCTGAGAAATACCTTCTCCAGCTCAGATTCTTAGGCTGTTTCACTCTCCAAAAAATTCTATAGAACATGGGAATCAACATGCATTTTGTACTTAGTCATCTTTGTATCTGTCTTTGGTGTGTCAGTATCAATATCAATTCAGACTTTCAGCTTCAAAGCTCACCGAAGCCACGGGAATCAAGCCCCAGGGTGAGATGCCCAGTTTATTTCTCCTGACAATTTCCCCAGGAAGTGCCAAGTCTGCTCTGGGTTTGCATCTTCTTCCTGCCCCTATGAGGTTGTGGGACTCACCCTGGAAGTTATCTTGGTTCTTCTCTCTGGAGAGAAGATTCTGAAATCCTTCATCAGGCATTCAGACCTTATCACTTGGCCAGAGACAGCAAAGCCTTCTCTGTCCGCCTTTCTCAATACACACTTCTGCTATCCCAGAAAAACAAAAAACATGCAAACTTCCATCCTTGCCCTCTGGGAGGCACTTTCACAGCCAAATCAAAGTGCAGTGCCTTGGAGAGAAATTTGTATTTCTTGGCCTCCGAGGTCCAGAGGGTGGCCAGAGGGGATGTCCCTGGGGCCCGGGGTGGGGTTATAGGGTTTCCAAGAAAAGAGGGCACTGAACCAGCCCTTACAGGGTGAGTGTAGGTAGGCAATGATGGTGACACATGTCCTTCTCCTTCTCAGTTCTGTATCCTTAGAAATGAGAAGAATATGTGTATATAACACCACTAAAAAGAAAAATAACATCAGCATATCAGGAATTTGAAGGAATCTTTGAAAAGCAAAAACGAGACAGGACAATACCACAGCCTCTAGGAAAGACAGGAAGGGCAGCAGAGTCGGGATGGTGGAGGGTCCTGTAGGTCTGAGTTCCCAGAAAACAGCACCTGTAACAGGCTTTCATCCTGGAAATTCAGGAGGGCTGGTCCCCGGTTTACTTTCTCAGTTGAAGAGTGGCAGAGGATGGAGCTCACTGAGCCCCTCCATGCCCAGAGGTGGGAAGACTGCACATCTCTAACCCCAGCAGGGTAACAGAGTCCTAATTTTAACACTTTAATTGAAAAACAATCTGAGGGGTTTGAAGTGGCGGGGGTGTGGTTGGGGTACCAGGTGGTGGGTATTATAGAGGGCACGATTGCATGGAGCACTGGGTGTGGTGAAAAAATAATGAATACTGCTTTTCTGAAAATAAATAAATTGAAAAAATTAAAAAAAAATTAAAGCATCCAATAAACCAAGTTAATTGTTTTTGCTCTCTGATCGTCTAAAAGCACAAGAAAACAATGGTTTTTTTTTTTTTAAATGCTTGTTTTACAATTGGGTTTGTGCTAATCAATACATTTTAAAATTCTTCCTGCTTTTCATGAAATCTACCCCTTCTCTTTGCATGGAGGTCAGAGTTATGTGTTTTGTATTTACATGTCCATCTCCACGCAGAAGGTGTCTGTGAGAGCCATGCTGTGCCACAGGCAAAGGTGCCCTGTCCAGCTTTTGAGGAAGGTGACGCAAGACCCTTTCCCTGGACAGAGAATACTCTGCCACCTAGTGACTGCACCAGGAGCTGGTCACACTCAGATCAGACTTAAGCACTGGGCTTATTTAAGGCAGGAGGGGACTCCCTAGCCCCTGTGCCTGATGGCTGTCCGGCATTTCCCTCCTCTTGGCGCTAGGTTTTGCTGCTGTTCCAGCTGGGCTGCAGCCCCCCACAGGGTCTACGAACTTAACCCTTTCCTGGGGGCTTTTACCAGGACACATGTTGCCCTAGGGAACCACAGGGCGACAAGCTAATGTCTGTGTCAGCAGACGTGCCCCTGAGGGGGCTTGGGATGAGATGAGGAGGGGTCTGAGAGGGAACCAGGGTTCCCCCACAAGGAACCACCAGAATTCCATCTGTGGCCCATGGGAAAGGGAAGGCAGAGAGGAAAGGTGAGCTGGAAGAAAGTGATGCACAGAGCTGTCAGGAGCCCTGCCCTGGGTGAGCCTCCCCCACACTGGTGCCCACAGCCAGCAGGCAGCTCCCATCCTTCAGGGGCTTCTGAAGCAAACCGCACGATGGGGTTTCTGGGCGCTGGGCACACACAGCCTAGTACGTAATGCCAGGCTGGGCACCCGACACCAGGCACATGCGCCACCACAGTGGCTAAGATCATCCCTGCGCCCACAGCACCAGACCCAAAAACCTGGGGACATGTGTCAGGCACACACACTGGGCACAAAACACAGACCACACACTTGTGGCCTCCCGCCAGACACACAGGGTTAGACCGACATACCAACCACGTACTGTCAAACAGTGCTAAGAGCACAACCCAGGCACACAACTCTGGGCACACAAAGCGAGGCACACAATGACAGCCAACAAACCAGGAATACACACGGACACTGGGGACACGTGTCACACTCATGCCAGGAATAGAGGCTGACACATACCCCAGAGAAGCGACGCCAGCCCACGACACCAGACACACGGTGCCAGGTACACACAGCAAGAACACGTGACAGTAACACACACCACAGCACAATGCTAAGTGTACTCTGTAGAACACAAAACACGAAGTATGGAGAAATACCACACCATAGGAGGCATCCACATGGGGCCAGGCCGGCCTGCCACGTGCTCTGAGAGAATGATACCAGGCACACGTGCTGGGAACAAAGACAGGGCATGCAATGCCATGCCCACACACTAGACACAACCCCAGGCACATGCCAGGCCTTTACACCAGGAACACACACTGGGTGCACAGCACTGAGCACTGGTGCAGGGAAGATAATGCGAGGACATGTCTTCACGCACAGATGCCAGTACCCAACAGCAGGTGAAAATGCCAGGTGCACGACACTAGACACACGGTCTGGGAACAGTGTTGGGCACACAACAGTGGCAGACCAAATGGACTTAGTCTGTCGGGCACATGACCGTGCACAGAACCCCAGGCAGATAATGCGGGCAAACACACCCTGGGCACGTCCTGGGAGACACACCAGAGCAGGCCCAGTCTCTGGGAACACAATACTGAACTCACAGGCTGAGTCGTGCACCCATCACACAATGCCAGGAACATCCAGCAAAAGCAGAATTCTGGGAACACAGGCAAATGACACGAGGCACCCTCTTCCGGAACACAATGCCGGGTCCAAATCCTAGGAGCACCATGCCAGACATGCGATGTGATTCTAGGCACACACTGTGGGATGTAGCATTCCGGGCATACCTGCCAAGCCCGTAAAACTGGGCCTGCAAAACCAGACAGACAATACCAGGCACAAACACAACACAGAACCTATAATGCTGGTACTCATGCCAGGAACAAAACACTGAGCGGGTACGCCAGGCACACACACTGGACACATTGTGGCATATGCATGAGGCTAAGCACACAATGCCGGACACCCAAAGCCAGGCACAGAGTGCTAGGCACACATTTCAGACACGCAGAACCAAGCAAATATTGCTGGGCATACAGACCTGAGCAAACACCACGAGGCACTAAGTGTTGGGTACACAAAGTCAGACAGCGCGCCAGGCACATGGTGGGAACATGCCAGACACAGATGCTGGGAACACAAGGCGGTGGGGGTTGGGGGGGGGGATACACCAAGTCAGCCCACCAAGCTGGCTTTGAGGAATGAACTGTAAGTTGGAAAACTCCTCAACCACAGCCCCGGGCTGACCGTGCCCAGGGACCAGCCATGCCCCGGACTGGAAGTCAATGTGGTTTGTTACTGCTGCAAAGCCTAAACCACTCTGGCCAGTATCTTTTGTGTGGATGTATGAGAGTTTAAGTCATCAGTGTCCTGTGATGGACTTTGGAGCCATTCTGCATCCTTGGCTCTAACACATAATTCTGAAATATGCGGCACGCCTTATTTGGGGGTTTTGTTGTTGTTTGTTTGTTTTTGTTTCGCTTTGGTTTGTTCTGTTTTGTTTTGCCAGAGTGTTTTGGGAATGGGGGATGGTTTCCTAGAATACTAAGTCAAAGGGAAAAAAGTACATGCGATTTGGCTAGATATTCCAATTATCACCTTAGGGTACGCCACTTTGCATTCCCCCCTCCCCCAGTACCAGTGCCTAATAAAATGGCTGTAGTGAGGTAGGTCAGAGGAAGTATCAGAGATAGGTCCTTGGACTGTAATGACATTTGGTGCATGCGCTTTTCCTTGGTCTCAAAGCCGTGGAAGCAAGAAACCAACTACCTTCTGACCTTGAGCTCTCTGCCTCCACCCTTCCCAAGCCCCAACCTTCCCACCCCTGACTGAGAGGAGCTCTAACAGGAGTAGTTTGAACCATTAGCCGCTAGATGGTGCCACAACGCAACGATTTAAGCGAACTGCGTGCTTTTGACCTTCCTCTCCAGATGAAATTTCTTTTCTTGCTGAAGGTCCAGAGATTTAGCCCAAAGGAAAATCGCAGCTCCAGAATCTGCCAAGTGCGGAAACGTCTTCAAGCAGATCTGAATGATTTTCATGCAGTTCTTTGCTTTTCTGATAGAAAAAAAATCGTAACATACAGACTCTAAAGCAGAGACTGAGTTGTCCTTCAGGAGTTTGCCCCCTGCCAGGCAGCCTTCTAATTTGTCAAGCACTGTCACCAGTGCTTGACAAATAGTTGCTAGTCCCTGGACAGACGAGTGAAAACTGTTACAGGCATCCCTTCTTCAGCAATGCCCCCAGCAGCTGCCTCTTTGCAAAGCAACAGTGTGAGCCCTCCTCAGCCCTGCGGGGTTGGAGGGCAGGAAGCCCAGGCTTCTTGTGCTCTGGGGCAGGCCCTGCACCTCTCCATCCCCAGCATCAAGGCCATACTTAGGGGATCTCTATGCTCTGTGCTCAGTTCTAGCAGTGCCAGCAAGGGCCTTCTGCAGGTGATTTCAGTGAGTCCTTGGAGAGCAGGAAAGCCAGACACCTGGCAAGCAAAAGCTAGAAGGCAGGACCCAGGTTTCAGAAGACTCTTCAAGGAGCTCTGGCAATGAGTTCGCCTGCCGGGACTTCTCCTCCTAAAGATCTGGGTCACACACTGTTTGTAGGACGGATTTCAGTCTGCATGTGCTGCTCAAGTCTCCCAAACTGAAGGGCCAGAAGAAGTAGTGCCAGGCTTTGTCCCAGGCCTAAACCCTCCTCCCAGACTAGAGGACCAGGATCTCTAGAATTAATTGCTCAGGTATTAAGGATATTGGCCCAAAAAGCCTTACTGGAGGTGTTGCAGACTTCAGACTCCAGGAATTGTTTTGGTGGCTTTGGGTCTAGCTTTTGCCATCTGTCCTTCCAAATTGCACACTTCTGGAGCAAAAGGCAGCTGCCAAAAGCAGATGCTTACTGTGTAGGTAGAAGGAGCCCTGAGCCAGAAAACTGGGCAGCCAGACTTTAGCTTATGGGCCTCAGCTTCTTCATATGGGAAATGATAAAACCAATTTCCTGAACACCGAGAAAGTTCCCGGCTTGGCCCAGATACTGAGCAAGGGTGTTTTTTACTCCTTCATGCCCTAGCATACAGACCCAAGGCAGGCAGCACACCAGAACTGAGCCTTTCTGGGAGCATTTGGTTTCCTCTTTCATTCTTTCTTTGAGAGCTCAAACGACCTGCTTATCCTGTCTTTCAGGTGGACTTAGCAGAAGGGAGAGGCCAGGCCAGGATCCATCTTTTCTCACTGTGTGGGAACAGCTGAAAGCCAGGCTCTGACCAAGTAACAATACTGTGCTTTCCCTTCAACCAGAAAGTAAATAAATATTCTAAACTGGTGTTTTCAGACTTGCAGCCACAGACAGTGCAAGACTGACCCCTAAAAACAAATGAACCAAGGAGGTGAGCAGGGAGTAGATCCCCAGCAGGGCACAGGGGTGGCCAGGCTAAGGAGACACAGGGACATGGGGCAGGAAAGGAGAGAGATACAGATGGGGACCATGCCTGGTTCATGCACTGAGTTGAATTAATCCCTGCTTAGCAGAGAGTGAGTGCATGGGGATGTTTCCATCATGAAGGCGACCTCAACCACCCAGCCTAGGGGATTCTTCAACACAGGAAGGGTCTCGATCCACTATAACCCTGACTGCCTTCATTACAGTCTCTAGACCAAGCCAGATCTTTGATGATTCAAAGAAGGGCACAGGGCTCTGAGAGCCCATCACACCTCACTTGATCTACTTCCATAAACATTTTAAGTTTACAAAATAATGTTCTTTCTGAGCATCTACTATGCCCCAGACCCTGATAGATATTATACAATTTAATGTGGGTCCTTAATAACAGTTCTGCTATATAGATAGTCCCTTCTTTACCTTTCTAAAAAAAAATTACACAACACACATATGACATTGTGATTTATAATAAAAAGTATAAATTTTCTCTCCATCCCTGATTTAGGAACAGAGCTCCTAAAAACCTTGGAATTTCCCTGAGTGATAAGAATGATAAATGTGTCTGTTCATAACAAACCCATTGCAACCACACTCGAGTTTATGTGAATGAGGTCACTCTTGGAAAGCACCTCAAGACTGGGCTGGTTCCAGGGGAACCAACTTCATGAATAGAGGATTGGAACTTTCAGCCCCACCCCAACCACCGTCTCTGGGGAAGAAGCGCTGGGGTTGACCAGATGGCCAATGGGTGATAATTTAGTCAATGGTGTCTATGTAATGAAGCCTCCATAAAAACCCAGAAGGACAGAGTCCAGAACTTCTAGGTTGAAAGTTCTGGGACAGTTATTGACACTCAGAAGGCATGGAAGCTCCTCACCCTTTCCCATATACCTTGCCTTGTGCATCTGTTCCAACTAGCTATTCCTGAATCGTATCCTTTTGTAATACACTCATTATCTAGTAAGTGAAATGTTTCTCAGAGTACTGTGAGCCACCCTAGCAAATTAGTCAAACCCAGAGATGGGATCAGGGGAACCTTCAGTCCATAGCACAGGTGAGAGCCTGGACTTATAACTGGTGTCTGAGGTGGAACTGAATCCTTAACCTTGTGGGATCTGACTCCAGGTAGACAGTGTCAGAATTGGGTTGAATTATAGGGCACCCAGCTGGTGTTGGAGACTGGCTTGGTGGTGTGAGGAGAAAAAACACACATCAAAACTGGTGTCACATAGTTAACATTAATTCATTTCTTATAGAAAAAAAGAAAGAAAACAGAAGTATATAGAACACAAAATTAAAGTGACCTTACTCAGACTCAGTGTCCAATCGTGCATCTGTTTCTGAGCATGCATACGATAGAAGAAGAATGATTTTACATATTTAATTTGTCTTCTTAAGAAAGTTCTGCTTGGCTTTGTGGGCTGGAAAATCATTTCCAACGGAGTATCACTTTGCTGCTGGCACTAGTTTTCCTAAAACATGCAAAGACTGTAGGTAGCATGATGGCAATTCAAAGAGCTCTAAAAAGAGAGATTAAATTTTAAAGAATGTCATGACTCATCCTGTTGATTTTGTTAAAAACCAAACTAAATGTTTTTCTTAATGTGTGGGAAAGAGAGTCAGCATCTGTCACTAGTAAAAAAGCATCAGAAAAAAATAGAATGGAGAGGACTGACAAGAAGGACAGCAAGCCTGAAAGTTTAGAAACACCCCACATAGTACACCTTTTCGATAAATCATACACCATAAAACACAAACCATAGGACACTAGAAAACCAACAGCACAAAATAAAAGGATCAAATACAGGAAACAGATCATGTGGTAGTAGTCACTGTATGAGGCTTGTTGCAGGATTATCAGAAGTTGATAATCAGCAGTTGGCTGGGGGGAGGTCCCTGAAAACAGGGGAAATGTTTATATATGGGGAAGTGGTTTCGTAATGAATAAATTGAGATATCTGGATAGCCTATTTTTTTTGGCATTATGATGGTCTATTTACTTATAACACACCTCCACAAAAGCTTATTGGTTTATAACAATAAACATCATTCATTTTACTCATTTCGCGTTTGGTGGGGGCATGGCAGGAACAATCTATCCTTACTCTGTGCAACATCAGCAGCTCTTCTGGAAGGCTCTGAAGATCACTCACTCCCATGGTTAGGGAGTTGGATGCTTACCTAGGTCGTGCCTGGGAACATCAGATCTTCACATGGGTCTCTCTATAGAGTTGTGTGGCTTTCCTTATAGCACGGTGCCAGAGTTCTAAGAGATTAAAGTGGAAGCCTCATTTTATTATTAAAGTTTTTTATTATTGTTGTTGTTTGTTTGTTTGTTTTTAATAACAGAGAGAGATAGTGAGAGGGAACACAAACACAGGGGAGCTAGAGACAGAGAAGCAATCTCCTCACCAAGCAGGGAGCCTGACATGGGACTCAATCCCAGAACCCTAGGATCATGACCTGAGCTGAAGGCAGACATTTAAAGACTGAGCCACCCAGGTGCCTCTAAAGTGGGAGCTTTGAACAGCATGACTTTTCCCTCAATCTATTGATTAGGCAAGTCAGCAACTCTAGCCCGATGCTGTGGAGAGAGACATTGCATTTCATCACTCACTGAAAGGATTAGCAAAGAATTTATAACATTCTTTAATCTGCCACATTATAGAATAGTATTCTATTGAAATAAATTAATTCTATATGTACTCACCATATCCTAATTGAGCAGAAAAGCAAGCTGAAATTTTGATTTAATCCCATTTGTGTAAAAAATTGGGGGAGAGGGCTATAAATATTTTGGGTTTTTTTTTGGCTGGTTTGGGAATAGTGAAAGTATGGATAACCACAGACAGGATTGGGACGGGAAAGGAAGAGAGAATTATGAGCTTCTCCTTTTTAAACACCTGTACTTGATTTGTTGCCATTAGCTTATGTCACCTCAGGATATTTATTTTAAATGGTTTCCTTTTGTTGTTGCTTTGTTTTACTTTATTTTGTTTCATTTCTGGAATGCAGAATGCTTATAGGTTTGTGCCTATTGACTTTGTATCCTGTATTTTGGGTATTTGCTGTTGACACTGGATCTTGTTGAAGTCAGTCAGTTGGCTGCCGCCGAGGAAGAGACCAAGGCTACAGCTGGCCTGGCAGTGGATGTGACTACTTCAAGTTTTTTTGGTTTTGTTTTTGTTTTTTTCCCACTCTTACCCAGCATTTCTTTATTAGGACCACTGGCCCAGCTCTGCTGCAGAGGGAGAAGGGGAGGCCAGGGCAGTCTACAGCGGGCGTCCTTCTCAGGAGCAACTGGTCTTCTGAACCTTCTTGATTTCCTCCGCCAGCGCCTCCTCCAGGGTCTGGTAGGCCATGTCCAGGTTGTCGTTGAGGATGACTAGGTCGAACAGGCCCTGTTTCTTGCTGCTCTCCATGTCCACCCAAGCGGAGGCCAGACGCTTGGCCAGGCTCTCCTCTGTCTCCGTGTTGCGCCGCCGCAGACGCTGCTCCAGGACGTCCAGCGAGGGCGGCCGCACCAAGATGTAGAGGGGCCACAGGTCCGTCTTCCTGATGTCACGCACGCCCTGCAGGTCAACGTCCAGAGCGCAGGTGCGGTTCCTGGCCTGAACGGCCTGCACAGCTGCTTTGCTAGTCCCATCCACGTCCCCCGAGAACTCAGCGTGCTCGATGAAGTCTCCTGTGGCCATGTCCCGCTGCCTCACCTCCCTGGTCACGAAGTAGTAATCTCTGCCATTCTCTTCTCAAGGCCGCAGGTCCCGCGTGGTATGGGACACGCTGAACCCGAAGACACTGCGGTGCTCCTGCAGGAGTCTCTTGAACAGGGTGCTCTTCCCGGCCCCTGAGAGTCCACTCAGCTGGACAGGCCAAGGTCCTGACATCCCTGGATGAAGGAAGGGGGCTCCCTCTCACTGTTCTCTAAACAGCTCCAGTTACATCAAGGGAGGGAGGGCACATTTGCGATGACCCATTTCCTACTCTCAGTCCACCAGAGAAAGCAGAATGTGAGCAACATGTGAGAATGTAGGGCATGCTGCGTGTTGACACATGTCACGTTGGGCATTCTAGAGCCATGAGGCACTGGAGGGGACAGATACTAAATGGCCATCTGGGTCAATATTGGCTGAACAAAAACATCTGCATGTGCTCACAATTGCAGATTTGTTTCCCCTCTCCATTTTGGTGACCAATAATTCTACTATAAATTTTTTTTTTCAGTTCACAGTATATTAATATGTTGGAGTACTACGTAAATTTTCCTAAGTCAAAACAGCATCTATTACCTTGGTTTAAAAATAATTTTCTAAATTTATTCATTCTAGGAGTACTTTTGTATAGTCCTTGAAATTTTCTACATAGGCAATGGTGTCATCTGCAAATGCAGAAAGCTGTATGTCTTCCTTTTCAATATATTTGCCTTGTAGCTCTTTTTCTTGCCTTCTTGCACTGGCTAAGACTTCTAGTACAGGGCTGAATAGAAGTTGTGAGAGTGGACATCCTTGCCTTGTACCCAATCTCAGGGATAAAGCACTCAGTCTTTCACCATTAAGGATGATTTTCGGGGCACCTGGGTGGCTCAGTCAATTAAGTGTCCAGCTCTTGATTTTGGCTGAGGTCATAATCTCAGGGTCATGAGATCGCTTCCCATATCTAGCTTCATGCTCTGTGTGGAGCCTACTTAAGATTCTCTCTCCCTCTCTCTCTCTCCCCCTCCCTCCCTCCCTTTACTCCTCCCCCCCACCTCTCCTTCCCTCTTAAAAAAAAATGATTTTCATGATAATTTTATTTCATTGTTCAGATGTTCCTTTTTTTGGTTTCTGTTATCCAGCCCTGTCCTCCACCAAGAGTTGAACATATCCTCGCTTGTAGTCTTGTGAGCCCCTCTACTAGAGATGATCTTATATTGTGATTTTTCACAATTTCACAATTTCTACCTGTCAGAAATTTTCACAATTTCTACCTGTCAGAAGACAGGTAGTTCTTGGGATGCAAAACCCATGTGGTTTCCAGGTCTCTCCAGGTCCTTTTAACATTCAAAAACATATTTGCCAAATAAGTCTTGCAACTAACTTAGAAAAAAGGACAGGAGGAAAAGATGTATGAAGAAGGATTGAGAAAGTATAGATGGCACCACCATCAAAAGTTTCCCAAGCCAGGAAACTGTCTTTATTTTTAATATCACCCATCCAAACTTGCTGTTGGAAGTTCTATTTTGTCTGCTGGTCCATTTACAGATCTGCCTTCCTACTTATGCTGCAAAATTCTGGCTACCATCATCTCTAACCGGTTAAACCATGGTAGCCTTCTTACTGGGCATCCAACTTCTACTTTGAGGTGCTCAACAGCCTTAGAAGGATCTTTATAATCATAAATCTTGTTGTTTTACTCTTTTATTGAAATTCACTTATCTGTTTCCTTTGGGTCTCAGAATAAAGACTAAACATCCTTCTGTGGCTCCCGAGGCCATTTGTGGTCTTTCTATCCTAATATCCATCTCCATCTCCCTGACTCCCTGTGCACTTTATGCTCAAGTCATTCAGAAATACTTTCTGTGTTAGTTTCCCACAGCTTCTGTAATGAATTGCCACAAACAGTGTGGCTTAAAACAACAGAAATTCATTATCTCGTTTCAGGAGGCCAGAAGTCTGAAATCAAAGTGTCAGCAGCATTGGCTCTGAGAGAGAACCTATTCCAGGATTCTCTCCTAAGCATGGTGGTTGCTGGTCATGCTTGACTTTCCTTGTTTTGTAGCTGTCCCTCTCCAGTCTCTGCTCACATTTTCCCATGCCTCCTTCACTCTGTGTCTGTGGATCCCCATAGCCCTCTCTCCATAGAAGGACACCAGTCACTGAATTTAGGGTCCACCCTAACATAGCATGACCTTGTCATAACTAATTATATCTGTAGAGGCCCTATTTCCAAATATGGTAACATTCTGAGTTGCTGAGTAGACATGAATTTTGGAAGTACTACTTTAACCACTGTATGTTCTTCTCAACAAATAGATTGAGTTCACTTTGCCTTCAGGTTATTTCCATTAGTTCTTCCTTCTCACTCCTCTTGGCCTTCAGCTTTTCTTCACTTTGAATTGTCTGTTTTAGAGAGACTTTACCTGCTTTGATGTTTAATTTTATGTGTCATTCTCACTGTGCCATGAAGTATCAAAATATTTGGTCAAACAATATTTTGGGTCAGTCTTTGAGGGTCTTTCTGGTTGAGGTTAACATATGGATTGGTAGGCTGAGTAAAGCAGATTGTCCTCCCTAGTGTGGGCCTCATCTAATTAGTTGAAGGTCTGAATAGAGGAAAAATACTAACCCTCCCTCTAGTAGGAAGGAGCACCTCTTGCCTAACTGCCTTCACCTGGGACATAAATCTTTTTCCTGTCTTCACACTTGAATTGAAACATTAGTTCTTGGAACTATCCCATAAACACATCTATGTCTCCAGCTTGCCAACTGCAGCTCTTGTGACTTATCAGCCTTCATAATTATGTGAGCCAATTCTTCATGATATAGTTGATATAAATGATATAGATAGATAGATAGATAGATGCATGATATCATAGTCATTGCTAGATATTCAATTCCTAGTATATTCAATATACGTTGAATAAAGGTTTCCCTTTCAAGATGACTGGTTGAATATCTTCTTCCCTTCCACCTCTCTAAAAGTGAATAAAAGATAAATAGTGATTTATAAAATTGTATAAAAACAGTAATGGTTGTAAGTTCTGTTGGTCATAATGGACTAGGTAATTTTCTGATCAATACTCTAGAAAAGTTTTCTAAAACTGGATAAAATATTTTTTAAACATCTTCCTGAGACCCTGTCTCTGGAAAGATGGTACAGATGTAATCTTCCAGATTTTTCCCACTAAGTTCAACCAAACACCCTGGATATTTTATGTTAACAAACATAAGAAGATTCTGAAAGGTGGAGAGAAGGCAGATGTGTTAGGAATATCAGGACTAAGAAAACAATATGATTGTGAATTTGCTGGAATTTCTTTATGTTGTATATCAAAGGCTTGGAGATCATGAAGCTGGCAACCCAGAAACACCAAAGGGTTTTGGTGAAAAAATACAAAGAGTGAAAAAAAGAAAAAAAATTCAATAAAAGTCTTCTCTCTAGCCAAAGGTTCAGGAAAGAATGAGCCAACAAGATAGAAAACTTTAAGGCAAAATCACTCAGTTCTAGACACATATAACAGAAGAGACTGTGGTCTCACCACATCTACACCAGTAAAGGCTGAGGGGGACGTCTAGACTTCCATTCTCGCCAGGCTATAATGAGGTGCTAAATTTTCCTTCCCAACACCAGCCTGGTGTTCAAAGGACAGAGTAGGGAGTTGGAACTTCCATCTCCAGGTAATAATGAGTGCCTTACCCCTTGTGGGGTCAATGGGGAACATGTGGGGAACTTGGATTTCCACTCGCATCTGGTGGTGATGAGATCTTCACCCACTCTGAGGTGCCTGAGAGGAGG
Source organism: Mustela erminea (assembly GCF_009829155.1). Lineage (NCBI taxonomy): Eukaryota > Metazoa > Chordata > Mammalia > Carnivora > Mustelidae > Mustela > Mustela erminea. The sequence continues at coordinate 22,945,489 of NC_045618.1, read as the reverse complement.
CTTGGTGGAGAGTCAGAATTTTCATCAACACCCAGGCATAAGGTCACTCCGCATGGGTGTCAGTGGGGGCCACATCAGGAACAGTGAAGAGGTACTCATCCCTACCAACCAGGATGATTTCAGTGGAAATTACTGACCCAATGAACCTGCAGTGATGACAAGTCTCTTCCCTACTTGACTGTTACCAGAGACCAAGTAAGGGACCTGGACTTAGAGCCACTAATTACAGCAAGGCAAATCCTTGTCATTCCCCTACCAAAGGCATGTCAATTGAATCTATCTAAAAGAGAGGGTTTATTTTTTATATATTTTATTTATTTATCTGAAAGAAACAGAGATAATGACAACACGAGCACGGAGGAGAGGGAGAAGCAGGTTCTCCACTGAGCAGAAAGCATGATACAGGACTCCATCTCAGGACCCTGGAATCCTGACCCAAGCGAAAGGCACATGCTTAAGTGACTGAGCCACCCAGGCACCTGATAGGGTTTAGATAAGACCTAGACTCTCATAATACACTACTCCAAATGACCAGTTTTCATTTAAATAAGATTAGTTGTACCAATATTGAAGAAAATAAAAATCTGAGTGAAAGAAAGGACAATCAACACGTGCTAACACTTAGGTAATGCAGAAGTTAAGATTACCTGACAAATACTTTAAAGCAGGCATTATAGAAATGTTTCCAGCTACAAATGTTCTTGAAACCAAAGAAAGGAGCAGGAAATAGAATGGCTCAGTGAAGGAATAGAAAATATAAAGGAGAACCAAATGAAAATTTTAGAAAACAAAATACAATAATCAAAACTAGAAAAATAAAACTCAGTGGGCAGTCTCAACACCATGTAGAAGTGAACAGAAAAAAAAGAATCAATGAACTTGAATATGAATAATGAATATTACCTATTCTGAATAACAGAGAGAAAAATACACTATTAAAAAGGCAATAGAAACCTCACAGAGTTGTGGGACCATAACAAAAATCTAATATTTATGTCATCACAGTACTGAGAAAAAAGGAGAAAAATAGTGGAACTGAAAAATAATTCAAAGAATTATGGATAAAAATTTTCAAAAGTTGGTAGAAGGGGCATTTAGGTAGCTCAGTCGGTTGAGCCTCTGCCTTTGGCTCAGGTCATGATCCCAAGGGTCTTGAAATCAAGCCCCTGTCAGGGGTCCTTGCTCAGTGGGGAACCTGCTTCTCCCTCTCCCTCTGCAGCTCCCCCTGCTTGTGCACTCTCTCTCTCTCTCTTTCAAATGAATGAATAAAATTTTTGAAAAAAAAAAAAAGTTGGTAGAAGGTATAAATTCACAGATTCAAGAAGCTGAAAGAACCACTAACTAAAAACTCAAAAAAAAAAAAAAATGCACATCAAGATACATCATAGTCAGTCTTCTGAAAACTTAAGACAAAGAATAAAATCTTAAAAGTAACCAGAGAGAAACAACACATTACCTAGAAGGGGGGAAAGAATTTGAATGACTAGAGGTTTTTCATCAGAAACATTAGAAACCAGAAGGAAGTGGTGCAATATTTTTCAAGTGAAAAAAGGTAGTAAATCTATATTTCTATACTCAGTGAAAATTTTTAGAAGTGAGAGATAAATCAAAACATTCTCAGATAAAGAAAATTTGAGGGAATTTTTCAAAAGCACACTTTCCCTAAGAGGATGACTAAAATATGTTCTCTAAACAGAAAGAAAATGTTAAAGAATCTTAGGACATCAAAAAGAAGGAACAATGGAAAGAGTTTTTAAAAAGGGGGGAGGGGTAAATACATATACTTTCTTTTTCCTATTGAGTTTCTAAACTGCGTTTGAAAGAAGAAGCAAAAATTATGCCATTCTCTGTAACACTGTCTTAAACGGTTTCACTGTCTTAAATGGTATATAGAGAAAACATTTAAAATAATTGTATATAAATGATAGAGGGTAAGGGGATGTAAAAAAGAAAGAGAGAGAGAGAGAAAGAAAGAAAGAAAGAAAGAAAGAAAGAAAGAAAGAAAGAAAGAAAGAAAGAAATAGAAAATGTTAAGTGACTATATTCACTCCAACTGGCACCCCAGTATGGGATATTGACAGTTGAGAAGGCTGGCTGGGAGGGTGTATAGGAGAAATCTCTGTACTTTCCCCTCAATTTTGCTATGACCCTAAAACAGTTCTGAAAATAGTCTATATTTTATAGGGCTACCCTACAACCCAGTAATTGCACTACTGGGTATTTACCCCAAAGATACAAGTGTAGTAATCTGAAGGGCACCTGCACCCCAATGTTTATAGCAACAATGTCCATACTTACAATTTACATTAATATGGAAAGAACTAGAGGGTATTAAGCAGAACGAAATGAGTCAAACAGAGAAAGATAATTATCATATGATTTTACTCACATGTGGAATATAAGAAACAGTGCAGAGAAACATAGGGGAAGGGAAGAAAAACTGAACGGGAAAACATCAGAGAAGAAGAAAAACCACAAGAGACTCTTAACTGTAGGAAACAAACCCAGGGTTGCAGAAAAGGAGGTGGTTAGGGGGATGGGGTAATTGGGTGATGGGCAATAAGGAGGGCATGTGATGTGATGAGTATTGGGCGTTACATACAACTGATAAACTATTGAACATTAGGACATCTGAAACTAATGATGTACTTAGTGTATGTCACCTAATTGAATTTAAATTGAAAAAATTTTAAAATAGTCTATTTTTTAAAAGTTGCATTTTCCAGATCGATAGCTGCATACCACACACCGAAGATTCGTTGACCTAACCTAGTGAGAGTACCACATCCGTCCCAGCTGCGACGGGAGCTACCTTAAGTGCCTTAAGTCAGTAGTCAGCTGACTGACTGATACATCCAAATCATCAGCATCTAACCAGCCAATTTTGTGGTTCCCTGTAGTCACCATTCCCCCACGTTTCCCAAACACCAGAGCTATAGCACACACCAACACATCCTTTTCCAACTGTACTTTGTTTCAGTTCACCCCAGGTGAATCACAGCCCTCAACACACCATCCACTCCCAGTGATGGGATCCACCCTCAGAATCCTATTCTTAGAATTCTGCATCCCGGGACCACTGCCATGCCGACTACCTCTGGTGGCATTCTCCAGGAGCAGACTCCAAGGGGACAGTTTCTGTGCAAGAGGTTTGTGAAGAAAAAAAAATACTGCCAGAAGCCAAGGTGGAGAAGCAGGGCAGGGAACAGGATGGGCTGAGCAAGGGTAAGATTTCAGACCAACTACCACAGAAAGCAGTTTCAGATTTGGTCCTGAAGGGTGACAAAGAGTTATTACCTGGCCAAACTTGAATCCAGCTCCTCTGACTCCTCTGCCCAACTAGACCCCCACTTTTGTATTTCCACATCCATCTTTACTCAACCAATTTTAGCGAGAATCCTACCAAGTGGCTTAGTCAGAATTCCCTGCCCTTGATACCTGACCTCCCTCAGTATTTGGTTGTGTCCTTCATTCTCTATCACATCTCCCAGTGATGTCTGATCAGCCTGAATCCTGTCTTCAGCAAGAATCCTGTCATTTAGGGGACGCCTGGGTGGCTCAGTGGGTTAAAGCCTCTGCCTTCAGCTCAGGTCATGATCCCAGGGTCCTGGGATCGAGCCCCGCATTGGGCTCTCTGCTTGGCAGGGAGCCTGCTTCCCCTTCTCTCTCTGCCTGCCTCTCTGCCTACTTGTGATCTCTCTGTCAAATAAATAAAAATCTTTAAAAAAAAAAAAAAAAGACAACAATCCTGTCTTTTAGCCAGAATGCTCTTTACCTTTGATGTTGTTTTTTTTTTTCCCCCTTAGGAATTCTCCATCCAGTGACCCCCCCCCACCCCCAACCCTGCTCCTTGGCTATAAATTCCCACTTTTCCTCATGTTTGGAGTTGAGCCCCTCCTCTCCCCCCAGTAGCAAAACTCCATTGGTCACTATACCTATCCCGACAGTCCCCCTGAATAGTCTGCCTTACCATTTTGAGAAGCGTCGTGGATATTTTTTTCTTTAACAAAGGAAACTGGAATATACATTATGTCTCAAAGGAATCCTGGGTGGAGATGTTTGCTGGGCTTTCAGACTCCTACACCTGTCAGCCCTCGGCTGAAGGCCACCATGGGGGATGTCCTTTGGAATAGGAACAGAGTAGAAGCGAGGAGTCTGGGGGAAGTCTCCCGAAGGAGCATGTGGGGGTCTGCCATTAAGGAAGAGGAGTGCCGTTCTTCAAAGGGATCTCAGTGGGATGAAGCAGCAATAGGCTGACCTCATTTATGCTATCTGGACCACAGGGGTCAACCTCTGCAACCCCTCTGATCAATACCCTCATGTCTGATCCACTCCTGGACCTCTCAAAGGCAGAATTTATCCTCTCCTTGTATTCTTCCCCAATGCCTACTTGGGTAAATGTCCATAGCAGGCTAAGGGGATAAGAAAATATTTGCACTCATTTCTCCGCAAAGAATAGGTCTCTTACCTAGGATCTCTTACTGTGGAAAAAAAAAAAAAATTCCTTTGATGTTAGTCCTGAGGAAGATCTCCAAGTGCGTCACGTTCAGGTTATCTCAGGGCAGAAATAGTATATGGTGGGGCAGAGGGAGCTGAGAAATGAAGCTTTATTAGAGAATTTGAGAAATGTCCCAAAGCAGAGAAGTCATTCAAACACCCCCATTTCACATACTCTCTTCAGCTTTATCTCTAAATATTACAGCACAGGATTATTTCTTACTGTCAACTTCTACAGTTTTTACTTCTTACTGCTTTTCTTATAACCTGCTAAGTACATGCTGTGTGCCAGGAACTGGGTTAAATTCTTGACTTGAATTATTCGGTAGAACCCTGTAAATGAGGTAATATTGCCCTCAACAAGGGAGAAAAGCTGAGACCTTCAGGTCAGGGGCTTACTGGTAATGGGTCAGAGTGAGTGCAGGCAGAAGGGGTCAGCCCATGGCCAAAACTCTGCCCTCCACTGTCCTCAACTTGTCAAGCTTTCCTGCTCTTGTGATCTTGAGCTTTGATTTGCCCTCCTCCAGGGGTCTAAACGCAGACTCAGTTCTACCTCCACTGAAACCCCTCTGCCTCCAGGAAGACTTCCTGGGGTCCAGTCAGAGATACTTCCGTCTTCTTCTGGACAAGGCTGGCACTCCCTGCAATGGTTGAAGGTGCCCTACCCCCCCTGCTGGTTACTAGGCATTGAAAGGCGGTGCACTCTGTGTATTTCCTACTCCTCAGAGAGTGCAGCACAGAGCTGGGTATGTAGTAAGTCTGCAGTACAGACGCCCAGCTGGAATAAAGAGCTAATGCTCAATGTTTGCATGTTAAGAGGCATGTGGTCTGATCCTCCACTTCCAAATGCTTATGCATGATTTGGAGCAGTGTGCTGTCGAAAGGATTTTTTTGGGGGGGATGGGTGCAGGGAGTCTTAACATATCTAAAAGCTAGAAGACACCTATGATATCCAGAATTGTGTCATTATTAAAAGTCAAAAAAATTAGCATCTCCATAGCTAGAACACTTTTATATCCACATTTTTGTCTCTTCAGCAAGCCATCTGCTTGCATAATTTCATTTCTATTCTACAGACACCCACAGGCAGCCCTCCCCTGGAATCAAACTCCTGGCTTGTCCTGTCCTAATTCTCAGGAAAGATCAAATGAAAAGCCTGCAGTTCTCCCTCAGTTAATCCTGAGGACCACTTTGAGGCTTGTTTTATTATCTAAAGCCCGATGCTTAAGGAAAACTTGTGACCTGCTTGCTGTGAAGGAGCTGTGATCTCTGATTCCTGACCATTCAGCTCTACTGCTTTCTGCAGACACCACCTCGCTCTGCTCTCCGGGGCTCTACCTGTGTATATGGATCCTTTGCCACCTCCTCATACACCCCACACTTTCTTCTCTCACTGGGTTACTGTGACAGAATCTCTGAGCCCTGGAAATTCCTCTCGGAAAGTTGCTATAGAAACTCCCGATGGGGGTGTTCAGTAGGATGCAGTGTGAATCCTCCCAGCTGAAGCAAGGAGCCTTAGAGCTGTGTGCGTGGCAGCTCCAAATCAACCCCCAGCATTTCTCACCCGACATGTGTTGTCCCAGAGGGTGGAGGAGGAAGCCACCCCGCTTCTTTTCTGCTTAACTCCAGCATTGAAAAGAGAACCTTACCTCCTCGGAGCTTGGGCAAGGTAGAAAGTTCCTTGTGCCCCAACACCTCAGCTCCAAGTTAGGGAAACTGAGGCTGAGTGGTCCCCAGCTGTTCTGGGTGCCAGGGATTGCCAATAGTCAAAGATGAGTAACAGGCCAACTCTGATGGAGTGCCAGCATGTCACATTCTCTCCATTGGCAAGGTGGTGCATAGAGGAGGAGCCTGCCCCTAGCTGGGTCTGGATGATAACCTCCTACTCCTGCATCTCCTCAGAGAGTCCTGGTTCTTGCCCTAAAGCTATTAGGTTCCACCAACTCCAAACTCATTGAAGGCTTGCTGCAGCAGATGGAAGACCAGCGCTTCTTCATGACTATTTCCAGAGAAAGTCAGTGGATCTGCTGGTCAGAGTAGTTCAGTCTAAAAGAAAGAACCTTAACTGTGGAAACAAATGGCCTGAGCTCAAAGTCTAGATTGCCCATATTATAGTTGTTCCCTCAGTTTTCCCATCTGTGAAAGAGTCATAATGATTTATAAGGTGGCCTTATAACTCGGTGATGTGGTATGTATGTTCCTCAACCATGTTGTTCCAGAGAAGTTACACCTGACTGTGGTCACGGGCCCCTGAGAGCAAAGGAAGCAAAGGTATTCTGGTGGACACATAGCTGCACGGCAGACTCAGAACCAGCAGGTAAACCAAGGAGAACTACACCTGAGAGGTGACTTAGGGTGGGCAGGGCCAGAGGCTGCCAGACAGGCATTCAGGGCCCTTGATCCCACATGTTGACAAATGACTGGATTTTCACAGGGTTGCCTGTGAGATTTTCTCTTTTCACATAGTTCTTAAAATAAATCTCACTGGAGGGAGGGTTTCACAGAAGAGAAGTGACAGATATATCTTGTTCTACATAAGATGACTAATAGCCCACAAATGTTCCCAAGAAACATAAGCTGGAGAATGTCAGAGACACAAAAGGCTTCAGAGACATGGGGCCTTTTGGCCCGTATGAGGAATAGGAGGCCAAGAGCAAGTGTGGCTTTTCCAACAAGCTAAAAGTCCATTTATCTTAACAGATATCAAGTGCCTACTATGTGTGAGACTTTATGCTGGAAATAAGGCAATCTCAGACATACATATAAAAGATGGTCCTCTGTTCCATGGGCATTATAGTATAGTTAGGGAGGGTAAGACACAAACAAATATACTACTGGGCAGAGTAGTAAGAAATACCAAAAAAGTCATATAAGCTATGGCTCCTGGAACCAGGATTGAGTTAATTACTTAACTTTGAGGGTGAGGAAGATTTGAGGGTAAGCAGAGTAAGATACATCTGAAGGAGCTTCATCAGAATTATGGCTTCCTGAGACAGACCAAACAAATCAGTAGAACATTTATAAGAATCCTGTCTTGAAAAAAAAAAAAAAAGACAAATACAAGTCAAATTTTAAGGGAAAAAAGCCTATCTGAATATTAGTTAAAATAATGAAAACTGAGGTTAAGAGAGAAATTTTAAAAACAATATGTTATGGAAGATTAGGCAGTCATGTTTTCAAAAAATATTTACTGATATCAAGAAATGTATCAGACAAAATTGTAAAGGGCCTTGACTAGCTCCCTATCTCTAACTAGTGTGGTACTCAAAGGAGAAAAAGGAATGCCTGGCTGAGCTCCAGCAGACTTGCAGAGATCCTGAACATTCTGTGTAGTCCCCTAACGTAAACTCAGAACCATCAGCCCAACTGGACCAGGATGTTTAAAGCACAAACTCTGGCTAATCAGTAGATAATCACTAAATGATGCTGATTCAGGGGCATTAGCTGGGAAGCCTGGGCTTAAACAAACGAACAAACACACACACACACTTTTTTTTTGAGCAGGACTTCTTCAGCTTCATACCATCGTGGGGGAGACCAACCTAGAGAGTTAGTCTGGACTAATCAGTAAACAAGTTTAAAAAAAAAAAAATGTAAAGGACAGGAAAACCAGCAATTCTGGAAAGAGAAGATGGAAACAGGATCCAGTGCTATTGCATCTAAAATGTTCAGTTTCCAGTGACCATAACAACAACAAACCAGGAGACAAGCAAAGAAACAAGGAAGTGTTCAAGATACAGGAGGGAAAGTGGTCAGCACAAACTCCTGCTTTCAGGGTCCAGATGCTGGACTCCGCAAAGACACCAAAGCAATCATTTACAAACATGTTCAAAGAATAAAGGAAGCTATGTTTAAGAATACAGGAAAAGTATGGTGGCTTATCAAGTAGAGAATAGAAATAAAGATACAGAAATTGCATTAAAAAAGAATCTAATAGAAATTTCAGAGTTGAAAAGTATAGTCATTGAAACAAAAAATTTACTAGAGGGATTCTACAACACATTTGAGCTGACAGAAGCAATAATACGCAAACCGGAAGATATGGCGCTAGAGAACATCCAAACTAAAGAACAGAGAACATTAAAACAAAAAAATTGAACAAAGCCTAAAAGAAGAGGCTCAAAAGGCACTTAAAAATTATTTAAAAGAACAATAACCAAAAAAGTCCCAAATTTGATTCAAAGAAAACAATCTATACATCTAAGTTCAATAAACTTGAAGTATGATAAACTGAAAAAATACACACCTAGACAAATGATCATCAAATTGTTGAAAGTTCAAATCTTCACAGCAGCAAGAAAAAAATAATGGTTCAAGTACAGGGAAACCACAATTAGTTAATACCTTATTCTAATGAGAATTCTCATAAGAAAAAAATGGAGTCTAGAAAGCAATGGGATGACACACTCAAGAGGCTGAAAGAAAAAAATAGTCAACCAAATAGTCTGTATTCAATAAATCTACCTGTCAGAAACAAGTATGAATTAAATACATTCCCAGATAAACAAAGAATGACAGAAGTCATTGCTAGAAGATCTTCCTTAGAAATACTAAAACAGTCCTTTGGGCTGAAAATAAATGATACCAGACTGTGACTTGAATCTGTATGAAGAAATAAAGTGGACTAGTATAGGTAATTATATAAGGAAATATAGATGACAGTATATTTCATCCTTTTTTCTTCTCAACTCATTTAAAACATATTTGCATAAAAATAATTGTAATTCTATATTGATCATCGAATTTTAACATATGTGTGTGTAACATAAATGGTGATAATAGCACAAAGAAGAGGGGAGAAAACAGCCTTATTGGATATCTATATTTTACTTAAATGACATTAGCATTGATCTAAAGTTGGTTGTGATAAATAAAGACACATAATGGAATCACCAGAAAAAAAAAACACTGATAAAATAACACTGAAAATATACTGAAGACAACAGTTATATAACAAAGTAATTAAAACAGTGAAATAGAAAGTTTCTACTTGCTGCCAAAAATATACAGTAAAGAAACACAGGAAATAAAAGATATGAGAAATAAAAATTAAATAGCAAAATGACAGATATAAATCCAATCATATCAATAACTACATTAAATATAAGTGGATTGAACACTCCAATCAAGTCAGAGATTTTTAGATTGGGTAAAAAGAAATAAAGATCTAAAATACAGCTTTGAAGGGCACCTGGGTGACTCAGTGGCTTAAGCCTCTGCCTTCAGCTCAGGTCATGATCTCAGGGTTCTGGGATCGAGCCCTCCATCGGGCTCTCTGCTCAGCAGGGAGCCTGCTTCCCTCTCTCTCTGCCTGCCTCTCTGCCTACTTGTGATCTCTGTCTGTCAAAAAATAAATAAAATAAAATAAAATAAAATAAACTTAAAATAAATAAATAAATGAAATACAGCTTTGAGGGCACATGGGTGGCTCAGTGGGTTAAGCCTCTGCCTTCGGCTTGGGTCATGATCTCGTAGTCCTGGGATCGAGTCCCGAATCCGGCTCTCTGCTGAGCAGGGAGCCTGATTCCTCCTCTCTCTCTGCCTGCCTCTCTGCCTACTTGTGAACTCTCTGTCAAATAAATAAATAAAATCTTTAAAATAAAATAAAATAAAATACAGTTTTGATCCAAGGATGCACATAAGTTAAAAACAAAAGAATAGAAAAAGCTGCAATGCAGATAGTACCCATAGGTGAGCTGGAGTGGCTATATTAATATCAGAAAAAATAAAACTGTGGCATATCAAAATTTATGGACTGAGCTAAAACAGTGCTTACAGGGAAATATATAGCTTTATACTACTGTATTAGAAAAGAAGAAAGATCTAAGTTGATTTTCTAAACTTCCACATTTAAAAAACAAAAAAAGAAGAAAACTGAACCTAAAAGAAGAGGAATAAAAGAAATAATAAAAATTAGACAGGAAATCAATTAAATAGACAAAAGAAAAACAATAGAGAATATCAGTGAACTGAAAGTCAGTTCTTCGAAAAGATTAACAATATTGCTAACCCTTTAATTGATCAAGAAACAAGGAAAATTATGAAAACCATGGTAAGAGACGGGAGACTTCAGTGGTGAATTTATGGAAATGAAAAGGAAACTATTATTACTATTACTATTATGATAAATCATTATAAGGGAATATTATCAACAATGTTATGGCAACAAATTAGACAACTTAGATGACCTGAATAAATTTGAGACCAACTCAAAAAGAATTTGAAAATGTAAATAGATCCATAACAAGTAAAAAACAAAAACAAAAACAAAAAATCCTGAATTCTCACAATTTAAAAATCTTCCCAGAAAAAAAAAAAAATGATGAATCTTTCCAGAGTCCTGGTTTATTATTAGTCCACTGGGGCTCTTGGCTTGACACCTTCATGGTTTTTCCTTCCTCTTTCTCTGTGTTTTCCTCTTGTGCTTTTCTTTTGTACTTTTCTTTCTTTCCTTGTGATTATTCTCTTCTTATAGCTTTGTTTTGAAAACTTAGCTCAATAATGGCCAATATTTCTTCTTTTCTAATGGATGCACTTAGAGTTACATTTTCCTCTAATTACCATTTTAGCAGCATTACTCATATCTTGATACATACTCATTCTTTATCATTTACTCATAAATATTTCATCATTTCCATTGTGATTTCCTTATCCCTTGAATTATTCAGCAATGCATTTTTTTCATTTCCAAAGAAATATGGCTTTTTTTTGCTACATTTTATCACTGATTCTCATTTTGAATACTTATTAGATACAATTATCTATATTAAAGAGACTACTTAGTATTCACTGAGATTGGCTGTGTGGTCTAGTATCTTCCAGTGTTGCTAAAGTTTCAGACTTCTCTTGGGTTCAGGGTTCTAAATATGCTCATTAAGTCAAACTTGCTAATTTTGTTGTTCAAGTATTCTTTACCCTCACTAATTTTTGGTCTGGTTGTCTTATTGAAATTTCCCTTTCTACATGTGATTATATCATTTTTTGTTATAATTCTGTAATACATATTTACTTTATTAATTTTCAGTTTGACTAATGTAAGTACATCTGAATATTGTTCTTACATTTGTGACCCATTTATTGTTTCTCCTCTGTGACCTATTCAGATCCTTTGTTAGTTTTAATATTGGTTTGTTGGGTTTTTTTCATTGACTCAGAGAATGATTAAGGAAACTAATTATTTGTCTATATAATTGTTTGGTTATTATTAGTATATCAGATGCAAATATATTTCCCAGTCTGACATTTCTCTTTGGGTTTGGTCATGCATATTACAGAGTATAGAAATCAGCTTGCCAAGTTTCACTAAGTAAGGAAACTTGCTGGAATTTTTATTGGGATTGGATTGCAATATTAAGTCCTCTCATCTGTGCACATGGTATATCCTTTCATATTTTAAATAAAATGGACAGAAGGAGATTATAAATAAAAGAGCAGAAATTAGTAAAATAAAAATGCAAACATATAATACAGAAAATTAGCTTGTTCTTTGAAAAGACTTACAACACTGGTAAGTTCTGATAAGACTAATTATAATAAAAAGAATGGACAAAAATAACCAGAAACTAATAAAGGGAGTAAGCAACTTCCTGTCCCCTTCCCCACCAGAGGCAAATTTAAACCACAATTGACATAGGATAAAAATATGAATAATAGTGCAAAAAAACCTTGTGTCTACATTCATTAGCCTTCCAATGAAAACTGTACAGGTCTGAAGGGCTTCACCCACAGTATTACCAAACCCTTGTGGAAAGAAATAACACCAATCTGACATGATCTCAGAGCATAAAAATTATGCTTCCAAATAAGTTTATGAGGCCAGCAAAATCTAGATATCAAAACATTTCCAGTCCAAATTGGGGAAGATAACTAAAGGCCAATTTTATTTCAGTACCTAGCTAAATATTCTATAAAATACTACAAATTTCGATCTGCCAATGTACAAGAAAGGAGAACAAATCATGACCAAATTGGTTTATCCCAGGATTGCAAGGTTGCTCTTACACTGGAAAGACAATCAATGTATCTTATGACCACTGATTATATCAATAGTTACAAAGAAAACATCACAAAACATACCTAATGAAGAAATTTTGAAAGTTCTCCTTTTAGTGAAAGGAGCAAGAGGTACATTTTAGTTCATACTGGAGATTCCAACCTGTGCAATATGTTCAGAAAGAGAAATAAAGAAGAGGTAGAAAGGAACAGTGAAACTGCCATCACCTGTAGATGATAAAGCTATCATACAGAAAATCCTAGAAAATATGAAAATTCAAAGGAATAGATTGATAAATTGCACAAAAAATATAAAATTTGGTTATACTTCTATTTGCCAACCATAAAAACTGAGACAATGAAATTTATACTAGCCTTCACATGCACAAACAATAATCTGTTAGAAGGCATAATAGAAGAGAATATACTTTTTATAATATAAAAAATAAAATATTAGGCATTAACCTAACAAAAAACAGTGTAAAACTTAAAGGAGGAAAGCTATTTAAAAAAAAAACTCTAAAAGAACACAAAGGTTGACTTGAACAACTATAAATACATATAACATTGTTAAATAGGAAGAAATAAAACCAGAACACTGTCAAAACAAAATAAATGTTTCCTTTTACTTTGATATATAACATAATAAAATGTAAATACATGATAAACTTTTAATTTGATATATAATATAATAAAATATAAAACACATGATAATTATATATACATGTATATATAATACAGCATAACAATATACATAATTATATATACATATATATTCATACATTATATACAAATGAATACACAAGCAAGTGCAGCTCAGTTTTTCGTGAAAAAAAAATAGTAACAGTGGGATGGGCGTATTCCTACCTGATATAAAAATGTATTATAATGCATCTATGACTAAAATAGTATGGCATTGGTACATCGACAAACAGTGGAACACCATAGAAAAATCCTGAAATGCACATACCTGTAAATAGAAATTGAATATTTCATAAAGGTCATATTTAAGATCAGTGAGAAGAGATGGCCTTTTCACTAAGTGACTTTGGGAAAATTATACAGCCAGATTAAAAAAGGAGACAGATCCATCACTCAAATTAGGATAAATTGTAAATGGATCAGAAACAAGCATGTAAAAATTAAAACCGTATAAGTTATAAAGTAAAAAAAAAAAAAAAAAGTGAAAGCTTTCATAACCTGAAAGTAGTGTGTTTTAAAGTATGACTCAAATTACTTAAAACTATTCTCAAATTAGAAGCAAAAAAAAAAAAAAGGACTGATAAACTTGACCACATTAAAATTTCAAAATTCTTGAAAAGAAAACACCATAAGCAAAATAATAAAACTCTGGGCAAACTTGGGGAAACATTTGCAACTTAATCACAGGCAAGGGGTTAAGAGCTTAATATTAAAACATTCCAAAACAAATGCTCTCATAATTGGAAGAAAAAGACAAACAACCCCATCGAAATATAGCCAAACGTTATGAAGAAACAATTCACAGTAAAAGAAATGCAAATGTTGCGACAACATGGATGGAACTAGAGCGTATCATGCTTAGCGAAGTAAGTCAAGCAGAGAAAGACAACTATCATATGATCTCCCTGATATGAGGAAGTGGTGATGCAACATGGGGGCTTAAGTGGGTAGGAGAAGAATCAATGAAACAAGATGGGATTGGGAGGGAGACAAACCATAAGTGACTCTTAATCTCACAAAACAAACTGAGGGTTGCTGGGGAGAGGGGGGTTGGGAGAAGGGGGTGGGATTATGGACATTGGGGAGGGTATGTGCTTTGGTGAGTGCTGTGAAGTGTGTAAACCTGGTGATTCACAGACCTGTACCCCTGGGGATAAAAATATATGTTTATAAAAAATAAAAAATTAAAAAAAAAAAGAAAGAATAAAAAAGTTAATTAAAAAAAAAAGAAATGCAAATGTTTTCTAAAACATTAAAAAAAAATTGCTCATGATTAAGAAAGGCAAATTAAAACAATACTGGGATGCTATCAGATCTTACCTATCAGATTGGCAAATCCCAAGAGTCTAAGAATATACCCTACTGGTAAGAGTTTGGGAAAAGACACTCACAATCAGATAATGAGGGAATACAAAATGTTCCAGTGCCTAGGAGGAGAATTGGACAAAATCAAGAAAAAAATCTGTATCTCTTAGCCAGGAATCCAATGTCTAGGAATCTATTCCTAAAATATATTGGCAAAATATGTATTGACATATGCACAAGGTTATTTGTTGCACAACTATTTATGACAGCAAAAGATTGCAAGCTACCAGAATGTCCATTAGTACGGACCAACAGACTGACCCTGATTGAATAGACTAACCCTGAGGTTAGAATTATTTCCTGTGATTCCAAACCATAATATTTTCATTGTATGTCCTTAGTGATAGTGATTTTACAAAAGTAAAAGAACTATGAAAGAATATTATTCATTGGCATAAATTTTAATATCAATATTAGTATTATTTCAAAATGATTATATGTGTATATATATGTAGCATAACGAAGCAGAAACTTATTCTTATCATAGGATACCAAGATTTCTAATGTAAGTAAATGGTTAAGTAAAAATCCAATAGGCTTCAATTTGAATTGTAAATATTAGTAAAAACCCATGTCTGTGTCTGTCATTTACCAAAAAAATTTCTTAATTCTGTCCACCAAAGGTTTAAAAGCCTGGACTACACAGTTGAAATGAGCACCTCTGGCACGCGAACTGTGGTCTCTGTCATTTACCATAAACAGTGAGCCAGGAGTCTTCAGAGAAATTGCTGACAACAGGTCTGAAACAGAAAATATATAAGAATAAGCTGGACATTCTTTTTGTGCTGGAAAGCAAGTCAGTTATCGAAGACTGATAAATCCATGCCAAAGGAACACAGAAGCCAATCTGAGAGCCTAAGAGAGAGTTTGAACATCAAGGAGTAAAATAACGATAGTTATTTATGTTTGTATAAATATTAAATAATTATTTGGTAACTGACGAGGGAGCAGAAGGTTAGGTGAGGACAAATACAAGCTGAAACCCTCACATCCCCTCCAACCCCCTCACCCACCCCCACCCTTCCTAGTCTGCATACCATGCTTCCTGGGTGGGTATGTGTGACATTCCTCCCGCACTCCTGTCTGTCCTGAAACTAAGGGAAGGAAAAAAACAAATGGTTCACTAGTAAAGATCCCAGTCCAGCAAGACAGGAGTCTCCCTCAGTTTACAAATGTCTTAGTGATTTACAAGGAAAAAAAAACATTCTTATCAACGGTGTAACTTCCAGAGACCCATAGACTCAATTCCCTGAATCCGTAGCATCACCAACCCATCCAGAATGAAGTGGGAAACAAAGGTAGAAGGGCATATAAATTAAAAAAAAAAAGAAAAAGAAAGAAAAAAGAAAAAAAATGTCCTAATAACCTACAGCCCTCTGGCAAGGACTTGTGATAGGCAAAATACAAATAACATTCCTCTAGGAAATTCCCAACTATCTTAATGTTAATGCTTTACTAGAGAGAAAAACAACTTCACCTTGACAATGGCAAGGCCTCCAGTATCTCCTAGATCCTTTTTTGCAGACAGAAGTCCTTTTGAAAACCTCCCTTTTTCCTTACTCCCAGCTCCCAAGTCTATAATCAGTCACTCCTCACAACCCCAGTGTAGTCTCGCTTTCTGCCCACAGACCTAGTCTTCATGCTGTAAAAAAATCACCTTTTTGCTCCAAAGATGTCTTGAGAATTTCTTCTTGGCCATCAGCTCTGGACTTCACCTACATTCCAAACCTATATCAGTAATGACACTCAAAGTTTTAAAAATAACCAAACACCTCATCAGTCCCTCTTGGAAGTTGCTGGGACACCAACTCAAAACCATGAAAAGGGATAAAGGGAAAGAATGAAACATTTAACCCGCCTTTCCTGCGTGAATTGTATTTCAGCATAACCAAAAAGATGATGAAAGGAAGTTCTTACAGGAAAAAACCAGCTAATATATGCAGGGGGAAAAAAAAATAAGAGAGAGTTGCACAATTTTGCAACCTCTAATGAAATGACGGATCCTGTCTAAAAAAACACAGACTGGGTGGATTAGACAACATAAATTATTTCATAGTTCTAGGGCCTTGGAGTTTCAGAACAAGGTGTCAGCAGAGCTGAATTCCTTTGAGGCATCTCTCTTTGGTTTGTAGAGAGCCATCTTCTTGCTGGTGTTCTCACATGGGAGTAGGAAAGAGAAAGCATGTTCTGGTGTCTCTTTTTATAAGATCACTAATTCTAGTATAAAACCTTACCCTCATGACCTCAGCTAAACCTATTTACCTCCCAAAGGCCCCATTCACAGGACTTATCTTTAAAAGATTCTGAAATTAATTGAGAGACGTTAAAAAGAACAGAAATAGGGGGGGCACCTTTTAGCTCATTTGGTTAGGTGTCTGCCTTCAGCTCAGGCTGTGATCTCAGGGTCCTGGGACAGAGCCCTGTGTCAAGCTCCCTGCTTAGTAGGGTGTCAGCTTCTCCCTCCCTCCCTCCCTACCCTTTGCCCTGTCCATGCTCTCTCTGTCTCGCTCTGTCTCTCTCTCTCTCTCTCTCTCAGATAAATAAAAATCTTTTTAAAAGAAAAAGAGAACAGAAATAAAGAGTCTGGAACATACTTTGTCCAGAGTTTGGAATAGTGAATACTGTTGAAATGCAAATTCTCCTCAACTTAACCTGTGAATTCCATGCAGTCTCAGGCAAATCTCTATAGTTTTCCCCTCCATGGCACTCAAAAACTAATTCTCCAATTTTTATGGAAATGCAAAATGCCAAGAATAGCCAAAATACTTTTCAAGAAGAACAAGATATGAAGAATTGTTTTATTGGATATCAAGACATAATATAAAGCTTTGATAATTAAAACAGGTTGGTGCTGGCATAAAGTTTTTTTTTAAAACCCCTGGAACATAAGAGAAAGCCTAGATATGGGACAAAGGTGTGTCTGCAGAATGGTGGAGATAGTGTGGTCTTTCAGTAATGACATTAACATAATGAAGTATTTTTACCAAGAAGGCATATCTGATTCACAGTACACATAAAATCAATTCCAAGTGGCTTATAAACTTAATGCAAAAGGCAAAGCAATGAAGATTAAAGAGAGAATATGGGAGATTAACTATAACTGCAAGGTAATAAAAATTTCTTAGTGACATAATGGGGTCAGAAATGATAGGAAAACAGAAATCTACATGGAGCTAGAGTTGGTCCTAGGGGTATATTCTGACCCCTCTTGGCTTACAGATGTGTTTTTCTAAATTTCTTTTAAACCACAACATACATTAAGATAGATATGTTATTTCTTGATATATACATCCCAATACACACACACACACACACACACACACACACACACACAAGTGCATGTACATACACACACACCACCTGAAACCAAATTTCACAAAATAATATACACCCTTGAATGTGAGGAATCAAATATTTTCTTTTTTTACTCTATTATTCTGATTTATCTTTTTAATCCTGTTTGCTATCCATTAAAACGAATATGAACTACTAGGGGGTTGTAACAGTTTAAAAATTGTTAGTCTGGGGCACCTGGGTGGCTCAGTTGGTTAAAGCCTCTGCCTTTGGCTCAGGTCATGATCTCAGGGTCCTGGGATTGAGCCCCACATTGCGCTCTCTGCTCAGCAGGGAGCCTGCTTCTCCCCTATCTCTCTGCCTGCCTCTCTGCCTACTTGTGATCTCTGTGTGTCAAGTAAATAAGTAAAATCTTTTTTTTTTATTTTTTATTATTTTTTTAAAAGATTTTATTTATTTATCAGAGAGAGAGGGGGAGAGAGTGAGCACAGGCAGACAGAATGGCAGGCAGAGGCAGAGGGAGAAGCAGGCTCCCTGCCGAGCAAGGAGCCCGATGTGAGACTGGATCCCAGGATGCTGGGATCATGACCCGAGCCGAAGGCAGCTGCTTAACCAAATGAGCCACCCAGGCGTCCCTAAATAAGTAAAATCTTAAAAAAAAAAAAAAATTGTTAGCCTAAAACAGCATTTTAGCAGGCAACTTAGGTGCAAAAGGGAATGAAGAACCTGATCATGCAGCAAGCTAGTGGGAGTCTGGAAAGGGACTATCACAGCCCCATGTCTGAAAGAGCTGGAGTAGTGCGTGGCAATACATTTAGAGATAAAGCATGGTCTTTGGATCAAGACTTCGGCTTTAGTTTCAGGCATGTGACTTTAGGCAAGCCCCTTAAGGTATCTGTGCTTTTAAATGAGAATCATAATGGGGCTTGCTTCATAAGGTTGTTGAAATGTAAGGTGTTCTTATCTAAAGGGTCAATATATCTAAAGTATTCAGAGTAGTGCTTATCTTGGCGAAAGCACTACACCATCCAAGTTGTGAAGCAAGACTAGTGGGTTAATCTTATAATCTTATTTATGGATGGAGAGATGGTAACCTAGTAACACATGACTTCTCAGATTCGAGGTGTGAGATTTGAGCCTTGAATGAATAAGGTAGAACTACTCAATCTATTGGAATAACTGATCTCACTGGATTTGTGAGGTTGCCTGTGAGATAGAGATAAGTACCTTTTTCCGGGAGTAGCACTTTGGAAAAGATGGATAGGATTAGTGACAAAATCATGGGGGAGACATTGTAACATTTGTTTTCCCCAAACCTCTAGGAAACCAAATCACAAGCTCCCAATCTCGATGGGAGCTGTATGTTACCACAGGTGACATATAGGCTGCTGAGGGTTTCTGCTGGTTAAACAGAGTAATGGGGATTTTACTTCTTAGGATGTAAAAGTTTGCAAGAAGCTATTGCTCACAATATAGCAACGATAAAAACCCAACTTATTTCAGAATCATCCTATATGATACCCATTAGAGACGTAGAATGCAAAGAAGTCTAAATATGCGTATTTCAGGAGGGAATGGGCCCTTTCAAGGTAAGGGTTTTCTATAACTGCTTTTATCTCTGGAGCATGGCAGAAAGAAAAATAAAACTGCTATTAAAAAAAAAAAAAAATGTGGCCAAGGTAAGAAGAACCAACAGAACCTGTAGGTCATCACAATGGATTAGACTCAAGAAAAGCACGAAAACCAGGCTAATCTACATACGCCATCAATTCTTTCCTTCCAACATTTATTCTCAAATACAGAACGGTACATGGAAGATGGGGATGGGGTAAGAGGGCGAAGGGGAAGAGAGAGGTAGGGGATCCTGGGGTGTAAAAAGCTAGGGGTAAGATTGTAAAATAGTTCTCTGAAGTCATAGGAAGCTGGAGAAATGAGTAAGAAAGCAAAGAGAGAGGTGTTCAGAGTCTTGGATCCCAATTCCTAATTGAAAGAGGGACCTGAGGGACGCCTGGGTGGCTCAGTTGGTTGGACAACTGCCTTTGGCTCGGGTCATGATCCCGGAGTCCCGGGATCGAGTCCCGCATCGGGCTCCCAGCTCCATGGGGAGTCTGCTTCTCCCTCTGACCTTCTCCTCGCTCATGTTCTCTCTCACTGTCTCTCTATCAAATTAAAAAAAAAAAAAGAAAAGAAAAAAAAAAAGAGGGACCTGATTCTTACCATCAAAGTATATGAAACCCATAGCAAACTAAAATTAACTGCAACTACAGCCCATCCCTGGATGAGCTCAACTCCAGATTGAGGAGTAAAAAGAATTACATGTTTGGAAATTTCTTACATTTTTTAATGAAGCATCATAATATTAAAGATAAAATGTGACAACTGAAAAATGCATGATGTAGAGCAACACTAGAAAAATCTCTAAACACTCTGAAAATAAATAACACAATTTTAAATAATCCATGGATCAAAGAGAAAGTCTAAAGGATAGTTTAAAAAAAAAATAGACCTGAACAAAAATGAAAAGAAAATATAAAAATGTGTGGTATGCAACTAAAGCAGACCTGAGATGGATTTTATAATGTGAAATGCCCATGTTAGAAAAGAGGAAAGAGGAAGTTCTCAAAATAATAATTTAAGTTACTACATCAAAAAATTGGAAAAAGAAGAGCAAAATAGACCCAAATTAAACAAAAAGAAAGAAAGAAATGAAGATTGGATCTGAAATTAATGAAACTGAAAACAGGAAATAATAGAAAAAGCTAATGAAACAAAAAGCTGCTTCCTTAAACATATTAATATAATAGATAGAATCCTCTAGCAAGACTGACAAAAATAAAATCAGAAAAGACACAGATCAACAGTACCAGGAATCAAAGGATATCATTATGGATCCTGCAGTCATACAAATGATGCAAAGGGGGAGGGGCACCAGGGTGACTCAGGTGGTTAAGCCTCTAACTCTTGATTTGGGCTCAGGTCATGATCTCAGGGTGATGAGACTGACCCCCACATTGGGCTTTGCCCTCAGCGGGGAGTCTGCTTGAGATTCTCTCTCTCCTTTTCCCACTGCCCGCTCCCCCCACAACTTGTGTGTGCTTCCTCTCTCTCAAATAAATAAATAAATCGTAAAAAAAAAAAAAGATACAAAGGGAATGTTGTAAACAATTTTACACTTCTAAATTTGACAACTTAGAAGAAATGAACTGACTACTCAAAAACCACAAATTGCCAAAATGTAATCACCATAAAACAGGTATCTGAATAGTCTGGTAACCATTACAGAGGTCAAACATGATTTTAAAACTTCCAAAAAAGAAACCTACAGTCCCCTTTGGTTTCACTGTCAAATTTTACCAGATGTTTATAGAATTGACAATTTTATATAATCTTCACCAAAAATAGGAGAGAGAGGAATACCTCACATTTCATTTTAGAGGGTTGTTACTAAAACAAAGACAATATGAAAATACACACACACACACACTCTCTCACACACAAATGCACACATACACAAACACAAATATCTATGAACTTTGATGCAATAGTCCTCAACAAAAATATCAGCAAATTGAATACAAAAATGTATAAAAAGAATTTTATATATTCACCAAGTGGGATTTATCCCTGAAATATAAGGATGATGTAATATTTGAAATCAACCAACAAAACCTACCATACTAATAAGTTAAAAAATAGATTGACAAAAAAAAAAAAAAAAAAAAAAAAAACCTGACAAAATTCAACACCCATACATGAAAAAACTCTCAGTAAGGTAGGAATATAAGGGAAGTGTCTGAACTTGATATGGAGGATTTACAGAAACCTACAGCTGATGTGGTATTTAATTACGTAAAACAGA
Organism: Mustela erminea; assembly: GCF_009829155.1. Taxonomy (NCBI): domain Eukaryota; kingdom Metazoa; phylum Chordata; class Mammalia; order Carnivora; family Mustelidae; genus Mustela; species Mustela erminea. The sequence goes on along the minus strand of NC_045618.1, from coordinate 22,923,780 downwards.
ATGTTAGCCCCCTAATATCAGGAGCAAGGCAAGGGTATCTTCTTTTAATACTTTTATTCAGCATAGCACTGAAAGTTGTAGCTACTGCAGTAAGAAGAGGAAAGAAAAGACCAACAGGACGAAAAAGAAGAAATAAAGCTGCCTCTAGTTGCAGATGACATGATTGTCTTCATAGAAAATCTCAAGGAATATACAAAAATAAAGACCTATAAATAAGAACTGAGTTTAGCAAGAGTGCAGGATACAATATCAGTACAAAAATATCCATCACAGTTCTCCACGCTAAAAAGTGGTATGCAGAAACTGCAATTAAAAATGTAAAACCAGGGGTTCTTGGGTGGCTCAGTCAGTTGAGCATCTGATTCTTGGCTTCAGCTCAGCTTATAAGCTCATGGGTCATGTGATCGAGGGCTGCATCAGGCTCCCAGATGAGTGGAGGGTCATTCTCCAATCAGAAAGATTCTGTCTTTCTGCCCCTCCCCCAACTTGTGCATGATCTCTCTCTCTAAAATAAATAAATATTTGAAAATAAATAAATAAAATGTGAAATTATTTATAATCACACCAAAGAAAATCAAGTGTTTGGGTATAAACTCAACAAAAAATGTGTAAGATATGAATGCTAAAAATTAAAAATATTGATAAAAGAAACAGAGAAGACCTAAATAAGTGAAGAGGTGTACCATGTTAACATATTAGAAGACTCAGTGTAATGTAGATCATTTCTCTCCAAACTAATCTAGAGGTTTAGTATAACTCACCTTAGCATCCCAGGAAGGTTTTTATAGTTGTAAACAGTATCATTCATTTATATGAACAAGCAAAAAACCCAGAACAGCTAAAAACAATCTTGAAAAATAAGAATAAAGTGGGAGAAAAAACTGTATCCAATATTAAAGTTTGCTATATAGCTACAGTAGTGTAGACAGTATTGTATTGGTGGAACGGCAGACATGTAGAGTAGTAGATCAAAATTAAAAACTCAGAAATACACTCTTATAAAAATGGTAAACTAATTTTTGACAAAAATTTTGTGTTTTCTTGGCAAAAGCAACTCAACTGAAGAAATATAGCCTTTCTAAAAAATGGTGCAGGAACAATCGGACATCCATAAGCAAAAAAGTGAACTTGGAACTTGACCTCACATTTTATGCAAAAATAAACCTGAAATGGATCACAGGCATAAAATTAATACTATATAATTTTTAGAAAAAAAAAACAGAAGAAAATATTAGAATCGAGGTTTAGAAAAGACATCTTAGGCATTAAAAGCATAATGCATAAAAGACAAAAATTAAAAATTAGTCCTCATCAAAACTAAAATATTTTGCTCTGCAAAGGATCCTATGAAAAGGATAGAGAAACAGGCTACAGACCTGTAGAAATTTACTGCAAAACATTCAACAAAGGATTAGTATCTATAATATGTTAAAAAAAAAAAAACCCACTCTTAAAAACACAGCAGTAAAATAAAAAACCCAATTTGAAAAACAGACATTTCACTGAAGATAACATATAGATAGAAAATAAACATGCCTACAAAAAGTGTTTAACATCATTGTCTATTGGGGAAATGAAACTACAAAGATATCACTGTACAATGATCATAATGGCAAAAACAAAAAAGTGACACCGCTGAATGCTGGTAAGAATGCAGAGAAATTAGATCACTCATTCATTGTTGGAAGGAATGAAAACTGGAACAGCTACTCTGGTAAACAGTTTGTATTTCATATATAGCAAATACGCAATTACCACACAACTTAGCAGTTGCATTCTTGGGCCTTTGTTTCAGGGAAGTGAAAATTTATGTTCATTCAGAACCTTTACACAACTGGGATAGCAAATTTACTCATAACTGCCAAAAAAAATAAATTACGCCTGGAAACAATGCAGCTGTCCTTAAACAGGTTAGTGGTTAAACAAAACCAAATGGTGATACAGCATACCATGCAATACTACTCAGCAATGAAAAAGGGAATGAACTACTGATGCATACACAATGTAGATAAATCTCCAGAGAATTACATGGAATAAAAAAAAATCAATTTCCAAAAGATTACATACTATAGGACTACATGTATATAACATTATTTAGATGAAAAAAAAATAGAGGTGGAGAACAGATGAGTGGTTGTCAGGATAATAGGGAATAGAAGGTCGGTTGGGAGAGAAATGAGTGCTCTAACAAAAGGGCAAGATGAAGGACACTTGTGAAGGAACTACTCTGTATCTTAACTGAAGTGGTAAACACAGGAACTACACACGTGAGACAATTGAATGGAACTAAATAGACACACTGAAAGGCACACAGATAAATACATGGAGAACTGGGGAACTCTGGATAAGATCAGTGGACGATGTCCATGTGAATTTCCTGGGTTGTGATGTTGTATCATAGTTTGTTTTGGGTTTTTTTTTTTTTTTAAGATTTTATTTATTTATTTGACAGAGAGAGAGATCACAGGCAGAGAGAGAGGAGGAAGCAGGCTCCCTGCTGAGCAGAGAGCCCGATGCAGGGCGTGATCCCAGGACCGTGAGATCATGACCTGAGCTGAAGGCAGAGGCTTAACCCACGGAGCCACCCAGGCGCCCCTATAGTTTTACGAGATGCTATATGTGGGAGGAGAAGGATAAAGGGAACACAGGATCTCTGTGTAATTTCCTACAAATGAATGTGGATCTCAGTACTAAACGGTACGTGAACTGTCTCAAGATTAAAAGCTTCATAAAAATGTAAGTTGTATTAGAGCACTGAGGACTTTTAGGGCACTGAAACTATTCAGTATGATACTATAGTGGTAGACACATGTCAAAATGCATTTGCCAAAACCCATAGAACGTACAACACCAGGACTGAGGCCTAAGGTAAACTATGGACTTTGGGTGATCATGATTTGTCAGTGTGGGTTCATCTATGGTAACAAATGTATTGCGACGGTGTGGAAGATTGGTAGCAGGGGAGGTTGTGCATATGTGGGGATATGGGTTATGTGGGAACTCTCTGTAATTTCTGTTCAATTTTGCTGTGAACTTATAACTGCTCTAAAAATTGGAAGTATACGGTTATAAGGTTCCTTATATTAAATGTAAAGCAGTGTAATATTATTTGAAGGTGGGCTCAGAATATTTTTAAATGATTTGGTAAATCTAACTAACGGTTAAGGAGAAGTTTAAGTATTAAGTTGATAGGAAAATGAAATAAAATCATAAAAATGCTCATTTAAGCCAATAGAGGGCAGAAAAATGGAAGTAAACAAAAATGAAACAGCAAGATGTTAGATTTTAATCCAGCTGTATTAGTAATCACTTTCAATGTGAATGGTCTTAAAGGAGTCAATACAATAACAAATTTTCAGATTGATAAAAATGTAAGACCCAAGTATTGGTATAATCTGGTAATATCTGCATTAATATCCAGGAAAGTAAATTTCAGAACAAGTAATCTTATCAGGGATAAAGAGGTCTATTGTATGATGGTAAAGGGATCAATTTTATAAGGAAGTATAGAAATTCTAAATGTTCCTGTACTATCAGCAGAGCTTGAAAATGATGAATCTAAAAGGAGATTATAGGAACACCTGGGTGGCTCAGTTGGTTATTTGGTGATTTGAACACAAATCATGATCTCATAGATCGTGGGATCGAGCCCCACATCAGGAGGAGTCTGAACATGAAGTTCAGTGAGGAGTCTGCTCAAAATTCTCTCTCTCCCTCTCCCTTTGCCCCTCCCCCATCTCTTAAATACATAAATAAATCTTTAAAAAAAAATAAAAGGAGAATACAGACAACTCTACAGTTACATTCGGAGGTTTCCTCACTCCTCTGTCAATAATTTGTAGAACAGGCAGGCAAAACAAAACAATCAATGAGGATATAGATGATCTGAACAATACTGTCAATATTGACCTAACTGACATTTCTAGAACATCCCATCCAACAACAGCATACTAGACGTTACTCTCACAGTACATTGAAACAGTCACCAAGAAAGACCACAATCATGGACCAAATAAAATAATCTTGAATTTAAAGAACAAAGATCATACATAGTTATTATAAAAACACAATGGGATTAAGGTAAAAGTCAATAGAAATAGAGCTGGAAAATCTCAACATATTTGGAAATTAAACAACACACTTCTTAAAAAAAAGAAATGGATCAAAGTAGAAGTCTCAAGAGAAATTTAAAACATTTTAAGCTAAATGAAAATGAAAACCATTAAGATTTGTGGGAGATAGCAAAGCAGTGCTTAGAGGGAAATTTACATAAATAAGTACTTATATCCTAGAAGAAGAAAAATCTGAAATCAATAACATAAGCTTTCATCTAAGAGACTAGAGAAAGAAGAGCAAATTAAACTCAAATCAAGGAGAGTAATGGAAATAATAGAGATTAGAGCAGATATAAATGATAATGAAAAAATAGATAAAAATTAATGAAACCAAAAGTTGGCTCTTTGAAAGAACAATGAGGTTGATAATATTCCGGACAAATTGACCAATGTGAAAAAGGAAGACATAAGTTACCAATATGAGAAATGAGGGAAAGGTTTTAATGTTGACCTCACAGACATTAAAAAAAAAAAAAAAAACCTAATGTAAGAAGGCTGTGAATAGCTCTATACCCATAAATCTGGCAACTTAGATGAAATGGACAAATTATTGAAAAGCACAAAGTATCAAAACTCAGGCAAGATGTAAATAACTCAAATACTTTCATATCCATTAAAGGAAGTGAATTTTTAAATATTTGTAACAGAATGGTTTTTTCCTCCAAAGGGGGAAAAATCTAAGCCTTAAATGAACATTTAAGGAGAAATAATATTAATTCTATTAAACAGCTTCCAGAAAAATAAAAGTGGGAAACACCTTCTACCCCTTAACAAGAGGCCAGATATTACTCTAATATCTCTTTGGGCATAGATACAAAAATCCTCACAAAATATTTGCAAATCAAAGCCAGCACAGTATAGGAAAGTATAATACAGTACAACCAAGTAAGATCCATCTCAGGAATGTATTTTGGCTCAATATTCAAAAATCAATCAATATAATTTGCCACATTAGCAGAATAAAAAGAAGAAACCATACAATCCTCTCAGGAGGTACAGAAACATATTACAAACCCCAACTATCCGGACAGCATCAATATCAAGATGATTCACATGGGGCACCAGTAGAATGAGCCTTTGTTTCTTGCAAGACCCCAGTCCTTCCTGGCAGCACCCACTGCTAAAAAGTAGAAGCAAAAAGATGTGGATGTGTATTTCTTACATTCATCAGGCTCAAATCTGAAGAAAGGCAAGAAATTACCAGGACCCATGGGTTCCCTGAGTCTGCAGGCAAATGTTATCCTTTGACACATATCTCAAATCATCTTTTTTTCTTCTTCTTCTCCTTCTTCTTTTTTTTTCAACAAGCTCCCTCAAATTCCTTCCCTTATGATAGAGTTTTTTAGCTCTGGCTGGCTCTGCTTTGATTTCAGTTTCTCTTATTTGCACATAGTCTTTCATGTTACAACGTTATGAACACAAAAAAAGAACCAAAGTACCAAAACCAGGACAACTGAGAAAAAGAGACAAGTCTTGGTCTTGAATAGACCCTCAGTTCTGCTTGGTAAAAAGTTTATTGTGGGCTTCACTCATTTCACTGTTATGGACACAATAATGTTAATTTTTTGCACTTTCTTCTCCTGAATTTATTGAAATTACTGACTTCGCACATTCCCAATCTCTTCCAAAAGTCTATTGTGTCGTGGGATGAATAATCACCTTTTCATAAAGTCAAGTCTTTTGATCCTTCCGAAGCACTAGCAAAAAGCTGAACAGTCACACTATGCTTGTCTCCAGAGGATACATTCCTGACAGTGAGTTTCTCCTTTGTAGTGTCTTTTGCTATCTGGATAGACTGCCAATTTTCTAAACCATCCGGTCCTTTTCACTTCTTGCTTGGCAGGTCTTCCCTCAATTTATCTCTCCCTTCTCACATTTTCCTATAAACAGCACGATGAAAACAGGCTGCACCTTTAACACTGAGATTGAGACTCTCCTCAGCTAAATGACCAAGGTTGTCATTTACAATTTCTACTTTCTGCATAACCGCTAAGCACAATTTCACTAAGCTCTCTGCCAATACATAATAAGGATTCTTGACCTTCAGTTTCCAATCACATTTCTCACTCTCTTCTGAGCCTTCAGATGCAGCATTACCCGAGCCTACTCTGTGCATTCCCACCAGCAGCCGGCTTCAAGCGCATGTTTCTAACGTCTGTCTGTGATGCTTAGGCATCCTGTGAGGGAACTTGGGGTTTCTGTACAAAGCTTTTCACCTCCTCTGAGTCCTCACCACCAGAACCCTTAACATTCCTATCTCTGCTAACAGTCTGTTCAAGGCAGTCAAGACTTGCACTAATACCAGGCTCTTCCAGGATCCTTCCCGCCTCTGGCCACTGCCTGATTTCAAAACTACATTCATATTTTTAAGTATTTCTTACAGAAGCACCTTACTTCCAAGAACCGAAATCTGCATTTGGGTTTTTGTTGTTGTTATTGTTGCTGTGGTAACATATTCACAGGTATAACATCAGATGGTGAGGACTGGGGGTCATGGAAACCAACATCCTGCCTCCTGCACGATCACTCCTACTAAGATCCAAGTGAGAGCCCTGAATAGACAATTATAATTCATCAAAGCCTAATCTGAGATGCGGAAAGGAGGAAGACAGTGGTGCAGCACTTCCTGGGTGGCTCACAAGAGAAGCCCACTGATGCCTGCAGGCTGTCATGGAGCTTCACAGAACCAGATCCTACTCAGTAGGATCTCAAACTCAACCAGTAGAGGAAGGAGTGGAGAAACCGACTCAATGATTAAACCAACAGAGGCGAATTACATTGAATATGCATCTTCCTTCCAAAGAAGAACTTAACGTGATGGAAGAATGAATTATTAGTTTTCTTCCTTCCCGTTGCTCCCTCGAAAACACATATGCATGCTTGTTCACACATGCACCCTACACACACACACACACACACACACACACACACACACACATACCTCTGCAAATCACTGCGTTTACAGAATTTTTCACTCTTCAGGTGGGTCTATTAGTTTTCAATAAACATACTTGGCATCTATTTTTGGATCTCATCACCCTAATGAAAGAGTTGCTGGATGTTTTGCAGCCAATTACAGTGTGCAAGATAAATGCGTGTATTTATTCATTCTCGATAGTGATGATTAAGAGGGAGTCATTTCACCATAGTCTAGCAGATGTTTAAAATATAAATGAACTGACTGCAACAGAGAATACTTTCTCCAACAACCCAACCTGAAGAAAGTGCCACGCTGGATAGGACTCTTTTGTCCAGTCCTATTAGCATGGACTTGCTCTTTTTTTCCCTTAAATATCAGTGGGAGGATGAGTACAGATGCGTACAGATACCTCTCAATAAAGGGGGTCCTGGCTCTCTCTCCTTTTTCATCTGAGGATCCCAACCTCCTGAGTCTATTCTCCATTCTGGATTTTCCTTTTCCCTAATTGTTTGTTTCTCTAACACAGTGCCAATAGGCTGCATTTGATATTATTTCTCTACAGCAGAAGAAATACATTGATACAGAAAAATTATCTTTAAATAAATCTACTTTTGAAGTTCTTTACTGAGAGATAAATTCTAAGCAGTGATGTGCGATTATGGAAATATGCTATCTGAAACCTTATCTTTTTGAGGCCCATTGACAATTCCCAGTCCACTTAGGACGTGACATGATCATTGCTTATTTGATCTAGATGGATGTATTGATAATGGATAGCCTTGCCTACAATGTGCTAAGTGTTGTTTCCATGTGACCGGTCTACCAGAGCAGCTCGACTGACATAGGTGAGAAGCATGTTCTCCAGACCTGAATATTCCACATGATAGAGTTAATGTATTTGGGTGTCAAAATGTACATCTTATATGACAATATAAACCATATTCACACTCAGCCTAGGTTGTTAGTGTTTTGTGGATACTGGATTTAAACCTTTCTCAATGGCTGAATGACAATTGCTATTGTTAGGTCTTTGGAGGTCCTCATGGCTCCAACAGAGCTGCCATCACATTTCGCTCTTAGTTTCTCCCACTCTGGAAGCCTTCACTGCATCCACCCTATACACTTGCTCCGACTCTGGCTTCCCTGAGCTGATGTTCTGGAATGCTCAAGAAAACTCTGATAGAAAGGTGATAGAAAAGTTATAAAGTTAGTACTTAATGTATGATACTATATAGCCAAAATATTTCCCACACAGTAATGACCATGTTTTGGGGGCATAGGAGGTGGTGCTAGAAGATCTTGTCTTTCTTCCTTCTCTCCTCTCTGTAAAGCAGAGTGAATAACAGATATTAACAATCAACTTTGCCAATAAAAAAAGAACACAACAGGGTCATGGGGTCAAAGTGCATATGTAACTGGTAAATACTGTTTTTTGTCTCTTTTGCTTTATGAATATATTATAAAATATATTATGACCAAATACAAAGTGTGTTAAATGCTAACAAATATGTATACACTTATATGTTAAAATAAAATATGCATATAATAAATAGTATTTATTTAAATTAAGTAAGTTACTATTTTTTAAATTCAACACAAAATAGTTAGCAAACCAAATAATTCTAACACCAATGAAAAGTTCCAGTTTCTCCCCATTTAGACAGGGTATTCTTCCTCAAACTAGCACTTAACTTGGCTGCTGGGGAGGCAGAGGCATCCAGGAAGTTGTGTCATCTATGTGAGCTCAAATGTCTTGTTCCAACATGGGAGCTACAATCTCAGGACTAGAAGCAACACATGAAATGGACCCATCAGTGCCTGTGCACAGACCACAACCAGAGGCCAGTTGCTATTGTTTATATTGGTATTATGTTCGGGAATGTAATAGTGGGACCCTCTTACACAATTCTTCTTCAGAGATTTTCATCTTAACAGACTTTGAGTTTAAATTCCATCTTCCTCATTTATTTTTTCCCCATCTTCCTCATTTCTATTCTGTGTTAGAAATTCATATAATTGATCTCAGTGATGGCAAATGAATATGTTTTATCTTCCGCTGAACTTGCTCAGGGAAGAAGAAGGTGTGGAGGCATGTAAGCACTTGCCTTGGGAGCAGCCAAGGAAATTACCAATTCTCTCCGAGATTTTCTGCTAACACATTTCCTCCCACTCTTATCTTTTTTTTTTTATTACAAACCTCAAGCTTCTAATTTCCCAAACAAAACTACCTGATGTCACTCACCTCATTGTGGTGTAAGTTTCAAGGGCAGCCTTCCCCATGAGCAGCCAAACAAAATGTAAGATAATTGAGATTTTTTTTTAGGAGTTACACAGCATGTAATCAAACTATAATTCTTCATCACAGAGTTTCTACACTATCTGCAAGTGGCGCCTATCATGGTTCCTTTGCAATAAATGGAGCCATGATTCTGCAGGGACATAGCCCTGGCATTGCCACAGTGCCCTACCACAGCAACCTCTGGGTAGGCAATCATCCTTATTGTGTGATTGATATTTTATAGACTTCATCTTTGTGTCATATCCACCATTGCCATAACTGTTCTTCCTAACAGGCACACAAATATTGTCTTCATTTTGAAAATAGGGAAGTTGAGGCTCAGAAAATTTCAGTACCCAGGGTCAAATTATGTTCATAGTTAATATAGTAACATTCAAGGATACAAAGATAAGAGTTTAAAGACCTGGCTACATAATTGATATATAGTAATTATATAGTATAATATATAACTTATAGTATATATTAATATACAATAAGTATGCATTATACATTAATATATGCTAATATCTTAGTATAGTAAATAAGGTATATTAGTATATACCTATAAATATATAGTACTATAATTATATATTTAATGTATATTAAGTATCTTAAATATTCAATATCTTTATATTAAACATAAAATAATAATCCTAATAATATATTGATATTTGTTACACATATTAAATATAATATATTAATATATAATTAGATATATAAAATCATTATATGTTGCCATATATAATACAATATAAAATGTAACTGCATATGGTATAATAAAAATAATATAATAAAAGTATCATACAGTATATATTAACATATAACTTTACTTATATAAAAATATATATATTGCATATTAATGTGTACTATATGTAATACATAATTACTATATATTAAATAAAATTATTAATTATATTTTAACATAGCATGATATATTATATTAATGTAGTATGAAAACAATCATACTTATATTAATAATTATATAATTGTTGAAAGTTTATAAGTAATGTTAATTATAGTTATTAATTAGATTACAAATTGTTAATTACATCAGCACATGATCAATTAATATACAACCTATTTATTTCATACGTACATTAATTAATGTGTACATTACTATTCCCTGAAAACTACAAAACCATACAAGAGGAAGTAAGGGGTCTCATAGGCTCTGTGGCCTATCATGGTTTCAGCTATGTGATGCCTTGTGACTTTCTTGTGCTTCTGAGCCTCTGTGAATGGGTGATACAGAGTTCTTATTGACTGGAGGCTGACAGAGGGAAGAAGTGTCAGGCTACAGCTTGAAGATTTTAAGTCGGATGGGGGAGGGCGATTTATCTGTGCAGAGGTGGAAGCCTCAGCATATGAAGTACTGTAATACATGGGCCCAAGATGAAGTCTCCTTTCCTTTTCCCCTTACGTTTATGTTCTATGATGCTTAATATTCTTTTATTTCTTTTTATGTTGTCTTGAAAAATGTAAGTGACTGTTATAGGCTAAATTATGCAACCCCCCAAATTCTTTTGTTGAAGTCCTAAGTCCCAATACCTGAGAAAGTGACTGATTTGGAAATAGAAGTTTCCTTTTTTTTTTTTTTTTTAAGATTTTATTTATTTATTTGACAGAAAGAGACACAGCAAGAGAGGGAACATAAGCAGGAGGAGTGGGAGAAGAAGAAGCATGCTTCCTGCCAAGTAGGAAGCCTGATGTGGGGCTCGGTCCCAGGACCCAGGGATCATGACCCAAGTGAAGATACTCAAGATACTCAAGGACTCAAGGACTCAAGATACTCAAGGACTGAACCACCGAGGTCCCCCTTAAGATAGAATATTTCAATGAGATAGTTAAGTTAAAATGAGGTCATTCAGATGAGTGAGCCTTAACCTACTATGTCTGAGATAATTATAGGAAGATATCAGAACACAGATGCATACAGAGAAAAGACCACATGGAAATATACAGGGTGACCATCTTCAAGCCAAGAAGAGAGGCTTTTGAAGAAACCAACAAACTAATCCCTTGATCTCGGATTTTTAGCGTCCAGAATTGTGAGTATATATATTTCTGTTGCTTAAGTCACCTCGCCTGTGGTACTTTGTTATGGCAACCTTAGCAAATTAATACAATGATCATAAGTGATTTAATATTCCTGCAAGTTTGTAATGTAGAGATTGGGCTCAATTTGCATAATTCAGCATTTAGTAATTATTTGATGATGATGATGATGAGAATTGCAAACACAAATGTTCAGCAATGTTTTTGTCATTCATATAGCTGGATACCTACATCAGCATACTTGGATTATATCTGAACAGCTAAAATCCAAGCAGATCCAAAAATCCAAAATAAAGCAAAGCAGAGTCGTGCCACACTTTAATGTAATAAGAAAGCCAGTGTTGGGTCCCAGATCTACTAACAATTTACTGTCGATCTTGCCTGGATCTTTTTTACTTGGGACTTCATTTCTTCAGCAGAAAAATGAGGATGTTTGAGTATCTTCTATCTCTGGGTAAATATTTTAAGTGAAAAATGATCTTCAAGTCTCACTCTCTGGAACCAGCCATTGTTATCCTAAAACCTAAAGAGAAAAGACCATTGTTTAAAGATTCATATTCTGGGGACGCCTGGGTCCTCAGTTGGTTAAGCAGCTGCCTTCAGCTCAGGTCATGATCCCAGCGTCCTGGGATCGAGTCCCACATTGGGCTCCTTGCTCAGCGGGGAGTGTGCTTCTCCCTCTGCCTCTGCCTGCCATTCTGTCTGCCTGTGCTCTCTCTCTCCCCCTCTCTCTCTGATAAATAAATAAAATATTTAAAAAAAATAAAAAAATAAAGATTCATATTCTGGCACTGATCTCTTCTAAATTGATCTGTTACTTGAATCTTGTATAATATAATCTGAGATATGTCTTGCCTCACCAACAAGAATATAATTTCTTTGAGAGGAATGGATGGATCTTATATCAATTCACATCCCTTCCTGCATCTAGTTCTGTTCTATAATCGTACTAGAAGTTTGACTAATGTCTATGCAATAAATTACAAGGATAATTTGTGTGTGTGTGTGTGTGTGTGTGTGTGTGTGTGTGTGTAGTAATAGTCTGGATTATTTTGTTGAATAAACTGAAATTAAACTAACTTTAGTCAAGAAGGGAATTATTGGCTAATAGAGCTGAGAGGTCAAGGAGCCCGAACAACAATGTCATCAGGACTCCAACCTGCTTCATCATCATACCTACTATCTGTTGGCTTTAGTCATTGGAAGGTCTGCCACAAGTCTATAAACCATATACCTAGCCAAAAGATAATTTTGAAAGAAGATAAAAGCAGAAGAAAATAGACATCATAAAATGGAGGAAATAACAAGGAAAACAAGTGGAATGAGGGACAGTAGGTGAGCTCCATCCCATCAATCCCTACCCACTTCAGGAGTTTAAGCACTGGGGAGCTGCCCAGGCTTCTTACCCTCCCCCACTGGTTCCACAGCCTAGTCTAGCCTAGTCTAGCCAAGTCTCATGAGAACATGCGTGAGGGTGTGGCACAGAGCTCGCAGAGTTGGGTCTCACCACCAACTGGGGAGAAGCTCCTTATTAACATATCCAGAGATAAAATCAACAAGTCCCCATTTTTCAGAGAACACTAGGTTAAGAAGAAAAATCATCTTTGACTTGATAGAAAGTAGCTTATACTACAATTGGTGGGCTTTAGCATTCACAACAAGAAAATCTACTTTAGCCTCCTGAATTGAAAGCCTAGGGACAGGGGACAGATCTACCTCCCTGGCCCTCTATTTGCCCACAGAATGATTTGAATTGAGAATAATGGGAGTGGTGGAACCATTGGAACACATCTACAAACCTCCACACCATCAAAAGTTAAAACCAACTCCAGTGTTTTATCAGATTCAGCCAAAGAAATGGGTTTACAGAGCCATGGCCTCCTGACAGCACAAAGCTAGGAGGAAGTGGGCTCAGGGTGGACGCCAACATCCATTTAGAGGATTCATGGGGACAGCCAAGAGTGCTGCCCACAGTTCCCCATCTTCCCAAGCCAAGAGCTGCATTGGGGGCTGAGCCAGTATCTTCCCAGAAGAAGGAGTGAGTGGGAAAGAGGAAAGACAGAGCATAGCAGTGGTTACCAAGAACTGGGATAAGCATCAGCCACTGGGAACAGATTGGAGTAGGGACTTCATGCTAAAGAGAAGAACGTTTGACTCAAAAAGAGTGTCCTGTGCACTGTTCTTCCCTGCATGGAGACATTGGAGCAACACCACTAAAGTCCCCTCTGAGCCCACCAACACCATCCCAATTCCTAAAACTCTGATGTCACTGTGGTCTCAAGCCTCACCCCCTCACCTCTTCCAATCTGTCTCTCAGGCCATACCTACCACTCTACTCTGTCCTTACTGGTTCTTCTTTGCCTGTCACCTCACATACCAGAAAGCCTGGATGAGGCTGCCCCTCAGAGTATACCAAATTGACCCTCTGGCTTCTGCTCTGGGAGAGCTGGGTTCCTGCTCTCCTTTTGTTGGCTGTCCAGCCTACTCCCAGTCTTTTAGATAACTGACTTCTTCAGCAATGTCATCTGCTCATCTCAGTTCAGCCTTGGTTTTCATTTGCTTCCAGACCTGGCTCAGGGCAGGCTGGACATCTAATTCAAGAACACTTCTTCTTCTTTTTTTTTTTTTTTTTTTTTTTTCCCCGTATCTCCTTAACTTCAGGGAAGATAACCATGAGTGCCAAAACCCTGGTGAGCATTGGAGGAACCTCTTCAGGGGTGGTTATCACAGCTTCTCTTCCTGAGAAGGGGGGATCCAGACATCCCTGGCTAACTCCCTTCCCTCTATACCTCTACCCATGCTGTTCCTGTGTCCAAAACACAGTTGGCAGATCTCTGTGTCCCTTCACCCCTGCTGAAATGCTAAGTAAGTGCCCCATCCAGGGACCCAGCTTCTGATACTAAGGAATTCTATTCTTCCTCATTTGACCACTTCTATTGCACATAACAGTCTGCCACACTGCTGCAGGTGTGTGTGTGTGTGTGTGTGTGTGTGTGTGATGATTTTATAAACAAAGTAATTGATATTATGGGTTTTACAGATGTGCTTTCAGGTACAGGAAGTGGGTCGTGTGTCTCCCTGAAAGCACAATTATTATGAAGCTCCTAACATCAATTATTTGTTTATATTTTACCAATTCAGTAATTCGATTCTTATTTTTTTTTAAGTGATGTCTGGCTGAATGACCTATCATAGCAGTGGCAGAATTCTGCATGAAAGCAAAAGGTCCAGCAGGAAAGTAGTAAAGGTGGCCTGTGTCTAGTGTTTTCTGCATGTCAGGCACTCGGTGCTCCATGGGTGTTAACCCATTTCATCGCTAGTCAACTTCATGGGGTATCTACAATGATCATCCTTGTTTGCACATAAGGAAAATGAGGCAAGGATAGGACACATAACTTCCTCAAAGTCAAGCCAGCACCCTCATTTGCAGCCATTTTGTACTGTTTAGCAGCAGACGATCAGCCATATTCTGGGCTCAAAGCTGGCACACCAAGGATGGAGCACCAGGAGGGCTCCTCCCTGGCTCTCCAAGGAATACTAACATCCCCAGAAAATGAGGAGCTAGAGGGTTCTGTGCCTCCAACCCTCTCTTCAACATGTGTAGGAATTTTTAAACTCCTAGTTAGTGATCACCCAGGGAAAGACAGAAAATGCTGCTCCTTGTGCTTGCTGAACTCAAGGTTCCAAAGGGTGACTCAGCAAAGCTGAAAACCGAGAGGACTCCTCCCCTCCCCCCCCCCCCCCCCCGCAGTTACTTAGAATCCTATGTGCACACCGTAGAATCCCATAGAGGAACTAAGCCTCCCTTTAACAGTCAGCCCCAGCTTGCCAGCCGTGTGAGTAGCTGCCTTTGAAGTGGATGCCCCATCCAACCCTTCAGATGATGCAGCCTGAGCCATCAGCCTGATTGCAACCCCATGGGAGTCCCTGAATGAGATGTATCCAGTCAGGCTTCCCTGGGATCGTGACCCAGAGAAACTGCACGTTAATAAATGTTTGTTGTTTTAAGATGCTAAATTTGGGGGTAAATACACTAAAATTGATAATTAGTAAGATTATGAATTTGCATGTATTATTTCCTGCATTCGATTTTAGATTCCTTAAAATGATCATTTAGGCACACCATGTTGCATCTAGTACAATTTCCAAAACCTGATATGTTCTCCAGAAATGTTCATTACATGCATGAATAAATGAATGGATTCCCGATTCACTTCAGGGCTGAATTTGTTCATCAAAAATTTATTAAGAACCTAACTGAAGTCAGACATTGAACCAAAATCTGGGTCCTCCTTTTTGGAGTTGGGGTCCTCAGAAGTCAACTATGAGATGAGGATATGAACACGTTCAGAGTCATCCCAACCAAGATTAGTTGTTGGATTCTCACTCACAACTCCCCACAAAATTCTCTGGTTGAAGGCTGTTTCAGGGTATTCACATCCTGCTACTCTTGGCTTATCTTGTGAGTGAGTCCAAGCATACGCCCAACATGAGAACATAGGCGCTCAGGAAGAGAACCTCAGGCACAGGCAGCCTTTGGTACCAGCAGGACACCAGTAGCATCTGCCATGAAATGGAATAAAGCAAATGTCGAGATCTTTAGGAGCTCAGACCATAGTTAAAAGAATGTATAATTATAGTAAAATATTAGTAGTAAAAAATAAACTGTGGACTCTGAAAAACAATCTGAGGGTTTTGAAGGGGTGGGGGGTGGGAGGTTGGGGGATCCAGGTGGTGGGTATTAGAGAGGGCACGGATTGCATGCAGCACTGGGTGTGATGCAAAAATAATAAATATGCTGAAAAAATAAAAAATTAATTAATTAAAAAATAAAAATAAAAAAATTAATTAAAAAATTTTTAAATGTTGCTGGAATTATGAATGATTTCACTGCTCAGTGGGTTGTAGAAGCTTTCACAAGGAGAGGACTTCAAGGTGAGTGAGAATTTGCCAGGAAGACCATGCAGGGAGGGTGTGCTTGGAGGAGGGAACAGCACATACAAAGGCATGGAAGTGAGAGCACACAGTCAGGGAATGGGACATGTACCTCAGCTCCCTGTTGCGAGAGAGCCATTAAGAAAGGATAAGTTTGCAACTAAGGACTCCTTAGCTGTGAAGGAATTTCCTGATGGCAGAAGTGCCACAACTAGCAGGAAACCTGAACACTTTGAGGATTAGAGTCTATATTGCTGACACTCCCAACTTTCCCAACACTCCCAATATCCCGCAAATTCCCGACATTCTCAATACACCCAGCACTCCCAAACTCACAATATTCCTAACACTCCTAACATTCCCAATACCTCCCAATACCTCCTAACATTCTCAATACTCCAAACACCCCCCAACATTCCCAACACTCCCAATATTTCCAATACTCCTTATATTCCCCAAATTCCTACTATATCCCCAACATCCCCAATATTTCCAATACTCCCAACACCCCCCAAGATTCCCAACACTCCCAATATTCCTAATACTCCGAATATCCTCCCAATTCCCAACATATCCCCAACACTCCCAATATTCCCAACATTCCCAAGACTCCCCAAATTCCCGACATATCCCCAACACTCCCAACACCCTTCAACATTCCCAACACTCCTAATAACCCCCAAATTACCAACATATCCCCAACACTCCCAATATTCCCAACACTCCTAATATCCCCCAAATTCCCAACATACCCCCCAACACTCCCAATACTCCCCAAATTTTCAACATTTCCAACAATCCCAACACTTCCTCTATCCTGACATCCCCAACACTCCCTGAATTTCTAACAATTCAATGCTCCCTGGAGGCAGCATCACATGCCAGACGAGATTCTGGCCTCTGGAGTTAAATAACTCAGAGAGCAGCCCTTGCTATGATGAATAAGGATTGGAGTCTCTCCCATCTGTTTTGTGACTACTGGGCAATTGAAACCCTTGCCTCTATTTGGATACTGTTAAAGACAAAATATTTTCATCCCACAAAACCTCCTATGTTGAAGCTCTGACCCCTAGTGTGATGGTATGAGGAAGTGAGACCTTTGGAAGGTGATTAGGTTTAGATGACTTCATGAGGGTGGAGCTTCCATGATGGGTTAGAGACACCTAAGACAAGACACCACAGAGCTTTTTTTTTTTTTTTTCTTTTTAATTCTCCTGCCATTTGAGGGCACAGTGAGAAGGTGACCATCTGCAAACCAGAAAATGGTCCTCACCAGAACATGGCAATGTTGGCACCCTCCTTTTGGAGTTTTAGCCTCCAGAACCATGAGAAATAAATGTCTATTGTATAAGCTAACTGGTGCATAGTATTTGGTTGTGACAGCCTAAGCTGTCTTACAGAAACTGTGCTGGAATATTAGTCTTAGAACAGCAGGGCCTTGCTTTCAATGGCAGAATCCTGGAGGGTTCTTATATACCTGCTCTCTACCCGCAGAAGCTGGACTACCAGCTGGGAGCTGGGACCTGGGCCAGGCCCATGGCATGCAAGTCTGCAGAGAACATAAAAGTACTGGGGCAGTTTTCAGGTGACAGTGACACCCGGGGACCAGAAACATCCTCATGGCCCTTTGCTAGAGTAGGGACACCTGAGGGTCTGGTAATAATAAATGGAGCCTGGTTCAGGCCTCTCACAGGGAAGGGCATTGCTGGAACTGTGACTAAGTCATGTAAGGTACTCCTAGTACAGTCACAATTCAATTCGTGGCTATTGTTGCTTTTTCATTTTTTGTTAGTGATTTGTGGACTTCTCGATAGGGATCTCTTTCCACATAGGATAGATGGTTTTGATCTAACCCTGTTCTTCTTAACTAAAGCTTTGCTTTCAAGGCTGGTTCTTCATGAGCTACCACACGCATGCCAAGAGGCACACCAAAGGAACTGAATTGCTACTCAACAGTATTGTGGTTTGAAAGTCTAATAGATTTATAATTTTTGTGTATGTTTTTGTCATAGAAGTTAAAAAAAAAAAACTATGGCAATTTTATACGTCTTTGTTTTTTGGTAGTTCCCATAGCAGTAAAATATTCACTCAATAATGACATTTATAACTTTTCAACTACAGGTAGGATTACATCTATTTGAGGTTTAAATCCTTGGCAATAAAGCTTTCTCCCATCTATATCTCTGTTTTATTATGTGCTTAAAATTTGCTATAAAAGATAAATAAAACGGAGTAGTAGGTTATGAATCTAGAAGTTTTCAAGAAATGCTGATTTATGTTTGTATGACATAATTTATTTTTAAAGCCCCTTTCCACTGGTGGCCAAAATGAAATTTTAGACAGGTCAGGACACACACACACATGCACACACACACACACACACACACACACACCCCACATGTGTATTCTTCTTCCAGTCTTCTGCCAGGTTATGGCTGTGTTTTATATGGTTCCTTGGTGCCATGGCCTCAGAGCTGGGTGGAGATGGGTATCTATCCTTTGTTATGTCACCTTCAATCTGCCGTCCCCTGAGAAGTGCATCTCCATAGCTAGTCTCTGGTGTGTGCTGGCTGCTGGTTGCCTCTCACTTCTGAATGCAGGGACCCTTCAGTCCAGCCTTCTCCCAGCGACTTTAGGCTCTCTTCGGGACCTAGAAGTAGCCCCCCATAGCCTATGCCATTCTGGAGCCTCAAGAACTGGGGTAGGAGCTGGGTACCCTTCTGTGGTACTCCTGACACAAGCTTCTTAGGCAACTCTAGAGTAAAAGGGAGCTCTGTGATGCTATGTATCCAATAGCCTATGTGACCACAGATCCAGGACCATGTCTATGCTGGGGTGGGGGTAAGGCACTCAGATTTTCCAAGTAGGTGGGCTCTTCTATACTCCTAGATTCCCTGAGTCATCTGGATTCTGCCCTACCCTCTGGTCATCTGCACCTATTCTCTCTGCTAGGGCTCGGACTTCTGGGGGAGTGCTTTGGGATCTTGCTCAGAGTTTCATGACTCCACATTTCCCCTTTTCTTCTCTAAAGTCTCCATCCCTCTCCATCCCATGAAAATTTGATCTACTCTTCAGGACCAAAAAAAAAAAAAAAAAAAATCAAAATGAACACACATTGTTTGTCAGGGCCTAAACTTTGAAACTCAAAATGCTTTTTTCATCTCAGACTATAGTTTCAGACATGATTTGCAAAAGTCCAGTTTTGAGATGTTAAACGATTGTGTAATGCAAATTCTCTCTCTTTCTCTCTCTTTCCCTCTCTCCCCTGGCCCCACCCTCTATCTCTGCCCCTCCCCACTCTGCTGTGCATGGTATACACTGCATACCCTGGCTGATGCCTCACTGGCGGTAAGGCCAAAGATGCTTGGGAGTACTGTGGGAAAAGAATTTGTTATTTCTCTATGAAATGTTAATCCCACTGCACATGTAAATATTTGAATGCCATCTGGAAAGGGCCTTTTGCATCTATCAGATTCCTTGGTAGTGCTAATGATGGCTGGATTATGAGGTGTTGAAGATCACAGGAGACCAGGTTTCACCAGGAGCTGTGGGAGAAGCTTATGATGTGGTCTTTGGGTATCTGGTCCTGACACTCAGTATGATGGCAACTGCCTTGAGGACTTCTCTAGCGGCATGGTTCCAGGGGTTCTGTGTGGAGGAAAATGGGGAGACTTGGAAACATTTGGCTTGGGAATTTAATCATACAGCATGAGTGCATTCCTCATTTGTCTCCTCCCTTATCCTGCCATAATGTACAAGAGAAAATAGGCACAGTGGAGGCTGAAGGGCATTCTCGGCCTCTCTGGACACTCCCCATACAGGGCTTCCAGAGACTGGTGTGGACGGAGCAGGGGACAAAGGTTGATCTGCCTGGATCCAGATCTTCTTAACCTCGTCACTCTGCCCACACACATGCAGCCCTCCGCCCTCCACTCCCTTTAAATAAAGATATCAATATTGATCTCTTCTTCCTCTTGCTCCTTCAGAGCTAAACTAATATAATAATTTAAGCTGGATTATTTCTAGTTTAACTACCACTGCTCCAGGCTGGGATGGCATCTTCACCGTGGGCCATGTGGAGTTTACTCACCTCCCCTGAGGAAAGGATTTCTACTGCAGTTGGCAGAGAACATTCTGAACTCTGCCCTCACGTCACATACCACATCTCTTTTGTGCTTTTTCAGGCTGGCACTGAATGACCAAAATCACCATGCTTCCCCCTATAAGAGGAAGAGAGAAATCCAGAAGGTGGGTGCTGATGAGCTAGGCTTGAAGATATCTGGGTTAACAAAGTCTGATATTTGGAAGGAATATATAGGAGCAAGAAAAGTGTGGATGAAGTTATGGAATTTGGGAAATATCACAAGTACTTAGAATATTAAAAACAAACAAACACCTGTGTCCATCATATGAGTTTTTAAAGGCTCAGCACCCCCACCTCTCTGGGGCATTATGTGTGACTAAGGGTGCCTCCCACACTAATCTGGTTGTTACAAAGCACCATGGCACCCTAAGAGTCCTTCAGGGTTCCCTCTTGCTGCTTGGATCTGGGGCTTTTGACTTGGACTCAAGGATGCTCTTAGGGACATTGCCCATACTGGCTTCTGTGGCAGAAAATGTCACTTTCAGAGGCTTATTCTGTATTCACCTATCCCGAGAAACATGGGCCACCACCATTCAGTAGGGACCTTCAACAAATTGAGAAAAATGGTTTCCAAACACAGCTCCCAGGAGGTGCGACAGACATTTTCCCTGGAGTTTGGAGAGATGGTTGAATTATTAAACAAGATGTTGGCTTATGAGCTCCACAGAGTCAAGTTATCTGAACTGATGAGAGAGTCAAACATCCCCAATCCACAAAATGTTAGATTTTGCAAAGGAATACAGAAATCTTGACTTTGACTCTTTTTTTGTTTTTGAGGATTCTGGCTGGGCTGCCACAACATACTGTAGACTGAGGGCTTAAACAACAAACATTTATTTGCTTCACAGTTCTGGAGAATGGAAGTCCAAGATTGCTGTGTCGGCAGGACTATTTCTCCTAAGGCCTTTCTCTTCAGCTTGTCTCACCTTTGTCACCTTCTCACTGTGTCCTCATTGGCCTTTTCCCTTTGTGTCCATCACTGGTATTTCTCCCTCTTCTTATAAGGACACCAGTCACATTGGATTAGGGTCCTACTCTATGATCTCATTTAACTGTAATTACCCCTTTTAAGGGTGCTGTATCCTAATATAACCAGATTGGAGTTAGGACTTCAACATAGGAATTTGATGGGGAGGGCATGGTGCAGTTCATAACAATGATCCATTCTGCTACTTCGTGATTTAAAACAAGACAGCATTGGGTTATCTGCTGTCTCCTAAATAACGGTATGAATAGAATGGGTTAGATGGGGCACTGAAAAATATTCAGGAATGAAATCTTCATTGAAGATTTCTTCACATCTTCATTGTGAAGATTTCTTCACATCATTGAAGCAGGCCTCTGTAACCCACTGGTTGAGACAAAGCAAGTCACTTTGCCTCCTTGAGTCAGTATTTCTTCACTGGGGAAACAAGGAAAGTGCTATATAGCCTGCATGGATGGGAATATTAGAAATCATGTTTGCAAAACAGGTACTGACAGAAGATATTGTTGTGAACCAGTGGCATCATTCTGGACACTCCATAGGATCCAAAGGTGCAGTTAAATCCTTGCCCCCTTTGAGAGGCATTTATCTGAAGGATTCCTGAACATTGTGCTGTAGGACCATGCAACCTTGGATACACAGACTTGACGGTGAGCCAAAGGCCAAATACACTCAGGAGCTTGACACACACTACTTCTCCTGTGAGAACATTATGGAAATTTTTTGTGGGATCTTGAGTGAACATCTGACTTCCCATGAAGACTGGATCTGAGGCTGAGCATGCATCCCATGCTTCACCACATCTGCCAGTATTCTAACACAGACTTCCTCATATGTGATCTCCTTCTGCATCTTAAAATTTAGAAAAAAAATTTAATTAAAAATAAATAGATACCTTTCATAATAATAAACAGGGGTACATGAGGGACTTCTTAAGGTTGTAAACTAGAACATGGATTTTACAGAGTTACACTGAAATTCCTATCACTGCAGAAATATTTAACCAGGATCTGGAGTCAAGGAAAGGGCTGAGGAAGGAGGTCAAGCAGAAAAGGGAAAGCTGGAGTGACTGATCACAATGACAAAGGAGTCCACACAATGAGGCAGGGATGACTTAAAAACAGTTAAGTTTCCAGATAAAATAGAGCAAAATGCTTTCATGCTTGAAAGAACAACTTAAAAAAAAAATAGATAAAACAAATGAAACATGGCTTTACAGCAAAGGATAGTAATCCCTGAGAGATGGGAAATGATAGGGGCAACCCGTACAATTGCCTCAAGTTTCCAGATTACAACACAGAGAGGTACAACCCAGGCAGAGTCCAGGAGATTGCCTGAATGGAGGAGACAGAACTGAGATTCCAGAGCAAGGCACATAGAGTACATGCAGCAGAGTACCAGAGAGGAGAGAGCTACAAAAAGTCCTTGAGTGGTCAGCAGATTATGATCAAGGTATACATGTGAAGAAACTACCAGAGGTTGTAAAAAGGCGTCCTAAAAGGATCAGAGGGAACAGTGCCTGCATTCCCATGGGCCAAAAATCATATATTTGCCCCAAACCATATTGGTGTATAATTTATAGGGTATTGGGTAGAATCCTAAGAACAGACTTGCCTCAATAAAATTAACCCTTTATTGAACACTAGATCCTGTCTAGCAAATCTTAACGCACAACCTTAAAGGATCAAACTGTTTCCATGTAACCTAACAGCAAACTGAGCTCAAGAATATTTTTAGGGGTACCTAGCTGGCTCAGTCAGTAGAGTGCAACTCTTGATCTCAGGGTAATGAGTTCAAGTCCTATATTGGACATGAAGCCTACTTAGAGGAAAAAAAAAAAAGAATATTTATAGGAATACAAAAAGTCCATTATGTAACAGGAAACTATTCACAATATCAGACCACAATTAAAAATAATTAGACATGCAAAGAAGCAGGAAAATGATCTGTGAAAGATACATAGAAAAGAACATTCCATTGTTACTCTATTCCAGGTGCTCAAGAAATTTAAATAGAGACATAACTCAAATAAAACTTCTAAAAATGTAAATGACAAGCCTGAGACAAAAAATGAAATATACTACATAAATCAAAGGGCATGTCAAACATTGCAGAAAAACAGATTTGTGATTCTGAAGACACAGCAATGGAAGCTATCCAAGAACAAACACATAGAGGGAAAAAATAATTAATGAATGAAAAGAGCATCAGTGAGCTGTGGAACAAAACCTTGAGTGGTCTAATATGTGTGTAACTGGTATTCATAGAGGGGGAAGGGCAGAAAAAAGTATCTGAAGAAATAACAGCCAAAAACATTTCAAATTTGATAAAAATTATAAAGCCAAAGATCAAAGATGTTAAATTCCAAACACAAGCAATATGAAAAAAGAATACACCAAGGCACATCAAAATCAAATTGCTCAAAACCCATCATAAAGATAAAATATAAAAAATAGACATGAAAATAGACTTGTCATACACACAGAAGCAAAAATCAGGGTGATGGTAAATTTCTCATTAAAAACAAAAACAGTTGTAGTGAAAAGAAGGGCCATCTGTACTCCAATGTTCATAGCAGCAATGGCCACAGTCGCCAAACTGTGGAAAGAACCAAGATGCCCTTCAATGGACGAATGGATAAGGAAGATGTGGTCCATATACATTATGGAGTATTATGCCTCCATCAGAAAGGATGAATAGCCAAATTTTGTATCAACATAATCTGGAAGAGATTGTGCTGAGTGGAATAAGTCAAGCAGAGAGAGTCAATTATCATATGGTTTCACTTACTTGTGGAGCATAAGGAATGACATGGAGAACATGGGGAGATGGAGAGGAGAAGGGAGCTGGGAGAAATTGGAGGGGGAGATGAACCATGAGAGACTATGGACTCAGAAACAATCTGAGGGTTTTGAAGGGGTGGGGGGTGGGAGGCTGGGTGGGCCTGGTGGTGGGTATTGGGGAGGGCACATATTGCATGGAGCACTGGGTGTGGTGCATAAACAATGAATTCTGGTACACTGAAAATAAATTTAAAAAATAAAACATTAAAAAAAAAGAAAGAAAGCACTAAGACAGGGGAAATCTTTAAAGCACTGAAAGTAAAAACTGCCAACCTAGATTACTACATCCAGAGAAAATATATTTCAAAAATGAAGATAAAATAAAGATATTTTCAGACATACAAAGCCAAAATAATTCATTATCACAAAACAGGAAATCCAACAGGCAGAAGAAAGATAGAAAAATGGATCTACACATAGAATGAAGAGACCAGAAAGGATAACTACGTTGGGTAAATATACAAGATTGTTTCTTATTATTTAAACCCATTTAAAAGAAAATTGTTTAGGGGCACCTGGGTGGCTCAGTGGGTTGAGCCACTGCCTTCGGTTCAGGTCATGATCCCAGGGTCCTGGGATCGAGCCCCACATTGGGCTCCCTGCTCAGTGGGGAGCCTGCTTCCTCCTCTCTCTCTGCCTGCCTCTCTGCCTACTTGTGATCTCTCTCTGTAAAATAAATAAAATCTTAAAAAAAAAAAGAAAGAAAATTGTTTAAACAACAGTAATAGTAATGTACTGTGGAGTTTATAAAATGTATAAAATCATATGGATAACAGTAATAGCACAAAGGTCAGGATAACTAAAAAATATACTTTGTACAGTTCTTATGTTCTACTAAAATTTTTATAAGATCACGTGAAGATATACTGTGATAGGTTAAAGATGCATTCTATAAATCCTAAAGCAACCACCAAACAATAACACAGAGAGCTATAACTAATAAGCCAACAGATGTTAAATTGTAATCATAAATAACACTCATTTTACCTAAGAAGAAATAGGAAAAAAGGAAAACAAAGTACAAAAGAGATAAACAGAAAAAAAATAGCAAGATTTAAAGCTAATTTTGCCAATTATCACAGTAATTTTAAAGGGTCCGACCACTCTGATTAAAAGTTGGGGATTGGCGTATTAGATTAAATGTTCAAGATACAGTATCTACAAGGAAAAAAAAAAAGAAAGAGAGAGAGAGAGAAACAGAGAAGCCATGTTTTACATATGAAGATACAAATCACTTAAAAGAAAAAGGATAGAAAATTGTAAACCATGTTAAAAATAATATAAATAGTACAAAATTTGCTCAAATATCAGAAATAGCCAATTCTGGATGATAGAATGCTATCAAAAATAAGCTTAATTCACAATGATAAAGAGGTCATCTAAAGAGGATGTGACAATCCTAAATATGTATGCAACCACCCATTCAAAATACTTGAAGCAAACTCTGACAGAACTGCAGGGAGAAATAGACAAATCCATAGTTATAGTCAGAGACTTAAATAATTATTAATATTTATTAATTTTTAAGAATTAATAGAGGGACACCTAGCTGGCTTAGTTGGTAGTACATGTGACTCTCAATCTTGGGGTCATGAGTTCAAGCCCCACATTAGGTGTAGAGATTACTTAAAAATAAAATCTTTAACAATAAGAATTAATAGAACAAATAACAGGAACTCAGTAACAACACAGAAGACTTTAATAACACAGTTAACCAACTTTTCTTAATTGACATATAAAACATTCCAATAACCAACATCAGAATATTTTTTTTTCATGTGCTGCAGAAACAATATTAACCAAGGTAGAACATATTCTGGATTCTAAAACAAGTCTCAATAAATTAAAATGATTTAAGTCTAACAAAGTACATTCTCTAGCCATAAACAATTAAACTAGAAACCAGTCATAGATATATCTCTGGTGGGAAAAAAATCTCTAAATATTGGAAACTAATTTACACATTTATAAATAACACATAGATCAAAAAAAAAAAAAAAAAAAGAAACCACAATGGAAACTAGAAAGTATAAATGCAAATGAAAACACAACACATCAAATTTGTGGGCTTCCACTTTAATTATGTTAGAGTAAGAAAAGGTCTCAAGTCAATGACCACAGAGTCCACCAGAACGAAAAAAGAGCAAACATAGTGGATTATATACAGAAGAAATGGAATTTAAAAATAGAAACTAATGTAACAGAAAACCAACCAAAAAACAAATTGATGAAATCAAAAGTCAATTCTTTTAGAAACTCAATAAACTGATAAACCCCTAGCCAGACTGATCAGAAAGAAAGAAGATGCAGATTACTACCTTCAAGTGACATTACTACAGATTCTACAGGTTCAAAGAAATATATGGACTATAATTAATAATTTTATATCAATAAATTTGACAAGGTACATGAAATGGACAACTTTTTAAAATATATAAATTAGAAACCTCACTCAAGAAGAAACTGATAGCACAAATTGTCCTCTATCAAGGAAATTAAAATTATACTCAACATCCTTAAAAAGGAAACAAGTGAAAAAATGCTACCAGACCCAAATATCTTCACTAAGGAATTTAAGCAAGAAATAATATTAATTCTACATTAACTACAAACTCTTACATAAAAATCAAAGAGGAAGGAGTACTTCTCAATCCATTCCATGAGACAAGAATTACTCTGATATGAAAACCAGGAGAAGATATTACAAGAAAAGAAAACCACAGAGCAATGTTTTAATGACTATAAACACAAAATCCCTGAACAAAATACAAAGAAATTGAATCAACATGTGAAGAAGAGCAAATGTGTGGCCGGTTTGGATTAATCCTAGCAGTGTATGGTTGATTTAACATCTGAAAATCAATTAATTAATATACCATGCATTCCAGTCATTTCACACCTAGGTATTTATTTACCCAAGAGAAATTGAGGCATATATTCATACAAGAATATGCAAATGAATTTTTATAGCAGCTATATTTGTAAAAGCCAAAACCTATAAAATCCAAAATTCTCATCAATGATTGAATACACAGAATGTATTATATTCATACAATGGACTATTACTTAGCAATAAAAAAGAATGAAGTGGTGATACATGCAACATAAACAAATCTCAAAATAATTATGCCAAATAAGAGAAAGAGAATTTTATTTAAATTCTACAAAGCACAAACTGGTGTATAGGGACAGCTATCAGAGGTTGACTAGGGATAGGGGCAGACTAGAGAGGTGAAGGAACAAATGATATAAAGCAGCAGGAAAAAAATTTGAGGGGATGTCATATATATTCACATTC
Source organism: Mustela erminea (assembly GCF_009829155.1). Classification (NCBI taxonomy): domain Eukaryota; kingdom Metazoa; phylum Chordata; class Mammalia; order Carnivora; family Mustelidae; genus Mustela; species Mustela erminea. The sequence continues at coordinate 22,896,207 of NC_045618.1, read as the reverse complement.
TTGATTATAGTGATAGTTTAATAGGTATATTCATATGTTAAAACATATCTTGTTGTGCACTTTAAATGTATTCATATTTTTAAGTGTTAAATATACCTCAATAAAGCTATTTTATTGAGAAAATAATAACAAACGTTAAAAGGCCAGGATGCTTTTGGAAATATGTGTTGTGGTGGCCACATGTTTGCACCAACCAAAACCTGGCACCATTGGCACCGCAGAGTGAACACAATACAGAAGCAATGTGCTATCTGCTCTGCCCTGGCTGCCTCAGCCTTACCAGCACTAGTCATGTCTAACGGTCATCGTATTGAGGAAGATCCTGAACTTCCTTTCATGGCTGAAGATAAAGCTAAAGGTTGCAAGAAGACCAAGAAGTCTGTTTTGCTTCTTAAGAAACTTAAATTATATCAAAAAGGTCTATGATATCAATGGGGTGATATAAAAAAGTTCGATGATATCAAAAAGGAACAATATCAAAGAGGTCTGTGCTTCCCAATGAATGAGAGCTGTCAAGGGCAAAACAAAAAACCATCATCGTATGCAGCACAGGGGACCCTACATCACCTATAATGAAGACAACGGTATCATCGAGGCTTTCAGAATCATCCCAGGAATTACTTTACTTAATGTAAGCAAACTGAACATTTTGAAACTTGTTTCTGGTGGACCTGTGAGACATTTCTGCATTTGGACTGAAAGAGCTTTCTGCAAGTTACACAATCTGTTGGCACTTGGTGTAAGGCTGCCTGCCTCAAGAGTAACTACAACAGGCACCTGGGTGGCTCAGTGGGTTAAAACCTCTGCCTTGGGCTCAGGTCATGATCTCAGGGTCCTGGGATTGAGCCCCACATCGGGCTCTCTGCTTAGTGGGGAGCCTGCTTCCTCCTCCCTCTCTGCCTGTCTCTTTGCCTGCTTGTGATCTCTGTCTGTCAAATAAATAAAGAAAATCTTAAAAAAATTTTTTTTAAAAAGAGTAACTACAACATTCCCATGTATAAGATGCTTAATAAGGACCTGAGCAGAATCTTGAAAAGCCCAGAGATTCAAAGAGCCCTCTAAGCATCATGCAAGAAGATTCATGACAGAGACCTGAAGAAGAATCCAAAGAAGAACCCAAGAATCATATTGAAGCTAAATCCATATGCAAAGACCATGCATGAGAACAACATTCATCGCCAGGCCAAGAATTACAAACTCTGGATGGATACGGCAGCAGCAAACTTAGAAGCCAAATCAGATGAGAAGTGGGGCCTGGGCGAGAAGCCCACAGTAGGAAAGAAGGGAAAGAAGGCTACTGGTGTGCAGAAGAAGAAGAAACCTTTGGAGGGAAAAAAAGTTGCAACTACCAAGAAACCAGCAGCTGACAAGAAGGCTGCAGAAAAGAAACACACCATGGAAGATAAGAATCCTGCTGCCTAAAACCTTACATTTATTTGTTCCATAAAAGTTAAATCATTTAGACAGCTAATTTTGAATAAAGACCTGATCAAAGACAGTGGGAAAAAGAAAGATAGCAAATATCCCCAACTTGATCTATAGATTCAACATAATTCCAAATAAAATTCTAGAAAGATTTTTTAAAGAAATTGACAAGTTAATATTAAAATTTACATGAAACTACAATAGACTTTTATAAAACTAAACAAGAAAATAATTTGGAAGACTTATTCTACCTGACTTTGAGACTTCATATAATTCACTAATCAAGGCAATGTGGCTTTGGCATCAAGACAGACAAGTAGATAAATGGAACACAGTCTATTACTATGTGTATAGTACAGATCTGAGTTCTGACACTGGTTCCAAGACAATTAAATGTGGAAAAAAATATTTTGAATAAAGGATGCTAAAACAATTGGGAAACCATTAGCAATAAAATAAACATCAACCATTATCTCACACCATAAAAAAAATGAACTTCAAATGGATTACACACCTAAAAAAACCCCGAAATCTATAAAACTTCTGGAAGGAAACAGAAAGTCTATGTGGTGTTGGGGTAGGAAAAGTTTTCTTAGATGCAACACAAATGTCAAATTGTAAAACAAAAATACATATATACATGCACAAGTAAATAGAATTTAACCAAAACAAAAAAATTTTGCTCTCTAAAGAGCAAAGAAAATTATTAGGAAAACTAAAAGGCAAGCCATAAGCGGAAAGAAAATATTTGCAAAAATGTATCAGGCAAAGTACTGATATTCAGAAGACAGAAAGAGTTCTTACAAAACAATAACAAAAACAAACTAATAATAATGTAAGGAAAATATTTGAACAGGTACTTCACAAATAAAAATAAATAGCCAATAAATACATAAAAATATGCCAATGATATTATTTTTTCAGAGAAACATAAGTTAAAGCCACTAAATAAGGTAACATTCCACTAGCATTAGAATCACTAAATGTTATAACAAAAAAATTAAAATAAGAAAAATACTGACTTTATCAGTGTTATGAGAATATGAATAAATTGAGATATTCATGTGCTGGTGGGAATATAAAGTGATACAGCTCCTTTGGAAAACAATTTTATGGTTTCCTAAAAATTTAAACATACAGCTACCATATAAGCCAAGATTCTACTTCTGGTTATTTATCCAAGAGGGATAAAATCATATGTTCACACAAAGATCTATAGATAAATGTATACCACATTTTTATCTGTAATAACAAAATACTGGAAATAACTCAAATGCCCTTTAACAAGTGAATGGAATATCTATACAGTGGAATATTATTCAGTAACTCATGCAACACAAGTGACCGTCAAAATGATTATGCTGAGTGAAAAAAGCAAGGTGAAACAAAAATTGTAAATGCATATATAAATTCAAGAAAATGTAAACTGATATGCAGTGACTGAATGAAATTAGTGGTTGCATGGGGATAGTGATGGAGAGAAAATTTTAAGGGTAATGAAAAATTTTTTTTCAATTTATTTATTTTCAGAAAAACAGTATTCATTATTTTTTCACCACACCTAGTGCTCCATGCAATCCGTGCCCTCTATAATACCCACCATCTGGTACCCCAACATCCCACCCCCCCGCCACTTCAAACCCCTCAGATTGTTTTTCAGAGTCCATAGTCTCTCATGGTTCACCTCCCCTTCCAATTTACCCCAACTCCCTTCTCCTGACACCCCTTGTCCTCCATGATATTTGTTATGCTCCACAAATAAGTGAAACCATCTGATAATTGACTCTCTCTGCTTGACTTATTTCACTCAGCATAATCTCTTCCAGTCCCGTCCATGTTGCTACAAAAGTTGGGTATTCATCCTTTCTGATGGAGGCATAATACTCCATAGTATATAAATTTTTTTATTTTATTTGTGATAGTGGTTTCATAAGTATATGTATTTATGTCAAAACTGACTGTAAGAGGTGCCTGGGTGGCTCAGTCAGTTGAGTGTCTGCCTTCAGCTCAGGTCATGATTCCAGAGTCCTGGGATGGAGCCCCACATCCGGCTCCCTGCTCAGTTGGGAGCCTGCTTCTCCCTTTCTCTCTTGATGCTCCTCCCTGCTTGTGCTCTCTTTCCCTGTCAAATAAATAAATAAAATCTTTAAAAAAACAAAAAACTGACTGTAAGTACATGTATGTTAGCATACTTCAGCATACTTCAGTTTCATTTCAAGTATATGTACTTTAATATACTTCAATTATTCTGCAATAAGAAAACAAAATTCTATTCATAAAAGTAGCACAAAGAGCTCCCAATGGCCAAAGTGGAACAATTAGAGAAACAAAACAATTTTGGATCACAGCCAAACATATGAAATGTGTCCATGTGTCCACACAGACTTAAATGAATTAATTATTGGAAGAGAAGAGAAAAATATGTAGAAGAATTCCAAATAATTTATGGAGATAAATATTACATCACAGAAGTGAAGTATGGCTCTCCACTCCTTATGTGTAGAAGGTACAAAGTAAATTTCTTCTAAAAAGTACAGTATGAAGAGAGAAAAAAAAAAAACAAACAGTAACTTTTAGTGGAGAAACCTGACAAATGCTACTTCAGCCCTGTGATCAAGGTCAACATTAACAGTGATAAACCATGTTGACATTATGTACCCTTGATAAGATATTATGAGAATGTACTTAATCTCTGTGCTTTTTCTTTCAAAAACCCATAACACCATTCTATTTTGGAGGAAAAATAAAAACAGACAAGTTGCAATAGCGAATCATGCTACAAAATACTTGGGACTCAAAACAGTCAAAGTCATGAAAAACAAGGGAAGTCTTAGAAACTATCACAAGCAAGAGAAACTTAAGGAGACCTGAAAATTGAATATAATGTGGTATCCTGTGATCCCATGGGATCCTAGAACTAAGAATAAATAAATAGACTATGGACTTCAACTAAAAATAATACATCAATATCTGTTTATTTATAGGAAATGCTTCATTAATATAAGACATTAATAATAGAGAAGGCTGAGTTTGTAGTGTATGGGAACTATAGTAATTTATGTGTTTAAAATGAACTCATAAGTAAAAATGAATGATAATGAAAGCAGCCAAGTATGTATCTAGAATAATATGAACTGGTTTAAATATTATATAAAGTGCTTTTTAAGTTACAAGAAAGAATAAATAAAATCTAAATTAGGTGGAAGGAAAGGAACAATACTGATAAGGGCAGAAATCAATGAAACATAAAATGGACAATGGAAAAAGCTAGCTCTATGAAAAGATTTTAAAAATTACAACCCCTGTGAGATAGATCAAGATGAAAAAAAGTAAAAAACAAAACAAAAATTACTAATATCAGTAAGGAGACATCCCTATAGACCCTACAGACATAAATGAGACAATAAGGTAATATTATCAACTTTTTTTTTGCAAACAAATTCAACTAAGATGAAACTCTTTGTAAGGTTAAAAAATTACAAAACAAGAAATATAATGTCTGGAATTATAGGATTAGATGGTATTTCTAATTTTTTTTAGGAACCTCCACATAAATATAGAGAACAAACCAATGGTTGTCAGAAGGAAGGGAAGGATGAGTAAACTGGATATGGCATCTACAGGAGCTAGAACAAAGCAAAATTTATGTTTAACACTTTAATTTGGTATAATACTGAATTTCCAAGCCAATGTATTCAGACAAAAAGAAAAAAGAAATAATGGAAATAGTGGAAATAAAAAAAATAAAATTGCCTTTACTCACAGATGACACAATAACCTTTGTAGAAAACCCTAAGGAATCCATGACAAGAAGAAGGGAAAAAAAAAAAAAAAACCACTAATAAGTGAATTTAGCAAGGTTTCAGTATACAAAGTCAATATACAAAATCAAATGTACTCTTAATACTAACAATATTCAAGGGCTCCTGGGTGGCTCAGTGGGTTAAAGCCTCTGCTTTTGGCTCAGGTCATGATCTCAGGGTCCTGGGATAGACTAGCGCCCACCTCCCCCTGTCAGGCTCTCTGCTTGGCAGGGAGCCTGCTTCCTCTCTGTCTGTCAAATAAATAAATAAAATCTTAAAAAAAAAATAACAACATTCAATTGAAAAATTAATGTTTATACACCACTTACAGTAGTTAGGGATAGTTATAAATACTATGGATAATTTTAAAAAATATGTATAAGATATATATGCTGAAAGCTATATTACATTTTTTTTAAAAAGTAAAGAAAACCTTAATAAATACATTATATATCATATTAATGGGCTGGAAGATTCAATATATTTAAGGTGGCATTTTTTCCTTCAAAGTAATCTATAGAATTAAAGGCAATTCCAATAAAAATCCTAGCAGTATTTTTGTAGAAATTAACAAATAGATTCTCAAATTATAAAGAAATCCGAAAGACCTAGGATGGGCAAAATAAAATCTTTAATTAGAAAAAAGGTTTTCCCGGACAATAAAAATGTTTTATTTCTTGATAGGGATGTGGGTTAAATGGGTTTATACATTTGACAAAATACACCAAACCATATATGTATGAACCAGCACAGTATTTACACTGTATGTAAAGTGTACCCCAACAAAAAGCTATAAAAATTAAATGACCAGTAACAAAAAAATGAACCCCCAAATGGCTTAATAGTACATTATGCTAAATAAGTAGTAAGTAATAATTTTCATTTTGTTCAGATTGTTTCAAATATATAGAGTCCACACTTCTTGGAGTAGACATGAATGTTATACAAATAGCCTCATTGCAGGTACTTGGCGGAGTGCAAGTTTTGCCATCTTGGAAATCAGGCTAGATTATGCTAGTTTGTCAACTTGTGGCAATGCCACAAATAGGTAACATCCTCACTGATCTTCTCCCTCTCCTCTCTCACAAGTTCTCCTTGTTGGCCAAACCCAGTAAGAAGCTTGAGAGTAAGCAAGCCCTTTGAAACAGATGGGCTTCTTTAGGAGCATACAGGAAGACAGAGAGGATGAGCACAGATGCCCTGAGATATAGCAAGAGCTAGAAATTGACAGTTGCATTTAAGCCCTTGAGATGTTTAGCCTCCTTGGTTATGCCATACAACCCAGACAATCCTGATATCTTCCAACTAAATTTATGGATTCAGTATAACTTTGATATTGAAAACGGAGATAATAAGAAAGAAATATTATAAGCCAATCTTACTCATGCATGTAGATGTCATTATCCTAAACAAAACATTAGTAAAAGAGATCTAACAAAGCGTGGGTTAACATTAGGAAAACTATTACGTATTCAAGGAGAAAAACAAATTCAATGAAGACAGAAAAGATCATTTTTTTTTAATGTCAACACCAGAAAGCAGACCAGTGGTTGCCTGGAAGAGAAGAGGGAAGAACAGGGAGGACATGAGGACGGAACTGTAAAGAACCACAAGGAAATTGGGGGTGATGGAAATATTAATCATCTTAGTCATGGTGATGATTTCTTGACTATATGCATATGTCAAAACTGGTCAAGTTGTACTCTTTGAGTGTGTTCAGTTTATCTTAGGTCAATCCTATCTCAATAAGACTTTTAAAAAGACATACATGATAAATATTTTTAGTACACAAAGAAATAGAAGGAATTACCTTAAACTTTAGGCCACCTTTATCTTTCTTTCAATTCCTCATAGTTCTTAAAACTGCACTGGAGTATTATCTCTTGATGGTGTGTCCCCACCCTTTCCAACACTGGTATTTGTGAGATTATTTTATCTCCTCAGTTGGTTGAACATGTTGTTCAAGTGTTTTCAGCTTATTATCTTAGTTGCTCTGTTTTTATCAGGGGATTCAGGGAAATTCGAAATCTATGCTGCTGACTGCTTCCCAGTCTCCTCTGCTCAGCTGGAAGTTTTTATTGGGGACCCAGGGTTAAAGGGTCAAAGACACACCTGTTAGTGGCATCTATATATGACCTCTCCTGTTCTGAGGATGACTACAGTGCAGGGTCACATCTCTGTCCCTTCCAACACATTGAGGATGGGAGAGGATATGTCTTGTTTCCTCACCCTCTAGGATTTTCACTCACATGAAATGTTTTATTTCTATTTCTTTGAATTGGGGATTATTTTACAATTCTTTTGGCCTCTCTTTCCTACCCCAACGCTCAAGCAATACTGCACCATGGTGATGGTGGCAGCAGACGCAATTGAGGCCAGGCAGGCACTTAAAATGCTGATATAGATGACCCTTCTCTCTGACTAGAAGAGGTGAAGAGGTGTGTTCTCAAGAGTGTGAAGAATGTCTCTGTTTGTTTGTTTTTTTTTTCTTTTGCTATACTCCTGCAACTTGGCCCTGAATGGAGATGCAGCTATGAGAAGTGTGTGGCAGAATGTGGAGGTTAGAGTCCTAGTTTTACAGCTGGAAGACTGGACAGAGTGAAGAAGACTGAAGAGAAGGGAGAGTAAGAGAGTAAATTCATAAAGTTGTATATGAATTCCTGAATAGTTCCATATCTATCTATAACAAAACTCTGAATTTTTCTTTAAAAACAAAAAACCCTCCATGTGCACACAGTTTTGCTGGTGAAACTACAAAGTATTCAAAGAAGAAACAGTATAAATTCCACACAGTTACTTCCAGAAAGTATATTTTTATGAGATAACTATTACCCTGATCCCAAGGCAAAGTCAAAGATAGTACAAGAGAACAATGAACCAATATCCTTATGAAGATAGATGCAGAATTTCTCAACAAAGTACTGACAAATTGATTACAACAAACCATAAAAAAGAAAAAAAGAAAACACGATGACAAAGCTGGATATATCCTAGGAATGCAAGGCTGGTTCAATATTCAAAAATAGAAACATAATCCACCATATTAACAGACTAGTGAAGAAAACTACATGACCCTCTAAATCGACTTAAAAGAAACATTTGCCAAAATTTGATATGCACTCATAACACAAACATTCAGCAAACTAAGACTAAAAGTGACACCCCCCACCACCAACACCTGCCAAGGACATCAACAAAAGCCTTTAGCTAACATCACACTTAATGTTGAAAGATTTTTTTTATTTTATTTTTTTGGTCCAAAGATCAAAAATAAGGCAAGGATGTCCACATTTATCTCTTTTATTCATTTCCTACTGGAAGTTCTTGCTAGTACAATTTGTGAGGGAAAAAAATGACATATGGATGGGAAAAGAAGAAGAAAACTGTTCCTATTAACAGAATATAATATTATCCATACATAAAATCCAATTGAATTTATTAAAAAGAACAAGAAATAATAAGGCTGTAGGATATAAATTCGACACACAAAAGTCAATCATATTTCTGAATAATAGCAATAAGCAATGGAAACGGGAACTTTTGAAAATTAACAATACCTTTACAAATTACTTTGAGGGGCGCCTGGGTGGCTCAGCGGGTTAAGCCGCTGTCTTTGGCTCAGGTCATGATCTCAGGGTCCTGGGATCGAGCCCCGCATCGGGCTCTCTGCTCAGCAGGGAGCCTGCTTCCTCCTCTCTCTCTGCCTGCCTCTCTGCCTGCTTGTGATCTCTCTCAATAAATCTCTCTCAAATAAATAAATAAAATCTTTAAAAAAATAATAATAATAATAAAAATAAAAATAAAAATTACTTTGAAATACTTACAAATAAGTTGACCAAACCATGTGAAGGACCTTGATATTACCAAACATTGATGAAAGAAATCAAAGAAAAAATAAATAGACTTATTTACATACATCTAGCATATCAGTTCTCCCCAGACGGATCTACAAATTTAACTCCATTCCAATCAAAACCTCATCAAGTGTTTTTGTAGATACAGATAAGCTTGATTCTGAAAGTTATATAGAAAGGCAAAGGAACAGGGCACCTGGGTGGCCTAGTCAGTTAAACATCTGCCTTTGGCAGGGAGCTGGACCAAGGGTCCAGGGATTGAACGCTTCATCAAGCTCCCTGCCAATGTCTGGCTCCTCCTTCAGTGGAGAGCCTTCTTCTCCCTCTCCCCGCTTCTTGTTCTCTCCCTTCGCTTTCTCTCTCTCTCTCTCTCTCATAAATAAGTGAAGTCTTTAAAAAAAAAAAAAAACAAAGGAAGTAGTAAAGCCAAATATTTTTGAAAAGAAGAAAGTCATAGGACTCACAGCATTTGATTTTTAAAATTAATATAGAACTATAGTAATCAAAGAAGGTGAAGGGATATATATCAATGCAACATAAAATACATAAATTAATCCACACAATTGATTTTTGGCAAAGGTGCAAAGGTCATTCAATGCAGATAGGAAAGTCTTCAACAAATGTTGTTGAAAAATTAGGTATCTCCACAGGAAAAAAAAAAAAAAAGTACCTGGACCAAATCTTCACACCTATTACAAAAAATTAATGAAAAATAGGTGATATATAAATATAAAATGCAAATCTGTAAAACTTTTTGAAGAAAACATAGAGGATATTTGTTACATGGAGTTAGAGAAAGAGTACGTAGGTATCTCACCAAAAATCTGAGCCATAAAATAAAATAAAAAATTCTAAATCAGACTTCATCAAAATTGAAAATGTTTGTTTTATGAAAAAGAAAACCTCTTAATAGAATGAATAGATAAGCTAAAGAATGGAAGAAAATATTTACAAATCATATATTTAATAAAGGACTTGTATCCAGAATTTATAAAGAACTCTTAAAACTTAACAGAAATAAAATAATACCATAAAAATGAATTTAAGACTCGAACAGAAAATTCACCAAAAAGAATAGAAAGATGGCAAATAAGCCCATAAAAAGAGGTTCACCATCATTAACCATTAGGGAAATGCATGTTACGACCATAATGATAGGGAGACATCTGGTCTGGGGTCTGGTGTGTAAAAAACTTGCAAATCATTGTTGTCTCTACAGTAAGAACTGGACAAATGGAAAAGCAGTGACTTTTCCTGGAACCCTCATAAAATTGGTGTTGCAGGAAAAACTACCACCTGGAAATCTGAGAAGACAGGTGAATCTAGAAAGTCACACTGAGATCTGCTCACCTGGAGAAGCTACTGGAGCTACACACTGGTAGAATGCCTAAACGATAATTTTGACAAATTACAAGAGGCTGAGTGTGGACCAGTTTGAAAGTGAGAAACTCCTGGGGGTCCAATCTTAGGAGGACTCCCACACTTCAGTGTACATTACCTCTAGAAACCTTGCCAGGTTCTCACAATACAGGTCCAAAGAAGATTCCCTTTTGGCATTCACAGGGAGAGAAAGAATAATCCTTGTGAAATATACCAGAGACTTTTCCATAAAAGAAGCATACTTTCCAGGGGGAAAGCTTTTATTGGAGCCCTGTCCCATTACCATAAAAAAAGAAAGTCCTCTCAATCCACCCCCTAGAGCCTGCCTGTCTTACCTAAAGCATGAGGGAAGAGGAATCCATAGAAAAAGAAACACCTGTCAAGGTCACAGGGCAGAGAAACATGTGTGCTAAAAGAGTATAATTGGAAGATTATGAAATTCTCTCCCTCACCCATACCTTACCACTATACTGACAGGGTTCAAGGATACTAACAGTGGGTAACAGATAAAAGAGCTGCACAACACAGATTCTTTGAGGAGGAGTCCTTAGGGAAGCTCAAAGTTAAGAGAGAAGACAACAAACAAGAACAACAAGAATTTGAAGCCTCTGGTAACCTACAAACACAGTTGTAAAAACAGAGCATCAGTCCTACCCATATTAACATCAATCCTCATTGTAGGGGACAATTTACCTCAGTTCTCATTACCCAATAAAAATTTACAAGTCATCATAAAAGAGGAGAACACCATCTTCCATTGTGTATATATACCACATTTTCTTTATCCATTCATCAGTCAATGGATATGTGGGCCCTTTCCATAATTTGGCTATTGTTGATAATGGTGCTATAAACATCAGGGTGTATGTACTCCTTTAAATTAGTATTTTTGTATCCTTTGGGTAATACCTGGGGTGACAATTGTTGGATCTAGAGTAGTTCTATCTTTAACTTTTTAAGGAATGCCCATACTTTCTCACAGTGGCTACACCAGTTTGCATTTCTTCCAATTGTGCAAGAGGATTCCCCTTTCTCCTCATCCTTGGCAAACCTGTGTTGTTAATTTTAGCCATTCTGACAGGTGTGAGGTGATATCTCATTGTAGTTTTGATTTATATTTACCTGAAAATGAGTGATGTTGAGCATGTTTTCACATATCTGTTGGCCATCTGTATGTCTTCTTTGAGAAAATGCCTACTTAAGTCTTCTGCCCATTTTTAAACTGGAATATTTGTTTTTTGGGTGTTGTTCTATAAGTTCTTTATAGATTTTAGAGGCTAATCCTTTATCAGATATGCCATTTGCAAATATCTTCTCCCATTCTGTAAGCTGCTTTTTAGTTTTGTTAATTGTTTTCTTCGCTATGCAGAAGCTTTTTTTTTTTATGAAGTCCCAATAGTTTATTTTTACTTTTGTTTCCCTTGCCTCAGGACAAATATCTAATAAGAAGTTGTTGTGGCTAATGTCAAAGAGGTTACTGCCTATGACCTCCTCTAGGATTTTAATGGTTTCATGCCTCACATTTTGGTCTTTAATCCACTTCGAATTCATTTTCGTATATAATGTGAGGAATATAACTAAGCCATCAAAAAGAATGAAAGCTCACCATTTGCAACAACGTGAATGGAGTTAGAGAGTATTATGCTAAGTGAAGTTAAGTCAGTCAGAGAAAGACCAATACCATATGATTTCACTCATTTGTGGACTTTAAGAAACAAAACCAATGAACATACAGGGAGAAAAAAGAGAGGAAAACCAAGAAAAAAACTCTTCACTGTAGAGAACAAATTGATGGTTACTGGAGGGGAATTGGGTGGGGGATGGGTTAAATAGGTGATGGGTATTAAGGAGGGCACTTGTTGGGATGAGCACCAGGTGTTACATGTGCAAGAATCACTAAATTCTGCACCTGAAACTATTATTACATTATATGTAAACTAGCAGGAACTTAAATAAAAACTTGGGGAAAAAAGAGAGGCAAACCTAGAAGCAGACATTCAACTATAGAGAAGAAATGATGGTTATGGGGTAGGGGTGGGGGGGTTTATTAAAAAAAAAAAAAGGAAAAACAGAAAAACATAGAGAAAATTAAAAGAAAAAGAAACCAACGCTGGTTCTTTGCACAGATCACTCAAATTTGTAAAACTGTGCCAGGCTTACCAAGAAAAAAAGATACAGGGCACAGTTTAACAATATCCTGACTTCATGAACATTTAAAAAAAAATAAACATTTAAAAAAAAATAAAGAATGACAATCAACAACTTTATACCCACAAATGTGAATGTTTTGAAGAAATAAAACAATTCCTTTAAAGACAACTACCAAAATATATGCAAAAACAAGTAGATAAACTAAATGAGTCTGTATTTATAAAGAAATTGAATAATTAATAGCTTTCCAAAATAATCACCGACCTAGATGGTTTCAACAGTGAATTTTACCAAAGGTTTAAGAAAGAAATTATACTAATTTTTTACAATCTCTTGCAGAAGGTAGAAACAGAAGGAGCACTTCCTAACTCATCTTATGAGTCCAGCATTACCTTAATATCAAAACAAGATATAGATTTTACAAGAAAGGAAAACTACGAACCAATATCTATCATAAACATAGACATAAAAAATCTTGAATAACAAAACAGCAAACTGAATCTAGCATTGCAGGGTGCCTGGGTGCCTCTTTCTATTAAGCGTCAGCCTTCAGCTCTGGTCATGATCCCGGGGTCCTGGGATCAAGTCCTGCATGGGGAATCCCTGCTCAGTGAGGAGTATGCTTTTCCCTCTCCCTTTGCCCTCACCCTGCCCATGCTGTCTCTCACTCTCGCTCTCAAATAAGTAAATGAATCCAGCACTGAATAAAAACAATTACATACCCCAACCAAGTAGGATTCAACATACTTATGCAAGACTGACTCAACATTCAGACATCAAATCCATCACATCAATAAGCTAAATAAGAATTATCATGTGATCATATCAATAGATGCAGAAAAAGCATTTGACAAAATTCAACACCTATTCATTAAGAAAAAAAAAAAGCTTTCAGCAAACTAGAAATAGAAACTTCCTCGATTTGATAAAGAATATGCACCAAAAACCCTATAGTTAACATCATACTTAATGGTGAGAAACTGGATGTTCCATCCTAAAATCAGGCACAAGGCAAGGATATTCTCTTTTATCACTCTTATTCCACTTCCACTGGAAGTCCTGACTAGTTCAAGAGGACAAGAAAAGACAATAAAATCTATACAGATTGAAAAGGAAGAAATAAAACTGTCTCTATTAGTAGATGATAATATTCTATGTAGAAAATCCCAGAGAATCTTCAAAAATACTCCTGGGGCAAGTATAACCTATTTGCGAGATATTCAAGGTCAACATAAAGAGTCAACTGCTTTCCTATATTCCAGCAATAAATAATTAAAATTAGAAATTAAGAAACAATTTCATTTACAATAACTCCAAAAATACTTACATGTAACTCACAATATTCATAGAACCTTTATACAGAAAACCATAAAACATTGCTGAAAAATTAAAAGAAGATCTAAATGAATGGATAGATATTTTATTTCCATGGATTGGAGGACAAAATCTTGTTAAGACATAAATTCTTCCAAACTTGATCCATAGATCAATGGAATCTCAATTATAATCTGAACAAGCTATTTTGTAGAGAACTACAAATTAATTCTAAAGTTTATACAAAAGGGGGATGGGGTAATTGGGTGATGGACATTAAAGAACTTACTTGAAGTAATGGGTATTGTATGCAACTGTTGAATCACTGAAGTCTACCTCTGAAACTAATAATACAGTATATATTAAATTGAATTCCAATAAAAAATCAAAGTTTATATGAAAAACCAAAAAGAGCTACAATAACCAACATAGTACAGAAGAATGACACTACCCAACTTCAAGACTTACTATAAAACAACAGTGATCAAGACAGTCTGATATTATTGGTCAAAAAATAAACATATGGATCAATGCAACAGAATATACCAACATAGCGATAGTCAGCTGATTTCTGACAAAGAAGCAAAGGTAATTCAGTGGGGAAAGAATAGTTTTCTCGAAATGATGCTGAAGCAACTGAACATCCAAATGCAAAAACAAAACAAAACAAGCAAAAAAAAAAAAAAAAAAAAAAAAAGCAACAACAGCAAAAAAAGCAATTCACCAAAACAAAGAATCTTGAGATAGATCCTCAACCCTCACAAAAATTAAGTTTAAATGGATCATCCACCCAAATGTGAAATGTAAAACTATAAAATGTGAAGAAGAAAACATACTTAAATCTATGTGACTTAGGATTTGGTGATTTTTTTGATATAATACCAAAAGTATGATTCTTGGAAGAAAAAAATGCTAAGTTAGACTTTTATTAAAATTAAAAACTTCTGCTCTGCAAAAGACACTATTTAGAGAATGAAAAACAAGCCTCACGCTGGCAGAAAATATTTGCAAAACACACATATCCTATAAAGTACTTTTATCCAAAATACACAAAGAACTCTTAAAACTCAAAAATAAGAACACTTAAAAACCCAAATTAAAAATCAGCAAAGGATGTGAACAGATTCCTCATCAAAGAAGATACACAGCTAGCAGATAAGCATATGAGAAGATGTTCAACATCATTTTTATAAGGGGATTGAAAATTTAAATGACAATGACATATGACTCCAGAACTATGAAAATGTCATATATTCCTATATATACATATATATGTATAAATTATACACATATATATCAAATATATTTTAGCATATCAAGGATGCAGGAAGGTGAGACTCTACATTGCTAGTGGTTATGAATATGGTGTACACACTCTGGAAAACCGTAAGATTCCTATAATGTTAAATGAGTTTTTCCATTGATACTCCAAGGTATTTACCCAACTAATTTGAGAACTTTTGTGCATACAACATTCTGCATGCAACTGTTTGAAGAATATCTATTCACAATCGCCAAAAACTGGAAATCTCCCAAATATCCTTCAGTGGTTGAATAAACAAAATGTGGTACAAAGAATGGCATAGCATCCAACAATAAAAAGAACCATTGATACACAAACAACATCGATGAATCTCAAAGGCATAATGGTGAATGAATAAAGTCAGACTCAAAATGCTGCATATGGCATAATTTCATATACATAACATTCTCAAAAAGGCAAAACTATGGCCAATGTCTGTGTATTCGAGTTTGGGGAGGGTTTGGCTATAAAAGGGCAAGACAGAATTCTTTGGGTGATGTATCCTAATTGTGTTGGTGGCTATAAGAATCCAAACAAGTGTTTAAACCCCTCCCTCCTGAAAAGGTCAGTTTTACTGTGTATCAATTTAAAAAAGTCAAACAAATTCTAAACAATTACTAAACATATATGTAATGTTCAAAACTAAACAAAAAGTCCTAAACTAAGCAAAATAGCAGTTGTCAAGAAAAGCACGAGGATGGTATTAACTAATCTGTAACTTAACGCATTGTTTGGGAGGAAGGGCGTGGTTACACCCACAGAGTGATGTGAGAGTGAACAGAAAGCAGTGAACAGGCCTTGGTATCAGCGAGAGGAACCAATGGAAGTGGTGGCATGAAGAAGTATTAAGAGGAAGGCAAGAATGGGGAAAGGTCAGAACACGAATTTAGGAGGCAAAAGGAGCAACTTCGCATTAAAGTGATGCATTGGCCAAGCAGGGCTTGGAAATGGAGCCGAGACAGGATGGGTGAGACAAAGTTTGGGAAGAGTAAGCAGGGCGAAGAAGTGAGAAGGGTGGAAAGCACCTTGTGTGAGGGTGCAGAAAGCAAAGGCAGGCTATTTATGCAGCTTCTCCTGCAGTCCCCCAGGTGCCAAAGGGCAGGTGCCAAGGGGCACCAAGAAGAGCGAGCACTCCTGCGCGGGAGTAACGTGCACTTTTCCTGGAGGTCCCGCGCGCGGTGCAGGTCGTAGCCGTGGGCGCGCGCGCTCCCAGGCTGGCCCCGGAGGCGCGGGGAGGGTGGGGGGCGGGGGCGGGGCGCGGCGCGCGCTCGTCCACGAGAGGTGGGGGCGGGGCGCGGCTGCGGCCGGTGACGTCAGGGAAGGGCGCGCGCCGGGCGGCTGCGGGCGGAGCCGGGAGGCGGGCGCTGCGCGCGGCCGCGGGCGGAGCGGAGGGGCGCAAGGGGCGGAGCGGAGCGCGGGAGGAGGCGGGGGAGGAGAGGCCCCCGAGACCGCGAGCGGCAGCTGAGGAGGGGGCAGCGGAACCCGAGCGCGAGCAAAACAGCTGATCTGATTTTCCTTTAAAGCGAGAGAAAATGGAAGTCGGGTAGCGGCAACTGCGGCGCTGCAAGCTGGCAGAGCGGAGCTGCGCGGCGCGGCAGGTGAGACGGCGCTGGCCGCGGTGCTGCTGGCGGCGGCGGGGCCGGGGCCGCGGACCCGGCAGGTGCGCTGTCTGAGCGCGGGCGCCGGGGTCCTTCCGCGCTTCGCGGAGAGGCAGGTGGGCTCAGAGGCCGGGCGATCCTGGGGCCAAAGCGCGAAGGCACAGGGGGCGCGGGGGTCGCGGGCTCCACGCAGGGCTCGCGACGCGCTGCATTGCGGGCTCCGTTCTGGACCCCGCGAGCGCCGCGGGCGCCGGCTCCGGATCGGCGCGCGTCTCCCAGGCAGGGCGCGGCGCTCTGGCTGGGTCCGGGCCGGCGTCTCCTCCGAGCCCCTTAGCTGTCTGCACTGGAACGTGATGACAGGCGTGGGAGGACCGCCCCCCCCCACCCGGAGTCCGTGTGGGCGCTCCGGGGGTCCCGCGGCGCCGGCCGACTCCCGGGCACCGTGGGGCCCAGAAGCAGCGCTTGAGGCCGCTAGCCGGTGCTCGGGCTGTGGCTGCGTGGGCCACTGTGGCCCGGCGCACAGCTTGCTTGCTTGCTCCTCTGGCTCTGGCTGGACAGCAGGGGAACCGTTAATGCAATTTGGCTGTAAACCCGGAGGCCTTCCCTAGTATCTTCTCACTGGAGGGGAAAAAATTGCATCTGCTGTGCTTTAAGTGCTCCTTTAAATTTGAGAGATGTCAGTGATGTCATCATTAACAAAAACTTTCCTTCATTGGACACAACCGCTCAAGTGTACCCTCCTCCCGGTGCAGCTATTGCAGCCCTTTGAGAAGCTTTGTAAGAGAATGGATTTGCCTTTGCTTCCTAAACTCAACAGCATTGCACAAGTGAAAACGATACTTATTTTTATTTATTGGCTTGAGAATCAATAGATTTGAGAGTAGTTGAAAGGAAACTTGTTAGATCCCAGCGGATCTGGGAATCGCTTCATCCACACCAAAAGGATCCAGAGGAAAGTGTCATGCATGACACTTACATGCTAATTGGCTTGCCTTGTCTTTATAAATGAAAGTGAGCTGTGAGATTTAAAAAAAAAAAAAAAAAAGAAAGGATATTATATTTGATGTAACACATGATGTGTCCAGGAAAAGGTGGACAGTGTGGCCTAAATTTGTACAGGCCTTGATGGCTTTAGGAAAATCTGTAGCTCTTCTTTTTTCAGCACTCCTACCCCCTCCAGGATGGGTCTGGGAGCAGCCTGCCCTAGGGAAAGGAGTGGCTCCTTCTGTGGGGCCCTCCTTGCCTTTCATTTTCTTACTGTAGCAGCTGGTGTGTCCCACCATCCTTTAGGCCAATTCAACACCAGGGAGAGTGGAGAGAGTGCAGAGCCTAGAGACCTACCTGCACAGCACATCAAGTTCTGCCCCTAAATGCAAGCAGCAAGCCATCATTATTGTGTGTGTGTGAGTGTTCCATTAGTACTGATTGTTATGGGAACAAAAGTGAGCAAGTTCCCAAGACAGTCTGAATATCTACTTAAGCCTATCATATTGAAAGGATATTCAATAAGGGACAAAAGTATTGACATTTTTGTATTTAATAATTCATGACCACCCCTAATTGCTTAAAATAAACATGCCTTAAATTATTAGTGTGATCATATTGGGTCTGTAAAGAAGTTAATACCATATGCCATGTAAAAGTTTGAGTCTGGTCAAGAATGTGAAGCTTTGAAATGCTGGAGTGGAGCCAAGAAAATGGGGAAGCAGTGGTTTACTTTAGGGTGATGTTCAGGGTGGCAATGGATGGAACCCATTGCCTCACGGTATCTTGCCAGCTCTGGGTCTCAGCCTGGATCTGGTATTGCGGGTGTCTTCATAGGAAGTAACTGCTGGGGCCCCCAGCCTTGGTGGAGGCCAACAGTGGAATTGTCAAGAAGCTAAACTGTGTGTTCTCACCTTGTGGAGAAGGGGAGGTGTACCTCCCGCTGAAGCAAGCAGTGTGTACACAGCCTCGCACTTCTGACAGTTGCCAAATATATTCACAATGGCAAGACTGGATGAGACAGGAAGCCTGGTAGCAGAATCTTTACTGACATTTCTGTGACTTTGGTCCCACAGCATGTCGTTGCTCTGGAACTCGAGCTCCTAAGTCATGGCTGAGATTTTTCTATAATTGAAGTGTTCCCAGGACTGTGTGAAATAGTATGAAAATTGTTTTCTTCAGGCTCCAAGCTATGAACTCTTCAGAAATTGAGACTGTGAAATCACTCTGGCTACATATCCATTTTTTTAAACCTGTAGACCTGGGAAAATATTTGCCATAATTTTATTTAACTCACTGCAGTACTTGTAAAAGATAGAAATGTGTTTCCACTAAATCTTTAGGTAGTCATTTATTTCTTAAAACATTTCAAAAACAAACACTTTAAAGTCTCTTCGTCCCATTTGTATGCTTAGAGTATCATGTCTTTTGTTTCTGAGAAGCCAAAATTGCCTTGCTTTTCTTTTTGTTCCCATCGGATCTTAAGGTCATGTACTTGTGTCTTAGGCCCGGAGACTAAAGGCTGAGTCAGCTCCCGCAGGGCCAGCAGGGGGCGTGCTAAACGCGGGTTGGCAGCCCATTCTCTACCTGAGCCACCTTGGAAGAGGATCTGGGATGACCAAGGCGAGGGGTGTGTGTGTGTGTGTGTGTGTGTGTGTGTGTGTATTTGTGTGTGTGTATTTGTGTGTGTGCACACGCATGTCAGTGTGTGCTTGTGTGCACCGCACCTCTGTGTGCCTGTCACCCAAAGGGTGAAAACTGAAGGAAGGATGGGCAAATTACTTGAATAGCCAGAAATTGTGGCTCCAGAACTCTGGCCTCCCTCAAAGAGGCACTGAGATTACTCTCACTTGAAGGGCTCCTGGTCTTTGGAGAGTGGCTGTTGGTTCTAGTCTGAAGGCTCCATGCCTTTTCAAACTGCAGAAGGGAGGGTGTTGGCTTGGGGAGGAGCTTCTGGTCTCTGTCCTGATCCTGGTGAGGACATGACTGCCACCCAGGACAGCCAGAGGAAATGCCACCAACGTCCTGCCATATTTCCTCTTGGGTTTGACTCCTATTCACTTAAACCCTGGGACTGTGTGTGGCACCTCCTGGAGGGTTTATTTGCTTATCTTACCAGGGTTATTGGCCTGGGGTTACTCTGATGGAATGAAGCAAATGTTTATTTACAGTATATTTCTTTTCCCATAGAAAATGAAAACAGGAGAAAAGAGGCAACTGTGCTTTTTGCTTACATGTGCTTAATCTGACTGTAGGTATATGCAGGTAGTTCATCGGCAAGTTCCCTGTGAGGCTTCTCCTTGCAGGAGCTGAGCTCCTGAGTGGAGGGTCATCTTGTTGGTTGGGATGGGTGGATGGCTTTGATGATCACTGCAGCATCTGGAGTGGTACTGAGCATCAGATACGCCTCCCTCTTCCCCAGGTCCCTCATGGCACTCACATGCAAAAGGGAAACATAATACCTTAGAAGGGGATAGATTTTCTGCTAGAGAATTCTCTAAATGCTATGGCTGGCTATTTCTTGATACGTCTTGTTCCATCAAAAATGCATGTAAAACCAAATTATTGATTTCAGAGGGACAAATGGGAAAATTTTTTCAGCTTTGTGCTGAAGCACACTCTTTACTTAGAGTGCTGTAAATGGCTACAGGGGGAGGGATGTGCCACTAGTAAGATAACAGGTGGCACCTTATCCTTTTAGAAGATGTCCATCCCTGAGGATGACCAAAGAACATCTCATTCAAAGGGAGCCCTGAGATCCACAGGAGTTTAAGTGGAAATAAAACATGCTAGCTCCTACTAATAATCTAATTTGAAAATATTTTACCCTTGAAAGTTGGAGATAAGAGTTTTATTGGCCCTTGGTTATACTGCTGTATCCCAAATAGTGTATATGTCAACCCAAGCACAAGACAGCCTTCATGCAGATGAGACAGAGCAGACAACGTAGGAGCTACTTCGTTCACACCTTGGGGTAGGTTCTTTATCATTCATAGTAACAAGCTGGAGAAATGGTTGAAGTAATTCTTTAAATTCTGAAATTGAGAAATGCACTGGACACTGCCTCGCTTCATGTCTGTATTGTGGCAGTGTGTTTAGCTGTCTGACTTGGGAATTATATCTCCTGACCGGGAAGTGGGTAAAGACTGCATTTCCACCTGCATCAGCCACAGCTTACCACCCTGGACAGCACATAGTGTGACCGTGCTCTAGGCTCCTTGTGGGAAAAGGAGAGAGCTAGCTTCCTGTCTCTCCAAGGCCTTATCTAATAAAATCATTCTCTTCCATGAGACCCCAGCCCTTGCTATTAAGGATTTGTGTTATCCACCAACCCACATTGTGAGAAGTCAAATG
This sequence comes from Mustela erminea, assembly GCF_009829155.1. Lineage (NCBI taxonomy): Eukaryota > Metazoa > Chordata > Mammalia > Carnivora > Mustelidae > Mustela > Mustela erminea. Next base: position 22,875,041 of record NC_045618.1, on the reverse strand, counting down.
CACATTACTGCTGATGGAAATTCTAAAGGCCTCTCTCCTGGTTTAAGCAGATAAGTCTAAAGTAAACTCATTTTCTAGCTTTGAAGGATTTTGAGTCTCCCTCCAGGGAATTATTTTCTATTTGAACTTAATTTAATCTTACCTCGTTTTCCTTATAAATGTAATAGAAATTTGATGTCTGAATGAATATGCATGAGTAAGATGTTATATTGATTTTTATGAAATATAAAATGAGAACTTTGAAATTAATATCCTTTTCTGTTTGGTGTTTCACTCAGTTGTTTCATTAGATTACTGTAGAGTTTCATATGGCACTCAGGATTGGTATGACTAAACCACCCACCCACCCCTTGGTGAGATTAGATTAAGTTTCTCATTCACTGAGACGAGTTGAGGAGTTCGTCCCAGAGAAAGCAAATGTGTGGAGCTGAGGCAGATACCCCACATGCCTTCTCTGCCAAGTTGAGACTGCGGCCTCCGGCAAGACCTTGCTCTGCTACCCTTGGGGCTGACAAACCCATGGTTTATCCCCATCATCTCCGTGCTTCCATTCTAGGAACTGTCCATGACATGAGCCTCTTCTGGTTCTTAAAGTAAACTCAGGGTTGGCCTGGCTTGTCCTTGTCATGCAAGAAGTCTCTTACATGTCTCTTACACAATGCACCATGTCCTGGGACATGAAGTGCCCCTTGTTCTGCAGACCACCCCCACCCCCAAGCTGAATTGTACCCCTTTATCTTGGGAGTCCAAAAGCCATGGTGGCAATCTATTTCCCCACAGTTCCTCTAGTAATGATTTGAAGTTTAGAAAAAAAATGCGCATTATTGAGATATGGGCAACACATTTGCTTGTGTAATATTTCATGCCTTTAAGACACATCTTTCCAGGGACACCTGGGTGGCTCACTTGGTTAAGCATCCAACTCTTGATTTCTGCTCAAGGTCCTGAGATGGAGGCTCGCATCAGGCCCTGCGCTCAGTACAGATTCTGCTCGAGATTCTCTCCCTTTGCCCCTCCCTCTGCTTGTGCATGCACGCACGCGTATATGCACATGCTCTCTCTCCAAAATAAATAAACAAATCTTTAAAAAAAAAAAACTCTTTCCACATTCCAAGATATACATAGTTAACATTTTCTTCTTAAAATTTAAGAATTTTTTTTTTTTTTGCCAGTCTTTTGAATAATACCATGCTAACCCTTAGAAGAATCACCACTAAGCAATAAAAATAAAATGGACAAGTTCACATCTCTGACTCGGATGGGGTGATGATCTGTGTGACCTTGGGAACAGTCCCAGGCAGCCCCCTGGGGGAGAATATCTGCCCTAGTCCTCCTGCAGGCTCTGGGGGAGGATCTGATGGGGGTGTGTGCAGTGAGTTCTTAAATTCTAAGGAGCCATCAGTTGTTCCAATAAAAGGAATTGGAGATTGATTATGTCTGTCTCACTCATCACTAGCCTATTTCTCTCTCTTGTCAGTTGATGGATTTACAGCTTGTACTTGTAACTCAAGGCATTGCTTGAATGAACTTGCTTTGTCTTGTTTTGTAGAGGAAGAAGGAAGCCTGGATGAGAAGGATAGATGACTTCCTATGGCTTTAGTGATTCTTACAGTTTATCTAAAACTGTGAACCTGCTTTGTTAAAAATACTAAAGGAAGGGGCACTAGGGTGGCTCAGTGGGTGAAGCATCCGACTCTTGATTTCCAATTCGGTCATGATCTCAGGGTTGTGAGGTCTAGCCTTGTGTTGGGTGCCACACTCCGTGGGGAGTCAGCTTGAAGATTTTCTCCCTCTGCCTCTCCTCCCGAGCTGGCATGCATGTGCGTGCTCACACTCTCTCTCTAAAATAAAAAAAATCTTTAAAAAAAATGCTGAAGGGAATTCCTCTAAATTCAAATAAATCACAAACTTCCCCCAAACTGGGCTGCTTCCCCTGTGCCTTGGATGCTGCTGAGCCCCCAAGGGCTCATTGGATGGTTACAGAGCACATTTCCTTACACTTGGAATTGATGAAAGATTGGTTGTTTGCATGAACAACTTGGGGCTGGGGAGAGGAAAGAGAATAGCGTTCCGGAGGTGGAGTTGTGCCCATCAGTGTCAGTGATGGGCAGTGACTATGACCTACAACCTTGCCAGCATGGTTGGTCCTGGCATTTACCCCTGGTGAGAGGGTGTGCCCAGATCAGTGTCTACACCACTCTCCCCACCCTGAACACTCTCCCTTGTAGGACCTGCTGGCATTCCCAGAACAAGTTTTTAGGCTCTGAGACCCCTTGTCATTGGCACTCGCTGTGGTGAAGTGTCCAGAGGTCTCTGTGCCACCTCAGGATAAGGCAGGCGCATGAGGGAGGAAGTGGCTTTTTTGCAAGCCCTGTCACTTATTAGGTTGACTGAAAGCTCTGTGGCTATTTAACTTGTCACTATGGATGTGCAATTATTGGTAGGCAAATTGAAAGGCCAAACTGAATCTCTTGGGTATCTGTGGCCTGGAAATGCAGGAATGGATTGCAGTTCACATACACATTCCTTCATTATTCTCTTTGCAAAGTCTGTCTTTTTTTTTTTTTAAAAAAGATTTATTTATTTATTTATTTGACAGAGAGAGAGAGAGAGAGAGATCACAAGTAGGCAGAGAGAGAGAGGAAGGGAAGCAGGCTCCCTGCTGAGCAGAGAGCCCGATGTGGGACTCGATCCCAGGACCCTGAGATCATGACCTGAGCCGAAGGCAGCGGCTTAACCCACTGAGCCACCCAGGTGCCCTGCAAAGTCTGTCTTGTCTGAGGTACTGACTGAGAACTAGGTCCTTAGGTCCACTTGGCCAGAAGTGGGCAGTCAACCCTGGGTTATTGGGTGTGTGCTGTCAGCCTGGGCTTCTCTTCGGGGTCTTCTGACTGTACTGGATGAGGTAGGCAGGGTTTCCTTAGGTTTCTTCTGCCACAGTTGACTTACCCCTAGGGGGCTGAGGGAATGGGCCAAATAAGGAAGGGGATTAAGAGGCACAGACTTCCACTTATAAAATAAGTAAGTCAGAGAGATGAAGAGCACAGAGTAGGGAATACAGTCAATAATACTGTAATAACATTATACGGTGGCAGATGGTGACTACACTTCACCATGGTGAGCACTGAGTAATGTATACAATTGTCAGATCACTACAGTGTGCACCTGAAGCTAATATAGCATTGTATGTCAACTATCCTTCAGTAATAAAAATGAAGATAAGTTGATCTATCCTGTGGACGGCCTCATAGGGAGGGTATTCAGAAATACATTATCACAAAAGGCAGTTAAGACTTCAGGACCCCCCTTGGGAGGGGTCAACATGGAGGAGAAATTTTGCAGTTTAACATTTGGGGCTCATTACCAGAAGATTAGTGTGCAGTTGCATTTAAATTAGACTCCCTCTATCCCCATGGAGTGACTGGAGGGCCAGGCTACAAACATGGACATGAGTGAGCATCTGTTTGTAGCCTACCAGCTGCCCTGGTGAAGGACAGGTCCTGCCTGCTGGGGAGAGAACTCCCAGCCCAGAGGTGGCCTCCTTCTTGCTTTAGCCTCCACTTTGGGCACATTTCCGAGGTCTAATCTCACATGGCGAAAGAAAAAAAATCTAGCTGCCTGTTCTCTGATTATCCCATTAACTCCATGATTCCTTGCAGAATAATTTCCAGTTCTAAGTGCTGACTAACCAGGGCAAAGAAAACCCAGCTCATTGTTGAGAGAGAACAGGTAGGAAAATTCTAAGGTCTTTTCAAAAGATGTGTATCCGTTTCTTAGGTGGAGGACAATACAGAGCATTTTCACAAGTATGTGTCCTTAGAAATGAGTTGTGTGGACAGCGTTCCTCCTCCTGACCAGTAAGCTCCTGGAAGAGATCTCTGATGTACCTTGTTCAGAAGAGACTCTCAACTTGTGTTTGTTAAATGCACTTAACGAGTCCTGTGGGAATTAAAATTAAACATTTAACTATTCTTTCCAGAATTGGTTAGCTCCCATGAGTTCAAAAGCATTGTAGTTGAGAATACGGTTCACATAAAATTTGAAACATTTCCCTGCTGTAGTCCCCAGTTTGCTAGCATGCAAAATTTTTACATGCTAGATTATTTACTGATAATAATCATTATAATAATAATGCATTATTTACAATATATATATTGTAATATTGCAATATAATAATAAGCATTATTTACTGATTATTTACTGATTCACCTTCTTGGGACTTGCTTGTCACTCAGCAGAGGATAAATTCTGAGAGGAGTTATAGTTTCATATTTTCCATTATATTTTTTAAAGATTTTATTAAGTTATTAGAGAGAGCAAGGGAGCAAGAGAGCAGGGGCTGTGGCAGTGGGATAAGCACACTCCCTACTGAGCTCAGAGCCTGATGTGGGGCTCGATCATAGGACCCTGAGATCTTAACAGTAGCTGAAGTCAGATGCCTAATCGACTGAGCCAACCAGGCACCCCTTTCTGCTATATATATCACATATATTCTATGCAGTTTCAGGGAATATTGGCTGTATCTGTTTGATAAGACAAATTATTATACTCTAGAGTTTTTTTATTCTTTATTTATTTGTTGGAGAGAGAGTGCGCACATACAGAAGCAGGGGAAGCAGCAGGCAGAGGAAGAAGCAGACTCCCCACTTAGCAGGGAGGCCAACATGGGGCTCGATCCCAGGACCCAGGGATCATGACCTGAGCCAAAGGCAGATGTTAAACCAATTGAGCCACCCAGGTGTCCCACTCTATAGAGTTAAAAAAAAAAAAAAAAAGAAAGTCCTCCCAACCTCAATTTTTCCTGTCTGGGGTTTCAGAGGAGCCGAGAAAAATGAAGTGTTCTATACTATCTATGCAAGGGACTAACTCTTCCTTTGGGTCTCTCTCCACTTCCTGCAGACTGGGGCCAGCAACCGTGCTGTCCGCACTCGGTCCCTTGCCCTCTTGCTGCCTGCCTCTGCCTCTGCCTCTGATGAGCTCATCTTCCTGCTCTAAAGGGTCCCCTTGGGGCTACGGGGGCCCTTGGACCTCAACTGTCTGCCACTGAGAGATTCCTTATCACCTGTCTTAATGTTATTTCAGTTTGGCAGGAGAGTAAGATCGACTGGACCGGTGGTAACAGAACACAGCCATGCCTCTGTGATGTACAGGTCTGTCCCCAAGGTACTGAGTGGGAAACGACACTTCTGGTTAAAGCACTGCTGGGAAGTTTTTCTTTCAAGTAATTAGCCTTTTCTGTCATTGCTCCCTTCAATGTTCTTAATCCGGCCAAAGTGGCCCAAGAAAGAAGGAACTGAACCACTGTATCCATGATGATAAAGGGAGGGCTCACAGAAATGCTGCTTGAAAAGCCCTCTATCAGAATGGGAGATCCGTGGTCCTCCTCCTTGCCCTACGGGAGGCACCTCCAGTGGGCTCAGGAGGCCGGTGTGGCACCCCCGAGGGAGCAAAGAATGGGCATTACTAAGACAAGGAAAACAACCTCGAATTAACCCTCTGTGGTGCAGGAGGGTACCAAACAGGGTAAAGTCAAGTGTTTCAGGTGCAGTGAAGTCCAGAATCTGAGCCACACCTGCAGCCCCCAAAGTGTGTGCTCTTCATGTCCCACTCCTCCTAACAGACAGGAGGAGAGGCAGGCACGGTTTCTGATTAGGAAGGCATGTTGGCTGTCTACTCCCGGGTGTGATAGAATGACCTGTGTCCATTCCCAGAGCTGCCCAGCCTGCAGCAGGGCAGACCCCCAGGTTCCTGATGGCCCTACCCCTCAGTTCTCCATGTGTCCCAAGGAGCAGGTAGTGGCCTTTTACCCTGGATTCCCAGTGGCATTCCATGAGCAGTGGAGAAGGACACGAGAAAGCGCCTCTGGAATGGACATCTGGCTGCCACAAGGGAGATCCCCCAAGGGCTTGGGGTGTGGGCCTGGGCTGAGCATCAGTGACAGAAGGCAGCCCCGGCCACTACACCAGCTTTGGGCAGCTACTGGGGTGGTGGGGAGGCCACACATGAAGGCACCACATGGGGAGAGGACAGGCAAGGGGCACGTTCTCAGGGGAACCGGAGCTCTTCAAACCCCAGCTTCAGTCTCTTCATCTGCACATGAAGCTGTACTTTATAAATTGTATAAGACTGTACGAATGTAAGAAGCATTTTTTTGGTTTTGGTTTTGGTTTTTTAATGTCGGCGTTGTCATCACATGGCTCCCAGTGGCTCATAGAGAAGGTCCCATGGATGTTTGTTGCTGGCACAGCTAGGCTTGTGGGCTGAAAGTAGGCTGCAGGTCATTTCTGCAGGGACTGTGGGCATGAGGCTGCCACCCCTGTCTTTGGGGCCATCCTATATTTCCCCATGGATTACTGCTTTCCCCAAATCCCTGAGTGCATGAGACTTGACCCTTCTGCTTACCCTGAGTATTTTCAGGAACTTGACTCAGGCCAGCCCCATGTACGTCCATTAAATGGACCCCCCATTTAGGGCACTGAGCACAGAGGGTCCATGTCAGCCCCCGCTGTGACTGCCCAGTGGTCTTGCACTTGTTCTCTCCAGCTACTTCTGTGGGATCCTGCCTTCCCAGCATGCTCTGCTTCCTAGAGTGTCTACAGGGGAGGATGTGGGCATCTGAGTGTTTGTGCAGGGCCATCTGAGCTCCCAGGCTGGCTTGGGTGAGATAACTCCAGCCCTGGGGGTCTTGGGGGCTGGAGTCCAAGAGAGGATTTGCTTTGGGCCTGGACACCCTGGGCTCCATTTCTGTTGGTGCTGCCTCTCCTGCAATGGGTCCCTGGCTGCGTCAAATCCTCCCCAGCCTCAGTGTCCCCACAGTTGACCTTTGTCTCACAAATGACAGCAGGTTCAGGAGACCTTTTGGCTTCCTATGGCTTCTCTCCCAGCCCCTCTTCAGTCAAGACTGAGCTGAAACCATCTGGGCATTAATTCCTTCCCAGTGGGGTTGGGGGAAAGCCTGTGCCATTGCTGCAGATCTCGGGGATCTTGCCGATAGTCTTTATGACTCTGAGCCTCTGTTTCCTCATCCTGGAATGACAGTGAGAGAAGGGACCTCATGGGGTTGTTGCAGGGTCTACAGAGGCCAGTTGTCAGCTGCCTCTGGGAAAGGGAGGGGCTCGTCCAGGAGCTCCAGAGAGGTCTGGCAGGCACGTTCATGAGCTCACAGGAGGCTTTCGGCAGAAAATAGCCTGGAGCTGGAGAGGGCAATCTGGACCCTTCCTTCTGGCATCCACCAGGATTTACTTCTTTGCTTTCCTATGAGGGAGTGTACCAAAGAATCGCTCAAACTTGTGTTCAGTGCACATCACTGACATTAATTTTTCAAGCAGACTATTGATGAATTTAATTAATGTGTCAGGAGAGGGAAAGTTGAGAAGGCAGCCTGGAGTGAACTTCACTTTGCTCTTGCTGTTTTGAGTAAAACCATCTGTTTTATTTATTCATTTATTTACTTTTGAAGATTATTTGAGAGAGAGCGAGTGGGCAAGAGAGAGCATGAGCAGGGGTAGGGACCGAGGGACAGAGTACAGAGTACTGATGAGTACAGAGACCACCCCACCGTGGGCTAGATCCAGAGACACCAGGATCATGACCTGAGCCCAAGGCCACTGCTTTACTCACTGGGCCACCCAGGCACCCCAATATAACAATCGATTTTGGAGAAATTTTTTGTAAAACATGCTCCTTAGGAAGTACTGAAATATAGAAAGATTAAATCAGTACAGAACTTCCCCAGGCCTGCCGTCAGTGTCACCATGCTTCTTGCACATGCAGAAAGGTAGAAGCCTGGATATTATACATAAAAATAGACCATACTATTTTTTTCCCTTTGCTTAGTCAGTCTTTTATTTTGTGAAAATCTAGTATTTGTGCAAGTTAAAAGAATTCAAATGAATATATAGTAAAACGTTTTATTTTCAGATCCTAGACCCAAATCTCTCTTTCGAGAGGCACTACTGTTAATTACTCCTGTGTATCCTTCTAGAAATATATTCTGTGAATGTCTAAGGATATGAACATTTTTTTTTATTTTTTTAAATTTAAACACATAGGAGCATACAGTACCCATCGTTCTCTGTTCTCCTTTTCCTCACTTGGTCATATAGGAGATTATTACATTTTTAGTCTCTAGTATATGCTATTTATTCATTTATTTGTTTATTTGTCTATTTTACGTTTTATTTTTTTTTGCATTTTTTTAACATCTTAATTTTATTTTATTTTTTCCAGTGTTCCAAGATTCATTGTTTATGCATCACACCCAGTGATCCATGCAGTCCGTGCCCTCCTTAAAACCCACCACCAGGCTCACCCATCCCCTCACCCCCCTCCCTTCTAAAACCCTGTTTGTTTCTCAGAGTCCACAGTAATATACGATATTTTAGAAAGCATTCATTTAATTTTTAAAAAAAAATTTATTTAAATTCAAATTTAGTGAACATACAGTGTATTATTAATTTCAGAGGTAGAGTTTAGTGATTTGTCAGTTGCATATCACACCCAGTACTCATTACATCATGTGCCCACCCTAATGCCCATCACCCCATTACCTCATCTTCCCACCCCCCTTCCCTCCAGCAACCCTCAGTTTGTTCCTTAGAGTTAAAAGTCTCTTTATGGTTTGCTTCCTCTCTGTTTTTACCTTATTTTATTTTTCCTTCCCTTCCCCTGTGTTCATTAGCTTTGTTTCTTAAATTCCACATATAAGTAAAATCATAAGCACTCATTTAGATTTTGTTTTTATTTAATAATGAAGGATTTACTGAATTTAAACCAAATATCTTTATTTCTTGGAATGTGAAGCTTCCTAAAACATCTCTTTCCCGGTTGGGTAAGTTCGACTTTGGTTATGGACACAGCCCCAGATTTCCCAGTGGCCCTCCCAGGTGGTACTTCCTGCAGCAGGGCCCAGCCTCTGTCCCCTGGGCACACACCATGTGGGTGAGCAGAGGATGCCCAGGAGGAAGAGGATGCGGATTTGGGAGCAGCCGTAGTCTCATTCAGTTCCTGTAAAATTTAGGGAAAACTGGGATACAGATTTGCTTCTACCTTGTGTTTAGAGTTGGTATCAGCTAGCTCCCTTCTGCTTTGAAAGAGGAGGAAATCATGTGGCCACATTGCCTTCAGACTCCTCCCCTCCCCCACTGGTCTTCCCTTGTTAGAATCCCTTACATTGCCAAGACACACACACACCGTGTGCCCTCTCTTAGTTAACCTCAGTTTGCACAGTTACTTGGTCTTCATGAAATATTTACATGGATTCTAGGATCACACAGTTATCAGTGCTTTTATTAAGCATTCTGGAGGAATTCTCAAGGGCTTTCTTGCAATTCCTCTTTCAATGATCTGAAGTTCATTATAAAGTTCGTTTAGGTCCCTTATTCCCATCCCACGTGGTGCTTGACACCCACCTGCAGAATAATTGCAAGTTTCAAAGTATAACCTGAAAACTAAAAAGAAAAAAAAATTAATTCTCTTGAAAATTTATGTGAATATAAAATTCTCAAGTCACACTAATCCTTTAAAACTATGCAGAAATATTTTGGGAGTTTATAGCTTTTCAGCACTGAGCATGACTGTGGAGAAATTTGAACTCCTCCTGTTTTCAGCCTAGTTGTTTGCATGATTGTGTTGGTTCAGTGATTTCATGGGGCTGTTTCTGGATGCTGATCTTTCTGTGTCACTTTCCTTTAAAGAAGCAAAATATAGGGGCGCCTGAGTGGCTCAGTGGGTTAAGCCTCTGCCTTTGGCTCAAGTCATGATCTCAGGGTCCTGGGATCGAGTCCCGCATAGGGCTCTCTGCTCAGCAGGGAGCCTGCTTCCTCCTCTCTCTCTGCCTGCTGCTCTGCCTGCTTGGTCTCTCTCTGTCAAATAAATAAATAAAATCTTAAAAAAAAAAAAGAAGCAAAATATACCCTTTCAATTTATGCACACAAGATACTTTATTTCAGGAGTTTTATTTTATTCTATCATTGACCTTTTTCTGATAATAATTCACAAATGTTAATTATGTAAGTACTGTTTCTTCAGTGTCCTATCTGTCATCTCTTTAATCAACTTGATATTTCATGTCCTTTCACGTCTCATTTGCTTGTCTCTTTGGTTGATTGTTTTCATTCTGTTATTTAATTGTTTCTAGTGTGGTTTTCCTCCATAGCCCATTTATTTTATTTTTTATTTCTCCATTTCTTTCCCAAGTTCTTCTTCTCTTTCTGTTGGTTTATATTATCATCTTTGATTTCTTAAATCTTTTTAGGAGAGTAGGGTAGGCAGGGTAATGGTCCCTTAAAAATGTCACTATCCTCTGGATCCCCAGAACGCCTGAATATGCTGCTTTACAAAGAAGAGGAGAATTGGAATTGAAGAAAAATAAATTTCGATATGGAATTCATGCTGCTAATCAGCCTACCTTAAAGTACAGAGCTTATCCTGGACTACTGGGAGGGCCCAATGTAATCAGAAGGGTCCTTCAACACGGAAGAGGGAGAGCCAGAGATCTGTCCGTGTGAGAAAGACTTGTCCTGATGTTGTTAGACCTGGACCACGAGCCAAAGCATGTGGGCGGCCTCTAGATGTTGGAAAAGGCAAGGAAGAAGGTTCTTATGTGGTAGGCAGAATAGTCACCCCTAAAGTTGTCCATTTACTAGTCCCCAGGACCTGTGAGTATGTGGTTTTATATGTTAGAGGGGACTTTGCCAGTGTGATTTAGAGTCTTGAGGTGAGGGATATTGTGCTGAATTATCTAGGTGGACCTATTGTAATTCCAAGGGAGGCAAGAGGGTCAGAGTCAGAGAGGGAGAGGTAAGGACAGAAACAGAGGTTGGGTGATGTGGCTCCCGGAAGGAGACTACAGGCACAGGAACAGGGGTGGCCTATAGAACGCGTAAAAATGGGGAGCAGATTCTCTCCTGGAAACTTCCAAAGGAATACAGCCTTGCAATACCTTGCTTTTAGCCCAGTGAGACCCATTGCAGACTTCTGACCTCCAGAATGTTGTTTTAAGTCACCAAACTTCCCAAATTTTATTATAGCAGTAATAGGAAACTAGCAGAGACTGTGGGAGATTTTTACTAAAAAAGGCTCTTCAGGGGCGCCTGGGTGGCTCAGTGGATTAAGCCACTGCCTTCGGCTCAGGTCATGATCTCAGGGTCCTGGGATCGAGCCCCACATCGGGCTCTCTGCTCAGCGGGAGCCTGCTTCCTTCTCTCTCTCTGCCTGCCTCTCTGCCTACTTGTGATCTCTCTCTGTCAAATAAATAAATAAATAAAAATCTTAAAAAAAAAAAAAAAGGCTCTTCAGCTATTTCCTTATGAGTATTTCTTCATAATCTCCATCTGCTTTCCTTCTCTATCCCCATTTCTATGTCTCAGTCTTTTGCTGGTTACTTTGTGGTGTTAGTCATGCTTTAGTATAGGCAGATCTTTGTTGAAGGATGGAGCTAGGGCTGACACTGGGGCAGGTGCACACTAGATTCAAGGTTGTGGTCTGGAATATACTTTCGCCAGATGGGTTTTCTTTTCCTTATTAAATTGGATGTGGCTCTGAGCAGACCTTTTGTCTTGAATTTGCTGCCTTCTTTTTTCTCTATGAGGCCAAGTCCACAGGTGGAGGTTTATGCCGCGGCTCTGTCTCTATATCTGCAAGATCTTTCATGACTAGTCATATCCACGCCAGGCCATTTCTCCCAGCGGGGTCTGACCCCCCCAACCAATGGATCAGCAGGTGTGCCCTTACTTGCTGTGTGCTTTCCTGACTACGTGGGTTCTGGTACACTCAGTGGTTTGTGCTGTATGCTTGTGTCTGTCTCTCTGATTCATTGAAGTCAGAATATAACTTTATAGCGCTTTCTCTCCCTTTTCATTGTTTGGGGGAAAGTGTGGGAAAGTAAACCCTTCAAGAGAAGCTGCTGTCTCACCAAACCATGGGTCTGTGGATGATGAGGGATTTTGCTTATAATTTTGGGGAACTCCTTGTCCTTTGAGTTAGAGAAACAGGTCACAGTTTCTCACAAGAGCTGAACATTGTTTAGTGTCTGGAATTTTGGAGCTCCTTTTCTAAGAGGTTTTATTTGACTCTAGAACACTTCTGCACAAAAGCCTTACTGTTAGAGGAGAGAAGCTATCATATTAGAAAGTTAGCATCCTAGGCCCTCCCCTGCATAGCAGCCTGGAGGAAGGATGCAGACAGGTTCTGTGCTGGAAATCTGACCCAGGCCTCCTCTGCCTCTGTGGCCTCATCCCACTCCCGCTGTGTCTCAGTGTCCTTGGAGTGACTAACCACCTACATCTCGGAAATCTGCATGGCCTTTTGGACATCAATCGATAAAGACTTAAATGAATACTTCCTGCTTTAATCAGTAATGAATATTAAAGTAATGCTGTACTCCCTAAGCAGCAAGAGTGGTTGTCACTGACTGTCATGGGCTTTATTGACTTTATTTGGTTTAAATTTCACAGCCACTCTGGGAGGCAAGTGTCACTGTTCAGGTGAGCCTAGTAGGAGAGCACACAATTTGCTAGCCACACATCTCAGGAAGTACAAACTGTCTTTACAAACTCCCCGATTAGTTCTTCACACCTGGGAGGTGGGCCCTTGCTTTGTTGGGTTGACTGAAGCTTGTGAACATTTCGTATTCTCTTACAAACCCTTTGTGCATGCAAATCTATTGACCTAAGTATATTTTGGAACAGCTTACCTGCAGTAATCTCAGATAGAGTGCTCCTACAGCCTGTTGTTCCTGTGGCACCTGCCAGGCATGTGGTGTAGGACGAGGAGAGCACACACACTCACTGTCTTCACTTGCTTCGCGGGGACGTCCACCATGCACAAAATGACAGTAGGGTGAATCTCTAGATATTTTTCTTCTTTCTCGGCCTGCTACTGGTTTATAGAGTAAACAGAGGTTGTCAGTCATGGGGATGAGTAACCTGTGGGCCATGGCTTCAGAGAAGCCAGCAGGGCTGAGCCCCACATCCCTGTAGAGACAAGAAGTCAGCAGCACCCGAGAATCAGTTGAAATGATCAACACCATCACTGTGCTGTTGCAACTGTGGAGAAAGAGAAAAATATATTTGGCGTTTGGGAAGAATGACATCCTGGGCTCAGCTATGCAATCAGAATGTGTGAGATCTTGAAGAATGTAGCCCTCCGGAAGCTTCCTTGGATACCTGGGAGGATAAGAGAATGAGCCGTCCCATCTAGTGACTTCTGTGAGCCCTCCCCCACTCCCCACCCTGTGGATGATTCACAGCTGGCATCAGTTCTAGGACATTATTAGCCTCTAGCTCTTCAAAGATGGCCTGTTACTACTTCCCTTCTTTCTTTTCTTTTCCAGTTACTCATTTATTGGTCTTTTTTGTTCCATTCTTGTTTTTTAAGCCTTCTCTTATATTATCTTTCTTCTGGCTTTCTATACTTCATTCTGGATAGTCTGAATCTGCCCTTCATGTGATGCATGTCAATTCACTGGAAAACCTCACCAGTTGGTTTTTTTGTTTCTGTATTACTCATTTCCATGAATTCCCTTAATTTCCCACATCCTTGGTCTTTTTAAAAGTGTCATACTGTTTACTGATGGTTTTGATCATTTTGAAAATTGCCTGACTCCATCACTTAAAATAGTATGTTACAGTTTGTGAGTAATAGCCTGTTACCTGAACATCGTGGTGGCCAAGGGGGTGTCTGGTCCTACTCTTTGCTGGATTTGCTGGTCCCTGTTTTGGGGAGCTGCTGCTTATTGTGTTTTCTCACTTGTTTACAGCCTCATCTTTGGCTTGGCTTCAGGGTGGGTACACCTGGCCAGGGAGGTTATATTTGTTTTATTTCCAGTCCCCAGGGCTGCTGTGAGCCTGGGGCCATCTTGCATGTTAACTCCTAGGGTGGATGGTTTTGGCAGCTCTGTGGGCTGGTCTGAGCTGAGGCTCCTCTGAGCCCCTCCCCTTTGTTTATAGTCATGCAGCCTGTGGTGAGAGCTGTGGAAATGCTTTCTATGAGACAGGGATGTAGTCAGTGTGGAGGTCAGGACAGAGCTAACCACAGGCCACAGACACTGTGTATGTGTTGAATGGATGGTTGTCCTGAAGTTGGGAACTGCTTGGAAAGTAAACCCACCGAAGGACAGGCCTAGGAATGTTCAGGGAGCACTTTTCTTGACTGAGTGCTCAGTCATGACTGGAAAAGTATTGGTTACGTTGGGGAACTCTGTCAGTTGCTCAAAGGCCAAGTATTGGCTGACTCTTTGCAACTAAGTGTGTTATATTTTCTGGAAGTTTACTTGTTTCCTTCTTTTTATCATAACAACAAGATTGAAAATGCAAAGCTTGGGTGTAGAAGAGCACATAGTGCTTCAGCACATGAGTGCTGGGTCAGTGCAGAGAAAGGAGGAAAGCAATCCATACCTTAATGGCTGGAATGTTCTTGAACCTGTGGTGCAGAAGATATGCAACTGAGGTTTCTTTTGCATTTTTCTTGATTGTAGAAAACGTAAAAAAAAAAAAAAAAAAAGCGCACAGAACATTTGAGAGTATTCCCTACCGTTGGGAAACTATTATATGAAGTTCAAGGTTAGACACTGCCCCCAGGCAGATTGTCTACCCCAGCTGCCCTCATTCCAGCTGTGCCACAGTACATAGCTGCCTTGCTCTGATCTTGGCTGTTGGTTTCCCTTCCCCTTTCTAGGTGTCTGTAGAGCCTGCCTTTCAAGCACCCCTTCTCCTATGACACTTTTTATGGTTTTCCTTCTGAAGGCATTTCCCAGCTTGCCCCCATCCCTGAACCTTTAAAGTATGCGCTCACATCACAGAGTGTGTGCCTTCCTGGGAACTCTACACTTAAGGTCCTGGCTCCCAAAGGGCAGGTTGCAGATTTTCGTGTGTTCATAAATCTCACTCATGGGGTGCCTTCCTTATGGAGGATGGTGCTTTTCATGGTCATGGCATAGGAAAAGCTCTTTAGTTTCCAAAAGCAAGTAATTATTTGTTTTGCACTCCCTTACACCATTAGTGCCCCCCAAAGTCTTGCAGTATTTTATCCCTCCCCCCCAAAACAAAAACAAAAACATGTACATAGTAGATTTGGGGTCTGAAGTCACTCTATTACTTCTTTGGAGTGTAGAACACTTACCAGGTCACTATGACCTGGAGTCTTTACAACTAGCCTCCTTCTCCTGGTATTTGAGGGGGGACACTAATAGTTGTGCATAGCACTAGAAAGCACTTGTCTTGCCCTTTGTCCTTACTGTACCCCTTTGTTCATTTCTGTCTGCACTCCCATCAGGCAGGTGTTTGCCTGGTCCTGCTCTGGCTGCTGTCCTTCTGCATGTTGGGAATGAGGTGGGATAGTGGGAGCACAGACCACTCATTACCTCTTTTGACTCGTGGAAGGTTTGACATGGTCATGAGTTTATGTGACATGTCTCCAAGTGTCCCCCTGTTATGTCTTAAGCTTTCTCTGTAGTCTGAGCATGCCCTGACATTTAGCACTCATTCCCTGCTGCCTGAGTCACCCAAAAGATGGCAGAGACAGCAGACCCACTGGGCATCCAGCTTCCTCGACGGAGCTTGGGGGAGAGTGAGAGGGAGTCTCCACTGTCCCCTCTGCATGAGGAACAGGCAGGGCAACTCTCTGCGTCTTACTGACTCTCTTCCTGCATTTCATCTTGGCGAAAATGAGCTGCCCTTGGCTTCCTGTCACCTCATTCATTCAGCTGACACTTTGTCTCGACATATTCTCCCTCATCAAAGTAGAAAATACTCTCTGGAAAAATACCCATTGGAAAAGAGGTGACCATGTGTGCCAAGGAGGTTTCGTCCAGTTTTGTTTCCCTTTTCACCTGGAGTGATTTCTGGAGGCTTTTCCACAGTATTAAATATTCCGTTTAAGCTGAGGTTTCTGTGGTCACATGGCCCTGCCTCAGCTGAATGTGCTGTAGGTGGTGGAGGGACTATCGATTGAGGGTTCCCTGAGGACAGGGCTCCGTGGCCGTGCGGTGGATGTGCTCTAGGTCAAGCTCCAGCGTGGCCTATCATGTGTGGGGCACCGTGGCCACACCGTGGACATGTTCCAGGTCAAAAGGGCGCATCGCTCCAACGCGGCATGTCGAGGGCTGGGCTCTGTGGCTGCGCCGTGGACGTGTTCCCGGTCAAGCAGGCGCATCGTTCCAGTGCCGCAGGTCAGGTCACCACCACCGGGAGAGCCGCACTTCCTCCCGTTTCTGCTCCTGAGTGCCATTGCCAGAGCTCTCCCTTTATTTCTGTTCTCTTGGTTTTCACGGCCCCCTCGGCAGTTGTACTCTGGTCTCTGCTATACCCGCTCCTTCCATCTTTCTAAACTTTGTCAGTGGCCGTGTGCTCAGACTTTGTGATGCCGCATCCTCTCTCCAGACCTCCTGCAAAGAAAGCTAAACGATGGTCTGTGTAAGGGCCTACTTAGCCAGAGGGAGCCATTTTGTTGTTTATGCAGTAAACTTAGATTGACCCCGCCCCTCCCAGAGGAACTTACTTGCAAAGCCCAGATACACAGGCAGGTCAGGCCAGGTGGAGACAGTAGGGTGCGCATCCTGTCTCCCTCGCTGCCAAGGAGACTGGGCCCCGCCTCTTGGGCGCCAATTCTGACCAAGGTAATAGGCTAGTTCAAATATCTACTAAGGTAAATTGTAACCTGTGTGTAGCCAGGCTCAACCACATGGCCTTTGCTCTATAAAACTTAGTCTGAGACGGGCAAGGGTCGCCTCTTTGGCCCTGACGGGTCAGTTTGATTCTCGATGCTTGGCACAAAATAAAGCTTTGCTTGACCTTCACTTTGTATCAGTCTCGTTCTTTTGATTACGGACCCAGCAGTCTGCACCCCAGAGAGAACAGTGGCTGCTTTTGGCCTCATAGGAATTGCTCAGCTGACCAGGAAGGAGTTGTGTGGATCAGATTCCTGAGATCAGGACTTCTAGGGGGTCCGAGCCAGCCTGAGGCAGAGAGAGGAGCAGCTAGAAGCAGGAGGAAACAGCCCTCAGAACAGCTGAATCCCTGAGATCCTGGGGGCCATGGAACTGAGAACTGCCTGGGATGTAGCCCTAGGGCCACGGATCTACTTGTGCTCTGGAGGCCCCAGGACAATATCTCCTCTTCCTCCTACTCCTCCCCATGCTGCTCCCACTCCTCTTTCTCTTCCTCCACAGGGCCGGCTGACCCTCTGTTGCTGCACTCAGAGTTCTTTGCCTCTCCAGACCTGCATGGGCCTTTCCTCATCTTTCTGTAGGGCCAGCTTAGAACGTGGGGGACTGGAAGATCTTGGGGGAGGTGTAGGAAGGGCAGGGTTATTTCCAGAGGCACAAGGTGGGTCCTGGTAGGGAGAGAACTGGGCGGTCAAAGATGTCCCAGGCTGGCCTCATTGTGGGCCTTCCACAAGGACCTCATTGAGGTCTCAGGACCTTGAAGAGGAGCCCATGCTGAGAGGGGGTCTCCTGCCCTGTCCCTAGGGAGCATGTTATGGAGAGCTACAATGTAATCAGCTTCATGGGGGCAGAGGAGCAAAAAGCCTCCTCTGCCAGCACTGCCACTGCGTGGTTACCAAGGGCAGGTGTATCTGTTTAGCTACTGGAAAGGCTGGTATGGAGCAAAGGCAGGAGAACCAGAGACTCAGCAGCCTCTTTCATTTTACTTCTCCTTGAGATAGACAGACTTAGGACATGGGACAAGGTGTGTATAGACATCAGGAAAATGGGTGTATACACTTCAGGCCCAGTGAAGGAATAGCCGGTGCCATGTGAGACGGGGAAGGCTGACACATCCAAGAGTTCTGCTTTTTAAAATTACCATTATTTTATTTTATTTATTTAAAAAAATTTTTTTTAGTGGGGGAGGGGGAAAAGGAGCTGAAGGAGAGGGAGAGAGAGGGAAATTTAAGCAGCCTCCATGCCCAGTGAAGAGCCTGATGTGGGAGCTTGATCTCACAACCCTGAGATCGTGACCTCAGCCAAATTAAGAGTCAGACGCTTAAACAACTGAGCCACCCAGGTGCCCCCCAATTATTATTATTTTAAAATAAGCAGTAAGATGTGAATAGGAAGGCATTTGGATGGCAGGAAACCAATTTATTTATAGGAAAGTTGTAGAAGGCATTTCAAATGATGAGTGTTTAAGGGTCATCATCATCTTTCCTTGACTTTTAAATTCCTCATCAAAGTGAATATGTCCTTGGAACTTTGGGTAGTCTTTGGAATGAATAAACTTTAATTTGAATGCTCTAGTGTGTGTCTCCAATCCCCCTAGTTCACGGCCTTTCTGTCCTGGGTCAGGGGGCGGGGGTGGAAAGGCAGTCCTCCCTGAGGCTGTATGCATTAGGTGGGAGGTACCCTGCTGTCAAACACCAGGTGCAGAGCTTAGAGCCCATCGCACAGAGGATGGAAGGGCGTTCCTAGGCCGCATACCCCATGTAACAGGCAAGCTCTGCCAGTCCTTAAACTATTTGGTTTGAGTTATAGAACAGGGGGAAGAAAAAATATAGATAGATAGATAGATAGATAGATAGATGCCAAAAAGAGTAACTGACATAGTTAGGCTTTGAGCATATTACCCAGCTCAGCAAAGGCTCTTTTGCGATGCTGTCACCACAGATGTTTGCAGGAAACATGGGCATGGCCTGCCATAACCCTATTAGGTGAAAATGGTACAGACTTTAATTTTTAAGTTGTAAGTTTTTAAGGGAAGAACTGGAGACATAGCACAGGTAGAAAAAAAAAGTCACTGTGGAACATGTTTTAAGGAGGGCTTGATTGGAAGCCTTAAGTGAATCAAGCCTTAAGTGAAGGCTGACTGGAATTTTTATTGTTGAGAAAAACGTTTAAAATGTTTTTGTCACATGTAAGATTAAAACTCCTAAGAACAGACTCCCAAGAGTTGTGTAAAAGGTTTGTTTCCAAGTACTTTTAGAGGGTCCTATCTCTCACAGCCATCAGGACGGTGGTCCTGGTTGGGGCGTGGGCAGTCTTCCAGCCACAAGACCTGGTTGGCTTTCCTCTTCTTCCTCTGTAGAGTGGTGACTAAGGTCTGCATAGAAGTGGTGTGAAGGTGCACATGTGGACCCAGGGCTCGGTGGTGTCTCACCCACACCTTCTGCCCTCGCCTTTGGGGAACCTGAGGCATTAATTACCATGCATGTCACATGAGCATTTGGGATCTTTGGGGGGACAAGTAGCAAATGTAAAACCATCTTCTGGAATGCAGTGAATTTGGGATTTTCTTCTGGTCTGCTCTTGCTTAAGTCATGAGAGACATACTTTAAATAGGGAAACAGCGATGTCATTTAGAGGCACTTTCCTAGCACTAAATAGGTCAGGGTTTTGTCACGGTTTTGACAAGATCACAGGTGAGTCACCATAAATTTGGAGAGAGTCACGAATCTTGTCAGAAGTCAGAGTGCATTTGCAATCTAGTTAAATAGCATGCCTTAATTTCTGACCTGCAGGATATCCTCTTACCTGCCCACCCACCCACACACCCCATACGGTCTCTGCTGAAACCGGTCATCAGAGGGCTGGGTACCTGCTGGGCCCACAAGGGTCTCCCCCTCAGCAGTGGCTGAGGAAATTATTTCCTCTTGCCTACTTGACTGTAGGAAAAACCAAGTCCTGGGATCGGTATGAGAACCATTTTCTCTCCCTGGCTTACATCTTTTTATAGAAGCATGACCTCACCCAGAAAGGTGCACATCATAAATGTACAGCTTGGTAAATGTTCACAAACTAAATGTACGCTGTTTGCACCCAGATCAAGAGGCAGAACACGCCAGCACCCCAGGAGCCCACCTGGGGTAAGCGCGGTCATCACTTCTTACACCGTAAATTGGGGTGGCTTGTTTGTGCTTTCTGCAAGTGAGATCCACAGTGTGTATGCTTCTCTGGCTCCTCCTACCCCTGCATGTGTTGGCAGAGTTTCTCTGAGTCCTGGTGTGTCGCCGGACATCATTCAGTCTCAGTGTGTAAATACACACTATTCACTATGGATGGGCGTGGGGGGGTAGTTTCCAGTTTGGGCTCTTCTAAGCACATGTCTTTTGCTGAACATTTGGATGCCTTCCTGTGGGGCACATACCTAGGAAGGCAATCGCTGGGTCACAGGGATTCCTAGCTTCAGCATACAAGAGAACTTTAGCTTTCCAGAAATGCCACACTCTTTCCAGCCAGGTGGAAGCATGAGTGAGGTTTTTCAGGTAGAGTAAATAAAGTTAAGGGCAAACGGTGATTGATACTGAGTCAAGCAAGAATCTAAAGGCACTTTAGTAAGCAGTGATTCTTAGAAATCTGGGAGAAGAGAATCGGTTTTTGTAGAGACCAGTTCTGCATTTAAATGAGGAGTTTTTATTCCCACATGGGCTTGTGCAACTCAGTTTACTTTCTCACTGTGCTCAGATGATGTCACCTGCCCACAGAGCACATCCCAGGTCTGATAAACCTACTCTGGGTAGGGGGTTAGGAATGGGTCCTGTAGATGGGCAGAGGCAGAGCAGACTGCCGAGCTGTCATTGTGGGTTTGTCACATAGGCTCCGGAGGCTAAATCTTGAATGAGGAGACATTTCAGAACAGCCCTCTGAGCTGAGGGAACCTTCCACTCCCATGAGTCACATTTCCATGGCCCTTCAGGATTGAAGCCCGGCTTCACCTCCTTCAGCCACAGCATCACCTCCCATATCCTTGGAAGCAGGGAGGAGCAGGGACAGAGTTCCCCTCCTGTCAGAGATGATGAAACTGAAGTTCAAGTTCAGTACTTTGCCCGGGGGGCAGGGGGTGTCTCAGCGTGACTCAGAAAGGGGGTCTGGGCTCATGTCTTCTGGCCACAGACCTCATGATACGCTGCCACACCACAGCCCCCTCCTCTCTTTACCAAGCAGGCAAATAAAGGTGGCGCTCCATTTTACAGTGACTATTAATATGTTTATCTGAGTGACCATCCCCTTTGGGCTTGGTGGAGCTTTGCCTTCCAGCCCCCATCTTGCACAGATGATGGCGAATGTTCTTTGGCAACAGGACGTGACTCTCCAGCAGTCTGTCCTGTCAGCATGGAACCGCACAGACCTGTTAACCTTGGGTATCCCTTTGATGTGCTCATTTGTACAGATTCTAAAACGTCATTTGGGGAAATTTGGATAATATGATGTAGTTGATCAGATCATGTGGAATCTAGAGATGATATAGATCTTAATGGTTCCTGTTCATCTGTGGTATTTTCTGAGAATTAACTTTAAAAATGGGTTTTCCAAAATTGTTGATTTTTTTAAAAGGAAAAAAAAAAAGACCAACAATAAATAAATAAATAAATAACCAAACCCATCTGGTTAACTTCAAGGTATGTCTATCATTAAAGGAAGCTCGATAATGTCCAAAGGTTCAATGTTACCTTTGATCGTTCTAACTGAAAACAGACTGCTGTTGTCTGGAGAATAAGCTTTGAGCTCTCTTTGAATAACATCCTGGAAGATTATTTCAGAATCTACTGCTTGTGTCTTGAAAGTGTTAATGGGGAGACTCTTAATCTCACAAAACAAACTGAGGGTTGCTGGAAGAGGGGTATGGAATGGGTGGTGGGGTTATGGACATTGGGGAGGGTATATGCTATGGTGAGTGCTGTGAAATGTGTAAGCCTGATGATTCACAGACCTGTACACCTGTGGCAAATAATACATTACATGTTAATATAAATAATAAAAAAAGAAAGTGTTAATGGGGAATACCAGCCAAAAGAGGTAATATTTCTATTAACAGAAAAGATTTTACTTTGTGCAAATAATTTAGTTCACATCTGACCAAATTAAAGAGCTAAAAACAAAACAGCAACAAAAACGCCCAAAGTTTATTTTTTAAGTAAATAAGGCAACTTCTTAACCATGTCATTTATGATTTGCAACTCTACATGTGACCCCTTCACCGCATCTCCCCAGAAAGTGATTATGATGTTTAAGGTTGTTTAAGAATCCCAGCCTTGATGTGAGTGTTTATATCCCAAATCCGCCCCACATGGCTCTTGTCACGGGATGGGTGTTGTTGTTTGTGCCGATGAGTCCTACAGTGGAGACGTCCCTGTGGAGCTTATCTGTGTCCCCTCACACGTATCAGTTCCTCAGTCCGGTGACAAGACCCTGCATGTTAGTGATCTGGCTACAGAAGCCCAGGGTAGAGCTTCTTTCTTGCACCCAGGCTTGCCCTTACCCATGTTCCTGCACCCCTGCTGAGTGGATACCAGTGCAAATTTCAGGCAAGAGCTGTGTCTTTGGAAGGTTCTTGTGGCTCCAGTGTATTAGAGCCCCTAATGAGGATCTATTCCCTTTAGAGTTCAGACTAAAGGTACTTTTCATCCTGCTGGTCCCCTAAGTTCTCTTTTCATTTGGCCCAAGAACCTCCAATGTGCTTACAGTCCTGCCGGCAAGCAAACGGAAAGAGGAGGAGGAACAGGAACAAGAGGGTCCTGCTCCCTAAAGCACCACCTCCTGGTAGCTTTGTCACTGTGTGGTGGTGACATCAGGTTGCTGAGGCCAGCCCTGACCTGCTGTGGGAAGCAACATTGTCACTGAGGTCTCCGGCTGCTGCTGGCCCAGAAAGAAGAGGTGGAGGAAGGATGCCCCCTGCCTCAGTGTTGCTCTTAAAAGTGTCCTCTGAGCCATGGCTGCTCTTGTGGGAGTGCCATGGACCCCGAGGCTGGGAGAGCAGCACACCGGCATCATAGAACCCCCACCCTAGTCCAGCTCTCTGGTTGGTTCACCCCAATCCATCACATCTGTTGTGATGTTTGGGGATTTCAAACAATAAGTACTGGATCATGGTCAGAGTTACATTTGGCAAAGGTTCCTCTGGCTGTTAAATGAATTGTAAAAGGGGCCCTACAGGTCAGTTAAGAGTAGTGGGGGCTCCAGATCACTGAAAAGGAGGGGGGTCCTCCAGATCACCAAGGAGGAGTTGGGGGGTCCTCTGATCACTGTGGAGGGGGGAGGTCCTCCAAATCACTGTGAAGGAAGGGGTTCCTCCAGATCACTAAGGAGGAGGTAGGGTCCTCTAGATCACTGAGCAGGAGTGGTGGTCCTCTGGATCTCTGTGAAGGGAGTCTTCCATATCAGTGTGAAGGAGGGGAGTCCTCCAGATCACTGAGGAGGAATAGGGGGCCAAAGAGATTAGGTGGGTCGAATGAGAGGTAAGGATTATGTAATCATGGCCTCTGGTCTCACTCCCTGGGGGTTATTCCTGAGCTGGAGATGATGACCAAGCTTTTACTTTCTGCTAAAGGGTTTTCTGCTGAGCAAATGTTTTTTGGTTTTGTTTTAATTTTCATGAAGGACAATTTATTATTTTTAACTTTCGTGTCATGTCTAAGAACTTTTCACCTAGGCCTAGGTACTAAAGATTTCCTATGATTTCTTCTAAAATTTTATAATTTTCCGTTTAACACTAAAACTTACAATCCACTTGAATTCATTTTTTTGGTATCAGGTCTGATGTTTAGGTCACATTTCAACTTCTTTTTTCCTGTGGATGTTCAGTTGCTCCAGCACTACTGAATAAAAAGGCTATTTTTTCCTCCACTGAATTGTTTTTTGCCTTTGTCAGTTTCTTTGCCTTTCTGTAAATATCTTGGAATAAGCTTGTCTATGTCCACAAAAACACCTTGCTGAGATTCCAGAAGGAATTTTGGATAAAATTGACATCTTTACTCTGTTGAGGCTTTTAACTCATGAACATTGTACATTTCTCCATTTGCTTAGATTTCTTTGGTAATTTCCAGTCTATAAGTTCCATATATGTTTTGCTTATTTTATACCTAAGTGTTTTATTTTGAATGTTTTTGAATTATAATGTGTTTTAATTTCTGTTTCCATGCGTGCACTGCTAGCATGTGGAAACGGGGTTGATTTTTCTGTTGATCTTATATCCTGTGACTTTGATGAATTCATTTAGTTCTAGGAGACTTCCTGTATATTCCTTAAGATTTTCTAAGTAGACTATTACATCATCTATAAATAGCTTTATTTCTTCTTTTTCGATCTCCGTCCCTTTTATTTATTTTCCTGGCTTTACTGGACTTGCTAGATCTTCTAATACTCTGTCAAATAGCAATGTGAGAGTTAGACATCCTTTCTTGTTTCTAATCTTAGGGAGAAAGTGTTCAGTATTTGGTCATTAGTTGTGATAGTAGCTATAGTTTTTTCAAGGATGCCCTATCCGTTTGAGAAAGTTACCTCATATCCCTAGTTTGCTGATTGATTTTTTTTATCATGAATATATGTTGGATTTTGTTAGATGTTTTCCTGAGGCAATTGATATGATCATGTGGCTCTAATATTTAGGCTATGGATTATATTGCTTGATTTTTTAAAGATCAAACTAGCCTTATATCCCTGGCATGAAACCCTCATGATCATCATGTATAATTCTTTCTAGGTATCACTAGATTCAGTGTATTAATACTTTGTTGAGGTTTGTTCTGCCTCTCTTTGTTCATGAGAGATGTTGGCACTTCTTTGCAGTGTCTTTGACTGGTTTTGGTATCATGGAAGTATGCCACATAAAAGGAGGTGGGATAATATTATTCTTAGTAAGCATTTCTGTGAAAGGAATCATGAATTAAATGTTGCACTGTAAAAACTTTTTTAGATATTCTCAATCTAAAATAATATGCTTATGGGAAGTGTTAACAGGAGGGGAAAAAAAGTACTTCAGAAGAACCAAGAAATAATTAAGTTATGTGAACATTCCTTTCCAGGTTCTAAAATTGACCATCCCAGAGAGATTGTGAACACCTATAGTTCTGCGTAAGAGAGAGGATCTAAACATTTTATAACCTCTGGAGTTTGATTGAAACGTGTCTTGAGTAAGAGGGAAATTATGTAACAGTAGTGAATTTCAGGGAGAGGTTGGGGACCAAAGGATTTTTTTTTTTTTTTTTTGGCTTTACAGTGTTGTGGTCATGGTGAAACGCTTTAACTATTGAGTAAGTCTCCTAAAATCACATATGTAATATTTAAATCTGGGTCCAAAAAAATAGCGCAGTTTGGAAACAAAGAGGTAAATATAATCTTAAAAACTGATGAAAACAGGGGTCCTTGGATGGCTCGGTCAGCTAAGCATCTGCCTTTGGCTCAGGTCATGATCTCAGGATCCTGGCATCAAGCCCCACATGGGGCTCCCAGCTCAGCGGAGAGTCTGCCTTTCCCTCTCCCTCCTGCTCCTGCTCTCTTTATCTATCTCTAGCTCTCTCTCTGTCAAATAAATAAATAAAATCTTTTTAAAAAATTGATGAAAACAGAGTAGCATGTGGTTCATGGCCAGTCCTGGGCTGCCTCTCCCTCACCATTTGCAGTGACAACTCAGTGACAGGTCTGCCTTGTTCCATGCTGTTTTAGCATTCTATACAGTGACCAGCAGAGAGGGTTTTAGGAAGGTCAAACAAATTTGTGCTTCCTCTATGGTTGCCAGATATAGCAAATAGAAATATAGGATGCCCAGTTAAATCCGAATTTCAGATAAATAATGGATAACGTTCTAGTTTTAGTTTGTCCCAAATAGTGCATGGGGCATACTTATATAAAACATTCATTGTTGATCTGAAATTCAAATTTAAGCATACGTTCTCTATTTTATCTAGCAGTCCTCACATTTTTCCATATTTTTTCCCGTACTTTGAACCATGCTCATTTTCATTCAAGATAAAAGCAAAAGAAGTTAGAGAAAATGTCAAAATTCCATAGCAGTTGTTTTATTGAATATAGGACAGCTGTCGTCATTTCCTGGCAGGTGCACATGGTGACAGACCTTGTATAATGTTTGTTTCTTTTTTCTCTTAGGGGGCCTGTGGGGTGTTCAGCCCCTGGGCAGGGATTATGCCCCTCCCAGTGCCGATTTGAGCCCCACACCCCCAGTGCCCACTCACACTTTCTATTTGCAGTGATCTCACTTCATTGGTCTTGCCAGCATCTAATTATTCAAAAAGCTTCTTACTCATCCACACAGTCGCACCTCAGTCCTATTTGCAATTATCCTTTTAGAATGCTGCCTAAATTAGTGCCCATACACTACAGATACATAATATCTTTTACATACTTCTGGGTCAGATATATAAGTAGAAACAGAGTTTATCCATTGCATGCTTTACTTAAATGATCCATCCTTGGTTCTGACGTTATTTGTAGTGTCTAGATTGGATGATTTGCCTAAAGTAGACCTAATAGAATTTCTCTGTCAGCACAGATTTCAGATGTCAGTAAGAAGAGGTCTGCCTGGGAGAGAGCTTATGGAGCTCATCCTGCTGTCTCTCTTGATAGCAATGCTGGTCTCTAGAGCTCCCTGTACTGTTCCCTTTCACATTCATTCTGTTCCAGGCAGCTGACAAAACCACTCAATGAACTTGAGCTACTTTGCTAGGAACAGTGTTTTTATATCTGTTAGAATTTATTTCATGTCAGAGGAAGGAAATGCCCCCTGACTCTAGTTTGTATTTCTGGCTAGTTTTAGGGCCCTGGAGGCCATTAGAACTACAACTGTGGTAAAAAAACAAACAAAGAAAACAATGCTGAAGAGTATTACTCCCATAAAGGCCAGATACCCTTTAATTTCAAGTCAGAAAAAAACAGTAAGATAAAATCAGAGAGGGAGGCAAACCAGGAGAGACTCGACTCTGAGAAACAAACTGAGGGTTGCTGGAGGGGAGGCGGGTAGGGGAATGGGGTAACTGGGTGATGGGCATTAAGGAGGGCACAAGATGTAATGAGCACTGGGTGTGATATGTAACTGGTGAGTCACTAAAATCCACCCCCGAAACAAATAATACACTATATGTTAACTAAATTGAATTTAAGTGAAAATTTTCTAAAAATAGAGGCGATTGACAAGCAACTAAAATGAAGGCCCTCCATGGCCTTCCTGTTTCATTTGTAAATCCAAAGAATGTGGGGCTCTGGCTGGGGATAAGTCCGGGTGCACTCCCTAAAAGCAAAGTGGCCGTGTCTAGGGTCATTTTCTGCATGCCTTATGAAAACTGAGCTAGCTATCATCACGTTTCTGATTGATTCTCAGATTTCTACAATTTCCAACTAAATTCACTTAGGATACAAGTTAAAATTGTTCTTTGTGATGGGTTATTTTATTCACTCAAAATACAGGAATAAGAAATTTGATAATTGCTAATATCTCTGGGATTTTGAGGATGTTTAAGTGTGTCCCAGTTCTAAAAGTTTCAAAGAATTCTAAGTATAACACTTTTGTATTGAATATGTTTTATTGGTTAATTTACATAAATATATATTTGTTAAGAATTAGTCTTTTAGTGGGCAGAATGGATATTTTCCTACAATTTTGATATGATATAAAGGGGAAAATGTTTGCTGTAATTCTATTCAATTTTTGAGAATGTTTCTATAACCATTAAACCTGAATAAAGATTATTTCCAAGTGGAAATTGCTTCTTTTTTTTCAATTTAAATTCAATTAGCCAACATATGGTACATCATTAGTCTCAGATGTAAAGTTCAGTTCGTCAGTTCCATATAACACCCAGTGCTCATTACATCATGGAGTCTTCTCAATGCCCATCACCAAGTACCCCATTCCCTTATCTGCTTCCTCTCCAGCAACCCTCAGTTTGTTTCCTATTAGTCTCTTATGGTTTTTCTCCCTCTTTGCTGACTTCCCATTCACTTCCCCCCCTTCTCCTATGATCGACTGTGCTGTTGCCCACATTCCACATGTGAGTGAAACCACAAGATATTTGTCTTTCTCTAACTTAATTCACTCAACATAATACCTCCAGTTCCATCCAGGTTGATGCAAATGAGAAATATTCATATTTTCTGATGACTGAGTAATATCCATTGTGTACAAGAACCACATCCTCTTTATCCATTCATCTGTTGATGGACATTTAGGCTCTTTCAACAGTTTGGCTATTATGGATATCGGGGTGCTATGAACATTGGGGTGCAGGTAGCCCTTTGGATCACTACGTTTGTATCTTTGAGGTAAATACCTAGTAGTGCAATCACTGGGTCATAGGGTAGCTTTATTTTTAACTTCTTGAAGAACGTCCATACTGTTCTCCAGAGTGCCTATACCAGTTAACGTTCCCACCAGTAGTTTAAGAGGGTTCTCCCTTCTCCATAACCTCATCAACATTTTGCAGAGCTAGAACAAACAATCCTAAAATTTGCATGGAACCAGAAAAGACCCCAGATCACCAGGGGAATATTGAAAAAGAAAATCAAAGCTGGGACATCACAATGCCTGAACTCAAACTCTATTACAAAGCTGTGATCATCAAGACAGCATGGTACTGGCACAGAAACAGACACATAGATCAATGGAACAGAAAAGAGAACTCAGAAACGGACCCTCAACTTAATGTCAACTAATCTTCGACAAAGAAAGAAAGAGTATCCAATGAAAAAAGGACAGTGTCTTCAAAACAGGTGCTGGGAAGATTGGACAGTCACTTGCAGAAGAATGAAACTGGACCATTTCTTTACACCATACACAAAGATAAACTCAAAATGTATGAAAGGCTTCAATGTTAGAAAGGAATCCATCAAAATCCTAGTGAACAGAGTCAGCAAACTCTCAACCTCAGTCGCAGCAAATTCTTGATAGACCCATCTCTAAAGCTGAGGGAAACAAAAGCAAAAATGAACTTTTGGGACTTCATCAAGATAAAAAGCTTCAGAAGAACATAGGAAAGTCAGCAAAGTTAAAAGGTGACCTACAGAATGGGAGAAGATATTTGCAAGTGACATTACAGATAAAGGGCTGATAACCAAGATCTATAAAGAACTTCTCAAACTCAACACCCAGAAAAAACAAAGAATCCAGTCAACAAATAGGCAGAAGCCATGAACACTTTTCTTCAAAGAAGACCAGAAATGTCCAACACATGAGAAAATGTTCAACATCACTAGCCATCAGAGAAATACAAATCAAAACCACAATGAGATACCACCCACCTCACACCAGTCAGAAGGGAAATTGTTGTTTCTTTTGTAAATATTTTGTTTCTTAACTTTATTGCTTAAACCTAATGAAATCCCTTGGTTTCTAACAACTAGGAATTATCCACATACTTGCATCAAATATATACAGTATTGGCCAAACTTTGTGTGCAGATTTACAGGGAAACTGACCAAATTTGGGCATTTTGAGGAGATAGGGGCCCTGTTTTAATTACCTGCAACTTCCTTGCCTCAGTTCCTAACTGTGAAGCGCAGTGCTCTGCCCTCTATTTTTCTTCTGGGAAAGAAGCATAGAATTGCTTCTTTCTTTAAAAAGTATTAGGAATATCATCTCACATATATTAGGATAGGTACTATCAAGAAGGAAGACAAGGAAGCAAGAAAAAGGAAGAAAGGGAGCCCCTGCGTGGCTTAGTCAGTTAAGGGTCCAACTCTTGATTTTGGCTCAGGTGTGATCTCAGGGTTGTGAGAGTATGCCATGGAGTGTGCTTAAGATATTCTCTCTCTCTCTCTTTCCCCCTTCCTTGGCCCTTCCCCCACTCACTCTTACTCTCAAAAAAAAAAAAAAAAAGTTAGTGGGGCAGGGAGGAGGAGAGAGGGGGATGAAAGAAGGAAGGGAAGTGTTGGTCAGGATATGACCTTGTGCACGGCTGGCAGGAATATAAAATGGTGCAAATACCATGGAATATAATTTGGTAGTTCCTTAAAAAATTAGAAAAAGGATTTACTGTATGATATAGGAAGCTTTCTTCTGGGTATATACTCCAAAGAAGTAAAGACAGGGACTCCAAAAGATATTTGTACACCCATATTCATAGCATTATTCACAGTAGCCAAAAAGGGGAAAGAGCCCAAGTGTCCATTGACCCATGATGAACAAATAAATACAATGCGGTATAGACATTAAATGGAATATTAGCCTTTAAAAGGAAAGAAATTATGACCTATGTTGCAGCATGGATCTTAGGACATCATGCTGAGTGAAATAAGCCGGTCACCATAGGACAAATAGGATCTGATCCCACTCAGTAGGTACCTCAAGTAGTCAAATAGAGATAGAAAGTAGAATGGTGGTTGTCAGGGGCTAGGGAAGGGGTAGTGGGGAACTAATGTTTGATAAGTGCAGTTTCAGTTTGGGGAGATGGAAGAGTTCTGGAGATGGGCAGTGGTGATGGTTGCAAGACAATATGAATGTACTTAATGCCCCTAGTCCATTAAAAATGGCTTACATGGTAGAGTTTATGTTACATGTGTATTCCAGCAGACTTTATTTTTTTAATTTTTTTTTTATTTTAAAGATTTTATTTATTTGACAGACAGAGATCACAAGTAGGCAGAGAGAGAGAGGAAGAAGCAGGCTCCCCGCTGAGCAGAGAGCCCTGATGTGGGGCTTGACCCCAGGACCCTGAGACCATGACCTGAGCCAAAGGCAGAGGCTTTAACTCATTGAGCCACCCAGGTGCTCCCCCAGCAGACTTTAAAAAGTATTAAGGATGCATGCCTGTCAGGGTCCTGGGTGGCTCAGTTGGTTAAGTGTCTGCCTTTGGCTTAGGTCAAGATCCCAGGGTCCAGGGATGGAGCCCAGATTCAGGCTCCCTGCTCAGCGGGAAGCCTGCTTCTCTCTCTCTCCCTCAGCTGCTCCCCTTGCTTGCTTGTGCCTGCTCTCACTCTTTCTCCAAAAAAAAAAAAAAAAAAAAGAAAGAAAGAAGGATGCATGCCTGTCTGGAGATCAAGGGACCACTCATTCCTTCCTGGGGATTACATACACTTAAGCCCTTTAGCTTCTATTTCAGGTCACTGTTCCCTGAGCTGCCATAGATTTGTCCTGCCTCCCCATCCCTTAACGCTGGGGTGGTCAAGGATGCACCAGTGGTGGGAGCAGGACGACGAGTGAACACCTCTAGTTCAGGCAGGAGGGGAGGGGGGCAGTTCTCAGCATACCAGCCCAGCTGTTTCTTTTCTTTTTCTTTTATTTTTTTAATTAAAAGTGAAATGCACAGAATTTAAGTATACTTTTAGATGAGTCTTGACAGATGCATGCATCTTTGTAATACATATCCTTATCAGTACATGCAACATTAATATTACACCAGCAAGTTCTCTCCTGCCCTGCCCCCAGTGCCCTGAAGGCAAAGCCCCTTTTTTGGTTTCTCCATTAGACATTGATTTTGCCCGTTCTGGAACTTCCCGTGAAAGGGATCAGGCAGTAGGCATTCATCTCCTCACGGATTCATGTTTCTGGGATTCATCCATGTTGTTGCTTTATCTGTGGCTTGTTCCTTTTCATCACTGTGTGCGTTCCATTGTTTCACCGTGCCAGGGGCCGTTTGGCTACTTTCTTGTTGCTGAACTGCTGGGCTGTTTCCAGTTTGGGGCTGGTATGAATAAGGCTGCTGTGAATATTGGGATACAAGGCTTTTTGTGGACAGATGCCCCCGTTTCTCTTAGGTTAATACCTAGGAGTGGAATTAAGGGATCCTAGGGCAGGTTTCTAGAACACCACCAGACCATTTTATACTCCTGCCAGGACGTAAGGTGCGAGGGACCTGGTTGCTCTCCATCGTTGCCCACATTTGGCACTGTCAGCCTTATTTCCTTCATGACATGCCAGGAGGAGTGTAGTGGTAGATCACTGTGGTTTCCATGTGCATTCCCTAGGTAACTGGTGATAACTGAAGTGTCCAGCTCTTCTATTCATTTTTGACTAGTGCGTCTTTACACTAGTAAGTTGTAATTGTGAGTTTTGATAGGCAGAAATTCAACACTTCTATGAAACTAACTTAGCACTATTTATGGTTATTGCTTTCTGTGTTCTGAAAAGTGTTTTGCCTGCTCTATGCTGTGAAGATATTCTTCTATATTTATTCTTAAAGTCTTTAGTTTAGCTTTTACAGGGAGGTTTGTGGTTCATCTTGATTAATTGTAACATACAGGCTGAGGTAGGGGTTGAGGTTTATTCTTTTCTTTCTGGAGCTCCAATTTCTTCTAGCACCATTTGTTGAAAAGCCCATCCTATCCATTCTGAATTATAATGGTACCTCTGTCAAAAATCAAATGGTCAGGGGTGCTTGGGTGGCTCAGTCAGTTAAGCATCTGTCCTCGGCTCAGGTCATGAACCCAGGGTTCTGGGATTGAGCCCAGCATCAGGCTCCCTGCTCAGAGGGGAACCTGCTTCTTCCTCTCCATCTGCCCCTCCCCTGCTCATGCTTGCTTTCTCTTTCTCTGTCAAATAAATAAACTAAATCTTTAAAAAATCTAGTGGTCAGATAAATGAGGGTCTATTTCTGGCTTCTTCTTCTTTTTTTTAAGATTTTATTTATTTATTTGACAGACAAAGATCACAAGTAGGCAGAGAGGCAGGCAGAGAGAGGAGAGGAAATAGGCTCCCCGCTGAGCAGAGAGCCTGATGCGGGACTTGATCCCAGGACCCTGGGATCATGACCTGAGCCAAAGGCAGAGGCTTTAGCAGACTGAACCACCCAGGCGCCCCTATTTCTGGCCTCTTTATTCTCGTCCATTGATTGATTTGTATATCATATGACCTCGGTTACTATCACGTTATAGTTAACAGCCTGTACTTGTACCCATCACATTTTTGTGGCTCTGCTTCAGAGTGGTACAGTAGATAATGTTAACATTGTTTGTTCACATTTGCTTTCCTTACGTGTAAACAGGAAAGATACTCCCGAGTGAAGGTAAGGACTACGTGAATGACCTGTCGTGACATCTGGCGTGGTGCCACACACAGGACACCTTCAGTAAGCGCTTATCTCCCTCTTTGATTCTGGAGTGGCTCCCACCTTTGTGTACCCTCATGCACCTCTGACATATGGCTGAGAGGCCCGTAGAGGAGCAACGGGATGAAATTATTTTAATTACAATCTTTGATTCTGTGACAGAGGGAAAAACTAAGCTACAATCTACTTAGCTTCAGTGTTGACATTGGTGGTTTTGTTTTGCAGCCTTCTCCAATCTTTCAAAGTTTATTCTCGGAATCTCAGTTTTCTCTTATGTAAAATGAAGATAAGACACCCCCCCCCGCCCCACCCAAGCTCATTGTCAGACACATTTGCATTAAGACATGTGAAAGCGCTTTGTAGGATATAAAACATTCTAACAGCATAAACAGACATCCTCCCCATTCTTCCTCCACTGGGACTGAAACACTGAGAGATCAGGGGATTTTTTTTTTCCCCCATCTTTTGGGAGTGACTTAGATATGAAGACTCAGATCATTAGTTTGTCACCTATTTCATTTTTTCATTGTCATTAAAGTAATTGTTTCTATCAGGATTTTCTCAAGGACTAGAGATAACAGAGCATATTTGAGTCTCTGCTAGTATCTGTTGTCACACTTTATGAGCATCACATTTAAAATCATTTACCAGAAGTGTTTATAGACTCCAAGAGCAAGCTTGCCTTTTTGGAGATTTTAAGACCCAAAGCAAGGCAGGTCTGTGGAATGTGGACACTCAGCCTCGAGTAAGCAGCAGATGGTAGTGATGTGACTGACCGTCCCCTCTTGAGCCATCCAGGACTCTTGGGTCAAGTCTGGAAAAATCCCTTAATCCCTTGACTAGAAGTAGAGTGAGAGGCCCAGGCAGGGGTGGGGTGGGTGGGGTGGGTGGAGGGAAGATGAAGAGAGGGTCAAAAAGTGGTTCCCTGGAGGCAGAGATTGCTGAGGTCACTTGGAGCCCCAGCAGTGGCTTCAGGGACTGTTGAGGAGAGTTTTAGGATAAGTGTGTCTGGAGATCAGTCAGCCAGCTCAGGTGTTAAGGAACAGCCCTTCTCATTTACTGTCTTAGATTTTGTTCTTCCGTGTTGCCAGGCCGACAAGCCCAGTGCCATCATGATTTTGGGTGTCTTCTGCCTCCCTGGTTTGCGCTAGAAGATCTCTGGAGCTAA
Source organism: Mustela erminea (assembly GCF_009829155.1). NCBI lineage: Eukaryota > Metazoa > Chordata > Mammalia > Carnivora > Mustelidae > Mustela > Mustela erminea. Next base: position 22,841,170 of record NC_045618.1, on the reverse strand, counting down.
AAGAGGGAGATCTGCAAGGGGGCACGGTCACCCTCAGGACGTGGACACTGGTCCACACAGATGAACTTTGAGGTGTCCATTCTCCTGCCTGCCCAATGCTTATAGATATGAGTACCTGGCAAAGGAGAGGAACGTGTGCCATGTTTATGGTGACAACCTGACTTCTAGTGGCCTCCTATCATTCCATGGTGGTCTCTATCCCTGCACTACGCAGAACCAAGAGCGAAGCCTTCCTCCATCTACTCAGGGTGTACTTTCCAGAACAAAGCTAGCGTGGATGAAGGATAGAGTGTTTGAAGCCTCCCTGTGTAAAACCCTTCTTTTACTGTATTGATGGCTCCAGGCTAAGCCTGAGCCAGAATTTTCTGGAGCTGCAGGAAGTACAAACATATCAGCCAGGCCTGCCCTGTCCTGGAGGAGACAGGGGGTGATTTCATGCCTCTAGACTGACTTATAGGCTCTCCTGCTGCCATCTCCTAGTTTGCTGCCTTGCTGGTCATGTCCTGCTCTCCACTGTTAGTCTTCTTGGTTTTCTTCATGAGTTACTTGTTGGCGCAGTGATTCCTCATTTAACTGAAGATAACTCAGATACTTGCGGAGGCTGTACTATGAACAGGGACACAAGTGCAAGAGTGGGTGAACCCTTTCTCCTGCCCCAGTGGAGACAGTTTAATGCCACTAGACATCCAGAGGCTTGGCAGTGAAGAAGGGACCGTGCCCTACACTATCTGGCTCCTGGCTTAGGGACCCACCCAAGGTGAATAAGAGAGAGAGGTGTGGGAGGCAGCAGAGGCAGATCTCCACCCAGAGGGCACCTGGCAATAATTGCTTTGTTTTTATCCAGCCCTACCCTGGCAGTCTGAAAACTCAAGGAGACAGGTTCCCAGGACAGGAGAAGGTGCAGATGGATGAGAAAATATACCAGACAAATTTGAATCAAGGCCTTACAGTTTCTCAGCTTCATCCGCAGTTTACTCTGCATTGTACCTCTCCACGAATAGCGGATTTCATGCTGAGATGACGAAGGACTACAAAAGAACTAGCTAAAGGGGGTCAAGAGCACATTTATCTTGATGAGCACTGAGAAATATCTAGAACTGTTGAACCATTATAATGTACCCCTGCAGCTGAGATAACACTGTGTGCTAATCATACTTGAAGGAAAAAAAAAAAAGTAAGTAAATAAATAAATAAATAAGAGCTAGCATACAGAAAAACCTGAAAGATAAACAAAGTAAAAGAAAAATATAGCAAAAGCCTGAAAAAAATTGAAGGTGGCTCAGAGACCAGCTCCGGAGTTTAGAAAAGTTAAGTTCTCAGACTCTCGAAGAAAATGCTGATGTGATCTCTGAGACATAAATTGAGCATAGACGATTCAGAGGAGTGAGACAGAGGAAATCAAGGCCAAAGCTGGCAGAATGCACAGCCAAAGTAAGCAGGCAAAAAAAAGTAGAAATGATATGGACACAAAGACTAATTCAGAAACCACAAAACAGGAAGCCTCATTGAAAAAAAACAATCAGCAAAGACAGCCTCAGGAAACTACACAAAAGGAACCCAGTATCACCATAATTTGATTTCCTAACATAGAGTTTTAGAAAAGAGGAGGAAAATCTAAGTATATGGTAAGAGAAAACTGTGTAAATATTCAGGCCAGACTTGACTCTGTCATTCACAAGGGCTTAGGCATTTAGGTACACATTAAAAACAATGACCAAAACTAGACTCCTATCTTATATAGCATATACAAAATCCAACTCAAAATAGGTTTTAAATTTGAATTTTAAGACCTAAAACCCATAAAACTTCTAGAAGAAAACGTAAGGTGTAAACTCCTCGATGTTGGTCTTCACAGTGGCTTTTGGATTTGAGACCAAAAGCAAAAACAATTAAAGAAATATAAGCAAGTAGGACTATATCCAACTAAAAGCTTCTGCACAGCAGAGGATACCATTAAGAAAATGTACAAGCAGGGCATCTGCGTGGCTCCATCATTTAAGTGTTTGATTTTGACTCAGTTCATGCATGATCTCAGGGTCCTGGTGGGGTTTCCTGGTCAGTGGGGAGTCTGCTTCTCCCTCTGCCCATCTCCTGCTCTGCACTCGCACGAGCTCGCACTCTTTCTCTCAAAGAAATAAACAAAATCTTAAAAAAAAAAAAAAGGCGGGGGGAATGCAAAGGCCACCTATGGAGTGGGAGAAAACATTTGCAAATCATATATCTGACGAGGGGTTAATATCCAAAATATATAGTGCACACAAATCAATGGCAAAAAACAAAGAACAAATTAAAAATGGGCAGAGGAACCAAAAAGACATTTTTCTGAAGAAGACAGACAAATAGCAGCTATATGTAAAGTTCAACATCACTAATCCTCAGAGAAATGCAAATCAAAACCACAATGAGATACCGCATCACACCCATTAGAATGGCTACTATTAAAAGAGCAGAGATAAGTGTTGGCAAAGATGTGGAGACATCCTTGTATACTCTAGGTAGGAATGTAAATTGGTGCAGCCACTATGGAAAACAGTATGGAGGCTCCTCAAAAAATTAAAAATAGAACTAGGATTCAGCAACCCCACTTCTGGGTTTATATGCAAAGGAAATGAAAACAGAACCTTGAAGAGCTATCTGTACTCCTATGTTCATGACAGCATTATTCACAGTAGCCTCGATACGGAATCAACCTAAATATTTGTCAACAGATGAATAGTTACAGAAGGTGTGATACATATGTCTGCCTTTGGCTCAGGTCATGATCTTAGGGTCCTGGGACCAAGCCCTGCATCGGGCTCCCTGCTCAGTGGGGAGCCTGCTTCTTCCTCTCCCACTGCTGCTCCCCCTGTTTGGGTTTTCTCGCTCTCTCTTTGTCAAATAAATAAATAAAATCTTAAAAAGAGAGAGAGAGAGAGAGTAGAGAAGTGGTGGCCAGGTGCTGGGAGAGTGGGGGAATACTGAAAAAATGAGAAAAGAAAAACAAAGGAATGACTGATAGTGAGTCATAGTGAATTTCTTGATCTCCTTGGTGCTTGTCACTTGACACTGAGGCAGAAAAGGTAGGGGACATAGTGGGACGGATCTCAGGTTCTTCCTCTGCCAAGCTACACTTTCTGAAAGGATACTGAGGGATTTTGAGTAGAACAAAGGATGTCCTAATAATTTCTTATTTAGCCAAATTGTTTTAAGTATAAAGACAGAGACAATGGACAGGTATTCTCAAGCACGCCAGAAATCAGAGCGCTTAGCTGCTGTGAGCCCTTTTGATTAAGGCTTCTGAATAAAACTATCGAACGTCAAAATCCAGCCAAAATAGAAGTGAATAAAAGTACAGGGTTTGGTATAAGATGAGTGGTGAACCTGAATTCTGTTTAAATATTAAAAAAGAAATATTGGCCATGTGAATTATTGGCAGCACATAATATAAATGATGTAAACCTTACAAATGGTAAGATACCTTCGGAAAATCATTGGGTGGGAGAAGGGAGGAGCCATGCAAGCGTATCATGTCTTTTTTCTTTTTAAAAAAAATTTATTTAGGGGTGCCTGGGTGGCTCAGTGGGTTAAAGCCTCTGCCTTCAGCTCAGGTCATGATCCCAGAGTCCTGGGATCGAGTCCCGCGTCGGGCTCTCGGCTCAGCGGGGAGCCTGCTTCCCATCCTCTCTCTCTCTGCCTGCCTCTCTGTCTACTTGAGATCTCTGTCTGTCAAATAAATAAATAAAAATCTTTAAAAAATATATATTTATTTGTTTTATTTTTTATTAACATGTAATGATTTGCTTCAGGGGTACAGGTCTGTGAATAATCCATCTCACACAGTTCACAGCACTCACCATAGCACATACCCTCCCCAAAGAGCATCACCCAGACACCCTATCCTTCCCACCCCCACCGTTCCAGCAGCCTTCAGTTTGTTTCCTGAGATTAAGAGTCTCTTATGGTTTGTCTCGTGTCCTCCTTCTCAGCTGAAGAATCAATAGTCACTGAGTTGAAAATGTTTTAAAAAATGAGGGCTCTTCACTTAGAGTTTTATTGTATTTTTGTTACCCTTAGAACAACCTTTTAGAAAGCCATCTCTCACAGTGAGGAAACATTTCTCTGAACTTCATGAATTCTTTGTGATGCTGTCACATGTCCCCCCTTCTCTAAATTTTATTTATTTATCTATTTATTTTTTTGGTCGTTACTATTTACCAGCTGCTGTGTGTGCTATTGGAGATTGGATATAATTGGTGAGTTAGCATTCATGAACAGGTGATGTTGCTATGGAAAGGAAGCCGGTGAAATGCTGGTGAATCAGAGGTGAGATGCGGCTAAGGCAGGCCCCTCTGCGGCATGTTTAGGTAAGATTCAGATGCTGAGCAGGAGGCGGCCCAGCTAGGGAGCACAGGGCACTATCCTGAGCAGGAAGAGGCCTGTTCCAGAAAGAGAACAAAGGCCTTGTTTTGGTGCCCTGTTTTGCTGGTACTCCAGCAGATGGTCAGACTACTGCATAATCCTGTCCCTACCATACTCTTCATGCCTTGGACTGTGTCTTCGGTTTTGCCTATCCAGCTTTTAATCTTTTAAGACTGTCTGGAAGATGCTCAATGAATATGCAAAGCTAGATGAATGAATGAATGAATGAATGAATGAATGAATTCTTTGAGAATGTCAGATTAATGACATATCACAGTTTGTGGCATTAGCTTTTTTATATTACAGTTTAATCTGTTTTTAAAAGGTTTTATTTATTTGACAGAGAGCAAGCAAGTGTGAGTAGGGAAGGGGCAGAGGGAGAAGCAGACTCCCCACTGAGCAGGGAGCTCAACTTGGGGCTTGGTCCCAGGACCCCAGGATCATGACCCAAGCCGAAGACAGACACCCAACCAACTGAGCCACCCAGATGCCCCTAAAATTTAATATTTTAGAGGAGGTTGCCTTTTGGAAACATTTTACAGCATGTAATGTAGGCTTCTATATAACGGCCCACGAAACCAGACAGTTCGATATTCTCTCATCCTCTGGTGAACCACGTGCATTTGTCTTCTAAGACATTTAGGTTCTAAGAAGACACATGTGCAGTCAGAGAAATTAAATTCATGGCCAAGATCCTCATCTGTATTTATTTGAGAAAACAGTAAGCTGAGATATTTTCTGTCAGGCTCACGAGGACCTTCTGGAAGCAACACCTTTGCTAATTCATGCTCACCTCTTCTTTGTCCTATGGATATTGAAACCTCAGTCATCAATAGGATGACTCTTGAAAGCAGGGTAATGAGTCATTTTAGTTCCTTTTTTAAAAATTTTTTTCTTTTTAGAGTTAAGTACTTTTTTTTTTAAAGATTCTATTTATTTGATAGAGAATGAGAGAGAGCACAAGATGGGAAAGGGCCAGAGGGAGAAATAGACTCCCCGCTGAGCAGGGAGCCCGATGCAGGACTTGATCCTGGGCCTCCAGGATCATGACCTGAGCCAAAGTCAGTCACTTAACCAATGTTAAGTGCCACCCAGGCACCCATTTTAGTTCCTTTAAAATAAATGTATCTTCGCTGCTTGGTGGGAATTTGCATTTTGACAAACAAATATACAGATTCATTATTTTGTTTAAGTTGGTCGTGATTTACTGGTTATACGTAGAATGCTCTGAGTCTAAACCCCATAACAGAGAGGGACAAAAATGGTCTCCACCCTAGATGCTCAGTTTAGTAAGATTAGCAGGAGGTCACTGACAGAGGTGGTGGGGAGCAGCCCCAGGAATAGTATTCTATGTATAAGTTATTTTTGTCTTTGAAACACAGGCTGGAACGTCCTTTGAACCAGTGTTTTTCAATATGAAATCTATATCCCACTGATACAGAATTTTGCCCCATTTCCCTCTCTTTAGTTTATATATGAAACAATAGGTATTTCAGAGTTTCCATACAGAAAATCTATAAAATTGCATTTTGTCTTGACTAGCTATGATTTATGGAGATTTTGGTGGCTTCCATTGGGGCATGAGTCTTGCCAACTACCTTGATATCTATCTGCAACTGTGCATTTCCTGGACACGTGTGTGACTGCATTGTCCCCAGGATTTGTCCCCTTGGTCCTGATGGCTTGTTTTCATTTCTGAGCGATTGGACTGGCGTGGCCAGCGGGGCATGAGCCCTGCTCTTAAAAAGGCCACTGGCCTCCTAGATTTAGGATGAAATCTCTCCTGACTCTTCGGTTCCCGATCTTTATTGTGTAATAACGTTCAGACAACTGACATAGTATGCTGGTTAAACAAAGTTTTCTGTGAATCTTTTGCAAGTGAAGAGAAGCTTGTCTGCTTGTTTGTGATGCTCATTCACTGCCCACAGAAAGGCTGGGAAGCCAGGCTGGGGCATGAGCCAGCATTTGAATCCCCATCTCTAGATGGCACCTGCTTTGTGACCTGACCCTCTCAGAGCCTCTTTTTTCTCTCCTCTAAACGGAGTACACTAGTCCAATTTCTTGTTTTCCTTGTTGTTGTTGTTGCTTCTTTGTCCTTTGGCCAAAAAATACCTGAAACTGGATAGCACTGGAAAGCAGGTCCTTGGAGTCCTGAAGAATCCTAATCAGATTCAGCTGGGTCTCAGGACGTGCTGGCTCAAGAAGTCAGTGCCGTGGGGAGCCCAAGCCTGTGTCTCCCTGACACAGCTCCTTTTCCTGTTGTGTGACTGTCATTCTCTCTCCACGCTAGGCTGGCTTCCTCCCAAGTTGCTGGCTGGCTTCCTCCCAAGTCTCCACATTCACACAGGGAGCACACAGCCCCCCGCAGCTCCCTCACTTCAGACTCCCACACCAGGAGCAACTAAAGTAATAAACAAATAAATAAATAAACTGGACCCCATGAAAATTGAAACCTTTGTACCACAAACAACACCTTCAAAGAGGCAGGATGGGAGAAAATATTTGCAAAATCATATCTGATGAAGGACTCCTATCCAGAATATATAAAGAATGTTTACAACTCATTAATAAAAAAGACAAATGGGGCACCTGAGTGGCTCAGTCGTGTAAGCAACTGACTCTTGATTTCAGATCAGCTCATAATTTTAGGGTTATGAGGTCAAGCCCCCCATCAGGTTCCACACTGAACATGGACACTCTCTCTCTGTCCCTCCTGCTCATGTGCTCTCTTTCTCTCTCTTAAAAAAAAAAAAAAGACAAATAAGAGCCCAATAAAAAAATAGACAAAAAATTCAGATAAGCATTTCTCCAGAGAAGATATACAAATGAGCAACAAGGACATGAAAAGATGCTGAACATATCCATCATCAGGGAAGTGCAAATCAAAACCACAGTGAGATACCAATTCATACCCACCAGGATGTCTAGAACCAAAAATACAAGCAAGCAAGCAAACAAACAAACAAACAAAAAACCCAAGAGAAACAGGTGTTGGTGAGGAGGTGGAGAAATTGGAACTGTTGCACATTGCTGGTAGGAGTATATAATGGCACAGCCTCTTTGGAAACCAGTTTGGCAGTTCCTCAAAAAGTTAAATGTAGCACTTCCATATGACCTAGCAATTCCACTCCTAGGTATATACTGAAGAGAAGTAAAAACCTATGTCCCCACAGAAACTTCTACATGATTATTCATTAGTGCTTTTTGTAATAACCAGAAAGTAGAACCAACCTGAATATCCACTGATGGATGGATAAATAAGATAGAGCATATTGTGGGATATTGTGTATTGTGGTGTATGGCAGAATCGTATGCAGCAATGAAAAAAATGGGAGAACTGGTATGTGCTACAGCAGGAATGACCCTTGAAGACATTATGCTAAGTAAGAGAAGCCAGTCCCAAAAGACCACATATTTTGATTCCATTTTTATGAAATGTTCAGAACAAGTAAATTTAGAGAGGCAGAAAGTAGATTAGTGGTTGTCTAGAGCTGGGGAACTCGGAAAGGATGGCAAGTGGTTGCCAGTCGGTATAGAGTTTCTTTTGAGGGAATGAAAATGTTCCAGAATAAGATTGCAGTGATGGTTGCACATCTCTGAATGTACTGGAACTCATTGCATTGTGACATTAAATAGGTAAACCTTACAGTCAGTGAATTGTATCTGAATGCTCAGTAATCGTTTTTAAGAACTTTAAAAATAAAAGAATCTATATTAAATATTGATTCCAAATTCCTGGGAAAGGACCCTGATCCAGTTTTTTTTTTTGGGGGGCACCCCTCCCTGGTCCCAGAGTTGGATCCTGGTGTAAGGACATGGTTACCATGAGGTTCGCATACCATTACCTGGCAAAGCAGGGCGGCAGAGCGCAGAATAGAGAGAAGAGTGGGTTCTGCACATGAAGATCACACTAGTGTCTGCCTCAGGGAGTGATATTAGGAGAGAAAATGAATAACTACATGTGAGTCATCTAACACAGAGCCCAGTGCACCATACGTGCTGGTGGTAATGGCCGCATCAGGGTCATGGTGCTCCTTGAAGAATGGCAAGATTTAGTGCATATGTCAAAGCTCAAAAAATAATTGAGTAATGAACTTAACCTCAAGGAACCTGCAGATAAAACCAGGAATGAGAAGGGTCTTTAATTGATAGGCAGTCAGGTCTATTGCCTGCTTGCCTGAGAATTGTTCCAGGTTTCTGTCTGTATTGTATTAACATTCCATTGTTGCTGCCTCCAGTATTACATATTCAGGGGTGGCCACCAGAAGCAAATAACCAGAATGAGGGTGCAGCGAGATGGGAGTGAGCTTTCCATAATGAGCCTTTGTGTCTGACACTCAGAGCAGGTTCCATCGTCTGCCACGTGAATGGTACCTACTTCACGGCATTGAGGTAAGGAGGAGGGAACAGATATTTAAAACGTGGGTATCTCAGAGACAATCACAAAGCCATAGATACTGTGATTGTCGTCTTAATAATCACAGTGTGTATAATACACATATATATATACTTATATATACTGTATAAGTAATATAATTTATAATATATATACTTATATATACTGTATAAGTAATATAACTTTATATGAAAATGAAATTTTCGAATTATGGGGGCACCTGGGTGGCTCTGTCGGTTGAGCATCTGACTCCATTTTGGCTCAGGTCATGGTCTTGGGGTCACAAGATGGAGCCCTGCATCGAGGCTTCCCACTCAGTGGGGAGTCTGCTTCTCTCTCTCTCCCTCTCCTTCTCACCCCTCCACTCACTAGAGTGCTGGCATGCATGCTCTCTTTCTAAAATAAATAAATAAAATCTTTAAAAATTCTTTTTGAACTATGCCGTTAAAAAACTTCACAAATTGGGCGCCTGGGTGGCTCAGTGGGTTAAGCCGCTGCCTTCGGCTCAGGTCATGATCTCAGGGTCCTGGGATCGAGGCCCGCATCGGGCTCTCTGCTCAGCAGGGAGCCTGCTTCCCTCTCTGTCTCTCTGCTTGCCTCTCCATCTACTTGTTATTTCTCTCTGTCGAATAAATAAATAAATCTTAAAAAAAAAAAAAAAAAAAAAGAAAAAAACTTCACAAATAAACCACAACAAAAAAAAATTGAAATCCCCAAATTCTAGTCTCCTAAACAACTACTGTATTGGTATCTATTTGGAATGATTGTATTTATATATTGCTGTACAAAGGTATGGACAGACTAGTAGTTTCCTTTTCCCTGAACATTTGCTAAATATCCTGTGAGCTAATAGATACAGATTTGTATCATCATTTTGATGGTTTTTTTTTCCCACTTTTTGTTTTCAGATAATTTTAGACTTATAGAAGTTTGTGAAAATAGTACTTACACCTTTCTAAGACTCGGCTTATTGGCAGCTTCCTTTGGCCTATCAGGCTATCACAGGCTTCTTACCCTTAGTTTTTAGATTTTATTTTTTCCTCTAAGCCCTTATTCCAGCCAAAAAAAATTGCTAGATTTTTAATCTGCCCATGATTTATAACAGTAGAGTAAAAGCCCTCACCTTATTAGATCCTTGTTTCTAAATTTTAGTTCTGTAGCAGAAATCCTTGGTTTAATCTCTTATTTTGAAAATTAGAAGTTGTTTCATCTTCACACTTGGTGGGTCCCTGAATTTATGGCTTCTGTTTCCCCTCATTACTGTTTGCAAATCAGCCAGTTCTTTTCCGAGCTCACCTATTTCTTGCATCACTCAACCTAGCTAACAGTGACCGCCCTCCCCAACACACGAGTGACATTCTGCCTTGTACCCCTTATTAAGTGCAGGATCTTCCCTCCAGGTGTTCATTGGAAATCGTTTTAATGACTCATTCATCATTTTCCCAACCTCAGATAAAAGTGTCCTTACCACTCTCTGCCCAACCCCTGAGGCTATATCTACATAAATTATTATGTGTTACAAAAGCAGCCCGTGAGTAGATACCCATTTCTGTATCAATCATCATAAACTCTTTTATGCTTTAATAGTCCACAACTTCAAAATCTCAGTGGCTTACAAAAGTTTGTTCTTATTCCCATTCTATGTCTGTCCTCGGTCGGCTGTGGCCCCTGGGCTGCAGACTGATGGAACCGTCCCTCCACAAAACATGGCAGGTGGCCGAAGGAAAGAGTACAACCAGAAAGCAGCACAGCACCTCTGCCTGCCCGCTTCGTCAGCCTGAGCAAGGCCATTGGCCTCATGCCCAGGGGCGGGGAAGCCGTGGTCATGAGTCACTCAGAAAGAGGGAAGCTAGACATGCTTGGTTAGCCTCACCAGGACAACCACAACAGCATCTTGTTTAAAATGTTAGCTTTCCATCTGCCTTCTGCTCAGGTCATGATCCCAAGGTCCTGGGATCGAGCCCCGCATCGGGCTCCTTGCTTAGCAAGAAGCCTGCCTTTCCCTCTCCCACTCCCCCTGCTTGGGTTCCCTTTCTCACTGTGTCTCTTTCTGTCAAATAAATAAAAAAATTTTTTTTGAATTTTAAAAATAAAATAAAATGCTAGCTTTTGAGATGCCTGGGTGGCTCAGTCGGTTAAGTGTCTGCCTTAGGCTCAGGTCATGATCCTGGGGTCCTGGGATGGAGCCCCATGATGGGCTTCCTGCCCAGCGGGGGAGTCTGCTTCACCATCTGTCCCTCCCCCAACTCATGCTAGCTCTTGCTCTCTCTCTCTCAAATAAATAAAATCTTTAAAAATAAATAAATAAATAGATAAATAAATAAATAAAATGTTAGCTTTCATTTTTCTCCTTATAAACAGAAATGCAGCAAACATCATCTTTTCTTCATACTTGTTTTCTCCTTTTTATTTTCTAAGGATAAATTTATAGCCTAGACTTACTGTGTTAAAACGTTTGGTGTCAAGGCTGCTGCGACCCCACCTGGTGTCTCTACATACAGATTAGCCCGCAGGCGCTGGCTGGCCAGGTGGGTGACAGCTTGGTGTGAATAAGGCAGTATCCTTTGCAACCCAGGCAGGGGATGTGGCTTGACAGGTGGGTGGTCGTTCCACTCGCCGCCCCTCAACAAGAAGGTAGGGCAGTGCACTGTCTTGTTAGCTGTGGGCAGGGCTTACCAAAAATCCCAGAAAATGCAGGTTGCCATCCAGAGAAAGTGCAGGCTTTCAGAAACTACTCATGTGTCCTGACTCGTGGGGTCCACAGAAGAACAAAAACCCTGGGTTTTTCATAGATCAGCAAAGGAAAGACATTCGTTGTATAGAATTCATTCTACTCAGTAAATTATATTGAGTTTCTGGATAGAGCACGACACAACAGAAAAAAATGTGACTAAAATGCACCTTATCTCCCGGTGTTCAATTTCTCATTTGCGAAATGGGAACTGCCTTCCTTAGAATTCAGTTCTTTTATTAATCCTGACAACAGAAAAGTTCTCCAGACTTCTAACAAAATCTCACTGGTCAGCTGTGGGTGATGGGGAAATGAGTTAGAACGGTCTGAATACAAAGAGGAGGAAAGGTAATGGTTTAAATGGGATAATAAAACTCTGGACAACAGCCTGAGTGACCTTGAGATAGACTGGGCTTGGAAAAACCACCCTCCTGGGGCCCCGGGGAGACCCTGCTCCCGGACAGAAGCAAGGATGTTCCCAGCCGCAGTCCAGAAACTTTCCCAGGAGCTGCATCACTTCCTTATTTTATTCTGACTTGAGCTCTGAGAAGATGATTCTGTGGTTCTGCTGTCAGCCTGAGCTGAGCTAGTTGAGGGCAGTGTTTGGGGGATTTTTGTTTGTTTATTAGTCTGTCTTTTTAAATGTGTTGTCACACGACAGATGCCTTCTTACTGTTCAGGTTCAGGTCCCCTCTGAAGCATCCCTCCTGGGAGCAGCTGGGTGGGCGGACCCTGTTGGCCATCGCCCACCGTGAGTCCCGGAGGGCAGGGGCCTCATTTCCCTCCACGTGGACCCTCCCCTCTCTCAGCACCTGCCTTAGTAGATGTGTACTGTTTTGATTTTTTTATATCTCATTTATAGGCTTCATTGTTTTAAAAAAAAAAAAAAAGCACTTAAGTCAGTTATAAATCTAACATATAAATCAAGTTCTGCTGGATATTTGCTCGCCAAAGGATTTACTCTAGGATTCCTTCAAGTAATAAGCATCTCGGTGTACATTTAACACATGATTCTAAGTTTTAAAATAATTTTCTTTAATATAATAGGATCGGTTCAGTAAAACAGACAAAACCACACAAAACAAATGGCATTGTGGTTGAGATGGCTTTTTTTTTTCCCTTCTCTTTTCTGGCTTTACAAGGAAAGAATAAAAGATCTTCTTTGCATAGAACAAAAAAGGCATGTCTGCATCTGGACCCACCACCCAAGGCTTAATGTTACCTTACATTAATTCAATGAGTAGACTTTCCGGATGCATGTCACTTGTAATCTTCTGATCTGAGGGAGGACAGTAGCTGAGTGCACAAAGCAGTGTCTTTGCCTCAGCAAGGAGAAGCTTTTCGCCTGGAGACCTGTGGGGGCCCACGAGGGATATGTGCCACCCCTCGTCCGTCACCATTGCCAGAAGGAGGAGCAGGGCTAGCAGCATCAGGTGCCACCTGCCCTGTGGGCTAGAACCGTGGGGGCTCCACTTCTCCGAGAAGAAGCCCTGGTCCTTTGGGCAGGGAGAAGGAACCTGCCCGGTCCCTCAGGAAGCTGCCGGTTGGTTATTCTTACAGATTGCGCATCACGATCCCGCTGATGAACAGCTGCCTATAGGAGTCAGGGGAGGGAGTACTGCCCCTTTTCCCAGTGGGAGAGGACCTCAGTCCCTCTCCCTATTTCTTCATGTCCTGGTGTTCTGTTTCCTGAATGAATCCAACTAGGTTCCTTCCAGTATAGACTGGGTTCTGAGGATCTTCTCAAAATGAGCTCCCACAGAACGTACCATCCCCTCAGGGGCCATGGGGGAAGGCCAGTGGCAGAGGGGCTGGAAGCCCTAGATCCTCAGTGTCCTCGGGTACACATTAGCCAAGTGACCTTCAGCTAGTTCCTTGCTGGATAGATGGCTTTGTTCATCTGTAAGAGAGGATGATTTTACGTCACCCTGATGCCCTTGAGGGATGGCTGTGATGATTAGATGGAGGACAGATGTGAGGGGTCACCCAGATTTGGGACCGAGGAGCTGAAGGGAGTCCTGGGTCCCGTAGCAAGATGCTCCCTACTCAGGCATGTTGCTTCTACCTGCTAGAATCTGATGCCTGTGAAGAACTCCTCCCCACTGCCAGAGCATCACGGAAGTCCTGGCAGAGGGCATTTGGAGGGACATGTCCACATTGCATGGATTTGGACAAAGGCACACATGCCACCAGGGACCCTTCGCCATTTATTTTGTGTGGTTTTGTCTGTTTTACTTAACACACCACCATGGGCCCTTGGCGGGGCCAACAGAGGGCTCAGAGTTTTCATGCATGCCTCGGATAAGGGACTGGGAACAAATGCTGAGAAAAGCCAGGTGCCTCCTTTGCAGCCCATTGAGAGTCAGGGCAGGTGGCTTAGAGGATGTGGGGGTTCATTCCAGCCTTGACAAGGCCCTGTGCTGTTGTATAACAGAGAGACACTTGGCCATTATGTGCATGGATTCATACCTGGGCAGACATGAACCACTCAGTAAGCTTGGTTGGAACGTCAGCATAACTTTAAATACCATTTTCTTAAAAGTTAGGGTCCTTCCTTACATCTTCCTATTGCTAGAGTTTGGATGTGTCAGACGATGGTTGCAGCAGGCTTGTCTCCCAGGGTTGTTGTTGGCTGTCTTTCCAGCTCTTTGTCTTTGTCAAGTAATAAGCATCTCATTGCACCAGTAGGGCTGCCCAGGGGCCTATGCTGCCCCATGAGTTGTCAGCTGGAGTGACAGGTGTCACTTCTGGGTTGGGATACTTAATTGCTGGAGTGTAATGCTTCAGAGCTCTCCTCTCTGCATGGTCATGGGTAATGTTTGGGGTTGTCTGCCCCACCAGCCTGTAGCTCAGAGTAGGGGATTCTGGGGCACAGCCCCAGCTGGCCTGCAGTGACTCTGTAGCAGGAGCAAAAAATGTGCCACCAGAGTATTAGCTGGGATTGATACTCTCACTGCTTTTTTTTTTTTTTTTTTTTTTTTTTTCCTTTACAAGCTGTTATCAGACTGATCCTGTGCCTTAATACCAAGGCAATCTGATCATTCCTCTGGTGGCTTTTCAGATTTTCCAATAAGGAATATTTTCAGTCATTCTCAAAAAAAAACAGGAATGCAGCCTCTCAACTGCAGAGGCAAGAATTGGATGTGGATATCCCAGGACATCTATGTTCACAGAAGCATTTTGGAAGCTAGAAAGCTCTGTGAAATGGTGAAACTGGAGATTTCCCCCATTTTTGTTTCATGATGCTAAAATATGTTCCATTGAAAAATAAGTAAGATTCCTTGATCTAATAAGTTTGGGAAATGTTAGATGCTCTCATTTGGTTTTAAAGATATACACTGCCCATTAGCATACCAAAGGCTCTGAGAAGGCCTGCAGTAAAGAAATTGTTTACTCAAATGGAGACCTGCACATCCCTGGCCTGCACCATCACCTGCACAATGGGATCCTCTCGGCATGGGACCTGGGAATCTGCATGGAGAACACACCACATGTGATATTCTCCAGTATTTGAGAAGCTTTGCACCAGATGCATTCTTCCCACTTTCTCTTGGTTCAGGGTCAGGTTCTAAAAGTGGTCCGTTAGGTTCCACCCTTGAGGCCCAGGGGGTAGGGTCTCAAGTTTGCCCTAGGGATGTGTCAACGCCTCATACCCGTGTGTGTATTGAGTTTTGTGGCCTATGGAAGTGACAGCTAAACGCCTACATTTTACAGGAGGCTGCTACTTGCCCGTTAAAGCCCAGAGTGCTGAGGACCAAGTGGCGAGGTCACTAAGGTGGTTGCTGTGGGAGTCAGGGGCCACGTGCCTTGTACAGAGCTGAGCCTCATCTTCCATGACAATACTGTGGCTCAGACTGGCGAAGCCTGCCCCACAGTTGACAGATCCAGCCTTCACACGTGTGGCTGATTGCCCACACAGTGCCACAGTAAAGGGTGATACGGTTGGAGACAGCCGGGCATGGGAGCAGGGGAGGGGGCTCCGTGGCCGCTGGTCCGCCTGTTCTTCCTCTTGGATGCCTTTCATCTCAGCCATCCACGTGGTGCGGGAGTTCTGAATGCCTTTGATGAGGCAGTTCTTCTGGAATTTGTTCAGGCACGAAGGAGAGAAATCTGACTCTTTTAATCAGCCCATGAAATGGCTTCAGGTCTTGCATTTCCTTGGGGGCTGTTATTCATGTCACTCCAGTCTCCCCCAAGGCTGTTTTCATCTCTCTCTTAGGAAGGGCACCTGCTGGGGCGCCTGGGTGGCTCAGTGGTTAAGCCGCTGCCTTCGGCTTGGGTCGTGATCCCAGGGTCCTGGAATCGAGCCCCGCATCGGGCTCTCTGCTCAGCAGGGAGCCTGCTTCCTCCTCTCTCTCTCTGCCTGCCTCTCTGCCTACTTGTGATCTCTGTCAAATAAATAAATAAAATCTAAAAAAAAAAAAAAAAAAAAAAGGAAGGGCCCCTGCAAAGGAGGGAGAGTACAGATCTTCCTCGACTTATGATCGGGTTACGTTAATAAACACATCGTGAGTTGGAAAGAGCCTCAGCTGAGATGCATCTGCTACACGCAACCAGTGGAACATCATAGCTCAGTGTAGCTCACCTGGGTGGGCTCCAGACATGTACGTTAGCCCACAGTTGGGAAAAATCATCTAACACAAAGCCCATTTTATAATAAAGTGTTGAATATCTCACGGAATTTATCGATCACTGTACTGAGAGTGAAGAACAGAATGGTTGTAGGGGATAGAATGGTTGTAAGGCTGTTGGTTGTTTATCCCAGTGATGGCACGGCTGTCCGGGAGCTTCGGCCGCTGCCGCTGCCCAGCATCACGATGGAGGGTTGTACTGCATTTTCACTAGCCCAGGAAAAGATCAGAATACAGTACTTGCACCATCACAAAGTCAAAAAGATCATAAGTTGAACCATCATAAGTTGAAATTGTCTGTAATTTAAATTCTGCCCCTTTTGTATTCGGATTACTTCGCAATGGCTGACGGCCGGGATGGCCTTTCGAAAGGGATTGCCTTCCGCCAGCTGATGCTGTACCCACCTGATTTCTGCAGATCAGAGTCCTGGGCAAGGGGCCTCCAGGGGGAGTCCTGAAGGCATAGACAGATGGGCTTCCCCAGGGACAAGGTCCGTGGGAACATTCTGGTTTGATGGAGCTCTGAGTCTGGTAACTCGGGGAAGTGTAAGGCTGTACTGAGTCTGGGGTCCCACCCTCAGGGCACCTTTGTTACTGGTCCCCAGGTCAGTGGGTTGTACAGCCCTGGGGTTGTGAGCATGGATAAAGGACCAGCTCAGAAGGACCCAGGTCAGTGCCCCCTTTGTCCCTGTGAAGACTGGGAGCACAAGGTAGTGGGACCCAGCTTCTTCAGGTCTCTTCTGGGCCATGTTGTCCAGATACTGGTGACAGTGAAGCTGACCCTTTAGCACCCCACTTGTCCTGCTGCCCAGCCCCAGCCTACTCCCCTTTCCCAGCCTTTCTGCACCCCACATGGTAGCTGCCAGACCCACAGGGCTGGGCCCTCTTCTTTCTAACACCATGAGCTTTGGGAACATCTGTGACTGATTGCTCCCCTGTCCCCACCTTCCTTTATATGTCAAAACTGTGTTCTGGATTCCTGTCTCTCTCAAAGGAACAGAAAACACACTCCCTCGCATGCACATAAACCACAGCATACACTCTAACGTGTTCACACACTCACACACCTGAACACCTCACACAGGGGAAAGTACACAGGTCTGCACCCGCACTCACACAGTGTGCATGCACAGGCACATTCACACATGCACACATGTGCCACAGAGCTGCACATGTGTGCCGCACATGGATGCAAACACCAACACACACAAGTGGGTGCACAACCTGTTCACCAAGGTCTCACGTTCCCATTGCATTTCCTGGTCTCCCTTGGGCCCCAGACCCCAGAGAGTTGTCAGCCTGTCCTTTTCCTCTGCTCTCCACCCAGTCCCTCGCCAAAGCTCAGCCTCAAAGCATATCCTGAGTCAGCCTAACCTCCTGACTGCTCTCTGCGTCTGCTCCACACAGCTGCCAGAGTGATTTTTAATACCATGAGCCAAATCCTTTTACCCTTCTGCTTATAACTGCCTCCGACCATGGCTTCTCATGCTAGAAGTGTGAGAATCTCCCAGGATCTACATCCTGCCTACAAGCCCACACTCAGTCCTACCTCAGGTGTCTCCAGGTCCCTGGGCAGCAACCCTCCTTCTTGCACCTCCCAGAGTGGCTGGAGCATCCACAGGGTCTGGGCCCGTGTGGATATCCCAGAAGGCCCTTCTTAACTCCCTGTCATAGTGGCCCCAGCACCCTTCTGGTACCTTCTTTCCTATGAGCACGCTCTGCAAAGGGTCTCTTTAAGGGGGTCTCTTTCCTGTTTACATCTGTCTCCAGCCCACGGAGGGGAAGCTCTTCACGGGGGACCTCCTCGTGTAGTCCTGAGAGTGACTGGCTTCCCCCGCCCGCAGCCGTGCCTCCTGGGCAGACCACCTTATGGCTCTGAGGCCAGTTTCCTCATCTCAAGGAAAAAGCTTGACCTCTAGGGTGTGCATGTGTAACCTTTAATGAAATGTATTGTCGTGATGGTGTAGCAGTAGTCTGTCAGGACTTGCAAAGCAGCGCAGTGAAGGAGAAGATTTACCCAAGATCCTGCCCATGTGCTGGACTGCCTTGCTGTGCTCTCCAGCCATGTGGGAGGTTGTAGGAGGCGCAAGTTGCCGATAAGTATTGATTCTTTGGAGCTGCATCTGGAGAGGGTATGAGACCTGGTGCAAACCCACTAGCCCTTCTTGTCACTCCCAGACTGCGGGTTGCTTGGGTGCAAGTGGGTACAGGACTGTACATGCTCCAAGCTTCCTGGGATGTATTACAGGACATCCAGCGATACCTGTGCTGCCAGAGGCTGGGCAAGGGTCTACATTTGCCTTTGCAGATTCAGACCCGCCTTCCTCCTGCTCCACTGTCCCCATGGGCTTCCTCAGTGGGTTCTGCGGTCTCTGGCTTTCTGCCGGATTGGACCTGTGTACCTTCCCCTGTGTGATGTGTTCAGGTGTGTGAGTGTGTGAACTCGTAAGAGTGTATGCTGTGGTTTATGTGCATATGAGGGAGTGTGTTTTCTGTCCTTTGAGAGAGACAGGAAACCAGAACACAGTTTTGACATATAAAGAAGTGAAGTCCAGCAGGAGCTTGGTGGGGTGTTCCTGACTTCTTTCCTTCTTTCCTGAGGTCACCACTCTGCTCCAACCTATTTTGGCATATGGTCCATGTAGCTCTCTCCTGCCTGTCTGTGGGGTCTTATACTCTCCCATGTGGGTCTCAGTGGTCCTTTGCCCCCACCTTTAGGAATAAACCTTTATTAACCCCTTCTTGAATTGTCCTCACCCCTATGCTCTGCTGTCCCTTTCCCGTCTGGAATCTTCCCCATCTCGGCCTGAGCTTTCCTCTCAGCATCACAGCACACAGCCCAAAGTGCAGCCCTTGATTGAGTCCTCCCCACCTGCTTTTCTGAACAGACCATGTGCGTGTTTGCCTCAAACCTACCTGTGGGTTTCTCTAGCACTGAGCACGAGAAAGCCCGGACAGCTTAGTGGAGAAGTGCAGCGTGGATGGCAGGCTGGGTCCGGGAATATGTGGGTAGAGTAAATGGAGGACGGTTTTATTATCCTGAGCTGGGATACACACAGTCATAAAAGGAATTCCCACAGAAGTCCTCTAAATCATGAACTTCTCTAGCTCTACCTTTGCTGAGATTGGGGGGAAAATTCCACTTCTGGTTCCTCTTTAGACTACTTTCTCCAGGGACGCCGGGGTGGCTCCGTTGGTTGGACGACTGCCTTCAGCTCAGGTCATGATCCCGGAGTCCCGGGATCGAGTCCCGCGTCGCGCTCCCAGCTCCACGGGGAGTCTGCTTCTCCCTCGCTCATGCTCTCCCTCACGGTCTCTCTCTCTAATAAATAATAAATAAATAAAATCTTTTTTTTTAATTTATTTTTTATTTCTTTTCAGCATAACAGTATTCATTATTTTTGCACCACACCCAGTGCTCCATGCAATCCGTGCCCTCTCTAATACCCACCACCTTGTACTCCAACCTCCCCCCCCCACCGCCACTTCAAACCCCTTAGATTGTTTTTCAGAGTCCATAGTCTCTCATGGTTTACCTCCCCTTCCAATAAATAAAATCTTAAAAAAAAAAAAAGAATACTTTCTCCAGCAAGTGCGGTCCATGTGCATTTTCCCCTTGAACAGGTGAAAGGGGAGCTGGTGGGGTCCCAGGATGGTTTCCTTGGTCTGTGTTGATGGGTGAGAAGGAAGGGGGGGATGGGCCCAATCAGTGGTCGCTGTTGGACTTCCCAGGTGCCCTCTAGGCTCCCTGAAATGCAGCATGCTGTGGCCTGGGACACAAGTGTCAAGCCCAGACTAGATATCCTCCAGACCCTGGAGGAGAGGCAGGGGCTCTGCACAGCCATCAGCTATCAGTGGTTAGTCCCTAGCCTTGTCCTGATGATTCCTCTCCTTCTGAAAGCCGTGGAGCTGGACCCTTCCCACCCCACTTCCCTATGGACACCCGCCAGCATTGTTCACAGCCCACTCACAAGATGTTGCCTCCTGTGGATCACCTCTGTCCTGGTCCTCAGGCTGTCAAGGACCTTTTGCTCCCATAGTGGCTGTCACCTCCCTCCTAGGATATTAGTCACCTGCCATGTCTCCCTCCAGCTCATGGAAGACAGGACCGCTCTTCCCACCCCACAGGCCTCATGCTGGGACACAATGAGCCAGCCCCCTGTTGCTGATGAGGATTGATTGTCTCTATTGCTCAGGA
Source organism: Mustela erminea (assembly GCF_009829155.1). NCBI lineage: Eukaryota > Metazoa > Chordata > Mammalia > Carnivora > Mustelidae > Mustela > Mustela erminea. The sequence goes on along the minus strand of NC_045618.1, from coordinate 22,820,816 downwards.
GCCTGGTCCTTGTTGACATCCTGCTCCCAGGTGGGACATGCTCCTCATTTGGCCTATGGCTCCATCCTTCTCAACATTGAAGTCCCAGCCACCTGTCTGAAGTGGCCCTCATGTCCCTGCCCTGTGTTCTGCACAACACCTCCCAGAGTCGTCTGCTCATCTGTCAGTCTGCACCCGAAGCGTGTGTTTATTGCTACTGCTGTCACTGGAGTTTCTTTCCTTTTGTTTGGTTTTTGGCCTGTCTTCCTCCTACTGGAAAGTTGCCCCAGGCAGGTGCCATGTACCCAAATACCCATTGCCCCAGTATATGATTAGATCTCAGCTGTTTTTGTGGGTGGAACGAATGACTGAGTGAATGAATGAATGCATGGTCGCATCTCTGTGTGCAGCCCTGAAAGGCTGGTAGGGAAGAAGCACGTTGCTTTCGTCCAGGGGACATCATGTTCTGGCTGGGTCACACTGCCTGCAGGTGGGCCCCTGGCCCGTTGTAGCACCACGCACGTGGCTGGCTCTTGTTGTGTCCCAGTGTCCTCACTGTGGAGTGAGGACAGTGAGGCCATTGTTGTGAGGGTAGATGGCCACCATGTGCAGCCCTTTAGATCAGAGCCTGGAGGCTAGTGCTAGTGGAGAGAATCTTATTCCCACTGCTTCTGCCTGTCTCCTCCTGCCACACACAGACTGGATGCATGCCCCACATACCACATGTTATAGACCCCACACACCATGCACACAGATACTGCACACACACACACACACACACACACACCACATACACATATGCACCACATATGCACACACCACACATACATATATGTACCACCCACACCATGTACACACCACACTCATGCACAAACCACACATACATATATGTTTCATGTATATACCACACACTGCACGTGCTGTGTGCATGTGCATATGTGCCACACAATGTGTGTCACACACAAATGAACCATATGCATATCATACACATGCACATATGTATCACAGTTCACGCATCACATATATACCACACACATATACCACAGTATGCACAGGCACATATCACCCGCATATGCCATAACCACAAACACCCCACATAAATGCCACAACACTCAATACCACCTACCATACACAAATCATATCCCACATCTACAGACACACACACACAATATACACACACTGTATATCACACACCACACACATACCCACATTCTTCACCCCACATACCACACACACTACATACCCCACATGCCATAGACACACCATCATACCATATATCACACCACACAGACACACCCTACATACACACCAAAGTCCCAAACACACCATGTACCACACATAGTACACACATGTATACCATATGGATACACACCCCCCACACATCATAGACCCACACATGCACCACATACCACACGCACTCCATGCTACACACCACACATACACAATACCCCACATACCACAAACACCCCCCATACACACCATATATCACACACCATACCCACATACCACGAACACATCATACCCCCAAACAACACACTACACGCACACCATACGACACATACATATGCACACCATATATCACACCATACATACACTTACCACATACGCCACACACCACAAACACGCCACATACCGCACACACCACACACACCATATACCACATACAAACCACACACCCCTATACCATATACCTCACACAATATACACCATATATCACACATCACACATGCACTGTATACACACATCCCCACATATACCACTTATTACACATAACACACACATATACACCACACAGACATACATACACACCTATCCCACATAACACACATCACAGATACACATACACACACACACATACACACACACACACACTACACACCCCACATGATGCGTGTACACACACCACACACATACCACACATGCAGACCATATATACACATACCCTACAGACACAAATACGCCTCACAAACACAACACACCCCATCCTATTCCACACGTACACAACAAATCAATCAAAAGGTCCCATAATTCATTTCCCCAAACATCTCGTACTCTGTCTGCCTCTTTCCAATTGCTCCGTCCTGGTTGCAGCCATCACTGTCTCTCCCTGACTGCAAATATTATTATCTTTTCCTCCAAATGTAATTTAAATTGCTCTTAATGGTAGGGACTGAGACAGGATGTTGAATCCTTGAGGTGCCCCTGCCCCTGCAGTGCCTGATCTGGGTATAATGTATTTTCGACTTGCTTTGCCCTCTCTTGTCAATAGGAAACCCTGCTCTGGAGACAAGAGCAAGGCACGCTCTGTCCAAGGGCATACAGTATGGGGCTGCAGCAGCAAGGTTCAGCCTGATAGATTTGGGGCTTTCTCCTCAGAGGGCCCTTGGCCTTATCCTGTTGGATATCCTTTAGGATTCAGACCTTCCTGGGCACGAAGGTCTGGGCTGGCTGACACTGCAGAGCTAAGGGACTGGCATTTGTGAGCAGTTCCAGAAGGGACCAAGTTAGTCCTTGGAGCACCCAGGCTCCAAGGGTGGGTTCAGAGCCATCACAAAAATGACTCACTTACGGTGAACGTACAAGTCACAACTCTTGAGGTTGCGTTAGTCTTCTTGGGCTGCCATAACGCAAGACTGGGTGATTTAAACAGTGAAAATTTATTTTTTCATGGTTCTGGATGCTAGAAGTCCAATATCGAGTGCTGGGGAGACCTCTCCACTTGGCTTGCAAGCTGCCATCTTGCTGGGTTTTCCCATGGCGTCTCCTGTGTGTTGGGGGGAGGGAAAGAGAGCAAGTAATCTCTATATCTCTATATCTCTTTCTCTGCATAAGGACACTAATCCTGTCCGATTACCTCCCAAGGACCCCATCTCTAAATACATCACAGTGGGAGTTAGGGCTTCAACCTATGAATTAGTGGGACATGCTGTTCAGTTCATAACAGTGGTGGAGTTTCAGCTAGGTTTTGCTGTGCCCCTACTGTCCTACATGTACTGTCTGTCTAAGTGGACCTATATCCTTGGAGCTCTGCCATGTGGGCTCATGGCCAAGACAGCATGTCACGTATAGAGGGGGACTCTCCTTGTCTGCTGCAATGACCTCCCTTCTCCTGCTGCCTGTTGAACTGTGCTCTTCTTTTTAACCTGGTACTTCACAGTGATTCCATGGAAAGCCTTGGAGAGGGTTTGGCTGGGATTCCGTTGGACTTACCACTTTACCTTTCTAAGACCGTGCTCTTATCTCAGAAATGGGGAAAACATACTCACCTAGTATCAGGATGTCAGTGATCCAGTTAAAGAAATACTGTGGAAGTCTTTAGTAGATTAAAAAATGCTTATATACAAGAAAGGAGTTATTATAGATGCTATCACTGAATTACTGACATTCATAAATAAAATGTTTCAGTAAATGTATCAGGAATCTGCTCAGATCTGAGTAATAGAAAACCAACCAGCTAATGACTTGTTTTCCACAACTAAGGAAGAGTCCCAGGGTTACTATCTGGTTTAGAAATTTGACCCATCTGCTTGACATCTCCGTAATTCTCTGGACTGCGTGGCCACAAGATGGCTGCTGAAGCCATAAGCATTATGTCCTAGTTCAAGGGAGAAAAGGGGGCCAGTGCTGGCTGCTCTCTGATTCTCTTTTATCAGGATTGCAAAGATCTTCTGGAAGTCTGCCAGGTAGTTTACTGCTTAGGTTTTATTGACCATAACTGGGTCATGTTGCTACCACTAGCTCAAAGGGAAGCAGGGAATGTAGGAAACACTTTTGCCACCATTGACTTGTGCTAACCAAGACCCATCACCTGAGGCCAGGCATACTCACCACCACCACCACCACCACCACCACCACCACCAAAATCAGGTTTTGATAGTAAGGCAGAGGAGGAGAATGAGTGTTGTAGAGACAACAAGGAAAAGGTGTGTTCCTCATAGGCTCATACTTTGCTTCCTATGAGTTGGGATTCAGAATTGCCCGTGGTAGCACCTGAGATGGGAATAGAAAACAGGGTTTAGGCTAGTTTAAGGTTAGATATGAGTCTCATTTGGCTGTGTACAGGCGTTGGAAAGGGGCCTGCCCTCCATCAACTGTACCTGGTGTTCTGCCCTCCACTGTATGCCTGCTTTCTTTCCTGTTGGTATCTGTCTTGCTCTCCTCCACTATCCCTTGGTCCTTTGACTTCCTTTGGTTTTGCTTTTCATTCAGTCTCCACTTTGGTCAATTGTGCAAAAAGTTAAAAAATGTGATATTGGTTCTACTTCAAAGTCTTTCATCAAGAAACATAAGACGGTGTTAAATGTAAATGGAAGAAGCCCAGGCTTCAACCAACCCATGTGGAGGCTAGGGAGACCAGAGCCAGGCTCCCTTGGACACCTGCTCTGCTGAAGGAGGTCAGTACAGCTGCCCAGCAGTTGTGAAGCCCAGGAAGGGAATGTGTGTCTTTCATTTGTTCTCACACTGATGTGAGTACCCTTGTGGGCAGAGCCTGGCAAGACCTTGGGTCTTGCTGTCCCAACAGCAAAAAATATGAAAGAGAACCCGATGCCACAATTTGATGTCTCTTAGAAGGAAAGTGTTATACTTTGACTCTGAAAAAATAAAGGAAGGTCCTAGATAAATGTGGATGGTGATCTTGAGGCTGATTCTAAGCAAAAAGATGGTAGGGTCAAGAAGGATAACACAGCAAAGCTCAAATTGGACCTCTGGGTCAGACACTTTCTTCTGTTTCCAAATAGTCTGTTCCCTGAGTTTGTCCCAGCTCATGTTCCTGAAAGCGCTCATCTGAATGGGGTGCGTGCTGGGAAGATTCGACAGGTGTTACTGTTAATATTTGGCTGTATTTCAAGAAATGTGTGCATTCCCTTGGGGCTCTTCTAACAGAGAGGCAAATTTTGTTCAATAAGAAGATGTTTTCTTTGCTCTGAAAGTTTATCCTGGTATCTTGCTGATGGTTTGACCATTCTTGAATTATGTTTTAACTGAAAATTTGTGAAGAGTATTTGAGGTTTTTTTTTTTTTTTTATTGGCATGAAATTTTTACCCCAACATATACAGGCATTTCTTTTGGGGTTCCTAAAACCAATTCCTGTTTGGGGAGTTTCCTTCACACATGACACCATACAATTCTTAGACACCAGTAGGGTGTCTGATAATTCAACTTCGTTCTGACACTGTCTACCCAGAGATAACATCAGATTCTGTTGCTTAAGGGTTCAGTCCTATAGGGTTGCTCCCATCCCTAACTTAAGATGCTTGTGGCAAGCCTCGGGCTGCTGTTGCCTGTCCTTCTGATCAGCTGGCTGCAGATTAGAGGTGCTGCCTGCTTGAGCTCCTTTAATTTGCTAGAGCGGCTCTTAGGACTCAGGGAAACACTTACATTCATCAGCCTATTAAAGGATGTGATCAGTTTGCAATGACATGGATGGAACTAGAGGGTATTATGTGAAATAAGTGAAGTAAGTCAGTCTGAGAGAGACAATAATGAGATCTCACTTATATGTGGGATTAAAGAAACAAAACCAGAACATAGGGGAAGGGAGGGAAAAATAAGACAAAATAGCGAGGGAGACAAACCTTAAGACTCTTAATCATAGGAAACAAACTTGAGAGTTGCTGAGGGGAGGAACGTGGAGAGATGGGGTAACTAGGTGATGGGCATTAAAGAGGGATGTGGTATAATGAGCACTGGGTGTTATGTAAGATTGTTGAATCACGGAACTCTGCCTCTGAAACTATTAACACACTATATGTTAATTAATTTAATTTAAATAAGAAAGAAGGGGATAGAAAGAAAGGAAATAAAAGATCTAAGATAGGAATCAACATCCAGATAAAGAAGCACACGGGATGAGGTATGGGGAAAGGGCAGGGAACTTCCTCTCTGGCTGGGCCACTCTCCCTACATCTCCATGTGTTCATCAACAAGGAATCTCTCTGAAGCCAATCCTTCTGGGTTTTTATGAGGACTCCATTGCATAGTCATGGTTGACTAAGTCTTTTAGTCAATTATGGAACAAAATATTGTGTTTGGATTTTCTTTCTTTTGACCCCGTCTTAGTCTGTGCTGGTTGTTATAACAAAATACCACACTGAACTGCTTCTAGGGGGCTGAGAAATTGTATTCTCTCCATTCTGGAGGCTGGGAATCTGAGAGCACAGGACCAGCATGGCTGTCTTCTGGTGAGAGCATTCTCCTAGGTTGCAGACCTTGTGTCCTTCCACAGTGGAACACAGAGGGAGCTCTGTGGGATATCAGTTGTAAAAACACTAATCCCATTCAGGAGAGCTCTACCTTTATGATTTAAACACCTCCCAAAGACCCCACGTCCTAATACTCATCATCTTTGGAGGGTAGGATTTCCAAACACGAATTTGGGCAGGACACCAACATTCAGACCATAGCAGACTCCTTCCTTATGTAAAAGTACTACATTTTGAGGGGTCAACCAACAAATGAAATGACATCTATTATTAATTTTTAAAAACTTAAATTATAAAAATGGCAACTATAGGTAGGGAAATTGTCTCAGTACCGTTAAATGCCGTAACAGCACCTTAGTAGAAGAAGCACCCTGAACTGGATGGTTTCCTCCTAAATTTGGGGGAAGCCTTCAGGTGAAATGACATAGATCATGAGATAGACCACATCCTATGAGGTCCCAGGCAATTTCCCAGTGTTTTTTGGTTGGGTTTTTGCTCTATGATCTCAGCTCCATATTACTTTTTTTTTTTTTTTGAGAATGCAAGCATCTTATCAAATATGGAATGTTCATTATAGGGAGGCTGACTCCAATGGGCTCTGCTCACGTTTAAACCTTCTTGGGGGAACAGGTGTTCCTGAGCACAGCTGTAGTGCCAGGGGAAGCCTCCCAACTTCGCCAAGTCCACAGTGGGGATTTCCAAACTCTTCCTCCAGAGATCCGGTCAACGCTGGAGCATTGGCTTTTCCACAGCAACACCCCAATCACTTTAAACCCAATTAGGAGATTGGGAATATTTCTTCATTTTTCGTTGCTTCTCTTGGACCAAATCAGAACGAAATCTGGAGATACTCAGAAAAAGCATTATGTAAGAGCTTAATAATAGGAACTTAGAATTAAAAACAGAAATGAAACGTATCCGTAAACCATAATGAGTTGTAACAACCCATAGTAACTCACGCAGACTTTGTCACATATCTTTTCAGTCACATGTTGTGTGCATGTGAATGTATGTATACATGTATGTATGTAGCTGTGTGTGCACACACTTGTTTCCTTACTGGGTCATGTGACTCTGAACAACAGCTACTGTGGGCAAATTACTTAGCCTCTCTGAGACTCAGCTGCAAATGGGAATAATGGTATTGACCCTTCCAAGCCTGGAGGGGATTAAATGAGGTGATGCTATAGAAAGTCTTGTACATTGCCTGGCACATAGGAACTGGCAAGTAAAGGACAATTGAATTAAATAGAAGTGAAATGACCCACAGTATTACTGAGGCTACAAGTGAGAGAGGGAATCGTGGGGTTGGATGTCACAAGTGGCCAAAGGCCACCCCTCTTCATTCTTGGAAAGTAAGTGAGCCCACATCCCCATGATGCTGGGTGACAGTATCTGTGTGCTCTCTGGACCCTTGCCATCTTGATCTCTCAGGATTGTAGACCATATGCACAGCCAGCTCCCTTGCGGTGGGACAAGGATGGCAGCAATATCTTTCAGAAGAAACTCACATCTCCTTGTTTAACCTTTATACTGGACTATAAGATGCTCTGTGGTCACTTTTAATTATTACTTATTTTGATAAGTTCTCTCATTTTGATAAAAGGAACTGCTTTCTCTCCATGATCTTAAGACAGGGAGCATAGAAGCTGGTATTGATCGAGTGGTAGGTGGGATAGTAGCCGTTAACTGCAGGCTGGCAGTGATCACTGGGGGACTCTGGGAGGGCTCATCCCCTTACTAGGCCCTCCAGGAGGGTCTGAAGAGAAGACTTGAGTGTCGGGAAAAATCTGAATAGGTCTTTTTAGTCATAGGGGCCTTGAATGCCTAGTGTGGTATATTTAACAGACTAAATGGATCTTTGAGTCATTCTCCAGTGCATTTAAGAGATTGACTTGGATAGTCCCTTCTTAAATGTGTTGCTGAGAGAATTGAGAGACTTCCTGACTCACAGGAAAAAATCTCTTGTTGTTGCACATGTGGTTTCTTGAACTCCTGAAAGGCACATCACTGAGAGCCCTGGTGGGAAGGTTCCTGCCCAGAGATGCACTGATTCTTACAAGATGGGCCACGTGCTGCTGGGATTGAATGAGACTCAGGAAAGGGTTTAACACCAGCAAAAATCTTACCCAGACTCTTAGTAGCAGAAAATGATCCTAGTTCTCTGGACAGAATGAGCCTCAAAGGGTTTAGGGTTTGGAAGCTAACAGTAGTTTTGCATAAAGCAGTTTACAGGTTTAGGGTCCCGATCACAACAGATTAGTTGGAATGCCACTGTGAGCTTGTAGAAAATGTCCAAGTTCGTAAACTGCTTTGGTGTATTGTCACATAGAAACTTTCTTAGAATGTGTTCTACGTAATAGGATGTTTTGGCAGTTTGGGGAGGTCAGAGAGTCTGGGAGACATTCCCCTCTGATCCACTGCCAAGCTTGGTAGCTGACGGTGTATTTTAATTGGTTTGTATTCATTAATTAAATGTAGACATTTGTTGTTCATTTTGTTGGGTTTTGGAGGAAGGAGATCTCAAGAGACCCCAAGCTGTCTCTTCGCTGTCAGCCTCCTAGAGGAGGCCCACAGGGGCCGTTCTTCCCGGGGACTGTGGGTTGAGACCACATACCCCCCCCTCCTTCCTGTTCCAGAGCCTGTTGCTCTCTTTACACATGTGTGTTCTTAAGTAAAGATGGTGAGTGTGATGAATTAGTTCTTGGACTTTGCCCGATATAACTGCTAGTTCCTGCCTGTGCCTCTGACTTCAGGTGACACAGCCCTGTCTTTGGAAGCGATGCTTCCACATGCTCTAGCCATGTGCCTGTGTGGACAGAGGCAGCCATCACTGCCATCACTGCCCATTGCAAACAGAGAAGGGAGAAATGGGGGAACACGTATCCTGTGCTGAGCACCAGCCTCCCAGATACCAGGCTAGTCCCTGTTGTCTTGCCCTTCCTCCTCACAGAGGCCTTTGAATGTCATTCTCAGCATTCGGGGAGGGCAGTGGGCCCCAGGGGAGAGGCAGAAAGAGTCCAGGCGTGTCCTGTGCCACGCCTGTATTGGCAAGCGCCTGCCAGTACAGGTTCATTGCTAAGCCGCCCGAGCTCTCTAGGTTACGAGAAAGCCTACACTTGAGTGATCCTTTTCAGTTCATTAAAAACCAGACTTAATAATCCAGCACGCACAGTCTCAGGGCTGGTAGAGCCTCTGCTGGGATCCACCTCTCACTTTCAGACTGATCCGGGACCCCACTCCTCCTCAGGAGCTATGAGGGGTGCAGTCATCATGGACCTTCTAACAGGTGGTCTTGGGAAGCATTTCCTTCTTCAGCTCAGTTTAGGGGTAGGAGAAGGTCAAGAGCAGCCCTTCATGGGCAGTTTCCAATTCTTTGGTCTGAATACCTGTGGGTCAAGGAGGAGCCACGCATAAAGCTGCCTTCTGATCCCTGTCTTCTTCCCAGGCCCCTCAATATGGGGCACTGATGTATTCTTAGTGTCTAGTAATCCCTTCACTGGTTCTTTTGTGCATTTTGTGAGCACTTCTAGATTTCAATGAAATTATCTAGTCCGTGCTTGAACCAGAGTGGTCTCTACAACTATGAGCCTGACCTTTTCTCAGGTAGGCTGGGTTGAAATGGCTCACACACATCCCTTGTGGTGTGTGTGTGTCTGCAGGTGACATTCAGCCCTGGGGCCGGGGGGCGGGGCACATGTTCATGGAGACCCACTATGACTGCTCCTCTCTAGGGGGAGTCTGTCAGCGCCCTCGACCCCCGCCCCACCCGAGGACACACAAGTTCTCCTTGATGACTGACCTGTTTCTGAAATCAAGCCCAGCTCACCACACAGACACAGAATTGTCTCGAAGTAGAGGGAGGACGGGCGGGAGCAGGGGGGATGGCGGTGACGCAGAATTGACTCCTGGCCTTGCGGCCTCCTGATGTCCTGTCTTGGGCAGCTGGAAAGGAGAGGGTGGACAGTCCCCAGGACAGAGGTGGGCAGGGCAGGAGAAGGCGCCCGCCCCGAGGCTCAGGAAGGGGGAGGTTTCTGGGGAGACTCTCAGAGGGTCAGGTGGGGCCTGAGTATTTCCCATATATACCACAAAAGTGGGAGCCCCATGAGAGCTGTGCTTAAGGTCCCATCCCAGAGCTGTCTCCGGCACTCTGTGGGAGAAATGCAGGGAGAAGGACACCTCTCTCACCACCTGCTCTGCATTTTCAACATCCTGAACTGTTGTTTGTGCAACTTTATCTGAAGAAAGGGTCTGCTCCTAAAAGGGTTTGGAGTAAATGTAGGCCAAGACCGCCTACTGTACCATGATTTAATTAGATCAAATGAATTCATTTCACTTCCAGCAAGACTGAATAACATTTGTCTCTTATCCCTGCTACACTCTACTCCACCGTAGTTTAAAAAAGCTTCTGTCATCCCCCAGCCAAGGGCTTACCCTCATCACCCATTGTCACTGCCTCAACAGCGATGGTGTGGAAGCTTCTGGTTCCTTAAGCAGATGTGTTGAGTTGGGTTATGCCCCTGTGGGTAGGGAGTTCATCTTAAAGGGTCTACTCATGGGGGTCGTTCCCACAGGTTTATGCCTGGTCCTGGGCTCACCAGAGCAGGCATGCTCTGGACATCAGCTGCATGAGAACCTTGCTCTCAATATCCTCACTGAGGAGGACACTTCTTGACTCACTGCCGTTACAGAAACTGCCTGAGAAATCGGCCACAGACCTCAGACAGCCAGTCGTTCAATTTCAGTTAAAACTCTGTGACTTCAGCATAAGGGCTCAGTAACACCTATGGAAAAGAAATCCAGTCTTTGTTCCTTGTGAAACCCCAGCCAGTGGAGGGACAAGATGGCTTTAAAAGGGATGATAGGTAGATAGATAGATAGATAGATAGATAGATAAAGAAATAAAAAGGGTGCAGATGTCCACCAGTGTCCTCCAGAAGACAAGCATAGTGGTGTCCTCTCACCTCCCCGAAAGCCTGCTTGCCAAGCACAGAAAGGAGGTATGTCAGTGGCATACTTTGCCAGGGAATCTGAGCCAACAGTGTTGTCAGGACAATAATAAATAAACTTAAGATACACAGTTTTATTTTATTTAGATTTTCTGTTTATTTGAGAGAGAGCACAAGCGGGCGGAGAGGGCAGAGGGAGAGTGAGAAGCAGACTCTGCGCTGCGCAGGCAGCCCATTGTGGGGCTCGATCCCGGACCCTGAGATCGTGCCCTGAGCCAAAAACAGATGCTTAACTGACTGAGCCACCCAGACACCCCTAGATATACAATTTTAAAGAAATGTTTTGTGAAAGGGGAAGAAACAAAAGAAAAATGACATTTTTACCCAGTTCTCTTAAGGATTTTGAAGTGATATTGCAGAAAGATGTGGAAAGATGTTTTTATTCCTCTGCTCTGAGCAACAGGCAGGGCAGAATGAGGGCAGGATATTTTGGGCCTGCACATTTGAAATTGCCAGCCTCCAGTCTAGAGTGGGTTGCTAAGTGACCCAGCGACTTGGTCCACTCTGAGCTTCTGTCTCTTTCTCTATAACATGATTATTGATTGTGTGAATTAGTGGTTTTCAGCTGTGTTATTTTCACTTGCCCTGAAATGCCCTGCTCAAGTGAAGTTTTACCCACAAAAGTAAACAGACAGGCCTATTCACTGATCCTTCCTCCTTCTCTCAGCCGAAAGGACACCAGGAAGCCTGGGAAAGAGCCTTATGATGGTGATTTCTGGGGATGCCTCTCACTCTGGAAAGTTGTGGGATCTACCCCCTCCCAGCAATGTTTACCCAATAGGGATTCCTATTTGGGGTTCAATTCAGGCCTGAAGGGTTTTGACCTGAAATGATCCCTATGGTAAGTATTTTTATATCAAAGAGGTGGCGATTGCCTTTCAAAGAACTAATAAAAAAGGAAAGAATGGTGACTTCCTGTCTTATTTCCTATATAATAAGTCAGTCTATTAAAAAACGTGTAAGATGTGAATATTACCTGAGCCTACTTAGCCCCCGCATTTCAGATGTGCTACAGCAGGACTGAATTTTAGTGACATCAAGGTTATCACATAAATAGTTACTTCTAATATGAATATCAGGATAATTGCATTTAATATGCAGTTGGGTATTATTCTGTTTTATTTTGTGACTTCAGGTAAAAGCCAGAGAGAGTAGACGAGAAGCACACTGTTGGTACATGAAGCTCTGTGACCTGAACGTAGTGTTGCTTTAGCATGATATATGGACGCACGTTTGCTGTGCAACTGATTTTTTAGGTATTTGTATGTACTTGGTTTTATGTTTATTATCATATAACATAGAGGTATATATTTGTGTTATCTTATTCTATTTCATGTTTGTATAAAGAACCATTAGCCATATAACATAGGTTCAGTATTTAAAGCCATTCTGATTTCTTTGGGCTTTTAATCATGGATTGAATAGTGAACCTCATGTCCTTGTATGCACACATACACACACAGGACCCATTTTATCCTCAGGCAATTTTAGCACCCACAAAGTAGATGATATTTCCCCTAATTTGCTTGATTGAAAAAAAAGAAAAAGAAAAAAAAAAGACTTCAGGGGCCCCTGGCTGGCTCAGTCAGTGGAGTGCGCAACTCTGGATCTCAGGGTTGTGGGTTCAGGCCCCACATTGGATGTAGAGATTACTTAAAAATAAAATCTTAAAAAACAAAATAAAACCTGAAAAATGTTGCTGTTTCTCCAAAAATGCAATTTTATGTACCTGGAGAAAATGTCTCATGTATCCATGGAGACGTGCCCCTGCTGGCCTGGAGGGTGGCGGCCCAGAGGGCCAGCCAGGGGACCTCCAAGTGCCAAGCACCCAAAGGGCAAGGATGGGAGGAGTTCTGTTTCCTGAGGCAGCCCTGAGCTCGGGGCAGGGACAGCCGCGTCAGGGCCACTCCTGTGTGTTCCTACCCATCCTGTGGGCCTGGGGAGAGGAGAGCCCTGCCGGGGCTGAGAGCCTGGGGGTCTGTCCTTGCACCTGGCCTCCTGTCACCTGGAGCACGAGGCTGCCTCAGCCCTACCTGCGGGCCCTGCCAAAGCTCTGTCCCGCTTGTGTTCAGTGCTGAATGCTCCAGCGATTATTCACTAGGAGAACTAATTGCAGGGTGGAATTTCTGGCCGTATCTGCTTTCCAGAACAATTTGCGGAAACCTGATTCTGTTCTTTTTAAATAATGGGGCTGCCGGGTAATGCTGTACATTAAGCTGTGTGTGTGTGTGTGTCCTTTCATTGGTGGTTGTTGCCTGGTTTTTTCATTCCTCCAGCTCAGCATTGAGAGGCTCTGAGAGTATTCCTCAGGACTCGTGGAGGGGCCCGCAGCCAGGTTACCTGTGAGGGCCTGTGTACATGGGCAGGGACTCTAGGCAACCCACAGCAAGAGTGGATTTGTTATGGACGCTGGGACTCCTGTCAGCAGAGAGCTGGGCCACCCACTGGTCAAGGAGTCTTAGGATGAATCAAAGAACCTCCTGGGCCTCATTTTTCTTGGCTTGTGAAGCAGGTGTAGGATTACATTCCCAGTTTCTCTCTCTGAAAGACGGGAAGAACTTGAGATTAGGACTTCATGAGGCACCCATGAGTGGAGAAGGACTCAGCCCTGGACCGGGTTCCAATGCAGTGGGAGTGTGGGCCCTCAGGGAGGGCCATGGAGAGCTCAGGCTGTCCCCAGGGTCCAGCCATTGGGTAAGCGAGAGAGCAGTGTCCCCAGTGACTCCATCACTGTGACCTTAAACACACTTCCTGATGGCCCTGCAGAGCCCCCTCGACTTCCAACCTTGGAGAAGGTAATAGGCTTGAGGCCCAGCATCCCTGGTCTACCCCGTCAGTAATTTGTTATAAAGTGTTAAATGCTACATGATTGCAAACCATGTTGTTATTCCGTGTTTGACAGATCCTGCAGGTCCTATGGAACAGCAAATCCCTCCCTGAGACATTCAGCATTCACAATAGGCAGGGCCCCTTGGGTCTCATACCTGAAGCCCCCATTTGATAACCCAGCCTTCCTGGCGAGACTGTTGCGTTCACATTCAGGGTGAGATTTCAGTGCACACTGGGTGCCTTGTGTCGTTAGCAATCATCCAGCCACAGATGGGACATGTGCTCCTACTATCAAGGACAGATTTCTGAGTAACCACCTCCTGCCAGCCTACTCCTGTCTGCAGTTTCTGTTATAATAAACACCCTCCTTGCTTTCGTGTCTAAGGTGTGGTTCCTGTGACTAGAATATAACACGAGTACCCTGGTTGACCTGAAGGAAACTTTGGGTTGTGTGTGAAGAGATCCTTGACTCAGTGGCTCTCCACCCTTCACCTCGGGCTTCCAGTCTCCCCGGCTTTGTGAGGCCTTGGCTGAAGGGAAGCCCCACCTCCCGCCTTCAGCAGCAGCAGAGCACTGGGAGAAACTGGTGTGAGCCAGAAGGGTTTGGATTGCAGCCCAAGCCCGCCACTCAGGGGCCAAGGGAAGGTGCACCTTGCTTCTGTCTCTGACTGTACTTTCTCTTCTGCAAATTGGGAATGAAGCATAGCTCCAGGGCTGTTATCAGGTCAAAAGGGACAGTTTGTGCAGATTGCCAGTGTTGGCTGGGGATGATCGCTCAGCGGGTAGCTGCTGATACAGGCTCTAGCTGTTATGATCACACATCCCTGCCCGTGAGCTCTGACCCCCTGACGGGCCCAAACCCAGCACGTCCGTCCATTGCCAGGGATGCCACGAGATTGTGCTTCTCCTCTGTGCAGCTCCCTGTCATGCTGAATGAAGCCCGTGCTCTGAGGCCTCCTGGGCTTCTGTCTCTGTCCAGGTGCCTCCCCACCCCCTCCTCCTTACTCGTCCACACCAGCCACTGTGGATGTCCCTCTATTCAAGGAACCACCCTGACTTGCTCTTGGCTTACAACTTTTGCATCCACAGCCACTGTGGATGTCCCTCTATTCAAGGAACCACCCCAAACTTGCTCTTGGCTTACAACTTTTGCATTTGATTTTCACTCTGCTCAGGAAGCTCTTTCTCCAGATCCTCACCATGAGGCCCTCAACACCATGTCTCCCCCTTGACCACCATGGCCACCTCGGCACCCAGGCCTTCTGCTGGGCCTACTGACCCAGCATCCCTAACCCCGTCTACCTCTGTGGGACTGCTTTCTGTTCTGCTTTCTCAGAATGATTTACAGAATTGGCGATCTCCAGAGCTGAGAGGGTAGCTCCTCCCAGACAAGGAGCAGGCTTACATTCTTCTCGCTTTTAAAATGCAGGGCTCTTCATCTGTGATAGCGTCCCAATGGCTTTGGCATCCCTCTGGGCTGCCCAAGGGCTCACAGGCTCACAGGGAACGGAACACAGAGGCTAGTGCTGTTGTTTGTTGTGCTGGGGGTAGCCAGTTGTCTTGCTGGGGTGAATTAAGTCTCATTGTCTGCCTTTGTAGCTTGTAGCAACTTTCCTTCTGGCCATCCACTATGAGGTTTTGGTTCTTGCCTGACAGATGGCTGCAATGAGCAGCAGAAAAATAAAATCTCTGGCCTAATACTCTCTATTTTTCTTCTTAACCCTGTCTGGCAGTCTCCATCATACCCACCAGCACCAGAAGCTTCTCTAATACTGTATGAGCGTTTTCCTCCACTGCCCATAAGCCCCAACCCAGGAACATAGGAGTCTGCTCTGACATGCCATTGGCCACACCCTGGACACCTGGAACAGCAGCCCCAATCAGGGTGTCAGGTAGCACCCAGTAAGCACTTGCTGAATGAGATAATGAACTGTGTGCAGGACAGCAGGTGGCTCAAGGGACCATCTTTATCTCAGTGATGACCTCCACCTCGGAATTTCTGGGAAGGTCATGTTTGTCATGGACTGGATTGTGTTCCCAGTGTGTTCCCCCACCCAAACTCATACACTGAAACCCTAGCCCCCAGTGTGAGAGAGGACCTTTACAGAGATAATTAAGGCTAAATGAGGTCATAAGGAGGGACCTGAATCTAATGTGACTGGCATCTTTATAAAAAGAGGGAGACACATCAAAGATGTGTGTACATACCGAGAAACCACCAGGGGAGGACACAGGGAGAAGGGATCTGCAAGCCAAGGAGAGGCCTTGGAAAATCCAGGCCTGCCAACGTTATGATCTCAGACGTCCATCCTTCAGAGTTGTGAGAACATCTGTTTCTGTTGTTTAAGCCACCAGGTCTGTGCTGACGTATTTCGGCAGCCCTAGCAGACATGCTGGAAAGAAATACAGGCAGGCTTTGCCTCCTCACACCCCACAGATACCCGTTTTGTTTTGTTTACAGATTGAAGGTTTGTGGCAACCCTGCGTCCAGCAAGTCTGTCAGCACCATTTTTCTATTGGCATTAGCTCACTTCGTGTCCCATTTTGGGGAATACCACGATTTTTCTAACTTTTTCATTGCTATTATATTGTGATGATCTGTAATCAATGATTACAACTCACTGAAGCCTCAGATGATCAGCCTTTTTTAGCCATGAAGTATTTTTAATTAAGACATGTCCATTACCTTTGTAGATGTAATGCTGTTGCACACTTGATAGACTCCAGTATAGTGCAAACATAACTTTTATATGCACTGGGAAACCAAAAAATTCATTTGGCTCACTTCATTGTGCTTCGTCTTATTGTGGTGACCTGTTACCGAACCTGTCATGTCTCCACGACCATTTCACGCACGTGGGCTATTTCTTAGAACACTGGAAGTAGGAGCAGATCTCTGATTTTGCTAACTTACTTTAACTTTTGTAAACCTGAATCCAAGTTTGGGAGAGAACGTGGGTCCTAAGGCAGGTAGCTCACTTCCTAGTGTAATTGTGATTTATGGATACAACCTAAGGGATAGGGCTCTTCGTGCATCATGGGAGGGCCGGGGCCTTGGCTGCAGTGGAGAACAGGACACGGCCCTGGTTTCATGAAGTCTGTCCTCTGAACTTGGAGACAGAGAGGCCATAGGGAGACACACTGAGAGCAAATCCAGGGGAGGCGAGAAGGGAGCCCCGTAGGCTTTCAGACAGCTGGACAAGGAAGACCACCCTGGGGGTAATGTGCATTGGGAAACCAGGGTGATCAGACTAAAGTTCTCGTGGGTGGCTCCCAAGACTGGCTTGAACTGAAATACCCCAGACATGCCTTGAGCCTAGGGAGCATGGTCTGCTGTGACATAGGAAAGAGGAGGTGTGCTCAGCTGGGAGTCAGAGGACCAAGGCTTTCCTTCCAGCTGTGCCACTGGATGGCCCAAGCTTACGTCTCCATTGTAAGGAAAGAGAGTGTGATCAGAGCAACCAGACTCAGGTTGTCACGGGTGAAAAATCCAGCCCTAACACCAGACGACCACAAATGCAAACTTTGGAACTGGTTGAAGAATGGGGAGGAGAGCCTTTTGCTTTCAGAATCTGGCTTAAATATAATTAAAAACATTAGTTATGAATCCTTTGAGACTACAGTGAGATGATTCCAAGGTACATCCATGAAGTGTTCCTGGCGTCAGGGGTTTCTAGTCTTATAGATTGGAATTGTCCAAAATGGGACACTTTGGAGAGCGAAAGAAGTACTGCTCCTAATTTGCTCTCCTGGGAAAACGGAGCTGTGTGGTCAGCCTGTTGATATGGGAGACAACATATATTTGAATAATGATATGTTGGCGAGAAATTAAGAGTTGTTCATAAAAAGGTAATATATTATGCAAATATGGGTGATGTTGTACCGCCCCCACCATCCCCAGGAGGTTGTTTCTCATTCATTGGGTGAGTCTGCATAAGTCACTCTCAGAAACATTCATGGTCCCCAAAGTTGTCATTGACCATCCTCCTCCTCCTCTGAGTCCCCACAGAGAACACCTGAGTGACAGCGCCTAGCGTGAAGGAATCGGGGGAGGCTCAGACAGACTCTAAGGAAGCATGACTGAGGGGAAGAGTGGGGGCTGAGGAGCTGTCTGTAGACCAACCCTGGGGTAGGGAGTGTGGTCCTGGATAGGGTGGCAGCCACGTTTGAAGATTCTGTGTCTCTAGTGCAGGAATAGTAATAATAGGAATCAGAGCAATGCCTCATGTCTCCCCCTGCCCCCCATGTTATCATCCCTCAAATTCTGGCAAGTTGTGCCACCCCTCAGGTCTGGGCAGCGACTGTGACTGGTTACCGCAGCCCATGTTTTTGCATACTTGGTCACGGCCATTTGTGGTGTCGCCACTTTGCACGTGTTGAGTTTGAAGTGCCAGTTAAGGTGTCTTTGGAAGGGTCACTTGATTGTGCTGAAGAGAGATGGTGCAGTAAGACAGGGGAAACAGCAGCAGCATGTAAATTTTATATTAATGGACCGATTACTCATCCCTGAGAAATGACCACAAGCCCACATTCCCTTGCCCCCATCAGAACTGTGTTTGCATCAGAGTGACAGCTGAAAGAAACCACTGACTGAATACAAGTATGGAAGAAATCCAGAAGTGATACAGAAGTATGAGGTCATAGTTTACTTGGCCGCTTACTTTTGTTCTTATGGCTGTTTAACATAAATGATGTGTCCCGCAATCACAGAGACTGCAGTGGGGAAGTTTATGTCGACCTGGCTAGGCCATAGGATCCAGGTTTGGGTCAAAGACATCTGAAGGTTGCTGTAGAGGTATTTTTAAAAATGTAACTAACATTTTAGGATTTATTTTGCTTATTTGAGAGAGCGTGGGCACATGAGTGGGGGGAGGGGCAGAGGGAGAGGATCACAGATCTCAGACTCTGTGCTGAGCGTGGAGTCTGATGTCGGGCTCCGTCTCATGACTGTGAGATCATGACCTGAGCTGAAATCAAGAGTTGGACACTTAACCAACTGAACCGCCCAGGTGCCCCAAATGGGATTAACATTTTATTTTCACCTATTTTTAAAGATTTTTTTTTTTTTATTTGACAGAGAGAGACACAGCAAGAGAGGGAACACAAGCAGGGGGAGTCAGAGAGGGAGAAGCAGGTTTCCAGCCAAGCAGGGAGCACAATGCAGGGCTTGATGTGGGGCTCGATCCCAGGGCCCTAGGATCATGACCTAAGCTAAAGGAAGGCACTTAATGACTGAGCCACCCAGGTGCCCCTGTGATTAACATTTTTAAATCAGTACACCCCTGAGTAAAGCAGATCACCTTTCTTAAAGATGGGCCTCAACTGATCAGTTGAAGACCTTCCAAGATAGACTTAGGTGACCCTAGGAAAAAGGAATTCTGCCTTCAGAGTGCCCTTGGTGTGAGCCATAGGATCGACTTTTCCCTAGGCCTCCAACATGCCAGCTTACCCTGCAAATCAGACTTGTCAACCCCCACAATTGTGCAAGCCAGTCCTTCAGAGACATACAGATACAGATATGTAGATGGAGGTAGACGCAGATGTAAAGACACGCACATACCCTCTTCAGGTTCTGTGTCTCTGGAGAGCCCTGACTCGTGCAGACACTCGGATTCAGTAAACATGGTGGCGGTCTGGCTCTGGAGCTTCTTGCATCTTGGGCAAGCCGTGCACACCTCAGCATAGCCTGTGATGAAACGACAACAGTGCTCCATCCTCACGGGGCTATCAGGAGGGTTCCAGGAGACCACGCAGTCGGAGCGTTCTCCCAGGAGCCAGGCTCCAAGAAAGCTCGGATGCCAGGTTCCAGGGAAAGCCCTCAGCACACACGAACACATTCATTGTCCTCTTGCCCCGGGAGGGTTACCCGTGAGCATGCTCCTCACTTCACAGAGAGGAAACTGAAGCTCAGAAGAAAGGTCAGGGTGTGCTCCAAGTCACCCAGCTGTGCTCCCAGCCCCAGCGATCTGTAAAGCGAGAGCCTCACGCTCGCAGCCCACTCTGCTCCATGCTCGGTGGACCTTCCTGGCAGGACATAGGAAATTCACAGGAATTCCAGCCCCCTAGTTTCACCTCCCGGAAACAGGAAAGAGCGCAATCAGCTCACAAGCACTAGCTGCTCATTTCGTGTTTTCTCCTCCTCCCACCTCGGTTCTCTCTCATTCCACACCTCTTTGGAGCAGTATAAACACAGCTCCCCCAGGGAAGCCCCCTGATAGGAGGAAACTAAAACTGATGAGTGTGTCCGCACGGGTTGATGAGACTGTTTCTGAGCAGAAGGAAGGTACAAGCACCACGATGGTTGAAACGCCAGCCGACCTCCCTTAAGATGTGCGTCCGGTAGAATGAAGACCTCGGTCATCCTGTGAGGAAGCTTTGACTTGGGAGAGAAATTTTCCTACAGCAAAGTCTGTCCCTGTCACGTAATCTCAAATGAACTGTGTTAACTCTTCCTCTCAGAATCAGAATGGGAGTGCAGATCTGAATTTGTCTAGATTTCTTTCAGCCCAAATTTCTTTCTGCAGAATATAATCTCATTTCCCATCTTAAAGAATTCATTAAAAATAACTAAATTTTATTACTGTTTAAAAGATTTATGGCAGCAGGTATTTTTAATCTTCAGTTTTACGGATCTTTAATCAATATTAGAACAATAACTAAACTGTAGAGATACAAGAAATTACCTGTTATTTCATTTAACTTAATTGCATTGACTTTGTTTTTAAATTAAATCTTGAGTAAATTAATTTATGTATCTGGGTTGTGTATAAAGCTGAGGAGAAACAATAATGCTTTATGTATTTGCAGGTTAGGATGAGCCCTGTTCTCATGAAATACTCACTCAGGAGGCTCCGACTTCCTACATGCCCTCAAGAGACAAGGCACTCCCTAGACTGTGGGCTAGGGTGGTGGGAGGGGGAAGATCACAGAATTGATTTCCTGATTTCCAACAGTAAAACCTAAGTTCTATGAAGGCAGGACTTCTCTTCTCTTCTCCTTTCTTCCCGTCTTTCTTTCTGTTGTCACTTTGCAAACTGGAGGGTTTTTTGGTTTGTTTAATTGAAGTATAGTTCACATACAATGTTATAGTACTTCAGGTGTACAACATACCAGCTCAACAACTCCACACATTACCCATTGCCCACCATAGTAAATGCACTCCCCACCCATCACCAGACAAGGCCACCCAGTATCACTGACTACATTCCTCGTGCTGTACCCCGGCACCCTGTCCCCATGGCTCATTTACTCCACACGTGGAAGTTTGTATCTCTTAATCCTCTCTGTCTGTTTCTCCACCCGCCACCTCCCCTCTGGCAATCATCCCTTTGTTCTCTGTATTTAAGTGTCTGTTTTATTTTCTGTCGGTTCTTTTGTTTTGATTTTCAGATTCTACGTAAAAGTGACATCGTATGGTGTTTGTCTTTCTGTGTCTGGCGTTTTTCACTTAGCATGATACTCTCTAGCTCCATTTGTGTCATTGCAAACGGGAAGATCTCATTCTTTTTGGTGGTCGAGTAATATTGCATTGTATATTACATACCACATCTTTATTTTTATGGACACTTGGGCTGCTTCCATATGTTGGCTATTGTATATAATGCTACAGTAAACATAAGGGTGCGTGTATCTTTTCAAATTAGTGTTTTCATCTTCTTTGGGTAAATATCTGGTGATGGAATTACTGGGTCATATGGTATTTCTATTTTCAATATTTTGAGGAGCTCCCATACTGTATTCTACAGTGGCTACCCCGATATACATTCCCACCAACAGTGTAAGGATGTTCCTTTTTCTCGTTGACACTTGTTATTTTTGTCCTTTTGATTCTAGTCATTTTGACAAGTGTAAGGTGATATCTTACTATGGTTTTGATTTGTGTTTTCCTGATAACTAGTGATCTTGAGCCTCCTTTCATGTTTCTGTTGGCCATCTGTATATCTTTGTAAAAATGTCTAATCCAGTCCTCTGCCCATTTTTATTTGGATTATTTGTGTTTTGGGTGTTGAGTTTGTATAAGTTCTTTAAATGTTTTGGATATTAACCCCTTATTGGATATACCCTTTGCAAATAACTTCTCCCATTCAGTAAGTTCCCTTTTCCCTTTTTGTTTTGTTGATAGTTTCGTTCGCTGCACAGAGCTTTTTAATTTTGGTGTAGTCTCATAGATTATTTTTGCTTTTGTTTTCCATGCTCAAGCAGACATATCTAGGAAAATGTTGCTATGGTCAATGTCACAGAAATGACTGCCTATGTTTTTTTCTAACAGTTTTATGGTTTCAGTTCTCACATTTAGGTCTTTAATCCATTTTGAGTTTATTTTTGTGTGTGGTGTAAGAAAGTGGCCTAGTTTTATTCTTTTACACATAGCTGTCCAGTTTTTCCAGAACCATTTATTGAAAAGACTGTCTTCTCCCCATTGTATGTTCTTGCCTCCTTTGTTGAAGGTTAATTGACCATATAAGTGTGGGTTTATTTGAGGCTCTCTCTCCCCTCTTCCACTGATCCGTGTGTCTGTTTTTATGCCAGTACCATACTGTTTTGATTACCACAACTCTGTAGTATATCCTGAAATCTGGGATTGTGACATACCCAGCTTTGTCTCTTTCTCCAGGTCATTGTTGTTATTCAGGTCTTTTGTGGTTCCATATAAATTTTAGGACTGTTTGTTCCAGTTCTGTGGAAAATGCTCTTGGTGTTTTAATTGAGATTGCATGTGGGTTCTTTTTTTTTTAATTTAAATTCAGTTGACTAACATATAGTACATTATTAATTCTTGATGTAGAGTTCAGTGATTCATTAGCTGCATATAACACCCAGTGTTCACATCACGTGCCCTCCTTCATGCCCGTCACCCAGTTACTCCATCCCCCCCACCCACTTCCCTTTCTGCAACCCTCAGTTTGTTTTCTGGAGTCAACAGTTGCACATGGTCTGTCTCCCTCTCTGATTTCTTCCCACTCAGTTTTCCCTCCCTGTCCCTATGATCCTCTGTGCTATTTCTTATATTCCACGTATGCATGAAACCATATGGTAATTGTCTTTCTCACTGCTCCATCATCAGCCTTTAGAATAATGCCAGCTAGCACTTAATAGGAACTTAATAAAGATATGTTGAATGAATGAATCATTTGTTTATCAATTTATAGTTTTCTACAATCCCCCAATATGATACCAATGATGATTGGCACTCAACAAGAATAAGAAGTGACAATTTTATATCAGAATATGTGTCTATATTACTGAGATTGTCACATTGCCTTCTGCATGGTGAGATAGTTATGAAATAATCTCTTTAAAGATGAAGCTGTCAGAGTAAATTTGCTTTTTCAGATATTAAGGCATACCACAAATCTATAGTGACTAAAGATTGTGGTCTTGGTACAAGTAAAGGCAAATAACTCTGTATCACAGAATAGGGTGCCCAGAGTCAGACTTCCATGTAACAGGAGCTTAGTATATGTTTAGGTAGACCCACAAATCAATATGGAAAATTCCTATATAGAAGCTTCCCATATAGGGTAGAGAAAAACAAAACTGGATCCATACCAAACACTACGTACAAGACTTACAGACTTCACTGTGAAACACTATAAAGTTCGTTGAAGAATTCTGATTTAGGTATGGGAAGGACTTCTTAAATAAAACTTCAAGAGTACAAATTATAAAGTGAAAATTAACTTGATCACACCAAAATTAAGAATTTCTGATCAATGGAAGCTACCTTGGATAGCATTAACAGGCAGATGACAGATTGGAAGAAAACACCAGCAATACCAAGTAACAATATGCAAGGAGGAGCTTTTCCAAATCAACAACCAAGAGGAGCCCAGATGGGAAAACAGGCAAAGTATATAATCAGACATTTTACATAACAGGAAAGTCATAAGGCTAAAAAGCAAATGAAAAGATGCTCCAAGTCATTTTTAATCAGAGAAGCATGCATTGGAAAGCAATGGAATGGCCTTTTTTAAATAACAGAGAAAATGTGCTATCTCTTGCCCTAAGCCTTCACTGATAACTCTGGCCACAAAAACAGGAAGACTTAAGAAAATGGTATCTCCTTACCCCTTCCAGAACTGTGGTTTAGTAATAACAAGGAATGAGAAGGAACAAAGTTTAGTTTTGGTTCATAAGATGCAGAGAAATGCATGAGTGGGGGTGCTCTCTAAGAAGAAGGTGACAGGGGACCATAGAGGGGTGTTGGAAGACTCTGTGAGTAGAGAAGCTGCTGCGAGACCAGATTGGGCAGGAAGTGACCCTCTGGCCCAGTGGAAAGCCATAGAGGATGGAGGGAAAGAAGAGGATGTCCCTGGTCTCCCCTCTTGCCCCCGTATTGCAGCTGCTCCCACGTCTTCTTCCACTTCTGCTCAGGCAATCCAGGCAGATGACAGCTCCTGTATCTGTCCAGAAGGTAGAGATTGAAGAGACCAAAGACGCCCTCCCCCCTGCCACCCACCCAATGGATACTGACAAGGGAGAATAGGACAGGGTCTGCCCTACCCCACAGAAAGGGCATTCCAGGCCACTTCCTGGGGAGGTTCTGGGAAGAGTTAGGAAGCAAAGCAGTACAGGTCCCCTGAGCATCCTCACAGATAGTGGGGGTGGTAAGGTGAGCTGGTTTTGTGGTCATTTTCAGTGTCTACATGCCATCCGCCACTTTGTGTTTGGGGAAAAGTGTGTGTGTTTTCTGTGGATGGTGATGAGGAAGATATCAGTCTTGCAGGACTACATGGTAGAATTGCTTAGAATTCCCAGGCATGACTGACAAGTCAACCTGGCAGGAGCCTGTATCCCCATGGCCCCTGGAGCTAACGCCTGGAGGTTGCACGGAAGAGCTCCCTGATGTTGCCCTGTCACTGCTGAGTCACTGAGGTCCCATTGAGTGTTCACCAAGCACTCTGGGGGGTCAGTCATGACCCTGGCTCTGAGGATGCAGAGGTGGGCAAGCAGAGGAAGCCAGATCTAAGAGCTTATGTTCTTGTAGGGAGACACACCATACATATATTCTTAAACAGAAAATGATCTGGCAGCGAAAACCACTGTGCAGAGAACTAAAACAGCATGATGTGGTACAGAGGGACCGAGAGCTACTCCAGCCTGAGTCATGGGCAGAGGGTCTCAGAGAAGAAGCCTTTCAAGGTGGGACGCAAGTGAGGTGGAGAAGCCAGGCAGCTGGATGCTGTGGAGAAGGGGGCAGGGCCAGAGCCAGGGGAGCTTCTAGGAGCCGGGCCATGGGGTCTGGATTTTAGCCCAAACATGATGGGAAGTTGTTGGGAGGGTTTAAACTGGGGGTGGTGACATTTGGTTTCTGCTTTTTAAGACACCACCTCCTGCTGGGTGGGGCTTGGATTGTAGGTGGGTAGAGTAAATCCTGGGATATCAATCAGGAGACAGACAGCCAGGCAAGAGATGTTACGAAGTACATAAAGTGGCAGCAGAGAGATAACAAGAGGAGGAGAGATTTGATACATGTGCTGGGTTTTTCCACTGATTGGATGTGGGGCCAAGAAAAGGAAGAAATAAGGCAGGCTTAGGGTGGGATGCTAGTATGGTTTATCAAGCAGAGAAGAAGGGGATAGGGACAAGTTTGGGAGGGGGCAGGAGCAGGAAATCAAGAGTGATATCAGGGGGATGTTGGACTCGAGGTGAGTGGGAATGTCAGGCAGGCAGTTGGATATGGAAGTCCAGAGTTCCAGTGACTGGCCCACGCAGACGAATGCATTTCAGGAGAGGGTAAGTGGAGACAGAGACTAGAAGCAGTCCAGGCACATCTGTCGGCGGGGCTGCAAAGAGCCTGGTGAGGAAGGAAAAGGACTCGGAGAAGGTGGGTGGCAGGAAAGCCTTGGGAAGGCAGTACTTCAGAAGGAGTGAGCAGACAGCTGTGTAGAATATTCTTGAAGGCCAACGAACATAAAGCATACCTCCTGGCAGATTATAGAAATGTATATCAGACCGGTGAGCCCAAAGCAGACGAGGGAGCCTTTCAGGTGCTGGGGCTGGTCTGGGATCTTTT
Source organism: Mustela erminea (assembly GCF_009829155.1). Lineage (NCBI taxonomy): Eukaryota > Metazoa > Chordata > Mammalia > Carnivora > Mustelidae > Mustela > Mustela erminea. Next base: position 22,794,779 of record NC_045618.1, on the reverse strand, counting down.
ACACCTCACGCCCTCTTCACATGCCTATGGCATGAATACCCATTTAATTAACTAAGCTTTTCCTAGTCTACAAAATAGAATGTAGGCATTGCTTCAACCCTCTTCCTCACAAAAGGGGTCATAGCAAGGAAGCCAAAAAAGAAAGTAGAATGATGCAATAGAAAATTTGAAAGATCCCTGAGAAGCCCCTTTGAAAATCACCTTCCATATGTAACAAAGCCCAACTTCCTAAAGACCAAGCAACTCACATGAGTTTATAGTTGTAAGGTCAGGCCTAGAACATAGTACTTCTGCCTCTGAAGAGTACTGAAGAGTACTGCCTCTGTTGCTATGATGAATATTCTGGAAAAAAAATATGTCACTTCTGTAGTTGTTCTAGTTGTCAAATTCTTACCCCAACTTAAAAAGTGGGCCTCCACCTCTGACCCTGTCTCCTTGAGACCTTCTTTTTGGTACTTGTATGCAGGGGCTGTTCCCTCCTGCAGACTTGGGGAATCATGAGGCAGTATCTCCAGCCCTCGAGGCAACCATCAGTGTGCACAAGGGGGACGGTCCCAGGAGGTCTGCAGACCACAGGAGGCAGTTCTGAGTCTGAGTTGCTGTGAGGTCATCACCCAGAAGGCAGCTCACTGCACGTGCCAGAACTGGGGTCAGAGGCCAAGTGCACACCTGGAAATCCTAGCATCCCAGGATTCCAGGGTGGACCTGTGCCCCCTCCTTTCACACACTCAGATTTCAGGGAGCTGTTTGTGCTTTCTCCTCTTTACTTAAGGTCGTCTATTTAATGTGTTCCTTCCCTCTCCATTTTTTTTAAACCTTTCATTCTTGTGAAAGGATTTCTAACCTTTGAATCAAGAGGCTTGGGTTTCAGGCATTAACCTCTCCTTTGAGGGCCTCAAGGTTCTCATGCTTAAAACAAGGGCTCGGGGATACAACAGGGCTGTTCTCCCATCCAGCAGCGTCAGAATCATGCAGAAACTTGCTCCAAGTGCATGTTTTCTTGCCCCCAACCCCAGCTATACGAACTCCGAACTCCGAGTCTCTGGGGGTGGGTCCAGCCACCTTGTTTTCCCAGGCCCTGCTGGGATTCCAACACCTGCCGTGGGGTGGGAGGTGCGGCGTGAGAGCTCTTGGCTCTTGCCCCTGGTATGTCTGGGACGAATGACGTGCTTTCATCACTGCTGACGTCCTAGAGCAGTGGCAGAATCTTGGAATCTTGGAATCTAGAGATGGATTCAGCTGCGTGGATTTTAAACCGTATCCTCACCCTTTCTGTAGCTATCGAGAATCCTGAGACCCCGTAGGCACTGGTCGTGCCAGCGTTGGCACACCTTAGCTTAGACTGCGGGAGAGTGGGGATGGCGGACGTGGGCAGTAGAACAAGGCGGGTGGGCCAAACTGCAGCACTGGCTTTTGAGATTTTTCCCTCTTTCTTCTCCCCCCTCCCCAGTGTCTCTTTGCTGATATAATTGTGACAGGGATGAGAGAATAAGAAGGATTAGCATTTTCTGCTCCCTTTTCCCCATTGGCTCCTCTGAGCCACCTTCCTCTGTGTGGCTCTGCTCTGGGGCCCGTTGTGATGATCAGGATAACAGATGGATCTGATACGTAGAGGAAAACTAGAGGCTGGAATAATTTATGCTAGAAAGAGACGAAAGCTGTTGCCGAAGGGAAGATTGGAACGGTCCGAAGGGAAGATTGGAACAGTCAGAGAAGTGGACATGAGGAAAGCCTGCAGCTGGGTGGGTGAGGAAGCCTTAGGGCAGCTGATTTAATGTTGGGGTTTAGAGAATCACATAAGCACAAAGAAGTGACTCAAGCTGGGCTTCTGGGTGGCTCAGTCAGTTAAGCGTCTGCCTTTGGCTCAGGTTGTGATCCTGGGGTCCTGGGATTGAGCCCAGATTCAGGTTCTCTGCTCATCAAGGAGGCTGCTTCTTCCTCTGCCTGCAGCTCCCCCTGCTTGTGCTCTCTCTCTTTCTCTCTCTCTCTCTGTCAAATAAATAAATTAATAAATCTTAAAAAAAAAAAAAAAAGTGACCCAGGCTCCTTGTGTCTCATGGTACAATTCCCTGTTCTTCGGTGATCATCAGTGAAGGCATATGCTACGCATTTTCTTGCAGAGAGAGTTAGTTATGTTTCTTTTGGATGTTCCATCTGCTGAAATTGGAATTAGGGCACGAGCAAAAAGGTCCAGGATTTTTGAGGTATGTGATGTTAAGCCTCAGTAACACCAAACTAAGTGGGAAGAATTTGAGGTTTGGGAAATAAAATCACGGACTAAGATAGATGTGTTATCCTTATTGCTACATCTTTTCAGCCCAGTGAGTTCATATAAAAGAATTGCCTGACTTCATTTTTTATTTCTAAACTTAACCGTGCTAAAGACATTTAGAGGGTTGAAGTTTTGGTAGGGATTACTTTCAGACATGTTGAGATCAATTGTGTTTCGTAGGGGATACCACAGTAAGGAAGGAAACAGTTTTCCCATTTGACTGAACGTGAGGCTGAACATACTCTGATTACCAATTAATTCCTCAGCTGATTCTCTCAGTCTCTCCCCCATGTGAAGAAAGATGTGGCTTGGAGATGTTTAGTGTTGCTTATAGTAAATGCTGATAGATCTTCTGAGCATCCATTACACAGTGTTTAATGGGCTATATCCTCCCTTGAAAGTGTCATAAAATTGAAATTCATTACCAGCCTCTTTAAGACTTTAATGATGCTAGAGACCTAACTAGGTATAAAATTATGGTAATAGCTATATGACAACAGCCAGAGAGACTGAAGAGAGGATAGAATTTGGAGTTTGTGTCCCTGGACTTTGTAATTATATGGCACTGGAAAAGTCACTGAACCTCCTTGAGTCTCATTCTGTTCATGCATGTGGTGGGCCATTGAGCTAATATGAGGTGTTCTTTTAAACTACAGTGAACTGTACAAGTATTTGCTCTATGCCATGGAGAGCTTTGAGTCACTTTCTCAACACCTCTGTGAGGCCCTTTCCCTCACCACTCACACGGTTGCATTGTGTAGAAACAGCCTTGGCCCCTGGTACCCCTTTCCCATTATCACAGTTGATTGGCTGGTGGCTTACCCTAGAGGGGGCCAACACAGTTCCAACTGTGGAATATGGATGACCCCAACAAGAGGTACCTAAAGGATAATGTGTTTTGTTTTTTTCTGAGACTTTCAAAATGGTTCCTCAGGAGAGTCATCTCTGGAACCATCATCTGTTGTTGTCTATGGCCATCAATAGTCATTTGGCTACCTGAGAACACTGCTGTCCAGTCTGAAGCTTAGATCTCTTCTGGCCTTGGAGCATCTGCCCTCCCCTTATTTGCTTAAGCTCACCCATGTGGGTTTCTGTAGTTGCTGCCCAAAGCATCCTTTGGCATGATAGCCTCATATTTACATCAGTATAATATTCTCCTGTTTCTCAGCATCTGAAATTGTGGTTTAATGCATTAACACAAGGGAGGGAAAAAATAGGTATAAATATTGGACAGAGACAAAACTAGTAGCCTTTGCAACCAATATGCTAATTTACTTAGAAAATTAAAGAGGATCCATTCATTCAGCCAGTTATACAAAAAAATTAATTCTTGAGTGGTACTCAGGGTCTGGCTTTGTGGAATGACTTAGAATTAGGAGAGCATTCAACAAAGTGGCCAATTACAAGGTAATTATATAACAGCGGGCTTTCATGTTAAATAAAGCATATTATAGGTTCTTTGATAAGTTGGTTAAGTCTTGGCCATTACTGGACACTACCCGGCATGAGATTTATTCCTGGGGTCTTGGGCCAGTAGGAACCCCATGATTTCTTCTAAGGAACAAACCATTATCTAAAGACCTTTTCATATTCTATTCATTAGAGGGATTTTGCACTGCTGTGAAGTCGATAATACGTGTGACATTGCCTGCAATTTCTGTGTACCTCTGCCTTGTTTTTATTCAAAGAGTTTCTCACTGTTATGAATTCTGTGATGTACTGTGGGACTTTAGTTAAGTCTAAAGAACTTTCCACATTTACCACATTCAGGGGGTTTCTCAGCAGTGTGAGTGTCGTGACTTGCAGCATGTTGTTGATGTACATGGAATACCTTGCCATGTTAATCACAGTCATGGTGTATCTCCCCAACCAGAACTCCCCTCTGGGGTCTAAGGCTGCTCCCTCGACTAAAGGCCTGCCACACTCCTTACAGTCATTGGGTTTCCCTCCGTTATGAATTTTCCAATGCAGATTAGAAGTATGTTTTCTATAGGTGGACATTTTTTTCATAGCTGATCAGTGCACATCTTCACCGAAAATTTGGAAAATCTGTAACTCCTATTAGAGAATCAAGTCCTCCCCTATTGTTCCCTTTAAGAACTAATTTTCCAGGTAACCATTACCTCCACTCACTGAGCCAACAAATATGTACTGTCTTCTCGTTCTTTCCCTCACAACCATCCAGGGCCTTTTCACGGCTCCAGTAAGGGGATCTCATGTGGCTTAGAAATATGACATCCTGCCTGGAGACTAAGTTACTAGTTTTCCATGATCACATGCTGGTACAACTTCCTTGGAGCAGGATCCTAAGCCCCACTGTCCCTGTGGGATATACATGACCACATCTCTGCTTGTCATTGATCTCTGTGTTGTGGGTTTGTTCCCTGCAAGATCTGATCAGTCCTACTTAGGTTTCCCCACCGGAGAAGCATCTCTAGAGCTAAATAGTGATATTTCGATGTAAAATATGTCCCCGTCTCCTTGAGATCTTCTTTTGGAGAGGGGGCCTCACACTCAGAGTGAGCTGGATTGAGGTGGCTGGACTCTGTCTCTGAGTTGTCAGAGGGCTCCAGTCAGAGCTCTGGGGGGGGCCATGATCATGGTAGCTGCCCCATCAGAGCTCCTGAGGGAGGCCTCCCAGGTCATCCCCTCTCAGAGCTAATGCCTTTACACTGGAAATCTCTGTTCTAGGGCTCAAAATCTGCCTTCCTTCTTGGGCACATTTCTTCACACCCACCCTGTGCAGCTATGAGGTGAAATGATAGAGGTTGGAACAGAGCCCTGAGGAGCGTGGGGCCCAGTGGTACATCACAGCACTGAGCTCACAGAGAGGCATGCACCTGTCACCTGTCTTCCAGGCACTGTGCAAGGATCACCACCACACCCACAGCCCCTGCAACACACCCCAGTGTGGTCACACACTTGCTTCCACGCCCTCACTCCCACCCCTCCCCTCATCTGTCTCAGGCACTGAGGAGGAAGTTCTAGGAGCGATGTATCCTGTCCACACTCTGGGCCTTTTTGCCTTAACTGTCCAGGGGGATTTAGAGAGAAGTACTGCTGGTGGATGGAGCCCTTGCTGTATTAGATAAGAACATTTAAAAAATAATAATAATAGTAGCCAATATTTAATTGTGCTTATCATATGCTCAGCTCTGTTTTATGTGCTGTGCAGGTACCATTCAATTCTCCGATCAGCCTTCTTTGGAAGATGCTACTCTCCCCATTTTATATGTGGGACAACTGGAGCCTAATCTTGTTATGTCATTTGTGCAAAGTTGCACAGCTAATTGATGGCTTGCGTGGCTCTAGTGCAGGGACTTCATTAAGTTATCTTGTTTTCTGTTTGTTTTTTATGTTTTTATTTCTTTTCTGTTTTTGTTTTTGAAACTGACTGGTGCGAGGACCCCAAAGACTACTGGCACTTGGTATTTTTTTTTTAAGATTTTATTTATTTATGTGACAGACAGAGATCACAAGTAGGCAGAGAGGCAGGCAGAGAGAGAGGGGGAAGCAGGCTCCCCACCGAGCAGAGAGCCCGATGTGGGGCTCCATCCCAGGACTCTGGGATCATGACCTGAGCTGAAGGCAGAGGTTTTAACTCACTGAACCACGCAGGTGCCCCGATACTTGGTATTTTTACCCACCATTGTATTTGCACCATCAGTATCAACATAGTGAAAAGACACATACAGCTTTGACCTTGTGGAGCCCCTGAAAGGGTGTTGAGGAACCTCTGCTCTGGGATTCCTGCCTGGCCATAAAGATCCCGTCCCAAGATGTGGGGACACTGCCCCCTCCACACTTCCCCACAGCAAGTGTCTGGGCTAAACTCCGATTGATCATTTCCTCTGGCTTCTCCCAGCAGGGGGAAGCTGCACCCCTTTTCTTCCTAGTCCTCTCTAGGCTTTATTCTCCCGTGGTTTCCAGAATGCCTCGGCTTTTTGGTTTCTCCTCAGCGCAGTGGCCACTCTCTTTCCATCTCACTCACTGGTTCTTATTGCCTTCTCTACCTGACCTACTGTTGGAAGCTTGAAGCCCCAGCCCTCAGTCCTGTTGTCTTTTAGTTTAGCTCTTGTTTGGGGGTCTCAAGCCCCACGGCTGTAATCCTCAGTTGTATGCAGATGCCCAAAGTTACACATCCAGGCGGAAGGTGCTCCCAAGCTCGCCAGTCTGCCAGTTACCTTTGGGACATCTCCGTGTCAGTGCCTTACAGCACCTACCGTCCGGCGTGCCTGAGGGAGCTCTCCACCCCGCCTGTCCGCCATCCTTCTCCTCTCGGCTCCCCCATTTCCACAGATGGCATCTCCCCGCTGAGCTGTGCCGGATGTTAGAGTCACGTGAAGCCCCTAACTCTCAGCACGGCCGATTCTTCATGAAGTCTTGAGAAATTATTTCCAGAATTACATTCTTCCTCCTGTCACTGCCATTCTGCCATTCTACCGCCCTTGGGACCTCTGACCCTTCGGGTTAGCACCATCTGCCCACTGACACAGCATCCCCAGCACCTAGCACAGGGCAGAGGCACACAGAGGGCTCACTGACTGCACGTCACAAATGTAGGCATGCCAGAAGAGCCCCTACGAGTCAGTGAGAAGACACAGGCCCGCAAACGGCTGGAAGACTGGGGCAAACAGTTCATGAAAGAGAAATAAAAGTGACCCGTGCGGTTTAAAACTCTATTCACCATCACTAGGAATTGGACCCTGGAAAACCAACTGGCAGTATGTATCAGGGTCCTTAAAACGAATGCATGACGTTCCACAATTCTGCTTTTAAGAATCTTTCCTGGGGCCCCTGGGTGGCTCAGTCGTTAAACATCTGCATTTGGTTAAACATCTGCCTTTGGCTCAAGTCATGATACCAGGGTCCAGGGATCGAGCCCCGCATCAGGCTGTCTGCTTCTCCCTCTTCCTCTCTGCCTGCTTGTGTTCTGTCTCTCACTGTGTCTCAGTTTGTGAAATAAATAAATAAAATCTAAAAAAAAAAAAAATTTCTAAGGAAATGACTAAAAGTACAATGTATAGATTTACATGGGAAGATGTTCATCCTTATTTGAAATCTGTCTTAAATAGTTGAGAGCAGTAAAATTCCCCTCAGTAGGATAACGATAATGAATTGCCCTCAAGCTCGGTGAGGTGAGTGGCCCACTGCGTCTGGAGAATAGACAGTGCCCTGGAGGATGAAAACCCTGTGTGGGGTCCAGGCATTGCCAGGGACGGGGTTCCCGGTGAGCAGTCACAGCAAGTGCTCATTGGCAGAGCTTAAGGGGAGAGCAGCTTGGTGCTAGCTGACCCAGAATAGACCTGGGGTGTGTTTTGCCTTTAAAGGATGTAGACATTGGCATAGTCAGGCTTTAAAATATATTTGCGTGAGATTACAAGACCATGCCTTTCAGGGGACAGAGCTGGCCAAGCATGGTCTCACAAAGCTGAGGGTGCCTGGGAAGGGGAGGGGTCAGAGCACGGCTGCCGCCACTGCAGAGCTTCAACCTACCCCAGCTGATGCGGTCCAGTGTTCTGATCACTACTCTTCATGGCCAATGACCCCAAAACTTAGCAGTTCAGAGAACCTTTTTATTAAGCTTAAATTAAGACTGAGCATGATGGGGATGGCTTGTCTTTGCTCCATGAAGTCTGAGGCCCCAACCGGGAAGGCTTGAAGACTGAAACAGTCTGAAGGTTTATTCTGAGGCCTGGCTTTGGACAGCTTGGATGCTAAGATTGCCAGTTGAGCTCCAACCCAGGGCCTCTCCATGTGGCCTGGCTTTCTGACTGCATGATGACCTCAGGGTCTTTGTTACTTGGGGTCACAGGGCTCTAGGCCTGCGTGCAACCAAGGATACATCGCCTAAAGACCTGCCCTTGGAAGCCACATCACATGTGTCTGCTGTGTTCTTTTGATCCTGTGGTCCTGAGCTGACTCAGAATCAAGGAGACAAGTCATCGACCTCTCCTCTCAGTGGGACAGTTGGTGGGGCCATACTGGAGAAGACCAAACGGGACTGGGGCATAGCAGTGACAATAGAAATGCCCCATCCTGTTAGAAAACATAGTTTGCCACAAGGGGTATTATGAACAGTAAGCAACCAAACAAGAGGCCAATGTATAACCTTCTTTGTATATTTGCCATGAAGAATGTAAGTGCTAGGAGATCCAGAATGTTTGTGCCTGTGGTCACTGCATTCTTTCCCTATGGAAAGCTTGCAGAAGCTGCCAACTTTTTAGAACATGGGAATGGAAGGACTTGAGTGACAGTGGGTAGCATTTTCAGCCATCAAACCAATGGTTGGCCCATCTTTTCTGTAGAGATGGAGGTAGCAAACAGACTTGGTGGAATAATCATGTAGGTTCCTTTGTCTTTCTCCTCCATGGAGGGCAGCTAGAGGACCTCTTTCTTGTTGTAGACCTTCTCACTAAGGAAGATTCCTTTCAGTGGTTCCTCTTCTTGTTTAGCTGCTGTATTCTCCCCACAGCAGATGCTTACATGACTTTCCTTAGTCACTAGGAGGATTGTGAGATACCCCTTGCTTAATCCCTTTCCAGGCCACCTGTGCCTGTACCTTCTAGAAACACTAAGAGCTCAGGTGGCAGAGTCATCGGGCCTGTGTTCAGGGAGTCATGCTTCCAGAGCTCAAGGTGCTCGCTTGGTCCTTGCTAGAGTATCTGCCTGTAAATGAGCTTTGTTTTAGGTTTTCTTTACTTGTTAGTTTAATTCAGGAATTTAATCCAGGGTGGGATTGATTACATCCCTATTTTTCAAAAGACAAGTAACTGTTTCTTAACATTGCCGAAGCCCCTTTGAGAATTTTATATGTTTGGGGCACCTGGGTGGCTCAGTCAGAGCCGCTCAGTCAAAGCGGCTGACTTTGATTTCGGCTCAGGTCATGATCTCAGGATCCTGGGGTCCAGCACCACGTCTGGCTCCTTGCTCAGCTGGGAGTCTGCTTCTCCCAATCTCTCTGCCCCTCCCCCCACTCATGCACTCTCTTACTCTCTCTCAAATAAATAAATAAAATCTTTAAAAAAAGAACTTCATACACACACACACATATGTGTATACACATTTTATATATGTGTGTACACATATATAAAAGCTAGGAGCTAGTTTGAATGTTAAATGCTTATGTGTATGTTATTAGAAGTGAAGAAAACAGCAGAAAATCTCATGGGGTGAGCTAAATTGATGCATGGCAGCTTTATTTTTAAGTGATTCCAAAAGCAGAGGGGCTGATACGGAGAGTCTTAATTACAGCTCCTGCAGCCTGCCTGCTTCCGCCACGGTCATTATGTAATCACGCCAGGCACTCTCTTGCATGAGGACTGCACTGCCCCACCCCCCACCCTGGAGGGGTAAATTACAGCACACGGTGCTGCTCCTGCCCTGGCTGTGGAGACCTCTGGGCAGCACTAAGTATACTTCAAAGGCCCTTACTGGCAGTCTGTGGAATGGATGATTCCCGGTCCTGGCAGATCAGGTCAGCAGGGACCTTTGAAAGCCTAAACTCCAAACCCCATCTTCCCCGTGATAGATCTGAGATGGTCAGGCCCTTTCCCATTATACAACGCAGTGTAGCCCTACCCCCTCACATCGACCTCCACGTCCCCCTCACCCACTCCCCCCTCCCTCAGCCTCCACAGTGGGCCAGGAAGAAGGTTCTGGTAACTAGAGGTTGACAGTGACAACCTGGGTTTAATGTCCTGGGAGTTTTCCCAAGAACCCAGATCTGTGCTTAAAAAGGTGTGACAATACACAGAGATCTTTTCCTGGGGTTTCAGACCCAATTAGGCATCTGTTTTCAATATTCAGAGGCCCTGGCTGAGAGCACAGTTCTTCTTCTACCTGCTTCTTTCCCAGGACCTACCTCCTTTGCAGGAATGGTGCCTTTTCTTTTCCTTGTATAACAAATGCTATTTATATGAAGTGATTTGCTTTATTATACCTGTGAGATCATTCTAACATAATGGGTTTGCTTCATGAAAAGTAAGGGTTTTTCATGCAGCCTCTAAGACCGTAGATACATGCCTGTGTTGCCTAGCTGACCGGGAGTGGAAGCTTAAATCAGTGAAGCTTACTTTTCAGTCTGCAGAGAAGCTTACTTTTCAGTTTGCATTAGCTCTGTCATGATACTCCTAATGCCGGTTGCCTTTAGGTCAGGGCCACGTGGTGGTGTGGGGTCACAGCAGAGACTATAGGGGGCGCACTTGACCTTGGGCTCATCAGTGCACTTGGCTTAAGAAGGTACTATGTTAGGGCACCTGGGTGGCTCAGTGGGTTAAGCCGCTGCCTTCAGGTCATGATCTCAGGGTCCTGGGATCGAGTCCCGCATCGGGCTCCCTGCTCGGTGGGGAGCCTGCTTCCCTCTCTCTCTCTGCCTGCCTCTCTGTCTATTGTGATCTCTCTCTGTCAAATAAATAAATAAAATCCTTAAAAAAAAAAAAAAGAAGGTACTATGTTAGATCTTGACAGTGAATCTAAAGGGAATTAGAAAGGGAACAGTCTTTTTCTTTTTCTTCTTCTTTTTTTTTTTTTTCAAAATGATTCTGCCTCTTCTGTGGAAATGAAAAGTTTAAATATATTAAAAATTCCTAAAATAAATTCTTATTTTCTCCGAGTAGATTTTATCCATTTACGACATAGTTGTCTGTGTAGCTCTCCTTCCCCGGTACCGAAACATTGCATTTTTACTCCAAATTCACCTCCACCATGATCTCAATGTTTCATTGACCATGTTTAAATTGCAAAACGGAGTAGTGAAAGCATGACTCTTGGTTTTGGGGTGGAGGGGGAGGGCAGGGAAAGAAAGGAATGCTCCCGGCAGCTATGTGTGTGTAGAATGCATGTGTATCTATCTTCTGTATTTTTTTCAAAGAATTTGTTTCATCTTTCCCTGACGCCCCCAGCTGAAGAGAGGTTTCCTCTGCTGCCAGGAAACCCCTCATCCACACAAGCAGCCCACCCATGTGAGGTGGGCAGGCCCCGGGACAGGGCCACCTCCTGGTTGCTGGAACAAGGCTTCTTGCTTTGGCTGCGCTGTCTCAGGGCTTGGTATCTTCCACTTGGGCTTCATTTGTTAGATAAGTGAAACATCTTTTTCTTTCCTGTTTTTCTTTTTGAAATGCAACTCGCAGTGAGTGAGTTTGGTAGTCCCAGTCCATCCCATCACTTTGGGGGATGCAGATGAATCCCCCATCCACCCATTCCCCTCAAGACATAGTCCTTCTTATCGGTTGCCATTTCCTGTGCTTTTATCTGCAAACATAACTGCAGGAGCTCCTGCAGAGGACCCTTGAGGACAGAGCTAGGACTGCCCCGAAGCTCCTTTGGTGTGGTTTTGTATTTCCCTGTCTCTGTCTCTGTCTCTCTCTGTCCCTGTCTCTGCATATTCTTGGGCTCTTGTTCTTAGATTTAATGTCTGCTTCTTCTGCCATTTCCAGGTTGCTAATGCCTCCCTCAAGTCCATCTCTCCAGCACAGGCTCTTCCCAAGACATGCACCCTTCAATCCCATTGTCCCACACAGTGTTTAAGAACTGCCCCCTTTCTTCCCAGTCCGTGCCTCCTGGGGAGGCCTAGGGAGGCCTCTTGCGCAGCCCGCAAGAGCTTTCCTCTCCATACCTACCTCAAAACACAGACCGGGGACTGGGGAAGAGTCCTGGGTTCACTAATTCCTGGGTTCACTATTTCCTTTCTTCTACCACCTTTTTGTGCATGACCAAGACTGCTCCCCATTACTACCTGCTCCACCTCCCCGTGCTTGCCCCTTTTCTCCCCTCAGTCTTATCACCTTGGGTTGGGGTTCTTTGCTCTTAGAACTGCACCTGTCCTCTGACCTGGCTTCTGCCTCTGGCCCATTGAGCGTACAGCTGCCAGAGTGGTCTGCCCCTGGAAGGCCTCTGCTTAGCCCCCTTGACGCAGAACCCACCCCTCCCCCCCCCTTCCTAACCCACTTACTCCAGGCCTTGCTGGGAGGTGTTGCTTAGTGTACATTTGGGGCGAGGACTCCTGTCTGGGTACCCACAGGCCCCAGCCTAATGGCAGAAAAACATGAACCAGCGCCAAACCCCTGCTGCTAAGTGCTGTAGTCTACACATGCTGGCCCAGCTCATATAGCCCAGCTTCCCTCACCAGCCTCCTCCATTGACGGGGATTTAGGAAGGACATTCCTTCATGGCTTGGCCAACCTGGGTGATCTAACCGAGACCTCAACAACCCTGTAGCCCCTCCAGGGACAATACTAGTGCGCTGGCACACCTACCCCCCTTCCCAGGCAAGGATCACATTTAATTATGGTTAAACATTTACCTTGAACCTATGAAATACCCGCCATTAGGAGAGTGCTATCAACTGAATGTTTGCCTCACCCCAGAACTCATGTGTTCAATCCTAATGCCCAGTATGATGGTATTTGGAAATGGGGCCTTTGGGAGGAGATTTGGTCGGGATGGCAGAGCTATCATGAATGGGATTCATGCTCTTCCAGAAAAGACACCCGAGAGCTCTCTGGCCCTTTCCGCACTGTGAGGTTACAAAGACAAGGCACCACTTAGGAAGTGGGAAGTGGGTTCTCAGCAGACACTGAATCTTCTGTCACCTCAATCTTAGCCTTTCCAGCCTCCAAAACTATGAGAAATAAATTTCGTTTGCGTATAAGCCTCTCCGTCTATGGTATTTTTTTATAGCACTGGGGGGACAAAGACAAGAGGTCAGATGGCTTTAAAAGAAGACGCTCCATTTCATGAAAGCCTTGACAATAGGAACCTATTAAATAGCAGGCTCTCCTAGTATACACTTAAAGCCCAATTCCATTTACCAGAAAATTAAATGACCACTTTTACGGACAAACTAATGTTAAGGTTTCAGCTTTCGAATCACACATCCCCTGAAGGGTGCTTTAAGGACCCTTCAGATCCTGCAGGCCTTGGTAGTCATTGTGTCGCAAAGCTGTTGGATGCACAAGAGATGCAAGACTTTTTCCTTGGTGCTCCTAAGTTTTATGGTTATTTGACTTTAATTTGGTCGAAGTTTTAGTAGAGCAAAGCAGGTCCCCACTGCCGAAGAGCCTGCCACTGTGCCAAGCCCATCTGGTGGAAGGATGTCCCTGCAGGGGGCTGACCATGGTAAGACTGTAATACTATGCTTTGACTGGAGGCATTTCTTTTCTTGCAATTCAGCAGTGTTAGGACACATCTCTGAAGTGTTCCTTTTTTGGTCAGTTTCCCCGTTAATACTCAACAGATTTTATCTGAGGTTTTCTTCATTGGATTCCTCCCTTTCTGGATCAGATGGATGGATGTGACTGTTGAATCCTGAATGCGGACCACCCAGAGTCAGCACAGACCCCACAGGTTAAGGGGCACAGTCCCCATTAAGATGTCCCTTACTTCAGACACCAAGCACAAGTTGGGTACATGCCCCAGACCCCCTGTATTTCTGACCAACTGGCTACAAATTATAGTTTTACTGTGAAGGGTGAAAATAGAACTAGCTAAATGGGGAGACATAGAAAGTGAGGTCTGGGAGCTTCTATGCCTTCTCCTTGTGGAGTCAGGACATGTCACCCACCCAACAAAGGGATGTAGTCACCAACTGGAACCTTACCTGAGCCATGGTGTCCACTGTTTCTATTGAGCTTTCCTTATGAAGATATGATTGACTGAATCATCAGCCACATAAAACTCAATTTTTAGCCCTGTTTTCCTGCCAGGAGGTTGGTACGTTTGGCTAACACCCGGTTCAAAGACCTAACCGTCTAATAACATGGCTGGTCTTTGTGGTCTAGTCTTCTGGCCAACCCCTATTCTGAGTCACTGCGTTAACGTAAACGCAGTTATGATCCCGGGAGCCCACCATGCATGACAAAGATACCCCCATCACTCAGGAAAACCCAAGGATTTAGATGTTACCTCCCAGGAATCTATGGTAAGAACCAGACAAATCTTTATCATTCAACAAACTGTCTGTCATTCGAGGATGATAGATTGTGTTGTGATCACTAGTGTAGATCTGAGAGCCAGACTGGGAAGTTTCACACCAGCTGTGTTACTGTGAGCAAGTGACTCCACCTTTCTGAACCTCAGTTACCTTATCTGTGAATTGGGGATGATGATATTATTTCATAAGGTAAGTGGAGACAATGATATAAAATAATACATGGTAACTGCTTATAACATGCCCTCACAAATAATACATCTTTAGTGTTACCTGTCACTGTGTTTAAAAAGATGTACAATCAGGGTCTTAAAAATGCATATATAGGGACACCTGGGTGGCTCAGTGGGTTAAAGCGTCTGCCTTAGGCTCAGGTCATGGGCCAGGGTCCTGGGATCGAGCCCCGCATCGGGCTTAGTGCTCGGCGGGGAGCCTGCTTCCCCCTCTTTCTCTGCCTGCCTCTGCCTACTTGTGATCTCTCTCTCTCTGTGTCAAATAAATAAAATAAAATCTTTAAGAAAAATGCATATATACACAAAGCCTAACTTTAAAATGCTGTCTTTCCTTAGCTATTGCTTTATACATCAAAAAATCAATTGATTATCCCTGGTTAGCCAAGTTCAGGTGACCAAAAATGCTATTAAGTGGAGGATACACTACATCTCCAATTTGAAGACCTTCCTTTGTCTATCTGTTCAAGCCTTCCCAGGCCTGCTGTTCGCCAGCAGCTGTGCTGGGGAGCTGGGCTTGCACCTGTGGGCAGATTCCAGCACCGTGTCAGCCACGTTACAAACTCATGTAGTGGGAGTGTCTACAGTGGGGTTGCTGTGACACAGTACTCTACACCGGGTGGCTTCCACTTCTCACAGTTCTGGAGGCTGCAATTCTGAGATCAGGGCACCCACATGGTCAGGTTCTGAGGAAGATTGTCTTCTAGACGGCTGACTTCTTGTCGTAGCCTCACATGATGGAAAGGGTGAGGGAGATCTGTGAGGTCCCTTACAGGGTCACTGATTCCATCCATGAAGGCTTGGACCTTCATGATCTAATTTAGCTCCCAATGGCCCCCACCTCCTAATACCTTCCATTGGGGGTTGTGGATTTGGGGGACGAAACATTCAGTCTATAACAAAGAGTGAGGGACTGGCATCCCGGGGCCCTTCTTTCATTTTGGTCCCCCTTTTCCGGTACAGTTTGGGCCTCCCTTCCTGTCACCACCCATCAGCTGGGTCAGCAGATTCCCTCTATCAGCTCAAGTCAGGCTTGAGACTACCCCTCCAGCCCCCGCAGAGATACCCAGGGACTGAAATCCATTTGGTATATCTTAACCAGCACTTTTTTTCTTAAATGAGATACAATAGAATGAAAAACATATGTGCCCTACAGGATAGTGAGGGTAGCTTTTATTTCATACAAAAGGGCCCTGACCCTCCTACAAACTGCATTTCCTGTAGTTGATGGTGAATTTTAGAACAGCTCAAGGAGGGGCACCTGGGTGGCTCAGTCTGTGGAGCAGCATCTGACACTTGATTTGGGCTCAGGTCATGATCTTAGGGTCCTGGGATGAAGCTCCGCATCAGGATCTGTGCTCAGCACGGAGTCGGCTTGGGATTTTCTATCCCCCTTTCTGCTGTCCCTACTCCCACTCATGCCCTCTATGTCTCTCTAAAATAAATAAAATCTTTAAAGCTGAACTCAAGGAAAGATGAAATGGCTGCCTTTTCACTGGGTGGTTCTGGAACCCCTTGAGGAACGACCTCCATGAGAAGAGCCCACACCTCCTGAGCTTAGGAAAGCAAGAACTATACTCTAGCAAGGAGCTCAGGAAAGCAGCCCCAGGGTGACCCAAGCCAGACTCAACCGAGTGGCTAGGGCAGCCCTACCCCATGGAAGCAGTTGGGGCTGATAGGCTCTCCAGCTGGCAGCCAGTCCGCCAGATTCTGAGAGTCAACAGCTAGAAGCCCCAGTTGGGGTTTCAAGTGCCAAGGGTGCCTTCAAAGCCAGCCTGGGCACCAGTGCAAGGGAACTGCTAGCTGGCTGCAGAGGAAGGTGAGCAAAGGAAGAGATATGCTCAGACACATAGTTCCAGCATGTTCCAGAACTCTGCCAGAAAGTAAGCAGATGCATGCCTGTGTGTGAGAGAGAGTGTGTGCCTGCATGCGTGTATGTGTGAATGTGTATGTGTACCTCTGTGAATGTGTGTGCATGCATGTTTGTGTGTTATGTGCAGGCATGTGTGTGTCTCTTAGCTTTTAAGTTTCTAGACCAGACCTGCCTGATTTGCCAGGAGACTTTTATGTGAAATCTATGTTCTCCAGGTGGACCTCATCGCGAAATCCCACTGTCGGCTTGGCTCTTTTCCAGCACTCCTGCAAAGCCCAAGTGCTTAAAAGTAGGTTTGTCATTATCTCAAGGCACACTTTGGAAGTGTTATGTGGAATAAGCTTCTGTAGCCCGGCGTGGGGGAAGGGGGGGCTTCAGGCCCTGTTGGGAGCTCTGCTTGTGGCTGTGGCAAGGAGACATGGCCTGGGGCAGGTGTCAGAGGCCATGCCAGAGCTCCTAGCCCTTGAACCCTGGCCCCCGCTTTTCTGAGGTGCAGGACATGTCTGAGTGGCCATGGGACATGTCTGTTTCCACCCACATGCACATTTTCCTCAGGAAGCATTCTTCAGGGTTTTTTGTGTTTTATTTTGTTTTGTTTTGTTTTATCTCAGATAGTAATTGTGTGACTTCTGGACTGAAACTAAGCTTTTCATGCACTGCTGTTGGAAATCAAACAACTAAACTGAGAAATCAAGGGGCGCCCAAACTTACATTCTTCTCTTTCTCTAAAATTATTCCTGTAGGCCTCCAGGAATAAGTCTTTGCCTTGCTGAATGAATGGCCTCTTCGTCAGGATTGAATTAGAAGGGTGGCGTGCTCTATTAAACAAAAAATCACATATGGTTTCTTTAAAAATCAGTTTTCAAATAATGTCTTCCTCCCAGATACTTGCACAGCGAACCATATCATCTTTACATTTCTGTGAACACGTCACCTTCTTGGTGAGACTGTTTGATGTTGCACTCGCCCTCCCCACACCCCCCTTCTTCTTGTGCAGCACGCCAGGTCCCTTGTTTCATTGATAGCACTTACAGACTTCTTGTTGTTGAATTCACATGGAGTTCTCACGCCAGTTGGTTGTCATCTGTCTTGCCTTCTAGAATGTAAACTCCACCAGGGCAGGGATTTGTGTCTGCTCACCTGTAAGTGCAGAACACCTAAAATAGGGTCCATCACATGGTTCTTTGTTTAGCAAACAAGTACGTGGTTATTTTAAATGAATCCACGCAGGTGATCTTCGAATGTACCTGGGCCCATATATTTTGGCATTTTACCTTTTTAAGCAGCTGTGTCTTCAAGAAAGCAAATAAGGGGGATAACTATTGTATTCAGACCCTCTAGAACTTCAGAGTTGCTAAGGGTTGAATGGGAGGAAAGGTGTATGTGTATGTGTGCACAGACACACCTGGGAGCATACATGCACGTGACTCTGTAAGACAGAGGAGAGGACAATTGTGTTTTTGGATGGAGTTGTGTCTCTCTTTCCAGTAGCATCACCATTTATGATACTCTTGTTAATCAACCTACTGAGAAGTTACCTGGGCCATCCTTCATGGGTGGAATGGCCTGGCCCCACAAGGAGGCTACTGACACCTTCAGATGCTGCTCTGGGTGGTCCATTGGTCGTCCTGTGTTGGTTGACACTTCATAAGGAAGTGTCAAGGAAGTTGGTTGACTTCCTTAATAAGGAAGAAAAGCACCTCCAGCTTTTTGTTGTTTCAGTGCAAATATCTCTTCCTCTCCCCAATTCATTTACGGGCCTGATCGTTTCTCCTGAAGGCCCAGGATCACTTTTGAAGCTTTCCTGAAACATGTGCTGGGTAGTACCTGGACACCCCATGGAGATGGACAAGGTAATCAGCAACTAGCAATGAGGATCTGAGAGCCGCCCCTCTGGAAATACATCTGACTCCTTTCTGGGCCTGATATGACCACATCCTCACTTGCAGGCTTGATTTTCATTTCCAGGTGGCAGATTCCAGCCAACATGGCTCACTGCACACAGATGGCCATTTGCTTGTCTTCCGGGATGGTCTTTCTTAGTTCTATTTTTCTCCTTCTCAGAGGATAGCATTTTTCAAAGTGTTGGAACATCCTGATGATAAAGGATGTCAAACGAGATGGTGAAGAGCTGGGACAGAGGCTCCTGGGCATAGACTTGCAGGTGGAGATGCAGAAGGGGCCAGGGGCTGGTTTAAGGGCTGGCCGCAACCCAGCAGGCAGCAGGCAGCATATTTCCATCTATTCCCAGGCTGTAGAGAACACCTGTGCTAACCTGAACTTCCTGCTGACTCATGGTTTTCAGTAAGACCCAGGAAGCCATTGGGCAGCCCTCCACCAAGGCTGGCATCCTGTGACAACTCCAGGACCTGTGGGGCACCACAGAGAAGGCTCTGTCTGGGGGAAGAAAAGAAGCCTTTCATGATGCTTTCTCATGGCATATGGCTACGTACAGTTCATCTCCCGAGGCCTTGTTTCCAGCCTTTTACCCATTATGCTGATACTTCCGTTTCAGTAGGACTAATGCAAAGTTTTCTTTTTGACAATTAAACAGTGCAGTTGCCAGTAACCCATTCTTTGTATTGTTGGTTTAAAGATGCCGGTGATCAGATTTTGTTAGTTTAGACATTGCCTCTCCCAACCCCCCACCACCATATACTGTATTTGTAGGACAGGTAAATGTGCTGTAGGGAGTCAGAGAACCTGCTCAGGGTCCTCTGTTGATTGGCTGGAAGCATCTATATATTAGATAGTATAACTTTGCATATGTCATATGATTTAAACCCATCAAAAGCTATAGCATCCTGTGGGCTCTTCTCAATTTTGGGGTGAAAAACTGAAACACAAAGTTTAAATTTATATAGATCGTAAATAGAGCAGCGTGGAATTGACCTGGACTGGGTGGGCGAGATGTGGGTACACCAACCAGGCAGTGAATTCAGTCAAATCATGACTTACTCGTCATCTTCTAGAACTGTCAACATATAAATGCATGATATCAATAAAACTCCATCCTCAAGCTCCTGAATTCTGGAACACTGAGCTGTGTACCTGCAATAAAAGTTAATTAAATGTTTGTGAAATACACACACACACACACACACACACACACACAATTATAACAGCCGTGTAGTATCAAATTTTAAGCAATAAAATCAGCTACAGGTTGAAAATACTACAGGAAAAACACCACTTTCAACATTATATTGGAACAAATGCTTACATCACTTTACTTGACATTATATGCAGACTTCTTGAAGTCAATGCAAATGAACGAATAAAAGTGGTCGTCAATATTTACTGTAGTTAGAATTTAGCGTAACACATCTTTATGCTGTTTGGGCTTAGAAAGTACATTGCAGGAGCCATTTTAACTTCATACATACATGATGTAAATACAAGGATTATGTTTTTCTTTTGAAGACTTTACTATTCCATGCTTTTATTTTAAAGGTTTTGAGTCAATGACTTTTAACTTGGACTTGGAACATCATGAAGTTGTTGGTCACTTTTAAGCAAGGGAGTAAGGAGGGGCAAGACACAAGATTTCAATAAACCATTTTATTTATTTTCTGAAAAGAAAAATGTTAAATTAGCCACTTAGTCAAGATGATTTTTTAAACAAAGTTTTCTAGAGGACCAGATGATGGATGGGATGGCTATGTTGTACCTCTGTAACTAATATAACACTGTATGTTAACTACACCAGAATTAAAATTTTAAAAATCCCAGTGAATCATTTTAAAAGTTCTTGGTGGAGGCTCTGCATTTATTAAAGTGAGAAATGATAGTAGATGGAGAAATGTTGTAGTGGAGGTGGCGGGAAGCCAGTAGTGGATTCACCATGTATTTTGAGGTAGAAGCCACTGGAGTTGCAGATAAATTACATGTATGGTACAAAGGATGGAAGGGAGCAAGGATAGTTCCAGGCGTTTTACTTGAGGAACTAGGTGACTCGTGGCGTCATGTACTGGGAAGGGAGTTAGTTGATGGACATTTGGGAATGAATGCAGATTTGGGAGTAACATCAATTATCTATGTCATATATAAAGTTTAAGACACTGTTAGAAATATGAAGGAAATGACAAAGTCTGTTGAATAAACTAAGACTCAAATCAAGAAAGAGAACATTACCAGCTCCCCAGAAATTTCCTTGTTCACCCTTTAGTAACTACCATCCTCTGAATCTGCTACATATGGACTAGTTCTGCTAGTTTTTCTGTGGATTTCTTAGAATTTTCTGCATGTAAGCTCATGTCATCTCCTTGTATCTTAGTTTGCTGGGAATTTTTATCATGAAGGGTTGCTGGATATTTTTCAAATGCTTTCATTGCATTTTCTGCATCTTCTGAGATTTCTATTTTTTTTTGTCCTTTATTCGATTATATGCTGTATTATATCATTCTCTTTTAAATGTTAAATCCACTTTGAATTGTTGGGATAAAGCCAAATTGGTCATGCCATATAAATGTTTCTATGTTGATGAATTTGGCTTATTCATACTTTGCTAATGATGTTTTATGTCTTTGTTCATGGAAGATATTGGTCTATAGTTTCTTGAAACTGTGATGTCTACATTTGGCTTTGATGTCAGAGTAGTACTGACTTCATAGAATGAGTTGAGAAACATTCCCTCTTCCTGTGCTTTATAAAAGTTTGTGAAGGATTGGCATTGTTTTTTCTTTTAAATATTTGATAGAGTGCACTAGTAAAGCTGTTTTGGATTAGGATTAACTTTGTGGGAAGATTTTTTATGACTAATTCAATTTCTTTGCCTTTTATTGGTCTGTTCATGTTTTCTGTTTTCTTTTTGTATAATCTTTGGTAATTTGTGCATATCTAAAAATTTCTCCATTGCATGTGAGCTTTCTAAAATTTTTTTGCTTAAAGTTCTTCATAGTATTCCTATATAATACTTCTGATATCTGTAGATTTGGTACTGGTAGCCTCTCCTTCTTTCATGATTTTGATAATTTGTGTCTTCTCTTCTGAATTCTTGGTTAGCGTGGCTCATGGCTTATCAGTTTTGTTAATATTCTCAAAGAAACAATTTTTTATTTTTTTCTTTTGTGTTTCTGTTTACTATTTCATTGCTTTGTATTCTTATCATCATTATGTCATTTGTTCTCCTTGTTTTGTGTTTAGTTGGCTCTTCTTTTCTGGTTTCTCAAGGTGGAAGCCTAGTTTTTATTATTTTGATACTTCTTTGTTACAAGCTTTTAATTTTTTTAATCCTATTTCCAAACTTAGCGTATTGTACAATTGGCTTATATTTGTATACAGTTAGGAGTTAACACACATGCAGGTTTCATCACCACTGCCATAAAGAGTGTGCAGAACAGTTTGATCTCTCCACAAAACTCCCTAAAGCTGCCCCTTTGCTGTCAACCCTCTCTTGTGCCTAACCAAAACTACTGCTCAGTACTCTGTCCCTACAGTTTTGCTTCCATACATTTGAAGTCATACACTGTGTCAGCTGGCTTCTTTCACTCAGCACGGCACAACTGAGATTGTTTCATGGTGTGTGAATCAATAGTCCATTCCTTTTTTAAAAATTTTATTTGAAGAACAGAGAGAGGGGGAGAGTGGAAGAGAATCTCAAGCAGACTCCCCACTGATTGTGGAGTGAGAAGCAGCACTCCATCTCACAACCCCGAGATCATTACTGAGCCTAAATCAAGAGTCAGACCCTTAACAGACTGAGCCACCCAGGTGCCACAATAGTTCATTCTTTTTTATTGCTGAATAGTGTACCATTGTACAAGGGTACCATGGTTTGTTTATTCATTCACCCTTTAAAGGACATTTAGGAGTTCCCACTTTTAGCTGTCACAGGTAAAGTGGATGTAAACATTCCTGTACAGGGTATGGGGAGAACTATGTTTCCTTCTGTCTTGAATAAATTCCCAGGAGTAGGATCACTAGGTGACATGTGAGTGTATGTTTAATTTTATAAAAAACTGATGCACTATATTCAAAGTGATGTTTGCCTCATATATTTTAAAGCTCTGTTTTTTGGTGCCTACACATTAAGATTGTTATATCTTCTTGGTAAATTGAATATCATTATATAACATGTCTTTTAATCACTGCTAACTCCCTTTGCTTTGATGTCAATTTGTATCTGATGTCATTAAATCTGGTGTTAATATAACCACTTAGGCTTCTCTCAGTTAATATTTTCATGGCATATTTTTGCCATCATTTGCTTTTGACTTGCCTGTCATTATCCTTAAAGTTTCATGGAGAGAGCATATCGTTGGATCTTTTCTAAAAAATCCATTCCAGTAATCCATGTATTTTAATTGGTGTTTTTTCAACCATTTGCATTTAATGTAACTATTGATAATAGTTGAATTTAAGTTGACAATTTTATTATTTGCTTTCATTTTGTTTTCTCTTTTTGTCTCTCTCTTTCTCTTTTCTTGTCTTTTGGTAAAATACTTTCATATTTTTTATTATTTTAGTATTTTTTTCAAATTCTGACACTTCCCATTGTAATTTATGTTTTATTCTATCCCTTTGTATAATTTTTGTTTAGTTCTCGAGAACATACAGTATTCATATTTACCTTTCAAATTCTTTATAGAATTAGTATTTTAACACTTTATGTGGAATGTAGAAACTTTACAACCATGTAGATCCTCAACTTCCCCACCTTTATTTGTGGGTGTCTTATTTTTACATCTATATAAAAACCCCATCAGGCAGTGCTATCACTTTTGCTGTCAATCATTACAGATATGTTATAGAAATGACAAAGGAAAAACAATGTATTATATTTACCCAGATATTTGTCATTTCCATTACTTCTGTTTTTTGAAGTTTTAAGTCTCCCTTTCATGTCGTCTCCTCCTTTCTGAGCAACTGCCTTTGGCATTTCTTTTAGAGCTGTTCTAGTGACTAATTCCTTTAATTTTCCTTCATCTGAGAGGATCTGCATTTCATCTTCATTCTTGAAGGTTATTTATGCCGGATGTAGAATTCCGGGTTAACATTTCTTTTCTTGTATCCTTTAAAAATGTTGTGCCTCTGAGATGTCTGATGAGGAATCTGTAGTCATTCAAATCATTGTTCTCTTCATAAATGCAGTGATTTTTCCTGGCTGCTTTCAAGATTTTTACCTTGTTTTTGGTTTTCAGCTGTTTCATTATAATGTGCTTCAGATTGGATTTCTTTGATTTCATTTTGTTTGGAATTCCTTGAGTTTCTGGAATCTATAAGTTTGATTTACACTACATTTGGGAAAATGTCAGCCATTATTTCTTCAAATATCTTTTTCCTGCACCAGATTTTCTTCTCTTGGAACTCTGATAACACAAATGATCAATTTTCTTCCCCACAGGTGCCTGAGTCTCTTGATTTATTTTTTTTTTTTTCAGTATTTCTCTCTGTTCAAACAAGACAATTTCTAGAAGTGTCTCTTGAAAGTCAGTGAATCTTTCCTTTGTCACCTCCATTCTGCTGTTGGGTCCATCTGATCAATATTTTTAAGCTTATTATATTTTTCACTTCTAAAATTTCCATCTGATTCTTCTTTGTCTATTTTACTTCTTTGCTGAGACTTTCTGTGTTTTGAATTATTTGTCCTCACTTCTAGGATCATGGTTTAAATAGCTGCATCTGTCTGGTAATTCTGCCATTTCTGTCATTTTAAGGTTGACATGTTTTGATGTCTTTCTCTTACAAGTTGAGATTTTCCTAGTTGTTCATATACCAAGTAATTTAGATTGCATGCTGGAATATTACAATATGAATATCTAGGTCTTGTTCAATTCTAAAGCAAATGTCAATTTTTTGTTTGTTTTAGTAGGCAATCAACCCAGGTAAGTTCATGCTTCAAGTTCTAGCAATTCTTCATTGGGATGCGGTTCTAATGTCAAGTCTGTTTTCAGAAACTTTACAATGCTATTTGGATCTTTCTAGCATATGCTTTATTCAGTGTTAAGTGTGGGACATAGACAGTGATTAATCCTACAGTTCTATTATCAGAGTCTTTGCTGTTCTCTTCAAGGTTATCTATGCATACGCAGGTTGAAGGTGAGCCAGAAGGTCATATATCATTTATGGAGTCACTTTCTTGAACTCCTCCTCTTTGCAATTTTCCTGACATATTCTGACTCTCTTGACTTCTTTCAAGGTCCTCTGATCAGAAGACCAGAGCTTTAGTATATCTTCACTGTTTTACACTTCCCATGACTTTATCCTATATCAGAGATCAAGTAGTGAAAGGTCAGAGAGAAAACAAGAAACAATCATTCGCTCCAAACCCTTGTGAACACAGCTCCTGTGGGCAAACAGAAGGTTCCCCTCCTTGAGAGTTTGAGGTGCATACCTGGAAGCCACTGCTATTGCCACTGTACCACTGCAAGCCACTGCCAAATTAGACCTCTCCATTGGCTTGTTACTTTTTCAAAAACTATTTCACTATTTTTTTCAAGAACGTTATTTCACTGTTACTTTTTCAAAAACTATTTTTGTTGAGATATAATTCATATATCATAAGATTCACCCATTTAAATTATACAGTTCATTTGTTTTTAGTTCATTCACAGATTTGTGCAACCATCAATACAGTTTAATTTTAGAATATTTATCACCCCCAAAAGAAATCCTATTCCTATTAGCAATAACTCCCTAATCACCTCCCCCCAGTTCTAGATAACCATTAATCTATTTTTTGTTTTTATAAATTTACCTATTGTGGACATTTCATACAAATGGAATCATATAGTATCTTTTGTCACTAGCTTATTTCACTTAGAATAATATGTTCTGGGTTCATTCATGTTACAGCAGGTATCAACACTTCATTCCTTACTATTGAAAATAATATTCCATTGTATGGATACCACATACTTATCTATTAATCAGTTGATAAACATTTGGATGTTTCTACTTCTTGGCTATAGTGAATAATAATGCTACAGAAATTCATATACAAATATGTTTTCATTTTTCTTGAGTATATAACTAAGAGTAGAATTGCTGGTTCTTTAGGCAACTCTACCTTCAGCCTTTTGAGAAACTCCTATTTTCCAAAGTGGCTGTATCATGTTACATTCCTACCAGCAGTATACAAATGTTCCAGTTTCTTCATATCCTTGTCAACACTTATTATCATGTCTCTTTGGTTATAGATATCCTAGGAGGTATTAATTGTTATCTTATTGGGGTTTTGATATGCATTTCCCTAATGACTAATGACATTGAGCATCTTTTCATGTGATTATTGACCATGTGTATACATTTTTTGGGGAAGTGACTGTTCCAATCCTTTGCTATATTTTTATTGGCTATTTGTCTTTTTATAAATGAGTTGCAAGGGTGCTTATATATTTCAGATATAAGTCTCTTATCAGATATAGAATTTGCAAATATATTTCATTTGCAAAAATTCTTCCATTCTGTGGGTTATCTCTTCATGTTCTTTATGGTGTCTTTTGAATCATAAACATTTTTTATTTTGAAGCAATCCAATTTATTTTTAATTTGTTGCTTTTAATTTTGGTATTGTACCTAAAAAACTATTGCCTAACCCAACATCACAAATATTTTCTCCTGTGTTTACTTCAAAGAATTTTGTAGTATTAGCTTTTACTTTTAGGAAATCTATGATATATTTCAAGTTAATTTTTGTGTAAGGTGTGAGATAAACATCCAACTGTATTATTTTGAATATTAATATCCAGTTAACCAAGTGTCATTTGTTGTCAAAAGACTTTTTCCCCTCACAGAATTGTCTTAATATCCTTTTCAAAAGTAATTGACCATAAATGTAGGGCTTTATGCAAATACCACACTGTCTTGATTATTTTAGATTTGTAGTAAATTTTGAAATTAGGAAATGTGATCCTCTCTTTTCAAAGAGTGTTTTGGCTATTTTTGGTTCTTTTAATTTCCTTATTAACCTTAGGATCACATTATAATTTTCTTCAAAAAGCAACTGGGATTTTGATGGGATTTCACTGAATCTGGTCATCAAACTGAGAACTATTGCCATTCTAACAATATTACAGTGTTCTGATCCATGAACATGGTTGTCTCTGAACAAATCCCTGGGAGATAGAAGACCATGGATTAATAACTTCAGTGTGTTCAAGCAAATACCTGAAAATCTAAAATTCTATTCCCAGTGCAAACATATTTACAAAACGAACAGTGAAGAATCAAACATTTGGTGACAGAGTATAGATAAATCTTTAAAGATTGTTGCCACAAAGGAGAGCAGAAAAAGAAGAGGCTGCTGGAGGAACATAGTACATCTGTCTTCAGGATGAGAAATTTGAAAGCATAATCAAATCATCCACTCCTGATGCAGTAGAAATGGGATAATTGGAGGGATTTTATCCCCTAGTAATCTTTAGTCAGTGAAGAGGGTAGCATACAGAGGGAGGTAATGTAAGAGGAAATCAAAGGATGAAGGTATAGAAGCTGGAGTTGATGATGGAAAGATCGAAAGTTTCTGTACAGACCATTGTATGGATTAGGTGACAAAGTCACCAAAAGAGCCTGAAAGGAGGGAGGTTTTTGAAGATTTGAGAGGAAAGGACAGATATGAAATAGACATCATGGAGAGTGAGACAGTGTGAATTCTAAGGAAATATAACAGTTTAGAAATTTTGAGTGCTTATCCGAAGTATATGGTATAAATTTGAAAACTCTAGTCATCAGCATTAAGATTTTTTCCCAACAATGTTTAGATGCTCTATTACAAGTGCAAAGTAAGTGCAGTGGTGTGGAGGAGAGGATGTGCTAGGCATTAATCTTATGTGAAAAAGCAGGGCCATGTGTTGATCCATAGTCTGTTAGACTAGGCAATTAGAGGAGCAAGGAGAAGGGTGAAGTATGCACAGTGACACAATCAGCAAAATGGAGGTCCTGAGAAATGGCAGACACAGGGGCACACATGGTCATTGGATACCTTGCAGAAATTATTCTCTTTGGTATAGTTGCCAACCTACTAAGTAAGTGGTACTTAATTCTGGTTGCACATCATAATCTCCTGGGGAATTTTCAAACAGTGTATCAGTGGGTTCCAACCCCATTGATTCAGAATCTCTGAGCCTCAGTGTCTTCTAAAGGTCACAGATGATTTGAATATGCAGACAGAGCTCATAACCACTACAAGAGAGCCTGTAGTGCTGGGTGACCCCAGGGCTGGAGATGCAGAGCTGCCAGACTGTACAGCACCTAAAGACACCTCATTCAGACAGACCGTAGTGACAGTGACCATATTTGGAAGGTTGTAGCAGTTGAGAGTTTTCTATGATCAAAGGCCCATTGGAGGAGGAATAGACCCATTCGAGTATTGGGAATTTAAAATATCTAGAGCAGTGATGCTTAGTCCTAGGGAAGGGCAGCTTTTAAAGAAATCTCAATGCCAAGATAACATCCCAAACTAATTACATCAGAACCACCGGGGATGAAGCCCAAGCTAAATCAGAACTTCTAAATGCTCCTCCAGATAATTCCATTATTCATCCAGAAGACTTGTGGGAGGGATTTGCCATTTTTTCCCATATAGAGAACAGTGGACAGGGTACAGGTTTGGGAGGGGATTTGATTATTTCTTTCAGGGTCATGCCAAAATTGAGGTAGCTGGGCTTCACCTAGGTGGAGACATCAAAGAGGCAGTCAGTGCCAGGTCCGAGTTCAAAGGGAAGGCTTGGACTGATTCAAGAAAAGTCCCCCAACTCTGAGTGAATTGTTGATTGCTATATATTTTTAGAGCCTATTAGTTGTGTGATGTTCTTGTGAAATCTCTATTCCTTATAAATAACCACTTGTCTGCACTCTGCATTGAGCAGCATTTGCATACCGTAGAGGAGAACATGGTTTTGGTGCAGAAGCAAAAGGCTTATTAATACAGTTATGAAAGAGGATGTCGTTAGGAGAGGGGGGTGGGGTTATGGGCATTGGGGAGGGTATGTGCTATGGTGAGTGCTGTGAAGTGTGTAAACCTGGCGATTCACAGGCCTGTACCCCTGGGGATAAAAATACATTATATGTTTATAAAAAAATAAAAAATAATTTTTTTTTAAAAAAAGGATATCAAGGAGGGATGGGTTCTGTAGATTTTGTCTGGTTTGTACGACTAATTCATGGAGTTAGAGGCCCAGACTGGGACCCAGGTCCTGTGAAGTCAGTAAAGGGATGATCTAAATCTTCTGACCTGCATAGCAGCTTCAACCCTGGCCGTGTGTTTAGAAGGAGATGATAGCATACTTGAGCAGGAAAGGAGCTGTTATTTCCCTTTACTTTTGTGAAGTTTTCTTTTTTGTTTTGTATGACCAACATGATGGCATTTTTCTTTACTCAAATTTTACTCTCCCATTCCCACATTTCTAGATAGACTGAAAAGGAAGTTGGTATCTTGAAGTAGTTTTTGAACTTCACAACATGATTAGGACTATCGATCCATTTTGATAATTTTCCAACATTAAAACTATACAAAACCTGCCTTTTGGATTCGTATAAAGTAAAAATCAGAGACATTAATTTTTGTGGATTCCATTAAAAAACTTCAGACCACTTGGTAGTGTGTATGTTTTTAATTGCTTCCAGTTAGAATCTGGCCATTACTTCAGGGTCAGGCACAGTGTTTGCCTTGTCCGTCGTAAAGATCATCAGTGGATCTACAGTATTTGTGGAAGCTGATTTACATTCTCACACTTATTTCATAGGATATGTCTTTATTTTGTAAAGGCTCAGAGCATTCGACAGAATTAGTTTAAACATCTTTCTCATTAAATTCTAATTTTTCATGTAAATAGTATTTTTCCCAGATTACAGTGATCTGTAAGTACATTTAGAAACTGAATTGACATTTTAGTACTTTAGGTAGATGCCTTGGGGCAGAGACTATCTTTTCAGGGGAAAGAACATGGTAGAATTCCAAGGAAAATGTTACAGTAGGCCAGTAATATCCTGGAGGCTGGTTCCCCAAACTCCTTCTTATATTGTTGGTTAGCCTATTTCTGTCTTAGGTTTGTGTGTATCCCTGAGGTTCTTTGAAATAATATTGGATGTGTTCCCTGGACCATTGTGTTCCACTGGCAGTGGGGACAGTGGCACTAGGGATAATGCAGTGAAGTCTAGTTCTCTATCACATCCTTCATCTGTGCCAGGCACCCTTGACATGTTCACATATGTTGTCTCATTTCCTCTCTTTGGTAACCCTGTAAGGAAGGTGACATTTCTACCCTTCATTTGCAGAAGTAGAAGTTAAGTGACTGACCCAGGCTTTGACATGGAGGAATTATAACCCTGGCCACATTTTCTGATTTAAGAATCCCAGCGGTTCAGGACCTTGGACAGTACCTGGAGATGGACCATTACTGAGATTTGCTTCTGCCCTACACAAGAGCAGGAGATGGGGTATAGGAGTGAATATAATACTGCAGTCAGGTTGGGTTCATATGAACAGGCATGGAGGGTCAAGAGCTTTCATACAACGCATGCCCCTATCTTCTGTCTCTGTTCAGTCTGCCCCCTGTATGGGCATTACAGTTGCTCCTTGAGGGAAGCTGGAAAATTCTGCTTGGAGGACAGGAATGGTCTCCTACCATCATTTATATAACATGGAACAACAGCAATTGCTTCCATATAGCCAGCACATTGTCGCTACTACTTTCCTGTGCAGACCTTTCTTAGAAGCAAGAAGGGTGCTGGGTAATAGCCCTGAAGTAGCTGTGGTAGAGAGCCATAAGAGTTGGTAAACATTAACCAGTCTTGTTGAATTCATTGATTTTGCATAATCCCAGGCTATTCTAGAACTCTGGCTGGTTCAGGATTAATAAAAATAGAGTATGCATGTGTGTTGGGCTTTGTGGGGTCTGATGCATTTGTGTCCCCAGAAAGGACTGAGTGGGAACACGAGAGAGCAGCCTGCCTCTGTGGCTCTGACCTGCGACGACTTTGGCAGACAGAGGACTGAGGTCCATGGGTTGTCATGCAAACAAGGACAGTGGCCTTTGGTATCAGCACTGACTTTACAGCCATCTCTGAGATCACAGTGACAAGACTTTTTAGGCACTTTCAGGGCCCAGAAGGCACCTGTGAAGGGACAAGGGGGCTTACTTAAGGCATTGATTATCCTCACAGCTCTGTCTGCACTGGAACTTCTGGGTACTGACTTAACAGTTAAAGAGGGAGATAAAATAATGATGGGAAGTGATAACAAAAAATAAATAAATAGAAAATAAAAACATAAAAATAATAAAACAATTAAAATAAAATAAAATAAAAAATAAAAACCAGAGACACCATGAGGCCCTTAGTCAGAGGTTTGCTGGTTGGAAGCAGGTGCCCTCCAGCCCTCCAATGGGCACAAACACAGCACAGATTCTTAAATACAAATTTTTTTTAAAATTTGAATTAAAGTTAGTTAACATATAGTATAGTACTGGTTTCTGGAGTAGAATTTAGTGATTCATCATTTACATACAACACCCAGTGCTCATCACTAGTGCCCTCCTTAATACCCCTCACCCATCTAGCCCATCTCCTACCCTCCTCCCCTCCAGCAACCCTGTTTGTCCTATATAGTAAAGTCTCTTTTGGTTTTTCTCTCTCTCTGTTTTTATCTTACTTTATTTTTCCTTCCCTTCCCCTATGTTCATCTTTTTTGTTTTTTAGATACAAATCATTTTAGTATTCTGAGTACTTCTGCTGCAGATGATGGTGGTCTTGAGACAAAGCACAGTGCAATTGTTTTGGGGTGTAAGTTGAATTATGCCACTATTTCCACGGGGCACAATTTTTACCTTTAAGAATGACTGACGAACTATGTTTACTTAAACTTCGTTATTTCGCAGATATTTTCTCAAAACTGTTGAAGTGAGACTGTCACTTCAAGGAAAATAATAGTGATTGTCAGTGATAAAATTGAGCTTCAAAGTAAATGTTGGAATTTTTGAAAATGTGATCTAAGGGATATCTGGGTGGCTCAGTTGGTTAAGGGTCTGCCTTTTGCCTAGGTCATGATCCCAGAGACCTGGGATCGAGTCCCGCATCGAGCTCCTTGCTCAGCGGGGAACCTCCTTCTCCCTCTGCCTGCTCTCTGTTTCTCTCTCTCTCATTCTCTCTGACAAATAAATAAATAAGATCTTAAAAAAAAAAAAAGAAAGAAAGAAAAGAAATTGTGACCTAAACAGCTTAACAGTATTTAAAATCTTGATTAGCCTTGGTGGTGATGTGAATTTTTTTCATATTGCATAATAAAAATTTGTCAATATTTAGAAAGGCTTTATAACTCAGCAAAACAGTATCCTCCTTATGAGTAATGCATGATATAATAAAATCATGTATTGATAAAATATTCATTCTAAATTTAAGCTAGACCAATGGATGGTAGAGTAACAAAGTACAGAATGTTCACTGGTGTGGTTTCAGATTCCACACTGAAACTAGCCTTTAAGCAACTTTCCTTGTCAAGTTTTGTAAAGTATCAAAAAAGAGTACCCCATAATATTTGAAGAAACCTGAATTACACCCCCCTTTTCCATCTACATATCTGTATAAGGCTGGATTTTCCCCCATGTACTTTATCTAAAACAACAGAAGCAGAGATAGATAGATAGATAGATAGATAGATAGATAGATAGATAGATAGGAAGAAATAGAGATATAGGGATATATGAACTACTCATCTATCAAAAAATAAGAGTTTCTATTGATACTTCCAACTCCAGCCTGCATTATGAGTTCCATATTTGTAACTCCTTTTATCAGTAGTGAGACACCTTGCTTTCAATACCCTTAATGTATTTACTCATTTACTCAATCTAGAATATACGGAAAGTGGTATCAGAATTGTTGTTAAGTACCAAAGGAAAAGAATAAACCAACTACATAGTTTGGTATTTGCGTGGGAGTATTTTTGAGTTAAATTTACATTAGTAAAATGTACATTTTAATTGCATAATTCAAAAAATTCTGATGAATGTGTATACCCATGTAAATGAAACCTCTATCAAGATATAGAAATTTTCTATCACCCCAGAAATTTTTGTTGTGCTCTGCCCCAGTCAGTACCCCAAGAGACAACCATTTTTCTAAATTTTTTTTGGATATAGATTCATTTTGCCAAATCTTAAATTTCTTGTAAAAGGAACCACACACTTTGATTTCTCCTATTACCAGCTTCTGTGAGATTCATCTGTGTGGCTTCATGTATCTATAGTTCATTCCTTTTTATTTTTGAGTAGTAAGTATTCTATTGTAAAAATATACCAAAAATCGGTTACCTGTTCTCTTGTTGATGAACATTGGACATGTTGTTTTCGGCTTTGAGATATTGTAAATAGCATTGCTTTGATTATTCTTACACAAGTCTCCATGTAGACACATGTTTTCATTTTTCTTGGATAAATATCTAGGAGTGATATTACTGGATCATAGGGTTGGTGTATGCTTTAGTTTTGTAGAAAACTGCCATATATTTTACCAAATTAATTGCATTATTTTTGTGCTACCTCCAGCATTTTAAGAAAGTTCTAGATGCTCTACACCCTTGCCAACATTTGATGTTGTCACATTTTTTAATTTTAGCCATTCTAGTGGATATCAACCAATGCCTATTTGTGGTTTCAATTTTCATTTTCCTGATAATTAAGTATATTGTGCACTTATTGGCCATTTCTGGATCTTCCTTTGAAGTTCCTGTTTAAATCATTTGCCTATTAAAAAAAATTGGGTTCTTAAGAGGTGAAGAGGAGTGGGAGGTATAGGCTTCTGGTTATGGAATATAAGTCAGGAGGATGAAAAGTACAGCATTGGGAATATAGTCAATGTTATTGAAATAGCATTGTGTGGTGACAGATGTTAGCTACAGTTGTGGTGGGCATAGGATAATAAATGTGGAACTGTCAAATTACTGAGTTGACCCCTGAAATAATGTAATCCTGCATGTTAGTTATACTTCAATTGAAAAAGAGGGGAAAAAGTAAAATTGAAAATTACAAAAACCAAGACATTTTATTTTTTTAATAAAAATATATATACTCTATTCCAAAAGGTCCCACTGACTTTTTTTTAATGATTCCCATCAATGTACCTGAGAGATTAACTCTTTAAGAAAAGAAGGTGATAAAATACAGCCTCTGCAATTCTGCCCTCCATTGCACACAGCCATGTCCTTAGTTAAGTGATCAGAAAGACTTATTGGATTCACTTGAATTGGCAGGACAATTAACAAAAAAATGGATTTGTTGAATACTACATCTAAAACTAATAATGTACTATATATTGACTAATTGAATTTAAAGAAAAAGAATGGGTTGTATGTCCTTTCATTATTATTATAGAAGTTTCTAAAAGATTCTAGATAAGTATTTTGTCAGTTATATGTCTTATGAGTATTTTTCCTTATTATGATTTGTCTATTTTCTAAATAGTGCTTTTAGATGAGTTGAAGTTTTTGAATTTTGATAAGGTCTAATATACTTTTTTCTTTTAGGATTATTGCTAAGTCCTAAGGTATCTTTACCTCCCCGTAGGTTGTTTCATTCTAAAAGCTTTATAGCTTTAATGTCTAGTTGTGTGGTCCATTTGAATTAATTTTCATGTGTGGTATTAGGTAGGATTGAGGTTCATTCTATTTCTGTATGAGAATGCAGCTCTTCCCATCTTCATGTGTGAAGTCTTCTCCTTCACCTCTGCGTTGCCTTGGCATGTTTGTGGGTCTGTTTCTGGACTCTCTATGGTCCCATTGCTCTACATATTTATCTTCAAACCCTCATCCAACTGTCTTTACTACTGTAGATTTCATAGTAACTCTCGAAGTTTTATAAGACTTCTTAATTCTTTATCAAGATAATTTTAGATATTGTGGGTCAAATGCATTGTCATTTAATTTTTAGAATCATTTTGTCTTTTTGCCTACAAAAAATCCTGTTAGAATTTTTTAATAAAATCACATTGAATCGATAGATCAGTTTTGGAGGAACTGACCCACAGTATTGACTTGCTGAATTCACAAACAGTGCATATCCCTTCATCCACTTACATCTCCTCTAGCTTCCCTCAGCAGAGTTTTGCATTTCAGTGTAGGAAGTCTTGGCATCTTTTGCTAAATTTGTTGCTTATTTTTTCATGTTTTTCAAAGCCATTGTAAATTGATTTCTTTTAATTTCACTTTCAAACTGTTTGCTGCTAATAGGTATAGATACAAAGGATTTTTTTTTTTAATCAACCTGGTAACTTGCAGTCTTGCTAAAGTACATTAATTAGTTGTAGAGATTTTAGAATTTCCTACAGTGACATTCATGTCATCTGCAAATAAAGAAACTCCTACTTTTTTTCTTTCTAAACCTTCTCCCTTATCGCACGGGCTAGGATCTCCTCTACCAGTATTAAGACTGGATGTGCAGGGCTGCTGGGGTCTCAGTGGTTTGAGCAACTGACTCTTGATCTCAGCTCAGGTCTTGATCTCAGGGTCATAAGTTCAAACATTGCATTGAGTCTACCTTGAAAAAAAAAAAAAAGATTGGATATACCATCCGTGTTCCTAATCTCAAAGGGAAAAGTATTTCACCATGAAGTACGTTAGGCATAGGATTTTTTAATATAAATATACTGTATCCAATAAGGAAGTTTTTTTTTTTTTAAGTCCAAGATTGCAGGACTTTTTCTTTAAAAAATCATGAATACCTTTTGAATTTAGGCATCTGTTTCTTACTTTTCTTTCTCCTAGTATGGTGAATAATATTAAACGGTTCTTGAATGTTAACCCCATCTTGCATTTATGGAATACACTATGTTTGGTCATCATTTTTTTAATTTAAACTCAATTAGCCAACATACAGTACATCATTAGTTTCAGATGTAGAGTTCAGTAATTCACCAGTTGCATATAACACCCAGTGCTCATCACATCATGTGCCCTCCTTAAAACCTGTCACCCAGTTACCTCATCCCCCACCCACCTCCCTTCTAACAACCCTATTTGTTTCCTATTATTAAGAGTCTCTTATGGTTTGTCTCCAGCTCCAATTTCTTCCCATTCAGTTTCCCCTCCCTTCCTCTGTGATTCTCTGTTATTTCTTGTATTTCACATATGAGTGAAACCATATGATAATTGTCTTTCTCTGATTGACTTGTTGTGCTCAGCATAATGCTCTCCAGTTCCATCCATGTCAATGTAAGTGGTAAGATTTCATCCTTTTTGATGGCTGAATAATATTCCATTATAAATATGTACACACACACCACATATTCTTTCTCCATTCCTCTGTCAATGGACATCTGGGTTCTTTCTATATTTCTATATCTTTCTATAGTTTCTATAGTTTTATAGTTTATAGTTTCTGTAGTTTTTCTGGTTTTTCTCTAGTTTTTCTCTAGTTTGGCTATTGTGGACATGGCTATAAACACTGGGGTACAAGTACCCCTTCAGATCACTGCATTTATATCTTTGGGATAAATATCTAGTAGTTCCATTGCTGGGTCTTAAGGCATCTCTATTGTTAACTTTATTTTTAATGAAGATTTTTATTTATTTATTTGATAGACAGAGATCACAAGTAGGCAGAGAGGCAGGCAGAGAGAGAGGGGGAAGCAGGCTCTCCACTGTGCAGAGAGTCCTACTTGGGGCTCGATCCCAGGACCCTGAGATCATGACCTGAGCCGAAGGTGGAGGCTTAACCCACTGAGCCACCGAGGTGCCCCTCTATTGAGGAACCTCTGTACATGATTCATTTTATGTGTTGTTGGATTTAACTGTTAGTTTGTTATGAATGATTATGCTTGTGTTCATGATGGCTATTGATTGGTAATTTCTCTAATTTTGGCTGGTCTTGTACAATAAGTTTGACAGTATTTCCCTTTCTTCCCTATTTTTAGAGTTTGTGTAAGGTTGGTATTATTCCTTCCTTAAATGTTTGGTAAAAATTTGTAAGCGAAATCATTTGTGTCTTTTTTTAAAGTAATATTTTCATAATGAATACAATTCCCTTAACAGATTCAGATTCAAAATAAAATATACTGTTCAGATTTTCTATTTCATCTTATAGCTCATTTAGTTAAGTGGTATTCTTGAAGAAATGTGTGCATTTCATCTAAATTTTCTAATTTATTATACTGTACATAGTGTTTCATTGTTATCCTTTTGTATGTCTCCGGAACCTGAGGTTCTATCCCCTCTTATTTCCTCTCTCTCTTTTGTTAGATGTTTATCAATCTTACTAACCTTCCAAGGTACCACATTTTAGTTTTTGTTATTCTCTCTCTTATTTCTTTTCTTTTTCACTAATTTTAGTTCTTTGTTTTTTTGTTTTTTTTTTTTTACTTATTTTGGTGTTGATTTGCTTATCTCACATAAAGGATACTTAAGGTGAAAACCTAGATCATTGATTTTAAGCATTTGCTCCCTTCTTACAGGCATTTAATACCATAAATTTAATTCAAAGCATTTTCCCCATATCAGCAACATTCTGCTATGTTCTCAGTATTTTCAGGTTTAGGATGTTTTCTCATTTTCCTGTGATTTCTCATTCATCCCATCTTGACATGTTTTATCTTGCAATTTGGAAGGTTGTCTCACTTAATTCTGATTTCCTCTTTGACACATTAGTTACCTACGTGTTACCTAGTTTCCAAATATTTAAGAATTATTTGATTCCTTATTGGTAATGATTGCCAATTTAATCCTGTTGTCATAGAACATACTCCGTACTATCTCAGCGTTTTGAGTTTTATGAAGACATGTCTTGTGACTCAGCATATGGCCTATTCACCAGAGACAAATGTTCTTTCTGCACTTGAAAAGAATTGATACTCTGCAGTTTCTGAGGTAGAGTGTTCCGTAAATGACAGCTGGGTAATTTTTGTTGATGCTGTTTTTCAGATATAGATATCCTTACTACTATCTTTTTAACCCGGTTGTTCTAACAATTCCTTGAGAAAGAGATTGTAAATCACCCACTATGGTTGTAGATTTGCCTATATATCTATATCTTCTTTTAATATTTTATATATGTTGAAGTTATATATTTACACATATTTATCATTGTCATGTTTTCTTGGTGAATTGATGTTTTTCATCATAATAAAATGTTTATCACCAGTAATACATTTTTTCCTCAAAATCTATTTTGTCTGATGGTAACATAGTCATTCCAGCTTGCTTGTGCTCAAAATTTGCATGGTATATATTTTTCTATCTCTTTACATTTAAGCTA
This sequence comes from Mustela erminea, assembly GCF_009829155.1. NCBI lineage: Eukaryota > Metazoa > Chordata > Mammalia > Carnivora > Mustelidae > Mustela > Mustela erminea. The sequence goes on along the minus strand of NC_045618.1, from coordinate 22,757,293 downwards.
CCCGTGTCTTCATATTTAAAACGAAGGTCTTGTAGATCACATAGGGGTGGGTCTTGCTTTTTTTTTAATGAGTATGACAATCTCTGACTTCTAATTGAAATAAATGTTCTAAGTGCAACTTGAATGTAGGCTATTAACATGTAATTTAATTATTTATATGTTTGGGTCTAATTGTTTTACTGTGCTAGTAAAAGCTTTTGACATTTTACAAATATGAATAATATTTTTGTTATTTTCTTTCTTTGTAAGGAACCTTTTACCAGGTTAAAGAAATTTCCTTCTTTTTCTAAGTTTTACAAAATCTTAAGTGAATGTCAGGCTTTTAAAATGTTTTTTTCTACATTCATGTGTTGAAATATGATTATTTTATTTGTTTCTCTCCCTTAATCTCTTGAGGTAGTCAGTTTTATAATGCTATACCGTACGTCCATTCCTGGGATAGACCCAAGTTTGCCATGATATATAATAAATATATGTCATCATCCCTGTGACTGAAGTTGCCTTCTATTTCTTTTTCTTTCCCTCTTACCACCCTGGCCACACTTTTGTACCAAGATTATGTGCCAGCTTCATAGCATGAGTTGAGGATTATCCCCTCTTTTTCTGTACCCCGGATTAGAGTTTAGAATCTAGACTGAGTTATTTCTTCATATTTTGAGGAAACGGATGTGGGCCTGGAAGTCCTTTTTTAGAAGGAGAAAAACACTGTGTATTGATTTGTTTAACAGTTATAGAACTATTCAGGTTTTCTATTTGATTTTAAAGTCAATTTTGTTGAGTTTTATCTTTCTTTTTGGAATTTTTCCATTTTGTCTGTATTTGCCAGTCTGTGTAAGCATTCTTATTAGAGTCTTATCAATAGTATTATTCTTTTCATAAAACTAATGATAGATCCTATCTACCATCTGTTTGCTTTTGTTTCATGCATTTCTGACCTTCACTACTGAAGGTAGTAGTACTTCCCTCCAATTTCCTTGTGTTTATTTTGCTGATTTTTTTCCCAACTTATTGAAATGGCTGCTTGACTCACAAATTTTTGGTCCTTCTTATTTTCTTGCATATACATTTAAAGCAATAAAACCCCTCTTTAAAATTTATTCATTTGAAAGAGAGAGAGAGAAAATGAGAGGGGGGAGGGGCAGAGACAGAAGCAGGCTCCCCACTGAGCAGGGACCCCCCCCCCCCAATGCTGGACTGGATCCCAGGATCCTGGGATCATGACCTGAGACTAAGGCAGCTGCTTAACCAACTGAGCCATCGAAGCACCCCAAAGCAACAAAACTCCCTTCAACTACCGCTTTCACTATACCCGACAAATTTTGATTCGCTATTTTTTATTTTCATTTAGTTCATACTATGTTATTATTTCAGTCATGGTTTCTTCTTTCATCCTTGGGTTATTGTATTTTTCTAGTGATATTTGCTGACTTTATTTTGCTTACATTTTTTAACATTTAATTATGGAAAATCTTAAATATCTATAAATATACATAGAACAGTATAACGAATCCCCATGTCCCCATCACCCAGCCTCTATAATCACCAAGTCGTATCCAGTCTTGTGTTTTCTATGCCTTGCTTATTGCCACCACAACGTCCTATATGATTTCAAAGCAAATCCTATGGGTTATTTAGAAATGTGTGTTAAATTCCTAACTGTAGTGGGACTTCCTAGTTAGCTGTCTAATTTAATTGTAGTATGTTCACAGAACATCGGCTGTGTAATTGCATCCTTTGAAATTCTGTGTGATTTGCTCTATGTCCTTAAATAAATATTCTGTAAAGATTTCACATTGTATCCTGCAGCTCTTGGGAGTAAAACTCTGTATGTCCCTTAGATACAGTTTGTCAGCAGCATGTTCAAATCTTTTTTGTCCCAACTCTTACAATGTCTGATTATGTCATTAGGAAGTAGTTCTCTTCATCACTAGTAAATGCTTTTTTACCCCCAAGTCTATTCTGTCTGATATTAACATAGCTATACCAGTTTCCCGGTGATTATGACTTGCATAGTATATTTCTTAACTTTTCAGTTTTTATCTTTTCTGTATCTTTGCCCTTTCGATATCTTTTATAAAGAGCCTATTGTTGAATTTTTGTATTCAGTCTGCCAATTCATTGCTTTTAACTGGAGCATCTGGTGTCTTTACATTTAATTTAATTAGTGATGCATTTAGGCTTAAATCTACCCATCTCGTTTTGCGCTTTCTCCTTCTTTCACATCTGCTCCCCACTTCTTGTTTATTGCCTCTTTTCAGATTCTTTTTAAAATTGATTTTCAAAATACATCAAGAATTCAGCCACTTCTCACCACCCCCACTGCTGCCACCTCACCCAGACCATTCTCCTCCTTCCTCTGGATAAGGCAGTGGCCTCCTGACGCATCTTTCTGCTTCTCTCCTTCCTCCCACTTCCCACCTTCCCCCGACCATCTGCTCCCTGAGCAGCCGCCAGAGTGAGCCTCTTAACAAGGAAGCTCCATCATATCACGCCTCAGCTTGAAAGCCTGTGTCTCGGCTCCTCATTTCACACAGTGAAAACCGTGAATGTCATGCTCAGGGGGACACCGGAAGCCTGCTGGGCCTGCTCCCCTCACATTACATGGGCCTCTGCTCAGACCACCACCCTTGCTCTGTATACTTCAGATACACCTGTCCATGTGCTGTTCTTCTGACTGGTCAGGGCACTTCCAGCCTCTCCCAGGGTGAGCCCCGCACCCTGGCCGTGTACCCAGCTCACCCACTTACCCCTTCCACACCCTCATTCCAGACTTTCTCAGTGAGGTGAGCCATGACCATGCATGTAACATTTCCTCAGGTGCACCGTTAGCCCTCCTCCTGCCCTTGACCTTGGTCTCGTTTCTGTTTAGTCAGTCAGTCACCTTCTGCCCCCCCCATGCACTGTCCTGATGATGGTGTTAACATTTTTGTTTCTCTGCCTCTTTTGGGAAAAAAAAAAAACTTTTGGCGGGGGGCATCTACCTGCTTTGTTCACGGACACATCTCAAGCTCCTCCAATAGGGACTGACTCAGGGTAGGAGCTCAAAAGATACTAGTGAACAAATGTGGGAATTGCATTTCTCCCCTTACAGTTCTTTGGAAATTATATGCCTTTGTGTTTCTTATTTTTGTATTGCCATAGAAATGACACTATATAGATTTGACAGATCAAAGTCTAACATGAGCTGATACTGTTACTATCTTCCTCCTGGATTTTACAATGACCTATGAACACATTTAATGTGTTCCATTAATTTGTTTGGGGGGGGGTTGTGGGGTTTTTTTGTGGGGGTGGGGAAGTTGTTTTATTTGTTTGTTTGAGGGAGGGGACAGGCATGGGAGAAAATTCAGTTTTGTGGGAAACTGAATCCAGTATTTTAAGTCTTAGACTGACAACAGTGAAGGACTAAAAAAGTCACTGTACCTCTACTTGTCTTTTTTATAGAAATCAGCCAAGTAAGAGCAGGTGTTTATCAGGTGCCTGCATTGGTTTCAAGAACTTCTCTGTATGCTAATGGCTTTCAGTGGTTTCCAAAGGCATTTGATCCAATGTGAGTGGGATAAAAATACCTCAGGTGCTTGTAAAAACAGACATTCCCAGATCTCCCCACTCAGAAGTTCCCCTTTGGGGGTGCCTGGGTGGCTCAGTGGGTTGGAGCCTCTGCCTTCGGCTCCGGTCATGATCCCGGGGTCCTGGGATTGAGCCCCGCATCAGGCTCTCTGCTCAACGGGGAGTCTGCTTCCCCCTCTCTCTCTGCCTGTCTCTCTGCCTACTTGTGATCTCTGTCTGTCAAATAAATAAATAAAATCTTTAAAAAAAAAAAAAAGTTCCCCTTTGATAAGTGTGGGCTGCTCCTCAGGAATGTGTGTTTTTGCGAGTCCTAGCCTTTCTGAAGCCCCCACCCCGTGGAGAGTGGTCTGCCTCCTCCCTAGAGACCATGACACACAGCCCCTGGTCAGAGTCAGCGTGTCATCTGTGAGAGCTTGGTAACAGAACAGCAGTGATTTAGGGAGCCACGAAGATGGCAATAGAAGTTTAAAACCCTTATCAGAGGAACAATTTGAATAGTCTTTTTTTTTTTTTTAAGATTTTATTCATTTTTTTAACAGAGAGAGATCACAAGTAGGCAGAGAGGCAGGCAGAGAGAGAGAGAGGGAAGCAGGCTCCCCACTGAGTAGAGAGCACGATGCAGGGCTCTATCCCAGGACTCCGGGATCATGACCTGAGCCAAAGGCAGAGGCTCAACCCACTGGGCCACCCAGGCGCCCCTGAATGGTCTTAAACCTAGGGAGGCTTCTTGCATTTTCCATTCCCAGATGGTCAGAGCATCAAGATATAAATGTTGCAGGTGTGGGCCTGCCTGATACCCACCACATTATACCCGTGACCTCTCGGAGGCTCTCAGAACCAGGGTCAGGCTGCAGGGTCCATATGCCACGGGAGGGCAGCCGTGGTCCTCTGTGTACGGCCCCAGAAAACAAAATTATTTGGGGGTTATGCTTTTGTTTCTTCCTGGATTTCAGGTTTCACGTGCTTTACATCACAAGGAAAGATGGACAGCAGGAGGGCACACGAACATGCCTTGGGAATAGCCCCAACCAGTAGGTGGTCACTGGTCCTTTCCTCCCAGGAAAGCTTGACACTTGCCGGTTAGCCTATCATTGCCGGATTGTCAGATTGTCGAAGTTACTGGGCTCACTGTGTTGCTCTATAGGAACGCTCCTGGGACTGTCTAAAAGGGTGACAGACTGCCGGGGCTGGGCTCATGCGGGGGGCAAGGGCAGGGCTTGGTATCTCCCCCTTCCCTCCATTCTGGCTGAATACATACTCATCTTCAACCAAATTATTTTCCCTCCCCTTTACAGTCGGGATGCTAGTTACTAAAATAGGAAATAATATTCCGGCAGGGGCCTCTGACCCATGGAATCCATCATTTGCCCCACATCCCCAGCCACACCCCCGCCGCCTTCTGTGCCTGTTCCAGGCATAACCAGGCTCACCCACTTCGCCTGAGGCTTGATCTTTATTGGCTCTTACTTAACTACTTATCCCTTCCTTGAAATTCTTCCCTCTACCCACTTGGGTTCCCTGGCAAAATGTCAACCTTTTACAAAAATACTCTTAATTTTTTTTTAATCACAAAAGTAATAGATGTTTTTATAGCTAGTGAGAGAATGAAAAGGCAGTTTGAAAATGTTAATAATACGCCCCCCCATTTATACTTCCCTTAGCTAATAGATGTTATGTAGAAATTACTAGCTACACCTGTGCTCATGTTCATAAGGACAGAAGTGTCTATTGTACTTGTTTTTACAACCACACGTCTGTGATTCTGTACAGTACATATACCTGTGAAGCTTCTTCTCCTCAGGAAGCTGTGCATTGTAGATGTCCTTCCAGAGCAACAAACCAGATCTGATTCATTTTTTTAGCCTAGGAGCACATCTAATATATCAAGTTATTCTTCATTGGGAAGCATTCTGATTTTCAAATTCTAATTTGATATCACTGAACTCTTTCTAATATACTACTGACTTCCTTCTGTAAGAAATAGTTCCCAAAATGGGACTGCTAAAATCTTCTCTTTTGAATTTGAATCGTTTTCAGATCACTTCTCAACAAGAGCTCGGAAATTCACATTCCCACCAAAAAACACAAAGGTGTGCAGAGTTCCCTATAGTCCCTCTGTCTCCAGATGTCATCACTAGGTTTTTTTGCCCGTCTGCCTGAAAATTATATTACATTGGCAGTTTGCATTGTTTCCTCATGACTAGCACTCATGCGAACATCGTTTTCATGCATTGTTGGCCTTCTGCATCTTATTTCCTATAAACTGCCTCTTCATGTCTTTTGTCTGAGTTTCTATTGGGTCACTGTGCGATCTTTATCTCAACAGTGTATAATAGACTTTTTTATAATCCTTTTTTAGAAGGATTTTACTGGTTTTCAGGCATATGTTACACCTATTTTACTAAGTCTACTAATGTCTTTATATTTTTTCTGCCTGATTTAAGAACTTTATGTGGTTAAATGTTTTTATTATTCGTAATTTCTGGACAGCTTGTATTGCTTAGGAAAGTCTTCCTCACCCCAAAGATACAAACATTTTGTTGCATTTTTCTTGTAATATGCTTATAGTTAACTGTTTAATATTCATATCTTTATCTGGAATTCTCTGGAGACGTGAGGGTGGGGTGCAAGTCTATTTTGTGCCGGCTAGATTTATTAAATGGACCACTCTTTTCCCTGGGAACTGAAATGCCACTGTGGACACACATATGTGTCATAATATATTGATTAGCTCAGCACTGTGGTGAAGTAAACCTTACTATTATTACATTCTTTGGTTTTCTTGTTTGCTCTTAGAAACGTGTTAATAAGGGTGCCCTGGTGACTCAGTCGGTTGAGGGTATGTATTCAGCTCAGGTCATGATCTCGAAACTTTGGGACTGAGTCCCGCATCGGGCTTCCTGCTCAGCAAGGAGTCTGCTTCTCCCTCTGCCTTCCACTCCCCCTGCTTGTGCTCTCTTTCTCTCTCTTAAGCAAATAGATAAATCCTTTAAAAAAAAGGGGGGGGGTAATAAATGTAAAGACTTTAGGATGGTGGCTCTTTTTTGTTTCCTACTGACCTGATTTTACTACTATTTTAACAGTTATGGAAAATACTGAACATCTATAACTGTATCAGAAAATTATGTTGAATCCCCATGTGCCCATTATTCAGCATTTGTAATTAGCAAGTTCCGGCCAGTCTTGACTTTAGTTCTATACCCTTGCCCACTGCCACGACGGGTATAAAAATGTTCACTGCTTTTATTAATGTTCTTACTATTCTCATCAGTTCTTTCCTTCACACTTCAAAATCATTATCTCCAATTCCCCAGAAGACATTAAAACTCTGACAGACACTGCCTTCCAGTTTTGCCTTAGTTTTGAAAGAATTGGCATTTTTTTTTAAAGATTTTATTTATTTATTTGACAGACAGAGATCACAAGTAGGCAGAGAGGCCGGCAGAGAGAGAGAGAGGGAAGCAGGCCCCCTGCTGAGCAGAGAGCCCGATGCGGGACTCGATCCCAGGACCCTGAGACCATGAGACCATGACCTGAGCCGAAGGCAGCGGCTTAACCCACTGAGCCACCCAGGCGCCCGAAAGAATTGGCATCTTTCTTGGTGAAATGCAGTCAGCTTTTCCATTTTGTCCTGTCTCTGAACCATGTGGCTTTCAGTCTTCCTCTGGTTGCTCTGGGTCTGGATGGCCTGCTGGTGTTACCCCCTCTCTTGGCTTTTTTTTTTTTTTTTTAAGATTTTATTTATTTATTTGATGGAGAGAGAGAGAGAGACAGCGAGAGAAGGAATTCAAGTAGGGGGAGTGGGAGCAGGCTTCCTGCTGAGCAGGGAGTCCAATTTAGGGCTTGATCCCAGGACTCTAGGATCATGACCTGAGCCGAAGGCAGACGCTTAACGACTGAGCCACCCAGGCGCCCCCCCCCCCCAGCTCCTCCCTTCTCTCTCTCTCTTGATTTATGATTTTATTTCCTTTACACGTGGCTGAGACTTGAGCCCTGAGTTCTTTTTTCCAAAGCACTCAAACATTATCTTACCTACAGCTGATTCCCAGGGTGACCGTTCCAGCCATGACTTTTCATTTATTCAGCAGATGTGTGTTGAACATTTGCTATACTTGTGCTCTGGTTCATGCTGAAGAGACGGTGGTGAGCACAGCAGATGCACTGTCTGCTCCCTGATGAGTGGAAGACACACGCAGGGCAGAGAGCAAGAAGCTGCCCTAACCTGGCTTTTGCAGCCCAGGAGGTCTTCCTGGAGGGAGTAGTATTTAAGTTGAATTCTAAAGAGCCGATCAGAATATGCTGGGCAGAGGAGCAGGATGTGAAAGTTGGGCGGGGGATGGGTAGAAGGATGAAGGTGGAAAGAGTATCTGAGCCTAGAGAACAAGGGGCCCATGATGAGTCTGGGAGGGTGGGTCACATCAGCACCATCTCGTCCCACCCTTTGTGTGTGGTCTCTGCCCTGAGCCCTTGGCGTTGACCTCATTTCACCCATGCAACCATCCAAAAAGGTAAAGCATGCTCTCAGGTCACCCAGATGGCCAGGTTTATGTAGTCAGAAGGATCCTGGGTCAGGTTTGAAACCTGGACTCTCGAGCCTCCCATGGCAAGCCAAATGCATCTGAGGAGCCTTTTGCGGCAGACTGAGCAGCTTCCACTGGCTGTGTTTGGGCTGCTTGTGAAGGAGCAGTTCGATTGTGCCGTAGCTGCAAGGAAAATGTGTGGGCTGCGGTTGGATAGGATTATTGTGGCCACAGTAGAACACACAGACTGACCCCCAAAGGAAAATGCAGCTCGGAAAATGCAGGGTAACCCTGAGAGCAAGTTACTGGGAGAAAAAGCGCCAGGAGAAGGAAGCGGGGCATGGAAATAAAGACAAAATGAGCCTTTGCACTAAATCTACCTTTATTAACAAATATTTTGCAAAGGACTGTGCTGTCGCTGGAGGAGCCACCTTTATAAAGTAAAACCAACATGCTGGTTTGGTCTGCCTTCGGAATCTGTGTGGCAGCTTCTCCAGGTAACTGGAGTACACTTCTCCAAGAATCAACTTTTTGGTTATTTTAGCCATATGTTATGAATAGCTTCCTAACACGAATTGTATGTCTCAGTGGCTTATTAAGCTGAAGTTATGCAACTAAATTTATCCCCTCCTTGACATAAGTATGAAGCATGGCATAATTAAAAGCACATTTAACTAGGAGGCGGGACGTGCTGTTTCAGCTCTGGCTTCCCCTGGGGCCATTCTGGGCATCTCTCAGCCTCCTCTTTCTCACAGTTTTCTCCAGCCCAGGGCTGAGGAGTGAGTTTCAACTCCGTGCCTGCGTACCAGTCAGTGGCGACTTTTCTGTAAGAGTACAGTGTTTACATCTAAAGAAAATGGCCATAGGAAACTGGCCGTGGGATGAGAGAGAGTCTAAGGGGATGATTATTCTGTTTTGTGATGCCTTTTAATTTTAAAGAAGAAATTTCAGGGAAGACAGGAGGAAAGAGTCTGGGCTGCCCTATACTCTCCCTGTCCTGTCTCACTTCCTCCTGTCTGGGATTCTGCTCCTCAAAGGACTAGAGCGTGTTCAAGAAAGAGTATGGGGGGCACCTGGGTGGCTCAGTGTGTTAAGCCTCTGCCTTCGGGTCAGGTCATGATCTCAGGATTCTGGGATCGAGCCCCACATCGGGCTCTCTGCTCAGCAGGGAGCCTGCTTCCTCCTCTCTCTCTCTCTCTGCCTGCTTTTCTGCCTACTTGTGATCTCTGTCCGTCAGTTGGATGAATAAAATCTTTAAAAAGAAAAAAAAAAGAAAGAGTACGGGGGGGGGGGGATGTCTGTGTATATGTGTTTGCATGCTTACTTGTTTTTCCATTGGGAATAATTTCTTATCTTACTCTTTTGAAAAATAGATTTGATGGTTTAAGGCAGGTAGAGGTGTACAGCAAAATTAAGAGCAAATTACAGGGCGTTCTTATACCCTCTGCCACCTTTCACACACATAGCATTCCCCATTATCAACATCCCCAACCAGACTTGTGCACTTGTTACAGTTATGAACCTACATTTTAGCATCATAATTACTCAGAGTCTGTAATTTACATTAGAGTTCACTCTCGGTGTTTTTCATTGTATGCATTTGGACAAATGTTCAGTGATATGTATCCACCATTGTAGCAACAATCCTAAAAATCCTCTGTGTTGAGCCTGTTCAACCCTTCTCCCCCAACTACCCCTGGCAGCCACTGATCTTTTTACTGTCTCCATAGTTTTGGCTTTTCCAGAATGCTACAGAGTTGGAATCATGCAGTGTGTAGTCTTTTCAGATTGGCTTCTTTTACTTAGCAATATGCATTTAAAGTTTCCTCCATGTCTTTTAGTCGCTTTACAGCTCATTTCTTTTTAGCACTGAATAATATTCCATTGTCTAAATGTACCACAGTTTATTTATCCATTCACCTACTAAAGGGCGTCTTGGTTGCTTCCAAGTTTTGGCAGTTATGAATAAGCTGCTATAAACATCTCTGCTTATCTTACTCCTTTAAAATGCAAAATCAGAATATAGCCCCCAACTTCTGAATATGGAAAAACTCTTTGGAATGTAAAAAGGGATCTCCCTTAGAGAAGGATTTAAAAAAAAGGGTGTGATCTAACTGCATTTAGCTAAAACATCAAATAGTAATGATATTTTTTTAAAGATGTATTTATTTATTTTAGAGAGAGAGTGCTAGAGAGAGCGTGAGTGGGGGTGGGGAGAGGCGCAGAGGGAGAGGAAGAGAGGGAATCCTCCGTGAAACTACCCAGTAAACACAGAGCCCGACACAGGGCTAGATCCCAAGACCCTGAGATCATGACCTGAACTGAAATCAAGAGGGATGCTTAACTGAATGAGCCACCCAGGCACCCCTCAAATAGAAATGATATTTAAACTGATAAATCAGTTTCTGGGGCTTACATCACAGCCTGACCAAATGAGGCCACAGATGCCCTATCCCAATAGCTTTCAATCATGCACCTGCTGAAACCCTTAGGTTGAAGAGAAAATTTCAACCATTTGGGAAAAGGGGGGACATAGATCTATTCCTGGTTACATTTTATATTTATGTATTTTTTTTTAAATTTTTTCCTTGGACATTTCAGTAACTCGATCAGGGAGCCTCTTAATTATTCTCCAGTGCAGAAAACATCACCTCTCTGAGCTTGAACTATGTGTGGGCATCTCTACCCCTTCCTTCATCCCCATAGTCACCGTGCTGCCCAGATACTGGGAGGCCCCTCTCTGCCTGCCCCTGTCTGAGTGCCGTGTGATGAGAGCTGTCCTGTGACACACTCCCATGTATGAGATGACACCAAGTTTTAGAAAGCCTGAGAATCCTGCCCAAGGTCACACAGTTAGGAAATGGCAGGGCTGGGACTTAGTCCGGGTCACCTCTGCCAGGCCCCATCTGTACTGTCCATTGGCAGGAGTCGTGCTTGACCCTCGTTATTTACTGTGGTTGCTGCAGTTTATGCTCTAGGACATAACAGTTCCCAATGGACAACTAAAACATGAGCTGAATCTGAATTGCTCTGCTTGCTCAAAGTAGACATTTCAGAGCCAAACACATAGAGGGTATTTTAAGCCTTGGAAATGGACAGATGAACTCTTGCAAGGAAGGTGTGATAGAGGTCCGCAGTAGGGGCGTGAGACAAGGAGAACCAGTGTCAAAAGCAGTCGATGACAGGCACTCCAGAGAAGAAAAGAAGAGTCGAACACCGTACTGGAAGGCAAGAACTGGAAGCATGAAGGATTCTATCTCACAGTCCAAGCTTCTATCACAAAACACCACACCCTGGATGCTTAAAAGTTAGAAATGTGTTTCTTACCATTTTGGAGACTGGGAGTCTGAGATCAGGGTGCATGGGTTGGCTTCTGGTGAGAGTTCTCTTCCTGGTTTGCAGACACCACCTTCTTGCTGTGTCCTCACACGGTGGACAGAGATCATGAGGCCCCCACCTCCTAAGATCACGAGACCATTAGGAGGTCAACATGCCAATTTGGGGAGAACGCAAACATTTAGTCCACAGCAGGAATTACTGGTATTGTGGGGAAGAGAGTAAAGGAAAAATAAAACATCCTTGAGACCTGGTAAAAGAAATAAGCATGGAAGACAACCGCAGGGGGTTCAGGAATGTGCAAAGAAAGAGGGAACTGATAGAGCAGCCGTGGATGGAAGGCTGGAACAGGAGGGTGTGAGCTGTGCCTATAGGAGGGCCTCGTGATCGCTGTCCCGGGGGAGGCAGGGGAGCAGACTTCCACCAGGAAGGTGAGCAGATAGGATTAAGGGTACAGAAAATGAGGCGTTAACATCTGAAAGAGGAGAATGAAAATAAGGCCCAATTTTAGCTGCACTTCCTTTTGTTTGTTTGCTTCTCCAGGTGCCACATGGAATGCCCTGGAAGCTACACTAGGTGTCGGATCTGTTATATTATTTTAGCTCCAAAAGGAAAATCATTAAATGGCCACCCTTTGTTCTGAGCACTCCATGAGCTGCCTTCCCAGGTCGTCAGAAAGCAAGCTTCTGTGCCACGTGACTCGCCGTGACAATAACGGGTTGCTGCTGACGTCAGCACGTTATCGTCTTTCTCTTGTGACAGTCAGCACCAGAGCTATGACACGACTGGTTACAAACTTCCATTATCTCTTTATCTGACAAATAGGCATGTTGGTGCTTATTTGGCACTTCCTAGGTGTCTGTGTGCTAGGTATTGTGCCAACTGCTGGGTTCTCAGTGGAGATTAACAGATATGATCCAACCCTTCCTGGAGCTCCCAGTGTAATGAAGGATAGAGATAATAACATGCACACACACATGCACATGGTTGCAATCCGTGTGAAGCCTCGTAGAGGAGAAAAGTAGGTTCTATGAGAAAAAAAATCAGGTGGGACATAATTTAGCTAAGTTAATTGGGAAAATCTTTTAGCAAATGACATAGGACCTGAAGGATGTGTGCGAGTCATTACAGGAAGAATGGCAAGCAAGGAGGAAGACTACTTAAAGAGGCTGAGGGAAGAATGGTGGGGGTGGGGAGAATTGTTGGCATTGGACGGTATTTCAAGACATGGGTGCTGACAACATTTATGAAGAAAATGTAAGCTAGAGCTCAGGATGGGGCTCCAAGGAATGTGTCATTTACAGGTCAGACATCTGTGGAAGAGCCAGAAAAAAATATTGAGAAGTAGAAGCTGAGAAGTAGTAGGGAATCAGGAGAGCAAGTATTATGGAGCCAATAAGGGAGAATGTTCAAGGAAGGGATCCTCAAGGGCATTGAGCACTGCACACAGATCTGATAAAATGAGGAGTGAAAAGCCCATGGGATTAGAAATGTGAGTCTTAGCAAGAACAGTCTTAGAGGAATGGCCAAAACTGAAACCACTTGGCACCAGTTTGGAAAATGAATGAGATACATCCTATTCTTAGATAGGAAGGCCTGATGCATTGGGTGAGAGTTCCTTTTTTTTTTTTTTTTAAGATTTTATTTATTTATTTGACAGTCAGAGATCGCAAGTAGGCAGAGAGGCAGGCAGAGAGAGAGAAGGAAGCAAGTTCCCTGCTGAGCAGAGAGCCCGATGCAGGGCTCCATCCAGGACCCTGGGATTGTGACCCAGGCTGAACACAGAGGCTTTAACCCACGGAGCCACCCAGGCGCCCCTGGGGTGAGAGTTCATACGAGTCAACCTCCAGATGCTATTGAAATCACAAAATTTCAGCATGACTTTTTATGGAACTTGATGAATGCTATTGAATAGAAGGTCTATAACCAAGGCAAGTGGAAAAGAGAAGAAGGGGGGTAGATTATCTAGTAGAAATCAAAGTTTTAAATTAATAGTGACATAAGTATATGGTATTCACATATGGGATAGGCACCATGGAACTGGAGAGCCTAAAAATGGACGGAGAAGTATGCAGGAACTTGTACAAAACACAGGCAGCCCTAAAAAGAAGCTAGAGTTCTCTTGTGGGAAGATGGGGAACGTAAGGATATGAGGGTGAGGTGGAGGACGAACCCACCAAGAGTATGGAGTAGCAGGATGGGAGATTTGGGATGGTCAAGATATTGTGCTAAAGGTGAGGAAATGATGGATTTGAGACCTCATAAGGAAGTAGGCAAGCACCTGGACCTAGCATGGTGTTCCTGGAGGCTGCCCAAGACGGCATAGCCCCAACCTATAACCTACCATCACCATCACAATTGGCCTCACCATTCTGATTATGGGTCAAAATAAACTTGATGGGAGATGGTAAGTGGAGATCTCAGACCTTTTCCATCTCTCTTAGGACGTACTGAGGCAGGTCGAGGGTGTTTTTCTGTTACTGTTGCCATTTTCCATCTTAGATTCAGACAACTTTCCTAGAAAAATGATTCCCATTGCAAAGCATTGACAGAGAGAGCCTTGACCTGCCACCATCGGCTCTCACATTCAGATCTCCTTCAGAGTTTGCCCTTGGCTGGTGGGTACCATGACTCATTGCAGCTAATGGGACTCTCGACGCAGTATGCTGGTGACTTATGGGCTTTCCATGAGCAGTGTCCTCAAGGGCATGTTCCTTGAGGAATGTCTGTCTTGGGAACATGGCTGGTTTCAGTTTTTGCTTGCTTCTCATCTGTGATTGTTGAAGAAGGTTACTGATGATAACGTTCTGTTTTCAAATTTTGCATTTTCTGTTTGACATGATAAAGCATTTACCTTTCTTTTTCTTCTTCTTCTTCTTCTTTCCTTTCTTTCCTAGTTATACTATACAGGTTATTCTTTTTAATTATTACCTTTGTTCCTCATATTGTTACTTACGTGAGGAAAGAAAATTTAAACACTTTTTTTCAATGGGGGTGTGTGTGTGTGTGTGTTTTGACATTTTCAAAGGTCCTTTTTATATTAGGCAGTATTGGTTGATTTAAGAGTCAAATTCAGGAGACAGGAACAGTGTTCTTATTCAGTTTCAAGAGTCCAGGCTAATGTAAGCACCATGCAGGAATGAAGTACAGCGTCCTGGAAAGGTGTTAAATTGGAACATTTGAAATTTGGAATACACTGGTAAATACGATATTTCAGGAGACAAGATTACTGAGAAGAGTGTGGATTAAAGAAGAGAAAGGAGCTCAAGATGAAAAAAAAAAAAAAAAAAAGGTTCCTAGCCCGAGGGGTGTGGACTGAGCTAGAATGACCAATCTGAGAATCATCGGTATAGGGAGACTTGAAACCTGGAGATGAATGGAAATACTTGGTTTATCAATTCGCTTAAGTTAGATACAGTAACAAATACCCCCAACATCTCAGAGGCTGCACCCATAGAGGTTTATTTTCATTGGTCTGCTGGGAGCTTGCTTCGTATCACTCTCACACAGGCTGACAGAGCAGCTGCCGTCTGGAACGTCACCAGACTCGGTGGCAGGAGGACGTGAAGGACCGCAGAGGCGAAGCCCAGCCGTTCTATGTACTGACTCAGAATTACGCACGTCATCTTACCTCATGTTTCATTGGCCAAGAAAGTTTATTTATTTATGTATATTTATATATATACATATATAAATAAAAAGTATATTTATGTATATTATGTGTTTATATATATTACATATGTATATATTATGTATTATGTATATACATTATGTATATATAAATAAAAATTTTGTATATATAATATATACAAATTAAATATATATATATATGAGAACATATATATATATCTTCCATGTATAGCCTCAGGGAAAACAAGAAGTACAATTTTTCTGAGTGCCCAGAAGCAGAAGAAACTCAGATATTAGTGAATAGTGAACAGTTTTATTTTTTTATTATAAAAATTTTTTAAAGCATTTTATTTATTTATATGGCAGATAGAGATCACAAGTAGGCAGAGAGGCAGTAGAGAGAGAGGAGGATGCAGGCTCCCCGCTGAGCAGAAAACCTGATGTGGGGCTCGATCCTGGGACCCTGGGATTGTGACCTGGGCTGAAGGCAGAGGCTTTAACCCACTGAGCCACCCAGGCGCCATAGTGAACAGTTTTAATGTCCACCACAGCCCACCCTTCTGCTCACCAAATATTTGATTTGGTCTTTTCACCCAAAGAGCAAATGTAATTGCTCCCCATGAGAGACAACTCTAAAGTCTCATCAGCTTCAAACTCAAGGATTTCTGGTTTTGATTTTTGCATTTGTATAATTAATGTCACTAATTAATGTAAGATAAATGTAATTTTTCAACATTTGCCTACTGTAATCTGTATGGTGTTCATCCAGTAGTTGCTTTGTAAGATCCAGATACAGCTTCCCTTACTCTGAAGACCTATGGACTAGAAGACAAATCAGCTGGCACCTGCAATCCCTGCATACACACACAACCATGCAACTGCACGTACTACACCCACACAAACATACATACCACACTGAAACACACACACACACACACACACACACACACACACACCCCTCCCCACCCCTCACACATAGCAGTGGATTAGAACAGTATAACCACAGTGGGCACTCCTAAAATGGGGGAAAGGTGGCAGTCACTGGCCATAGAAATTCTAGAATTCCACTGGGCAGAGGTTGTAAGGGCCCCTTCCCCTTGACCTGGTCCCAGTGCTTCCCAGCAAGGACTACACCATCTACTATTCTCCTGGTCTCAGCTTCTCCCATTTTGGAAAAGAGGGCATTGAATACCGTGGCCTTCTTGGGGCTGACAGCTATGTGTGGATCAGTCTTAGAAGAACCATAATCCAGAGAACATTCCTTCAGGGAAAGTCGGTCACTCTGTTCCCTTTGGTCTCAGGACCAAGGATGGCTGATGCCTTCATCCAGGCATTTGTCTTATGACTGTAGAAGACCATCTCGGGTATTCACAGGTAAACAGCTACCTTAGCTTCTACGTGAGTTCCCAATCTGTGAGCAACAGAAACTGAATCTCAGTTCCTTGAAGCCCTCACCTGCCCCACCAAATCTCCTACCACCCACTCCTTGTGTAAGGATTGCATCAAAGGCAGATTTAGTGTATGATAAATGTGGTGTTTATCCGTGATGAAAAGTTAGACCATGTAACTAGACCATGAAGTAGCACTTGGTTATCCATATGGAAGCAATTCACTACCATAAATCTCTTATACATACAAATGTTCATTCCAGATGTATTCAGGTATGAGCATTTGCAGGGGAAACACTACAAGAACTATTAAAAAGAAGCATCAGAGACTAGCCTTTATTTGGGGGGTAGGGCTTTCTAAGCAAGCCACAAAACTTTAAAAATAGAGAAGAGAAATAATGCAGGTTTTATTTAATTCTCTACTTTCAAGGGTGAAAGTGATCATAAAAAGAGGAAAAGTAAGCAACTGATGATGAGAAATTAATTAAAAATAGTATATCCAGGGGCACCTGGGTGGCTCAGTCGTTAAGTGTCTGCCTTCGGCTCAGGTCATGATCCCAGGGTCCTGGGATCAAGCCCCGCATCACGCTCCCTGCTCAGTGGGAAGCCTACTTCTCCCTCTCCCACTCCCCCTGCTTGTGTTCCTTCTCTCAGTCTCTCTCTGTCAAATAAATAAATAAAATCTTTAAAAAAAAATTATATCCATAATACACAAAGAGCACCTCAAATCAATAAGAAAAATAAACAAGTAAAATTAACCAGAAGGTATACACAGGCAGTTCACAGAAGAAATAAAAATGGCCTGAGGACAAGTGAAAAGTTTATCAATCCATGAATAATCAGAAAAATGCAAATTAAAAAAATATAAGCTTGGAGATACAACATTTTGTTCACCTAGTTGGCAAATATCTAAAAGACTGAAGATGCTCAGTCTTGGGGAGGGTGTGGGAGGCAGACACTCACATGGTTCATGGGTGGTGGTATGTAAGTTGGCATATGATTTTCTCTTTAATTTTAGTGAAATATATCGTCTCTGGTTTTTTTGAGATATAATTGACGTATAACGTTGGAGAAGGCGTACAACATAAGCGTTTGCTGTATGTATATGTTGTGAAATGATGACCACAGTACATTTAAGGAACACCCATCTCCTCACAGCTGAACATTCTTTTTCCAGGTGATTCACGAAGGACCTTGTGCTAGAGTCCAATTTAACATCTAATTCCATTTTGTTTAAAGACTTTATTTATTTGTCAGAGAGAGAGAGAGAGCACAAGCAGGGGGAGCAGCAGGCAGAGGGAGAAGCAGGCTCCCTGCTCCGCAGGAGCAGGGAGCCCATAGCGGAACTCAATCCCAGGAACCTGGGATCATGACTTGAGCTGAAGGCAGGTCCTTCACCAACTGAGCCATCCAGGCGTCCCCAACACCTAATTCCATTTTAACAACCACTTCCACTTCCAGGAATCTTTCCTACAGCCATTTCTGCCTATGCAGGCCAAGGTACCTCGACAAGAGTCCCCATTTCACTCTTGTTTTATAATAAGATAAAGCCTAAGGCAAGGGAGCAGCTCAGTGAACCCCGGTACATCGACCCAGTGGAAAGTTCTGTGGCCCGTGGGGGGAAATGAATGAGCTCTGTCTGCTGGCATGGGAAAACAGCCATAGTTAGGAGAAACAAGCCACCCAAGACTATACAAGAGGATCTTAATTCTATCCTTGATATGTTAATTATATGCTTGTAAAGGAAAGGTCCAGAAGGATGTAGGACCAGCATTTCTTTCGGTAAGGCTTGTCCCTTAGCTGAAGTTCCCTGTCCCCCCAGCCCCCAAATCCCTGCCACAATGTCATGCAAGTGAGGGGTAGAGTGTAGATTCCAGTAGCGGTCCGTTGTGCTCTGAGTAACACTAGTACTACCATCAAAGATAAATTGTAATTGTGTGTGTGTGTGTGTGTGTGTGTGTGTGTGTGATTTAAAACAACAACAACAACAAAAAAAAAACAAACACAACCACAGGCGCCTGGGTGGCTCAGTCGTTAAGTGTCTGCCTAAGGCTCAGGTCATGATCCCAGGATTCTGGGATCGAGGCCCACATCGGGCTCCCTGCTCAGCAGGAAGTCTTCTTCTCCCTCTCCTTCTCCCTCTGCTTATGTTCCCTCTCTCGCTGTCCCTCTCTGTCAAAAAAATAAATAAAATCTTAAAAACACACACACACACACACACACACAAGGAATAACGAGGAAAAAAAATCTGAGAAGATCGCAATGCTCTGTAGCAAAGTTGAATTCTCTGGTCTCCTGCTGCCTGGGTGGCAGCCACTTGCAGGCCTCGTTCTGTCATGGCGCTCTAGGGCCTCGGCTCCAGCGGCCAAGCCTCGCCACACAGCTGCGTATTCAAGCTGCGCGTGCGTTCAGAAGCACGTTTGCACACCTGCGTTTCCAGCCAGGGGAGCTTTGGAGCCAGCTAGTGGGCATCCCTGAGGAGCTGCCCGCTTTCTGAGCACTCCATGAGCTTCTACCAAGCAGCTCTGTGCCATGTGTAATGTGCACACCTCTGGCAGCCCGGGTGTCTCCACCGCAGGGGGTTGTGTCAGCCTCAGAGACCTCACAGTGGTTCCAGGATGGCTGAGGCGAGAAGGGACAGGGTGCTCTGGGGACCACCCTCCCCCTACCAACCAGACCCCCATGCGCATGGCCACCCCCAGTTCCTGCCACGGGTTCTGGGTGAACCGCTTTCTTCCCTTCCTTTGCCGACTTCAGAGAGATCCCAGAGCCTTGTGTTCCCCATAGTATGTGTGGGCTGAATGCCCAGAATCCATGCAAGGAACGGAGGATGAGCTTTTACCACAGGCTGGGGCCAGCCGTTGTGCTCCGACAACTGTTAGCACACCCAGGTCCTGTCTCCTCTTCAACTGCGTACTCATTCACTCCGTCAACAGACTTTTATTGAGCAGAGACTTCAAGTCGCACGTGGGGAACGTGGTGCCAAATACACCGACCATGACCTCAGAGAACCCCGGGTTCAAGGTGGTGGTCAATGTGCAGAACATCTGCCTTGACTTGTGTATCACGGGCACGCCGGGCACCGCAGCTGTGGCTCGGTCTCTGTGTGGGGGAGCCGCGTGATCTTTTCCGTGTCCTTCACTAACGTCATATGAAGTGTTAACTTCACGGGCAGAAAGAGGAAGCCAAGCAATGGTGCCATCGATTTAGAAATCATTAACCTTATTTTGTGTTCGATGAAATTCTTAGGGACTTTCACAGAGAATGCCAGAGAAAATGAGTAGTAAGGATTTTTGACTTGATTTTCAATTTTTGTTCTCGAAAAATGCTCTCAGAGGCTCACTGTGGCCCGAAGATTGTGCCCTGAGGGAGGAGAACACAAAAGGTGTATTGATGTAGAAAAGAATGGGAACATGAAAATGGAAGAAATTACCTGAGGCCACTTATTTTGACTCTGCAGGACACGAGTGGTCGCCCAGAGGCCCAGAGCTCCTACAAAATATGCATTTGAAGCAACATCGATTTTGACTTCATTTAAACCTAATGATACTGTTCTCGTACCTTCTCCCCCGTCCCACCTTATAAAGCCAGTTGCTGTCCAATGCTGTACTCTCACACCCTGATTATCCCAAGGTAATACACACTGATTACATAGAAATAGCCACTTTATTGGATATGACACAGAAGGACATTACTGAAACAGTTTGTAACGTGTGGGCGAATCCTGCAACACCTGTCTCGTGGTGTCTTGTGAATGGCTGTAAACTCCCCCACGATTCTTTCTCTGTTCATAATATCTTAATTAATAATTATTAATATTAATATATATTGTCATTAAGACTTTACAAGGATCAGCTACACTTCTTACTCTCTGCATGCAACATGTATTAGTATTTAAGCTTAAAAGCAAAAAACAAACAAACAAAAAAACGAAAAACAAAACAAAAAAAAGGACAGGTGGGTCTGATTGTCTCTAACTTGATGTTGTTAGATTCCCTTTGCTTAGAGATGGGCAGTACCATGACAGTTTTTCAGCCTGGTTTAATAGGCCAAGAGTAGCCCAAGTCCACCTGTTTTTCCTTTTAAATGGAAACATGCCATAGATTTCCAAAGAACACTGCACTAGACACCCTGAAAACTGTTCCTTTAACTAGAAAGGGAAGTTTAAACATCCTTTCAGATGGAGAACTCATTGCATTTTCATTTAATTTTCTATGTACGTATTGTGTTCCTATTTGGGGCCAGGCACAATGTATTAGAGAGCAAATAGAACTCCATATCCTCATGGAAATTATGTTTTAGTAGGCGAAATGGACCAAAAAATAGATGTGTGTGACATATAGATTGTGAGTGATCAGTGCTGACGGGAACAAGTAAAGCAGAGAACAGAAATTTGAAGCTGTGAAGACCCACAGGGGCAATTGAGCGTTTAGACAAGGGGGTCTGGGAAGGCCTCACCCAGAGGTGATTGTGAGGAGGACCTGAAGGAGGAGAGGACAGAGCCGGGGGCAGGAGAGGGATGTCTGTCCCAGGAAGAAGAAACATCCAGGAAGAGTATGGCTATTTGGGAGAGAGGGGGGAGAAGCAGATGGGATCAGAGTGGAACCAAGCATCATGTCATCAGAAGTGTTATGGAGCCTTATAGGACTTTGGCTTTTCCTCTAAGTAAGATGGGGCACCATTGGAAGGTCCTGGGCAGGGGGCCTTGCTAACCCTAACCCAACGTAGGGTTAGCAAGATCCCTGTGGCTGCTGTTTTGAAACTAGATGTCAGCCTTTCTGAGCAGGGAGACTAGTGAGGAGACAGTTGCAATAAATAATCCAGGTGAGAAAAAGATTGCCTGGATGAGAATGTGGGCAGGGGAATCAGTGAGCAGCAGGCAGCATTCAAATTGTATTTAGAACCCAGCAGGACTTGCCGATGGGCTGGATGTGGAGTGGGAAAGAAGGTGTTCACATTGACTCCTGCAGTGTTTGGCCACGAGAAAGGGAAGCCTGGGGTTGCCCTGAACAGAGACAATAGGGTTGCCCTGGAATCTGGAATATTCCAGAAAGGTTGATTTGGAAAGAAGTATCGAACTCAGTGAGTTCGATATGAGTACATTTCTTTGAGATGTATGTTACACATCCAAGTTATTAAGAAAGGGAATATCTTGGGACCAAAACTGAAGAAGGAATTTAAAACATGATGGTCCAAGTCCCAACATATGAAATAAGAATGCAAATTGTAGTGAGAGACTAATCTGGCTCTCTCCGGAACTTCCAACAACAGGGAAAAAATTAGGAAGGATACAGAAGATCTCAACAATACAGTTACAAGACTTGATCAAATATATAGAACACTGTAGAATTATATGTTGTGTAGAATAAGAGGGTTCCCGCTGTTGTTTTGTGTTTTCCCTGTTCACTTGTTCAGCAAACATTTACTGAGCACCTCCTATGGACCAGATAGGTTCTTTACAGGGGTAGTAAAGAAATTTAAGTCACAAACCCCACTGCTTAAGCCTAAACAAGTGGACAGGGTATGGGATGGGAGAGAAGCATGAGGGTATTGAGGTTATGGCAAGATTTGAGTTGGGGAAACTTACTAAACTGGCTCTTTAATGAAGAGCAATACAAATTACCCAGCAAAGAAGTAGAGGGTGCCATGAGAAGAGAGTCCGAGAAGCATGGTGTGTTTACAGAATTAGAACTTCAGGAAGAAACACACCGCCATAAAGCAAAGGGGGAAATTCAGGTGGGCCTGGGGACAGTTTGAGCCTCAAACTAATCATAATAGCAACAGGCCATTACTTATTAGGTAGATAATGATTCCTAATGAAGAAAAATGCGTATGTCTGTACTAATGTAAATAAAGGAGTAAATAGAGAAATAGGAAGGGGGTAAAGAAGAACTTCCCCTTATAGTGGAATACCAGCTAGTAAGTGTAGAAGAAAGAAAGGAATTAGAAAATCACTTGACAACCACCAAAGTTTTAACTGTTATAGACAAGAATATATTGGGTGCTAAGCCAGTGGAGGCAAATTCAATGAGATATAGAATATTTACACAAACCGTCTCCATGCAAGGAAATATTAATTACAAATGAAGACATAGTAACATTATAGTGGAAGAACCAGACAGACATCCTGTTAGGGAGAGATCAAAATCAGCATCATCAGGGATGAGCCCCACTAGAGCCCAGGAGGCATCATGTGTCTCCTGGTGCTTGAGACTGGGGACAGACCCATCACTTCTGTCGTCTTGCCAGAAATGTACAAAGACTAAGCACGAGACATCACAGGACATACCCAAATGGAGAGACATTCCATACATAAGGATGATGGCAAGGTCATGAAATGAAAGACTGAGAAGCTGTCTCAGATTTTTAAAAACTAGATTAGACACATAAGCATGAAATACAATGTGGGATCCTGGTCCAGAAAACAAGTGTTTTGCAACAAATGACATTGTTGGGACAATGGATAAAACTTGAATAGGATATTTAGGTTAGACTCATATGTAGAATGATAACATTTGGGGTGTCTAGTTGTATATAGGTAAATGGGAATTCCTTGTCCTGTTTCTGCAACTTTTCTGTATGTCTGGAATTGTTTCAAAATTTAAAAAATTCAAAGCAAAGTAGACAATATTAAAGCAAAGAAGGCCATTTGCACTGCATTATAGTGGTGTATATGTAAATTATTCTGCCATCTTCATGGTTCATGTGAAATGGTGTGGCCCCTGAGTGGCTTTCAATACAATTTTTTTTTTTAAGATTTTATTTATTTGACAGAAAGAGATCACAAGTAGGCAGAGAGGCAGGCAGAGAGAGAGAGGAAGAAACAGGCTCTCCACGGAGCAGAGAGCCCGATGTGGGGCTCGATCCCAGGACCCTGGGATCATGACCCGAGCCGAAGGCAGAGGCTTTAACCCACTGAGCCACCCAGGCGCCCCCCTGAGTGGCTTTCAGAGGGAAGTAACCTGTTCAGATTTCTGTGTGTCCATATGCACCGATTTTACAAAGTTCCTCATGGAGGGGTGCCTGGGTGGCTCAGTTGGTTGAGGGTCTGCTTTCAGCAAAGGTCATGATCCCAGGATCCTGGGATTGATCCCTGCATCGGGCTCCCTGCTCAGTGGAGAGTCTGCTTCTCCGTCTCCCACTAGCCTTTTCTATAGCTCATGCTTTCTCTCTCTCACCCACTCTCAAATAAATAAATAAATAAATAAATAAATAAATAAATAATCTTTAAAAACAAAACAAAGTGCATCACAGGGAACATGCCATTTGGTTGTCTTCATTTTTTAGATAACTTTTAATATCTGAAAAATGTTCCACCGAAGTCGATAGATCAGATGTCCTAACTGTGTTCCTCCGTGCTTGGTCCTCCCCTCGTATCCAGCGTGTCCTCGCGATGCCGTGGCGAAGGTCTTTGAGCACCGTCTGAGAGCGCATCCTTTCTTTCCTGCAAGACATTCTCATGGTGCTCTTGCCGGTCCAAGTATGAGCACTTCACTGGTCTCTGCTCCTTTCTGCCCTGTTTCTTCCTGTGAGCGCGGTGCCCATTCACACTTCGTGCACAATTGTTTAGTCTGTTGTCTTTGTCAGGGCATCTTAACAATGTAATATTTTAGACCACAGGATAAAGGTGTTAAACTGCATTATTGAAGTAATCAAGCAATATTCTTTTAAAGATTTATTTATTTGATAGGGAGAGGCAGAGAGAGTGCAGGGAGAGGGGCAGAAGGAGAGGTAGACAAGCAGACTCCCCACTGAGCAGGGAGCCCTGCTGCAGGGATCAATCCCAGAACCCTGAGATCATGACCTGAGCTGAAATTAAGAGTCAACACTTAACCGACAGCGCCACCCAGGTACCCATAATTAAGCAATATATATTTTTTTAAATTAGTAGGTCAATATAGTTACCAGTAAAACTTTTTAAATGCTTTTCCTCTGGTCATTTCTTGGGTTTCTGACCTCCCCCCAAAAAAATGATTGGTTACATTTTTATAATATTTTTTACATTTATATAACTTCATCACAAACCAGTATGAACTACAGTAATTTGTGTCTCACTCCACCACTGAAATGTGGGCAGTGTGCATATCTTAGTGTACCCTCAGCAACCTGCTGAGCCAGGAAGAACTCAGGGCAATTTTGTTGCAGTGGCATTGTACTCTTCAAGAAAGTCTCACTTTGGAGTTTAGGAGGCAATGCTCAGGTGTAAAGCAGAGGAGTACATTGCATAGTTAGTTGCCCTTATAATTTTCCTTAACTTCTTCAACATACTTTTACTGAATAGCTATGACCCTGAACTGTGCTGTGCGCCAGTGCTAGATCCCAGGGAGAAAAAAACAGGCAAATTCCAAGAATTTAAATTCTCCAGAGAGCACACACACAGGCTAAATGGACAGATGAATGGATGGCTGGGTAATGTTATTACAGATGATGGTAGTTCTCCAGAAGTCGTAATTGGTGTGGTAATGAAATAAAGGAGACGGCAGTTTAGATGGGAGTAAAGAAGGCTTCTCAGCAGTGGTGAAATTGACAAGGATGCTAGGAATGAAAGAAAGAGGTTGAGGAACACTGTGGAGGCTCTTCCTGCAAAGTCAACCATAAGTGCAGGAAAGGCAGTACCCCGCATGTGTAGGATACAGACCCAAAGTGCTGACCCAGGACAGCCCTGGTGCCCGGTCAGGCCGGAGAGGTGGATGCAGGAGGCAAGGCAGTGCAGGACAGAGAGACAAAGACAGTAAAGCCTGAGCGACAGGCTGGATTTTATTCCAGTGCAGTGGGAAACTATTGGTGGGTTTCAAGCAGGGAATGATGTGATACAACGTGTATCTTTTAAAGATCTGTCTGGCTGTGGGGAGAAGGGCTTGGAGGAAGGTGCAAACTGGTTTGCTGATGTGGATAAAAGTGTTCAGACTGAGTGAAATGATCAATAGTGTGCTAGCAAATGTCCAGCTACGTGCCAGGAAGGCTGTTTTTCAAAAATGTGCGTAGACAGAAGTTGGATTGGAGAAGTCCTTCATGAGCCTATTTATTAGGTTTCCATAAGGGCTCTTTTATGGCTCACAGACTTTTACTGCCCATCTTTTTTATTGAAGTATAACATACCTACAGAAGAATGCACATCAAAGTGTACAGCCTTGTGAGTTATAGAAATGCAAATATCCCTTTGTGATCACCAATCAGACCAAAAAACAGCTCATTAGCTGTGTCCATTCATCCTCTTGTGTTTTTCCCCATCACCTCCTTTTTCCTCGGTCCACTCCAGCCACTGTTGTGACTTCTAGTCTGTAGGTTATTTGTAAACTTCGTGTGATGAGTGAGATAGTGTGTTGTATATAGCATGAGGTCATTCGTTCATACTATGCTACTTACATATACACTGTGTGGTCATATATACCAATCTGTCCATTTTATCATTGGTATTCATTTGGGTTGCTTCTAGTTCTTCACCCTGTGAGTAATGCTGCTATGAAAATACTTTTCAAATGCTTTGGTGCCCCTATGCACACGCTGTGGTTGAGTATATACCGAGTACTGAAATTGCTAGTCATAAGGGTGTATGTGTGATCGGTTTGGGTAGATCCTGCCAAGTAATCTTCCAAAAGTACTGAACCAGTTACACTCTCGCTAGCCCTGGAAGAAGGGTCCAATTGCTTACATCTTCACCAGCATTTTTTTTGTTTGTTTGTTTGTTTGTTTGTTCTAGTAGTTTTAGATCTGACAGGTATCTAGTTTTTATTTTAATTTAATTTGGGTGGGAAATGATGAGGCTGAGCAAAGTTTCATTGATTCTTAGCCGTTCAGGTGTCCTCTTATGAAAAGTTCAGGTACCTTTCCACTTTTCTATTGGATTAACTATTTCTTATTAACTTCTTTCTGCATTCTGTGGGTATTGGGGAACTTTTCTATCTTTCTTTGGTTTACCTTTCCCCCTATTAATGATGTTTCCTGGTGAAAAGCTCTGCCAGGTCTAGGGGCATAAGGGGAGGTCTGGGATACACCTCCGGTTCAAAATTTTCTTCCCCTGCCTCAAATTTAGCAAAATATGCCAGAGTTTATTCCTTTTTTTTTTTTAAATATTTTATTTATTTATCAGAGAGAGAGAGGGGGAGAGAGCAAGCACAGACAGACAGAATGGCAGGCAGAGGCAGAGGGAGAAGCAGGCTCCCTGCCGAGCAAGGAGCCCGATGTGGGACTCGATCCCAGGACGCTGGGATCATGACCTGAGCCGAAGGCAGCTGCTTAACCAACTGAGCCACCCAGGCGTCCCCAGAGTTTATTCCTTTATAGCAGGCAGGAGCCTCCAGGCCAGGCTTAGAGGGGCAGGAAAAGGCTTACCTTAAATGAAGATTTAGAGGTGGAGGTGTAATGAACACAGTGGACAGAATTCATTCCACTTAGGATGCAGACCATGTTTGTAAGTCGGGGTATGCCAGATTCCCATCCAGTGGAAAGAAAAACTCTTTTGAATTCCCTCAGCTGAATACCCTTTTTAAAATAGGAGGTCAGAAGGAGAAGAAAGTAAGGTTCCTCTTTGATTACTTCCCCATGTTATGCTAGTTCAGTTTCCCGGAGTCGTTATGTGGGGAGCTAACTCCCTACTTAGCACTCAGTATCTGTCAGACCTATGGCCGTATCCCAGACAGGCCTCCAGGGCAGGACCCCATGTGTGCCTTGTGGCATAGCTGTCCTTCCTTGACATGGCTTTGTGAGTGCTCAAAAGGTCTTTGCCCAGGAAATGGAGAGAGAAACACATACCCATCTGCTGAAGGAGGCAGGAACAATCCCCTTTGGGGCCACTGTCCTGGTCTGTGGCCTCGCAGCAACTCAGAATTTACCCACAGGGAGAGCCTCAAAGAATGCCAGTGACACACCCCAATTGGAGATGACACTCTGTACATTATTCCCAATTATCTCAAATGTGTATTGTTCTCATATGTCCTTTGAACCTCCATGCCAACCGTGGAATCGATTCTCAGACTTAAAATTAGTGGTTTTGCAACTTTGCTAGGAAGAAAAAAAAATACCTCGTTCTAAGAAGTGTTAGGGAGGTAAAAGCTTTCCCATTCTTGAGTTTGTATTTTCCTATTTTCAAGGCTTTGTAGGTATTACAGATATCATCGTGCAATTTGGATTTTATTCCCCCTGGAGAACCAGGTGACTTCCAAGTGATTTATAGCAAGTGAAGTTGGCAGAATTATGGAGATTAGTGATAAGAAGTAAGGCAAGGGGGAGGGAGGAAAAGAGAAGGAAATACAATTTTGAGCAGGGGATTTAGGACAAGGCAGTGTGATTTAAAGCAAGGGGAAGAAAGTGAGACGCTCAGACCCAGCAGGCATCACCGTAGCCAGAGGTGCTGTGCTGCTTTTTGAACGAAGCCAGCCCTGGGAGGTGGGCTGCGGTGTAGACAAAGCGATGACATCACCCAGGTCTATACCCTGAAGGAGTAACTGAGAGCTGACAGACTATTTCACATTGCTGTGAAGTCAAAGGCCTGCTGGAAAATCAGCCTTTTTCATCTGTCACACCTTTGCATGATGGGCTTGTCCCATTACTGGTTCGGAAAATCAGGCTCTCATCAGCTCACGAACCAGCTGGTTAACATTGAGCCTGAGGCTCATTTCCTCACTGCTCATTCTCATTCTGTCTTAGTCACCTCAGCCCTTCCGCTGTGTGTGTGACCTCGTCTGAACTGCAGATGGAATGGATGGAATATTCAGCATCCTCAGACTCTGCTCTGGACCTCGCATCACCCCCCACTGCTCCCACGCTGGGTGGTCTCGCCCTCTGTACCAGGCAAGACTTGGCCTCACAGTGCTTTACTCTCTAAGGCGGGCACTGACTTTCTTTGCACACTCTGGAGACCAGTCTGGGGGGCTGGCTTAATTTCGTTATCCATATTCTAAAGATCCCCTTTAATTTGATGGAGCAGCCAAAAAAGTCTTAGGAAGGATGGAATCATGTTATAGAAAAAGAGGCTGAGGGACCCCTGAGTGGTTCAGTGGGTTAAGCCTCTGCCTTCAGCTTAGTTCATGATCTCAGGGTTCTGAGATCGAGCCCCACATCGGGCTCTCTGCTCAGCAGGGAGCCTGCTTCCCCCTCTCTCTGCCTGCCTCTCTGCCTACTTATGATCTCTCTCTGTCTCTGTCAAATAAATTAATAAAATATAAAAAAAAAAGAGGTTGAGTATGTGTAGTTTAACTGGTTATAATCCCAAATACAAGTTGCTTTAAAATATAGTATTAATACAAATTTTGAGGCATAGTAAGGCCAACACATCAGGGAATGACTGCTATTCAAAAAGCAGTTTGTTAATCACAGTTCCCAAGAAAAGAGGGCACACCATGTCACAGAGGGTCATACGGGGAAGTGCCAAGGTTGGTTAGGAGGTAGAGAGAATACGGGGAAAACGCGGGCGCGAGGATTTACTGTGGTTTCCGTGGGAAGGAATGGACGAGGCAGGGTGACAGGGTGACTGACTAATGTGGATAATTCCAGTGGGCCCTGGGGCATCGTGGCTGTCCCTGGTTGTCCAGTATCTGGTCCTGGGGGATCACAGAAGCTGGACAGTGGCTTGGAGTATCCTCCATAGAGGGAGTGGTTGGGGTGTGGACTCTGGATTGGTTGGTTTGTATAGGAAAGGCATGCTTGAGGGTGAGTTCTTTACTATCTCTAGGAATTGGCTAACTCTGGGAAGGACTGTCCTGAACTTCAGGGTTCTCAAGGCCCCAAGATACCAAAGCATCAAGTATAGGAGATTGAAGACACAGTTAAGACACAAGTACAACCCTTGGTCTGTGCCAGCTCATTTTGGGGTGGGTGGAAGGAAATGCAGAGCCCACCAGGCATGTGATCTCCTGTTGGCTGTGACCCTCCTTCCTAATTCAAGGTGGATTTGCAGAGATGCCAAGCCTGAGGGGCACCTCTGCCTTGCTCACCACACCCTTCCAAACTGAGGCATTGGGCATTCTCTGACCCACTTTTGTATTTCACCCTTCTGGAGAGGTGCTTCTTGAAGTTTTAATTCTTTCTCCCCTATTTACTGTGTTTTGATTTTAATTCTGTTAAATTAACATCTGTTAAGTAGGGCCAAAGGATGGTGGATGGTAAGTCACATTCAACAAAAGACGACAAGAGAAATTAAAATAGAGTTCATTGCTCTACATGTCTCAGAGGAAGTACGTGTATGCCTCTAGGGACCAAAAGGGGAGGTCAAAGAAGGGTGCAGAAAAAGAGAAAAAAATAGCAGGACCTGGGGCTCACAGGTTCATATTAAGGTTGGTGGTGGGAATGCTTTAGGGAATGCTGAAATAAGGCCAGATGGTTCTAATCAAACTAAAAAGACGGGGGTTTTGTCCAGTTCCACAGGTGGTCTTATCTAAGGAGCCCAGGAGGGGAAGCCCTGGATGATGGCAGAGACTGTCTATCACGAGGGCTGTTGGAGAAGTCCTATTAGGAACTTGCGTTTGCTTGTGACGCTGCAGACTACTGTCTAGGACATGTGTTTGCAAGAGGGGGCCAGTGTCAGTTAGGGGCCCTGCAGGATATCTGACCAAACAAAATGGGTGCCGGGGCACTAATACCATGAAGTAGCTGAGCCAAACTCTTGAGAACCTGCCAACACTAGCGAGCAAGAACACCTTGTCTTTCTCCCCAATGCCTGGCACAGCACAGCTATAAAACACTCATTAATACACGTCATGGAACCCATGACTTGGGTACTTGGGACCACCAGGGACCTTGTGCATTCCATGCAGCACTCTTGGAAAGTAGATGCCATAAATGCAAAACAAAACAAAAAGTCTTTGTGTCAGCTTAAATTGGCTCAAGATCAGATTTAAGTGCTTTAAGCAGATGGGGCTGGTTTGGTCTGCCCCCACTGGTTTTGCCCTGGTGCCCGCAGTGCTGAGAGGTTCGGGTGAGTCCCCTTCTCTATCTCTGTGAAGTTTCATGGTCTCTCTGGTTCAGCAGTTGCGGTGGAGAAAAGCCCAGTTGTAGTGTGGGCCTCCATGACCTTGGTCCCTTGTCGTTGTCCTTCTCTACGGCCTTTTCTGAGTTGCATCTGCAAGCCTCCCTGGCTGCAGGGCCTGGGGTGCTGCTGTTGAATCATTTTGTGCTCTATTTACATACTGGCTACAGGAGCAGAGATAAAAGCATTTCTTTATATACAGCCTCTTTGGGGCTATTGCCCACGTTCTAATTGGATTGTTTGTCTTTTAGAGTTGAATGATGAGATTCTTTATATATTCTAGATAGGAGTTGCTTGTCAGGGATGTGGCTTGCAAACCTTTTCTCCCAGCCTGTCATTTTGCCTTCTTAACAGGGTCCTTTCCAGAGCGGAGGGCTTTAATTTCAATAAAGTCCAATTTATTGATTTTTGGCTTTTGATTTGTCACCAAGCCCACCATCCTGAAAATTTTCTCCAATTTTTTTCTTCTAACAATTATGTAGGTGTGTGTCTTACGTATGAAACTGCAACCCATTTTTACTTAATTTTCTCTATAAAATATGAGGTTGAGGCTTTTTGGTTTGGGGTGGGTTTTTTGTTTGTTTGTCTGCTTGTTTGTTTGCTCTTTTGTTTTTGGCTAATGGATATGCAATCAGCAAGCAATATCTGTTTGCCCGAAAGATGGCCTTCTTCCATTGGATTACTTTTCCACATTTATCAAAAGTTGCTTGGCCAGTAGTCTCTTTGGCACTACGTGCATGTTGGGGTCCATTATCCAAGGAATGAGACTGAGACAAAGTGAAAGTTATGCAAAGCCTTATTCTGTACCAAGCATTAGAAGTCAGACTGACCGGCCAGAGGAATGATACTGAGACAAAGTGGAAGTTATGTAGAGCTTCATTCTATGCCAAGCATTAGAAGTCAGACTGACCTGCCAGGGCCACCTCCAACGAGAGCGACCCCCTCCCGATCGCACAAGCTGGTTTTATAGGGCATAACCGCAGACCCAAGATATGTGGCTTCTATTGTTAAGGTGTTTACTCCCGGAATCAATACCCGGAACCATACCAGGAACCACTGGGGTGTTTGTTCCTAGAATGAAGTCCGTGGATGTAAACAACAATATGGCTACCTAGGCAATATCGAGTTGCTCTGGCTAAGCAGGCCCTAATAGTTAAACAGGTTTTAACATTAAATTGGCCCTAACAGTACACAAGACTAGGACTGATACAGAGAAAATGACTATAGGCCATGTACAAGAATAACATGTAATTTCATGAAGTGCTTCATTTATTTTTTAAGATTTTATTTATTTATTTGACAGAGAGAGAGAGAGAGGTCACAAGCAGGCGGAGAGGCAGGCAGAGGGGGAGGGGGAAACACGCTCCCCGATGAGCAGAGATCCTGATGCAGGGCTCAATTCCAGGACCCTGGATCATGACCTGAGCCAAAGGCAGAGGCTTAACCCACTGAGCCATCCAGGTGCCCCAAGCCCGTCATATTTTTTAAATGTCACTGAATTGCTTACTTAAAAACAGTTATAGTGGCAAAATTTATGTTACATACATATTTCCATAATTTAAAAAATAATGTAATATTATAATAATCATTGAATTATATACTTTTAGTGCGATAATTGTATGGTACATTAGCTATATTTCAATAAATCTCTTTAAAAATGCAGCTAAAGCAAAAAAAATCAATTGGTTGTACCTTTGTAGGTTTATTTCTGGGTTTTCTATTCTGTATTGTTGATCTATGTAGCTATATAATAAACTACACCTGTGTAATTAGTCTTTAGTTCAGTCAGAGTGATTAATCAATCCTATGTTATTTTTATTTTTCAAAATAATCATGTTTTCTAGTTTCTTTGTCTTTCCATATCTATTATATAATACAGTGTCTATCTCTACAAAAATCTTGCTGGGGTTTTGATAGAAATTACATTAAACCTATACATCATTTTAGAGTGACATCTTTAAAATGTTGAGTCTTCTAGTCCTTGAACATGATATGTTTCCCCATTGATTTAGATCTTCTTTTATTTCTTTCATCAGTGTTTTACAGTTTAAGCATGTAAGTCCTGTACACATTTTTTTAGGTTTATACCTAAATATTTCATCTGTTTCCTGAGTGAATATTATATAATAACATTGTGTTATTGTATTTTTAATTTCAGTGCCCATGGGTTCATTGCTAATGTGTAGGAATAACAGTTTATTTTTGTGTATTGTTCTTATATCCTGTGACCTTGCTGAAAACTGACCTATGCTAGGAATCTTCTGTAGCTTCTTTGGGGGATTTTCTGTATAGACTGTGATGTCATCTGCAAATAGGAACAGTGTATTTCTTCCTTTGTCTTTTAGTTCCTTTTCTTGTCTTATTGCTATGGCTAGGGCTTCCAGTACTATGCTGAATAAAGTGGTGAGAGCAAACATCATGCCTCGACCCTAATTGTAGTTAGAAAACATTCAGCCCTTCACCATTAAGTATGTTAGCTATAGTGTTTTTACATAATTCTGTATCACATTGAAGAAATTCTCCTTAATTCCTAATATTCTGAAAGTTTTTGTAATGAATAATGTAATTCTGTGATTTGTCTTCTTTAGCCTGATAATACAATTGATTACAATGATCAGTTCTTTAATATTGAACCATCCTTGCATCCCTGGAGTAAATCTGACTTGGGTTTATATGTATATAATTTTACACATACACATATATGTTTTTTATACTATGACCAAGTAGGGTTTATATTATTTATTATACATATTTATATAATACATTATTTATGGTATATAAATAATATTTGTGTTCATATTTATTAAGAATATTGTTTATTTTTTGTATACCGCATTTCTTAGATTTGGGTATTAAGATAATACTGGCTTCATTAATTTAATTGAGAAGTGTTACTTTTCTGTTTTCTGGAAGAACTTATATAGAATTGTTATTCTTTTTAAACATGTGATTGTATTTTTTTTTTTAAACATGTGGTTGTATTTTTCAAAATTCTTCAGAAACAGTGTGAGCCTGGATATATCTCTTTAGGAAGATTTGAAATTGCAAATTAAATTTCTTTGATAGGGAGATATTCAAATTATCTGTTTCATATTGAGTGAGTTGTAGAGCTTGTGCATTTCAAGGGATTGGTCCATTTCATCCAAGTGACCAAGTTTATCTGTATATAGTTGTAATATTCCCTTACTATGCTTTTGGTGTCTGAGAATCTGTAGCAATATCTCATTATAGGTAATTTGTGTCTTTTCTTCTTTGTTAGTTCTGCTACAGGTTTATCAATTTTATTGATGTTTTCAAAGAACCAGTTTTTTGTTTTAATTGATTTTTCTGTGTTATTTTGCTGTTTTTGATTTTACTGATTTCTATTTTTTATTATTTTCTTCCTTTTGCTGGCTGTGTGTTTATGTTGCTAGTTTCATTAAATGGGAGCTTAGATTATTGATTGAAGACTTTACTCTTTTCTAATATAAACATTTAGGGCTATAAATTTACCTTTTAGTAGTACTTTAGCTGTGACTTACAAACTTTGTTATGTTGTATTTTTATTTTCTTTCAATTCAGTATATTTATTTTATTTCTCTTGAGACTTCCTCTTTAACCCATGGATTATTTAGAAGCCTGTTGTTCAGTTTCTAGTATTTGAAGGCTTTTTAATATTTTTTTTTCTATTATTGACTTATAATTTTGCTTCTACTGTGGTTATAGAATACACAGTATAAGTCAATTCTTTGGTTTTTTAATAATTTCTCCAGGTATTACATCGTACATATGTAACTTACCACAGTATACTGCTGTTGATATTTTGCCAACTTGAATAAAATATAGATACCTTACCTCCTTTTAAGACCTTTTACTTTCTCCTATTTATAATTATTTTAAATACTTCTTCTATGTAGTATTTTGAGAATCAGATCAAAGTTAAAATTTTTGCTTCAAACATTGAATATGATTTAGTAAATAAGGAAAATGTCTTGTATCACTCAAATTTTTACTCTTTCCATTGTTTTTTCCTTCCTTCCTGGTGTTCTAAGCTTGGGGGGATCTGTTGTTGTTGTTGTTGTTGATTTCTTTTCCATTTTAAGAAATTCCTTAGTCATTCTTTTAGAGTAGGTCTATTAGTGACGTATTTTCTTAGATTTTATTCCTCTGAGTATGTCCTAATTTCCCCTTTATTTTTGATGGGTATGTTTACTTGATCTAGAACTCTGGGTTGACAGTTCTTTTCTTTCAGCACTTGACAAATGTTATTCCTCTTCCTTCGAGTCTTTATGATTTCTGAGAAATCCATTGTCACTTGAATTGTTTTTTCACTATAAGTGAGATGTCATTTGTCTCACCTTCCAGGGGTTTGATTATTTTATGTTTGGCATTGATTTTTTTTTTTTAATCTTTCAGGTTTGCTCAGCTTCTTGAAACTTTGGGTTTATGTTTTTTGCCTAATTTGAGAAATTCTAAGATATTATTTCTCCAAACACTCTTCAGCCCCGGATTCTTTCTCCTCACCTTTTGAGACTTTGATGACACAAATTTTATGTCTTTTGCTATATATGCACAAGTCCCTGAGGCATGCTTATTTTTCTTTCTATTTTCTCTGTTGTTCAGATTGGATTATTTCTATTGTTCTATCTTTAAGTTCAGTGATTCTACTACCTCATTTGTTTCAAGCATACTTGTAATTGCTTGTTGAAGCATTTCTATGATATTTGCTTTAAAATCTCTGTTAGAAAATCCCATCATCTCTGTCACATAGAGGTGGCATCCATTGATTGTCTTCTCTCATTCAAGTTGAGATTTTCCTGGTTCTTTCTACAAGTGATTTTCAATTATACCCTGCATATTATGTTATGAGATTCTGAATCCTATTTAAAACTTCTGTTTTAGAAGTCCTCCTAGGACAACAGGCTGGGAGGGGAAGGTGTGTTCCACCTCATTATTTCCAGGTGGGGACGGAAGAACGATTTCCTGATTCCACCACCATGGACACCCTAGAGAAACGAGAAGGGATACCTTGTAACTGCTGGGCTGAGGTGGGAGTCCAGGCTTCCCACTGGGCTTCGGCTGCTACACCCCTGGCTTCAAGGAGGGGGAAATCCCTCATACTGTTACCCATTTGGTCTCTACAGACACTACTTAGGTAAAGAGTGCTTTGTTACTTTTGGATGGAGATGGGATTTCAGCCTCCGCGTATGGTTACGGCTGACAGTATAGGTAGAGGTCTTCTTACCACCAAAACAAGGGTGAAAGTCCTGCCCTCCCTCTTGACTTTCTCTGACATCACCTTTGTTGGTGTCTCATTTCAGCCCAACAAGGGTAGAAGTCTAGGTTCCTCACTCAGGAGTTAGGCAGAGTCACAGTTTTTTTCCATGGTGTTTGGCTAGTGTAGTGAGGTCATTGCCTAAATTTTTTCTATCCTGCTAGGCTGCCTCTTTCTTGTCCTTCGGCCAAAGAGAGAAGGCTGCTTTTGAGAGTGTCCATTGGCATAGCCAAGTTGCTCTCTTGTCCAGCATCCAGTCCAGTATATATTAGATATAAAGGAACCCCAGGGCCCTCACTATTGTTGTCTTCCAGGTCCCAGTCCCTAGCCAGTCTGCCTTTTACTCTCTACCTTTCAGTATTCCTAGACTTGTTTGTTTATTGTTTTTGTCTGTTTGAGTCTTTGTTTTAGTATAGAAAGCCCAAAGTTTTAAGCTGTTCTTAGTAATAAGAACAGGTGAAAAATTATCTATTCTGTCTTTTCCTGGAACTGGAATGTCACTTTGTTAAACTATTTTATTTCATCCTTTCAGGCTGGCTGTGTTCAAGGGCAGCCATATCATTGTAAACCATGCTCTGTTGTTCTGACACTGAAGACTTCCCTTCTAACCAGTGCTCTGCAGCAAGTATGGTGGTCAAGTGTCCTCCTCCTCTGAGGACTTTTTTCATCTTCAAGGTTTCTCATTTTAAGCCTTATTTCTTCATGTTGATTAAATCATGGAAGTAAACAGAGCATTTTTCAGGAATAACTACACATTCTTCATGTTTTTTTCTCTTATTTGATGTTTACAAGGCCACAGCCAGAGCAGCCCACTGTTACCAAGACAGGTGTGGCTGGCTGTGCAGCCCAAGAAGTAAGCCCAGTGATTTTCTCTAGTGTTAGCTCCCAGAACAGGTAAGTATCTTGAGGCCCTAAACCACAAAATGGGGAGGGTCCTCCTTTCTTTGTTACTGCCCACGTATTAGTCTTGTTCTCTCATTTCTCCCTCTAGTGTCCCCCTTGCCTGAGGACTTGCTCTTACCTCTCTGCACCACCATTCATTGTGGGTGGCCAGTCCACAGACACCAAACACGATAGCAGGGGGATAGGCCTGCCTCCTGATGTAGTGAGAATCTGCTTCTCTAAGAACCAGATCCTGCTTTTCAGGGATATATATTCCCATGACAGAGCAACTTAATCAAATTCAAGTCTTGGCACCTCATTTGCATAAACTGGTTTTTCAAGATGTGTACCTGGGACACTCATTCAGTTGTGGATTTAGGTTTGTGATCATTCTGCTAATTTGGTTGTAACCTTATTAGGAAAAAAAAAAAAGAGAAAAACTTTTCTGTAATGAGTAGCAAAAGGATTTAAATGCCTTAATGCCTTTTTGTTTTTTTGTTTTAATGTCTATGTTTTTCTGATCACAAAAGTGGTATAGGACTATATTAGGGAAAATTTAGAAAACACATAAAAGACCAAAGGTGATACCATTTACCTATAATCCTGTCACTCAAAAGCTTGTGACAGATAACATTTTCGTTCCTGGTTTTTATTATAAGAGAATATGTATTCATGGATCAGTCCATACTCTCTCCTTTAGCCTCTGTCTCCCTTCTTTCCCTTCTCTCTCTCCCCACCCCTCTATCCTTCTGTCTCCATCACTATGTCTCTCTCTTTCCCTCTCTCCCCTCGCTCTTTCTCCCTCTGTCTCCCCCTTCCCTTCACTCTCTTATGAATGTCTTTCTGCAAAACCCCATTATACTGCTGCATTCTACTTAGAATCAGAGAGATCTTCTCCCATAATCACAAAAAAGGATCAAAGTATAGTTTCCATCCCACTGGTGCTTTTACTTACTCCTTTATCTTCTTGACATTCCTCTCTCCCTGGTTCTTTGGCCCAGAAAGAGTACAGGATGACTGTATCTCCCAGAGTCCCTCCCCCAACTTTCTCTCTGCCAGAGTCACTGCAAGTAATGGGCTTTCCACTCCTTCATCTTGAAGTCTTGGGGCCTCTCTGTCCCTGGCAGTAGTAAAGTTCTCTTTAGTGACTGATGTATGTTTCCCTCAAAAGGCCTTGGAAAGCTCCACTATTGGAATTCATACAATTATTTGCTTGCCTTCTCTGTCTCCAATAAGCCTGGATTTCAAGACAGAATTCTTACTAAGGAGTTAAGAAAATCCAGCATTGGGACTCAGAGCTGGGGGGTGATTTCTTTGATTCTGAGTGTATGTCAGCCTTAAAGGGGAAAGCTGCAAAGAAAACATGATTTAAGGAAGAAAGGTGTAAACCTTCTCATTACAATATCACGTGGCTATATGGATATAAAGGATATATGGCTATATCCCCTATGGATCATGTTCAGACTTTTGCTGTCACAAATAATGCTGGGCATGGCAGAGCCTATTCGATATTACTTATTTTTTTTTCCTGTTCTAGAACTCTTAACTTCTGTTGGATAAGATCTTTGAAGTATGATTCAAAGGGCATGTGCATTTTGAGGCTTAGTATGGGCTGGCACACTCTTTTCAATTTACACTTCCATCAGTAATGTGTGAAGTGCACATCTTCACCGCCAGTGGGTGTTAGAGATTCTTTTTAAGTTTTACAAATCTCATCAGAAAAAAAGAGTACTTTGTTTTGCTTTGCATTTCCTTCATTGTTTATGATGTGTGGTAGGTGGTGCATTCCCCCTCGCCCTTATCAGCCCTCCTCTAGGCCTCCTTTATAAGAATAGCTTTTGCAGAGGCACCTGCTGCCTTCAGCTCAGGTTGTGATCCTGAGGTCCTGGGATTGAGCCCCTCCATGGGGAGCCTGCCTCTCCCTCTCCATCTGCCTTCCACTCTCCCTGCTTGTGCTCTCTCTCTGTCAAATAAATAAATAAAACCTTAAAAAAAAAGAAAAATAAGAATGACTTTTGCCTACTGTCCTCTGTTGTTCTCTATCATCTGTGTAAGGTTGTACATTAGGAAGTCTAATTATTATCCAACTAATAATTCTTCCCAATCTCTTTTCTACTTTGTACATATTTTATTTGTATTTTGCTGCAGGAATGCATACCAAAAGCAAGAATCGTGCAAAGTATGAATTTTTAATTAAAGGACTTTAAAATCTACATAATAAGAGATATACTATGCTGATGGGTAGGGAACCTAAATTTGAAGACATCAACACTTCTGAAATTAATATATAAATGTAATGTACAGCTTAGATCAATACCCTAGATTTTTGTTTTTAGTGAGGCCCAAATTTACAAATATTAGCAAGAAATGCTTGAAAAAGAATAGCAAGATGGACTTATGTCATATATTAAAAGTATCAGGCTGTCTGGGTGGCTCAGTTGGCTAAGCAGCTGCTGCTTTCAGCTCAGGTCATGATCCCAGGGTCCTAGGATCCAGCCCCACATCGGGCTCCTTGCCCAGCAGAGAGCCTGCTTCTCCCCTGCCTGCCTGCTGTTCTCCCTGCTTGTGCTCGCTCTCTGTCTCTCTCCTTCGCTCTCTCTGTGTCAAATACATAAATAAAATCTTTAAAAAAAAAAAAAGTTAAAAGTATCACATAGCATACCAGACAAAAGGTTGAAGCATTGGTACCACAATGAAAAAATAAAAATAAAAATCACTGAAGGTGAGTAGGAATTGTACAAGCAGATTGAAGTATAAATGTATTATAACTCAACAGGAAAAGATGTCATATTTAATAAATATTGTCTTAATCAATGACGTTAGAAGAAAATAGAATTGGATGCCAACAATATGCCATGTAGATGAGTAAATTCCAGATGAATTTTAAATCTTAGTCGGGACGCCTGGGTGGCTCAGTGGGTTAAGCCACTGTCTTCGGCTCAGGTCATGATCCCAGGGTCCTGGGATCTAGCCCCAAATCAGGCTCTCTGCTCAGCAGGGAGCCTGCTTCCTCCTCTCTCTCTGCCTGCCTCTCTGCCTGCTTGTCATCTCTCTCTGTCAAATAAATAAATAAAATCTTTAAAAAAAAAAAAATCTTAGTATAGGGTAAGAAGTCAGATTATAAAAATATTAGCGAAAGTTTAAAAGACTGCCCCAGGAGGCCTTCTTAAGTCAGGCAGGAATCCCAGAATGATAAAGAAATCAATTGGCAGATTAGGTGTATGATAATATGTTGCCATAATTTCTTTGGGGTTTTTTTGTATATGCTTTTTTTTTACATTCTTAAGGTGATGTCATATATGTGGTTTTCTCTCAATTTTTTTAGTCACTAAGTATTTCCCCATGGCATTTA
Source organism: Mustela erminea (assembly GCF_009829155.1). Lineage (NCBI taxonomy): Eukaryota > Metazoa > Chordata > Mammalia > Carnivora > Mustelidae > Mustela > Mustela erminea. Next base: position 22,717,398 of record NC_045618.1, on the reverse strand, counting down.
AAATTTCAGAAATGTAATTCAGTGTCTTTATATGTTCTACTTTATGCATATGCTGTCATGTATTTAGAACTTACAATTTTTAAACAGAAATCACAATTCTTTGGAATAATATTTCAGAAGTAGAAGGCACATTCCGTAGTGTCTTGAATAAAAATTTGACATGCGAGCTGCATGGCTGCCCCACAGAACGGTGCTTTGGTCCTAACTCAGGATGAGGCAGCTGAGTGCCATATGGCAAAACAGACCTCATGCTCTCACATGTAATCTAGTGGGAAAACAGTGTTCAATAAATAGTTAGCATCATTTAGTATAAATCAGGAAGAAAATTAATAGGTCATTTCCCCACACCATATATATAGATAATTAGAAGATGAAGTAGAGTGTTCCAATAACCGGGTGCTGATTACAGATGTGTTGCAAAATTAATGTGTAAAATCAACAATATATCCAGGAGATTTCTCTCAGATAGTACCCCGAAGAATTTTCATAAACACTTTTTGTCACTTTTTTTGGAGATATAACTGATATGTAACATTATCTTAGTTTTAGGTGTACAACATGATGATTTCATATATACAGAGTGAAAGGAATCATTAGTTAACATCTCTTGCCTTACGTAGTTATACATTTTTTTCCTGTGGCGAGAACTTCTAAGATCTACCTTCTTACAGGAGTTTTCAAATATACAATACGATGTTGTTATCTGTAGTCATCATGCTGTATGTTAGATCCCCAGAATTTATCTTATAACTGGAAGTTTGTACCTTTGACCCCCTTCACCCTTCTTGTCCACCACCCTCTCCCACCTCTGGCAATGATTCATCTGCTCTGTTTTTTAATTAGTTCAATTACTTTTTTTTAGATTGCACATAAAAACTTTTTAGGAGTTTTAAGAGGAAGGATAGAAATTTGATTCTCCAAATGATGGCAATAATGTCCATATTACATACTATGCTGGGACAGGTAACTATAAGAAAGGAGGGAGAGGGTGGTTGGGTTATGGACATTGGGGAGGGTATGTGCTGTGGTGAGTGCTGTGAAGTGTGTAAGCCTAGTGATTCACAGACCTGTACCCCTGGGGCTAATAATACATTATATGTTAATAAAAATTTAATAAGTAAATAAATAAAAAGAAAGGAGGGCATCTGGTGAATTGTCTCAGTAAAGAGGAAGCATAATGTGATGGTTAAAAACACACACATCTGGGGTGCCTGGGTGGCTCAGTCATTAAGTGTCTGCCTTCAACTCGGGTCATCATCCCAGGGTCCTGGCATCAAGTCCCTCATCAGGATCCCTGCTCAGCAGGGAGTCTGCATCTCCCTCTGCTCTTGCTCACTCTCTCTCTCTCAAATAAATAAAATCTTAAAACACACACAGAACCATATTTTAATCAGAATATTTAGGTTCAAATCGCTAAGCTTTCAGTTACCTGTTGTTAATCTCGGAGAAGTCAGATCACTTCTGAATCTGGTTTTTTTTTTTCCGTTTATAAAATGAAGATATTGGATTTTAGATTATTTCTGAGACCCCTTCAAGCTGTAACACTGAACTTGTAAATTCATCATGACAGTCCTGTAACAATGGGAAAGTGTAGCCTGGATTTCAGTTTAATGAGATAGGATTCACCATTGTCAGTTACTATAAACAAAGAACACATTATCTCTTAGTCATTTAGTTAAGCCTAGAAATGGGTCTGTAGCAGTTTGCTACAAGGCTATGCCTTCCTTCCTGTCTAGCCATTTTAAAAGTGCTATAGGACAGTGATTAGATAACCTATACAGGGAAGCAGGTAACTGGGAGCCAAAAAGAGTTAAGACGACTTCTGAAAGATGGGAACTGTGGTGTGTCAAATCTAACAAGATGAAAATTAGTACTGATGAAATAGAATGCTGAGTTTAGATTAGAAGGTAAAAATCAAGAAAGGAAACAAACAAACAACAACAAAAAAAAAACAGCTATTTAAGCAGAAGCAAAAGCTGTTGCTTATCTAGTAACTTCATATGAGTTTCTGAAGGTGCAGAAACTAGAATGGGACAAAATGGGTCTCAGTTAATCAAGGCACTGAAATTTTCTGTCTTGTGGACTAAATCATGTTCGAAGCTTTTCTCATTTCTTGGTCAGAGCAAAGAAGTCTAAGAAGGAAGTAATTTCCTTCTAGAAATCAGATACTAGAGCTCTGATGGAAAGGGAAAGAATAACCACTGGGTGTTGAATTATCCATCATAAAAATCAGTTGGGCATATTTGTGTGGCTCTACTTCTGGTTTGTGTTCTTTTCCACTGACCTGCATGTTTAGCCCTCCACTAATGCCACAGTCTGATGACTGAAGCTCCGTGGTAAACCTTAATATTGGGTAGATGGATCTCTCCATCTTGATTCTTTTTTTTTTTCAAAATCATTTTATTAAGAATTTTTTAAAAAGATTTTTATTTATTTGATAGAGAGAGAGACAGCAAGAGAGGGAACACAAGCGGGGGGTGGGGGTGGGAGAGGGAGAAGCAGGCTTCCCCCCGAGCAGGGAGCCCTATGCAGGGCTCGATCCCGGTACCCTGGGATCATGACCTGAGCCAAAGGCAGATGCTTAATGCCTGAGCCACCCAGGTGCCCCTCAAAATCATTTTAATTGTTCTTATTCCACTGCCACTTCTTTCCATGTAAATGTATTACATTAATCTTGTCTGTATCTACAAAAAATTTTGCTGGGTTTTTGACAGGAATTTTATTAACTCTGTTAATCAACCTGAGGAATTTTAGCACCATTAGTATTTTGACTCTTCCAAAACATGGACACATCATGTTTCTTCATTTATTTACATCTTTTATTTCTTTCATCAGTGTTTTGTAATGGTGAGATTATCAGTCCCATCCATGTTTACTAAGATTTACAACTAAGTATTTATTTCCTTAGTGAGTGATTATAAATGACAGTGTATTTTTAATTTCAATGTCTGCATGTTTATTGCTAACATAGTGTTAAACCTATACATGGGCCTTTGTGTGTTTATCTTGTGACATATGACCTTGCTGTGCTCATTTATTAGTACTAGAAGTTTTTGTAGATTCCTTGGGATTTTCTACATAGAATATCACGTCCTCTGGAAATAGCAACATCTGTGCTTCGTTCCTTCCAACATGTATGTCATTTATTTCCTTCCCTTACCTTATTGTGTCAGCTGAAACATTACATCAACATTAAATGAGAGTGATGAAAGCTGACATCATGTCTTATTCCCTGTTGTAGGAGGAAATCATTGAGTCTGTCACCTTAAGTATAATATTAGCTATAGATTTTTATAGATGCTCTTTAAGCTAAGGAAGTTCCCTTCAATTCTTATTTTTCTGAGAAATTTTGTCTGGAAGGGGGGTTGAATTTTGTCAGTTTTTTTATATATGTTAATTGATACTATCATGTGATTTTTCTTCGTAGTCTGTTAATGTGGTGGATGATACTAATTGATTTTCAAATATTGAACCAGCCTTGCATCCTTAAAATAAACTCTGCTTGGTCATGGTATGTAATTATTTTTATATATACTGAATTCTATTGGCTAATATTTATTAAGGATTTTGCATCTGTATTCCTGAGGAATGTTTTAGATTGCCCTCTTCTCCTAAGATCTTCACATAATATAAAAAGAACAAGAGAGCTCTCTGGGGTCTCTTTTATAATGCTCTAACTAATCCCCTTCACGGGAGCTCCACCCTCATGACCTAAGCACCATCCAATGTCCCCTCATCCTAACACTATTACAGTTGGAGGGTTTGATTTCAACATGATTTTTTGAGGGGGGACAAAAACATTCAGCTTATTGCATTAACCTTGATCACTTGATTAAGGTTGTTTCTGTGAAATTTCTCTAATGCAAAGCTCCCATTTGTAATTAATAAATGTCTTGTGGGAGATACTTTGACACTGTGATACAGATACTCTTTTTCTCATCATACTTCTGAGTCTGAGGAGAGTCTTCAAGCCATCCTGCCAAACCACTGCATGAAGTCAGGCAGGCCACCCAGTGGTGGTGGCATCAAGAGAATGGACAGAGGAAACAAAAGTCCATTCTCTCTCAGTGTCAGAATTGTGTGATTTCTGGGGCTGGGGATAAGAGAGGAAGGGTGAGAGACATGGAGAAAAATGGAGAAGAAAAGAGAAAGACTGACTCACAGAGAAAGACATGTAACGGACCCACTGAAATAAAGAGGGAGAAGTTGAGGGAGAATTTAATTTTTAAGTCTTGACTGACATGGTGAATGGGCAGTTTTTCAAGGAAGATAGATCTTAAAGACTCTGAGGTACCATTGAGATGTTCAAGTGAACTCACCATCAGGGAGTTGTGGATCAAAGGGTAGAAAAGACAGTAAGACTAGAAAGAGAGACTTGGGGGCCATCTGAACATAGGTGGTTATGAACATTTAATGAGCATGATGAGATATCTGAAGGGAAGAGCTGACCTAAGGATAGCTCTGGGAGAAAACCCATAGTTTATTGGGAAAAGGAATTAGTGAGACAAATTAAAGTGGTTGGGAGAGGAGTAATAATCAGATCATAAAGGAGGATGGTATCAAATATAAAGAACATTCCAAGACAGTAGTTGTGGCCCAGTGGTTAACTAAGAGCTGAAAAGGCCATGTCTTGGTGGTGACATTTGTGACTATGATTTCAACTGAGTCGTCAGGATGGGACTGAGTTTTGGATAGAGGAAAGGGGAGAACATAGAATGGAATAAGTGATGAAGAAATCAATGGCCAACAATTCTTGTGAGCAGTTCAGCAAGGAACTCTGTTTGAAAACAGTGCAGAAGGAAAGATAGCTATAATGTCACCTACTCTAATAGTGGCAGCCAGATAGGGTTTTATTGCTAAAGAAGATCCACATGGCTTCAAATGACAATGCTTATGAATCTATAGTTTATTGCTGAGAAAGGATATGATATAGCCAAAAACAAAACAAAAAAACACAGAAATAAGGACCTACAGCATAGCCAAAGACTGCCTATCAGCGAGAAGTTTGGAGAGGACAAGGTCTACACAGGCTCCCCACAGTTGTCTTCCTTTTGCATGGGTATACCAGATGTATTTTTTCTAAACCACCAACCTATCCAAATTAGGGAGCCCAAAAGAAATTTCAGCTGGAACTTCTTATATACCCTCCTTGTCATGGAAGCACATAATTACTAAAAGACCAGCCCCAATGTTGGAGCTTTCTCCCCTTCCCTACCCTACACACTCCACCCCTACAGTGAAACTACATATAAACCATCAGTCTCATGATTATCAATAAATGTTACTAACAAACTAGCACAGCCTACCCTGAAACTCATTTTGGGTCCATGAGTAAAAGACAGCAATATTAGTCACATTTTATACTTTGACCAAGTACATCTCTTACTTCAGCAAAGCAGCTCAGGCTAATTCCAGGCCTCTTAAAATTAACCATCATAGCCCATCCTTATCCTATGTTACTTCATTAAACTCTTAGTTTAGCCTATTTAGTAGATACTGTCACTCCTAGAGACTGTGATAACTCGAAAGGATAAGTGGCCAAGGTGACAGAGGTAGGAAGGAAGAGAAGAGAGTTGAATATATGGCCCAAGAGGTCAAGCAAAAGATGCTTTTTCAAGAAGAGGACTCCTGAGTAAGTTTGAAACAGGCTGAGAGAAAAAAGTAGAGAGGAAGAGCTTGTAGGAATGGGAGAGTAAAGGGATAATTGCAGAAGGTTGGTCTTTTGGGAAACAAGAAAGAATGAGCTTCTGAGGCTGCATGCAAAGAAAGAGAGGTGGGGGGTGTTGGGAGAGAACATTCCCAGGCTCTCTGTAGCCTCCAGCTCAATGGTTCTGCACTTGGAGGGCTTGTGAAAAACCCAGATTGCTGGGCAGCATGCCCTGGGTTTTTGATTCAGCAAGTCTGGGAGGAGCTAGAGAACTTGCATTTCTTTTCTTTTCTTTTCCTTTTTTAAGATTTTATTTATTTGTTTGTCAGAGAGAGAGCACAAGCGATGGGAACAGCAGCCAGAGGGAGAAGTAGGCTCCCTGTTGAGCTGGGAGCCCCACACAGGGCTCAGTCCCAGGACCCTGGGATCATGACCTGAGCCGAAGGCAGAGGCTTAACCAACTGAGCCACATAGGCATCCCAGAGAATTTGTATTTCTAACAGGTCTCTGGGTGGTGCTGATGCTACAGTCCAGACACTCCACTACAGAACTGCTGCTCAATGCAGGGGTGGTTGGGTCATCTGGAAAGCAGCGGAACTGGGTATGGTAGGATGGGGGCCTGGAGAAGGGGCCTCTCTGGCATGGTCACCATGGGGAGCCTGGTCACCTGGTCTGCCTGTCTTTTAACAGAAACATCAACAGGTCACAATACTAGGGAAACAACCACAATTAAAGGTGCCAGGGGCACCTGGGTGGCTCAGTGGGCTAAGCATCTGCCTTCAGCTCAGGTCATGATCTCAGGGTCCTGGGATTGAGTCCCACATCGGGCTCTCTGCTCTGCAGGGAGCCTGCTTCCTCCTCTCTCTCTCTGCTTGCCTCTCTGCCCACTTGTGATCTCTCTCTGTCGAATAAATAAAATCTTTAACAAACAAACAAACAAACAAAAGGTGCCGAAGGTTGATAAATGCCAGAGTATTAGAGTGAAGCATGTTTGAGCTGCTTAGCTCTGATGAGAAAATTTCCCAGTTTAACAAGAGCAAAAAAACAAAAATGAAAACAACAACAAAACAAACAAAAAACACAGACTAGCAGACTATTTTCTTGCTAATATGAAAGAAAAAATTTCATCTGAATAAGAGATGAAATTGTCATAGCATAATTTCAACCGTTTCAAAATAGAAAATATCCCCAGTGGAGGAGGGAGGGCTTAGGAAAGAACGTTGGGCTGCTGTTGTGGGAAAAGCAGGTAAAGCTTGTTTCTGGAAGAGCAGTAACAGGACTCTGGGCTTGGTTATCGGGGAGGACGTTTCAGGTGGGCAGAGTACCTTTGGAGCTCCAGGAAACAAGGGGAGTAAGGTGCCATGAGAAAGAGCTTCATTAGCATCTCTGCACCTCAGGAAGTGGCGTAGTAATGTTAAAGCAGGAGCTTTGATTTTGCTATTCAGCTTCTAGGTGACTTACTGCAGTATGACCTTGGGTAGGTTTCTCACATCCTCTGGCCACAGGAGAGGTGGCATTTAAAGAAGGCATGCTTGCCCCTCAAGTGTGGATTGGTGGTAAAATGTAAGGAAGAGGCGTATGGAATGTAGCTAGCATATTGGAGACACTCAAAAAAGTTCTTTTCTGCTTCAAGGTCACACAGAAAACTCTTCACTTTCCAGCAGCTGTAGCTCTGATTCTTCTCAAAACCTTGTCAACAGTTGCTTCCAGAGCCTGAAAACCAGCGACTGTGGGCCTTGGTGGCCACATGGAGGCCCAGCCAGGTCCTGCAGGACCCTCCCTGCTGTGGCTGACTTCACTGGGGCAGTGCCAGGCCCCAGAACAGCCTTGAGATGATACTGAGTCGGGTCAGGTCTGCTTCCAGACTGCTGTGCTGCTGGCCATTCCGTCCCCAGATCACCGTCACAGCCTTCTTCACACCTCAGCCGCCTGAGCTACCCAGGTCCACCTGCCCAAGTGCCGGGCTCTGACTTGGGTGGAGGACAATGCTGTGATGTTGCTCCTGCCCCCTGTGTGCTGGCATTCTGCTTCTGCGTGGACAGCCCTGTCCACCTGCACCTCCCAGGCTCACCTGACCCTGACCTGGTCTAGCCCACTGCTCACTCAGTGCCGCTTAGAGCCTCATTGACCTTTATTTTTTTTTATTTGTATTTATTTATTTGACAGCAAGAGAGCAGAAGCAGAGGGAGCAGCAGGCAGAGGGAGAGGGAGAAGGAGAGTCTCCGCTGAGCAGGGAGCCCAAGGCGGGGGCTCGATCCCAGGTCCCCGGGATCATGACCCGAACAAGGCAGACACTCAAATAACCAAGCCACACAGTCACACCCTAATTTACCTTTAAACCTACAGGTAGAGAATACTAATATAGCCAGAGCTCAGCCCACCCAGTGAGATTGTGACGTGTTAGGAATACTGCACTTTCCCAAGTACACTGGGTGACAACCCCACAGTCCATTGCAGGATGTCCTTAGATACCATTAGGCACAGCGCCTTCCACTGAGGAGGGGAGGTGATTTTGAATTCCCCTGGAGAGAAGTGCTTGCAGGCTGAGACTCTCTTACAGTGAGGGGTCTCAGCTTTAATTTGCACGGGGCCTGAGTAAAGCATTGCTCACTTGACCTCTATCCAGAGAGAAGGCTGGAGGGGGAGAAGGAGCTGGGAAGGCTGGCCGACCCAAATATCCAGTCCTGTTCCCAGACCCAGGCACAGGACAGGGTAGGCAAGCAGGGCCTGAAGGGTTGGGATGACAGGGGCTGGTGTAGCTCTCCCAGCAGGTGGAGAAGCACTGCCCAGGAAGTAAGCTGGGCATCCCAGGGGCAGTGGCAGGCTGGACCCGAAGGTCAGGTGCTCGTGTCCCACGCAGCCCAGAAAGGAGCTGTGCATGAAAACAAAGATGTGTATTCAGGTTCGAACGATTTCATACTGAGCGTCTCCCTATGAGGGAGGTCCTATTATTATCCCCACGCAGGAGTCACGAAACTCTCCTGAGGCCACAGAACTCACGAGCAGCTGTGCGAGGACTGGACCCAACAGTGTCTGGCTCAGAACCCACCCCAGTCTCCCCCATATCCCCCCTTAAGATGTGCCATCTGTTCCCTGTTTGGGCATCTCCTTGATCTCTCCCCACCCCCCTCAGCGGAAAGCCAGAGACACTGTGTGCCCCTACCACACCCCCGTGCTTGGCTCCTGCGAGCTCTCGAGTGCTGTGGAACAAAGGGAGTCTTATGTTGGGGCGGGGGCCGGGGAGGGGACATTCAGATATTTTTCCTTGGTAGGTCCTGTCCCACTCTTGGACCCAGGCCAGGGAAGCCATTAGGGGCTGAAGGACTCACTTGTAAGTGACAAGGGGCAACAGCTAGGCCCCAGAGACCAGCAGAAGTGCATTTGCCTCTGTCTAGGATTGGTCTTTGAGGGCCACAGCATCCAGTTCCCCCGCGGCGGAGCAGCCCTGCCTGTCTTGGAGCCTCGCGCCTGCCCAATTCCAGTCAGCTCTAAACGAGTCCCGGAGTTAAAGGTCCGGCTGGTTGGTTCTGCCCAGACCCAGATCACGTTGGTTGGATTCCAACCTGCTGCCCCGGGGACTACTCTCATCCAGTTTTAACCTGTCTGCCTTTAAAGGTCTCATGATGTCCTTGAGGGGAAAGAGTGATCCCCCTCCTCTCTCCCATGCTGCAAGCTTGTTTGTTTCCTTCTGCTGATAAAGAATGTCCCCAAATGATGGTCAGAAGCAAGAAGGAGCTTCCACAGGAAGCAGTCAGGGCAAAGGGGAGAGAGGAGTCCAGTCTGAAATCCTGGTGTCACCTTGACCCACCACCGGGCCTCTGGGTCCATGTGAAGGTCAAATTCAAAGCAAGAAGAAACCAAAAGGAAAGGGACCATCCATCTTCAAACTGAGGAATGGGGCCAGCTATGGGGTCAGGAAGCCTAGGAGGGCGGTGACACCTTCTTTCTCTTGGGAAACATAAATTTCATCTTAGAAGTGAATTCCCCGGACAAGGAGTAAGTGGATGTTTGGCCCCATGACCCATGACAGAGACCCTCTCACAGAGCAGCAAGACTTCCTTCCTTTTTATCTCTCCTTGCTGTGGTCGCTGTCAAGAGTTACCACCTGGCTCCGGGCCCTCCAAGGTGGCCAGGACGCCAGACACCTAACCCCTTCCAGGCAACAGAGTCCGCTGCCCCCTGAATCACCCATCCCCTCCTTGGGTCCCATGCTCCACCTGGCCGGTAGACACGCCTCAGGCCAACAGCAGGAGGCTTGGACCCACCCTTCAGAGCCACCCTGGCTAGCTCTTCTTTGAGCTTTCCTCTTCTGGAGCTGTCCAATGGACTCTCCCGGTGGGCACGCGGCTCCCACACGTGGACGGCACAGCAGACACAGCGTGTGCAGGTAAAGGATGGGTTGCGGACCCGTGAGTGAGCAGAGCCAGGCAAGGCCACAGGGTGAGAGAGAAAAGCCTGTGGAGGCTCTCAGTGCGGGGACAAGATGGTGTGTCCCCCAGAGCCCCTTTCCTCAGCTGTATTTGTGAGATTACCTGAGAGGACTCACAACCACTGGTCCAGGGAGTGACACAGAATAAGCCCTTGATCAGCACTGGTTCTGTCGCCCACTTCTCTTGGGAATTCTGTAGGACTTAAGTTCTAGGCCGAGTGTCTTTTTCTTTTTGGCCCCTGAGGCAGATGGCACAAAGCACCGTGGCTTCCCCTGGACTTGGAGACATGATGATTTCCTGCTTGTCTCCTGTTTGGGGCCGCAGGATTCACAAGGGCAAACACAAGCCTGCTTTATTTCTGCCCCCCGCCTGCAACTCCTGGTAAAGTAGGTGCCCATCAAAGGTTTGCTGGTTGAATGAGCAGCAAAGATTTATTAAGAGAAATGGGGCTCGAAGGGACCCTGGCTGGCGAAGGGGCAGGGGCATTCAGATAAGTAGGGGAAAGGGAACCAGATGAAAAAATACAAAAATATCTAGGAGGTCGTTGGAGGCAAGAGAAGGAGCAAGAAGGCCAGGGCCTGGGTAGTCCGGAGAGAGCCCCTGTGCATGATGAGACATTCACACACCTCCCTGGGTCCATCCTGGAGTCTCTCCAGCAGCCCTGGGCACCTCCAGCCTTGGCTCCCCTGCTGGACGATTGCTACCCTCTTTGCTCCTGCTATTTACTTAGCAGCCAAATCTGGGACTTAGTGGGCTTTATCTTTAGCCCCCTATGTGCCTGCATTTTTTACCTTAGAATAATATCCCCTTACAATTGTGAGCCCCTTCAGGTCCCTAGAGCATTTTCAGAGCCCTGTCTCCAACAGTCTTCACCAGGAGCCTTCGAACCATCTGAGCCCCACGCTTGAAATGGCTTCCCAGGACGGCAGGCGGGCAGGGAGCTTGGAGGGTATCAATCCCAGGTCATCCCAGAGGCTTTTCCAGTGGACTCTGCAACAGAGTAGAGGTAGGGGCAAAGGAAAGAGAATCCAACAGAGCAGCATCTTTCTGCTTTCACGTGGGAGTTATTCTAGGCTCTCACCTAAAAGCTTCCAAACATGTGGTGTGGCCTTGGTTTCCAAGGACACTCCCAGGCGCTCTGTCTGCAGTCAGGGGGCGTCATAGAAAGCACTGCCAGCCTTATGATGATGACGTCTGCTGTCTAGCCACATTCCAACGTTAGGAAACCAAGACACAGAACTAAATTGGCTATTTTATTTAAAAAATTATTTTTCTCCCAGGAGTTCCCACAAAGCATTGGTCCTTCCCTTTGTTTTGGCTGATAGCCTTTCCCCTCTCTTTATTGTGTTTCTGATCTGCATTGTTCTTCAATCGCTAGAAATTTTCTTGCATTTCCCTCTAGAGGAACTTGCATTTTGAAAAGCAGTTCAGCCTACCCGAACTTTACACCCTTATTCTGGACATATTTTGCGCTTACAATATCTTACAGTACAAAAAGAAAATCTCCCCTTTACTTACAGAAGTGGTCACACTTTTCCTGAATGTTAACTTCCCGAAAATTTAGCCAGGACCTGCTGCTGCAAGTTTTGATTCTGTTAGAGAACCAGAAACAAAAATGCATACCCCCGGCCTGAGGCCGCTGTTTAGTTTTTTGTTTGTTTGTTTGTTTGTTGTGACTTCTTGAGTGACAGACTAATTGGTGATCAGTATGTGAATTAAAACTCATTCCCTAGAAAAAAAATTTCTCTTAAAGCTCTCAGGAAGACCAAGAAATAAAGCTACCCCTTATATGCCTATACCAACACATTTGGCTATTGCAAATAATTTTGTAAATATCTGCTTCAGTCCCTGCTTTCAGTTCACATAAGCATATATCCAGAAGTGGAATTATGTGGTAATTCAATGTTTAATTTTCTGAGGAACTACTATATTGTTTTCCTTTGAAGCCTTTTTACATTCCCACCAGCAATGCACAGGGTTCCAATTCTTGTATATTCCCACCAACACTTATGATTTTTAATTTTTTTATAATAGCCATTTTTTAAAAAAGATTTTATTTAGTTATCAGAGAGAGAGAGCGAGCACAGGCAGACAGAGGCAGAGGGAGAAGCAGGCTCCCCGCCGAGCAAGGAGCCCGATGCGGGACTCGATCCCAGGACGCTGGGATCATGACCTGAGCTGAAGGCAGCTGCTTAACCAACTGAGCCACCCAGGCGTCCCTATAATAGCCATTTTTAATGTGTGTGAAGAGCTATCTTATTGTGGTTTTGGTTTGCATTTCTCCAATGATTAGTGATGTGGAACATCATTCCATGTACGTATTAGCCATTAGGAGAAATGGCTATTTGCCGAATTTGAATTGGGATGTTTAGGTTTTATGTTGAATTGTAGGAGCTCTTTGTATATTCTGGATATTAATCCCTTATCAGATAGATATATGATTTGTAAATATTTCTTCCCCTTCTGTGGGTTGCCTTTTTCTGTTGATGGTGTCTTTTGATGCACAGGACATTTTAACTTTGATGAAGTCCAACTATTTTATCACTTGAGCTTTGATCCCCCAAAAATCATCATCATAAATCCAGCATTATGAAGTTTTTATCCTAATTTTCTTCTAGGAGTTTTATAGTTTTAGCCCTTACTTTAGCCTTACTTGGTCCATTTCAAGTTAATTTTTATATATGGTGTTAGGTAAGAACCCAGCTTCATTCTTTTTCATGTGAATATCCAGTTTCCCAACACCATTTGTTGAAAACATTGTCCTTTCCTCATTGAATAGTCTTGACACTCATGTTGAAAATTGTTTGCCTATAGATGTGAGGGTTTATTTCTGGATTCTCCATTCTATCCCAGATAGAATCCTCATATGTCTGTCTTTGTATACATACCACACTGTTTTGATTCCTGTGGCTTTGCAGTAAGTTTTGAAATCAGGAACTATTTCACCTTCAACTTTGCTCCTCTTTATCAAGATGGTTTACCTATGGAGTCTCATTCTTTTGTATTTAGTCTCTTCCCATTTCTATTTAGGAATTCAGAAAATGTATTATCCATGAAACCATTTTGAAAGAGCTACGCAAAAACTCCCTGTAGTAATATAAAAAAATTAATTAAATAAAAGAGAAACAAGATATGTAAATTATCTATGACTAATTAACAAACAGTGAAACATAATCATGTATTGTAATTATTAACAGTGTAGCCATGAAGCTTAAGGCGATTGTTAAGAACTGATCCCTAAGAAACTACAAGCATGAAAATTAAAAGCAGTTCAGAGTATTTTAAATGATTTTAACAAAATATACCAGATAGCAAAGGAAGGAAAGGAAATTACATTGAACTTATCCTGTGTGGAAATTAGAGGTTGTATCCGTTCATCAATTCTCAGGATAAAAAAAAAAAAAGATTAATATACCTGTGTGTGTAACAAATTTAAGGCAAACACTAGAAGGAAAGATAAGATATATAACTTCTAGAAAATGAAAAATAAGACCAATCAAGTCAGCTGAAGACAGTAAAGAAAATAACACCATAAAATTTGAGAGACAGGACGTACTAAAACAGATGTTGGGGAAAGGGACAAATATACCAGTCATCTCCCTCTCCTTCTCTTAATGCTACTCAAAAAATAAAAATGGAACAGGCTAAACTCCCCAGTTAAAGGAAGGACAGATACTGGGATGAAGAACTGAAATTGAGTTAAAAAAAAAAAAAAAATTAAAAAAAAAAAATAAATGGCCTAAAGAGGTTAAAAAATACAATGGCATAAGTAAAACTATTACAAGCAGTATTATAAAAAAAAAAAAAATGAGGAGTAACAAGACAAGTAGCAGAGTGGAATTCAAGGTGGGAAGGTAAACACAAGACCAAAATATATTTAGTAAGAGGTAAAAACCACCAAAAAGAGGGAGTGCATCGCATTAGCTTTGAAATGTTGAAAGTAAAGCAGTTATGCTTATGATGACATGGTATTTCTCCAACTGGGTGGGAGATATCAAAGGGGAAGCCAGCCAGGGATCTGGAGTCCCATGGTACTTAGAACTAGGAGGAGGACATACCATCCCGGGCCTCTGGGCACACCATAGACATTCCATAGACACAGGCAGGATCCCCAGACTTCACCCACAGCCTAGCTGTGATCATAGAGGAAGGAGGGGCTCCTGTACCCCATGGTGTAGTCTGTGTAGGGTGCACACATGTGACCCAATTCCCTCCCCTCACCTGGGAAGTCACAGGCCTCCTAGCTTAAGAGCATCTTAGGGCTCTGATAACTCCACGTGGCATATAAGTGAGTGGATCTCAGGAGTCAAGATGCTGCAGAACAAGTTGAACCCACCTGGACGGAGGTGTGGTCCACAGGGACCCTCTCCATTCCCAATGCTCTTCATGACCCCCCTGCCCTCCATATGGAGCACAGTGTACCCTGCCAGGACCGAGGTATGGTCGTCACCGTGACCACCTAGATGCCCCACGGTCCAGGCAGGAGTTACTAACAGCTTCCTGACTTCGAGATTCCTCATAGACCACACCACCTGCGAGTCCCATGGAATGTCAGAAAGGAGGCTTTGTTTGTAAGTCCCTCTGGGAAGCACTGGGCTCCTCTCCTGGGACATCAGCATAGCATATGAGCTCCTCGTGTGTTCTCACCTACAGTCACTTCTCACAGTCACCCACTGGGGAGACCTTTCCCATTTATCCTGACCTCCCTCCAGATGCCCGCACTTATTTCAAAAAGAGTGGGAAGGTGTGTTAAGAAAGGTGGCACAGGGATGTGGGGTTCACTATCAAGACCGTTTCAAGTTCATACTGAATATTTAAAATGATGTTTAAATTTGAAATTACATTTAATTTTAAAATATAAAAAATATATATTCTTAAAACTTATATTTTAAATTCTCACTTTGAGTAAAATGTGAACATTCTTTTTTTATTCTTGTGTTTTCTCCAGAGTTCTCAGGGGCTGCAGTCTCACACCATCCATTGGGGCAACAATGGGCCATTTCCAGCAGGGACGGTGCACCATTGCCCTGGATGCCTGACGGCCACCCGCCTCCAGAAAATCACAGTGTCTGAAAAGTAAGTCTCATGTTTGTGGGTCCCAAGCGACTGTGCTGGAGGGGCACGTGCAGTCAACGCCTCTAGCAACAGACATTGTACTGGTCCTTGGAGGAAATTGTCTGGAAATCAGATCTAAAGCCAAGGATGGGGTTATTTATTCCCTGAAATCCATTGAGGACGAGTTATGAAATGAGATTCATATTGCACTAGAATTTGCATTTAGAATGATAAACACTATTCCCCCCCCCAAAAAAATAAATGACTGTAGTGAACAACAGAAAAGTAATTTGATTTACACCAGCACTAGTACAAGATTTATGAAGTAATTCTGTTGCCCTCTCTTGCTATCATGATTGATTTGTAAAGTATTATAAGACTAATCTAAACAACAGTAGTCTTATCACTTTCACATACTTTCCTTTTTAATATTTCCTCTTAGTTCTTATCCCAAAATGCAGTTTTTATCTAGTTGATTAATAGCATAGTAGTTCTTTTGCCTTATGACTCTTCGAACAAGCATTTTACTTTTGGTCTGCTTTTCATTTTCTTTTTAAGATTTTATTTATTTATTTGACAGATCACAAGTAGGCAGAGAGGGGTGTGGGGGGAAGCAGGCTCCCTGCTGAGCAGAAAGCCCAATGCGGGGCTCAATCCCAGGACCCCGGGATCATGACCTGAGCCAAAGGCAGAGGCTTAACCCACTGAGCCACTCAGGTGCCCCTGATTTTCATTTTGATAAATTTTACATCTATTAAAAAATGGAAAGTGGATGCTCATATATTCTTCACTCAGATTTACCAGTTGTTTACCCACAAAGACAAACACACACACACACACACACACACACACACACACACACACACGGTATATGTACTCATGTGTGGTATGTATGTGTTCAGTGTTTCTCTCTGAATCATTTAAAGTAAGTTGCTGACACATGACATACTTTGGGAAACATCTCCTCCATCCATAGGTTTTCTTCTTGAAAACTGTAGCACCATTATCACTGGGGAATTTAACATCGATAAAGTCATCTTCTCCAACGTACAGTTCCTATTCAAATGCCTCTGGTTGTCCCCAAAATACTCCTCATAGCTGTTTTCCCTATGCAGCATTTGGCTAAGCATCATGTCCTGAATTTGGTTCTGTCTCTTTACATCTAAAGCAGAACACTGCTTTTACTTTTCTCTCTTGTGATTTTGACATTTTGGAAGAACCTAAGCCATTTGTTTCCAGGAGAGTCTGGATTTGTCTGGCTGTTTCTTTGTGCTTAGGTTCAGCACACATTTTGTGTGTTTACACAACATCCATGGGTCCAGCATGTCCCTGGGACCTGGTGTTGGTGAGGACTAGCTTGTTCACGTGGCTCATGTGGTTTCTGCAGAGCTCTCCTTTATAAATTACTATTATTTCATTCCTTATAATGAATTAGTAATCGGTGGGGTGAACTTTGAGACCATGTGAATATTCTCTTGTTTAGTTCATTTTTCACCCGTTACAGCATCCACTGAAGGTTGTATTATGATTTTTAATTAATCAGTTCACCAGCACCATGGTCTTCCTTCCCTGTCCAACGGTTTTGTTATTTTTTTCATTTTTCCACGGTTGTGAGCTGCCACACAAGGGAGTGTCTCGAAGCAGTCAAGAGAAGGGCTCTGAAATTAGACCGTCTGGATGCATGTCTAGTAGGCGCCCCGTCTCCGACACACACTCGCTGGGTGACCTTGAGCAAGTGTTGCATCTCATAAACCCTCAGTGACCTTAGGATTAAAATTAGGAGGCAACAAGTGACCACAGAATGAGTGTCTGGTCGGGATGGAGCCCATGGTGGGCCTCACTAACTATTGGCTAGTAATTATCACAGCGGCAGAGGACGGGCTACGTGCCTCCTGATGCTGCTTCACTCCCAGCATCTTCTGTAATCTCCGGCTGAATAAGACTTTTGGCAAAAAAAAATATATATATATATGCTGATAAGACTGAGTGATGGGACGGAGGTCCTCCACGATGTGACTGGTCATATTTTTAAGTCCCTAAAGTTAGAAGGTGGCCTTGAGAAGCAACACCATCACAACAGGAAGCATGCATCATCGAATGGTGTCCTAATGGTGTCCGCTCTGCCATGCTGGTTATTTCTGGCACGCCTTCTTGGTTGGCTTCTGCCCCTGGCTAGGCCTGGATCCCCCTAGTCTGCTGGTTGCTTTGCCTTTCAGTCACTAGCAACTGATTGAAGGTGATTAGGATTCTTTCTGTTTAGATCTGGTCACCATGGCTTTATTTGAGCTCCATTGCCTTGGAATCTTCTTTGAGAACCTTTGAAAATTCTACCAAGAAAATAGCTTGGGAATATACATGTTAGTTTTTGAGCTGCACATGGGCATGGATTAGGCTGAGTGTTTAAAAAAAAAAAAAAAAAGATCGCCCTTGGAGAACATTTTTAGCTAGCGTATCTGAAAAATGCTTCCTCGGAAAATGTTACTTGCCTAGATTTTTTTCCCCACGACTTTGGGAACAGATGAGGGCTGGTTTTCATAAAAAGGGGCTGCTGGCAGCACTCATCCTATATCCAGCATGTTTCCTGGCTCATGGCTTGCTAGGTTAGGCTTGAGGGAGGGCCCTGCCCCGAGGTGTCACATGTTCTCCTGCTTTCTGGGTGATGCCAACCCAGCCAGCCTGAGGTTAGCTGGGGCAGAGAATGGGCCCTGCAGACCCAGAGGTAACAGCCCTGCATAGGCACCAACCCAGCGTCTCCCCCAAAGGCTCCCCACCTCCTCCTTCTATTTTCCACCCTTTCAGCTGTTTGCAGGCCGGGATCCTCTGCCTATCCTGTGTCCCCTTGACGGGCTCCTCGGGGAAGGGACGGTGGTGTGGGCACAACATAATAGTTTATACATTGACTGAAGTACAGTTGAAAATCAAATCTGCAGTTCTGCATGAACACAGAAGGCTCACTTAGGTGTCCTGTGACTATGTGGGTAGAAATATTAGGGCTGCTTTTTTTCTGTTCTACAAGTGCTTTCTGTGAAGTTTTATCCACTTGGAAACCTGAGTTACACTCTTAAATGAGAAGCATACTCCTAACCTGTGTGCTTGAGCCTGACGTGGATCTGTGGGAAGCCCTAGCCATGGTCTCTCTGTTTGTGGGGTCCGGGATCTGGTGCTCATTCCCTGCTTCCTAGCTGGGTGGCCATCATCTCCCATCTGCCCAATGGGGACAGCAGCCCCTGTTGGGTAGGTCTCCCAGGACAGATTGGGGATGGTGTTTCCCTTGGTTCCAGGGACTGAGTGTTGAAGGGCACCTCCTTCTTCTACCTTCATTCTCCTATTGGTGCATCTAGCGGCACTCAGCACTGGGGATTCCACAGTTTTCATGGCAGAAGGGAGCTGCATAGAGCAAACGCTAAAGCCCATGGGGCCCATATGGGGCTGTCCCCCAAAACATCCTAAGGTTTTCTTTGAACTGTTATAAATGGAAACACACTGACACCCCACTTCCTCCTTGAGCAGAGGGAGCTGCAGATGGAGGAGGATGAACCGCCGTCTCAGCGTGGCACCACGGCTGCCACTCCTCTCCTGGGGGTGGAGCTAAGGTCTCCTGTCCCCTGGGGCTGCCAGGGAGGCACCGACGTCGTTTCCATCCATAGAGCTCAGGCCCAACTCCTGGCTACACCAAGGCCAGGCTGGGGGCTTAAGTGTGGATGAGCTCTGTAGATCTCAGCTTCCTCGTCTCTGAAATGGGGATGGTGATGGTGGTGCCTTCTACCCAGGGCCCAGGTGAGGACTAAGTGAGTTGAGAAGTACCTGGAGCCGTGACACCTGGTAAGAATGCTAGAACTCATGGTTGTAAGCATGAGGGCCTAGGCCAGTGCATAGCTCATAGTGAGGAGTGAGTTTCAGGTCCCTGTCCCCTGTCCTCCCACACACTTTGACTCAGTTACTAGGAACAACAGTGTTTTGAAATAGCAGAGTGCTGTTCTGGAGGTCACTTTGTGGTGAGCAGAGTTGAACCCCCTGGGTCAAGCCCTGAAAGGTTTACTTTATTATTTTTGGTCTGTTTTTCATGGTTTTCTTGTGTGCCCAGAATTAAAGCTCACTGTGCCCACCAAAAGCACTTGAGGCTTTGGACTGGACTTGGAGCCCCTGGCCCTGTGCCACCAGCTGTATCTTACCTCCCAGCTGGGTGACAGGGCTGCTTAACACCAGTCCCACCTGAACTTCCTCCTGTGCTGTTGTTCCTTGGCCCTCAGACCCTCCCCTGGCCTTTCCATCAAACCAGACTGTTCCCCAGGTCCTAGACTGTGGGAGCTAGCTGCCTCTGCTTATGAGCCTTTCTTCTGACATTCCCAGATAGGTCTGCCTGTGACCCAGGCTGAGTCCCTCAGCTAGTCCTGTGCTTGTGGGTGCACACCTCAGTGCCCATCTAACATTGTGCATCATAAATTTAAATAGGGACAAAGATGTAATTTCTAGTGTATTTTAAGTAAAGACATTTAAAACAACACAGGTATGTCACTTTTTAAATAAAATTTTATTTATTTATTTGAGAGAGAGAGAGAACAAGCAAGCACAAGCAGGGGGAGTGGCAGAGGGAGAGGGAAAAGCAGGCTCCCTGCTGAGTAGGGAGTCCAACGTGAGGCTCGATCCCAGAACTCTGGGATCAACACTTGAGCCAAAGGCAGACACTTAACCAACTGAACGACCCAGACTCACTGATATGTCACTTTTTTATTGAAGTATAGGTGACATATATTAGTTTCAAATGTACAACATAATGATTCAGCAATTCTATATATTATACAGTGCTCACCATGATAAGTGTAATTACCGTCTCTCACCATATACTGTTACTATAATTATTACTGACTGTATTACCTATGCTGCACTTTTCATTCAGATCTATCGTTTTTTAAAAATATACACAGTCAGGGCACCTGGGTGGCTCAGTCATTTAAGCATCTGCTCTCAGCTCAGGTCATGATCTCAGGGTCCAGGGATGGAGCCCCATGTTGGGTTTGCTTCTCCCTCTGTTCCTTCTCCCTACTCATGCTGTCACTCTCTCTCTGTCTCCTCTCTCTCAAATAAATAAACAAAATCTTTAAAAATAAATAAATCTTTTAAAAAAAATAACAAGATACCCAGTCAAATATAAAGACCACCCATTCAAAATACATAATATATTATTCTTTCTTCACTTTGAAAGTTGATATACCATTTTGTTTCCTCCTTGAATTCATGTAGAAATAGGAATAGTAATTCCACCTGCTCCACAACTTTATCATAATTTTATTCCAGAAAGACATTCACTAAAAAAATAAAGGCATTCACTGATGATTCTTTCACCTGTTTTTTGCATATTTGTTCGTGTATGTTTGTTACACAGACCTATATATAGATATGCATACATATGTTAAAGTATTTCATGGGGCTTGTTATTGATACTATTTATAGTATTGATTAGTACACAGATTATCAGAACAGTATAATTAAATACAAAATAAAATATATCAGAGGAGAGGCTCTTGATGAGATGGATGACAGAGAGGTTCCTGGGGAGACTTGGTGTAAGGACTCACTGGCTGTCCCTTTGTGTGGTATCTGGATGTTTCCACTCCAGAGAGATGTAGGGTGTGGGAAAGAAGACCATGCAGGGCAGTCATTTTACCCACAGAGGATTTTTAGGATAGATTATACAGGGACTTGAGAATTCAGAATTTAATTGTTTGAAAGTGTTCCACACTTGTCACCCCTTGAAGAAACTTAATGTGCCCAGGGGTACCCAGCTTCAGGCTGAGAGCCACAGGCTTTCCTGCTCACTCAGATCTAAATCCAGTCTCCCTGCCAAGGTCAGATCCCCTGTCATTACTGTCCTTACCTCTGTGTCCCTTCCGTGTGACCCGAACCACCCCCACCTCTACAGCTTCCTTTCAAGCCATAGAATCTTCTAGAATGCAATTGTGTCCTTTGTCTCTTTATGGTCTTCCCAGGATCTGTATGGACTGAGTCTCCCAGAGGAGTTCAGAGAGAGCATTTTGGTTTTGATACTTGAGAGTATATAGTATGTCATATTCTAGATCTTTCTTTCCTGGAGTCAACATACTTCTCCATGTTAGCTGCACCTTCACAGGTAGCATTTCTGGATGTGGCTTTTTCTGTAGACCCATGATGGTGTGTGCACCTCAGTGTGACATTGTTGGCATCACCAGTCAGGAAACCCTGGTAACCAGGACTCTGCTTCAGGGCTTCCTCCTCTTTTACATGAGCCATGTAAAAGAGGCACAGTCCCCAGTGAGACAGAATGAATATCAATTCTTAAGGGGCTTCCATGCCCAGGGGAAGTTCTTGAATCTTCTGTAACCAGAGAGGCCTGCTATCCACATGGACATTGTGCCACCATGAACATGTGCTTGTGGTTTGGCCAGTTAAGATAATGCCAGGGCAGCAGTTTCTATAGGGTTCATTTTCCAGCGCTTTGCTAAGTTCCTTCTGTGCTTTCTGGGCATTCTTAGAGCATGGAAAGCCCAATTCTCTCACGAAATCATTTGTTAGCATGTACCAAAACTTAATTTTACTCATTGATAAGGGAACCAGCAAAAAGATAAATGGTCTGGCTCCAAGTATATTTGAGTAACTAGAATTTATAAAGTCATTTGGAAAAGAAATAAAGAAATCAGATGCTAAGTTAAGCTGAGTCTCCGGGGGAGGGGGGGGACACCTTATCTGGAGTTAACATTTAACTGAGGGCAATAAAAATCATAAGTTATCAATTTCTGCAAGCTAGCCTCTAATTTTATAGAACTACAGAACCTTTTCATATTTATCAGTTGTTAATTATTGGATAATAATAAAATTTTTTTTTATTGGAAATCAATTGCTTCAGACTTGCTGTGACTGTTTCCTCCAGAGCGGCAATGCGTCTCATGCAGTCTTAAGCCAATGTTTAGTGTTTGAGTGCAGTTGGTTTCAGCGTTGTTTCCTCAGGGGAGTGGAGACATATATATTTTCTGCTTTAAAAGGCATTTTCTTTCTTGACTTGAACAGCTGATCCTGTAAATTTGAACTTCATATTCATCTGTTTCAGTATAGAAACAACTTTTTTTCATAACGGTAAGTTCTTTTAATATGATACATAAATTGCCAAAAGCAAATTTTTGAAAGAGTGGTACTCCAGAGGGTTTTATTAGGTTTCCAAAATTATTAGTTTGAGAACACACTGGCAAAGAAGTAAATAGATAATAAGAATCATAATCATACCTAAGCTTTTTTGGTGCTCCCTATGAGCCCAGCACAGTGTTACATAATCACCACCACAACTGCATAAAATAGGATCTGTTATCCTTGTTTCGGAGATGAAGCAATGAGAACCAAGGATTAGAAGTACGTTGTCCTAGTTTTATTTGCATACTGGTGTGGATTTGTATCTTAAGGCAGGTGTTTCTAGCGACTAAAATTTAAAACCCGGGTAACTCAAGAAGAACAATTAGTAGATTAACACTTTGGGTCACCAGATTGCCTGATAATTAATTATAGAGAAAGCTGGACACATTCTTAAAAATCCATTTATCTCAGTGCTATCTTCTTTAAGTTTTCAGAGTCATCTAGGATAATGTCATCTGTAGGGATATGTTTTCTTTTTTCTTTGGTTTGTTTATTTGTCTAGATAAACTGGCCTATCCTATTCAGAAAGACAGATGTTTAGATAAAACACACTGAATTGTACCAGTCACTAGCATGTATGGGTATTCAAATAATATGGGCCTAAAATAAAATAAGTAAAATACGATAAAATGAAACTCCAAAAGATGAAATTGCCCTGTACTTGTTAAATTTAAATAATTTTGATAGAAAAAACTATGGCATCTGCTGCCTTTGTTTCACTTACCATATGTACACTGAAAACTTCCAAGTGTAAGTGTGCGGCCAACTGGTACTTCTCTCCAAAGGTCTCTTAGACAGCTTTCCCCACCTTACCCCTTGCACACACAGACACACACACACACACACACACACACACTCCTGAACACATGAACACATACATGGACACATTTACATGCACACGTACAAGCATGTGCTATACACATAAGACCCTTAAAAACACATGCATATGTGGCCTATGACCCATTTATAATTAATTTTTTGTATTATGTGATATGTAGATTGAGTTTCTTTGTTCTTCCTTTCCTTCTTTTTCCTTTCTTTTCTTTTTTTTTTTTTTTTTTTGGCATATTGATGTCCGTTTTTTCAGCACCGCTTGTTGAAAAGTTGGTATTTTTTGCACGGGATTATTTGTACACCCTTGTGAAAAAGCTGTTCTCTATTTTCCATTCCATTGATCTATGTGTTTAACCTTTGTCCAATACCTACTATCTTCATCAGTGTAGGTTTATAATGCATTTTAAATTAGGTGGTGTGGATCCTCAAACATTGTCTTCTTTTTCAAAATTGTTTTGGCCATTATAGGTCGTTTATCTTTCCATTTAAATTTTAGAAAGAGCTTGCCTGTGTCTACAAAGAATCCTGCTGGAAAGTTGATTAGGATTATAGATATAGATCAATACATAGATCAATATAAGAATGATTGACATCTTTTTTTTTTAAAGATTTTATTTATTTATTTGGCAGACAGAGATCACAAGTAGGCAGAGAGGCAGGCAGAGAGAGAGGAGGAAGCAGGCTCCCCGAGGAGCAGAGGGCTCCATCCCAGGACCCTGGGATCATGACCTGAGCCAAAGGCAGAGGCTTTAACCCACTGAGCCACCCAGGTGCCCAAGAATGATTGACATCTTAACCATACTATATCTTACAATCCATGCAAACATTACATCTTGCCATTTATTTAGGTTATCTTTGGTCTCTTTTGTATGAATTTTTGTAAACTTAGAGAGTTTTTTTCTGAAATAAGTCCTTGCTCTGTTGTCCTCCAAGGTTGTACACACTCTGTTCTATCTTTTTGAGTCTGACCACACTGCCCCCACCCAACACCCACACAAAGACCCGCCCTCTTCCTCTTAACCTACACAATCCCTAGGCCTACAGTGGTTTTCTGATGAGAGATCACTTCCTCAGAGTCACTCTCTTTCTCTCCTGCTCTCCAGTGTAGAGCAACTTCCTTGCCCATGAGTTTCTGCCATCTTGTCTCTCTAATAGCAGATGTGTGATGTAACTGCTTCTTATATATTTTTAGGCCACTAAACTCAATATTCTTCAAAGGCAGAGACCATATCTGATTTGGGGTTGTATCTTTGGCACCTAATATAGAGCAAGGGCTCCGTTGACAGCAGTTGATTAGACAAATGGGAAAATAAAGGTGCCTAGGTAGCTCAATCAGTTGAGCATCCAGCTCTTGGTTTCAGCTCAGGTCATGATCTCAGGGTCGTGAGATCAAGCCCCAAGTCAGGTTCTGTACTTAGGGTGGGGTGGGGATGCAGCTTGAGATTCTCTCTCTCCCTCTGCCCCTTTCCTCCCCTCCAAATAATTGTTTTTTTTTTTAAAGAAATGGAGAAATAAAGGAATAATGGGAAAAGAAAAAGGGGTGAAGATAAACTAAGTACTCATTGTGGCTCTGCTCTGTGTCTATCACTATGACAGGGCAAAGACAGATGATAGTTAGAGGGGTGGATGGATGGATGGATGGTTAGATGGTTGGATGGATGGTTGGATAGACAGATAAATAGATTTTTCTTTAAGTTTTTGTCAAGCCTTTTTTAAAAAGATTTTATTTATTTATTTGGTACAGAGAGACACAGCGAGAGAGGGAACACAAGCCGCGGAAGTCCAAGAGGCAGAAGCAGGCTTCCCACACTTCCCAGGACCCTAGGATCATGACCTCAGCTGAAGGCAAATGCTTAATAACTGAGACATCCAGATGTTCCAAGTTTTGTTAAGCCTCATAAAATTCTGAGAAAGACGTGGCATCTTCCCCATGTACAGATGAGGAAGGAGATTCGAAGAGGTTTAGTGACTTCCCAAATACCATACTTGCAGAGAATGACAGAGGCAAAATTCAAAACTCTCTCTACCTTTCTCCAAGGTTTATTTCCTACACACCATCTCCTTTTCTTCTCAAACTTTATACATATATACTTTAGCACAGTCCCTTGTCATATCTTGCTTCTTATTCAATAACTTCAGTGGAACATGATGTTTAAAATACAGTATATTACATGAGCACAAGGGCAAAGAGCTTAGAAGACCAGAAAGTCAAAGTGAAAACCCCACTTCACTCCCTCCCACAGCCCCACACTGCTGAAAGGCCGTTACAGTCATCAGGTGTGCCTCCTTCAGACATTTGTCTACATGAGAATTTTTCTCCCGTTAGCAGTTGTAAATTACACTATAATACATGGATATTCTCATGTGTCTTATAGAAATTTCCATTTTAACAACCATATGATAGGTCACTTTCTAGATGTGTCATACTTGATTCAGCCAAACTCCTACAGACAAACTATTGTTTGTTTGTTTTCTTATACTTCTAGCCGTGCTGTAAGGAACATCCTTGTACGTTTCTTGATGTACATGAGCAAGGTTGACTTTAAGGAATATAATGGGAGACAGAATTGTAGAGTTAGAGGGTATGCACATTAAAAAAAAATTTAGACACTGAGAAAAAAAATGTCCTCAATTGACCTCATTGCTAACCCCATATATCCCCCCCATAGTAATATAAACAAGTGCCCAACTCATCTCATTAGGAGTCATGTTTTCAAACTTAATTTTTTAGGCAACCTTATGGGTAACAGAGGATTTTTTTTTTTTTGTAAGCACATTTTTATTTACTTATTTTTATTTTTTTATTTATTTCTGAAAGCACATTTTTTTTAAAAGATTTGGGGTTTTTTAAAATTTTATTTTATTTTTTCAGTGTTCCAAGATTCATTGTTTATGCCCTATACCCAATGCTCCATGCAATACCTGCCCTCCTTAATACCTACCACCAGGAACACCTAACCCCCAGCCCCTCTCCCCTCAAAAGGAGTCTTATGGGAAAGGGACTTTTATAGGTAAAGTGTGGGTAGGCATGGCTCGTGGATATCTTATACTTTTATTTGTACTTCCCTTATTAACTAAGGCTGATTATCTTTTCACATGCTGATTGGTCATTTGGGTTTCCTTTAAGTTGCACATTCATGTAATTTGCTGCTTTTTTATTGTTCCATGTGTCTTTAATCGCTTGGGAATGTTCATCATCTATTCTAAATGCAAACCCCCTATTCATTATACATTTTTTCAAAATCTTCTGTTCTGCTATATAACATTGACATTCTTATGGTATTTTTTGTCAGTTCAGAAGTTTGTTTATTGATTCTGTTTTAGCTATTACTAGTTTTAACAATTTTTTCTTTATGGGCTTTTTTGCCTTAGGAAGCCTTCCTGTATTAGAGCAGGCTAAATGCTACATCAAACATTGCCCCAAATCCCAGTGCATTGAAATAATATAGCCTTATTTCTCGCCACATGAGCTAAATATGTGTAGCATGGAGAGCCCAGATTCACACTCCCATGCAGGAAATTCATCACCTGCCAGGCTCTCAGACTCTCCAAGGAATCCTCTCTAGGGAGGTTGCAAATGAGAGATAAGAGAGAAGTGGAAGATCCAGTTGGGGAGAGGGGTTGGGATCAGTCCTAGAAATGGCCCACGTGACTTCCATGTCAAATCGCATTGACCAGAACTTAGTCACATGGCCACACACACCTGTGTGAGGACCAGGAAGTGTAATCTGAGGAAGAGGAATGGGATGTGGCCAGCCTCAAGCAGGTCCTCCAGTGCTCTTCCCTACCTCAAGGTCATAAGCATATTCACGTCCATTTTTCTCTCATGCGTTTATCATTTTATTTCTTATCTGTATGTATTTAACTCATGTGGAATCTGTTGGTAAAGGGAGGGTGCAGTTTCCAAATGTACTGCCTACTTATTTTATAGTATTGTCCTCTCCCCCAGATTTCTGGAAATGTGAGGAATTCCCCCCCGTTTATCATTCTGTCAGATAGCTACGCTGTCAGCCTCATATGATGGGCAAGTGAACTAGCAGGGGATTCCCTGAAAGTTATGTCTTCCTTCACTCAACAGAGAGTCTGGAGTCAGTGCTAGCCTTGGGGTGACTGCTTGGTGATGTCAGGGCAGTACCTTTTTTTTTTTTCTTTTTTTTAAGATTCTAGTTTAAAGTAATCTGTACACCCAACATGAGACTCGAATTCGCAGCCCCGAGGTCTACAGTCTCGTGCTCCACTGACTGAACCAACCAGGCACCCCTCAAGTTCTCTTTACTTTTCCCTCATGATCACAGACTGGCACCGCTTCCCCTTTGCATCCCTTTCAAGGTGAGAATAGGGAATTCTCTGCATGCCCCGTTTTGTTAGAAAAGCAAAATATTCACTCAAGTGGCCTAGCAGATTTCTTTTTTGAAATTTTGGGGCTTGTAGAGAGGGAAGAAATTGGGAGGAGAGGGAAGAAATTATCAGGACGCTTTCCGCTGCAAGAAAAGTTGATGAAGCAGAAATCAGAATTGCCTTGATTGGCTTAGACCAATCGTGACTTATTAGATGGGGCTGAGTAGGTTGCAGCCAGGAACAAAAGCAAGTAGCTGTGAACTAATAAGGAGAATGGGTATTGGATCGAAAATCAAGAGTGCCTGCCACCTTCATATATCAAGTTCTCTTCCTGTCTCCCTCTTTTCCTTTCCCTCCCTCCCTCTCTCCCTGTCTCCTCCTCCTCCTCATTCTTTCTCTCTCTCTCATGCTCACACACACACACACATAGGGACGTGCCTCTGCATTGCTTGCCCTCCTCCATTGGTCTATGTGAGTCTGTCTGCCCCTGGGCCACTGTACTCTAATCCCAGTGCTTTTATGTTTGATATGAGGTAGGGCAAACTTCTGCATCCACTTTGGTCTTTCTCAAAATTGTCTTCAAACTTGTTACTTATTTAGTCTTCTAAATTTTAGAAGTTGTTAACTTTCAGGGTGCCTGGATGGCTCAGTGGGTTAAAGCCTCTGCCGTCGGCTCGTGTTGTGATCCCAGGGTCCTGGGATCGAGCCCTCCATTGGGCTCTCTGCTCAGCAGGGAGCCTGCTTCCTTCTCTCTCTGCCTGCCTCTCTGCCTACTTGTGATCTCTTTCTCTGTCAAATAAATAAATAAAATATTTTTTTAAAGTTGTTAACTTTCATAAAACTTCTGTTGGGATTGTACGGAATTTATTATAAATATGAGATTTGGCGTCTTAAAAGTATAGCCTTCCTACCCATTTATTTTTCTTCAACAAAATTTGTATGCTACAAACAAAAATAAAAACAAAAGAAGTTTATCTCATTTTGTTGTGTTATCCCTAGTTAATTATAGGAATTTCTTTTTGGTGTTGACTAATATAAAGTGACCTTCTAATTTTTTTTCAGTGCTTAGGTGGTTAATGTTGGTATGTAGAAAAGGTATTGATTTTTGTATGTCCATCTTGTTCCAGCCATTTAAAATGTTTATATCTATTCTAATATTTAGTCATGCTTCTAAACTTTTCATTATTAGGTAGGATAATTCTTATAAGTTGGGGATCAATTCTTTTCTTCCAGTTTTACTGAGAAGTAATTGACACACATCACGGTATCAGTTCAAGGCACACAGCATGATGGTATGATTTATATATATTGTGACATGATTGCCACAGTAGGTTCAGCTAACTTCCATCTTCTCCTATAGATGCAATAAAGGGAAAACCTTTTCTTGTGATGAGAACTCTTAAGATTTACTCTCTGAACATCTTTCCTGTGTATCATGCAGCAGGGTTCACTATAGTCCTCTTGCTGTACATTACATCCCTAGGACTTATTTACCTTATAACTGGAAGTTTGTACCTTCGTGACCACTTTCCAGGAGTCATCTCCAGCCCCTGTGGTCAGATAGGCCTGGAAGATGGTCTCCACAACTCCCCAGAGCTGGGGCTATGATTTGGCTGCTTGCCTGGGTGTAGGCAGGCCAAACCGTAGGGCTGGCACAATTCCTCCTTTGAGGAACGAATCAGGCAGATCTACACCCAGCTGAGTTCCCTGGTCAGTGTGTTTCCTGCACACACACACACACACACACACACACACACACACTCTTAGTTATGCAGATGAACAAAACCACTGGTTGGGATTTGTGCTTGGGACACTGCAGGTATGAACTCAGTCTGCCAGGATGGTCTTGTCTTTTTATGTCTTTCTCTGCTGTTTGGCTTTATTTGTTAATCATTGCAAGCCCCTCCTTCTTCTCTGTCATCGTCAGAGTCCCCTGTAATTCCCATGGTGCCATATCAGAATAAGAGCTCCAGCCAAGTTACCCCAATTGCTGGGGGCAGTTGGGTGTCCCGCCTGGGTTCTCTTTTCCCTCTGGAGGAAGCAGAGGATAAAGGGAGACTTCTGTGGGGGAGAGGCAATGTGGTTAATGTGTAGCCGTGCTACTTCCCCTTCTGAGGTAATCTGTCTTGCTCTCTGTGCTGCAGGGGGGCTGCTTCAGCCTCGCTCCCCCAGGATTCTCTCAGTGTTGTCTTTTCCTGAACAGTTCTTAGTTGTTTGTCATGTGACAGGGGAGTATACTCAGAATAACCTGTGTTGCCCTCTGAGCATTGTCACTCTCCAGGATCAATAATCCTTTAATAACCCCTGGTTTGTTTTGAGTTGACATAATGAATGAATGTGGACATTTCAGCATCTTTTGAGTTAATCATTTGATTTATCTCCTAGAATTTGTTAATATTAACATATTAGTATTAGAATTATGTTTGGCTGTTAATAAAAGGGAGAAGAAATAATAGGGGGTTTAGTTAAGTGGGGAATTTACCTCTCTTGTGTGGCTCAGGAGTGAGGCCTTCCAGGGATGGCTGTGGCAGCTCCTGAAATTCCCAAGGACTATTCTCTTTCCATCTGAATGCTGCAGCTCTAGGTCCCTTTCTTTGTCTTTTTTTAATGTCTTTTTCTATAGTTTGGATTCATTTCCTAATCTTTACTTTTAAATTTTACATATATGTTAATAAATGACAATAGCCTATGATTTTTTTCTGTTACTTCATTTCTAATTCTGACTTCTGAATTATTCTACCTTCATGGAACAACTAGGAATACGTTTAGCTACAAGTAAACAAGTACTTGATTTACTTGGCTTGAACAAATAAGTGTTTATATGAGAAAAATAATCAGAAGTCCAGAGGGGTAGTCTAGGTCTGGTACAAATATTCACTGATGCCATGAAGGATAAGCTTTCTATCATCTTTGCATGTTGGGTCTTGTCCTCTGACTTTCTTCCTCAGAGTCCCAAGATGATGGTTATACTTGTAGATATTATTTCCTTGCTTGGGAAAGGCAAAGTAAGAAAGGACTGTTGTTGGGTTGAGTCTATCCCTTTCTATCAGTGCAGTTGACTTCCATTTCCATCACATGGACATTCCATTTCCATCACATAATCATTTATTATAGCTGTATTGAGACTGATGAATCCCTGGTCAGGGG
The DNA here is from genome assembly GCF_009829155.1 of Mustela erminea. Lineage (NCBI taxonomy): Eukaryota > Metazoa > Chordata > Mammalia > Carnivora > Mustelidae > Mustela > Mustela erminea. Next base: position 22,686,789 of record NC_045618.1, on the reverse strand, counting down.
GGAAAGATTAGCAGTGACTGGCTTTGGCCCATTTTGATTCATCCCCTGCTGTTTGGAATTCAGTCTTCTCAGAAAATCTACTGCTACCTGATAAAGCAGTAGAGGAATGGGTATAGGGTATAGGGTGGGCAACATCTAGGAAAATGAGTGAGCAACTTTTCATTTCTTTATGTGCCTTGATCCATTTTTCACTCTGTTACCAAATTTTTGTGTCTTTGTTTTCCCAAAGCTCATGTAATTTTCTCTCTAGAAACTCCCAGTGGCTTCCCACTGGCCTCATGTTACAGTCTAGCTATTTATCCTGTTATCCCACAGGATCTGAATCTAACCTTCACCTCTAGTCTCTGTGCCCACTGTCTCCCCTGCTCTTTGTACCACTGGCCCCTGGACATGCGGATGTGTTCATGCTTCTTGGTCTCTGTCCATGGTGCTCATCCCGCTTGAAGTGTCTTTTCAGTCTTCCTAAATCCTTCTAAAAAACTCATCTTCCCTTTGGTCCTCTTCATTTTGTTGGTCAGAAAGATCTGTTCCTCTCTAGTATTCTAATGGTTTTCCACACAAACAATAATATAATATTTATCCCAATCTGAGTTGAATTACAATTATTTTCATGTCCACCCATCAAAATGCAATAGGAACTTGGATTTTTTTTTAAGATTTTATTTATTTATTTGACAGACAGAGATCACAAGTAGGCAGAGAGGCAGGCAGAGAGAGAGGGAAGCAGGCTCCCTGCCGAGCAGAGAGCCCAACTCAGGACTCGATCCCAGGACCCTGAGATCATGACCTGAGCCGAAGGCAAGCGGCTTAACCCACTGAGCCACCCAGGTGCCCAGAACTTGAATTTTAATAATTTTAAGTTTCATTTTATTCATTCACTCAGTAGATTTATTTATCATCTGGTATAAGACATCTAAATATGAAGACTAATAAAAGATGAACTCTGCCCTCCAGGAGAGAGAAAAGGAGGCAAACAGGCAGAGGTAGCAACCCAGGGCCTAGATGCAATATTCAGAGTGTTCCCCTCCTGTCATGACAAAGAGAGAGGTGCAGGGGAGGGTCTGACCCTTTAGACTCTTTTTCCCAGAAAAAGAGCTAAATAAAATGGTGAAATAAATAGTAGAAATATAAACCTGATTATGACTAGTGAATTGTTCAGATCTTTTTAAGCCCTTGTTGATGGCACATTGGTCTGGTTCAGACTCATATTTTCTTCTAGTGTGACAGCTAGATTTGTGGGCCTGGAGAATAAAAACATAAATCCTTCAAAGCAAAGCAGTCTTGTAAGAATTCCAGTGCTGGAGGCTTGGACTTGTGCAGGGAAGCTTTGCTGCAGATTTGCAAGGATGAGATAATGCCTCTGACATCCAACTTCCCTTGGAATGTGATCATCCTGGGGTGGAGGCACATGACACAGTGGCAAGGATGTAGCTGTTCTCTACAAGTCACAACCACTGTCTGTCTCAGGGTCTTAAAATTGAACTTCCATGTTCAAATACTACAGTCAATATTAGTGATTATGATTCCTTGTGCATTCTTTAAGAATTGCTTGGTCTTTAATATGAGTTCAAGGTAGAAGTGTCATGGAAAGAATAGTCTGTAATGGGGAACATGAGCTTGAGCATGATGGCAGTTGTACACCTGCTTTCATATTAAGAACCCTGAAGAATTAGATAGTTCACGGATTATTATTTCAAAGATTTTTTGTTTATTTTAGAGAGAGAGGTGGGGACGGGGCAGGGAGAGGAGAATCTTAAGCAGTCTCCACACTAAGCACAGAGCCTGATGCGGGGCTCGATCCCAGGACACAGATCATGACCTGGGCTGAAACCAAGAGTCCATCATTTGGCCGACTACACTACCCAAGCACCCCGTATTATTTCAATGCATACAAGAGAGAAACCTCAGTAGATCCTATACTTGCTACTATTCCCCAAAATAAACATTTTAAGAGAGAATTTTCTTCCATCTTTCCATACTGTGAGAAAATCATTAACAGGTGTAATTGAGGGTCACCTAAGGAAATGTGTCCCTTCTGATCATGCATCTGTGCACATAGTGTATTTCAAAAGTACCAGATATTTTGACTTGGCAACATTTGAGGTCCCCTGTACCGTTGTAACGGGAAGGTGAATGGTGACGTGTGGATCAAAGTGGATCTGTGTGGGAATCATAAGTGTGCTACTGGGCTCTCTGGTTTTCAGTAAAAGGAGAAAACGCGTTATGGCTCATGGAGTTATTGTCTGTATTGTAGTTAACTCACCCATATAACATTTAGTACATTTGTCATCGAGGGCACCCAGCAAGTTGTAGTTACTTTTCTCAGATAGGATTTAAACCCATGGGGAGAATGGCTTTCCTTGTCCAACTCTGTTCAAATAAGTTTGAAATCCAAGATAAAATGGATAGAACTGTAGAAAAATAGAATCTAACAAAATTGAATCCTACTGAGGTAGAAAGTCTAAACAGAGTTATTTCCATAGGAAAATAATAGAGAAAGTTGTAAAGGAGTTTACCCCAAAAGAAGCCTCAAGAACATATTGATTCACAGGGAATATTGGCTAAGCCTTCAAAAATCAAATGACCCCAATGCTACTTAGCTTTTGGCAAGAGAGTTGAGAGGGAAAATAAACTTCTAATTTTGTTTTATATATAACGTTAACTGTAAAATTTGACAAAGATTGCATGTAAAAATAAAAACCATGTGTCAAGCTAATATATTAATATCTATGTAGGAATTTTATTTTATTTTATTTTTTGAGAAAGAGAGAGCACAAATGTGGGGGAGGGGCAGAGAGAGAGAGAGAATTTAAGTAGGCTTCTTGCCCAACATGTGTTGGGAGCCCAACATGGGGGTCAATGTCATGACCCTGAGATCATGACCTGAGCCAAAATCAAGAGTCAGACATTTAACTGACTGAGCTACCCAGGTGCCCCATCAGTGTAGGACTTTTAAATAAAAATTAGCAAACTAAAAAAAGCCACATAAAAAAGAAATACCAATGAATGATTAAAGAAGTTTTATTCCAGAAATATAAGTATGGTTCAATATTTAAGTCCATTAATAGAATTTATCATATTAATAGATCTTAACAAAAAAGTCATGTGAAATTCAATATCCATTCATCATTAAGACCACTCATTCAGGTATATGGATACTTTCTAAACATATATATGGGTATGTGAGCATATGTATGTAGTTCAAAAGCCAGCACTTATCATCTTAGTCTATGTGGAAATACCAAAATTATTCCCCCTAAATTTAGGAGCAAAACAAAGATTCCACTGCTTCTACTAATATTTATTATTATACTGAATTAGTCAACTCAACCAGGCAAGAGAAAATGAGTCTTGAGAGTTGAAAATTAAGATCGTAACACAATCTCTACTTGCATTTGATATGCTTATATATCTGGTAAAACTGTGGAAAAATTTCTATAAAATTTAGGAATTTAGAGAAATAGCAGAATACTGAGTTAACACCCACAAATCAATAACTTTGTTTGTTAATATGATAACCAGTTAACACACATAATGGGAAAAAAGATACCTTTTATGAATACCTAGGCATATATCTAACAGAAAAATCAGAAATAGACCTAATCGTGTATGCAAACGTGGTGTATAATAAGGGAGGCATCGGAAATCAGTGGGGCTTACTCACTGGTGGATGGCCTTTTCCATAAGTGGTGCTGGAATTGTCGGATAGACATAGAGAAAATGATAAAATTGGATCTATTCTTCACTTGATGCACTAGGACCAATTCCAACTGCATCAGAATTTTAAATATAAAAAATAAAACCCTTCAATTCGTGGAAGAAAATGAGTGAATTCTCTATAATCTGGCAATGAGAAAAAAATTTAAATTAAGACTCAAAATCCAGAAGCAGTAAGGAAAAGAGACAAAGCTATATATAAACTGTTTTTAATAGACTTGATCAAGCTTTTTTAACAAACTTAAGGAAAAAGAAGATGGAGGCAAAAACCTATAAATTAAAAAAAGACTTATCAACCAGTTACAATGATGCATGGACCTTATTTGAATCCTGGTTCAAACAAACTGAACAATTAAAAATAAGTATATGTGTAGCACTTGAGATCATTGGAAATTTGAACACTGTCTAGATAGTGATGACATTCAGGAAGCATTGTTAATTTGGAGTGTGATAGTGGTACTGTGGTTATGTTTGAAGGAGACTTCTCAGAGATACTAGCCATCAGGTAGCAAACTTGGGACGTGTGCCCATGATTGCCCACCATTTGGAGCCTGAGGCAAAAGAAGAGTTAGTCATACTGATCCTACCTTCATTTAAAATGCTGATATTTTGTTCATCAAGAATATTTTGGGAGGGGCGCCTGGGTGGCTCAGTCGTTAAGTGTCTGCCATCGGCTTAGGTCTTGATCCCAGGGTCCTGGGATCGAGCCCCACGTTGGGCTCCCTGCACAGCAGGAAGCCTGCTGCCCCCTCTCCCACTCCCCCTGCTTGTGTTCCCTCTCTAGCTATGTCTCTCTGTGTCAAATAAATAAATATAATCTTAAAAAAAAAAAGAATATTTTTCCACTAACTTTTTTTTTTCATGTGGTACCAAACCATTATTCATCTTGATTTCTGAGATTTTTGTCGCCCCTTTAATTTTGCACCTGACAGGGGCCTCACCCTTGTCACCTAGTCCTGATCCTGCTGGGTGCCAGGTACTGTGAAGCCTGGAGAACAGAAAGGAGAAGGAAATTGGATTCAAGCGCTCAGACAGCAGACCCTCCTTTGGGATAAACGGACATAACATACAATGATATACAAGGCATTGACAAGCCTGTTTGTGATTCTGGAGGTGGAGAATAACCCTCAGGCACTCATTCTCCCCACGATCTTCCTCTGTCTGTCCCCTGAGGTCAGACCGCCAGCTTCTGCCTCCATCTCCCAGTCTAGACCCATCCATCCCGTCTTGCCACCTTCCAGTTTCTGGTTATAACATCTGCAGACAAATAAAATAGAGATGCGCTTTATTTAGGCTCAGCTGAAAGAAAGTTAACGAGAAATGGATCCCGATGCAATTTTAGTCTTATCCCACTGCATCTCTTCCCTAAAATTATGTTCTCTCTGGTTAGACCAATTCCTCCGCCCGATAATGGCCCAAATCTGGCAGTCTCTAAGGCCTGCACCTGTTTCTGCATCTCTCTCTCTGCCTGCTGGAAAGCTCCTGGGGAAGCCCAAGGAGCTCATGGCGCCCAGCATTTGAGTCTTACACACTCATGAGAATAGCAACTAAACAGAGGGACAGCCCAGTGATGCTCATTGCTTGAATGATAGACGAATGCAGCCACCTTGGATACTGGAAAGAAGGTGGTATTGAAGTCACGAACACCCATACAGCATGAACACCCGGTGATTCCAAGCCAGGGCACTGGAGGCAGGCCTCGAGCTGAGGTCTGAGAGCAGTAGCCCTAAGTGTGAGGAGGCAGGGACCCTCCTGGAACCTGTGCAACAGGATTAGTGTGGCCAGAAAGGACAACTCCGACTGGGGAATGGAGACTGTGAGCAAGACTGGGAGGGAAGGCAGAGCCTCAGCAGGAGCTGGGCATCCCTTCTTGGACCAGCAGCCAGAAATGTCCTGGAGGGGCGTCAGCGGAGGGTCGGGGGAGGTGGAACAAGAAGTTTGTTGAAACAAGACCTGAGTTCTGAAAATCTGGCCAATTCTGTGTTTCAGCTGAAGAAGGAAGGGAATTAATTTTTTTTTTTTTTTAGGGAAATGGGGAAGCAGAAGTCAACAGAAGCGGAGAAGGCAATTATAAAGGGGAAAAAAAGGCCACCATGTTCGTTCTGATGCTATATCATTATTTTTACCTCTTTCCAAAATGCCCATTAGCAAGCTAAATTCACGTCTCTGAGAGCAGTAGCTCTGGGACCTCAGCACACAGCAGAACCCCCGAAGGACATGTAAAACCGGTTGGCAGGGCCTCCCCATAGAGACTCTGATTCAGCAGGTCTGGGGCGGGGCCTGGGAATGGGCATTGCTAGCAAGTTCCCAGAGGAAGCTGCTGCTGGTCTGAGAAACACGCTTCGAAAATCACTGTTTTAGAGGCCCTGGCTCTGACCCCCCCGGTAACAAGAGGATGAACTTAAATATCTGTACAGCCCATAAATGTTTACAGAACACTTTCACAGACATGTAATTCACTTAATCGCCCATAAACCTTGCCTTGCCTGAGAGAGATCGGCCATCAGCCCAGTCAAGGTCAGCACTTAGGACGTGGCCAAGCTAAGGAGGGTTCTTCCCTGCTCAGGCTCTTGGCAGGGAGGGAAAAAAGTCATATATTCCTGCCCATACTTAATTAAACTAACTTAACAAATCTAAGTATTTTATATAAATGCATGGAGTACTTTCTAGGAAGGTGGATGGTTCTTTGCTTCATTTGGTTATTTTAGCCTATAGGAGCTTGTAAACTTGACATTAACCTTCCTATTTCATAGAGAACAAAACTCCAATGTGTAACAAAATGTATGGATAGTGTATTCCGGCAATATTTCAGTTTTGGCAGTATTGCCCAAAGTGTGGCATAGAACAGCCCCCATCAGAATTGCCTCATGTGATTCCCCAAGGGGATGAGCCCTTCCACCAGCCCCCCACCTATGACATGCGTTCTGGTGTGTGTACATGTGCACACGTGCTTGCGCTCACACCACAGCCCAGTACAGAGACGCAGAGGCAGAGAGCCACAGAGATCTGCAGTTTATGAAGACTGATAGCAATGGCTTTTGTCTCCTCTAGTCTGTGGGTAGGCAGCATGACAGCTTACACTGTCACAGGAATTAAGGGGACACCGATGGGACAGAGTATGGCTGGGGGTTGGACAGGGGTGAGGCACACAGCCTTGTTCCAGGAAGGCAGAACTCTGATGGAAGCTACAGGAGGAACATTCTCAGTGAGAGCCAGCCAAGAGAACACACTTGGGAGTGTGTAGGAAGCTCTCCCCGGAGGGTGACCTCAGGGAGTCCAGGGCCTGGGAGGGAGAGAGCCAGGGGCTGGAAGAGGGACAGGCCAGCCCAGACTGCTGTGGGACACCAAGATGGGCATGGGAAGGGCTTCTGTATTCTCAAGCTCATGGTCAGCCCCGCCTTGCTGCCTGAAGGGAAGGTGGAGAGGGGTCATGGACCACTCTTGAAGCTAGAGGTAGAGGACAGCATGGGGAGACCCGGCCTATCCCAGCAGTGACCCCAGAGAGCTCTCCCCTTCACCAGACCTCTGTAACCTCACAAGTGAAGAGGAGTAGTGAGAATACCTATTCACTACAGAGGATGTTCGGTGAAATGGTTTTCAGGAAAATGCCTTGCCAGGGATTTGCTCTTTGGGATCGTGTAGTGACTCCTCTCATGCTCAGACAGTCACCACTGTCCTGGTGGTCTGTGACCAGCACCAAGGCTGCAGCCCTCCCTCAAGCCACACAGGTGGCCCCAGGAAGATAACAGGCCACTGACCATACCCCACATACCCTGTTAAAAGCCATCTCTCAAGTGCTCAGGGAACAATGCTCTCCTCCAATGTGCCCCTTAGCCGCCGCATAAATCAGGGAGACATGCCACCCCTAGTTAGTCTGGGTCAAAGGGCTGCTTGCGAACCGAAAGTGGCAGACACACACGCAGGTAGAAGTAACAGAGAAGGGATTTCTCAGTGTCATTTGTCATCACTTGTCACATAGCAAATGGAAACCTCTGCTCCTCTCTCTTTTTTGAGACATCCAAACCCTGGGATGTTATAACATAAAGGGTCCTTACTCACCTAGTCAAAGCACTGTATTGTGCAGGGAGGGAACTGAGCATGGGCCTGAGGTGAGGCCATCCAGGCGGTAGTGATGGGGTCACTTTGTCACCAAGAGATTAATTCCAGGACCCAGATGTACTGCTTCTCTGAAGGCAAAGTCACAGCAAAAACAGCTTGACACACCACTGTTCCCAGGGTAAGACCCTCAGAGGAGTTCTGTCCAAGGACCAAGATGAACAGGCATAAGCCAGATGGCGGAGCCAGGACAAGGCCCCCCTGGAACCTCACATCAATAGTACCATGCCATGTTCGTGCTTTGGTTCATGAAGGCTGAGCAGCCCAGTGGTACGCTTGAAGAGGTGGTAGGGAAAGTGGGGTAAGTGTGGTCAAAGTGGCCAGGAGCCCATAGTCCCATGACCCATCTCCCTGTCACCACACTGCATGACTATGAGGCCTTGGAGGCGGTGGAAGTATTGGGTTTAAAAAAGAAGTCTTTGTGGGGATAGGCAGAGTAACTTCTTGCCATGCAAATGTTTATATTTGAATGTGATCCCAAAAAATTGTATTTTAAACCCATTCTTTGATCTCTGCATGGAGGACAAGGTACAGAGGAGGAGGTGTGGACACAATCCTGGACTTTAATGCTGGTGAAAGCTTGACATGGTCACAGCATGGTGACCTCTATAAGTGGAAAAGTGATTTAGACTGAGCTACTCCCAATACCAAAACGTGGAAACAACACAGACACCTAGCTACAGATGAATGGATAAACAGAATGTGGTACTTCCATGCGATGGATATTCCTCAGCCTTGTTGTGGACTGCATCCGGGGGTCCCCCCAGAATTCATATGTTGAGGCCCTACCCCTCAATGTGGTATAGTCAGAGCTGGGGTCTTCAGGAGGTAATTGTGTCTAGATGAGATCATGTGGATAGAGCCCCCATGATGGGATCAGTGTCCTTATGAGAAGGAGAAAGAGAGCTCTAGTCTCTCAGTCATGTTGAGGACAAGCAACCAGACGGAAAGCTACAAGCCAGGAGTGGGCCCTTACCAGACACCAGTTCTGCCCACACCCTGATCTCGGACTTCTCAGCCTGCAGATGGTGAGAAATCATTTTCTGTGGTTTAAGCTGCCCGGTCTATGGTATTATGTTACAACAGCACACAAGGCCCAAGTCAAGCCTTAAAAAGGAAGGAAATTCTGATACCTGTTACAACACAGATGAACCTTGAAGTCATTATGCTTGAGCAGAACAAACCAGTCACGAAAGGACAACACCATATGATTTGCTTACACAACACACCTAGAATGGCCAGATTCAGAAACAAAGTTGATGGTGGTGGCCAGGTTCTGGGGTTGGGGACAAAAATGAACGTGAATGTTTAGTGGGGACAGAGCTTTGGTTGGGGAAGATGAAATAGTTCGGGAAATAATGGTGGGGACATTTGCACACAACGTAAATGTCAATGCCACTGATGTGTAGACTTCAAAAAGGTTAAAATGGTAAATTTTGTATTATGTGTATGTTTTCACAACAACAACAAAAAAAGATTTAATGTATTCATATGGTGATTGTAGTAAGGTTTTAAACAGTTCTGTAGGGGCTCCTGGGTGGCTTAATGGGTTGAAGCTTCTGCCTTCGGCTTAGGTCGTGATCCCAGGGTCCTGGGATTGAGCCCTGCATCCGGCTCTCTGCTCAGCAGGGAGCCTGCTTCCCCCTCTCTCTCTGCCTGCCTCTCTGCCTACTTGTGCTCTCTATCTGTCAAGTAGATAAATAAAATCTTTAAAAACAAAAAAACAAAAAACAAAAACAGCTCTGTAGGTGCAGCTGGGTGGCTCAGACTGTTCAGTGTCTGACTCTTGATCTCGGTCATGATCTCAGGGTGGTGAGATCAAGCCTCACATCGGGCTCCGTGCTCAGCTAGGAGTCTGCTCAAGATTCCCTGTCCTTCTCTCTCTGTCTCTCGCCCCCGTGCTCTTGCTCTCTGTCTCTTTCTCTCTCTAAAATAAATATTTTTAAAAAATAAATACAAAATAAATTAAATCGCTCCGTATTATGAACATTGAAATATAGATACTTGCTAAAATAAGGAACACTGGGGACCCCCCCCTCCCTTGCAGAAACCACCTCTACAGATATGGGGGTGGGCCCATGCTGACGGTGGGCCAATACGCAGGTGCCCGTAGGGCTCAGGAGAGCAGCGGCACACCACAAACAGTTGGCCTCCAATGCAGCCTCATGTGACAAGAAGCAGAGCCTTCAAGCCTTCAGCTTCTGCCTGCAAATAAGAGTAACATGCTCTTATTCTCTGATTTGTCCCCCAGGTGGAAAAGTGACAAGAGAAGAACCCTCCCAGGCAAGGCTCTGGTCCGCGGGGAGAAGGAAGAAGACAATCTCCTAATTGGTACCATAAACATCAGGTCCAATAATTTTCTTACTTTCTAGCAACACCAACCAAAAATTCCTCCCAAGGAAGAGCCACGTGCAAGATGGCGTAAAAAACAGTGAACAGCTCTGGGGTCGCACACCTCCCTGCCTGATCCCCCATCCCCATGGTCTGGAACCTTAGATAGACTTATTTCCACCAGGCTTACAAATGCAGAGAGGGGCTCTGAGAGGTTAGACCGCATGTCCCAGCTCGTCAGAGTGGCGGGTCAGAGTAGGCCAGCGAGCCTGACTCTGAAATAGGAGCACCTGTCAGAGAATCTGTCCCCCAAGCAGAGCATCCGAGTGGTTACCTGGGAAGAAGGAACGGGGGCATTCATCAGTAGCATGGGACTTAAGCCCACAGCAAGTAAAATTAATTACATGCTTAATGAGATGTTTACTTTATACAGGTATAACATTTTCCGTGAGCTTTCAGATCTGGATAAAATCTGCAGTGGGCTCAGCAAACTTCCCGTAATGGTCCAGCTCATTCATGTTTTTACTTCAGTGGGCCTGTGGTCTCTGTATTAACTGCTCACCTTAGCCGTGTGCCAAAGCAACCAGAGACAACATGTGAATGAGTCGATGTGACTATTTTCCACTACCACTTTATGTACAAACACAGATGGTAGCTCCCACTTGACCCATGGGCCATCATTTGCCCAGACCTTGCGTATGCCGATCTAGGGAGGCATTTCCATTTTGTCAGCCCTGACCAAGTATCCACTAGTGGCCCGGCACTAGTTCCCAGGTATGAGCCTCCGAGGCCAGGTGCGGGCTGCTTTCCTCCAGCAAAATTGGCAGGTGCGTTCTGTGGTCAAGCTGCAGGATGCCTCTTGTATCTTTCTAACCGGGACTTGTTCTACCTGGGAAATCTCGCATCTTTTTGAATTTTGTTAGATTGTGCCTGTGACTATGACAATCCTTGGAGAGATGACAGACAGCGTAGGTGTGGTACTTCAGTCGACTCTGGATTGTGTGGACTCTTTCTTGAGAGCCAAGTGGGGGGTGAGAGCCGAGGGAGTGGGTTGGCTCACAGATAAAGCCATAATTGGGATGTAGTCGGCAGTGCAATCGCCGGAAGTGGAAGTGTTGTGTGCTTTGTTAACTTCGTTAACTTGGAAGGATATTGGAAATCTAGTAACCCCAAATTAATCAATGTGTACGAAGATGTTTGATTTTTTAAAAACAATCTAGTCTGTCTTCTTTTAAAATCTTTTTTATTTAAATTCAATTTAATTAACATATTCTATATTATTAGTTTCAGAGGTAGGAACCAGGGATTCATCAGTTGTATGTAACACCCATTGTTCATTGCATCAAAGGCCCTTCTTCATGCCCATCACCCAGTTACCCCAGCCCCCCACCCGCAACCTCTCCAGAAACCCTCAGTTTGTTTTCTATAGTTAAGAGTCTCTCATGGTTTACCTCCCTCTCTGATTTCATCTTATGTTATTTTTCCCTCCCATCCCCTATATTCATCTGTCTTGTTTCTTAAATTCCACATATGAGTGAAATCACATGGTGTTTGTCTTTGTGTGATTGCTTTATTTCACTTAGCATAATAGTTCCATCCACATCATTGCAAATGGTAAGATTGCATCCTTTTTGATGGCTGAGTAATATTCCATTGTATTTCTACACCACATCTTCTTTCTCCATTCATCTGTCAAGGGACATTTGGGCTCTTTACACAGTTTAACTGTTGTGGACATCTCTGCTATACACTTTGGGGTGCAGATGCCCCTTCGAATCACTATGTTTATATCCTTTGGGTAAATGTCTAGTACTGCAATTGCTAGTCTGTCTTCAGTCTGCTGTCATTGGAATGGACAAAGTGTAAGGTCAGAAGTGCTGGAACTGGTAATGCCCCCTGGGCTCCCATGGAGCTCCCAGAGGGGTGATACTTGGGTTTGATTTTTATTCAGTGTCTTCCCTGCAGAATGGGGTGTTTGTCCAACATGGACAGAAATGGTTTCGGCGCTCCATTCTCTGCATGTTTGGTCACTTGCGGGCACTTTTGCCTCCTACATCCCTGCTTACAGCCCTGTGGCTTCTCTGTCCTTTCTTGCAGATGGATGGTTTCTAGCCTGCTTGCAGACCCCACCTCGGCTGAGTGTTGGGCAGCCCGTCTACATGAGCCTATGACTCTTGATATGGACGCAGTCCTGTCAGACTTTGTTCGGTCCACGGGGGCAGAACCTGGTCTGGCCAGAGACCTGCTGGAAGGTAAGCTGGCCTAGTCATCCTCCTGCCATTCTCCTGGGCGTAACGACCTTCTAACCAGTGGGGAAAGAAAAAAAGATAAGAAGGCTTTTGTTACCTGACGGTGATACTGGGCTCATAAAAAGAAAAAAAAAAAAAGTTGATGAAATTTTTGTTAATCTTGGCTTTATTTTGAGTGTGGACTCGATTATTCAGCTCTCTACAGTCAAAGTGCAGAAAGCATTATTGGCTTGGCTTTGCAGTAAAGTTTAAAGATAGTCAAAATTTATCAGAAATTACTTTTTTAAAGGAAATAGAGAACAGCAGAACTAAAAGAACATTGAAGAGAACACTTTTGTTGGAGACCTGAACGTTTCTTATCTCTATCGTGACTGAGACAAAAATACCTCAGGTCAAAGTTTTTGGTGAAGAAAAACCACATTGTAGCCAGTAAATAGATGGTAATAATTCATACGCAAGAAGGCCAAATTCCTCCTTAAACCTTAACTGTAGATATCATTTGTTCCGTGGGAAATGTGCAGTTTCTGTCTCAGGCTCCAAAATGGATTTACTTTGTTTATTTTTAAAATCTCTTTGTGTGCCTGTGTGTGGTGCAGTAGAGATAAGAGGTGGAAAGAGCCTGTCGTAACTTCTCGGAACAAACAAACGTGAGAGAGCTTTTGAATGATTTCTCTTGGCTTCCGGTGTATAAACTGCTGTTTATGGAATTAGCTAATTCTTGGTTAAGTATCCTAAGTCACAGTTATCCCTTAATTCATTTAGGGGGCAATGTGGGTTAGTACACTTTTTTAAATTATTTTTTATTTTTCATAAACATATATTTTTATCCCCCGGGGATACGGGTCTGTGAATCACCAGGTTTACACACTTCACAGCACTCACCATAGCACATACCCTCCCCAATGTCCATAATCCCACCCCCTTCTCCCAACCCCCCTCCCCCCAGCAACCCTCAGTTTGTTTTGTGAGATTAAGAGTCACTTATAGTTTGTCTCCCTCCCAATCCCATCTTGTTTCATTTATTCTTCTCCTGCCCCCTTAACTTCCCCATGTTGCATCTCCACTTCCTCATATCAGGGAGATCCTATGATAGTACACGTTTGCATGAAAAATGGAAGTAACTGCTGAAATCCCATAGAAAATTAAGAACCACCTCTTCGAGGGTACTGAGAAAATGCCAGTAGGGTGATAGCCAGTGTCATTTTTAACTTTCCCTGAAGCTCCCAGAATTTCAAAGAAACTCAGGGTGCGGAATAAAAATGGGCAGCAAATGTTTGTGGTGTACATAAATCAAAGTGCGATTCGCACCCCCTCCCCCGATTGCCCATCCCCTCCCTGACAGTCCCGCCGCTCTTCCTCCCTGAAGTGAGCCGCTGTGCAGAGAGACAGGGCCAAATCCTGACCCAGCCACTCACACACTCTGCCACGCAGGGCGGACTGTTTTCTTCCCTTAATCTCATTTTTTTCCCAGTATATTGAGCCTAACCCTAACCCACCTTCGAGGATGATTGTGCACATTGGAAGCTGTGATGTCAAAAATGCTTGCTGGGGTGACTCGCGGGTAACAAAGGCTCCAAAAGCGGTCAGTGATGACCCCGATTGTCACTTCAGTCCTTGTAACTGATGCTGACGTTGCTCTGAATGTCTGGATGGCCTTAAGCAGGAAACAAGAGTTGCCAGCTCTTTTCTTCCTTAATCTTATTTTTTTTAATGAAAATACCAAAAAACTGACCTTTGGGGGTACAGTTCTAAGAATGATGCATAGGTTTATGTTATTACTATCACTCTAAGACACAGAACCACCTCGTCCCCCACACCCCTGCCATCTGCCCTCCTGCTGTGTTGGGTCGTCCCGTCTCCCACCCTGTCTGCTGGCAGCCGCTTTCTGTCTTCCGTCACATTCGCTCTGTCTCTTTCAAGACTGCCATCTAAATGGAGTCATGCAGAACCTAACCTTTTGAGACTGGCTTCTGTTCACTCAGCATCATTATTTTGAGATTCGCCCAAGTCGTGCCTGTCAACAGTTTGTTCCTTTCTATTGCTAAGTGCAACCCGTCCTCGAGATGGACGACAGCTGGGTTCTCCAGTTACCTGTGTAAGGGCATTTCAGTTGCTGCCAGTTTGGGGCAGGTACGACTAGAGCTGCTCTTAAATGTGTATTGGACAACAGGGCTTTCTGTGAACATCATTTAAATTTTTCCACAGTGCACGTGCAAGAATGGGATTCGCTGGCTTATACGGTAACTGTACATTTCACTTTATTAGAAACTGCCAAACTGTTTTCCAGAGTGCTGAACCATTTTGCATTTCCACCAGCAGCATAAGAGAGTCCCAGCTGCTCCACATCCCCATCAGCACTTGGTGTTTCTTTCCTTTTTTTATTATTTTCTCCATTCTCCTAGGTGTGGAATGATATTTCTCTACCACTTTGGTTTTCATCTCCCCACTGAATGATGATGTTAAATGTTTTGTTATTATTTTCCATCCGTATCTTCTCTTTGGTGAAATGTTCACTCAGTTCTTTTGCCTATTTCTAAATGGAGTTATTTGATTTCTTGTAGTAGAATTTTGAGAGTTCTTTTATTTATTCTGAGAATAAATCACTTATTAGAGATGGGATCTGCAAATATTCTCCTCTGGTCTCTGTCTTGACTTCTTATCCTCCTGCAGGTGCCCTTTGCAGAGCAGAAGATTTTGATCTTGATAAAGTCTAATTCATCATTTTTTTCTTGTACGGATCATGTTTCAGGTGACATGTTTAAGAGTCTTTGCATGACCCTAAGTCGTGAAGATATTCTCCGAGGTGGTCTCTTGAAAGTTTTATACCTTAGATCTCTGACTCATTTTGAGTGGATTTTTGTAGAACATCTGGGGCAGAATTCATTTGTATCCATGTGGGAACCAAATTGTTTCAACACCATTTGTTGAAAGTATCCTTCCTCCACTGAGTTGCTTTGCACATTTGTCAAAACCAACTAAGTGTATCTGTGGGAAGCTACTTCTTGATTCTGATTCTGTTCCATTGATCAATCCATCTGTTCCTCTGCCAGTATTTCTCCATCTTGATTAGTACAGCTTCGTGGTGAGTCAAAGTCAGCATGATTCTTCTAACCTTATTTTTCTTTTTCAAAAGTGTTTCAACTACTCTCTTTCCTTTGCCTTTCCATACACATTTGAGGATCAACATATGTCTCTCTATAAAATTTCCTGCCGGGATTGTGATTGGAATTGTGTTAAATCTGTAAATGAATCCTATATTTTGCCTTACAATCCATGAAATCGGTGTAGGCTTACTTTCCATTTATGTAGGACATCTCTGAATTATTTCATCAGCATTTTGTAGTTTTTAGCATATAAATCCTAGGGTTTTCTTGTGTTATTGTAAATACTATCTTTTTTAAAAAATTTTAGTTTCTAATTGTTCATTGTTAGTATCAAGAAATACAATTGATTTTTGTGTGTTGCCCTTGTATCCTACAATCTTGCTAAACTCAATTATTGTCCTAAAGTATACATGTATGTGTACACCCTCATGCATGAGTGCACATGCATGTGTGTGTGTGTGTGTGTGTGTGTGAGGATTTTCTACATAGATAGTCATGTTGTCTCTGAATAAAAATAGTTATATTTCTTCCTTTCCAATGGGTGTGCCTTGTATTTATTTTTCTTGACTTATTGCTCTGGCTAGAACATCCAGGAAAAAGTTGAATGGTAGTGGGGAAAGAGAGCATCCTTCCCTTGTTCTAGATCTTAGGGTGAGAGCAGTCCCCCCCCCATCAGTCTTTCACCATTATGTAGAATAGCTATAGGTTTTTGTAGATGTTCTTTATAAGTTGGAGGAGAGTCCTTTCCTATTTTGTTGAGAGATTTATCATGAATATGTGTTAACTTTTTCAAATGCATTTTCCATGTCAATTTGATATGATTAAGTGGGGTTTTTTTCCTTCTTTAAACTGCCTGTAAAACAGATTATATTGATTGCCTTCTAGTAATAAACAAGCTGTCAGTCATATTTAAAGATTTTCCTACTCTGTGTTTTTCTCTTCTCCTTCTGGGACTCAGATGATATGAGTCTTAGAAGTCATTATTGTCCTCAGATCACAACAGTTCTTAAAAAAAAAAAAAAAGATTTATTTACTTTAGAGAGAAGAGGGAGGGGCAGATAGAAAATCAGATTGCACAGAATGCAGAGCCCGGGCCGCCTGGATGGCTCAGTGGGTTAAGCCACGCCTTCAGCTCAGGTCATGATCTCAGGGTCCTGGGATCAAGTCCCATGTCGGGCTCTCTGCTCAGCAGGGAGCCTGCTTCCCTTCCCCTCTCTCTGCCTGCTTCTCTGCCTACTTATGATCTCTGTCTGTCAAATAAATAAGTAAAATCTTTATAAAAAAAAAAAAAAAGAATGCAGAGCCCGAATCAGGGCTCGATCTTACAACCCTGAGATTACGACCCACATGCCCCATGATCATTACAGTTCTGTTCACTTTCTCAGTCTTTTATCATCAATGGTTCCAATTAGATCATTTCTATTAATCATTTATAAATTTACTATTTCCTCTGTCAGCTCTATTTTGTTACTGAACCCATCCAGGTAGTTTTTATTTTTGTTGTTGATTTTTTTTTTTAATCTTTAACATTTTCACTTGATTCTTCTTTATTTTTTTCTGTTGCTTTGCTGAGACTGTTTTTCAAGAGTGTCCTCTTCTGTTGTAAAATACTTATAATACCTGCTTTGAAGCCTTTGTCAGGTAATTTCAATATCCGTTTCATTTCAGTATTGCTATTGAAATGTCTGGTTTGGGGTTGGGGGGGTGTTTGGGTTTTTTTTGGTATGCTGAGTAAATTTAGATTGTACTCCTAAACATTTTGGAGATTATGTTTTGAGACTGTAGTTGTTGTTTAAACTTATGGCACATATTGTTTTTGTTTTAGAAGGCACTTGCCCCATTTGGGTTCAGACCAGAAGTTCCAGGTTCCCTGAGATTCCTGTGCATTGTGGGTCCAAGGTCAACTCTATGTGGTTCTGTCTCATATGGGTACCACCTAGTGGCCAGTCTGGGACCTGGGCAGTAGTCTGTCCCGTATTTCACTACGCAAAGCCTCTGGAATCTGTTTAGGATCAAATTCATACACGTACAGCTCAGAAGGAAACCTGAGAGTTCATAAACAACTTTAAAGAGTTGCTTTCCCAAATTTCTGCTTCATTGTCATCTCAATAGTGCTGGGTCCCCAGGCTTTGTTTATTCCCACATTCGTACACACTTGATTTGACTGTGCTTATGTCTGAACTAAGCAATCAAAATCCAAAAAGAAAAAAGTCATGGAATTTACCTCTGGGGATCATAAACCCCGTGATTGAAGAGGAACATTTTCCCTGTCTCCCAGTTTTTGTTTCCCGCCATCCCTCATTGCTGCGGCAAAATTGCTTCAGGTCTGGGGCACTAGAGAGCTGAGAAAATTTTTTGAAGAAAAAAAGACAAATGAGGGGTTTCTACACACCCTCTGAATGTTTAGAGACTGCTTTTCTGCTTCTGGGGTCAGAGCTAGAGGGCTTTTCCTGGAGCTAATGCCCACTTCTGGTTTGGGGGCTGCACTGGGTTTACATGGAAGAGACTGGAAGAAAAAGTGAGCAAGTCACCGGCAGTTCTGGATACTTTGAATTATGGTCTTCTTCCCCCATCTGCCTGCTCTCACGTACTCCTCTGAGTCCCCCAGTAACTGCTCCAATGCATTCTGTCCTGGTGTCCTGCTGCTTTCAGCAGGAGAGATGGACTACAGTGTCCCTGCTCCAGCTCACCTAGGGTGGATCCTGTCCCCTGTCTTTACCAGTGGGCAAACTATGGTTACAAACAAACTGTGGTTCTTTCAGTTGTGAGAGTTATTTGGGTCAAAATTTTTTCCAAAGCCAGTGTGTCAAAGATGAAATCTTCTCCTGGTGATCTTGCTAAGGGCAAAATCACACAGTGATGGCAGAAGCTGGGTGAAAATGTCCCTGGACCCTCTCTGCCTGCTTTTTAAACTTCTTCATGAGTGTTTTTAATTACTCATTTCAAAATGAAAAGTTTAAAACACATATATAGTGATGGGAATCACAACAGAGCAGAGGACAGAGAATGAGAAGAAAAAATAACATGGGTTGATAAAGAACCTGACCAAAAACAAACAAACAAATAAACAAACAAACACCTGGCAAAAAAAGACAGGGTAGGGACAACAGAAGGACAGAAAATAATGCACGGGGATTTGCCTCCAGTGAGGGGTGCATCCTTACCTGGCTGTCTCATCCTTTCACATCTGCCTATTCCACGTTGGCAAAGGGGTCTTTCTGAAATAACGTTGGTTTGAATGATTCTGTCTCCCCAAATCCTTTGATAGCCCCTGTTACATGTAGAATAAACTCCTCAGCATAGCACTCTGTTCCTCTCAGCCTGTGCTCTGTTCTGTCGCTTCCCCCTCATCTCT
The DNA here is from genome assembly GCF_009829155.1 of Mustela erminea. NCBI lineage: Eukaryota > Metazoa > Chordata > Mammalia > Carnivora > Mustelidae > Mustela > Mustela erminea. Next base: position 22,667,917 of record NC_045618.1, on the reverse strand, counting down.
GGTGCATTTCTGCACCGTCCTTTCCCCCAGACTCACCATCCAGCCCTGTGCTTCAGACCAGGCTCAGTTCATGCATTGCCTCCTCCCTCTACACACACTCTGTCTCACTCGGAGATTCTACTCTTCTTCCAGGTTGGTGTATGAGCACCACGACAGCAGAGACCGTGGTGGGTTTTGTTCAGTATCCCTCTATTATTTAAAAAGATTTTATTTATTTATTTGACAGAGAGAGAGAAAGAAAGAGAGGGAGAGGGAACTCAAGCAGCAGGAGTGGGAGAGGGAGAACCAGGCTTCCTGCTGAGCAGGGAGTCGGATGCGGGGCTTGATCCCGGGATCATGACCTGAGCTGAATGCAGACGCTGAACGACTGAGCCACCTGGGTGCCCCTTCAGTGTCCCTCTAACACCCAGTGCATGCCACCCAGTACATGCCAGTCTTTCAGTGGGATGATCTGGCTGCTGGCTGTATAGCAATAAGCAACCAGATGAAAATCATCATCCTCATGGACACAGACAATAAATAGCATTAATCAATTATAGAGTATTTTCTTGGTTAGTGCAATGGAGAAAACTATATCAAAGGGAGGGACATGGGGGTACATGTGGATGTAGTTTTTAATTAGGGTTGTCAGAGGAAGACTTATTAATAAAAACGGGATCTGAGCAAAGATTTGAGGCATGAGAGAGTAACGACATAGCTATCTGGAGAAAGAAGTTTCCAGCAAGAATTGGAATTAATTGGTCATTCTTTGCCATTCCTCAAAGCTTCGCAGACTTCTGTTGTCACATATATTTGATTTTGTCTTATTTTATAATTAATCGCATACTTGTTTTCTCATTTAAATTGGAAGTTCTTAGAATCAAAGACAATAACATTGACAATAGTAGTTAGTATTTATGTTGGACTGCTATATGCCAGACGCTAGGTTCTTTAAATGTGATGTCTCATTTAATCCACACAGTGAATTGGAAAAGTGTTAGATTTCCCATTTTATAGGCAAGAAAGCTGAAGCTAAGAAATTTCCCTGAAGTTATACATCCAAAACATAGCAGAACCAACATTTGAACCCAAATGTGTCACTCAGCTAGGTTCTTTCTGCAAAAACTTCTGCCATTTATCTTCATGCCCGCTGTCCTCGAGTGTAACAGCTTTTTGTGTTGCTGTATGCATGCAAAAGAGTTTTAACTAATCACCAAACGAATATTTTAGTCACCCATTTTCTGATATGGCTAATTAACTTTTTAAGTAAAATATTACTTTAATAGACCACAAAAACTATTCAAAAAATAGAACTAATAACTAACAATCAGATGCCAAACACTACATACACTGTCTGACCACTTTAAATATATTAAAAGTTAGTTAACAAGATTTTTGAGTGGTAGTCCAAATGCATGAGTTGTTTACAAAGTATCTGTTCCCTTCTTAGAGACAAAGCAACTCTCATGCTTTACAGTAACCATGAGTCTTAGGCGGCTCTACCAAGATACTCTCTTCAGTGCACCCAGGCCTTAATTTTGTTGTGACCCCAAGGGAAAAAAATCGTCAAATAAAGAGCCAAGTTGCATTTAGGAAGAATATTAACTGGAAATTAACATCTCACATGCCCCTAGTATAGTCCTAGAATCCTTATGGAATTTGCAAAGTTAAGGAAAGTTAATGGCAACTAAGTTAAATTGTATTCTCATATATATATATATATATATATATATATATATATATATATATATATATATATATATATATAATGTTGTCCACACAGTTTAAGTTGCATGTCTATTTACCAGTTGAGTTGAAATTTGAGGACTAAAGTACTCAGAGTTGGTTTTGGGGAAATGTAACCTCTTTTGTAATCCTGGGGCCCTTAGATTTGAAACATACATGGTTTGGAATTTTCCATTCTTGGTCCTTTCTTGGTCCAGCTCACACAGAGAGGTAACTCCCAATAACTTACCAGTCCTAGTGACAGGATGTCCCATTAACACTTACATCTGGCCTACGAAAACTTTTCCACAACTGGGGACAGCAGCTGCTGACTCAGATTAACTATAATAATGCCCCCAAAGAGTCCACCCAAGAAATGGGGGAGGGGATGAAGGCAACTGAGAGAAGAATGTGTTTAGTAAATTTCTCTCATTAGCCCACAGCTGTGAATGGGATCTGCCCACAACAAACCCACATAGTTGTTGTGGGCATTCAACAGAGTGGACAAGATGAAATTGGAAGTGGTAGAGCAGAGGTCAGAGGCGCCAAATGGGACTCTGCCTGAAGACTGGGCAGTTGCTGTCACTGATCCATGACTTAAACATGCAAGAGACTGAGGTAGGCTCCAGAATAGTGTTTTAATTAAAATGAGAAAAGTGTTTCAAGGCTTGATATCCCAGCTGTATGTAACCAGAACATTGTTTCTCTGCAGTCAAGCTAGTTCTGAAGCCTCATCTTGAACACATGCCATCCGTTTACCAGAAGAATTCATTGCTGTAACTTTTTCAGGTTTGCATGATTAAAAGCTTAAGTGGGATCATTCTTGGATGGGAACAAAAAAGTGGCCTGATGACCTTAGATCCTAAACAGGAGGTAGAGGAGGAGAAGGTCTGATGGGTTCTGGCCAGTGAGTCTAGAAATACAGTAACGCAAACACTTGCTTCTCTCCCTGCTGTCCTGCTCCCACTGGGGACAGATCTGCCATTATACTAGACATGTTTAAAATAATACAACCAAAATTTAAAAATCCTGTTTAGTATCAGACTTTCAAGATGCCTCCTCTGGCATGGCCCCTGTTTAGGAAGACACATACTCTCTTTAGACAGGGGAGAGTATTTAAGTACTCTTGGAAACACACTGAGATCCAGTACAACCACGTGTGAGGAGTTTTCTTTTGGGTTGCTAATCAATGATTAGCAACCTCATTTCCTTTCCATTAGGGTAGACTGTAACCCCAGGCACTATTATTGGCCTATTTTATTGGCTTTACTCAAGAGGCTGTCCCATCTTGGCTACTTGAAAGGAAATGTTTCCTCTCTGGAAAGCCAACCATGTCCATGACAGTCTTTCTCAATCGATGTCTCCACCTGGGCTATCCCATAACCCCCACCTTTTAGGGTTCTTCCACCTTGCTTTGCTGATGTGCACATTCTTAAGGGGCTCCCATCCCAGTGCCCTCAGTCGTGTGGACTGAAATTAATTGTGTTGAAGAGGGAGGGTCAAGAGAACGGCATCCCCTGGGGGAAGATCCTCTGATATTGTGGCTCAGAATTGGAGTCATCTAAAGTCAACCATTTTTTAAGATTAAAAAGTAGCCGTGAAACGCTCTAGTTCCATCCATGTTGTCGCAAATGGCAAGATTTCATTTCTTTTGATGGCTGCATAGTATTCCATTGTGTATATATACCACATCTTCTTGATCCATTCATCTGTTGATGGACATCTAGGTTCTTTCCATAGTTTGGCTATTGTGGACATTGCTGCTATAAACATTCGGGTGCATGTGCCCCTTTGGATCACTACGTTTGTATCCTTAGGGTAAATACCCAATAGTGCAATTGCTGGGTCATAGGGCAGTTCTATTTTCAACATTTTGAGGAACCTCCATGCTGTTTTCCAGAGTGGCTGCACCAGCTTGCATTCCCACCAACAGTGTAGGAGGGTTCCCCTTTCTCCACATCCTCTCCAGCATCTGTATCATGCTTAGCGAAATAAGTCAAGCAGAGAAAGACAACTATCATATGATCTCCTTGATATGAGGAAGTGGTGATGCAACATGGGGGCTTAAGTGGGTAGGAGAAGAATAAATGAAACAAGATGGGATTGGGAGGGAGACAAACCATAAGTGACTTTTAATCTCACAAAACAAACTGAGGGTTGCTGGGGGGAGGGGGTTTGGGAGAAGGGGGTGGGATTATGGACATTGGGGAGGGTATGTGCTTTGGTGAGTGCTGTGAAGTGTGTAAACCTGGTGATTCACAGACCTGTACCCCTGGGGATAGAGTATTATGCCTCCATCAGAAAGGATGAATACCCAACTTTTGTAGCAACATGGACGAGACTGGAAGAGATTATGCTGAGTGAAATAAGTCAAGCAGAGAGAGTCAATTATCATATGGTTTCACTTATTTGTGGAGCATAACAAATAGCATGGAGGACATGGGGACTTAGAGTGGAGAAGGGAGTTGGGGGAAATTGGAAGGGGAGGTGAACCATGAGAGACTATGGACTCTGAAAAACAATCTGAGGGTTTTGAAGGGACGGGGGGTGGGAGGTTGGGGTACCAGGTGGTGGGTATTATAGAGGGCACGGATTGCATGGAGCACGGGGTGTGGTGCAAAAATAATGAATACTGTTATGCTGGAAATAAAAAAATAAATAAAAATAAATAAATAAATAAATAAATAAATAAATAAAGTAGCCGTGAAAACCAAAATCAATTTTTAAAAAATTTGACTGAGCAGGAAAGGGAAAGTTGCTACATATTAAGAACTCCCACCTAAGCAAAAACAATGATGAGGTCAGTCTACAAGGATGTACTCTGGACCTCTGACCTGGATGCTGGACATCCAGTATGGAAGAAGGAAGGGCTGTGCCCTCTGCTCTCAAGTACTTAACAACCCTCTGCTGTCACAGGTAGCTAAATGGCCAAAATGAGGGGTCCAAGAGGAGAACCCAGGTTGGCTTAGAGTGGTCCAAGATGATACCATAGGTTGCTGAGGCTCAGAGGTGGAAAAGGAATTTAATAGGCAGAAAGGGGTGTGTGTGTGTGTGTGTGTGTGTGTGTGTGTAAGGTTGGGGAGTTGCAGATTCCAGTCAGAGGGAAGAGCATTTGCAAATGTATGGAAGCATAAAAATCAGAAAAGAGAAGGAGCTCAGTATTGCTATGTCACAGACTGACTGGAGGGGAAATGGCAGGAGATAGATGAAACTGTGTGAATGGACACATCTCAGAAGACCTGGGGTTCCACGCAGAGAAGTTACCCTTTAAGCAGTGAGAAGCACTGAAGGGAAGTAGGGAGGTCCCAGGAAACACTATGAGACTAGAGTGCAAAATAGATTGTATCCCATTTCTGAATCCTAATTGTCTATGGTTCTGCCTGAAGAACTGTGCCTGCCAAAAGCATGAGCCTGAGGGTCAGAGGGAAAGGGGATCATTAATTAGCCACAGTCCTCATGATAACAAGTGGTGCCACTAGAGTTCATATCTCTAAACCAGTAAGGAGATTTCTGCTACCTTCCAGGCAAGGGATAATGAGCAAATGGCATGAAATGCCATCTGTGACTGCACATTGGGTCAGTAAGTTATGGGATCAGCCTCCCAGTGATCTGGTTCCTTCCAACTCCCACCATGGGGTCAAGCATGCTTTGGGGAATTAGTCTCACAGACTGCCTCTGGTTGTTTCCAAGACACGGATCAAGGACAGGATTGGAATGGCCATTTCTCATTATTAAGATCTCACCGGATCAGCTGTGCTGTGCTTATGTAAGAGCTCAGGGGTGACACAGGCCAAATGAATGGGATGTTTGTCATGGCACCAAGAGTTTAGGAGGGTTCTCTGGCTACTGGTCCTCAGTTGCCCTTATTCCTCTGAGTTGACTTTATCCTATCAGTAGACACTCCTCAAGTTTGTGGGAATGTGAGACCAGGCTTCTAGTGCAGAACTGTATAGCCACAATTTTTTGGTGGTACCTAGCATTTTCTATATACATAATCATATCTTCTGCAAATAATGCCACTTTTCCCTTTATGATTCAGAGACCTTTTATTCCTTTTTCTTGCATGATTGCACTAAGATTTCCAGCACCATGCTGAATAGAAGTGGTGAGAATGGACACCCTTGCCTTGTTTCTGAGACTTTTTAGCATTTTTTTTAGCTTTTCAGTGTTGAATATAATGTTAGCTATGGAACTTATATATGATCTTTATTATGTTGAGATATAGTCTTTCTATACACAATTTCTTGGAAGTTTTTACCAGGAGAACATGTTATATTTTGTTGAATGTTTTTGTGCCTCTATTGAGATTATCATGCGGTTATACCTTCTATTCTGTTAATGCAGTGCTACATCACATTTATTAATTTACATATGTTGAACAGTCCTTGCATCTCAGAGACAAATCCCACATGGTCATTTATGATGATCTTTTTAATGGACTACTGAATTTAGTTTGCTAGTATTTTGTTGAAAATTGTTATGTCTATATTTATCAGGAATGTTGACCTCTGGTTTTCTTGCAGTGTCCTTATCTGAATTTTGTATCACGGTAATCCTGTCCTCATAAAATGAGTTTGGAAGTATATCCTCTTCTTCAGACTTTTGGAAGTTTTCCACAGATTGGTGTTAATTCTTCCTTAAATGTCTGGTAGAGTTCATAGATGAAACCATCTGGTCCTGGATTTTTCTCTGTGGCAAAGTTTTTGATTACTGACCTATCCCCTTACTCATTATTGAACTGTTCAGATTTTTCTATTTCTTCATGATATAGTCTTGGTAGGTTTTATGTCTCTAGTAGTTTATCCACCTTTTTCATATGTTCTCCAATTTCTTGGCATTTAACTATTTATATGGTCTTGTACGATTCTTTCTATTTCTGTGGTATCAGTTGCAATGTCTTCTCTTTCATATCTGATTCAATTTATTTGCGTTCTCTCTTTTTTTTCTTGGTAAGTCTAGCTAACAAATTGTCAATTTTGTTTATCTCTTCCAAAAACTAGCTCTTAGTTTCATTGGTTTTTCTATCGTTTTTCTGATGTCTGTTTTATTTTATTTTCACTCTGACTTTTATTTCCTTCCTTCTATTAACTTTGGACTTGGTCTTTCTTCTTTTTCTAGTTCCTTTGTGTATAAAGCTAGGTTGTTTATTTCAGGTCTATTCTTTTTCTTGATACAGGCATTTATCACCATAAAATGCCCTCTTTAGACTGTTTTTGTTTCATCCCATAGGTTCTGATATGTTGTGTTTCCATTTTAATTTGTCTCAAGATTCTTTTTCATTTCCTTTATGTTTCTTCTTTAACCCATTGATTGCTAAGGACTGTGCTGTTTCATTTCTAAATATCTGTGAATTTTCCAGCTTTTTTCTATTGTTGATTTCTAGTTTCATATCATTGTTGTCAGAAAAGACAATTGGTACTATTTTAACCTTCTTAAATTTGTTGATATTTGTTTTGTGACCTATCATATGATCTATCCTAGAGAATGTTTATGTGTGCTTGAGAAGAATGTGTATTCTGCTGCTGTTGGGTGGAATGTTCTGTGTATGACTCCTAGGTCAACTAAATCTAAAGTATGATTCAAATCCAGCATTCCTTGTTGGTTTTCTGTCTGGATGATCTATCTACTGTTGAAAGTGGGGAATTAAACTTCTCTGCTATTATTTCATTGTTGTTGTTTCTCCCCTCTAATTTGTTAATGTATGTTTCGTGTATTTAGGTGCTCCTGTGTTGGGTGCATATGTATTAAGTACTTTTATATATTCTTGATTAATTGGCTCCCTTACCATTATAAAATTATCTTCCTTGTCTCCTGTTACTTTGCTGTAAAGTCTATTTTATTTGATATAAGTATAGCTACCTTGTTCTCTTTTGATTTCCACTTCCATTTATACTTTATTTCGCTTGTAACCTATGTGTATCCTGCAGCTGAAATGAATCTCTTACAGGCAGCATATAGTTGGGTATTGATTTTTTTTATTTACATATAATGTATTATTTGCCCCAGAGATACAAGTCTGTGAATCATCAGGCTTACATATTTCACAGTACTCACCATAGCATATACCCTCTGCAGTATCCATAACCTAGCCCCTCTACACCTACCTGCTCAACCCCCAGCAACAATCAGTTTGTTTTGTGAGATTAAGAGTCTCTTATGGTTTGCTTCCTCCCAATCCCATCTTGTTTCATTTTTTCCTTCCCCACCCCCGACACCTTCCCTGCCTTTCAAATTCCTCATATCAGAGAGATCGTATGATAGTTGTCTTTCTCTGATTGACTTATTTTGCTCAGCATATCTTCTAGTTCCATCCATGCCATTGCAAATGGCAAGATTTTGTTTCTTTTGATGGCTGCTTAGTATTCCTTTGTGTGTGTGTGTGCATATATATATATCTATAGATATATATAGATATATATCTTGCATCTTCTTTATCCATTCATCTGTTGATGGATATCTAGGTTCTTTCCATAGTTTGGCTATTGTGGACATTGCTGCTACAAACATTCAGGTGCATGGGCCCCTTCAGATCACTACATTTGTATCTTTAGGGTAAATACCCAGTAGTGTGATTGCTGGGTCATAGGGTAGCTCTATTTTCAACTTTTTGAGGAACCTCCATACTGTTTTCCAGAGTGGCTGCACCAGTTTGCATTCCCACCAACAGTGTAGGAGGGTTCCCCTTTGTCCATATCCTCACCAACATCTGTCATTTCCTGACTTGTTAATTTTAGCCATTCTGAATGGTGTGAGGTGGTATCTTATTGTGGTTTTGATTTGTATTTCCCTGATGCTGAATGACGTGGAGCACTTTTTCACGTGTCTTTTGTCCATCTGGATGTCTTATTTGCAGAAATGTCTGTTCATGTCTTCCGCCCATTTCTTCTTTGGATTATTTGTTCTTTGGGTGTTGAGTTTGATAAGTTCTTTATAGATTTTGGATATTAGCCCTTTATCTGATATGTCATTTGCATATATCTTCTCCCATTCTGTCAGTTGTCTTTTGGTTTTGTTGACTGTTTCTTTTGTTGTGAAAAGCTTTTGATTTTGATGAAGTCCCAATAGTTCATTTTTGCCCTTGCTTCCCTTGCCTTTGGCGATGTTTCTAGGGAGAAGCCACTGCTGCTGAGGTTGATGGTTATTGATTTTTATCCATCCAGACACTCTGTGCCTTTGATTGAAGAATGTCATCCATTTACAATTAGAATCGTTATTGTTAAATAAGGACTTACTAATGTCATCTTATTGTTTTCTGGCTGTTTTATACCTCCCTTTCTCCTTTCTCCCTCTTTATTGGCCTTCCTTTATAGATTGATATTATGTAGTGGAATGCTTGAATTTCCTTCTGTTTATGTTTTATGAATTTACTGTAGTTTTTTGGTTTCTGGCTGCCATGAGGTTTACATAAAACAACTTTTTTTCTACAATAAGTACTAATTTTATATTAAGTAAAAGCTGTAAGCATCATACACATATGTAGAATTACAGTAACTAGTTATATCTCCTCACCAGAGATTATCCGTCTGTGTCTAATATTGGAAGATCAGGGTTTAATTTTAATAGGTAAAATGTAAGTTTTTCTTTTTTTAAATTATGTTATGTTAGTCACTGTACTGTACTTTATTAGTTTTTGATGTTTCCGTGATTCATTGTTTGCATATAACAACCAGTTACAATACGTGTCTTCTGTAATACCCATCACCAGGCTCACCCATCCCCTCACCTCCCTCCCCTCTAAAACCCTCAGTTTGTTTCTCGGAGTCCACAGTCTCTCATGGTTTGTCTCCCCTCTGACTCCCCCTGCTTCATTTTCTCCTTCCTTCTCCTAATGTCCTCCATGTTATTCCTTATGTTCCAAAAGTAAGTAAAACCATATGATAATTGTCTTTCTCTGCTTGACTTATTTCACTTAGTGTAATCCCCTCCAGTTCCACCATGTCAACGCAAATGTTGTCTGAGTAATATTCCATTGCATATATGGACCACATCGTCTTTATCCATTCGTCAGTTGAAGGGCATCTCAGCTCCTTCCACAGTTTGGCTATTGTGGACATTGCTGCTATGAAGAACTTCTCAAACTCAACACCCAAAAAACAAATAATCAAGTCAAAAAATGGCCAGAAGACATGAACAGACACTTCTCCAAAGAAGACATACAAATGGCCAACAGAGACATGAAAAAATGTTCATCATCATTAGCCATCAGGGAAACTCAAATAAAAACCACAATGAGATGCCACCTGACACCAGTTAGAATGACAAAAATTAACAAGGCAGGAAACAACTAATGTTGGAGAGGATGTGGAGAAAGGGGAACCCTCTTACACTGTTGGTGGGAATGCAAGTTGGTATAGCCATTTTGGAAAACAGTATGAAGGTTCCTCAAAAAGTTAAAAATAGAGCTACCCTATGACCAATTGCACTACTGGGTATTTACCCCAAAGCTACAGATGTAATAAAGCATCTTATATTTGTTAACAGTTTATTTTATACTGATAACAACCTCAATCATATACAAAAAGTCTACCCTTTTGCTCCCTTCTTTGTGTTTTTGATGCCATAATATCTCTTTTTATAATGTGTATTTATTAAAAATTATTGTAGCTATTGTTATTTTAATACTCTAGTCATTTAATCTTTATTCTGGAGTTAAATAGTTAACACTCTACCATAGTATAGCATTAGGGTATTCTGAATTTGACCATAAGACTACCTTTCCCACTACATTTTATATTTTCATATTTTTTTCATTTTACTCATTAGTGTCCTTTCATTTCAGCTTAAAGAACTTTTTTCATCATTTTTCATAAGGCAGGTCTCACAGTTATGAACCCCCTCAGCTTGTTTTTCTAGAAAAGTCTTTATCTTCCCTTCATTTGTGAAAGATAACTTTACTACGTATAAAGTATTCTTGGTTGGAAGTTTTTTCTTTCAGTACTTTGAATATATGATCCCACTCACTTCTGGCCTGTGAGATTTCTGCTGCTTCCACTGGTACCTCTTTGGGTGTTTCCTTGTGAGTTACAGACTTTTTTTTTTCCTCTTTTTTTTTTTTTAAGGTTATCTCTTCATCTTTGATTTTTGATAGTTTTCTTATCATGTCTTGGAGAGCATCTCTTTAAGTTGATTTGGTTTAGTGACCTATGAACTTTATAAATTGTCTATCCACATCTCTTTCCAGATTTGGGAAATTTCCAGCTATTATTTCTTTAAATATGCTTTCTTCCCCCTTCTTCCTCCCTTATACTTCTGAGACTTAAGTAATTCATAAATTTTTTAAAATATTATCCCATAGATCATGTAGGCTTTCTTCACTCTTTTTCATTCTTTTTTTCCTTTTGTACTCCTTTGACTAAATGATTTCAAAGATTCTGTCTTCTATCTTACAGATTCTTTCTTCCACTTAATTCATCCACTGTTGACACTTTCTATTACATTTTTCACTTCATTCATTGTATTCTTCAGCTCTAGGATTTCTGTTTGGTTCTTTTTTGTGATTTCCTTCTTTTTATTAAACTTCTCATTTTGTTTCTATATTGTTCCCTAATTTTATTGAATTGTCTTTCCGTGTGTCTTGTAGCTTGTTGGGTTTCCTTAAAACAGCTGTTTTGCATTCTTTACTAGCTAAATTGCAAGATCTCCATGTCTTTGTAGACAATTGCTGGAAGATTATTGTGAGCCTTTAGTGGTATAATGTTTACTTGATTTTTCATATTCCTTGAAGTTTTGCATTACTGTCATCACATTTGAAGTAGCAGTCACCTCCTCCAGTCTTTACTAACTGCCTTCAGGAGAGAAATACCTTCCCTCAGTCAGGCTAAGGATTTTGAGGCTTTCTCAGACCTTTTGTGGATACACCTGCTCCATGTTTCCTGCTCCCTCTTGTGGCTGAATTCTTAAGCTTGTATGACTTCTGATCTGCCATGCTGACAAGCCTCCCTTTTGCTTTGCCAAAGGCTGTGTTAAAGCTCAAGTTTTGGTTTACAAACAGATTTCTTCCTAGAGTGCTGATGTGAGCCAAATTTCTGTGTGTGCTCACTAGCCATCTGCTAACTTTCACCAGTGTTGGGGGTGCTCATTGGCCAGCTGGGGTATCCATGGGTGAACCGTTTACAGTGGCTCATGGGCAGATTTTTTTGATGGAGTCCATGATCCGGTTAGTAGGATCCACATCCTTTTAATGCCTCTCAAGAGTCTTATATGCCACTCTCCCAGCCTTTCCCCACCGCTCAGTCATGCAGCTCATAACTCAGTAATCTGGATCAGGTTAACTTCTTTGGCAGCACCCCATATAGCAGGGAAAGCTGGTGCTTACCCATAATCAGGCTCTCTCCCATGGGAGAAATCATGGACCAAGATGGTTTCTTCTGGCATTAAACTCTGCTACCTTGGGGAAAAGATAATGCAGGTAAAGTCAAACTATTCCTCTAATCTTCTCCAATGTGACAAATCCGTATTTTTTTTCTTGCTCCAATGTTGTGCTGGACCTTCTTCTCTGGGAACCTGGAGTTCTAGGTTCTTTCATCCATGCGTGATTATCTAAAACTGTGTTTTACATGGGTGCTCAAACTGTAACCAAGAGGGGCTGGAAAGGTTCATGACAGGGTCTATAGCTAGGACTGAGGTCTGCATGCCTATTACCCAACACATGAGTAGGTGAGAATTGTCCTGGATCCCATGGCTGCCACAAAGGCACTTTTGTCCATGAATGAATGGCAAATTATTCTTGGAGCAGAGAGTGGACAAAAATGCAAGATGTCTTATTCCACCATGATGCCAACATCACTTCTTTATAGTTCTTAATTTGAATTGAAATTACTAATATGACTTAGGATATATTTTATTTTAAAAATAGATATTCCCTAGATCTGTTTACTACAGTCTTAGAAACAACCATCAGCTAAGCCGTGAGCAACTCTCATGTCCCAATCGTGCATGCCATTTATCATTTCTCATAAAAGGAGTGAGGGCTCCTTAGAGAAATGACTGATTCCAGTTCTGGGCAAGATGTCAGCTGAGTCAGGAACACCGTAACCAGAAATTAGGAAAGTTGTCTATGTGACCTGGTCTTTTCAAAAAGACAAGAGCCACTCTGGAGAAGCTCCCATAGACAGAGGTGTGATAACTGAAACGTCAATAAACACAAGTATAATAATAGTGAGATTCTAAACACATCAAATATGTTTACATGCATGAATTGGTAATGACACTGAAAGACAAATTGTTGATATTTTTGGAAGATGTTAAGGAACCAACTCATTATTTTGAATAACTGGACAAGAATAAAGGAAAATAAGCATTGTCCTGCCTTTCTAATACCACCTAGTATCACTGTGTAACTAAATAGTTAATGAGAGAAATGTTCTCTTTATAAAAGTTTTTGAGTTTAGGAAGAAGGGCTGATAGAATTATATCACCATTTTGTAGCCTCTATTGAATCTATTCAGGATCTTCAGTAGCTGACAATATCACGAAGAGAGATTTTTAGCCATTTCTTGCCTCTCGGCAGCAGTACCAACAGCATTTATGGAAGTCTTGCTAAAAGTGAAATGAACCTGAGTCTGATCAAAACTCTGACAGCAAATGACAGCAAATACAAAGGAAGAAGGAGCTTGTTCTATGACAACGCAAGTATGCAACAGCTAAATCTAGGCTATAGGTTTCTTCAACAAATAAATTCCAAGGTAAATTCCACAGCTTGGGAGTTTGTTTCCTTTTTCTTTAAATTGTCAGATAATACATGTTTTACGTTTTACGGGCCACGCAGTTTTTTCAGCTCTGCTGTTGGAACATGAAACCAACCACAGACAATGGGTGCAACTGTATTTTAAATAAACTATTTCCAAGAGCAGGTATACAGCCCACAGGCCATAGTTTGTCAGCCCCTACTATAAATTTAAAAAGACTTAAAGGACATGTCAACCATTTAAAATGTATCCACATTACTTAAGTGTCGATTCAAGAACACTATAAAAAATAAAAGAAAAAGAAAAATAGGGACACCTGGGTGGCTCAGTCAGTTAAGCATCTAACTCTTGGTTTTGGCTCAGGTTGTGATTTCAGGATCCTGAGACCAAGCCCTGTGTTGGGCTCGGTGCTCAGCACAGAGTCTGTCTGAAGATTCTCTCCCTTTGCACGCCCTCTTATCTCAAATCAATACATAAATCTTAAAACAAAAAAAGAAAGATGATAACACAATATGGAAAACTTGAACACAACACTTACTGGGTATTTGATGATATTAAGGAATAATTGTTAATTAGCTCTGGAGATATTATACTAAGAAAAATATACACACTGAAATATTGATGGAGGAACTATCAAGCTGAGATGGGGAGGTGACGGGGGAATGGGTGAGACTAGAAATGAAACAAGATTAGGCATGAGTTGATTATTCATTAAAACTGGGTGGTGCATGCAAATGGATCCATTGTTATCTTCTGCACACTTCCGAATATGTACAAAGCTTTCCAGAATAGAATGTTTTATTTTTTTATTTCAATTAAAATTGTTAACATATAGTTTATTATTAGGTTCAGGATAGAGTTTAGTGATTCATCGGTTGCCAGTGCTCATTACATCAAATGCCTTTTTCTTAATGCCCATCACCCAATTACACATCCACCTACCCAGCCATCCCCAAGCCTCAATTTGTTCCCTAGAGTTAAGAGTCTTTAATGGTCTCCCTCTGTTTTCTGTTATCTTATTTTTCCTTTCCCCTTCCCCAACGTTCATCTGTTTTGTTTCTTAAATTCCACTAATGAAATCACATGGTATTTTTCTTTTCTGACTTATTTTGCTTAGCATAACACCTTCCGGTTCTATCCATGTCACTGCAAATGACAAGATTTCATATATATATATATAAACTTCATCTGTCTATGGACACCTGGGCTCTTTCCATATTTTGGCAGTTGTGGACATTTCTGCGATACACATTGCATTACATATGCCCCTTTGAATCACTATTTTTATATCACTTGATAAAATACCTAGAAGTGCAATTGATGGGTCATAGGGTAGTTCTATTTTTAACTTTTAGGGGAATCTCCATACTGTTTTCCAGAGTGGTTTCACCATTTTGCATTCTTAACAACAGTATAAGAGGGTTCCCCTTGCTCTGCATCCTTGCCAATACCTGTTGTTTCTTGAGTTGTTAATTTTAACCATTCTGACAGATGTGAGGTACTATCTCATTGTGGTTTTGGTATGTATTTCCCTATGGTAAGTGATGTTGAGCATTTTTTCATGCGTCTGTTAGCCATTTGTATGTCTTTGGAAAAATGTCTACTTGTGTCTTTTGTCCACTTCTTGACTGGAATTTTTAGGGGGTGTTGACTTGGTAAGTTCTTTATAGATTTTGAATACAGCACATCATTTGTATCTGACACATCATTTGCAAATATCTTCTCCCATTCTGTAGGTTGCCTTTTAGTTGTGTTGATTATTTCCTTTTAGAATTGTTTGTTCCAGCTCTGTGAAAAATACTGGTGTTATTTTGATAAGAATTACATTAAACGGTAGATTGCTTTGGATAGTATAGACATTTTAACAATATTTGTTCTTCCAATCCATGAGCATGGAATTTTTTTCCATTTCTCTGTGTCTTCTTCAGTTTCTTTCATAAGTGTACTATAGTTTTCAGAGTACAGATCCTTAGGTTTATTCCTAGGTATCCTGTGGTTTTTGGTGCAATTGTAAATGGGATCAATTCCTTGATTCCTCTTTCTTCTGCCTTATTTGTATAGAAATGTAACAGACTTCTGTGCGTTGATTTTATATCCTGTGACTACTGAATTCCTGCATGAGTTCTAGCAATTTTTTGATGTAGTCTTTCAGGTTTTCTACACAGAGTATCATTTCATCTGTGAAGAATGAAACTTTGACTTCTTTGTTGATTTGGCTGCATTTTATTTATTTTTGTCTGATTGTTGAAGTTAGGACTTCTAGTGCTATGTTGAACAACAGTGGTGAAAATGGAGAACCCTGTCATGTTTCCTGAGCTTGGGGAAAAACCGAGAGGTTTTCCCCATTAAGGATGATCTTAGCTGTGGGTTTTTCATATATGGCCTTTACGGAATTGAGGTATGTTCCCTCTATCCCTACTTTGTTGAAGGCTGTTATCAAGAAAGGATGCTGTATTTTGCCAAATGCTTTTTCTGCATCTATTCAGAGTATCATATGGTTATTATCCTTTCTTTTATTAATGTGGTGTACTATGTTGAGTGATTTGTGAGTGCTGAATCTATATAGTCCTATAACCCAGAATAAATCCCACTTGGACATAATGAATAATCCTTTTAATGTGCTGTTGGATAGAACTGTCTAATGTCATATTGAGAGTTTTCAGTCCATGTTCATCAGGGATATTGGTCTTTAATTCTCCTTTTCAGTGGAGTCTTTGTCTTGTTTTGGGATCAAGGTAATGGTGGCCTCATAGAATGAATTTGGAATTTTTTCTTCTATTTTTGTTTTTTGGAACAGTTTCAAAAGAATTGGTATTGATTATTCTATAAATGTTCGGTAAAATTCCCCTGGGAAACCATTCAGTCCTGGACTCGTATTTGTTGGAAGATTTCTGATTACTAATTCAATGTCTTTGCTGGTTATGAGTCTGTTCAGATTTTCTATTTCTTCCTGGTTCAGTTTTTGTAGCTTCTATGTAGAAGGTTTCTAACAATTTATCTGTTTCTTCCAAATTGCCTAGTTTGTTGGTACATAGCTGCTCATAATATTCTCTTACAATTGTTCATATTTCTGAGGTGTTTGTTGTGATCTCTCCTCTTTCATTCATGATTTAATTTATTTATGTCCTTTCTGTTTTCTTTTTGGTAAGTCTAGCTAAGGGTTTGTCAATCTTGTTAATTCTTTCAAAGCACCAGGTTCTAGTTTTGTTGATCTCTTCTACTATTTTTTTTTTATTTCTATCACATTGATTTCTACTCTAATCTTTATTATTTCCCTTCTCCTTCTGGATTGAGGCTTAATTTGCTGTTCTTTTTCCATATCCTTTAAGTGTAACATTAGGTTGTGTATTTGAAACTTTTCTTGCTTCTTGAAGAAAGTATAGCTATATACTTCCCTCTTAGGACAGCCTTTGCTGCATCCCAAGGGTTTTAAACTGTGATGTTTTCATTTTTATTTGCTTCCATGTCTTTTCTAAATTCTTCTTTACTTTCTTGATTGACCCATTCACTCCTTAGTAGCACGTTGTTTAACTTCCATGTAATTGTGGTCTGAAAATGTGCATAATATGATCTCAATCTTTTTGTACTGGTTGAGTCCTGATTTCTGACCCAGTATGTGATCTATTGTAGAGAATAATCCATGCGCACTTGAAAAGAATGTGTATTCTGCTGCATTAGAATGAAATGCTCTGAATAAATCTGTTAAGCCCAACTGATCCAGTGTGTCATTCAAAGCCTTTGTTTCCTTGTTGATCTGCTTAGATAACCTGTCTGTTGTTGTGAATGGGGAGGTTAAAGTCCCCTACTATTATTGTATTATTATCAATGAGTTTCTTTAAGTTTGTTATTAATTGATTTATATATTTGGCTGCTTCCATGTTAGGGGCATAAATACTTACAGCTGTTAGATCTTCTTGTCGGAAAGACCCTTTCATTATGATGCAATGTTCTTCTTCATCCTTTATTACACTCTTTGGTTTAAAATCTAGTTTGTCTAATATAAGTATGGCCACTCCAACTTTCTTTTGATGTCCATTAGCATGATAAATATTTCTCCAATCCCTCACTTTCAATCTGGAGGTGTCTTAGGTCTAAAATGGGTCTCTTGTAAGCAGCATATCTATGGGTCTTGTTTTTTTGTTTGTTCTTGAATCCATTCTGATACACTTTGTATTTTGATAGGGGCATTTAGTCCATTTACATTCAGAGTAATTATTGAAATACATAAATTTAGTTAAAATTGCTGTTCCTATAGATTATCTCTGTTCTTTCTGGTCTTTGCTACTTTGGAGCTCTCTTCACTCAAAGGGTCCCTTTTAATATTTCTTGAAGTGCTGGTTTAGTGTTCACAAATTCTTTCAGATTCTGTTTGTCTTGGAAGCTCTTTTTCTCTCCTTGCTGGATAAAGTAGTCTTGGCTGCATATTTTTCCCATTTAACATATTGTATATATAAGCCAGTCCTTTCTGGCCTGCCAGGTCTCTGTGGACAGGTCTACTGGCAGCCTTATGTGTCTACTCTTGTAGGTTAATGATGTCTTCCCCCTAGTTGCTTACAGAATTCTCTATTTTTGTATTTTGCAAGTTTCACTATGATATGTCATGGAATTGACCTGTTTTTGTTCATTTTGAGGGGAGTTCTCTTTGCCTCTTGGACATAAATGCCTGTTTCCTCCCCCAGATTAGAGAAGTTCCCAGCTATCATTTGTTCAAATAAACATTCTTCCCATATTTCCTGCTCTTTCTCTTGGACTCCTATGATGTGGACATTATTTCATTTTATGGTATCACTGAGTTCCCTAAGTCTACCTTCATCATCTAATAGTTTTAATGCCCTCTTCTTTTCAGCTTCACTATTTTCCATAATTTTATATTTTATATCACTGATTTGCTCTTCTGTTCCATCCATCTCATTTTTATGGTCTCCAATTGGGACTGTATCTCAGTTATAGCATTTTTAATTTCAGCATGACTAGATTTTATATCTCTACAGTAAGGGATTCTCTAGTGTCTTCTATGCCTTTTTCAAGCCCAGCTATTATCTTTATAACCACTCTTTTAAATTATAGTTTAGACATCTTATTTATATCTGTATTGATTAAATCCCTGGCTGTGAGTACTACCTCCTCTTCTTTCTTTTGGGGTGAATTTCTCTGTCTTGTCATTTTGCCCAGAAAAGAAAAGAAAGAAAGAGGAAAAAAACAAATAACACACTCAAAAAAACTAGGTCCTGGGTGTGTTTTGATCTGTTTGTTAGAAGGATTTAGATCTCAAGCTAAGAAATAAAGGAAAAAAGAAAAAGCGAAAGAGAGAGAGAGAGAAATAAAATACAATGAAAGGAAACAAAACGTAAAAAATATACAAAGCATACGTAAGAAAAATTAAAAGGATGGAAGAATTGAAAAAGTAAAATAAATGAAAAAATTATAATACAGAAATAAAGAAATAAAAGGAGCTAGGTACTATTTTCACATAGAGCTGAAGCTTTGCAACACTCTACCATCTGTAAACTTGGTGCCATTGAGTTGTTTATGTTGCTCTTCTGGGGAATGGGCCTGTTGTGATTTTCAGGTGGATTTGCCCTAGTGGAGATGCACCTCCAGATCACAGGGAGACAGAGCTTGGTGTGTGCGGCTCTGGCCTCCACTAGGTGGCACTGTTTCTGCTTCCTGAAGGCTTTTGTTACTAATGGGTGGGATGACTGGCTGCACCTTGCTCTCTCTCTATAGAGCCCTCAGCTGAAAATGCGCACTCCCCACTTTTCATCGAGACTTCACAGGAAAACAGTCAATCACTCTTGTCTCCCCAGTTTCCATCAGAACTCTGTGTTCACCCTGCCTGTCTCCGACTATTTATCTCAAGCACACAACTGAATTTCAAAACTCCAACTTTTAGGGACTCCCAAGGCAGGAACCCATGGTGCTCCTCCCAAGGAAGGTATCATCCTGTTTCTGCCTTTTTGTCAGACCTGTTACAAGAAAGCAGTTACATAACCATGCAGTGGTTCAGTTTAAGCCAACACAAAACAGAATGCCAGCACCTGGACTCACTGTTCTCAGCTGTCTTCCCACACTCCTATGCCTGGGAACTCTGCAGCACTCAGGCACCACCCATTCTACTTGCAATCTTGGGGATCCTCATACCATACTGTCGCATCTGGGATTCTGCCTCACTTCACCACCTGAACACCTTTAAACCAGGCATGTTCCCCACTGTAGACTTCTAAAAGTTCCTATTTTGTGCTCTGCTGCTTATAATGTTTTGTGGTAGCCTCTTTAAGCAGACTCCCTCTCCTTTGTCATAACCTCAGCTATACCACACTAGATTCAAGTCTCCACAACTCCTACTTTCCCAACAATGATCACTTTTCTACTTGTAGACTTACATTATTTGTTCTTCCAGACCTACAATTGATTTCTCAGGTGTTCAGAATGGTTTGATAGTTGTATTTGAGGGATGAGACAAACTTACAGCACCCCTACTCCTTCTCCATCTTAACTCCCCCACCTAAGTCAAAATGCCGGAAGAGAGTGTTTTAAAACAGAAAGACTAGGAACCATGCTCTAGACCAGGTGGAGTATCAAGAAGTAGCTTTACCTTCATGCTCAGAAAAAGAATAAAGGGCGGTACATATGAAACAAAACACTGAACATTAGACAGTAGAGGACAGTGATCCCCAAAAGATGAGAATCAAACAAGGTTAGTCCTGTGGTTGCTTGCCTGATTTCCCTGACAGTGTTTCCAAAATGTGGTGTTGGAAGGAGGAACCTACATGGAATGTGACAGACTCCCCAGTGCAAGGAGACAGAACTGAGAGTCTAGGGAGTGAGGGAGACTAGAGTTTGATATCAGAGCACAAGATAGGAGAGAGCTGCACAGTAAGAACTCTAGCAGTTACGGAGGATTTACTTCTGCTGCTGCTGCTGTGTGTGTATGTGTGTGTGTGTGTGTGTGTGTGTGTGTGTGTATAAACTATGTGCAGCTGGGAAGAGAGCAAATAGAAGGATTAGAAGAGACAGCACCCACTGCAGACAGAGGACCAAGAAAAGAACCTGTATGCCTCAGCCAAACTGGAAAAGCTCTGAATATAACATCTAAAAGGGGCTTGCCTCAGTAAGAGGCAATATAAGGAATAATTAGCCCAGGAATAAAAATAGGTCTAGTCTCACTAATGAACCTTTAAAAAAAACCCAAAAGGACCAAACTGTTTCCAAGAAATATAACTATATTCCAGAATAGAGCTCAGCAATATGATAGGAATATAAACTTGCCCAGCACCAAACAATATAAAATTCACAGTGTCTGGCAACCAATTAAAAGTTACCAGGAATGCAAAGAAGCAATGAAATGTGACCTATAATGAGAAGACATTATTTTAATCAAAATCAACCTGGAC
This sequence comes from Mustela erminea, assembly GCF_009829155.1. Lineage (NCBI taxonomy): Eukaryota > Metazoa > Chordata > Mammalia > Carnivora > Mustelidae > Mustela > Mustela erminea. The sequence continues at coordinate 22,647,132 of NC_045618.1, read as the reverse complement.
CTGACAAAGATGTAAGAATTATCAGACCGACATCAAATGTTATTATAACTGCATTCTATATAATTGAAACTTTAAATAAGGACATAGAAGATATTTTTAAAGGCCCAAATCAAACCTCTAGATATGAAAACTACCAAGTATAAGAACAAAAATAACTCAATAAAATTAACAGTGAAGGGGTACCTGGGTGGTTTAGTGGGTTAAAGCCTCTGCCTTCAGCTCAGGTCATGATCCCAGGGTTCTGGGATCAAGCCCTGCATCGGGCTCCCTGCTCAACAGGGAGCCTGCTTCCTCCTCTCTCTCTGCTTGCCTCTCTGCCTACTTGTGATCTCTGTCTATCAAATAAATAAAATCTTAAAAAAAAAAGATTAACAGTGAATTGGATATCACAGAAGAAAGATTAATGAATGTAAAGACAGAGCAGTAGAAACTCTCCAAAATGAAACAGAAAATAAGATTAAAGAGATTTAGAAAGGATCACTGAGCTGTGGGGAAAGCGTAGTCAGTCTAAAGTATGTGTAATTGGAGCCCCTGAAAGAGGGATGTGGGAGTACAGGAAAAAATATTTGGAGAAACAAGCAGTACTTTGGTAGAAATTTATATCACTAACCACCTCTATTAGAAAAGAATCAAGGCCTCAAATCGTGACCTCAGTTTCCACCTTAAAGGCTAGAAAATGAAGAGTTAATTAAATGCAAAGTAAAAAGCTAAATAAGAAAAAGTTAGATAATAAATACCAGAACAGAAGTTAATAAAATAGAGCACATCAAAATGGAGAAGGTCAATAAAACTAAAGGCAGATTTTCAAGATTTGAATAAAATCGATAAACTTTTAGCCAAATAATCAGGAGAAAAAGAAGATGCAAATTAATATAAAGAATGAAAGAGATGACCTCAGTATAGGTTGTACAAGTTCTGAAAGAATTATAAGGGAATATTATGAACAAGTCTATGCCAGTAATCATAACTTACATGAAATCAACAAATCCCTTGAAAGTTGCCAACTAACAAAGTTAATGCAAGAAAAAGTAAATAACATGGATATATCTGTATATATTCAAAAAATTTATGTTGAAAAAACCCTTCCTACAAAGACAAGGCAGGCATAGATTACTTCATTGGTAAATTCTATATATATAAAGAAGAGATTATAGCAATTCTACACAAACTCTACCAGAAAATTGAAGAGGAGATACTTCCCAATTCATTCTGTGAGACCAACATTATGCTAATACAAAAAAAAAAAAAAGACTGAACTCAGATACTCCTCATGAAGATCAATGTGGAAATTCAACAAAGTTTTAGCAATTTAAGTTCTGCAATATATAAAAAGGATAACACATTATGCCCAAGTGGATTATCTCTTAAGAATGCAAAAGTAGTTTAACATTCAAAAATCAATCAATGTAATCATCATATTAACAAGCCCCAAACTAGAAATTATATGACTGTCTTGATAGGCATAGAAAGAATCTTTGACAAAATCCAACATGCATTCTTAATAAAAACTCCCAGAAAACTAGGAATAGAAGGGTACTTTCTCAATACAATATAGAGCATTTAAAAAACAAAGCAAACAAGCTAACAAAAACTCCAAGCAAACAAAAAACAATGTACAACTACCATGATGTTTACTGGTAAAAGAAAGAATGCTCTTCCCTAATGTCAAAACAAGGATGCCCACTTTCACAGTTACTGTTCAGCATTTCTCTGAATATTCTAGCTGGTGCAGTCAAGCAAGAAAACATATCAAAGACCTTCTATATTGAAAAGGAAATATAAGCTGTCTTTATTCACAGAAGACAGGTAGGCCTGTATTGCTATAAACTTCACTCTTAGAACCATTTTTGCTGCATCTCAAAGGTTTTGGAGCATTGTGTTTTCACTTTCATTTGTTTCCCCAGGTTATTTTGTCTTTGATTTTTCTGGTTGACCCATTTATATTGAGTTAGCATGTTATTTAACCTCCATGTATTTGTGGCCTTTCCAGACTTTTTCTTGTGGTTGACTTCTAGTTTCATAGTGTTGTGGACAGAAAAGATGCATGATATGACTTTGATCTTCTTGAATTTGTTGGGGCTTGTTTTGTGGACCAATATGTGACCTATTCTGGAGAATTTTCCATAGGTATCCAAAAAAGAATGTGTATTCTGCTGTTTTAGGAGAGAATGTTCAGGATATATTTGTTAAATCCGTCTGTTCCAATGTGTTATTCAAAACCATTGTTTCCTTGTTGATTTTCCATTTAGATGACCTGTTCATTGATGTAAGGGGGGTAGTAAATTTCCCTTCTATTATTATATTATTATCAATTAGTTCTGTTATGCTTGTTATTAACTGTTTTTATCTTTTGAGTGCTCTTGTGTTGGGTGCATTTACAATTGTTCTATCTTCCTGTTGGATTTTCCCTTTGATTATTATATAGTGTCCTTCTTTGTTTCTTATTACAGTCTTTCTTTTAAAGTCTGTTTTTTTCAATATAAGTATTACTACTCAGGCTTTCTCCATCCCCTCACTTTCAGTCTGCAGGTGTCTTTAGGTCTAAAATGAGTCTCTTGTAGGCAGCATATAGGTAGGTCTTGCTTTTTTATCCATTCTGTCACCCTATGTCTTTTGATTAGAGCATTTAATCCATTTACATTCCAAGTAATTATTGATAGATATGTATTTATTCTCATTTTATTATCTGCTTTGTGGTGGTTTCTGAAGGTTTTTCTCCTTGCTTATCTTTCTCTAGTTCATGGTTTGCTAGTTTTCTTTAGTGATGTATTTGGATTTCTTTCTCTTTATTCTTTGCATATTTATTAGTGGTTTTTGATATATGTTTACCATTAAGTTTGTATACAACCTCTTTTGCATGTATGAGACTATATTAAGTTGATGGTCATTTAAATTTGAGCCCATTCTTTATTCCTCTCCTCCCCACACTAGAGGTACATGTTGTTTTATTTTTACATTCTATTTTGTGAGTCCTTTGATGCTTTATAGAAATATTCATTTTTACTGGTTCTGTGTTTTCTACCTTCACACTGCCACCTTTGGTCTCTCCCTTCAACTCAGACTCCCCTTTAATATTTTTTGCAGGGATGGGTTAGTGGTCACGAACTCCTTTAGTTTTTGTTTTCTGGGAAACTCTTTATCTCTCCTTCTATTCTGAGTGATAACTTTGCTGGATAGGGTATTCTTGACTACAGATTTTTCCCGTTCAGCACTTTGAATATATCATGCTACTCTCTCTGGCTTGTAAAGTTTCTGTTGAAAAAGCTGCTGCTAGCTATATGGCGTTTCCATTGCAAGGTACTGCTTTCCTTTGTCTTGTTGCTCTTTAATTTTTTTCCTTTATCACTATATTTTGCAAATTTAATTACAATATGTCTTGGTGTGGATCTGTTTTTGTTGATTTTGTTGGGGTTTCTCTGTGCCTCTTGGATCCAGGTATCTGTTTCCTTCCTCAGATTAGGGAAGTTTTCAGCTATTATTTCTACAAATAAATTTTCTCCCCCCTTCTCTCTCTTCTTCTGAGACATAGTTATACTATGAATGTTATTACTTTTGATGGAGTCACTGAGTTCCCTAAGTCTATTCTCATTTTGCATAATTCTCTTTTCTTTCATTTGTTCAGCTTGATTGCTTTCCATTACTCTGTCATCTAGGTCACTAATTCATTCCTCTGCTTCTTCCATCTTGCTCTTCATTCCATCAAGTGTGCTTCTCATTTTGTTTATTGAGTACTTTATCTATTCTATGTTATTCCTCATTTCTGTATTGAGTCTCATTCATGTCTTCACCTCTTTTCTCAAGTCCAGTGAGTATCCTTATGATCATTACTTTAAATTCTCCTTCAGGCATCAGGCATATTACTTATATCTGTTTTGCTTAGATCCTTTACCATGGCCTTGTTCTGTTCTTTCATTTGGGATAAATTTTTCTGTCCTCTCTTTTTGTCTAATTCCTTGTATCTCTTTCTGCATGTTAGGAAAGTCAACTAGATCTCGTCTTCTTGAGGCTAATGGCCTTATGAAAAAGAGGTCCCTTAGTGCCCTGATAGGTAGTATCCTCTGTTCCAAAGGGCCTGTCACTTAAGGGAGTATCTCTAATGTGTGCCATGTGTGCTCTCCTGTTTTGTTCTGACCACTTTATTCTTCAGGCCCATCATCTTCAGAGGCTCTCCCTACCTGCTATGGGCAGTGTTTGGCCCCTGGCCTGACTCTGGCACATTTTCACTAGGTGTGCTCTGGTCTGTTTGTGAAAGGAGACCTGTTGCCACCACTGCCAGAACTGAGGCTCTCTAAAACTCCTGAATTGGGAGATGTGGTATAAGCAGGGAGTTGAGCCAGTCTTCTGGAGGAGGGGGCCCACCATGCTGGGACCGAAACAAATATGACTCAGAAGGGTAGATCTGCCAGAGCATGAGAGGCTGGGACTTGGGGTATACAAGTTGGATAACAAGTGCTGATGTTTCACTGGTCCCTGCAGGTGCTCAGGGTCTGGAAAGGCAAAGGATACCTGCCAGTTTCTTTGTTCCTCAAGGGATCTCTCTATAAATGTTGTCCCTCTGGGATATGCTTTGAGATGAGTGAATAACCTCCTCATTATGTGCCCCAGGTGCTCTTCAGATCAGTTTCCACACTGTATGTCCACAAGTTGTTTGCCTGCCTTCTCTCAAAGAGCAATGCAGTGCCCTCTGATCTCTATCTCAGCCAAGCCTGCTGACCTTTAAAACTCCAGGCTTTATTCTCTACTCATTGCCAGAACTCACGAACTTTGGCTCTTCTCACTTTCGAAGCCGATTGTACGGGGATCTGTTTGCCCCATGAACTCCCCTGTGTGCTAGTCTATCTCTTGCCCTTCTGTGCAACTATGGGTCCATCCCCACAACAGTGGCCATGACCCATTTTTCTCCAAAACCATGTCTCCACACTTCCTACCTTCTTCAATGTAGCCTCTTTTCCACCTTTACTTGTGGAGTTTGTTCTACTAGTCTTCAGATTGCTTTCTGGGGTATTTAAGATAATTGAAGTTATATAGTAATAATTGTGAGATGAGACAAGCCTCGGGTCCTACTACTCTGCCATCATCTTCCAACCTACCTTCCAAACTGATCTTTAAATTCAATACAATCTCAATCAAAATTCCAACAGGCTTTTTCTTATAGAAATTGGTGAGCAACTTTAATATTGAAAGAGAAATGCAAGGACCTAGAACAAAAAAAATTTGAAAACTTAGAACAATGTTGGAGGCTCACATTACCTGATATTATGATTCATTATGAAGATACTGTAACCAAAAGAGTAACCAAGAGTGTAGAATTATCACAAAGATAACCAGATTAATGAAACAGATAAGTCAAGAAATAGCTCACATGCGTAGACTAATGAAAATAAAGATACAAAGGCAGTTGAGTGCAGAAAGGATAATCATTTCAAAAGATGATGGTAGAATGATTAGATATTCATATGCAGAAAAAAAAGTTGGATTCGTATCTCATACCTATATCAAAGATTGCTTGGAAATGGATGATAGACCTTCACATTTATGTAACACCTAAATCTCAAAATCTTTAAGAAAATCATAGGGGACGGGGCACCTGAGTGGCTCAGTGGGTTAAGCCGCTGCCTTCGGTCTGAGGTCATGATCTCAGGGTCCTGGGATCGAGTCCCGCATCGGGCTCTCTGCTCAGCAAGGAGCCTGCTTCCCTCTCTCTCTCTCTGCCTGCCTATCTGCCTACTTGTGATATCTCTCTGTCAAATAAATAAATAAAATCTTTAAAAAAAAAAAAAAAGAAAAGAAAAATCATACGGGAAAATCTTTATGGCCTTGAATTTTTTTTTTCCAGCTTTATTGTGGTCTAACAGATAAACGAAATTGCAAGGTTTTCTTATAATTTTGATGGTGTGATATGATGATGTGATACATGTATATACATTGTGAAAGCATTGCAGTATCAATTTAATTAACACATCCATCATATCACATATTTACCCTTTTTTCCTTTTTGGGGGGGTGTGAGAAAATTTTAGTTCTACTTTCTTATCAAATTTTAATTATACATTATACTGTTATCAACTATAGTAACCATGTAATACATTCGATTTTCAGACCTTTTTTTATCTTATACCTGAGAATTTGAAGAATTCAAACTTTACCAACCTTTCACTATTTCTCCCACTCACCAGCCCCTGGCAACCACTTTTCTACTCTCCATTTCTGTGAGTTCTGGTTTTTTTTTCAGATTCTACACATAAGCCATGCCATCCAGTAGCTGACCCTTGAACATCATGAGAATTAGGGATGCCTACAGGCTATATTGAAATCTATGTATAACTTTTGTCTCCCCCAAAGCTTAACTACTGATAGCCTACTGTTGACCAGAAAGAAGTCTCACCAATAAAATGAGCAGTTGATTAACACATATTTTGTATGTTATGTGTATTATATGTTGTATCCTTACAAATAAAGTAAGCTCGAGAAAAGAAATTATTAAGTAAATCATAAGGAAAATAAAATACATTTATAGTACTATACTGTGTTTATCAAAAAATTGACACATCAGTGGACCTGCACAATTCCAATCCATGTTATTCAAGGGTAAGCTGTATTTTTCTTTCTGTTTAACTTGTATCACTTTGTATAATGCCCACCAGGTTCATCCATGTTGAGATCTCTCTCGGTCAAATAAATAACAGGCTTTCCTTCAGTTTTAAAGGATGTTGAATTTTATCAGATGCTTCTTTAGAATCTATTAAGATGATTATATGATATGTATATTTCATTTCATTAATATAGTGTATCATATTTACTACTTTATGGATGTTTAAAATCACCAGAGTCAAGACTCCCAGAGTGGTTAGGTGGATGGTTTTCTGACTCTGAGCCATTCCCCAATTGCAGTCAAGTTTTGGCTGCCATCATCTGAAACTCAGCTGGGGCTGGAGGCTCTGCTTCCAGGCTTACATGGTAGCCAGCAGGTCTCCATCCTTCATTCAGCGTTGGCAGGAGACCTTCATTTCTCACTACATGCCTGAATGTTCTCGTAAGATGTCAGTTGACTTTCCACAGAGTCAGTGATAAGAGAAAGATAGACAAACAGACATTCCCACAGCAGAAGCCACACTATTTTATAATGTAATCTTGTACCTGACGTCCCATCATTTCTGCCATATTCTATTGGTAGAATGTGGCAGGGCTACACAAAGATATAAATAACAGAAAGTGGGGGCTGTCTTAGAGTCTGGCCATCACACATGGGGAGAAGGTCAAAGCAGCTACTGGCAGGACAAGGAAATTGTAATCAGGGCCAATAGGAGTGTTGGGTAGCTGAAGCTTTTCTGTGAAGTTGACCGAGGCCAACTAGACCATTCTGTGTCTACGTTCGAGTCCCCCCAAGTCCTAGACCCTCTGCTGGATCGCTGGGCCAAGGAGTTTGACTCTCTAAGACTCAGCTTTTATAGATATTAAATAATGGTGTGATTAAATGAAATAATTTACATACAGCACCATAATGGTACATTATAGGGTCTCAGTAGAGGGCAGGTATCAATAGTTCATACAATTTGCAATTTATGCCTTTCATCCACCATAATTTTATCCCATTTTACTGTTGAGGACTACATGTATCAAAGTCCATCTGGGAAGAACCCAGTAGGCTACTGAGAAACACTTAGAGAATGCTAGTCTCAAATTTATTTTTTTCCTGATATTTAGAAAGTTTTTTGTCATCTATGACTATGTGTCATCTGCCTAATTAGTCATGGATATTCCTCTAACAGCATTCTCCACATTCACGGTGAAATGTTAATGCTTATGTCATGATCTTGCAGCTTTCAGCAGACTTCCTTTTTCTTCATGCATGATTTATTTTAGTAATAATAATCAGGCTTATAAGAATAAATACCACTGCTTTTAATTTTGGTGTTAAATTTAGACCAAGAGTGAATCATAGTAGACTAATTAAAAGATACAAATGTATAAAACTACATTTTTGTTTATATTTTTATACTTATATTTATAAACATGCTTATTTTATTTTGTTATGAATTAACAGCTTTCTTAATCAATTGAGAAAAAACGAAATGTATTTGCTCTGTTTAGGAACATCTTAGACCCAGTAAGAATAAAGATAAGGCATTCGGGGTTACCAGAGTCAACAGGAAAAAAAAAAAAAAACCAGTCTTTTACATTCCTACACAAAACAAAGGATATCAATGACAAGCCCCAGAGAAAGTAATGCACAGAGCTGGTTGGTTCAACAGAAAGGTGGAGTAGAGGGGTGTAGCATGGTGTAACCATTCCAGACTCTGTTCTCTGAACAGAGTCCTAAGACTAACTACCAAATATCCAAGCTAACGGCCAAGTAACTTCTGAGTGTGGGAAATTCTAGAGAATTTGTGTATTTTGTATTAATAGCTTTCATGTGACATTGTGCAATACCTGGTTCCAAATAAACCTAATAAGCCATACAGAGTCTTTGAAATTTGATACAAAAATTTATATTTTATATTTCCTACTGAAGTATTACATACATACAGAAATTATAAAAATCTTAAGTATACAGCCTAACGAATTCTCACAAAGTGTACCATCCATGCAACCATAATTGCCATCAAATAAAAATCTATGACGTTGTCAGCAGCTCAGAAGTTCCTTTCCTTCCATCTTTCTGTCACTAAACCTTCCTTCTCCCCAGAAATAACCACAGTCGTGACTTCTAACATCTTATGTGAGTTCTTCCTGTTCTTGGACTTTGTATACATGGAATCTTACACTGTATATTCTCGTGATTCTGCCTTCCTTTGCATATGGTAGAGGTGGAGCTGGACATGAAGAGACCAGGCTTGCCGGGTTTATTGATAATTTTAAGTCTCTTCAAAGAATCACTTTATGGCTTATTAATTCTTTTCATTGTTATTTGTCTCTTTCATTGAATTGTGATCTTTATAGATTCTTGATAATATTTTGTATAGAGCTATCATTCTCTATTTTTTTCTTTGTCATATCTATTCATTATTCCATTCTTTCCTTCCATTGTATTTTTATTAAATATTATATTTTAAAAACTATTTAATAAGGACACTTAGATCAGGAATTGTTAAACATTTTTCAGCAAAAGGACAGATAGTAAGTACATTTATTTGCAAGCCACATATGGTCTCTGTCACGTACCAGATAGTAAGCACATTTATTTGGAAGCCACGTATGGTCTCTGTCACATACTCTTTTTTAAACATTTAAAAATTTAAAGGTCATTATACAAAGCTCATGTATTGTACAGAAACAGGCAGGTTGGAATCAACCATGGGCCATAATTTGCCAAACCCAAACTTAGATTACTGATGTTCAGTTCAGCCTCTTCTTTTCAGGTATTTATATCGAAGGATGGACATTTCTGCTAAATTCCCAAGAAGTTGAGCATTTTCCAATTATCTTCTTGATATTAAATTTTGTCTAACACACACACACACACACACATATGTTCAGCTGGTAAAGAGACAATGAGACATTTTGGGATTCAGTTTATGACTTAGTAAGACAGGGAGTGATGGGTGGCTGAAGGTGCCAGATTCCAGGTCCTTGTCCTGTCCACACACCCAAAACAACAACTGAAACACAAGGGCCACATGCCTGTGGTGTGAACTGTAAGATACCCCATTGCTGAATTCCAGGGCGAGGCTGCATTTAAATCTGCGCTGATTTATTTTTGTTAGCCTGTTCTAAGTTACTGAAAGCACTTGATTAAAATCTCCAACAGTGATTTTGGATATGTGTATTCCTCTTTTATTTTCTGTCAGCTTTTGCTTTATATATTTTGAGGTTAAATACATTCAGTCTTGTGTTGGATTGACCCCCTTATCATTATGAATATTTCTTCTATCTTTATTAAAGTTTCATTAAAAACCTCCTTTTCTTTTCTTTTTTTTTTTTTTTGAGATTTTATTTATTTGTCTGACAGAGAGAGATTACAAGTAGGCAGAGAGGCAGGCAGAGAGAGAGAGAGAGGGAAGCAGGCTCCCTGCCGAGCAGAGAGCCCGATGCTGGACTCGATCCCAGGACCCTGAGATCATGACCTGAGCTGAAGGCAGAGGCTTAACCCACTGGGCCACCCAGGCGCCCTAAAAGCCTCCTTTTCTGATATTAGTATTTCTACATTAGCTTTCTTTTATTTGGTGTTTGCACTATCTATTTTTCTATTTTTCGCTTCCAACCTTTCTGACACCTTGTATTTAAGATGTAGCTTTTCTAAGCAATATGTAATTAGGGTTTTTTAAAAATCTGCTGATTATCTGTCTTTAACATGGAGTATTTAGTTTACCTACATTGGCTGTGATAACTGATATATTTGGTTATAGATCTAACATCTCACTGTTTGATTTTTGTTTGTCCTATCTGTTGTTTTTCTTTTTTTTAATCTTTTCTGCCTTATTTTGTAGAAGTCAGAATTTTTATTATTTAATTTTCCCTCTGTAGTTTCTTAGCTATACATTCCTTCACTATTCTTTTAGCAGTAACTACAAAGATTGCAACGTGCATCCTTGACAGTGGTTTCCCTTAAATTAGTACTTTTATCACACATCAGAAGGTTCAAGAAATTAGAATTTAATTCTGCTTACCCCCTCCTGCCTTTTATGCTAATCGTGTCCCATAATTGGATTCTATTTTAAACCCTTAAGGCAATATGATTTCCTATGGAGTCAGTACTCAATTTAAACACAGAAAAACTATCCATTGCTCTTCCCACATCTCTGAGCTTCAGATGGGGGTCATTTACTTCTGCTTAAAGAACACCCTTTAGCATTTACCTCACTGTGGTCCACTGGTAGTAAATGCACTCAGAATTTGTTTATCTGGACTTTTTTCATTTTACCTTTACTTTTGAAAGGTAACTTTTACAAGATATAGGAATCCAGATTGGCATTTATTTTCTTTCAGCCCTTTGAAGATATCATTCCATTTTCTTCTGGCCTTCATTATTTCCATTGGGAAGTCAACTGTCTACCTTCTTATTGCTCATTTGAAGGTAATATGTCTTTGTTTGTTTGTTTGTTTGTCCGTGTTTCTAAAATTTTGTTCTTCATCCTAGGTTTTTATCACTTTTATTATAAATTGCCTCCTTGTGTTTTCTTTATGTTTTCTTCCTTGAGTTTCATACCACTTCTGAACCTGTGACATGATATCTTTCATTAATTTTAGAAAATTCTGTCATTATCTTTTTTAAGTGTGGCTTCCATCCCATCCTCTATACTCTGTCTTTCTGGGACTCAGTTATACATATTTTGGGTCCTATGATCTTTGTCTGTGCTTGTCCTGCCACCCTTGTGCCCTGCTCTGTGTGTGTGTGTGTCTGTGTGTCTGTCTATCTGTCTGTCTGTCTGCTTCAGACTGGAGTTTTTCTTCTGACCTATCTTCCAGTTTATCAATTCTCTTTTCATGGGTATCAAGTCAGTTCTTAAACATACCCACTAAGTTCCTCTTTTTAGTTATTCTATTTTTCAGTTCCAGCTTTTCTGCTTGGCTTATTTTTATATTTCCCAGTTCCCTGCCAAAAGTCTTTAACTTCAACATATTAGTCATAATTATTTTAAAGTATATGTTTAATAACTCCATTGTCTAGATCTCCTGTTTTTTCTTCTCCTACTGTCTGCTTTTCTCTTATTTTTCTGTCCTGCCTTGGTTTTTCATAATCCTAGTCATTTTAATTGAGTGCTGGATATTATATATTAAAATTCTGAAATATAATTTTAGGCTGTGGGTGATTTTATCTTTTTCCATAGAGGATTAAATTTGCTTATTCAAGGCAGCTGGGTTGGGGGTATTATCTATTCAAGACCACCTTAAGCCAAGCAGGGATTTAAGGGATTTGAAGCTAGACTTATTTCCATGCTATGGATGCTCTATTCTTAGTTCACCCTGACTCTTGGGTCTAACCATTTAAGTTCCCAGATGAAAGCCTGGGGTGTTGACCTAGATCTGTTCTTCTTTGTGGGCCCTGAGTTTTGGGTTTTGTCCTTCCAGATCCAGAAAATTTATTGAAAGCCCTGCTCAACTTCTCAGCCTCTCAGCCACAGCTTTTATCATTGGTGGTATCCACAATGGAGAAGTGGCTTCCAGTGCTAGGCTCACCTCTCTTCCTGCATCCCCTCCAAGATCTCAGCCTTAAAATTACTTACTGCCTTTGTACTCCCCAATGCCATCAAACAGCCTTCCTACTTATATTCTGCCATAGTTCCTAGTTATTCCATTGTCCGTGTTTGTCTGAAACAACCTAGTCCTCCATTTCCAGAAACAAAACTTTAGGGTATGGTTTGAATTTGTCTACTGTGGTGTCACTGATAAATGTTTCAGTATTGGAATAAGCATATTAGAGCTTTTTATATGACTTTTTCTATCAAAGAATCCCAAACTGGTTGATGTCAGCATTATATGGTTAATGTTGAAATAAAATATTATTTCTTAACTTGCATGTGGAAAAGAGTGGTTGTAAATATCACCTACTCAATCATCAGATGATAGCTCTTTTTGCCAAATTGAACAGATGACTACTGACTTCCGAAACAGAAGTTGTCTATTAGAGAGTTAATGTGACAGCTGTTGACATCAGGTTTTGCATTTTTGTAGTGTTGTCGTTTATATGGATGACTTTTGCACAGGATGTATAATTTCACAATGTGACCTCATACATTTTTGAAAGAAAGGGAATTTTTCTCAAAATGATGAGCACTGATTATCCACCATTGTTTACATTTTGCTAGTTATGTTAGAAAATTCAGTTAATTTTGTTAGCCATCTACATCCTGCCCAGTTTATTTTATTTATTTATTTATTTATTTATTTATTTATTTATTTATTTTTTAAAGATTTTATTTATTTATTTGACAGAGAGAGATCACAAGTAGACAGAGAGGCAGGCAGAGAGAGAGAGAGGGAAGCAGGCTACCTGCTGAGCAGAGAGCCCAATGCGGGCCTCGATCCCAGGACCCTGAGATCATGACCTGAGCCAAAGGCAGTGGCTTAACCCACTGAGCCACCCAGGCGCCCTGCCCAGTTTATTTTAAACAACCTCGTGTACCACTTGTATCAAGAAGTAACTTCTCAGGTTGAAAGGAATTTAATATTTTTCCAGCTCTCTACCTTCATGCATGCTCGTGTTTGTGTGTGTGTAATGGACACCTCTATAAACCTGCCCTAGCTCTGCACTACTTTTGTCTCTGTCTCCCTGACCCTGAAGTAGACTCACCAGGGCTTTGCAAGTGAATAGTGTAAGATACTAAAACAAAGTTCCACAAGAGCCCTGTAGCTCTAGCAGGAGGGCTCTTTAGAGGACGTATAAGCTATTCTGCATTTGCGCTGGGCTAGACATCACAAACAAAGGGCAGCTATGACTAGAATGTTAGGCTCATGGGAGCCAAACCAGTGATTTGGGGGTTGCAGGTCAACTAGATGCTCAACTTTGGTTGAGGTAAATGAGCTTTGCTCCTCATAATATTCTTCTACAGTGCAGACTGGACTCCAAGGGTATCCAGAAAGGCCTGTTGGTGTTGATACTGCTGCCTTTGTGATGGTGGCACTTTTGGATTCCCCAGGGTCCCACTAGTCAGAACCCTTCATCCACTTCTGTCCTTGCAGTCACCAAGGTTTCCTTGTGGCTAGAGAAAGGAAGTGCGGTGGCAGGCCCTGCTCCCAAGGACTCTCCCTGACAGCACTGTGGCAGCGCTGTGGCAGTGTCTCAGGAGCCACTGGGGTTCCTCACATAATTGACAGGATGCTTGGCCTCAGGCATTGGTAAGCCATTCTAAAAAAATGAGTCTGAAAAAAGGAATTGATTGTTCTCTGTTTTAATCTGTTTGTTCCATGATTGTAGAAGTCATCATTCAGAGAGTGAGCTCAGGATTTTAGATGTTCTCATTTCCAGGTGGGGCTGCATTCCCTCTGCATGTGTGAGCTTAGCAAGGAGCTTGATCTGTTTAAACTATTTGGTTTCCTTCAGTGCTAAAACAGACATTCTCATCATCGTACCACTACGGCAAGATTGCCATTAGGATTAAAGATGTCATGTGTGAAATGGCCCAATACCTGACACAGAGTAGATATTCAAATAGTGAATGTACAAATGAATGAGAATGAATGAGAAAGGGAATGAGGGGAGGTGAGTTGTACCTCTCACTCAATATGCAAATCCTTCCCCCTCCCCCTCCCCCAAAAAACCCAAAAACTAAAACTAAAATCAAAGCAAAAGCAAAGAAGCAGACAAATATAGAAGATTCGTCTCCCCTGACCGGACCTTACATCCTCCACACACTTCACCTAGAGGCAGAGCCCGTTCCTCCGCCCTCCTCAGCCCTGCAAACCTCCCAGGCTGCCCTGTTCTTCATGCATCTGCTCACAGAACCTTCCGGCTGCTGTGATAGCTCATGCGAGCCTGATAATGTCAGGCTGGACCTACTTTCCCGCCCACCAGCCTATCTAAAGCCCAAAGCACAGAGGTGAGGGATGCAGCTTTGTCAAGGCCGTCAGCGTGATTGCCCAGCATGTCAGGGCATCTGACTTAGCCCTGGGGTTCCTCTCGTAGAGTGTGGAGTCGTAGCCACGCATTTCCTCTGAGCCACATTGCTGGCACCTGCCTGAGCCGGTTCCTGGTGTAATTAGGGTGAAGCTCTCCCTTACATACCGCTCTGGCAGTTGTTTGCAGACTCTTTTCTGAATATAGGTCTTGACTGAGATGTTCAGGAGCTCCCACAGGTCTGATCAGTGGAGCTGCTCTCACCAGGGCCAGAGCCCGAGCGTCCGCTAAGAACAGTGTCACAGCTACAGAACTGTGGGGGCCCCAAGGCCCATAACAACTGTGTCCCAGGTGAACCCAGATCAGGCTTCCCTGGAAGTTATGTGAACCTCCAGGGCCACCAGCCCATCTGAGCCCAGACCATGGGAAGCAGGAAACATCCTGCTTTTCCGAAAGCCTGAGAGCTTGCTGCTCTCACTGACCCTTCACAGCCAATCTGTCGGGAATTCCTGCTTGGCTCCCCATCAGGAAACCCTAGGCTCTCCTGTAGGACCCACACTCCAAGCACCACCGTCTACTGCCTGCCTTCTCTCTGCCCCATTCCTCAGATAGCCAAGTGGAGTTTAACATGAACATAAGGGAAGGGAAGGAAAAATAAAATAAGATGAAAACAGAGAGGGAAAGAAACCATAAGAGACTCTTAACTCTAGGGAAAAAAGAGGGTTTCTGGAGGGGAGGAGGTGGAGAGGATGGGGTAACTGGGTGATGGACATGAAGGCGGGCACGTGATGTGATGAACCCTGGGTGTTGTATGTCACTGATGATTCACTAAATTCTACTTCTGAAACTAATAATAAACTATATGTTAACTAAATTGAATTTAAATAAAAAAGTAAAAAAATAAAATGTAAAATATGAATCACCTCTGTAGAAGTTTTAGAATCAGCTTAATCAGTTTTTCAAAAAACAAAGTGCTGAACTTTGACTGGGATCCATTGACTCTGTGAGGACCTAAGGTAGGACAGCCCTACAGTGGGAGTGCAGAGCTGGAGGCCCTACAGGGCCTGACTTCCAGCTGCAGTAATCGGGACCATGAGTTGCTCAAGTCAGGGACACAAGCAGTGCATGGCAGAACAGGAGAGAGTTCAGATGGGGCCCTGTGCTGGCCATTAGCTGAGGTTGTTTAAGAAAAAAAGAAAAAAAGAAAAAACTTATTAAGGGAAAGGAAAACGTCTTTTCCACCAAAGGTTCTGGAATAACTATAAAATAACACAGAAAAGGGGGGAGGGAGGGCAGGTGGTCCAGGAAAATGTTGACCATCTGCCTCACACCACACACACAGGTTACTTGAAGGTGGGTTATAGACCTCAGTGTAAAAAACTATAAAGCTTCTAGAAGAAAACATGCAATAAAAATATCTCAACCATGGAGTTGGCACACATGTTTCAGAGAGGGCAAAGAAAGGACTATGAAAGGGAAAACAAGTGATAAATTGAACTTCAAAAATAAAGAAGTGTTCATTCCAAAGACACGGTCAAGAGAAGAGCCACAAACCGGGATGTAAAACATATATCTGATATTCTATCTTCCTTGCCCTTTGCCTCTCCCCCTCTGCCACTCGTGTTCTCGCTCTTTCTCTCTTTTAAAAAAAAAAAAAAAAGGAAAACATATATCTGATAAAGTACTTGTATAAGTAACAACTACAAAAATATTAATCATAATTTATAAATATGGGAAATAACATAATTTATAAATACAATTTACAAAAATGTAAACAATATGTAACAACTGTAAATTAACTATAAAAATATAAATAATAAAAAAGTGAGTAGAAGACTTCTTAAAAGAAGATAAGTGAATGACCAGTATGCATGGGAAAAGATTTTTAAATCAGTCATCAGGGAAATAAAAATTAAAACCACAATGTGATATGACTACACACTCACCAAAATGATGAAAATTAAGAAGATTGACAATACCGAGTGGTAGAAGGATGTGGAACAAATGCTGGTAAAAAAGCAAAGTAATACAGCCACTTTGAAAAACACACTTTGGTGGTTTCTTATAAAATTAAGAATATACTCTCCCCTTGAGCCAGCAATTCTCCTCTTGGGTATTTACTGAAGAAACACGTGTCCGCAAAAATAACTTGTACGTGAATGTTCATAGCAGCTTTAATCGTAACCACTGAAGTCTAAAAACCACCCACAAACCTCTCAACAAGTAAATGGATAAAGTGAGTGCGGTGTAGCCTTGTGTTGGAATATTACTCAGCAATAAAAAGAAATAACTCTTCCTGCATGCTACAACAGGGGTGAATCTCGGAGATCTTAATCTGAGCCAACAGGCCAGACACAGCAAAGTAAGTATTGCATGAATCTGTTTTGATGGAGCTCGAAAACAGGGGCTTTGTGTGTGGCAGGCGGAATTCCAAAGACACCCCCGGGATTCCCATTCCCTGATGTGCCATCAGATACTGATCTAAGTACTGCTGCCGAGCAACTTCTCAGATGAAATTCAGGTTGCTAATCAGCTGACCTTACAAGAGAGAGATTTTTCTGGATTTTCTGGGGGAGGGAGAGATCACAGGAATCTTCTGCCCTTGAAAACAGAAGAGGGAAATGGAAGATTCTGGGAGATGCGGAAGGAAAGATCAGAGAGATTTGAAGTGTGAAGAGGACACACCACCATTGCTGCCTTGAAGATGGAGGAAGGGGCCACAGACCAAGGAGCAAGGTGGTCTCTGAGGGAACTGATGACCCTCAGCTGACAGCCCCCAAGGAACTGAGGATGCCATGCTATTGCTGCATGGACCTGACTCCTGCCACAAGGGGAAGGAGCCTGGAAGTGGGTGCTCTTCTAGAGCTTCCAGAAAGAAACACAACCTTGGAAACTCAGCGCAGAGAAACCGGCCGAGCCTACGGAACTTCTGGCCGCTCTCGGTGGGACCATTCACTTACACAGCAGCAGGAAATGACTGCAGAGGGACTGGCTGGGAGGGGACACCGTACCCTCCTGGGTGTGACCACCGTGGTCCACCTCCGGATGGCAGCAGGGTTTACACACATGCATGCCCGCGACCAGAGTCCTCAATCTGAGCACGGATCTGGGTATTCACTCCACTGCCTGTAAGTGATACCCCAGTTTGTTTGTTTTTTTTAATTAAATAAAAGAACATCAGAACCTTATTTTTGCAGCTCGCAAGTCTGCTAGTGGTCTAGTCTCTCCCCAAATCAAACCGGCGACTTTGGCACACCCCACCTTGCACTGTCTGTGCATAGGCCACCTTGCTCACGTGAGGACACCGCAGCCACGCAGGCCCGCCGCAGGGTTTGACCTTGCTATTCAACAAAGAACGCTAACCTCCAAACAGCACAGGACTCCTTCCTTACCTGTTTGAGTCTCTCACCTTGTTAGGGAAATATTTGGTGTCAAGTCCTAAAGCAGCACACAGCAGCACCCCCTGTATCCTTGCTGGGCGCACACACGGGCCTCATGGGCAAGGCCGGCCCCCTGGCCCTCAGGCCTTACACAGCACAGCGGGCTCTGCACCTGCCCCCAGCTGTGTCCTGCTTGTCCGGGGCACGCTGCCTTCTCCACCAGGGAGCAGGCCCTGCTGTCCAGAATCCCATCTTTACATCATTATGATTGAACCGTTTTGTAGACATAGGGTCCCGGCAGGATTTCACTGAATCTGAACAAGCAAAAGGTATCCTGGGAGGCCAGACAGCCTTTCTGCCTCTGTTGTATGGACTGATGAGTGGCCCATGGAGGGTGTCTGGGTACACCGGGGGCTCAGCGGGGCTGGTCTTGCTCCAGAGCCCCCTAGTTCTCCAGAGAAGAGCCTCACTGCTTTGTGAAGCCTGACCCCGTAGCTGAGGTAGTCCGCATGGTTAGCGTGGATATACACGCTGTGGGAGGGGAGCTAACAGGCGTCCTGGTAGAATTGGATGGAAAGAGCTAAAAGGATTTCTTTAGAAGCCACAAATAATCAAGACTTCCTGGTGTCTACCAGACTCTACCAAGTTGGCCAACATCCACAAGACAGTGATTTACTTCTCAGATCTTCAGGATTCGGTCTTATTTCAAATGTTTTTAAAAGCTGCCTCAGGAATTTTTAAGTGAAACAGTTTAACGGAATGCAGTGTCTTTCTTTCTTAAATACTATAGAGATCGAAGGCACGGGATGCAGAGTGGGGGTGTACACTCAGGGTGGACAGTCCCCGCGTTAGAGGGCGGCTGCTAGTCTCAGCAGGGCTCCCCTTAATCATCAGAACTGAATGCTTTGTTTTAGCAGTTGACTTAACGATCTTTGACTTTCCGAAAATCAGTATGCAGATCCTTTGTAAAGTCTGATTTTAAGATCAAAGGCTGGGACACCTGACTTTAGTAGAGGAAGTTGCTGCTGCTGCTGACTGCAGTGAGTAGCTTGGGGCTTGGCTGCAGAGAAGACCAAGCCTCAAGTCAGCTCTGCTGCTTGCACCACGAGGTTTTATGGGGACAGGTCTCCACCCCCACGGAGGGAATAGTAGGAATGGTGTGGCTTAGACACCAGGGACCATGGCAGGGTGGGTGACTGGGCACAGCCAAGCCACTGAATTCCTCCTATATTTGTCCTCTAAAACAAGTGATATTTTTTACAAAATCCTTCTGACTTTGAAATCAAAACGTGTATTTTTAGAACTCCGCCTGAGAGACTATCATCTTGGTCCTCTCGGGTCAACCTCTGTGGGGCAGCCCTGCTGACCTCTTGTTTTATAAATGAGCCACAGATCTGTGTATTGGCTCCAAAGCTGGTTGTTTCTTCCCTGCAGGCTGAGTCCCCTTTGCTCCAAAGCTGCCAGCCCAAACTCAAAATTTCCACACATCCATTTGTTTTAAACATAGCCCACTTAAGCAGATTTTTATGCATTGAGAGCCTTCCTGCTTTGCATTGACTATTATTCTTCCCCCAGCATCTTGGCCACTGAGAAGACAGAGCCTGTGGCTATGAGACCACAGGCCGCTGCTGCCCTTGGACAGTTCCTGACCCAGACTCCCCACAGTGCTGCTGAGTACATCACCTGGACACAGAAGCCTCCGCTCTGTCCGCCTCTCTCCTGGGAGTTCCCCTGCCCTCCTCCCATTCTGAGTAGAGACAGCTCCTCCCATGAGAAACTCCCTGAATGCAAGCATCACCCCCATAAAGCTCCCAAGGGCCACTTCACGGTCATTTATTTTTTTCTTGATCAGCTCCCACCTCCCTGGAACACCAGCACATCTGTATAATTTGTGGGACAAAGAGTGGTTTTGCAAGCCTCTGAGTCTTTGTATATGTTCGTCCCCTGCATTGCCCTTCCTGTTCCTCTTCTGGGAATCTCCACACCTCAGTCACAAATAAGGGGGCACACAGGCCCCTGTGAAGACCCCTAGCTCTCCATACACACTTCTCTTCTACCCTGTCTACAACAGGTGTTTTCATGCCTGTCTCACCTCTCGCTCTGGCAGCCTCTTAAGAAGCGTACATGGGTCCTCATTCATAGCTATATCAACAGCACCCATGGGCACCTGGCTGAGCTGGGAGCGCACAGTGTGGATCCGTGGCTTTCCTTAGAGTGCAGCATGGGAGCCATCCCTGTCCTGTAGCTTTGGACTGGCCAGTTTAGATCTTCCTTCAGCTACTGTGAAAATGGTTTATCATGTATCGTGGTATCACTGTTTAGATGAATTGCATCCTGAATGTAGAGAGCCCAAGCATTTGGAAATACTTAAAACTGATGCTCCGTTTATAAGCTCTGGAGTGTGTGAGATCCAAAAATAGAACTTCTCAGACTGTAAGTACATATTCACACATGTATTCTGACAGCAATAAAATCCTTCATTTGTGTATTAAATCAGTAAATGAGTTAGTGTCTGATATATGCAGAAATTGCTTTCCTCTTATTCAGCTGATATATATATGACCAAATTGAAAGTTTTCTTTTTAGAATTTTTTATCACTTTATTTTAAAAATAAACTAATCAGAGTACCTGTACATCACTGTGGCACTGGTAGTTTCAATACTGATCTTTGCAGAGTAACACAAAATACTCATGACTCGATGCTAAGATTGACTATCTTAATTTACTTTTCTGTATTATTTAACCAGTTGTTTGAAACGGTTGAACCTATGATTTATTTTCATGTTTGGCTATGTGCATATTCATTAAAAGCAAACCAAAAAGAGCATAATTAGTTACCTAGGCAAACAATCATGTCCACCAGGCATTCAGGTCAGTGGAGGCCTGGGGATAATTTAACATTAATGTGAACTCACTGAAAAAAAAAAAAAATGAAGAAAACACAGCATGAAGAACTAAGAGTCATTTGCGATCCTGCCCCTTTCAGAGAATCCTGGGGACGTTGTGATATCTCTTCTTTCCGTTTTTCTGAAACTGAATGTACATT
The DNA here is from genome assembly GCF_009829155.1 of Mustela erminea. Lineage (NCBI taxonomy): Eukaryota > Metazoa > Chordata > Mammalia > Carnivora > Mustelidae > Mustela > Mustela erminea. The sequence continues at coordinate 22,626,211 of NC_045618.1, read as the reverse complement.
TCCTGAGGAAATGAGGTTTGAGGAGTGACCACGGTGAAGCAAGGGACAAGTGTGTGCTCCTCTGTCCTTTGCCCCCTCTGGCTGAGTGGGCCGGGACCCCCACACCAACCTTGGGAGTCACATGGTACGGATGGCACCAGGGTCCCCAGATGACCGTGTGGAGGGGAGCCACCAGAGGCCTGGACTCCCATCCTGGACTGCTACGTGAGAAAGGAATACACCTTTCTTCTTTAAGTTACTGAATGGGAATGAGTGTGGGTTGGTCTCTTAATTACCATACCTACCCTAACTAGTACATTATTTTTGTTAAAAACTGAGATGATACAAAGTCCTATCTGTCAAAACTGATTGTAAAAGTAATGCATTTTTGAAATTCTGTGCTTCCTGTCTACATCACAGTGCCTCCCCCTTCAGTGGCAACCTCCACCCTGGAGGTTGTGTTTCTTTGTATTCTCTTGTTGGCCTTGACCTTTACCATGGATGTCTGCATTGCCAGTCAATACATTGGTTAGTAATGCATGTTTTGAACTTTATATAAATAGATTGAGACTGTGTGAATTTTTAGGAACTTCCTTCTTTCCAGCAATAGTATGCTCCTAAGAGCTACCATATTGCTGTATGAAGTTCCATTGATTTTCCATTGCTGCATAACATTCCATCACGGGAATAGACCAATGTGTATTTGTTAATTCTACTTTCCATAAGCACTTGGATTGTTTCTTATTTCTGCTGTTATGAAGCAGGCTGCTGTGAACATTTTTCATGGGGCTATTTAATGCATATGGTAGAGGCACAGACATTCTGTGATATTCTATATCTATATCCATATTCTAGGATATATTCCTGGAAATGGGATTACTGGAGCCCAGGGTACACATAGTATTTTACATAGAATGACCGCGAAGAAACTCTCTGATAATGTGTAGTCCCAGGAAAGAAACCCATAATGAAGTAAAGGAGAAAGTAATACAGATATTTTGGGAACTAGTATTGGCCAGGTGACCAAAGTGATTGGATTCCCAAGAGGAAGAGGAGGTGACATCGTGGAGTCCTCATTGGGTGCCCAGGAGCCAGAGAGGGAAGGGTTAGGGGTTGACGGAGAGAACTTTGGACTCAGTTGAAAAGTGCCTGGAAGTCTCTGAGGTTGAAAAGGAGAGGAATAGGACAAAATTTCCATTTCCCCAGGGTCATCCTGGCTGACCTATGAACAGACTTCAGGACACACAGAAGTAGAAAAAGCCAGAAGACTCTTGCAACAATCCAACAAGAGATGTGGCTTACCTGGTATGGGAATGGTAGAGATTCTGAGACAGGACTAGATCAAGGGTGTGTATTTTAAAGTCACACTGGAAGGTTTGGCTGGTGTGGAGTATGAGAGAAAAAAACAGAATCAAAGATGACAGCAAGGATTTTCATCTAAAAGTGGATCTCCATGAAGCCAGACTCTGGAGGAAATCCAAGTCTTTGGCTCAAGTCTTGTTAGGCCCGGGGAAGCCCTGTATGAGTTTGTTCCAGTAGCCGTAACAAAGTATCAGGAACCGGAGGGTAGGAGAACAGATATTTCTTGGGTCTCTTCCTCTTTTCACAAGGACACCAGCCATATCAGATTGGGGTTCCAACCTTTAGGAACTCATTTAACCTTTAATTTTCTCCCTATCTACAAACACAGTCTCCTTGGCAGTTAGGGCCTCAACATAATTTTTGTAAGACGTCTAAGTTGAGGTGTTGCGTCAGAAGTTGGGTATGCAAATCAAGAGCTGCCCAATGACAAAATTCCAGGGGAGGTCAGTGCATACTTAGCAGGTGGCACTCACCAGGAAGGGCTCAATGGGTCATCCAGGTGGCGAGCACAGGTGGGCAAGAGAAGTGGTTCCAGGGCCAGAGGTCTCTCAGCAAGTGGAAGCCAGGAGCATGAGAAGAATCCACCAAAGGAGACCCAGAAGGGGCTAAAGGAGGCAGATCAAAAGGGTGTGGTGTCCTTGATAATAAATGAAGAATGTGTGGAAGAAGGTAGTGATCATCTCTGAGTATCTGCAGGAGGCCATTGGTGCAGTTACAGGGGTCTGTCACTGGGGTGAATGAAGGGACATGAAGGGAAAAGGGGGCTCATGCCATGATGGGTGGGGGAGCGGGTTGCAGCAGTGAGTGAAGCGAGGCATCCTTGTCATCCCCAAACCCTATACCCCTTTGTCTCAGTAGCCACATTTTCCATATAATAAAGAGTGTCATTTAGATTTCTTACAGCCCATGGCCTACTTTGATTTCCACAGTGTATGTGTTACTGGCATACTGGCACTTTTATCTTTTTTTTTTTCTTTTACAATATATAGTTTTATTTAGTTAGCCCAATGCCTTTAAGATTCATTCACATTTCTGCATGAGTCAGTGGTTTGTTCGTTCCTACTGCTGCGTGATACTCCATTGTAAGGAGGTACCACAGGGTGTTTGGGGTTTTTTTTCATCTGTTTGCCAGCTGAAAAACATTTGAGCTGTTCCCTATTTTTAGTGTTTATGAATAAAACCACTATAAACGTATGCATACAGGTTTTCATGTGAATGTAAGTCCTCATTTCTCTTCAGTAAATACCTAGGAATGAGATTGCTGAATCACAGGTAAGTGTATGTTCAACTTCGTAAAGAACAGATGAACAGGTTGCAAAAGTGGCCATGCCGTATTGCATTCTCAGTGTATGAGATTTCCAGTTGATCCATGTTCTCACCAGCACTTGGTAGAGTCGGGGTTTTTTTAAGCAATTCTAACAGATAATAAAGAGTGTCAATTCCGGATTTGGGGGTCCAGCGGCCCTCTCCGAAATCCGTAATGTGTTTGTGACTGGCATTTTTACCTTACTTCCAGCAAACCTCTAAATAGCAGTGGAAGCCACTATCTTCCCTTGTTTTTTTTTTTTTTTTTAACTTTCAGAATCTTAAGATTTAGGGAGAACCCTACAGAGGTGAATTTCAACCATCTCTCCTTAAGGTTGCTCAAAGTAGGGCTCAGAAATTGTCCAAGGTCACGGAACAAGCCCACGGAGGGCCTGTGGCCAGAACGTCATGCCTGACACTGGCTATCCTTCCCTCCCTCACCCACCCACATCTGATCACATGGGTGAATTCACAGGACATCAGGACTGAATGCCTGCTTTACAGACAGCCCTGGGAAGCATTTGTGTAGAAAACCCTGTCCTTAGTCATAGGAGGACTTGACTTTTGGTACATCATAGCCATGTTTTAAATTTATGAATATTTGAGCTATGTACACAGCATGTGTGGAAATTAGACTTTCATTCCAAGTTAAATTCATTTCATTCCGTTGATCGGTGTGTCTGTTCATGTGCGAGTACCACACTGTTTTGATTTGCCTTATATCTTGTATCTTGAAATCTGGGATTGTGATACTTCAGTTTTGTTCTTCTTTTTCAAGATGGTTTTGGCTATTCAGGGTCTTTCAGGATTTTATACAAATTTTAGTATTATTTCTCCTAGTTCTTTGAAAAGTGTTGGTATTTTGTTTGGGATTGCATTAAATCCGTACATTGGGTAGCACGAACATGTCAACAATATTTATTCTCCCATCCCATGATCATGGAATATCTATTTGTATCGTCTTCAATTACTTTCATCAGTGTTTTAGAGTTTTCAGAGTATGGGTCTCTCAACTTCCTGGTTAAGTTCATTCCTGGGTATTTTATTATTTTTGGTGAAATTGTAAATAGGATTGTTGTCTTAATTTCTCTTGTTGCTACTTTGTTATCAGTACCTAGAAATACAACAGATTTCAGCATGTTAATTTTGTATCCTGTGACTTTACTGAATTCATTTATCAGTTCTAGTAGTTTTTAGTGAAATCTTTAGAGTTTCCTAGATACAGTGTCATGTCATCAGCAAAAGGCAACAGTTCTAATTCTTCCTTACCAGTTTGGATGCCTGTTTTTTTCCCTGTCTGATTTCTCTGGCTAGAACTTCCAGTATTATGTTGAATAAACGTAGTGAGACTGGACTTCCTTATCTTGTTCCCGATCTTACAGGGAAAGCACCCAGTTTTTCATAGCTGAGTATGAAAACAGTAATTTGAAAAGATACACGCATCTCTATATTTACAAAAGCATTATTTACAACAACCAAGCTATGGGAGTCACACAAGTACTCGTACCCATAGATGAATGGATAAAGTGTGTGTGTGTGTACTATACATACACATACACACACATATACATAAGCACATACACATACACACACACACACACACACACACATTAGGCATAAAAAGAATGAGGTCCTGCCATTTGTAACAACACGGATGGACCTAGAGGGCACAATGCTAAGTGAAGCAAGTCAGACTGAGAAAGACAAACACCATATGATTTCACTCCGGTGTGGAATTTAAGAAACAAAACAAATGAACAGAGAGAAGAGGCAAACAAAAGAAGACTGTTAAATACAGAGAACAAGCTGGCGGTTGCTAGAGGGAAGGAGGGTGTGGTGAAGTAGACAAAAGTGGATCAAGGGTACATTTACTGTGATGAGCACTGAGAAATGCATAGAATGGTTAAATCATCATATTGTACACCTGGAACAATATAACACTGTATGCTAATTATACTTACATTTTTTTAAAAGATTTTATTGATTTATGTGACAGAGATCACAAGCAGGCAGAGAGGCAGGCAGAGAGAGAGGAGGAAGCAGGCTCCCCTCTGAGCAGAGAGCCCGATGCGGGGCTCGATCCCAGGACCCTGGGATCATCACCTGAGCCAAAGGCAAAGGCTTTGACCCACTGAGCCACCCAGGTGCCCCTATACTTACATTCTTTTAAAAAGTTAGTTCATTTTGAAGAAATGAACTGTCAAAGCTGAGGCTGATGGCTCCTGCTGAGCAGTGTCCACCTGCTGCGTATTCTCTCTGTTCTCTCTCCATACCCCTGCTCTTCCGTGGTCCTTCTACATTGGAGGAAAGAAGCTGGCCAATTAGATATGCTCCTAGCGTAATAGGAAGGGTTAGATGACAATCACGAAATAGTAACTGGCTGCAAGACTTCCTCCCCAGAGAAGGTATAGGATGGACTAGTATAACCTCGTTCACCAGAATTCCTGCAGAATGTCTACTCTAGCCCCATCTACCTTTCTCTATTTTAGTATATTCATCCACGTACACATAGATACATAATTTTGCATAACAGGATCATAACATACGTATCATTTGTTTCTAGAAAATCCTCTTTTTTGCTTGTGTTGCCCTACCCCCTCCTTCTCTACTCAATGCATATCACCACCAACTACTAGAAACCCATATTAACAACCTATTATGTCTTTCCATATTTTTCTCCAAACTCAAATAATCAACTGCAGATACATATGTAATATATATTAAACACAGAGAAAGACACACAGACGTATACAGATGCATGAATGCAGCCAGAGCTCTCTTGGGAACACCTAAGACACTTGAGGTTTGCAAGTGAGATGGATTTTAATACAGGCACTTAGAGGTTTTCACCACCATTGAAAGGGTTGATGGAGCAAAGGTCAGGGATGCCACAGAGAAGCAGGTTTGTAGGGAGTCACCGTCAACCTCAGGAATGTCAGAGGGGCCAGGCTGCTGCTGTTGTTACCTGCAGAAGGAAGCTGGGACTCACAGCTACTATGAGGTTCCCCAGAGCTACCCTAGGAGCTGTGTATGTTCACGGCTGGCCTTGGAGTATGGTGGCTTCTCCTTCTTGCAGCCTTGCAAACTTTGCATCAGTGCTTCTCCTTTAGAACCTGGAACTTATCAGTAAAGCAGTTCTGGGAAGTGTCACTTCTGGCTTTTTTTTTTTTTGGTCACTTCTGGCTTCTGCCCCAGTTTGCAGAGGAAAGTGAAAAAGGAGACTGTAGGGAAGGCAGTGATGGAGTTGGCAAAGGACTCTCTGGCACTCTCTATCCTTTTACTCGTATCCTCAGCCATACATATGCTTGATCCATACTCAAACAAGCAACCACAATAACACCACATCCCACCAATCCCCCACACAACCGAAGATGTACTCACTTCTCACCACCCGCAGGAGGTGCAAAGCCCCATAAGTTCAAACCCATCTTGAGTTGTGTTCATTCCTCACCTGGTTGAGACCATGACTTATCTTCGGAAAACTATAACTTGAAGACTAAATTAGGAGCTTAATCACACCTAGCCTACTTTATGTCATATAACAAGGGAGAATGGCACGAGGTGATTCATATATACCTACTGATAAATAACAAAGCAAGGGAGAAAATATGCAAACCATATCTTGAATCCTGCCCCTTGCAGACTGTCCTTGGGGAGTTTGTAACATCTTCTTCCATGACACCTGCCCTGCTCCCCTTGCCATCACCCAGCACCCAGACCTTCATATCCAGACTCTGCACCCTTTTTAAATTAGGTTCAATTAGCCAACATATAGTACATAATTAGTTTTTGATGTAGTGTTCAGTGATTCATTAGTTGTGTATAACGGCCAGAGCTCATCAGATCATGTGCCCTCCTTGATGTCCATCACCCAGTTACCCGATCTCCCCACCCCTGACACTTCTGTTTGTTTCCCGGAGTCCAGAGTCTTTTCTTCTGCCATTGGCACATTTGGTCAATTCTCAGTTTAACATTTGTAAAAATCTAATCCTATGCAGTCTAGATTTTTACTAGCAAAAACCTTAGAATTCTTTGATGTATATGGAACTTTCTCCTAGGCCATCTTCCTTGTTATGAATCTGAAAACTTTTTTGAGACCTGGGTTTTAAAACTGGACATCTCCATGAAACACATCTGCTCAGAAGAGGCCGTTGCCAGGTCTTCAAACAATGGGGAGGGCGGGCACTGGTCTTGGTCAAGGGAGAGGGGCTGCCTCTGCTGGTCTGATAAGCTCAGGGCAACTGGAGATTTAAGGACCCCAGGTTCATCAGAACCCACTTAGTATTCTCAGGATCCCATCCATCTTTCAAAGCCCAGTCTTTTCTGCTCAATGTCCTACTGCTCAGGACTTTTCCTGCATGCTCCGCAGCACAGTCAAGGGGGTTCACCCACTGCACTCCTTAGATCCCATCTTTGTATCACAGTGACTGTTAACAGCTGTTAGCTTTTCTACACCATCAGAGAACTAGCCTCATCTCTTTCTTTCTGCTTTTCTGGAACAATCTCCAGTACCAAATTCTGATCCATCAGCATTTGATAAAGAAGAAAGAGGTCATCCTAGGTATTTCAAGTAGGAAAGGGAAATAGGGGTGTATAGACCAGAAGAAATATGTGAAATCAGAGAAGCTGTGCTCATAGTTGGAGGCTCACTGGTGCTCACTGGAAGTCCTTACAGCCTTGAGTCATGAGGCACCTCCCCACCTACCCTGGCAGCTGGATTGCCAAGCAGGTGCTTCTTAGGAGTTTGCCCCAAAGCTACAGCCAGTCTCCATCTGCTCTCTGCCCCGGCATCTGCTTGCAACCCCCCATAGAAAGCCAGCCTGTGCTCAGCCTTCCAATCAGTCTTGCATGAATGCTTCTCATTGGAGTCTGTTGCCAGAACTCTACTGAGAAGGGACTTGCAGGAGCTTTCACTCATACTTCTCCCCTGGGATGAGCGAGGGTGTGCAAAGGCAGAGCGGAGGGTGGGCAGGGCAGATGCAAAATTGACCTTGGATGCTAAGGCATGAGGATGCTGGATGTGGACCAGGCAGAGCTGTGTTTGCTTTGTTTTACCCAAGGTGATTATGCTGCACACACTGTCATCATACTGCTTTTCTCACTCAACCCTACTTCACTGAAATCCCCTCAGATCAGTTGTATATGTAAAGTCATTCTTTTAATGGCTGAGTAATCTTCCAGATGTGGATTACCATAACCCAGCCAGCCATTTCCTGGGTAGTCTGCAAGATCCTAGACACATGCCTTCGCCTCTCCCTCTCTCTCCAGTCCAGCCCTGAGGAGAACCACCACCACGCCCCTGACCCTGCTTCTCCATCCTCATTGTCACTGGGCCAGGCCATCTCGATTCTCATCTATATTGCTACAGGTCTCTCCTAATGTTCTTTCTGCCTCCAGCTTCCCCAATTCTAATGCAGTTTCTGCTATTTAGCCAGAGTAATTTTTTAATGCAAATACTTTCTTTTTTGAAATAAAAATTTGATCAAGCCCCACTTCTTTGTCAATGCTTCAGTGACTCATGTTTGCCCTTGGGATAAAGTCCAAACCCCAGCACATACTTCACAAGATGCTTCAAGGAGCACTCTGTCCCAACACCTCCCTCTCCCCAAGCAGCCTCTCCTGGCTCCTCTCGGCACCGTATTCATCTTAACGACCTTCATTGCCTTAATGGACAAGGTCATTTCACTTCCAGGTTTATCCATGTGCTGTCCTCTTCCCAACATACTTCCACTGCTCCTCCTGCTCCTGATTCTTTGCCAGAATAGCTTTCATACTTCCTTCATGTCTCGGCCTAAATGAGAACACTTCTGATCATCCCCTAAGTCTCAAGTTATATCCCGTCCTGGGTACCCTGTCAGACTCACGGCTAACTCCCAGTGTAGACCTCTCCTGTCTCTATTTTTCTGTATTAGTTGGGGGGAGCTGGCAGTAATCTGTCCAGATTCTTATTCAGGCTTTTTTCCCCCCTCACTCAGCATTCTTGGCAATTGAGCTTTTTATGCTTTTTACCTCGTGTTTGCAAGATGATTGCCACAGCTCCAGGTAATATGTCTGCATTCCAGTCAGTAAGAAAAGGGAATAACTGCATAGGTCAGCTCTCCTCTTAAGTCTACATTCCTTTAAGTCAGAAGTAAAAATGTCTTTCAAATACCTCCTAACAGAGTTTGACCCATATCTGAACATTGAGGAATGACAACATCTAGGGATTTAATGAAAGAGGAAGAGGTGCTGTTAAAAGGACAGGAGTAGAGCAGCCATTGGGAAAAAAAAAAAAACGATGACTAGGGGAGTGCAATGTCTTAGAAGTAAGAGAATGGCAGTCCCTGTGTTGTACGTTAGATTCCTCCCCCTTTCCTCCCCCCAAAAAGGGGAGTAAATTAAGGAGGAGAGAGAGCTTTATTGGTGGGGAACAGAGAAATGACCTTGGCTTCATCTATACCAAGCTTGTTGGTAATCTTGAAAAGAGCTGCTTCAGTAGAAAGTGGATCACAAAGACCATTTTGCCATGGGTCAAAGAGTGATTGTGCATAAATATATTTTCTCTTTCAACATTTGTTTAAATTTGCCACACCTACCAGCCTCTATTGCTGTCAATAGAATGCAATAATACCAGTGTCTTTTTTAAGTTTTCAACATCAAAAATATCAAAATTTCAGTCATATAGTTTTGTTATATTATTATCATATCTGTTATATTTGCACAAGTATCTGGTGAACTACAACCTATTGCAAGATTAGTTGAGCAAGGCTTCGGGCTGATTTCCTTCTCCACATTTCTATAAAAATAAACTAATTAAAGCAGCCTTACAAATATCAGCTAGCTAAGAAGTCCAATTCTTTCAACTGGTTCTTTCTATTTCCATCTGTATTTAATAGCCAGGAAATTCAGAATTGTTGCTGTCAATGGAAATGAGATGCAGACTTCCAATTCTGTAGTTACGGCACCCTACATATCAAGGGAAAGTTCTCACTGGGATGCACTTCAGGTATTATTTAAACAATGAAAGTATTGTTTAATCCTTTTTAAAAAATTAGACATTTAGTTTTATTCACTGTTTGTTTTCTATAACTGATTTATTCAAATAGTTCAAAAACTCAAAAGAGGAAGACATTGACAATATCTTACCACCCCCGTCCCCTGTCCCCCACTCTTGATCACCACTTGTGCTAGTTTTTTATTTACCCTTCTGGTCTTCGCATACGCAGATGCAAGCACGCACTTATTTGTGTATATTAATATAGAGAGAGAATGTATATATTCGTTATTCTGTCCTTACTCAAAAGTAAGATTATGAATATTTAACACCTTCCTTATTTCACTCCCAGATGTGTGCTAGAGTGCAACGTTCCATGGCAGCTTCGTCATTGTTTCATGCACTAGCATATTATGTTAAGTGGAGTGTAGTTTATTTAAATAATCTTCCATACATGGACAATTAGCTCGTTTCCATTATTTTGCTGTTGTAAATGATGCTGCAATGACTATATTGTACATACCTCCTTTTATGTGTATAGGTATTTCTCTAGGGCAAAAGCCCAGAAGTGGGGTGGCTGGGTCACAGGATAAGTACATTGTGATTTTGATGAATACTGGGAAATAGCCTTGTGTGAGGGTTATATCATTCTGTACTTTTAGCAGCCGGGGGCGAGCCTGTTTACTAACAAACTTGGTAACCAGGTGGGTTCCCAAATTTTGCACTCACCACTTTGATACGTGTAAAATGGTTTCTTGGCGTATTTGGTTTTTTGGTTTTAGGGTTTAAAAAAAAAGGTTTTTATGTATTTTTGTATGGGAGAGAGAAAGAGAATAAGCACAAGTGTGGAGTGGGGGGCAGAGGGAGAAGCAGAGTCCCCACTGAGCAGGGAGCCTGATGTGGGGACTCCATCCCAGGACCCTGGAACCATGACCTGAGCTGAAGGCAGACACTTAAGCAGCTGAGCAGCCCGGGAGCCCTCTTGGTGTATTTGTGATTTGCATTTCTTTTGTGAGTGAAATTGATCATCTTTCCATATATTTAAAAGCCATTTGTAATTATTTTTCAATGAAATCTTTGTTCATGTCCTTTGCTTGTACTTCTGGGTTGTTAATCTATTTTCCCCCTTACTGGTTTCTGGGCAAACCACATATGCATGCACTCCGAACTCCGGAGAAAACAGAGGGTATGGCATATGCTCCTGTGCTCAGATCCTTTTGTCAGGGGGTCCAGGCACTCCTGCCAGGGTGGGGAGCAGAGAGTGACATTGCTGATGACTCACAGCTGACTATGTCTTCTGGTGTGACCCCCAGGGGAAGGAAGTCACTTCATCTAAGACTCTCCCTAACTGGGGGCAGCACCGCCATGCAATGCGTTCTTTATATCTGGGCCCTTTACTATAATACAGATTCGTCTGAAGGGCCATCCCTTTTCCTGTGCTGCCAGTCAGTTCAGGGAGGACCTCAGTGGCACCTTCATGGTGGATCTGCTGCTTCCCCCCTGCCCATGCCCCGCCCTCTGCCCCATCCACACTAGCCCTCCTGCGTGCATGCCCCTTCCTTAGACTTAGATTTTCTCAGTCTCTGACCTGCCTCAGAGATGACTCCTGGTATGTGATACGAAATGCAGGCCTTTCCCCAGATCAGTATGTCTGTTTTGACATTGCAAATGTGTTTCAGTCTCTCTGGGACTTCTGTTATGTTCCATGGCTTTATTCGGTTGTTCATATAAACAGGAGAGCCAGTTCTCTGTGTGGGAGTGCCCCTCCCTCCTGACTGCTCCTTTGGTTTAGAGGGTCCCTGGTTATTCTCGCTTAGTGTTTCAAATGACTGTTATAACCAGCTTGCCTGATTCCAAACCCTGCTTATATTTTTTATAGGGATCATATTAAATTTTTAAGTTAGATGAGGAAGAAATGATGATATTGACCCTGCCATACTAAGAACATAGTGTGTTCAGTCCTGCTTTGTGCCTTGAGAGACAGTGTAAGTGTTCCACATAGATGCTCTACATATTTCTTTTAAATTTATTTCTCAGTATTTTAAACAAGATTTTATTTATTTATTTGACAGAGAGACAGCAAGAATAGAACACAAGCAGGGGGAATGAGAGAAGGAAGCAGGCTCCCCGCTGAGCAGAGAGCCCAATATGGGGCTCAATCCTAGGACCCTGGGATCATGACCTGTGCCGAAGGCAGATGCCTAATGACTGAGCCACCCAGGAGCCCCTATTTCTCAGTATTTTATCTTTTAGTTGCAGTTATGGAATTGCATGATGAAATACTTCCTTCCATTATGTCATATGACTTGTTTTTGTTTATGCAATTTTTTCAAGATTTTATTTACTTACTTATTTGTCAGAAGGAGAGAGAGAGAAAGCACAAGCAGGGGGAGAGGCAGGCAGGAGAAGCAGGGTTCCCACTGAGCAAGGACCCTGATTTAGGACTTGATCCCAGCACCATGGGATCATGACCTGAGCTGAAGGCAGATGCTAAACCAGCTGAGCCACCCAGGCATCCCCAGGCTATTTTGTGTGTGTGTATGTTAATTTTACATCCTGTGGTAGTCATTAGCACTGTTCAAGGACAATGTTCCACAGTCTAACTCCCCCTTGTGGGTCCTTGGGAGAACTGCCCCTCCTGGCTCCTGTGGTTGGATGGGACCCTGTGCCTAGTTTGAGCAGTGGGTTGGGAACAGAAGTCAGAGGTCACAAATGGGCCAGAGTATTTGATTGTTAATGGGAGAAAGTCAAGGGATTTTTGTCTCTCTGTCATACTGATAGGAAGTTTTTAAGACTGACTCCTTTGTCCTCCTGAATCCCGAAGTGAGAAGATGTGACAGAGCTCAGCCAACCTTCGGCCAACCCATGGCTTGAGCAAAAAGCAAGTCTTCGTTGTAATGGCCTCAAGAGTCTAGAGGCTGTTTATTCCCACATTATAATCTATTCCTGCTACTTATGGCATTCTCTTGTTAATAGTAAATTCCAGTGTTTCATGGCAATTTCCGCTTTGTAAAATTTTCTACTTTTCTATTTAGTATGCATATATTCATACTTCTTATGTCTTCTGTTTTAATATGTATCTGAGATTTGTTCTAACAGGTCTGGTAAGACCAGGCATGGAAATCAGTGTCACAAAGGAACAGGAGGCAGGCCACAAGGGCCACACAGAGGAGTAGCAGGGTCAGTCAGGAGACACACGGAAGGGGGAAAATACGAGCAAGAACCTTTAGTGTGGGTTCTGCAGGGAGAAAGAGGTAAGGCAGGGTAAGCAGGGTAAGTAGTTTTAGAATTGGCTAGATGGGCTGGAGAGGCTGTCCCAAGTTGTACCTGGCTGTGGGAAATCAGCATGGGGGAGCATTTGCCCTGACTATGAAAGCCTGATCATACGTGGTTGGGCTGAGGGGTTCAGATTGGCTGGTTTGCGCATAAAAGACACACTTGCAGGGAGGTAGTCTGTAGCACGAAGACTCAGATAGCCCTGAGTAGGACAGTCCCCCCTGGGTCATCAAGACCTCAAAACTACAGAAAAGAAAGAGCATAATCAATACATCTCCATTATTTGAACACTTTAGGGTTATAAAGTGGCCTTCCTCATCTTAAATAACTGTTTTTGGCCTGAATTTTACTTTGTTTGATATAAGATCATGTCTCTTATATTGCTTTTTGTTTTTGTTGTTTTATCTTTGCGTGTTAAATCTGATACAGCACTATCCTTCCCTCTTAGTTGCATCTTTTCTGAATCACTTTGCTCTAGATAGATCTCATATATACAGCAAATAGTTAGACTTTGCTTTGTGAGATAATATGAAAAACCTCATATTTAAATAGTTGCATTAAGTCTGTTTAAAGGTATTGCTCTGACAGATATGGTGGTTCTTACTTCTATCATATTGTCTTTTCTATTTTTATATATAAATATTTCAAATGTCTTTCAATATATTTTGTTAGGTTCTTCTTTAAAATATATTTCTAATATTTAGAAAAGTTGCATTTTTTATGTGACTTACTTTTTAAAATTCTACCTTTGTGTAACATCCTGTTTTCTTTTCTCTTTAGACCATATTAGTTCTTACAATCTGCCCCAGCAAAATTAGCTTGTATCTTCTTCTTCCTCCCTCCTCTCTTTTTCTGTCTCTTGCCATCCAATTAAATCAGTAGTATATCTTTTATCTGGTTTTGCATTCATCTCTGTACTATTAAAAATATTTATGTATTTATATTTAATCTTTCAACTTTAAATATTATTATTTTGTGTTCCCATGTAGCATAGCTAAGGGAACTGTTAGTTGATTCTACTTTCTGCCTTCTACCATTTTGTTGACTGTACCATTTTTGCTCAGCAATCTATTGACCTTCTCCTCTTTCAATTGTATCTGTACCTTTGCTTTTTCATAGTTGTACAGTTAAATAAATTTACTACTGCCTGGCTGTCCCTTTGCCAAACTCCCATTCATCTCTTGACTAGCTGGAGCCCAATCTCTAGTAGTTTTCTCAAGAAAGATCTATTTGAGTAGTAGTTCCTGGACTCATACACATTTAAAATGGTTTGTCGGCAGCCTCTGCAAATGAAAGGATAGCCTCTATGAGTATAAAAATTTCTTAGCCCACATTTATTTCTCTCTTACAGTATCTTGTACATGTCACCCACTAACTTCAGGCTTTGAATGTGGTTGCCAGGAAGTATGTTAATAGCCCAATTTTCTTCATTTTTTGCTTAAATATTCAGATAAAAAATATACTCAGTATGAAAAATATATATATTATTCAACACAAAATAATTTTATAAGGATATATCTTGGTATTGATTATACTAAGAGAACCTCCTTTTATGCAGTGTGCCTTTCAATATATGGAATCAAATCTTTGCATCAAAAGCTTGTTTTTTTAAGATAGTTTTTAAATTCTTTTTTTTTCTATTATTTTAGATTTCTTTTTTTTTTAAAGATTTTATTTATTTATTTGAGAGGGAGAGAGGAAATGAGAGAGGGAGAGCGTCGGAGGGAGAAGCAGACTCCCTGCTGAGCAGAGAGCCCGATGCCGGACTCGATCCCAAGACTCCAGGATCATGACCCGAGCCGAAGGCAGTCACTTTACCAACTGAGCCACCCAGGCGCCCCTATTTTAGATTTCTTATTTTAGGCTCTAGTTATGCATATGTTGTGTGCCTTTCACCTGTATTCTACACCTACCATTTCTCTGTAAATTTTTATTTTTGTTTCACTTTTTCCACTTTATTTATTTTTCATTTTCTTGTAATGATGTGTTTATTTATTTTAGAGAAAGAGAGCACAGGTAAGGGGAAGAGCAGAGGGAGAGGAAGAGAATCCTCAAGCACATGCCCCACTGAGTGTGGAGTCCCACAACGGGCTTGATCCCACGACGCTGAGATCATGACCTGAGCCAAAATCAAGAGTTGGACACTTAAACAACTGAGACAGCCATCTGCCCCTATTTTTCATCTGCTATCTGTGGTCTGTTTTTTCTTTGCTCTCTTAAAATTTAACTTCATTTCAAAAAGGATTCTGATTATTTTTTGCTTTTTCTCCTGAGTTTAGTCAGTTCCCATTTCACATCTTCCTGTGATCTCCTGCATCTCTGCTTTATAGACCCAGGTTCGAGTGAACTATAGCCCCCCAAAAGCTTGACAGACCCGGATTTGAATCTCAGTTGCCACTTACTGGCTGGATTTCAATCACAAGCCATAGAAGTTAGATGTAGCAGAAACTTAACAATGAATGATCATAACACCAACCACCATAGGCTAAGATCTTTACCAACATGACCTCCTAGTCTCACTTAATCCTCTTAAGAATTCCCATTAGATGGATTTTACTCTCCCCAGTTGTGCAGAGAAGTAATCTGAGGTTTCACATGGTGAAATGTTATATTCTCTCTCACAGAAGTCGCTACAAGGCAGAGCCAGGGCTGGACCCAGGCCCCAAAGCCTGTGTTCGTGACTGTTCCCCTGGACCAGTTCCTTCCTTGAAATGAATGCCCCAGCTTCAGAGGCACATACAGCCCATGGCCACCATGATCACTCAGCCTATCGATTCCATATGGGCCTCAGCCCATCCATTGTGGTGGTGAGGCCACTGTGGTCCTCTGGGCCCTTCCTGCTCCTCCTGAATCTGGGTGACATCCGTTAGAATTCTTTGAGACTTGGAATGGAAAACAAAGGAGAGCTTGAGTCATATGATCTCAGACCCCCCAAAGCCCACTTCCAGGCCACCAGGAGCCCACCCCATCCCTGTCCCCTAGATTTCCTGTTTTTAGATACAACCTGTACAACCTGTCAATACCAAGCTAACCACAGAGGCCTTCCCGGTCCACATGTCTATAAATCACCATTTACAATCCTGGTCTTCCCGAGCTGCCATCTTGGGAATTGTACAGAGTAGGAAGCCATCTTGAGGGCCTCCGACTCCCTCAACAATTAATGAATGTGTCTGTCGTCTGTCTTGTTTTCTTCCCATGTCAACGGCCTTTCCACATTTATGGACACTGAAGTACTGACTCCTTGAGGAATTCTTTAAAACTTCTAAAGGGAGTGTTTGGGAGCTAGGCTTCTGTGACAGTGCCGCTGCCCCTCCTCTCTTCCCTCTTCATTCTCATTTAACAGTTAATGAATTTCTGTGATGAGATGCAGCACAAGGAGGACCAGATGCTGCCTGGTTAAGAATACAGGGCAGGTGCGCAGCAAAGTGAGCATGAGTGTGGGACAGCAACAGGAGAATGCAGGGTGGTCACAAGCAAGCCAGAGAATCAGCAGTGAGGAGTCCCAGAACACACGGTCCTTCCCCAGTGGTAGGACACCTGCCTCGTCAGTGTGTCCAAGTTGATCCACTAACAGGTGTGTGAATGGGAACACACCCGCGTCCTGCAGGTCAAAGCTGCAGCACTGGCCCTCGGGGGCCTACTCTCACACTTGGGCCCGAATACCTTATAGTGGGGACAGTGGATGGGGGTTCTGAGAAGGGTGGGGAATAGACAGAAGCAGCAGAAGAGGCTCTTTCCACTGGGCATAAGAAGCCCAGTGGAGCGGGAAGGGGCTGGCTCCCCATATTAGTGCCCTGCGAGCAGGATTAGGGTCTACAGCTCTGCCAGGACCAGGTTTTGTGTGCTGGGCAGCCCTGCATGGGAGATGCAGCTCGGGCCGGGAGGACAGATTAGAGGGTTCACATGCAAACACCATGATGTAGCAAATGAGGAACTGCAGGTAAATGCCGTAATCAGTCTATGTGTCACTTTCTGTCCGTGATACACCATAACAGTGCCTGTTCGCTGTTGAGGCCTGGGGATGATGATACTCCTGGCTGCACCTGGAGCTCCTCAGGTGCCCCCCCCCCCATGGGATGCTTCCCTGCTCTCCCATCCCTCTTCACAACCAGAATTCGTCGTGCTGATGTTACTGCTAACACACACCTCCGTGCCGGAATGTCTGCATTTTTTTTTTAAAGATTTTATTTATTTATTTGACAGACAGAGATCACAAGTAGGCAGAGAGGCAGGCAGAGAGAGAGGAGGAAGCAGGCTCCCTGCTGAGCAGAGAGCCCGATGTGGGGCTGGATCCCAGAACCCTGGGATCATGACCTGAGCCGAAGGCAGAGGCTTAACCACTGAGCCACCCAGGCGCCCCGGAATGTCTGCATTTTGTGATAGGAACTGGCATCAGAAATGCTCCTCCTCCACCTCCCCTCTCAACCTTCCTCCTCCATGCAGCTTTGACCCTCCTCTGGGTATTGCCTTAGAGCCCGACCGTGCCTTGGAGCAGGGTTCCTCTCACATTATCACCCCTGCTCAGACATGATTTCCCTAAAGGCCATTCCCATTAATGCCCGTTTGATAGTCACTCTCCCTTAGACTTGAAAATGCCAGGTTTTGATCATGTGGGTAGTGTGTGTGCTCTGTGATTATTAGTCCCATGTGAGAGCACAAGTATGTTCTGACATTTCTGCTTCAGTTTCCTTTCCCCAAACCAGCCCTGTTATTGCCACCACCCCAGGCCCATGGCCACAACCACCACCCTCCACTTCCGCTACTAACCATAATCAGGCTGCATTACACCAGGACCCCCTATTTATTATCACTTACAAAAACACCAGCTCCTGCTGTTTTTTTCTGTTGTGTGGCCCAGATTAGTTTTCTTTTCTTACCCACTGAGATGGTACAAAGATGCTACTATTGCGTCTTTGTTAGCTGACTATGAAGGGGGGGGAAATGTGATTAAATTACAAATGGCCGTATGATGTCTGAGAGTATCAAGTCTGCACTAGATGTGGAAGGAACAAAAAAAAAAAGTGATGTCCCTATATTTTACACATCCAAAGCCTCATGATATTGTATATATACGTAATCCAGCATATAATTAGGTCAATACTGTTAATACCTGCACTTCGAAGTTAACCGGGAAAGGGTAAGATTTTATTTGCTCTTTAAAATGAAAGCGAAGCTTTTAATTCTGTTTTCAAAAAGCTAATGATGCCTGATAAATGGGACACAGTATGCAGTGTCTCTGTCCCTCCATTAGAAGGCCGTTGACTCAGACTCAGAATTAGAGCCCCACGGAGTACCAGCCCCCACAACAGCTCTCCCTGGTGTTGCAAAGAGTCCCCTTCATCACCCTGCATCCATCTCCGTGCCCAGGGGCCCTGTTTAGAGCTGTCCCAGGCCAGGACCCCAGTCCCCAGGAGCATCTCACCCAGTTCAGGGTCAGAGGTCTGAAGACTGCTTCCTACTAAGTCTTTTACACAGAGAATGACTCTCAAGCTTCTGCTTTTCCCATATGAACCTTAGAAAGAGAACTAAAACTATAAGCAAAAGCCTAGAGAAAATTTGGGTATTTTTTTTTATTGGTTGTTTTTGGGTTTGTTGTTGTTGTTGTTGTTGTTTGTTTTTTGTTTGGGGGGGGTTAGTTTATATTTTGCTTCCCTCCAAGAATACGCTACCTCTACAAGTTGATTTTTCAAAGGGGTGGAGGAAAGCAGGATAATTAGGAACATAATGTTTTGACACGGGCGTGCATGAAGCTGAAGGCGATGAGAATAAATACAGTCACATATTTCTGATGGACGTCAGTCGCAGGTGTGAATCCCTACTTACACATCAGGCCATTTACCCCTCTGAAAATACGAGCATTACTGGTGGAAAGTTCATTACTGAACGTGCTGAGGAGGAGCCCTTCTTGCACAGTTTTTTTCAATTAGCAATAATTGCGCCTGGAATAAACCTCATTGGCTATGATACTGTCACTGCGCAAAGCTCACACAGTTTTTTTCTACAATGAGATCCTTAATATTGTCATTTCTTGGCCATAGGCAAAAACTGGGACCTGACCGCCGCTCTGAGTGACTATGAGCAGCTCCGACAAGTGCACACAGCCAACCTGCCACATGTGTTCAATGAGGGCAGGTGCCCCAAACAGCCAGAGCGAGAGCCGCCCCAACCCAGCCACAAGGTGGAGCGGCCCTGCCTGCAGAGACAGGACGACATTGCCCAAGGTACCTGGTGAGGGGCTGAGCCCAGAACGGCTTCCCCAGTGTGCTGTGGCTTGCATGGGGTGGCAGGGATGGGGGGTGGAGGGCGCAAAGGACCTGGCAAGGGCATCATCTCTGGGCCGCAGGCAAATCGATCTGTGCGTGCTCATCAAACTGAGATGTGCACCGCCACTTCGGTTTCAGGCTCCTCCCTCTGCCTCAGAGAAGCCAGAGGAGGAGTCCAGTTGCCCAGGACCCCACGTGATTAAAGGGGGACACTCCTCCTGGAGTCTTAGTCTCTCCCTGCCAATGCCCTCTAGTCCGTTCACTTAGTTCCTACATAGCGTGGTCTCCGGATCTGCTCATCATCAGTTCGTTGCTCCACGGGCTCCCTTTCCTCTATTCTTTTTCTTAATTACAGAAGTCAGATGTGTTTATCCCGATGAAAGAAACAGTACAAAGATATAGAGAGAGAACTTAAGAGTTTTCTTCACCCATCTCAGAGCTCACTGATGTAATAACCAAAGATTATGTCTTCGTCTGTCCCCTCCTTGCTTTCCGTGTGCTCTTTCAAAATGCATCAAGGTCAAATGCATATGATGCTTCTCAAATCACTTGTTTCTGGGAACACTGAATCATGAGTAGAGTCTCAATATTTTATTCCACAACCTACAGTAATATTTAAACCACTCCGGTATGAAGGGTTATTCTGGGTTTTCTTGGGTTTTGTGTTTTGCTTGTTTTCAATACTACTAACAATGCTAAAATAAACAACCGTATGCCTGTGATCTTAGATACTAGTGTTTTATTTCTCTAAGTCAGTGTTCCCAGAGTGGATTTGCTGTGCCAGTACCTGTGTGTCTTTAATTCAGTAACTTCAGGACTTTTTCAGATGCATTTCTGCTGGCGATGTGTGAAATGAGGTATCTCCCTCCCCTCTTGCTAGCACTGAACGTTTTTGTGGTGGCTTTACGTTGCTTTTCTACTGTAAAGGGTGGAAGAGGGTGTCTTGTTTTAACTTTCATCCTGTCATTTGTTAGTTAGCCAGCTGGATTTCCCCTTCTGCAACATGCCTGTTCTCATACTTTGCCCATTTTTCTGTTTTTTTTTTTTTTTTTTCAGTTTTCTGATCGATGTGTAGCATTCTTTGTGGTTAAGATTAGGGACATGTATTTTTACACATGTGTATGTCTTTTGCAGGATATCATTTGCTTTATGACTTTGTTTACAGAATATTCTGCCACACAAAATGTTTATATTATTATGCATTCATGGCTGATAGGAGTCCTCTTTCACTTTGGAAGGTCTCCCGGAGTACACAGTTACTGGAATTTGTCCCTATATTTGTTTTAAAATTTTGTTCATAGGTCTTTCGATTGATTTGAAATTTTTATACAAAATAGGAAAGAATCTAGTCTTGCTTTCTTCTGAATCAAGAATGAGTTACTCTAGCACATATATTGAATAAAACATTCTTTACCCACTGAACTAAAATGCCAAAGTTGCCATGTATTAAATTCCCAAATATATTTGGATCTGTTTCCAGACATTGTCAATACATGTGGTCACTCGTCCTGTTACCTTAACTCTGGTAGTCCATTTACTATAATTTTTGTTAAGGAACTTCTTTCATGGTATTCTTTTCCAAAGTTTTTTCACTATTTTGGGGCATTTTATTCTTTTTTTTTTTTAAGATTTTATTTATCTATTTGACCGAGAGATAGAGAGCACAAGTAGGCAGAGCTGCAGGCAGAGGGAGAGGGAGAAGCAGGCTCTCTGCTGAGGAAGGAGCCCAATGTGGGGCTCAGAACTAGGACCCTGGGATCATGACCTGAGCTGAAGGCAACCGCTTAACCAACTGAACCATCCAGGCACCCATGGGGCATTTTATTCTGCCATGTAAACCTTAAGCTTGGAATTCCAGTTGGAATTGGATTGAATTTTTATTTTAAGAATAATTGGCATATTATCATATTGTTTTCAATTCTAAGATTTTAGACCTAGAGAAAAGCGACTTACTTTTTCCATATTTATGTTTTATGTAGTAATTTACATAAATTCTCTTATAATACTAATCATTTTTTTCTAAGAGAACATCTGGGGTTTTCTAAATATATATATATGGCTGCTCCTGCTCTTTTTGACTGGCAGCAAACCAACCAACCCATTATTTTATCCTCACATTGAGAATGCTAGAAGGACCCTTCTCTCTGCTTCCAGAGAGGTTGATGGATTCAGAACCTAATAAATGTAAGTGAAAAACTAAGCCTGTCACATAATTCCATTAATTACGTTTTTTGAACAATCCTATGTACTTTTTATAAAATAGAAATTATAGTTTCTGAATTAGATACCCGTATCCTTTGAGTTCTTGAAATCATAGTGCATACATTTACATGGAAAATTAATGATCCATATTATAAATTGGGGGTCAGCAAGCAATGGCCCATGAGCCCACTCTGGCTACTGTCTGTTTTTTAAATAAAGTTTTTATTGAAACACCCTCTTGCCCATTCATTTATACACTGGCTATGTAAGCTCCGGCTTACAAAGCCTAAAGTATTTATATCTGCCCCTTTCAGAAAGACTTGTGCACCTGTTCTTAAAATACCTAGGATTTGCTTTAATCAGATATGATGAGATATGCACACATGGAAAATAATATCATGAAGGAAGTTGTTATACTCACAGTTCCCAAAAAAGCAGGAGACATGGCATGGCACACCATGCAGGACCACATGGGGAAGGACCAAGTGTGGTCAGGAGGCAGAAGGGACTGAGAAGAAAAACATGGACATGAACTTTTATTGTGATTTCCTTGGAAAAGGCAAGGGAGGATAAACAGATTTAGGATTGGCAAGACTGAATAAGTTCAGCAGGCTCTCTGGGGCTTAGAAGTTATCCCCGGTTGTCTTGTACCTTGCCCCCGGTCGCAGAGAACTATTGCTTGCTGGAGTATAGGAACCAGAGAGAAGAGGTGGTTCAGAGTGTGGCCTCTGGATTCATTGGTTTGCATAGAAAAGGCATGCTCCTTTCCTAGGAGTCATTGGCTCTCAGAATTAGCTACTCCTAGTAAGGAGAGTCCCTCCACACTCAGGGATGCCCCAGATGCCAGAGTATCAAGAATACAGAAAACAAGAAAATACAGTTAAAACAGCTCCCCTGGCCTGAATAACATCAGTATGAGTTGGTTTTGTCAATAGTTGCAGAATTCTGTGTGCTTCACTGTGTTTTTATTTAATATCTGTATTTCTCTAGAGTATAACTCTGAGCATGGTCATTTCCATAAAACAATTCATTTATACCTCTCAAAGAAGGATCACTGAGTTCATGTTTAAGGAATCAGTGTGTGTGTGTGTGTGTGTGTGTGTGTGTGTGTGTGTGTGTCTGTGTGTGATTACATATATACATTCATGGAGATGGTGGTGAGCAAGTGTTAGAATTAGGAGCATATGTTTCTCACTATATGAGCTTTAACATAACTTACTTTTAGTTCAAAAGGTTTTTTCTTTTTTTAAGATTTATTTATTTATTTGAGAGAGACAGAGAGAGAGCAGAGGGAGGGGCAGAGGGAGAGGGAGAGAGAATTCTTAAGCAGGTTCCCCACTGAGTGGGGAGCACAACGAGCATCTCAATCCCAGAAGCTGAGATCATGACCAACCCGAAACCAAGAGTTGGACACTCAACCGAATGAGCCACCCATGTGCCCCCAAAATGTTTTTTCATTCAGACCCCAAATAGTTACTATATGGAACTATTTAATAGCATCGTATTATACTATGAGTCACAATGCTCCTAAGGTCCTAATAGCATCTCAATGATTGGCAAAGAGGTACTAAGTGATAAGCCACGAAGGAGTGTGGATGACTGTGCCCAGCAGATTCCCACTATTGAGAGCTGCATCGTGAGTCTGCCCAGTGGACTGTAACACCTTGGGTGTTAAGGAACGTCTGATGCCCATCTCCATCAGGTGCCCAGGGGGTGAAGCAGTTTCTACTTTCCCAGATACAGAAACAGTAGTCTGTATCAAGAAGTGAGACATCAGCGTGGCTTGTGAGATCTGGAGAACATGGCAGAAGGACTCAGAGTCTCCTTCGCTCCTGCTCTCAAGACTGTGGACTGAGTGCAGGAAGCAATGGGGCCATCCCCAGTGGTAGACAAGCCAGGCCCTACATGCTCCAAGTCTCTTCTTTCTCATGGCCAGGGTGGTTTAACTTCTCTTTGCCTTTCCTCAAAATACAAAATAATGAGTCTTCATGGTCTCAGAATCCAACCGAAGGTGAATTAAAACTACTCATTTTAAAATACTCTCTCTGTGGGACTCACCATTCATTTTAATGCCCAGATACTTGAGGCTTCTGGGAATTGACGTTAAATTTAAAACCAACTTACCCTGGGATCAAAAGCCTTCTGTTTTTAGTCTGCTGTAGCAAAATGATTTTGATGACATTTCTGTCCACTGCCCTTGCACTCGGGGAAGTAAGGAGCTCCCATTCCAGATGAAGGCCCGAGCTTGGGCTTTCGGTGAGCACAGGTGGGCAGAGACATGCTTCCGATTGGCATCAGCATGGACACAGAGCCTGATTGGTGGGCAGGCTAATCTGAAATGAAGTGGCAGTCCTCGTGACCCGAGTGGATACATTTAGGAATTGGCCACAGGGCTTAGACAACACCCATTCAGACACCAGTATGAATTTTGTTTTCCTGAGCAAATTAAAAGAGCACTTCTGCCTTGCTAGAAGAATTCTCCAGTATTACGACTATTGGTTGTAAACAGAAAACGTCCCCCCTAACACCGTGATTTTAAGAATTCTTCTATTATGAAGGATGCCTGGGTGGCTCAGTCGATTAAGAATTCTTTTATTATGGTTAACGTTAGCTATGAAGAGCAGGGCTCAAAAAACCAAGTGTCAAGAGAACAAAGACATCTGCTTTTTTGCTGCACGTTGGGATCTCGTGATTAACTCCCTCCCAGGGCAACAGCAGGTAACTCAGAGGAAATCTGCCCTACACGTCTCACCCTTTGGCTGGAAACTCCAGGCAGAATAAGACCAGAGTAGATGGGCTCTTTTCGAGTGCAGGGACAATGTCAGACTGAGACAGAAGAAAAGCAGGGATGCCTGGGTGGCTCAGGTGGTTAAGCGTCTGCCTTCAACTTAGGTCATGATCCCAGAGTGCTGGGGTCTAGCCCCGTATTAGGCTCCCTGCTCAGCGGGGGGTCTGCTTCTCCTTGCGAAGCTCCCCTCTACTCATTCGCTCTCTCTTCCAAATAAATAAAATCTTTATAAAAAGAAGAAGAGAAGCAGATGTGATGGCTTCGTATTTTTTTATTTGGGGCATATTCATCACATGGGATATGTCTATCAGAGTACCTTTAGTACAGTAACCTCTCTTATAATCCAAGCCACATGGGAAAGCCTGAAACAACTGCTTCTTGCTTTAAATGTAAGAATGTCTAAAACAAAGAGCAGTCTGGCTTGTGGCCTTCAGCCGAGCCCAGGGCAGCTCTGCTGAACTGAGTTAGATGTTACTTAAGACCCCAAAACGCAAGACCAGCTATCTTCCGTGAGGCCGCTGTGTACGTGTGCGGTAGCCTTGCAACTCGCCTCTTTCTGAATGGTTTCCTGACTCAGAGTGAGTAAGCACCGTATGCCAGGTGCTGGTAATGTCAGCTCTGCCTCAGGGAGGTCTGCAGGAAGAGTGGCGGGGGTGCGGGTGAATGTGTGCGTGCCTGGGTGTATGTGTGTGCATGTGGACTTGGGTGGGGGCATATGTGTGCGTGCAACATGTGTGCACGTGCATGCCCGCACAGCCACATGGCCCCCGCAACTCCGTTCCTGTGGTCATCCTTCCCCCTCCCCCACCCTTGCAGAAAAGCGACTTTCCCGGGGGATTTCCCACGCCAGCTCGGCCATTGTCTCCTTGGCCCGGTCCCACGTGGCGAGTGAGTGCAACAATGAGCAGTTCCCCCTGGAGATGCCCATCTACACATTCCAGTTGCCAGATCTGAGCGTGTACAGCGAAGACTTCCGGAGCTTCATCGAACGGGACTTGATCGAGCAGGCGACCATGGTGGCTTTGGAGCAGGCAGGTGAGTGGCGGGTCCGGCAGGCCCGTGTGGCCTAGGCTCGGGGAGTGAGACTGGCCTGACGTAGACCAGTAGATCAGCGAGCAAGGGAGAGGCCTGTTGTGGCACCTCTGCAGCCACGCCCTGCTGCAGCCCAGGGCCGGACAGACTAGTAGGGATCCATGACAATGTGGTTCTGAGACCTCTTGGGTTTTCCCTTTGCTCCCAGATCCGGCCTGGCTAGGCCGGCCCCCTCTAAGGAGAACGCTCTGTGGTTTTGCCTTATTTTTCTCCTGTTTCCATCTAACATTCCCATGGGTGTCGAATGAAAGGCAGAAGGACCATGGGCTTTGAGAAGGATAGGAGACTGTCACTTCCTGGGGATAGGAGAAAGTTATGTAACCACCCTGAGTCTGTTTTCCTGCAAAGACGGGAAGACAGGTGGTGGCCCGGCGAAGCTCTTACATCTTGTGTGGCGGCCGTCTCCTGCCCTCCCGGGCTTCCCGGCCTCCTGGTTGAAGAGACACAAACCCTGACTTCACCTTCTCCCTTCTTCTGAGGGTTTCTTCTGACATCCCAATGAGGAAGAGATTTGGGGAGCAAGCCAGGCTTGTCTTCTTTGGCGCTCCTAAGGACAAAACAGTCAGTGCAAAACAAATGTCTAAAACAGATGTAGGTTCTTCCTGAAACAGAGCAAATATCCTATCTTACTCATCACCGTTTTCATTATGTGTCTTTGCAAAACCACATGTTCAGGGACTTCTCGGACATGCATCCAGAAGACTCGATGCCCTTCTTAGGCCCAGCATCCTCTCCCATGGGACCCCGTCTGCTACTGTGGGTTGTCCGTGCACGAGGAGTGTGTCCTCACCCAGCTGGGCTGGGGAGCAAGGCTTTCTGATTCTGACTCTACGGTCAGCAGCTCTTCCCGGCTGCTGTGGGTTGGAGCCTCCATTTCAAAGTCCGGGTATATCGAGGGGCTCCTGTGTGGCCCCTCCCAGGAGAACAGGATGGGGAGCCTCTGACTGAGCATGGCAGAGAGGGTGTGTTCAGTCCTGCAGCCACGAGAAGTGCTCCGTCAGGAAATCAGGCTGGTCTCAGCCCTTCACCAAGACATAGTTGAAAATGCCCAAGCCTTTGGAGTGCTGCAGAAGACTCAAGAGAAGGATCTGTCGTTGGTATGATCTTGATCTTGACAGATGGACCAGTCATTTCCTACCAGTCCTGGTAGCAAAGAGGCAAATGATGAGAGTAGCTGATGGAGAGCACTACTTATAGAAGGTATGGCTTCTCGAAGAAAAGATTCTGGAAATATAAACACTCCAGACACCTTGTTCCTCCACCATCCGGGCTCTGACCAGTGCCTCTCACCCGCAGAAGGGCTGAGAGCAGAGAGCCCATTACTGGGGTCTGTGCAGGTCGCCCTTTGGGTGCAGAGTAGGGGGAGCAGAGATCTGTGGGACAAATAGGAAGCATCCAGAAGTGGACTCTAGGGTGTTCTCCCCAGATGCCAGCTTCTGTGTATACTCAGCCTCCTCCCATTTCTTGTAGAACAATCCAGGAAACATCCTCATCTGCCTGCTCCAAGAAAGAAAGCACAGAATTCACGTAGACATAGGAAGGGGTGGTAGTGTGGGGCCTTATTTGTGCTGTGCAGCCTGGTGATCTGTCCCAGCCACAGGACTCGGGGGAGCCTCACCCATGGCATGCTTGGTTTGAGAACAGGGTCTACAGTCCCAGTAATTCATTGGATCTGATGTTGTGACTGTAGGTGACTTGTTACCTCCGCTGTTTCAGAGCTGTCAAAAGCAACCCAAAGACTAACACCCACAGCCATGCTCTGTCTCAGCTCACGGTCACCAACTGATCAACAATCACAAAACAATTCACCTGGATTAGCAATCATCCTAAACCACTCCCGATGGGGAGACTGGCTCTTTTAAAGATGCTTCTACGTGAATCATTCAGATAAGAGATTTTTTTTTTTAAGATTTTCTTTCTTTATTTATTTATCTGAGAGAGACAGAGCATGAGAGGGGAGAGGTTCAGAGGCGAGAAGCAGACTCCCTGCTGAGCAGGGAGCTGGAAGCTGAGCTCCATCTCAGGAGTCCAAGATCATAACCTGACCTGAAGGTAGTTGCTTAACCCACTGAACCACCCAGGCACCCAAGATAAAAGATTTTTAACAAAGGATTCACTCTTCATAGAGAAGGGGGAAATTGGTAGAAGTTAAGAAAGAAAAGCGTCTCATGAGCTAATGTCTCTCTAATGCTACCCAGCTCGGACTTTATAACCTTAGGTCCTGACAGTGGCTGGTAGCACCCATAACTTTGGCTATTTCCTTTGAAGGTTGAGTCCCAGCAAAGGGTGCAGCGCCCCCACCCTGGCACGATGAATGCCCCCTCCTTGGACCCTGCTATGCTTAGCAAAACCCTATACTTCTTTGTAATGTCTTTTCTGTTATTTCTTCCAGACATTGCATACTCATTTTTATAACATACGTCTTACCTTCTGGATTAGTATCTAAAAAGAGGTACTATTCCACTCCAACCATCCAGGCTTGGAAAGCTTTAAAAAACCCAAACTTAGGGACACCTGGGTGGCTCAGTGGGTTGAGCCGCTGCCTTCGGCTCAGGTCATGATCCCAGGGTCCTGGGATCGAGCCTCACTTCGGGCTCTCTGCTCAGTGGGGAGCCTGCTTCCTCTTCCCTCTCTGCCTGTCTCTTTGCATGCTTGTGATCTCTGTCAAATAAATAAATAAAATATTAAAAAAAAAAAAAAGAACCCAAACTTACTGAGTGAAGATGCTAACTTCACCAACACTGTTTCTGTCACATGCCAAGAGGATGGAGAGAACGGGCAGCAGGGATCCCCACCCAGCGCTGGGAAGGCACCCCATCCACGCTTCAGGAAGCCTTGAGAAGGCTGGCCGGCTGCCCCCCGCTTTGGGAGCATGCTCCTGGAGCAGCGAAAGCCTGCATGCCAGGTCTCTGCCTAGCACAGGGAAACAAGGAACTGAAAAACACTGTAGGCAGAAAGAATAAATGTGTTCATTTCCTCAGCATAGAGCTGACCCCAGCCTGCCATGCATCTGACTTCTCTTGACTTCTTTCCTCAACTCCCAAGCAGGGGTGTAGACTAGATGATCCATTAGGCCCTTTCTGTGCCCGGATTCTGGTGAGGACTCTGGCTCGTGTCAGGTGAGCCCCAGGTGGTCCCCCACCCCAACTGGAGGAGGAGTATGGTCCACTGAGAGGCCGACTTATTCTCTCCCACCCAGGCTGTGCTCCTGTTGCTACCATCAGGCACCACTGTTAATGTCCATGGGGAAGAAGGGGCTCGACCATGAAACAGCGATTTGAGAACGCCGCTCAGTGTTGCCGGTGTAATGTGTAAATTCCTCCTTGTAGTAATTTACTGCTCAGGATAGTTGTGGATAAGCTGCTGATATACATGTGTGCGCATATACTATATTTGTGGGAGAGTGACATAGATGCCCCCAAAACCCCACTTGTTCGAGGCATAGTTCTAGCTGCCTTGGGAAGGAAATATCATCTCTGTCACAGAGTGGCAGGTGGTGGTGGCCCCCCTGGGGCCACCTGGGACTCTACAGGAACTGGGATTTCTGTGGTCCAGAAAATTTGGAATAAATTGACCTTCATTCAGTTAGTTTTGCCCCTGGTCCACCCCAGGGGCTTAGCTCTACTCTCTCAGTGCCTGTTAAGGCATGGGACAGCCCATCTATCTGAGAGGAGCCCCCGTGTTGAGTGGGGTGCCAGTCTTCCCCTTCCACAGAACCCACAATGCCATTCTCCTGGGCTTTAAATCCCTGCAGGGTACAACAGCCCTCCCACACCATAACAGTCTCACAGGCAACAAAAGAACAGGGCTTCAGTGCATACAAGCACTGACCTCTTGAGAGATGAAGGAAAAATGTCTTTCATTCTTTAATGATTACCTGCCATGGAAAATACAAGAAACCATAAATTTCCCCATTGGGTTTTCTTGCTTCATTTATGTGTAAGAAGACTCTGAGATCACGAGTTCTAGGCCTGAGGAGTAACGACCTGTGCCTCGTCCAGAAGCCCGCCACTGTGGGCAAGATGGTGTGTGGTGCTTCAGTGAGGCTGTGAACCCAAAGGGCAGAGGCATGTCTGTGTAATATAGTAGTGACTGCATACCTGAGAAATTGAAGTATAGTCAGAAAATATATAGGGAACCCCTTGGCTTGTGGTGTTGAGTCTCGGCTCCATGGAAGGGTGTAGCTTGAAGCAGATTGGCCAGGGGAATGGTTAAGACGTGCAGATGTTCCCCAGGCTTCTGACTCAGCCCAACCTGACCAAGTTCCGGCCAGCTGGAAGAACTTGGCCAAGTTACTTGACCTTCTTGAGCCTCGCTTTCTTACATTTTAAGTCGAAGATGTGTGAGAGCTGCCAAGCCAAGACCAGTTCATCCAACACAACCCTGTGCTCCCATGAAACAGCCCATCGCAGGTGCTGGGGTCATGACTCTAAACCACGCAGGTGAAATTTCTGCATTTGCAGAGATTAAATTCTAGTGGGGAAGAATGACAATAAAAGGTAGACCATAAACGTGAACTGAGGCGGTGAGGACCGTTGTGGAAGGGGTAGGAAATAAGGTACGGGGTACGGGGATGTGAGGAGACAGGAGGGAGAGTAAGGCAGGTCTCTGGAGGGCAGGGAGGAGGGAGAGATGGAGACTTCCAGCTCTGGTGGTCCCGGCAGGAGGGGCTTGGCCTCAGTCTTGCGCACTACATAAGGAAGGCCAGGCATGAGAGTAGTTCGAAGGGGTGCTGGAGGAGTTGGAAAGGAAGGCAGAAGAATAGTGGCCAGGGGCCCAGGGAACCACTATGAGCCCTGGGACTTAACTGTAGGCCGGATGTACAGTCCTGGGAGGACTTCGAGCAGGGGAGTGACATGTTTGGATCCCCATCTGATATATTCAGGTGCTTTGTTGAGAATGGAGTCTAAGGGGGCAAGAGAAGAAGCAGGAAGAGTAAGGAGGAGGTAGCTGCTTTAGCTCAGGGGAGGGGGTAGCCAGCACCTGGGGGTAGCAGTGGAAGTCACAAGAAGAAGCTAGATATTGAAGGAGGATCTGTGTTGAAGGTGGACCCATGGGATGCGCTGATGGACTGGATGGGGACCATGGCAGAAAGGCTGAGGCAAGCATGAGCCCAAGAATGTTGCCCACCCTTAGTGGGTAGATGACAGTAACAGTACCATGGGGAGATGCAGACCCCTGTGGGGAGGAACAGGCTTGGGGGGGCGATGGCTGGGCCAGGAGGGACAGACTGACTAGGTCAGAGATCCTGGTGAGACCTGTGACACTGCTGTCCAGTTGTACATGAGAGTCTGGAGGTCAGGAGCGGCCCAGGTTAAGGATATGGATTTGAGAGTTAACAGTGTGATAAGAAATCCCTGGGGAGGAGGTGAGCTATCATAGCAGCAAGCTCCCATCGCGCCCCCAGCACAGCTCTGCTCTGTGTTGAATACCAGGTGGATGGCGGGGGTTGGGGGGTGGGTCTGGAGCTGGACAGAAACGCTAGGGAGAGAGACCTAGAGCAACACACTGTAGTCCCGTGGGAGGGACTTGCAGAAGCAGAGGCAAGACCCAGAGAAGAGGGATCAATGACCTTGGGTGTGTGGAGTCACTCCATAAGGGAAGTGATGTTAAAAGGAATCACAGGGTCACGTTCAGGGCACGATGTGCTCGTCTTGCTCCTAGAGACTTATCACGTTTTGTTTTCTTCGTGGGTGATGAGCAAAATGACATCTTATTTTAAACTGTGTGGTAACCATCTGTTACAAAGCTCAAGTTAATTGGTCCCATTATCGTGTATGAATCAGGAACGTTGCTTGGAAAAGGCAGAATGAGTGACTAATCGCTCCTCACCCGTAATACCACCAGCCTCCCTCGATGGAGTGCACCCACCATTTTCTTCTCTGCAGGTGCTCACGTCCTGTGGGTTTTTTTCTATTCACAGTGCAAGTTCCCACGTTTGCATGTCTGTCTCCTGTTCTTAAGTGAAGTTATTGTGTGAGGAAACTGAATGACCATTTTGTCAAAGCTAGAAATAGGAACTTTGTACCATGTTCCCAGTCACACTGCTTGGGCAAAAAACACCTTAATCATGGACATCCCAACCTGGGTCTGGCTGGAGATGTTAGAATAGTGCAGAGCCATTTTTCGGTCTCCAGAGGCTAGAAAGCACTGGCATTTATCATAGCTGGGTCATCTTCCTGGGGTGGTCACATCCGACTGACGGTCCTAGGAATGCTCTCAACTACGTGACAATCTTGACTTTCTGGAAGCCAACTGAAATCAAGCCACTAAGCCTTAGCTTCCATCCCCCTAAGCCACATACTAAATTTTATCATGATTCAGTTACCTTCCAAGTGTGACTAACTATGTGGGCTACAGTGAGATTAAGAAAATGACACATTGCCCAGAAGAAATTTGAATGAAGAGAAGATGCCCCATTTAAGATGGCATTAATTCTCGGACCCAGAAAGGTTACTTCCAGAGATATGTGATTCCTTTTACATTTTCTAGATGTGCAAGATTCCTTCTAGAGGAAAGATGACTTCTGGCTGTAGCTGGTGAATTTACACCCCTAAGGCTCCTTTTCTGGGGTCAGAGTCCAGGAATGCCCCACGAAGAGGTGGAAGGCAGCCTCCCCTCCCCCAGAGGGCAAAGCACAGGTTCTGCTTTATTGAGCATGCTTTCAGGATGTGCCCTATTTGAGGTAGATGAGAAATTCATGGAAGGAATCACTATTGAAATTATCTGGCACAATGAGATATCTAACACACGTGCTGGGGTCCAAAGCATCCTCTGCCTGGCCTAGCAGCAACGTTAGTGACCCATCCTCTGACTTATTTTCCAGCAAATGAACATGGTGGCATATAGGAAGACAAGAAGATAAGAACAAGAATCTGGGCAAGGACGTTATCTAAATTGCATTAAAAAAAACACCTTTCAGGGGCACCTGGGTGGCTCAGGGGGTTAAAGCCTCTGCCTTCGGCTCAGGTCATGATCTCAGGGTCCTGGGATCGAGCCCCACATTGGGCTCTGCTCAGAAGGGAGCCTTCTTCCCTCTCTCTCTCTCTGCCTGCCTCTCTGCCTACTTGTAATCTCAGTCTGTCAAATAAATAAAATCTTTAAAAAAAATAAACTACCTTATCAGGTAGCATTCTCACCCCCTGAAAGGTCAGGTGCTTTCCCTGTTCTATGTAAGGCCTCAGGTTGCTGAGAATGTTGGAAAGCTTTTAATAACTGGGGTAGATGGCATTATTTACGCTGGATTCATCACGTGAACAGGACAAAAAAGAGAAGAAATCTATCTTTTGGAGTCTCTAGAGGATGAGAATATAATCTTACCAAAGGGGCTTCTAAAAGCTATGGAGCTTGTCCCCCCCACCTCTGGGCAGGGTGCCTTCACCTGGCCTACAGTGACATGCCACTGGTTCCCTCAGGATCTGAAGGTCATGCTTTCTCTAGGTCAGTCTGCTCCTTCTCCGCCCCACACCTCCAGGGTCAATCCAGTGGGTGTTCAACCCCTCTGTGCCCCAGGGCTCCCCAGGGAGGAGGTGTGGGCCTGCCCTCCAGGGCTCACAGGCCAGAGAGCAGACAGCTGCGAGGCTGTGAGAGAGAACCCGAATGACATGGGTGGTTTGCGATGCAATGCATACGGTGACCTGAAGGTGACCTCAAGACAAGGCTTAAGCATGCCTGGGGCAGGGGTGGGGGGTGGAGGGGGTGGGGCAGAGGTGGTCCCTGTGCTGGGGACCAAGGTCTCCAGGACCAAGTGGCAGTGACCAGAAGTTGGGACAAGGGCAGCAGGGAACATATGAACAGCAAGCCTGCTCATGCTGGTTGCCAAGAGGCTGTGTGTCTTGAAGAAGGAGAGAAGGTGGAGAAGTGTCCCTGAGAGCAAGGACATGCCAGGCCCCTGGAAGTGAGAGTTATAAGAGGAAAGGGTTCCTAGAGAAAGCAGCACACCTCCACCTGTCTACCAGTTTCCCCCAGTTTTCTAGACATCTTAAAGAAGTGCCAAAGTGGAATTGAGCTAAAGGGACTTTTTTGGCCACGCGTGTTAATATCTGTTCATGCTTCAGGCTTCTTGAGACTAAGAAACTGTTAGGCAGTGTGAAGTGGGTGGACAGGGTGAAGATCGAGCCCTGCCATGTCCTGTCCAGGATGGGTCTCTGGCAAGCTGCACCCCATCTTCCTGCCCTGTCCTAGGTGTGCACACACTCCCAGTCCTGGGCCAAGGCGGTCTCTGCTTTCTTTGTGACTGAAGGTGTTTGTTCATGCATGGTCGGTCCCCTTAGCATGGTGTGCTCAAGAACAAACAGGTGTGTCCTAGACACTAGACACCATCCCAGGATGGGAATAAGAAACAAATAGACACAATTCCTTTCCAAATGTCCTCTGGCTGAAGGATGCTATATCCATTTTCTGTTGCTGCATAACAAAGTACCACAGGTTTAACAGCTATAAATTTGTTGTCCGGAAGTTTCCGTGGATCAGAAGTATGTACCTATTAGCTGGGTCTTCAGCCCAGAGCCCCTCAAGTCTGAAATCCAGTTGTCAGGGGCTGTCTTCAAATGGAGGCCCAACTAGGGAAAGATCTACTTCTGAACACCTCCTGGAGCTATTGTCCGAATTCAGTACTTTGTGAGGGCACCTGGGTGACTGTTGATTTAGGCTCATGGTCGTGATCTCATTGTGGGGTAGAGCACTTTGTCCAGCTCTGCTCAGTGAGGAGTCTGCTTGCTTGAGAATCTCTCTCTGCCCCTCCCCCACCTCTCTAAAATAAATATATAAAATCTTAAAAAAAAAAAAAAAAAGAATTCAGTTCTTTGCAGCTAAGTTCCAGCTTGCTTGATAGCTCTTGGTAGGGGAAGTTTGTGGCAAATAGAAAAGGCTCTAAAGACCTAGGCTTTTGTCACATGGCCCTCTTTACAACATGTCAGATTACTTCTTCAAGACTAGCAAGAGGATCTGATTCTTCTCTCTTCTCCCTCTACCCTTTTCTGCCTTCCTCCCTCCTCCCCTCTCCTCTTTTCTTGTCTCTCCTGTCTATGACTTCCTGCTTCTCTGACCACCAAACTCTTTGTTAAGGTGGTCACCTGATTAGCTTGGGCCCACCAGACTACTCTCCCTTTCAGGTCAATTGTTAAGTCAACTAATTACCTCTACAAAACCCTTATATTGCCAGGAAAGGTAACCCAACCATGAGGGTGTCATCCCACCCACACTCAAGGGAAGGGGATTCCTCCCCCTCCCAGAAGTGGGTGTCTTGGGGTCACCTTAGAAGTCTGCTTACCACAGATGCAATGTTGTTATTTGCATTTTGACAATTCCCCTGTGCTTAAAGTTCCAGAATGGGAGTTTAAATCATGTAGAATATATTATGGTCAAAGGAATTTTCCCAACTTCCCCATGTGTCTTTATTAGCCACTTCACTTGGATCAATAGTCTATATGGGTTGAATCCCACTCTTGACAGTTTCAGATCAAAAACAGCATGTTTTGGGGGCGCCTGGGTGGCTCAGTGGGTTAAGCCGCTGCCTTCGGCTCAGGTCATGATCTCGGGGTCCTGGGATCGAGTCCCACATCGGGCTCTCTGCTCAGAGGGAGCCTGCTTCCCTCTCTCTCTCTCTGCCTGCCTCTCTGACTACTTGTGATTTCTCTCTGTCAAATGGATAAATAAAATCTTAAAAAAAAAAAAAAACAGCATGTTTTTGAGTCCTCTGAGGAAACTGGGCCTTCTTACTGGGCTCTCTTGAAAGATATGGTCATTGAGTAGGGTGGGGTAAGTGCTAAGATACTGTGCTTTTAATCACTACTGGGTATTTACCTCAAAGATACAAATGTAGTGATCTGAAAGGGCACATGCACCCAAAAGTTTATAGCAGCAATGTTCACAATAGCCAAAAATGGAAAGGGCCTATATGGCCATCAACAGATGAATGGATAAAGAAGATGTGAGATATATATATATATATATATATATACACATACATACATATATACAATGGAATACTATGCAGCCATCAAAAGAAACAAAATCTTGCCATTTGCAATGACGTGGATGGAACTAGAGGGTATTATGCTGAGCAAAATAAGTCAATCAGAGAAAGACAATTATCATATGATCTCTCTGATATGAGGAATTTGAGAGGCCAGGGCTGGGGGTCGAGGGTTGGGGGTAGGGAGGAAAAAAAATGAAACAAGATGAGACCAGGAAGGGAGACAAACCATAAGAGACCCTTAATCTCAGGAAACAAACTGAGGATTGCTGGGGAGTAAGGGAGTAGGGATAGGGTGGTTGGATTATGGACATTGGGAAGGGTATGTGCTATGGTGAGTTCTATGAAATGTGTAAGCCTAATGATTTACAGACCTGTACCCCTAGGGGGGGAAAAAAAAGATACAGTAATAAAATTTTTTTTTTAAATTAAGGCCAGAATGGGGGGGGGGGTGGTTCCTGTTATTGTCCCAAGGAAATGCGGTAGACTGGGATCAGAGAAAATTGTCACAAGAGGATAAGTGCATTTAGAAAACAGACTATTTTCAGCCTTGTCTGAGCTGAATTGTGAATTGAAATAATTGTTGTGGCCACATCCTAATTCTGTGGATGAAGAAGAGCATCTGATGATGGGGGTGAGAACTGAGATCTTTCTCATTGGACCCTTAAATAAACCCTGTTTATCATTTTTAAAAAAAAGATACTATGCTTTTAATAATAATAGCCATCATGTATTTGCATAGCATCTACTATGTGCTAAGTACAGTATTAGTATTAATGACCTTCACATTTCCCATCAGCTGTTCATATTATTTCCACTTTACTGGTAAGGAAGGGGAGACTCAAAGAAGCACCTCCACTCACCTGTGGGCACCCAGCCTGTAAAATGGCAGAGCCATCAGGACCCGGCTCTTGGTGCCACCCACTCTGGCCTAACAGGACACCTCCTCAGTTTTTCTTAGAACCTTGCAAACTGTAACCTTTTCCCTCAGGCTATTTTCGGCTGAGTTTTCCATTCCACGTAATAATTGCATGATTTCTTTCTTGCTATTTTCAATGACATGAATGGAGCTTGAGTCTATTATGCTATGTGAAATAAGTCAGTCAGAGAAAGAGAAATACCATATGATTTCACTCATATGTGGAATTTAAGAAACAAAACAGATGAACAGAGAGGAAGGGGGGAAAAAGTAGAAGGGAAGCAAACCATTAAAGACTCCTAATGATAGAGAACAAACAGGGTTGAGAGAGGGAAGTGGGCACTTGTTGTGTGAAGCTCTGGGTGTTAGATGAAATTAACAATACACTACATGTTAACTAACTAGAATTGAAAATTTTTTGAAAAGAAAAAAATAATAATTGCATGATTTCTTGACTTTCTTAAAAGTGCAAATCACCAATACCAGAGAAAATCTCCAAGGGACTGCTCTCTGAGAGGCCAAAGATGAAGTAAGCAGCAAAGTCACTTAGTCATAGAAGGACATATTGATGATGGCATTGAGCAGAAACATCGGACAAGGAGGCAAAATGAAGGAGTCTCCCAAGATTACCACAGTCCCCAATCCTTGCATCAAACACTCCCATTCTGACATATGGTAACTCATTCTAGAGTCTCATAGTATGTAGGGATCAATGAAGCTCATGTGATATATCTAGTGAGCAGATCTCATACAATGAAAAAATACCTATTGTCACTATTGTATAGTCACTGTTCTCATTTTTATTTGCATATGAGGAAAAAGAAAGCACCAAAAGGGATTCCATTTGGTCATCCAGATATTAGAAGTAAAAAGAAAGTAAGGGAGGTGTCAAAGGAATGGTTAGAAAATAGAACTTTTATGATTTAAAAAGTGATAAAATAAAATAGATGGTGGCTAGATCTATAAAACACCCATCTATCAATAACTCTGTGTAGAAATAGGAAAAATGTGATGTTGAAGTACATTTTAGTGACAGTGTGTATTAGTGGTTTTATGACTCAGTCTTATTTTTATAAACATTATAGTCTTATGTTTATTGAAGTTGCCTCTTCAATATTTCAGAAGCACTCTTGCATTTCATGGGGAAAATAATGTGGAATGGAAATATTTGCAAATTGGGATTCTCCAAGGGTCTTTCATCCGGCAAGCACCTGCTCTCAGGAATCTCACCCCTTGGACCTTTTTATTTTGCCTTCAAAATATCTTCTCCAGTGCCAGTGGCTTCCAGCTGTCTCTCTCTTGTGATGGTCTCCAGAGCTAGGCTCAACACCCATTCATTTTTTTTTTTTAAGATTTATTTATTTACTTACTTGACAGATAGAGATCACAAGTAGACAGAGAGGCAGGCAGAGAGAGAGGGGAAGCAGGCTCCACACTGATGCAGGGCTCGATCCCAAAACCCTGAGATCATGACCTGAGCTGAAGACAGAGGTTTAACCCACTGAGCCACCCAGGCACCCCACCCCTTCATTTTTTTAAACTCCTTATTGAAACAGAGCACACATACAGAAAAGTGTGAAAACATTTAAGTTGCAGAACCAGACACATTCTACAAAGGGTTCCTGTCAAGAAATTCAGATAAAGAAAATAGATTTCTAACAGCATAGATTTATTTGGCCTCTATGTGAACTGTATATAAGTGGAATCATGAAAAGGTTGAGTTCTGGATTCTTTCACTTACTATTAAGCCTGTGAGATTCATTCATATTATTAAGTGTAATTATAGTTGATTCTATCACTATTTGGTTTTGCAGTGGATGCATATACTACAAATTATTTATCCATTATATTGTTAATGGACTTTTGGTTTCTTAGACCAGGCTGCCATAACGAAATACCAGAAACTAGGTGGCTTTAAAAAACAGAAATTTGGGGCGCCTGCGTGGCTCAGTGGGTTAAGCCTCTGCCTTCAGCTCAGGTCATGCTCTCAGGGTCCTGGGATTGAGCCCCACATTGGGCTCTTTGCTCAGCAGGGGGCAGGCCCCCTCCCCCTCTGCCTGCCTCTCTGCCTAGTTGTGATCTCTCTCTCTCTCTCCCCCCCACATCAAATAAATAAATAATTTAAAAAATAAAAAACAAATTTATTTTCTCAAAATTCTAGAGGTCTCAGCTCAAGCTGCCAGCCAATTTAGTTTTCAGGGGGGACTCTCTGGCTTGTGAACAGCTACCATCTAGCTGTGTCCTGATGTGATTTTTCCTCAATACATACATGCAGAGACAGAGAGAACAGCTCTCTGGTGTCTCTTATAAATATGTTAATCCTTTCAGAACAGGGCCACAAACATATGACTTCATTTAACCTTCATTACTTTCTCACAAGCCCTATCTCCAAATACTACTAAGGATTAGGGTTTCAACATATGAATTTGGCGGGAGATGCAAACAGTGGTTGTCTTCAGTATCTAATTATAAACAGTAGTGCTATGAAATTCTTACACTTTTTTTTTTTTTTTTGGTGAACACATGTATATATTTCTTCAGATATGTACCTAGGAGTAGTATTGCTGGATCATGGGATTTTACACATGTTTGGCTTTAAAACAGTTTTCAGTGGATATACCAATTTACTCTTCTGTCTAGAGTTCTGGTTGCTCCACATTATTTGTCTTCTCCTTTAGTCATTGATGTTAATGCTCATTAGGTTTGAATGTCTACAGGATCTGTGATGATTCCTCCTTTTTCATTTCAAATGTTGAAACTCAACTTCCTTTTATTTTCATTAATGTTGTTAGAAATTTCCAAATTGTACTAATCTATTCAAAGACTCTTTTTGGCCTCTTTTGGCTTTTTTACTGCACATTTATTTCCTGTTTCATCTCTGTTATTTATTTTTTTCTTTCATCTTCTTCCTTTGGGTTAGATATGCTACCCTTTCTTCTGGCTTCATTAGATGGAAGCTTATGCCAATACATTTTCTTTGGCAGTGTGCTATATAATTTAATACATCTCTAAAGCCATAGTGTTTCTCTATGCAGTGTTTTAGCTGGATATTACAATTTTTGATAGGTTGTTCTTTATCATTCAATTTAAAACATTTTCTAATTTCTCTTGCAGTTTTTTTCTTTGATTCATATATTATTTAGAAGTATATTGCTTAAATAAGGGGTTGTTTTAGTGGGGGTTTTTTTTCCAACCTTACTTCTTCTATAGTCAAAGAGAATTATTTCAGACATTGTGAATCATTTCAGACATTTAGATTTTGTTGAAACTTGCTTTATGAACCAGCATATGATGAAGTTTAGAAAATAATCTCTATGTACTTGAAAAAATTCGAATTCTGCCCTTCTCAGATATAGTGTTTTATATGTGTTAATTTTTTAAAGATTTTTATTTATTTATTTACTTGAGACATAGAGAGAGACAAAGTAAGAGAGTAGGAGCAGCGGGGAAGAGCAAAGGGAGAGGGATAAGCAGACTCCATGCTAAGCACTGAGCTTGGGGACCCTGAGATCATGACCTGAGCTGAAACCAAGAATTAGATGCTTAACCAACTGAGCAGCCCAGGAACCCCTTATATGTGTTAATTATATCAATTTTGTTTATTTTGTTGTTCAGATCTTCTCTATCTTTAACTGAGCTTTTGTCCATTTGTTCTACCAGCTACTAAAAGAGGTGTATTAAAGATTCCCCTGTGATCATGGGTTTCTCTATGTCTCCTTCAATTTTATCAACTTTTGTTTTATATACATTGAAACTGTTATTAGGTACATACAGATTTAGACTTGTTATTCCATGCTAGTATGATAGGGTTTTAGTTTTGTTTTAATGTGCAGATCAGATAGCAAAGAATTGTCTACTTTGGTTGGTCTGAAAATGCTATTATTTCCCATTCGTATCTGAGGGGTATTTCTAGGCTTCGCCGATCATGTAAGGTCTCTATCACATATTTATTCTCTCCCGCCTCATCTACCCACACGTACTCTTCCCTCCTTCCCTCCCTCTCTCACTCTCTCTCTCTCTCTCTCTCTCTCTCTCACACACACACACACACACACACACACACACACACACGATTTTAAATACATAAAAGTCATTCTTCGTTTTTAGGCCATACAAAAATAAACCGCTAGCCAGACTTGACCTACAGGCCAAAATTTACTGACTCCTGCTCTGTGCTACTGTCTTCTACTTTGGGTTTATTTACTGTTTCTTTCCTAACTTCTTGAAATGAATGCTTAAGTCATTAATTCTTAATCTTTCTTCTTTTTTCTCTTATAAGCATTTACAGTTATTAATTTTTTTCAGATTACTATTTTAGCCACATTCCATGAGTTTTGAAATGTAGCAATTATTGTTACAGTACAGTTCAAAAACATTCTGATTTTGATTTTGATTTATTCTTTGACCCATAGCTTACTGGAGGTGTTTTTTTATTTCTAAATATATGGGGAGTACATTAAATATTTCTAGTTACTTTCGTATTACTGATTTCTACCTTAATTTCTTTGTAGTCAGAAACCATGATCTATATGACTTGAAATTTGTTGAAACTTTGTTGAGACTTTTTGCTTTATGGACCACAATATGATCTTTTTGTCTTTTTAATGTTCCATGTCTGCTTGAAAATAACATAGTCTTGTATTGTGGGCTGCACTGTTTTATATACATACATTTGGTCACTTGTTATGTTTTTCAAGTCTATATATTTACTTTTTACTGGATCTCTTAATTACTGAGAGATGCATGAGAATTTCCCATTGTGATTATGCATTTATTCATATCTCTTCTTATTGTTATGGATTTTTAAATCAAGTAAAGTTTGTGTTATTAGATACAGCAACTAAAGTTATGCCTTCTTCATGAACAGAGGTGCTAAACATTATAAGGGAGCTTTTTTTTTAATTTTTAATTTTTTAAAAATATTTTATAAACATATAATGTATTTTTATCCCCAGGGGTACAGGTCTGTGAATCACCAGGTTTACACACTTCACAGCACTCACCATAGCACATACCCTCCCCAATGTCCATAACCCTAGCCCCCTTTCCCAAACCCCCTCCCCCCAGCAACCCTCAGTTTGTTTTGTGAGATTAAGAGTCACTTATGGGACTTATGGGACTCTTAATCTCACAAAACAAACTGAGGGTTGCTGGGGGGAGGGGGGTTGGGAGAAGGGGGTGGGATTATGGACATTGGGGAGGGTATGTGCTTTGGTGAGTGCTCTGAAGTGTGTAAACCTGGTGATTCACAGACCTGTACCCCTGGGGATAAAAATATATGTTTATAAAAAATTAAAAATTAAAAAAAAAAGAGTCACTTATGGTTTGTCTCCCTTCAAATCCCATCTTGTTTCATTCATTCTTCTCCTACCCCTTTAACCCCCCATGTTGCATCTGAAGGGAGCTTATTTAAATCTAATAATGTTTTCTTGCCTTTTAGTTTGTTTTATCTGTTACCCTAACTTTCTTTAGGTTAAAATTGACCTGATGCACTATTTGCTGTACTTTTACTTTTAGTACTTTTTTATTCCCATGTTTTAGATATATCTTTTATAAATAGCATGTAGTCGATTCTTAAAATCACTTTAACAACTTTTGTCTTTAACCTGTGCATTTATTTTTAATGTAACCACTCTTTGTCCCTGTTCTATGTGGGTTTTTTTCCTCTCCTTATAAGCCCTCTTTTTGTTGCATGGAATATTTTTTAATCACTTCATTCTTTTCCGTTTTTTAATTATTGAGAGGTTACCCTAATTCATATAACATACATACGAATCACACCTCACATTCATCAGCATCTTTTTTTTTTTGAAATTTTAAAAACCATTTGCAATAATATTCAAAAAAACAAATGCCAGGTATAAATCTAACCACAGATGAATAGGATCTAAATCTAGAAAACTAGATAGTACCAAAGATTCATCAGCATCTTAACCTATACCCAGAAAAAAAAGGGATCTTAGACTAGTTTAATGTTATTCATAGCCCCCTTTCCCTGACTTATGTTATTGTCATTTATTTTAATTCTATACTTTTAATCTCATCAGACATTATTTTATACAGTGTTAATTTAGACTTACCCATATATTTACGATTTTTGTTTCTCTTCATTTCTTCTTGTGTATTAGCTCTTCTTTCTGTTTGAAGTTCATCCTTTAGAATTTCCTTGGGTGACTGTCTGCTGGTTTTACTTTCTCCACTTTTATGAGTCTTAAAATGTTTTTGTTTTGCCCCCATTTTTGAACAACATTTTTGCTGCACAGAAGTTGCCAGTTATTTTCATGCAGCACATTGAAGGTGTTATTGCATTGGCTTGTTTTCCATTGTTTCTTTTGAAACATCAGCTGTTGGTCTGCTACTCTTTTGAAGATAACTTATATTCTACTTTAAGATATTTTTGCTGTTTTATATTCTGCAGTTTCACTAGGTTATGTCAAGGAATGAACTGATTTCATTTTTCTTGCTTGGGAAGTCTTAAACTTATTAAATCTGTGAATTTATTTCTGTATATTTCTTCTGAAAAATTCCTCAGTCAGGATCTCTTCAGTATTGCCTCTGATTTCAGTTTGACAGTGTCAGAGCTTTTCAATCTATTCATGTCTCCTAGCCTATCTTTCACATTCTTTCTTTTCTCCCCTCTTAGTTGCATTCTAGATAATTTATTCTGATTTATCTTCCCATATATATTTTTTCCGCAACATTGTCTAATTTGATATAAAACTGATTGTGGTTTTTTATTTCTCTTATCCCCTTTCATTTTTAAGTCCTATTTTTGTTTTCCAAATCTGTCTCTTATTCTTTGGAAATGTTTGTCTCATTCTTTTATATCTTTTCAACATCTTAAGCATATTTGTAGTCTCTAGCTGACCGTTTTTAGCTGCAAGGCCATAGGTATCTATGATTTTGTGTCAATAAGCCTTACTCATGATCGGTGATTTCCGGTTGGACTTGTAATTTGGGGATGTGAGCAGGATATTATCTGTGGAATCTTGTGGTCTGAGTTGAGGGTGTTCTCAACTATTTTGAGTATGATATATTTGTTTGTTTCTTCGTTTATGCCAGACTCCCAAAGGAAATTACTATCCTATAACCAACCTTTATGTTAATCTCTTTGCTTAGGCATTACAAGTCACAAATCAGTTTTAGCTCAAATCTGAGCTAAGTCAATAATTACAACATGGCTGGAAGAAGTTGGTTTTGT
Source organism: Mustela erminea (assembly GCF_009829155.1). NCBI lineage: Eukaryota > Metazoa > Chordata > Mammalia > Carnivora > Mustelidae > Mustela > Mustela erminea. The sequence continues at coordinate 22,582,875 of NC_045618.1, read as the reverse complement.
TTTGTTTTTTATTTCTCTGCTAAACCCAGTCTAGAAGAGACACATTTCCCTCCCAGCTTCATTTGCCAGGGATAACATTATTTCTAATCCTTGCACTTAGGAGGTAGTTTCTGAGGGTCCTAACTTCATGTGGGGTGAGGGTTCCCTGGTTCCAATTCCCCACCTCACAAGATTCTCAAAGCCTTTTTTCAGATTCTTGTGAAGTGATAAAACAGGCAAAATGTCTCCACCTACAGGAGACACAGGGTTAGTGCATATTTCTAATTTCCTTACAAATTTATTTTTGGTCACTGGGGATTTACCACACTTTATTTCAGAGTTATATGTATACATTTCAAAGGAGTGTTGAGAAGGAGGATTACTTTCTCTGATTCCTTTTTCTCTTTAAATCTGTCTCTCCCCCTTGTCTCAGAGAGAGGGGCTGCTTTTCCAGTGACTGAGGACAAAGCCTTCAGCTCCCACGGTCCTTGCCATTCTACACACATGCACATAAGATCTTATTTCTAATTGGATTTTCTAAGTATGGTAAAGAAATTTGGAATAATTAAATAGAGAATAACAAACAAAAATAAAAATAATCAGGAAGTTGTAGGGATATAAGAAAGAGTTCAGTGTTCCTGAAGAGTCATTTTATTCCATCTTTTGGACTTGCTACCTGTAAGGCCAGCTTGGTTCCTCCTCTTTTCTTATATTCCTAATGTGATTCCTTTTCCTTTAGACTTACTCAATTTTTTTTTTCATTAAAAAGCCTCTTTCTCCTAATACTATAAGCTAAAGAGTGAATGTTTGTAGATACCGACTTGATTCAAAGATATAATTTGCATTTCTGAGGACTTCTAAGTGAGGCTTCTCAAACCATCTGTACTGAAAGACCACTTTTTTAAAATACTCAGTTCACTCTGAGCCAATACTGATGTGGTTTGAGGTGGGGTTCAGGAGCCAATGTCCAAGAAAGAATTCTTGAGATGTTTTTGGTGCAAAAAAGGGTGTTTTTATTATAGGAGGGAGACAGTATGGGTGGGCAGAACGAGCCACCCTGGGGTTGTGAGAAGTAACTGATTATATAAGATTTTGGATCCTCTAGAGGGGAGGGTGATGTTAGGACTCCAGGAAATTTGAGTCTATAGGAGATTCTGGAGATTGTTTTTTTCTTGTAAATCATAAAGACAGTTGCAAACTGCTGACACTCAGATCCGGGAGGACTGTGATCTCTGTCGGTTAACCGTTTGTTTTTCCCTTTCCTTTGTTCTTGGGCAGTCTGGAGTGCCTGAGGAATGTCACAGATCTCCCACCTGGGCTGGGGAGGGGGTGGGGGGCTTCACCTTCAGCCTGCCTTTTGCTGCTCACTTCTATAAATTCAATAAAAGTATTGCAGAAAAGCCCATTACTGTATAAGTTCCTCTCTTCCTGTACTCACCTCATTGTGCCCCATTTGACCTCACTGAGCAGCACTGGGCAGTCTGAGTGGAAAGAGCCCTCTCCTTAGCCCTCTCCTCCAGGAGTGCAAAAGCAGCTATGCTTACCCCCAAAAGGGCCTCAGTATGCAAAGGTACTTTTCAATCCAAAGGGTGTGGTTCATTTTTTCACTTATTAGTTTATGCATAAATACCTTCCTTGCTTTAACCCAGGGTTTTGAACCTGTTTTGACAAAAACACATATACGGTACTTTCCTTATGCCAAGCCCTGTTTCAAGTGTTTCCCAAATAGAGAATTACATATTGCTCATAAAAGTTCTACTAGATCAATACTATTATTATCCGCAATTTTCAAGAGGGGACTGAGACATTAGAATGGCAAAGTAACTTGTCCAAGGTCCTACTGCTAAGAAGTAGTGGAACTGAGATTTGAGCTCAGAAAATCTAGTTCCAAGGTCCCTCTGCTTAAACACTCTGCTGGCTACCTCTCTGAGCCTCAACTGTCCTTCTCTGGCCTCAGATCTGCAAAAGTAGGTTTTCCAAAGCCTGCTTTATGGGTGAATAATTCATTTTGTCCCCATTGTCAATGTGAAACAATCGGTCATTATTGCACATAGCTCTAAACCGAAAAGGATGAGTAGGTCTTCTGTTTCTAACAATTGATTAGCATGTCTGCCCTGAAAAGGATGGTGATTTATTAATGCTGTCTGCATGGGTGCAAAAGGGAATCGACCTGAGACACATCAGAGAAATCGCCTGTAAGCTTCTGGGCTTGGTGCCTCTGAAAATTTTGAAAATTATAACCAAACTGTAAAAATTCCAACTCGTCTATTGAGGAATAATCTGGTGGAACTAGTAACTGCACCACTTAGATTCCCCCAAAGTGTGTTTAACTGAATTCAACTCAATTTTTTTAAAAACTAAATCAAGACAAATGAGTTAATTTACATAGATACTGTCTTTGGCACCAGAATAGAGCATCCCCATTTACAAGGGTAAAACTGAAACAAATCCACAGGGCATTCGTTTTATTTTGAAGATTTTTAAACCTACAGGAAAATATTCCTTGCAACAAGAGTCAGCAGTTTTCAGAGTTAGGTCGCATTTACTTTATCTCTTATTTTATATAAACATAACCTTTTTCTGAACCATTTGAATGTGTATTGCAAGTGTGTATCTGAAAATTATCCTATGAAATCAAAACATTGCCACTTCTAACAAAAATAACATTTACTTAATATGCTAACTAATATAGGGCCCATATTCACGTTTTCCCAATTAGCCCGCAATTTTTTTCATCTCAGAACCCAAAGTTTCTGCATTTCATTTGGTTATATCGCATTTTTTCATTCCCCCTATCTTTTCTTTCGCTTTTCAAGGGTCCCAGCCAATATATTATCTCATATCCAATTCTTAAATGACCCAATGGGATTCATTCACCACTACCTCTCCCTAGGGGCCATATGACTCTGGCTTATTCCCCCAGTTCCTGGAAGAGTGGCTGGAACAAGGGGAGGTCCGAGCAGTGAACTGTCTGGTCTGGGTGCTCTGTGGGGAAAGAAAGGGGATGAGCCTGTTCTGCCGGAACACTGGCACTGCCTATGAGTGATGCTGGGTGGGGGAAGACGGAAGCACGGGGGGGGCGGGGGGGGCGAAACGAAGGGAGAGGGAGGAAGGAATATGAAAAAGAAGGAAATAAAATGGTTTTGATGTGGAAACCAGGAGCAGAGGAAGAAGCCTCATGCAGGACACACATTTTCAACCTTGAATTTACCAGTTTTTATGCTCTATAACACAGAGGTCACCAAATTCCTGTTGTGGTGCTGCTAGTGAGGGAAGAATGAGAATGAACACTGGGGAAACGACCTTAACTTGATCCTTAGATTTTTCCTCTTAAAACATCAAAAGGAACAAGCTGAAGCAGATATGACAGGGTTTGCAGGGGTCTGGTTCTGTGTGGTGGGTGTACTGCCCTCAGCCCTTTTCAAAATTTTCACAGTAAAAGTAGAATGAGAGAAACAAGTGAGAGCAGAAAAGGGAGAATGAACAACCCTTGTTTCTCTAAGGCAGCACAGTAGAAAGACTGGGTCTATGACTTCAGCTCCACTACTTTGGGAAGACTATATTTTTTGAAATCATACCAGCTCACAGAAGTTAAAACCAGCTTGCCAACAAACTCAACCAAATCCAACTTAATTAGAACAGCTTTGCTCAGGATGGGATTTTGGCCTCCATTGCCCTCCCTGAGCAATGGCGCCTTTAAGATTCAGTGCACCATGGCTTGTTCCTTGACTCTCTGAGCCTGTTTCCTTGACTGTAAATCGGGACTGTGCACCCCCCTCCCCTGCACAGGACTGAGGGATTCATGGTCAGCCCTGCAGCGAGCAGGAGACACTAACCCAGCCAGAAGGACCATTGACTGTGAAGTCGATGTGAAGAACAGGAAGTCTGGGGACAGGGACGCTTATGGCAGGATTGAAAGCTCCCTGTGTCTTCAAGGACAGGTACACACAGCAGATCAGTGCTGCCTCCCTTCAGGGTGCCATATGGCTAGAGATGCATCTGGGGACACGTCCCCACATATCATCTAGGGAAACAAGGGAGAGACCCTGTCTATGTCCCTTCTGAAGGATGAACAACACTTTCCCAGTAGCTGTCCTGTGGGCCAAGGGGCTGTATGTGATCACACCAACACTGGTCCCTGGCAAAAAGCATGGAATGCAGGGAAGGAATCTTGTCACAGCAGGGTTCTGGGAGCAAGGATGGGAGGGGAAAGCTATTAGATGGGCAAACCACAGGGTCTGTGCATTAATGCAGATCACCTCCTCATTAGCATATTCCCACCATCCTTCCCCTGTTTCTCCATTAATATGGTACCCCCTGGCTCTTGGGAGGGGCCACTACCAGCTTGGAACACGTTGGAGAATGAATGGGGCCATGCCACTTTAACATTAAATGAGCTGGGCTTTCAGGGGTTAAAGTCCATTATGCTGTGTAACCAAAAATTGTAATTTTTCTTCTACTTTGTGGCAACCCAGTTTTAATATCTCCCAGCCTGGATGTTTTTTAAAAGGTCTTGGAAAAAGTCAGGTGAGACGGGTTGCTATTTCACAACCTAGGAAAAAAAAAAAAGAAGATACCCAGTGATGGCATATTATTTCCAGTTACGTCTCTGACCAGTGATCCAGTGGCACAGTCAATTAAGGCCCTTAATTGCCTTTCTCATTTAGCTTTAAAAAGGTGACTCGAAAGTGGTCAGAATACCCCAATTTGTTAGCATAAGCATTAGCATCATCAATAATAGAGGCTCGTCCATTTAATTTTGCAGTGTTAATTTCAATACATGTTTTCATTTAGAATTAAGGGTACAATTATTTTGTATTAATAAGATCACTTATGATTAAAATGCAGTTACTAAATCTTCGCCAAAAGCACTGTAGAGCAGATCAGTATCCCGTTCAAACACATTACTGTCACAGTTTATTATTTTAAGTTTTGCTATTGAGGTAATCCCTTAGGCAGTAATTCTCTAAATCTGAACTAAATGTACCTTTGAGGGCCTTAACTTCCCGCATTATTGTAGTTCTTGTCCATATTTCGTTACTGATTACTGAAAGCAGTAACACCCTTTGTTAAAATTAATTCTTAATAACAACAAGTGGTTTGTTGGAATGTAAATAATGCAACACCCCTCTGACTATTCGAATCCTATTAGTATAATTCTCTCTCTTAAAAAATTATTTTTCAATTAAATGTTTTCACAACTTCTTGGAAATATCAATTATAAACATTCTTATTTGACTGAAATTCCACAAAGAGTTAAAGGCCCCAAGAGGTGGCTATTCTATTCTATTCTACACACAAAAAGTGCTGGATAGTAAAAAATCTATGCCACAGAGACCATGCAGTGGCATGATATACTCAAAGCGCTGAAAGGAAAATACCTACAACCAAGAATACTCTACCCAGCAAGATTATCATTCAGATAAACTTTGTATTTTATGAGGCTTTGGAAAAACTCTGTTTTGTGTCAAGGACTGTGAGATATCCAGAATTTTACTCTGCTTCAAAGCTAATAAACTTGTCTTCTGTGGCTTCCTGGATGCTGGCAGAAAACTTGGGACTTCTGGGTCACAAGAGAAGGATGCTGCCACATTTGAAACATGTCCAGCATTTGGGAGATCTCACAGGAGCATTTTCCTTCTTGTAGAAGCCTACAGGGTGATCCTGATACATGATCAATGTACCACCTTCCTGATATGTTCTGAGGTCTGGGATGTTCCTACCCCACATGCTGGAGTTCTCGCTTCCCCTTATCCCTTACAAAATTGTCAAACGCTATCACAGTGCCTGTAACTTCCCCTTTGTTTGCAAGCACTTCCTAATCACAACTTGACCTCTCATCCACAAAGGTCAGCTGTAAGAGGGACAAAAGCATTTTTATAAAACTGAATCATAATTAAGTCTGAATCCCCTAGGTTCCCTTTTGTTTAAACTGTCACCCACAGGGTGTGCCAAACAGGCCAGCCTGGGGATGCCATTACAGACAAGAAAGAAGCAACATGGCCAGAAATGGCCAGGGAGGAATTGAATTTTCAAAACAGTTCTATGTAACCTCGGTCCTGTTCATCTTGCTCATTCCCAGGGAAGCAATTGAGAGGGCATGGTCCCTTTTGGGGACAGCCATATTCAATGAGCAAGTTTTCTTAAGGTACTGTTATGGACTGAATATTATGTCTCCCCAAATCCATATGTGGGAACTCTAATCCCTAGGGTGATGGTAATTGGTGGTAGGGCCTTTGAAAAGTAATTAAATTTAGATAAAGTCATGAGAATGGGGCCCCCATGATGGAATTACTGTCCTTATAAGAGGAGGAAGAGAGCAGAGCTCACTGCCCACCATTTGAGGACACAGCAAGAAGGAAGCCACCTGCAAACCTCGAAGAGGGTTCCTACCAGGAACCAAATCAGCCAGCATGTGAATCTGGGACTTCCAGGCTCCACAATTATGGGAAATAAATGTCTGATGTTTAAGTTACCCAGTTTGTGGTATTTTGTTATAGCAGTCCAAGCTGACTACTTTTCTTGGTTATCTCATTGATTTCTAGCTTATTTTTAGTATAGCCAGAACACATAGTGTGAATGATTTCAAATCCTTGAAATTTGTTGACACATTTTAATGGCCCATTGTTTGGTCAATTTTGGAAAATATTTCATGTGACTTGGAAAGAATATGTACTTATTTTGCAGTGGGTGAGGTTTACCTATAGGTCAAGTTCACATAATTCAAGTTATTGAATTATGTTCATCTAATCTCTACCGAAGTTTTTGTTTGTTGATTCTATTATTTATCAAGAGAGTTTGGTTGAAAATCTCTGGTTTTGATTTGGTGTTTGTCTACTTCTCTTTGGAGTCTATCAATACTTGCTTTGTATGCTTTTTAGGCTAAGTCTTAAGTATACATACCGTAAGTATCTGTACATTTTCCATTTGACTTTACTGTGTTATCATTATGAATATTCCTCTTTATCTTGTTCACCTTCATCTGACATCAGTAGAACTTTACCAACTTTATTTTTGCTGAGTTTTTGAGTGGTATATCTTTCTCTACCTAGTTACTGTTAAATTTCTGTGTCATTATATTTATGATGTCTGCTGTCAGCAGCATATACGATTTATTTTTAAGCAAGGCTAACAATCTGTCTTTTAATTAGTATTTAGTTCATTTACATTTAATATAAATACTGGTATATTTTGGTTTAAATCTGTTCTCCTGCTGCTTGTTTTTTGTGTGTTATTGTGTCTTTTTTTCCTCTTTTATTCATTTGAATTATTTAAGAATGTTTATTACTCTGGTTTCTTCTCTACTAGCTTGTCAGTTGTACATTCTTTAATGATCCCTTTAGTGGTTACTGTACAGTTTCTAAAACGTACCTTCCAGCTATTAGAATTGACCATAAGTTAGCACTTGTACCACTGCCTGGTCAATGTAAGGATGTTGGGATTTATGTCATTTAGTATATATTCCCGTGTCTTGTGTTATTGCTGTCCTGTGTTTTAATTCTAGGTATACTTGAATCCTCAAAAAGTCATATTTATTATTGCTTTAAGCAGCCAATAGTTATTTATGTTTGCCAACATACTTGCCCTTGCCAGCCCCTTTATTCCTTCTGTGTTCCCTAAAGTATTTTTTACTGAATCCTTTTAGGATTCTTTACTGCAGGCCTGACGGATTCACCACCTTTTCTGTTCATGGGAGGTCTGGAATTCTACATTGGTAGTAACTACCAGATAAGGGTGAAAGCAGGGTTCTCCAGTCTGCCTCTGTTGACACCTGTGGAGGAATGGGCTTCTTGGTACTGCTAGGAAGGAGCGTGGGACCTTATTACCACCAGATGGGTGAGAAAGGCCAGGCTCCCCATCTGTTCTCAGTTGGTAGGGGCTGAAGTCCGTGTTACCACCCAGCAAAAAGTGCTGGCTATGTGCTCAGCATTTTCTGACACCATCTGGCATTGGGGGAGCAGGTGGTGAGTGACTCATTACTGCCTGGTAATGGTTGGAAGTTTTGGCTCCCTACTTGGCCTCTGCCAGCCGGGATGCTAACAGGCTACAATTTCTTCTGTGTCATTTTGCTAAAATAGAGCACTATTGTCTATCTTCCTAAGCTGCCATTTTCCTGATATCTTGTCTAGAGAGAGCATTATTCCTTTGTCTACCCTCATTGGCATCTGCAGGTTGCCAACTTCTACAGTACCTGGTCTAGGATTTGGGGACAAAAAAGAAATTTCAGGGAACCTACCACCATGTTGTTTCTCAGATCCCAGGTTTCCTGGTCCGTCTGCCTATTCTCCCCACTTTTCAGTCTTCTTGTGTTATTTTATACATTATGTCCAGTATATTTAGTTGTACTTAGTAGAAAAAATGGGGGTAAGTATGTCTACTCCATCTTCCTGGAAGCAGAAGTCTCAAGATGTGTCAATGAGATTTAATAGGAATATACCTAAGTAGCTATAATGATTTTGATGTGCTAAATTAAACATAAACTATACTTTTGGAGGTATGTATGCTTCAAAAAAGGATGGTGCAAAAGAAAAAAACTACTTTCGGAAGAGGAAACTGTGTTCAAGGAGACTGCACAAAGAGCAACTTTACTTTTTGTATAAGATGTTCCCAGATTCAAGGAGAAAAGCCTTCATCCTTGGGTTTCTCAATCCTCTTGCTAATTAATGGGAGGGTTTGCTCATTTCTTATCTTAGAAGGGGAAAAAAATCTATTTTATTTAAAAGTAGCCATAATGATCTACCTTCCCACTGAAGTTCTCTAGAACCTCTCAAAAATCATCTGCTGATGTTTATGCTTACTTAGCAAACACTTACAATGGTCTCTTCTGGAAATCTCTTCTAAAGTGAGTTTCTGTTCCAGGTCGCCTGAACTGGTGGTCCACTGTGTGCACGAGCTGTAAACGGCTTCTTCCTTTGGCCACTACAGGGGACGGGAACTGCCTTTTACACGCCGCCTCTCTGGGTAAGCTCCACTACAGAGACCGAGGGCAGCCGTGCTGCAGGCCTGTTCTGCTCATTGTTAAAGAACAGGCATCTGCTAAGTAGAGCCATGAACATTGCTCATCTGGAAGATTCCCCAGGAGTGGTAGCCAACAATCTAGCCCTTCTTGCCAAGCAGCTGGCAGGCTTGGTGGGGACACAGAGCACACATGAGGAAAGACCTGATAGGGGCTCTAAGGGGCCTAATCATGAGCTGCAGGAATGGGAATTAGAGATTGTGATGTAGAGGACTTCCTGGAGGAGGTGGGATTTTATTGAGATCTGAAGGACTTGAAAGATTTTTAGAGAGGACATTCCAGGTAGGGAGACTTCATGGAAAAGCTTCCAAACATCTTGTTAAGGATGTTTGGAAGCAGGGCTGAGCTTAGTTGGCCTTGAGCAGGAAGTTTGGGGAGCAGCACTTTAGGTTGGATGGTTTGGGGCCACTGCATCGATAGCAGTCCATGCACTTGGACTGACAGAAATGCATGGTTTAGGTAAATCATAGGGGAATCACTTGGGTACTGACAAAAAGATGTAGGTTGGATCGAATTTTAGGAGGAAAAATGCTGGATTCCACACTGTGAGCATAGTGAGATCATAATTTCACTGGAAGGATAGGCAAAAGATAGTAAGCCAAAACATTAAAAGTGGCCATTGCTGGGTGGTGGGATTGTTGATTTTTATTGTTGGTACAGGGGAATCACCTGGGAACTGACAAAAAGACATAGGTTGGGTAAATCTCTTGGGTAAATCACAGGTGAATCAGCATAGTCAGAATATACAACCAAAAAGTCAGCAACCTTCTGAGAAAATGTGAGCTTTTGCAGAAAGCCATACCAGCAGGTGCATAATCATTGGTAGCACTATTTGAATAACTGAGGGGGTCCTGGTAGACTTCCCAGAAGCTTAATTACTCCTTCTAGGTCCATCCTTATATACACAGAGGCAAACCGGTTTTGACAGGTAGGATTGGACCCCCAGCTGTCCTCGTGAGTCCTACAGTAAAGGGTCTCTCTCCACCAATGAGACCCTAAAATGAGAATATTCTTAGTTGAGTTTGACCGAGGATATTCTTGTTGGTCAAACTTACCTCCCCAGGTAAACATGGTCGATGCTCTTACCCAGAGCAAGAACCCAACCCCAAACCTCTCTTCAACCCTGTAGTGAGGCCTCTTCAACAAGAGGAGGATAGAGGTGAGACTAAACCCCACAGAGGGAAATGCACGGGGTTTGGGAAGGGACCTGAGAGCCTCAGCGGAGAACGGAGCCCCAGAGCAAGGGGAGCATTCCACATTCCACAGGTTTGGCTGCGGGTGGGGGGAACACAAGGGCTCCCACCTACCTGCTTCCTTTCCATTTCACAATGAACATGTTTCTGTTTGTTGATATTGTAAAAGTATTTCACATTCATCATGGTAAGAAAATAAAAATCAACAACCCCACCACCCAGCAATGATCACTTTTAATGTGTTGGCATATTATCTTTTGTCAGTTCTTCCAGTGAAATTATGATCTCATTATGGTCACTGTGTGGAATCCAGCACTTTCCCCTTAAAGTTCTATTGTGAATTTCCCATGCTATTATTCTTCCAAAATAGGTTTTTGGTATTTGTGTCATATTTTATCATAACGTATCAACTATTCCCCTGTTGTGGAATGTTTTCATCTTGTGTGTAAAATCTGGAAAGAACATAAGAACATCAGAAAAGAAGTCTCTCATCTGTGTCACACAACAACTTCTGTACAAAGGGAAATGCCTCTGTCCCTCAGAAACTGCATTGTTCACTGCTCCAGGTGGGCAAAGCCACAGATAGGGTCTCGTGCCACTGTGATCTGGTCTGGGGGCAGGCATTTTCCCAGTGAGCACAGTGGGGCTCCAGTCTGCCTAAGAAGAGAAAGTGTCCTGTGGACCAGCCTTGCTCCAGCAAGGCCATAGCGGAGTCTGGAGCTCATCGCCAATTGGTTCTTTTCTCCTGGTACTTTGTTTTCCTTTAGCTGTTTGACCTGACTGATCAAAGGAGCCATGCAACACTGACCAGCAATGCTTACTGAACCTGCTGACCAGGTCTGACATTGACCTAGGGTTGTGGGACACACACAGAAATGACAGAAATCATTTCTGAGCCAAGCTTGTAAGCAAACATTTATGGGGCAGGAGACCCTCCCTGCAAAAGAGATCCAAACAAGGAGCCATGGGAACGGAGGCTGGACTTGCCATGCCTGGGAGAGTCCCGAGAGGCCCCTGCAGGTGGGGCTGAGGGATGAGTAGGATCAGCTCGGCCTGTTTATAAAAGAAGCAGGAATGGCCACTTCTCTTCTCTATGTTGTAAAAAAAGGACAAAAGCCTCAGTTGATGGAAAACCCATAGCAGTCTCTGGTTGTTGCACGTCTTTGCACAAAAGGATGCATGGCCAGATCGAGTCTTTAAAGATTAGGTCAGTGCAGGCCACTCCTCTTTTAAAAGCTCTCCTGGGTCATTTAAAAGTCCATCTTTCCGCTCTCCACCTTGTCCCCTTGATCCCACCTCCAGACACCTTTCCCGTTTGCTGTTTCCTAAGTATGACTCATAGACGCCCCCTTGGGGCTGGCCCCCACCTTCTCCTCTGCCTGGGATGGCAACTCAGCTCCCTCCTTCACCCACTAGACCCTGATGTCCCCTTTCTTGCCTGACCAGTACCAACCAGCACCTTGTCCTGCTTCATCTCTCCATATGGTGCTCTACCCCTGACAGCTTATGCCAGTTGCTAATTTAATGGCTGCTTCCCATTCACTCAGTGTGCACTCTGAGATTGTAGGAACTTAGTCTGTCCTGATGGCTGCTGTGGGTATTCCTAAAACCAAGAATGGTGCCTCATCCCTATTATGAAATAGGTTTGGAATTAATTAAGTGGAACTAATGCCACTTAATTAAATGGATGGATGGACGGATAGATGGATGGATGGATGGATGGATGGATGGACGGATGGATGGATGCATGGATTTCGCCGCTCTTTACCCATAGCCAGAGCTGCACTTCTCATTACTGTTTCCTCCATTTGTTGGGTCTCTTGACCACATCTGAGCTGCCCCAAGAATGTACTCAGAGATGGCTGGCTTTTCTTATAACCCCTCAACCCACAACACAGACTGGGTAGGGAGTAAGGGGGAAAAGACCTTCTCCCCTGAAAGCAGGTACTTTCTCTTGGGTCCAGATGTTTGCAGTGGTGCTCAATGATGCTCTGCTTCTCAGGAGGTCGAGATGGCTTAGGGCTGAGACAGCCGATGTGGCAGACCTTAGATGAAGCCAGGGTCTGATTGCCATCCTGGCTTGAGGCCCTATGTGAGGACATGTCCCCAGCTTATCCACAAAGACCATCCTTCACTCAAAAACAAAAACCTGGACGGTGAACATTAGGACCCTCAAAGCAAACCTTACCAGTAGCTTACCAAGGATCCCAGAGAGAGGCAGCAGGGGATCTCATCCACTGTTGGTTCTCTGAGAAAGAGACATGCTCCTTCATTCACCGACTTGCTTCAGTGGGAAATGGGGAAAGAGAGCTGAGGGGAACTGCTAGCTCACCGTGAGAAATGAAGAGCTGACAGATGACTCGTGTTTGTGTGTTCAGATGCAGGAGGCCAGGCCTGGTAAGTCGTGGCAGTCTGAGTGGCCTCCTGGCTTGTCCCCCTCCTCACGACCTGTCTCTCTCCTCTGCTCCTTACGGGCATCCCGCTGCAGGAATGTGGGGGTTTCACGACCGGGACCTGGTTTTGCGGAAAGCTCTCTACACCATGATGAGGACAGGGGCTGAAAGAGAAGCCCTAAAGCGCAGGTGGAGGTGGCAGCAGACGCAGCAGAACAAGGAGGTTGGTACCCGCTGGTGTGTCCAGAGCCCGAGACCCACACCAAGCGCAGGACGGGTGGAGTCCGGAGCTGGGCCCGAAGGCCAAGTCCGTCTTGTGAGGTCAGACAGCAATGGCTTCCTGGGACTAGGAAAGCCTCCCTCGTTTAAAACAACTGAGGAGGCACCCATTACAGAAACTGTCCCTGCATAAACATGAAAACCAACCACCCTCACTGTCAGAAGGTTCCTGACTTGATGATAAATTACAAGTCACTTAAGTCTGATCACTCCTGGCAGCTTGAAGGCCGGGGTAGCCACAAGGTGGTGGTTCCCAGCCTACAGCCTCCGCTCCTGTACATGCTCCCAATCCAAAGAGAATCCCAACCGTCCTGACAATGGGGGACATTAGCACTTTGCTGTCCTAGAAGGATCTGCCTGCATTCTGAGTGAAGTTGGCCTGTCATCCCTTTAAACTTTTCAGTGCTCAGCCCCAAATTTGGTGTGTGCACATTAATGTTTGGTCATTCTCACCCCTTGGGCTGGTCCACCCTTGCTGGGTGGACATCCCCCCCCACCCCAGCATTGAAATTAGAGATTGGGGGTTCTGAAGAAATATCAAACGGGGACACTCAGCAGCCACTAGCAGATGTCCCCGGCCTGGGTGCTGGTGGGACTTGGACTGAGCCAGTGTGTCGGGGGTCCGGCAGGGCGGCCAGGCTCACCTCCTGCCCGCCCACCACCTCCTGAGCCGGCTTCCATTGTGCCAGTCAGGGCTGGTGTACACCGAGGAGGAATGGGAGCGGGAGTGGACGGAGCTGCTGAAATTGGCGTCCAGCGAGCCACGCACGCACTTCAGCAAGAACGGTGGCACAGGCGGGGGGTAAGTGCGGCCCCTCACTCTCCCCGGTGGTCACCTTAAGCTTCTGGCCGGCCAGTGTGGGAAGCGGTTCGAGGGAACGTGGCCACCTCAAGCTGGAGGAGATACAGCGATTTCTGCCTTTGGACCTTAGGTTCTCCTCAAGGACACAGGGCAGAGTTGTGGGGCATGGCTGGACCCCGGCAGATAATTGGGGGAAGTATACATAGTGTTCACATACATTTTGCAGGTAGAGGTGCAGAGGTAGCACATGGTGTCCCTTCCCCATTGCAGGCAGCAGTGGGAAGGGGACTCACTGGAGAGCCAGCCTCTGCAGGGGGAATGCAGCCTGGTGCTTCCCGTACACTGCTGTTGAACTCACGAGGCTCAGAAACCTCAAGCTACCGGGTTTGGACTCTTTCCAACTAAGTATTTATTTAATTTCTGGCTTCAAGAAGTCACGCTCAGAGCAGAAGGTAATTAAGTGAGTCCGGCATCTCCCAGGTGAGCGGACGGATGCCATCCACATTCCTGGCAAAAAAGGCTTTGCCTTTGTACACATTCAGGGAGTAGCTTGTTCCTGCAGACACAACTGAAATGTCCCAGCCTGAGAATAGAGTGTGGCCAAGCAAATCAGCCACCAAACGTGCAGCCCCAGCATTTCAAAGGCACATGTGTGCTTTGGTTCATACTTATGGAAGCTGAGAATCAAGTTGTTTAACACCTAGAAAACGTCTCAGGCAGACACAAGAAAGCCTGGGCATTGACAGTAAGAAGATTCAAGAAAGGATCCGACTCCAGTAGACAGCCCGGGCTAGCAGTGTGTCCTGGCCCCACATCTCCACACCCAGGCCCTCAGCTGCCAGCAGCAGGGTGTGGGGCTTCCCAGGCCTGGCACGATATCGAGGACCCTCAAAAATGAGCTCTCTTGTCTGGAAACCCATCAACACGATTCCCACAGGGTAATTTTGTCACTTTGTTTTCATAATGTCATGTGTCAGTGCTAAAGTCTGTCTTATTTAGGACTTTTGGGGACACATAGTCTAAAGGCTCAGTCCATTCCTGAAAACTCCTCTCTCATGCTGAGTCATGCCTGAGCAGTGTCTGAAGAATTCTCTAGCATCCCTTTCATCATTGCCTCGCTGGCACCTGCCAGAGGGCAGACACCCCGTAATTGCAGGTGGATTGACTCTAGCCCAGTGTGTCTTCAGGGCTAGAGTCAATAAGTGGCCATCACCACATACTATGTCCCCTGAGTTCCCCCATCCACGAAGCACTTGGCCCAACTTGGTCGCACAGTTGATCAGACCTCAGCTTCTGCTCTTACTCCCTGGAACCCAAGAGGGCCCAGAGCTGAGTGAGGGCAGAAGGAGTGGGGCGTCTGGTGTTCATTCCCGTCTCCTTCCCAGGGGACTCAGGCTTGCCCACTCAGTTGGGGCAGGAGAACTGCAGAGAGGTCTCCTTGGTGATGGGCAGCAGCTCTGCTGTTCTCTGTTGTTCCCCTCAACTTTGGGATAGTGGGGGAGAGACAGAAGGCACTGGACCAGCTACTCCCTCTCCTCAGCTCACAAGAAAAGTGCTCTCAGTTGCTGAGACCTCCCAACCCAGCTGTAGCGATCGCACACCCCCAAAGTTCCTGCCTCCTCTCAGGAAGCTTTCAACCTTCAATCTGGTCTCAGTTGTAAAGACAAAAAATGTGTCTAGTCAGAAGCAATGAGTGATACACAAAAGATGTTATTTTTTTCCCACCAAGAGATTCCTTGGGTTTTTTGGTTTCTTGTTTTGTTTTGTTTTGTTTGTTTTTTGTTTTTTAGTCCCCTCCACTACAGGTTGGGCCAGAAGGTTTGAGGAGCATATAAGCTTCACGTGAGGGCTTTGGGGCTTTTAGGAGTCTTTCTGATTGCGGAGCAAATCCCTTCTGTCAGTTTATACACCAAGGATATTACATTTTATACTCTGTGGCCTGACCCCCAGAGCCTACTCCAGTGGGAATGGTACACAAAAATGGCTTCTTGGTTTGTGCTGGGCACTCAGGAGAGAAAAGAAGGGATGTCTGCTGAGCACCTACCTGCCTTACACAAATTGTTTTCACTTTATAAATTAGGCTTTATGCCCCTTTATAGATTAGGAAGCGAATGCTCAGAGAGATTTTTTTTTAAAGATTTTATTTATTTATTTGACAGGCAGAGATCACAAGTAGGCAGAGAGGCAGGCAGAGAGATCACAAGTAGGCAGAGAGGCAGGCAGAGAGAGAGAGGAGGAAGCAGGCTCCCTGCTGAGCAGAGAGCCCGATGTGGGGCTCAATCCCAGGACCCTGGGATCATGACCTGAGCTGAAGGCAGAGGCTTAACCCACTGAGCCACCCAGGTGCCCTCAGAGAGATTATTTGACTTGCCTCCAGTTTGTAATGGGTAGGGCTAGAATACAGTCCCAGACATGTCAGAATCACAGCCCTGAGGTTTCCCAGAGATAATATGACAAGTCTCAGTATCTTCTTAAGAAAGAATGCACTGCAGTTAGAACTTTTGAGTCCTGGTTTATCTGAATCTGTCTTTATTTTTTACCTCATCCTTGGTCGGTAGTTTAATTTGGTATAAAACTCTAAATTAATGAGTTGAATGATGTCATCAGAGAAAAAGTCAGACAGAAAAACATCTGCTTCCTGGCATTCAGTTCAGGTTAGCTAATTTGAAATGAGAAACAATTATATGAAACCCAAAGACAGAGCATATCCAACTTCATCTTTACAAGCTCTGAAAAATATTTACTCATTAGCTTAACATCTATTAATTGCCTTCCATGTGCTGTGCATATTTACATACACAATTTCATTTTTCCATCACAATAACCTGTGAGATTAAGATTATAATCTTCATCTAACATATGAGAAACTTGGATTCTGGATGGAAAAGGACTTGTCCAGGGTACTGAATGACAGAGCCATAATTCAAACTCAGATCTTCTTCTTCCTTTTTTATTTTTTATAAATATATAATGTATTTTTATCCCCGGGGTACAGGTCTGTGAATCCCCAGGTTTACACACTTCATAGCACTCACCATAGCACATACCATCTCCAATGTCCATAACCCCACCATCTCTTGACCCCCCTCCCCCCAGCAACCCTCAGTTTTCAAACTCAGATCTTCTGTCTCTCAGGTCCCTTGCTTTTTTTCCTTTGTCCCTTAGCTCAGGAGTCTATCTCCATTGTTAAAGAGAAGTGGATTTTTGCTGCCCTCTCACCTTTAGTTCTGTGGGTAATGGAATAATGACTCTGTTTTCTAGTCCAATCCCAGTTGTGTTTCAAGGGAATACCATTTGAATCCCAGTCCTTACTAACAATAGACTAAACCTCCACATCAGTTGTCTTGCTCTGTAAATGTACAGAAAGGCATTTTCCAATTCAGCATCCCTGAATCTCCCTTTGCTCACCTCTCAAATTTTGAAAATCTTTGTAAACATTAGGTCAATAATGAATTATTGAGAGGAATTCTCTTAAATGCATTTACAATGAATTATTACCAAGCAATTTTCAACATGACCACTACACTTTTGAAAGGAAAGAAGTAAACCAGGATCCTTTGAGTCTTAAGAATATAATGCAGGGGCGCCTGGGTGGCTCAGTGGGTTAAAGCCTCTGCCTACGGCTCAGGTCATGATCTCAGGGTCCTGGGATCGAGTCCTGCATCGGGTTCTCTGCTCAGCAGTGAGCCTGCTTCCCCCTCCCTCTCTCTCTCTCTCTCTCTCTCTCTCTCTACTTGTAATCTCTGTCTGTCAAATAAATAAAATCTTAAAAAAAGAAAAGGCAAAGCCTTCCTTTAAAAAAGAATATAATGCAAATGAAAAATCCACTTCACATGTATTTGAAGATTGAAAAGAAAATGTATTAACAATACCAAGTACTGGTGAAAATGCAGAGCAAATGGAACTCTCCTACACTGTTGGTGGCAATAGAAAATGGTACAACCACTTTCAAATACAATTTTACAGATTCTTACAAATTTTTAAAATTTCTATTTATTTGAGAGAAAGGGAGCAAGAGTGGAAGAGGGAGGAAGAGAGGGGAAGGGGGGAAAGGAGGTTCCCCACTGAGCAGGGAGCCCAATGTGGAGCTTGATCCCAGAACCCTGGAATCGTGACCTGAGCCAAAGGCAGACACTTAACCAGCTGAGCCACCCAGGTGCCCCTGACAGATTCCTATAAATTTAAACATACATTTGCTGTGTGGTCCAGCCATTCCACTCCTGAGTATTTACCCTAGACCAGTTGTTCTCAGCCAGGGGTAATCCCCACCCCGGGACATTTGGCAAGGTCTAGAGATAATTTTGGTTGTCATAACTGTAGAGTAGGCTAGGTACTAGTAGACTCTAATGGGTAGACGCCAAGAATACTGCTAAGGGTTCCAAAATGCACAGGACAGCCACTCAAAAGAAATAGTTATCTGGTTCGACTTTCAGTATTGCCAAGGTTGAGAAAATCTGCCCCAGAAAAATAAAAACATATTCACACAAAGATCTGTAAAACATAGTCTATAGCAGTTGCATCCATACTTGTCAAAACTGGAAACAACTCAAATGTCCTTTAATAAACAAATTGAGGTACATTTATATTATGGGATACTACTCACCAATAAAACTACTAATATATGCAACAACTTCTATGAAATTCACAGGCATTCTGCTGAATGAAAAAAATCAAATCTCCAAAAGTTATATACTGTATGTATGATTCCATTTATCTTTTAAAGATTTTATTTATTTGAGAGAGAGATAGCTAGAGAGAGCACAAGTCAGGGAGGGGACAGCGGGAGAGGAAGAAGCAGGCTCCCTACTCAGGGAGCCTGCTCCAGCACTTGATCCCAGGACCCTGGGATCAGGATATGAGCTGAAAGCAGATGCCTAACTGACTGAGCCACCCAGGAACCCTGTATGATTCCATTTATATGACATTATCCAAAAAGCAAAATTGTCATGATGGTGAACAGATGAGTGGTTCATTTACTTGTGAATAGATGTCCAATTTTCTGTTATCATTTCTTGAAAAAACTATTCTTTCAACATTGAAATCCTTTAACCTTTATCAAAAATTAATCAGTATTATTTCTGTAGGTATTTTTTTTCTTATCCTCTATTATTTTCCATTGAAATATGTGTCCATCTTTTGACAATATCACCCTCTTGATCAGTGTCACTTTATAATAAGTCTTAAAATTGGTCATTCCTCCAACTTTCTTCTTTTTTAGTATTTCTAGTTTGGATTTGTTTTTGTTTGTTTTCACTTTCTCATATAAATTTGTATAATAAGCTTATCTGTATCTGAAAAATAATCTGCTGGGATTGTAACTACTGTTACATTAAATCTGTATATGAATTTGGGGAAGATTAAAATCTTTACAATATTGAGTCTTCTAACACATCTTTTTCCATGTGTTGGAGTGATGCAGTATGTCTCTCCACTTATTTAGATCTTTTTTTTAATTTGTTTCATCAGAATTTTACAGTTTTCAGCATACAGGTCCTATATGTATTTTATTAAATTTATACCTGAAGGTCACATGGGTGGCTCAGTCAATTAAACATCCAAATCTTGATTTCATTGAGATTCTCTTTCTCCCCTGCTTCTCTCTCTACCATTCACCCTGCTCATATGTGCACTCACTCTCTCTCTCACTTTCTTTCTCTAAAATAAATTCTTTATTTTATAAAACCTTTATATTTATTTTAATCTTTATTTATATTTATATTTTATAAAATCTTTATTTTATAAAATCTTTAAAAAAATTATACCTGAGTAATCCATTCGTAGCTACTGTAAATGATTGTGTGTGTGTGTGTGTTTTAATTTGGGTTTGCAATTGTACATTGCTACTTATAGAAATGTGATTGATTTTTGTGTTGGCTTGGTATCCTATGATATTACTACACTCATTTATTACATCTATGAGAGTTTTGGGGTAGATTCCTTCAGATTTTCTACATAGACATTCGTATCATCTATGTGTAGGGATAGTTTTCTTTCTTCCTTACCAACCTGTATGCCTTTGTTTTTCGTGACTCACTGCACTAGTTAGGACTTCCAGTACAATATTGAGTTGGCATGATAAGAGAGGACATCCTCTCCTGGTTACCAGTATTAGTCAGAAATCTTTCATTAATATGATGTCAATGAAGGTTTTTAGTAGATATCTTTTAAGTAAGTTTTCTTCTATTCCTTTTGTTAAGAGTTTCTATCATTAATTAATGTTGTATTTTATCAAATAAATGTTCTACATTCTACATTTATTATTTTAATATGATCATGTAGGGTTTTTCTTCTTTAATGTTAATTAATTAATATTGTGGGTTACCTTGAATGATATATGAGAATTGAGCCAGCCTTGTATTCCAGAGATGAACTCTTAGTGTATTGAACTTTTTATTTTGCTCATTCAATTTGGCAATATTATATTGAGGATTTTTGCATTTGTGACCATAGAGATTATTAGAATATAGCTTTCTTTTTATACTACTGTCTTTGTCTAGCTTTGGAGGAATGCTAGTCTCATAAAACACACTGGGAAGCATTAACCTCTTATATTTTCTAAAAGAGATTTTGCAGAACTAGAGATATTTCTTCTTTAAATGTTTGTAGAATTCACCAGTGAATCAATCTGCAACCCAAAATTTCCTTTTCAGAAGGCTATTAATGATCAATTCAATTTATTTAATAGCTCCAGAAAGTAGAAATAAGTGAATTTGGGTAGCTTCTTTTTGGGAAATTGTTCATTTCATCTAAGTTGTTGAATTTATGTGTATAGCATTGTTAATAATATTCCTTTTATAACTTATTAATGTCTATGGGGGTCATTACTGATAGTCCCTCATTCTTTCCAAACTCAGCAGTTTCTGTCTTTCTGTTTTTACTTTGGCATCCTTTCTAAAATTTTATCCATTTTGTTGATCTTTTAAAAGAACCAATTTTGGTTTAATTGGTTATTGTTTTCTAGTTCTCAATTTCATTGATTTCTGGTCCTATCTTTTATGTTTTCTTCCTTCTGCTTGCTTTAGGTTTATTTTGCTCTAATTTCTCTACTTTGTTCAGGTGGGCACTTATATTATTGATTTGAGAACTTTCTTTTTGTAATATATGCATTTAAAGGCTACGTATTTCCCTCTTAGCTCTGATTAGGTACATACAAAAAATTGGATTTATGTTTTTATTCTGTTTAAAATATTTTCTAATTTCCCTTAAGAATTTCTCTTTGACCACTGAATTCTTTAAAAGTAGCTGTGTAGCAGAATTTTATTGTTTTTCTTTACTTATTCTAGTTTAATTGGATTGTGACCTATTAACGTAATTGGTATGATTTAAGTTATTTTAAATTTGTCAAAGTTTGTTAAGAGGTGAGCTTATAGTCTAACTTTGTGAATATTCCATGTGCTTTCTACAAGGATGTGCTGTGGTTCAATGTCAGTTCAGTTTTCAAAAGCCTTTGCTGTCCTGTTCCATACATTACTCAGTCTGTGACCTGGGTACAATCTATTCAGTCTGTCCCCAGAGACTTTGACACACCAATTAGGACCAAACCTATACATGTACCACCCAGATTTGGGGGAACAGGAGTCCGGGAATTCATAAACAACCTCATGGGTTTGTTTTCTCAAGTTCTCCCTTTCCATGATCTCCCAGGTACTTTTTCAGTTCCCTACAACCCCATTTTTTATCCACCAGCCAGAATTCTAGAAACTTAGCTACAGCACTGTGCCATATGATTCCATGACTGCACCTGTATCCTGGGCCCAGATAGCCAGGATGACACAGAGGGGAAAATACTAAACATTTCATCCCTGCCCACCCTCTTGGCATCACAGCTCCACTGATCAGTGAGGAAGGTTCCTCTCTTTTAGATTTGTGGCTCCCAGTGGCTTCTGTTGCGGCCTCTGCCATGGCCTGTGGAAGAGTTTTGAGAGAACATAAGAGAGAGGAGAAGAAAAAATGGGGATTTCTATGCTTTACTTGAACTTGAGGAATTCCCCCTCCTCAACCCCAAACTAGAGGCCACCTTCTGTCCCTTCACCAGTGCCCACTTGTGGGTTTCAGAATATGTTGCATTCACATCTGGGAACAGCAGAGGCTTAAAAAAAAAAAAATGGAAATTACATTTTCCTCCTCAATCCACCTGCTACTATTTACTTTCTAGAACCTTCCAGTAACTCCTCCATGCATTCTATCCAGGTGGGTGGGTTGTATTCGGGAGGAGAGAAGGTATGGAGTGTTCTTTCTTGATCTGCACAGCATCAAGAATCAGACACAAGGTGGTAGACTAGAGGTTTGGAGGTGGTAGATGAAGCAGGAGTTCTCAATCAAGAGAGCAGGTGGGGTAGACAAGGTAGGCTGAAAGGGGCCTTGGAAACCTGTGTCCTCACTGCTTCTCACCTGCTTCCCTCTCTGTACACACACACATCAGAAGACATTCCTACCTAGGTTAGCAGTTGAACATTTTCTCTCTCTTTTTTTTAAAGAATTTATTTATTTATTTGACACACTGAGAGAGATCACAAGTAGGCAGAGCAGCAGATGGCGGGGGGAGCAATAAGGCGGGGAGCTGAGCAGAAAGCCTGATGCGGGGCTCGATCCCAGGACCCTGAGATCACGACCTGAGCCCAAGGCAGGGGCTTAACCCACTGAGCCACCCAGATGCCCCTGAACATTTTCTTAATCCTAATCCTGCCAGATCCATTTTGATAAATTATATGATGTGGCAAAAATTCAGGTGTGCTCCAGCATTTATTTCGGGGGGTATGTAGCCTGTGCCAAGAGTTTTACGTTGTTATTGTATCAGAACTAATCTGAATGAATGATGAGGCTGTTCGTGCAGGAATTCCCTTTGATGTGCTTGGTCTTCCTCCCTTGGAGACCCATTAGGAAGAGCTGCTCCCTTGAACTGATATTTCCATCCAGAAGGCAATGTTCTTGTTCTGGAACACCTTTGACTTCCCAAGGTGACTTATGCAACAACTTCTCCCCTTAAGTTTGATGTGTTTTGTTGGAATCTCTCCAACAACTCAGAGGCTCCAGAATGCCTGTTTTGTTTGTTTTGTTTTGTTTTAATTTTTGGTCATTTCTTTTTTTTTTAAGATTTTATTTATTTATTCGACAGAGAGATCACAAGTAGACAGAGAGACAGGCAGAGGGGTGGGGAAGAAGGCTCCCCGCTGAGCAGGGAGCCCAATGTGGGACTCGATCCCAGGACCCTGAGATCATGACCTGAGCCAAAGGCAGAGGCTTTACCCACTGAACCACCCAGGCACCACTCCAGAATGCCTTTCTGATTCAAAATTTGGTAATTCATAACCCTGAAGACATAGATTTCTAGGTGCTGCTATTTTCGTTCTACTTGCATGTCAATAATGGAAAGGTCTTGAAAGGGATTCAGCTATTTTTGTGTGGGAAGTGGGAAGTATTTTTGTGGGACAGGAAAAGGAGGAGTGTATTTAGAACCCTCTCAAAGTTTATTTTTTCAAAGGATATGTCTATTTTGTTGTATTTTAAACTCTTTGGTAACATGGATTGTGTCTGTGACCCCACATCTCAGAGGATTGGGGGAAAGGTCACTTCTGCATTATCTCTTTAAAGTACCATTTGCTTGTACTCTGCCCAGAGAAATGTTGCACTGCTGTGCACATCGCCCTGTCCTGGGCCCCTGTCTCATCCGGGGCTCTTGTATGTTTTATATTGTCTCCTCCTTCAGACTGTAATTTTCTGATGGCCAGCCAAACCCAATAGCTCTTTTTGGTTCTCTTCCAACCCAGCTCAAGGCTAGGTACCAGTTGTTATGCTATATGTACATACAGAGCTGGACCCAGGACCAGCAGACCTAGAGCTGACCATTTGTGCTGCCACACACACCCAGGGGAGATGTTCTTGCTCAGGTCCTATGACACCAGCAACCAGACCTGACCCATTGGAAGGCAGGGCTCAAAGGCTACTCCCCTCATGGGCCCAGTGCTCACCCCTTTGACTGGCAGCCCGGGACCCAGAGTAGGTAGCTGTGGCCTTCCCAAAGAATCTGGATTTCCTAGGAATCAAGGAAGTACAGCACTGTCAGGCAGGAATTAGAACTGTGTCGTCCACTGAACACACTTATGTGTTACATTATGTGATGTGTCAAGCAGAGCTGTGAAACTGTCATTAACATAGCCAATGACAGAACCAGAAACTGAGATTCAGAAAATCAGGTCAGTTCCCAAAGTCCCACAACCCACAAAAGAGAGCCAGAATCCAAACTTAGAACTGACCAAAAACATAAACCCACGCTCTTAACAAATGCAAAGCAGGTATGGAGAGCAGAAATTAACAACTCATCTTGAGATTTGTGATAAAAATAACTTTTTCTCTTTAACCTTTTATAAAAGAAGAGCTTACTTGTTTTCCATTCAGTGAGATAGGGTAAGTGGAGGCTGAGAAGCTCTTAAAGCAGGAAAGAAAAGAGACACAGAAAAGGGGTCAGTTTGAGGACCCCTAGGCAGCCCCCACAGGGCATCTCTTGCCCTGGTTCCTCACTTCTCTTGTGTGTTTCTCATTCTGCTTTTCCTCTGAAGTTGTTTCTGCAATCTCATTGCTATGTTTACATAATTTTGTAGTGTGTTTCCCGCATTTCTTCTTTATTGACCTTTTTCAGAAATGCCTAGAATTCTAAATGATTTCATGAGGCACAGTCTCAGAGATAGAAACTTGAGTCTTCTAAGGAAAACTAAGCAATGTTCTCTGCTGCAAGGTGCCCAAAGCCCTGTCTGGCACTCCAAGGCCAGGGGATGGCTTCTCCTTAGACAAGAAACTTTCTTGTAAGTGTTCCTTAGAGCTCTCTGACCTCCACCAGCAAACCAAGTAGGAAAAGCATTTGTTCAGCTACGGAGTTCTCATGTTTGAAGATGTAGAATCCAGGTCTAATCTTTTAAAGACTTTCATAGCTAGAAATAAGACCAAAGTCCACTCTTCATCTATCAGGGGCCTCCCTGACTTTCCTGTCTGAAGAAACCACCTTTCTATCATTGAATTTATTAATACCTGGTAGTTTCTTATTTGACCTTCTGTTAACTGAGTGTTTCCACCCCTAGACCTGCATATGTGTCCACACATGTGCGCGCACACACACACACACACACACACACACACACACGCAGAGGACAGTGCTACACCTATCACAGATAACTCAGTAAATATTTGTCAAATAATTGACCCCAGCTTATTGATTCCAGCCAATAGAATGCGTCTTCGCCTCCAAGGCACCTGGCTGCTATATTGAAGCTCCTGTCAGAGCCTGAGGCCCACTTGCCCCCTTCAGAGTGCCAGGAGTGCTCACCATTCTTCATTCTTAGCTTCCCAAGCCATAGCTCTTAGCAGAGTCCCTGCTGCTTACCCTGTGTCTAAAGGCTGCCATCTAGCCAGACAGTCTCTGGCCAGGTGCAAAGGCCCACAAGAGGAACAGTCTAGCCTCCCCTTTGCTCAGGGCCCTGGCCTCTAATCACCAGGCCCCCGAAGTCTACATGCCAACTCATCAAAGGTGTTGTCATGGCTCTGAGCCCTGCCTGGGGGAGGGGCTTGAGTCCCACCACTCAGAAATGCAGCTAGTGATACATCATGAGGAGGGCTGTGGCGCTGTGAGAGGGGGAGGACCCCACATACTGTGCTGGAAACATCTCTGAGATGCACCATTAAAAGGGAAAAGCAGGAGTCAGAATAGAATCATGCCCTTACACCTAGAGGTGGACGCGGGTATGTGTTTGTGTTTAGAATATAAATATCTTGATCTTATATCTTTACATGGAAGAGTACACCAAAAACCAATAACTCTGTCACCATAGATGATGTGATCATACAACTTACATCCAAATAGGTGCACTGTTTGGGGGATTGGTGGGGGAGTGAATACCAACCACTCCAGATGTATAAATCAGGATTTTCCTGAGCAAAATGGGAGGTGTGGTCACCACACCTGGAGGGAGGGGGACACAGGGAAGATCCTAGGAGACTTGCCCCTCTGTGTGGGCTGGTGACTGCCCTTAGGTGAAAACCCACAAGCCATCCAGATTGGCTTCCTTGTCCATAACTGGGCTCTTGGTGGATGGTCTCCAAGGGTTGTGGCTGCCATTTAAGCCAGAGCACTCCCAAATCTGTCTTGTACTTTTGACTCCTGCCACCATTCTCTGTGACCTGTGATACCATTTGGACCTCACTCCACCATCGTGGCTTCATGCTTACCTGGAGGAAGCTCCCAGCGTGGCCTCTGCCCTGGTCACATTTCATCCATCCTCCCCAGGGGGTATTCACTAGGTGGATGGTCTGGCCTTTCTCAGGACTCCTTTCTCCCTGAGTAATGTTGCAGAGGAGGTGATGCACGTGCATTATACCACAGAACACATTAGGAACTTGTTGGGGGTATGCACAGTGTCTTTGAGGATGAAGTAGTTATACTTGCATGTTAGTCTTCTTAGCAGTAAACACGAATTTTAGACATTTTTACATGTCTTTTCCCAAAGACCAGATTCTATTTACAATCCTAGGTCTAACATTTGCTCAGTGAGCTCACAGGAAGATGATGTTAAGCCTCTGGGTAAGAAGTGGAAGAGAATTTTCAGGATTGGTTTCACTAGAGTTGATTTCTGCCTGTGGGCTCAATCACAGTAATTCACAAGGGCAGGGCACAGTTTCAAAGTCTCATCCCAGAAATGATCCCATTTGCCCATGAGAACAGCCTGAGGAGATGCAGAGCCAATGTTCTCAGCCCGAATTCAACAGAGCAGGATCAAGCACTGGAACATGGCTGTGATGTTGAAGAGTAAGTGCAGAACAAGCCCCACCCCCAGTTCAAACACACTCCCTAAAACATGAAGCAAGCAGCTAGAAGCAAGGAGGGAAGGGCATTATGATTCTCAGATTGCCCCTAGGGTGTAGTTGGGACCTTCTCTGCCATCTTCTGGGTCACTGAAGTTTCATAGTTGACCTTTGGCTCTCATGTTCAATCTCACAACTGGTATGGAGAAAGGTCACTATGCTCCAGACTGGCCTCCATCACCCTCTGGCAACTCTGTGCTCTATCCCTGACATGGAACCAGGGATAGACAGATGGGTAGGTGGGTGGATGGATGGAAGAATGGATGATGGATAGATAGATGGATGTGTAAGTGTCTGTATAAGTAGGTGGATGGACAGATGGATGGATGTGTTTGTGGATGGATGGATGGATGGATGGATGGATGGATGGATGGATGAACAGATGGAGGGACAGAACTTACTTGAGGGCCTCTGCAGTGCCTTTTACCATTCCAGCATATAGTAAGTGCTCAGTAAATATTGGCTGGTTTTTCAGTTTGAAATATAATGGCTCTGCTTCAAATTTTGCATGAGCAGAATACTGTGACAGTACAGTAGTCCCTCATACTTGGTCAGCCCTTGCACTGTTGCTGCAGTGAGGCCCCTTCTGTGTAGCTGTTTAGACACCAAAGTGTTCCATCATGGAGTGAAGGGGCAACTGAGAACCCAGGGCTGAGAGAGCTCCCCTTCCCCTTGCTATTTCTTCTTCTCAGCATTCGTATGTGACTCTCTGATGCCTCATCTCTTTCCAGTGCTGACCTTTCCATCCACTGGATTAGGAAAGGAATAACATTCCAGATTTCTAACTGAGATATTTTTCTCTCTGAGTATGCAGTTTATAATTCTGTGTTCCCTCCTGCCCATGCTATTTATTACCTTGTTCAACTGTCCACTTGCTTGTGAGCACTTACTGGGTGACAGGGACAATCAAGGGGCTTCTGGAAGCACTTGAACCTCACATACACAGCTGCCTCCCTCTTAGCTGTGACTGGACAAGTTAACCACCAAGGATATTTTTTTTATTTAATTTTTTTTTCAGTGTTCCAAGATTCACTGTTTATGCACCACACCCAGTGCTCCATGAAATTGTGCCCTCTACAATACCCAGCACCAGGCTTACCCAACCCCCCACCTCTCCCCTCCAAAACCCTCACTTTGTTTCTCAGAGTCCACAGTCTCTCATGGTTTGTCTCCCCCTCCAATTTCCCCCAACTCCCTTCTCTCCATCTCCCATGTCCTCCATGTTATTCCTTATGCTCCACAAGTAAGTGAAACCATATGGTAATTGACTCTCTCTGCTTGACTTATTTCACTCAGCATACTCTCCTCCTGTCCTGTCCATGTTGATACAAAAGTTGGGTATTCATACTTTCTGATGGAGGCATAATACTCCATTGTATATACGGACCATAACTTCTTTATCCATTCGTCTGTTGAAGGACATCTTGACTCTTTCCACAGTTTGGTGACTGTGGCCATTGCTGCTATGAACACTGGGGTACAAATGACCCTTCTTTTCACTACATCTGTATCTTGGTAAATACCTAGTAGTGCAATTGCAGGGTCATAGGGAAGCTCTATTTTTAATTTCTGAAGGAATCTCCACACTGTTTCCCAAAGTGGCTACACCAACTTGCATTCCCACCAACAGTGTAAGAGGGTTCCCCTTTCTTCACATCCTCTCCAACAGTTGTTGTTTACTGTCTTATTAATTTTGGCTATTCTAATTGGTGTAAGGTGTATCTCAATGTGGTTTTGATTTGAATCTCCCTGATGGCTAATGATGATGAACATTTTTTCATGTGTCTGTTAGCCATTTGTATGTCTTCTTTGGAGAAGTGTCTGTTCATGTTTTCTGCCCATTTTTTGACATGATTATCTGTGTTGTGTGTTGAGTTTGAGGCCTTCTTTATAGATCTTGGATATCAGGCCTTTGTCTATAGTGTCATTTGTGAATATCTTCTCCCATTCCGTGGGTTGCCTCTTTGCTTTGTTGACTGTTTCCTTTGCGAAGCAGAAGCTTTTGATCTTGACGACATCCCAAATGTTCATTTTCACTTTTGTTTCCTTTGCCTTTGGAGAAATGTCTTGAAAGAAGTTGCTGTGGCCAATATCAAAGAGGTTACTATCTATGTTCTCCTCTAGGACTTTGATAGATTCCTACCTCATGTTGAGGTCTTTGATCCATTTTGAGTTTATCTTTGTGTATGGTGTAAGAGAATAATCATCTAGGATAATTTTAAAAGCACACCCACAAGCATTGTGTTTAGACTTGGCATGTATATGTGTATTTAAAATACTCCTCTTCCACTTCTCTTCCCTTCCTGAAAAATTCAGTCCTAAAGCCATATAGTGTGGCAAAGCAAGGGGGCATCTGCAATGGACAGGTGGGGACATTGGTAGGACCCAGAAGATCAAAGCCAGAGTGTCAGAGCAAGTAGGATGAAGAGGACAACTTGGGGGCAGGGTGACAGCAGAAATGGAGAATTGCTTACATGGGTTGGGTGGGGGGATGGAATTTATCAAGTAAGGAAATAGTTTAAGACTAATAGAAACCAAGTTGCTTACTGTTGGAGATGGGAGTTAGAGTAGATTAACATTGGGGTATTAGATTGGAATGGGAGTTATCAGTGGACTCTAAGTTAATAGAAAGATGACAGATGGAAGTATCTGTGCACATGTGTGAGTGTACACACAAAACACATGTGCCTTCACTCCATTCACTGCATCTAGAAGCAATGACAATCCAATAGTGACGATTATATTTTGGCTTCTAAACACCATTATCCACTATTTAAAAACAAACAAACAAACAAACAAACAACAACAACAACAACAACAACAAAACCCTTTGAGAAATGGCTGAATCCAAGGCTGAGGCAGAGAAGGTACAAAATGAACCTGGATAAAGAAAATGTAGTACCTATAGACAATGGAATATTACTCAGTCTTGCCATTGGCAATAACATAGAAGAAATTAGAGGGTATTATGCTGAGTGAAAGAAGTAAGTCAGAGAGGGGCACCTGAGTGGCTCAGTGGGTTAAGCCTCTGCCTTCAGCTCAGGTCATGATCTCAGGGTCCTAGGATCGAGCCCCACATTGGGCTCTCTGCTCAGCAAGGAGCCTGCTCCCACTCCCACTGCCTGCTTCTCTGTGTACTTGTGATCTCTGTCAAATAAATAAAAAATCTTTTTAAAAAAGTCAGAGAAAGACAACTACCATATGATTTCACTCCTATGTGGAATTTAAGAAACAAAACAGATAAACATAGAGGTAGGGAAGGAAAAATTATAAGATATAAAATAAAATAAGACAAACCAGGGGCGCCTGGGTGGCTCAGTGGGTTAAGCCTCTGCCTTCAGCTCAGGTCATGATTTTAGGGTCCTGGGATCGAGCCCCACATCTGGCTCTCAGCTTAGCAGGGAACCTGCTTCCCCCCCCATCTCTCTGCCTGCCTCTCTGCCTACTTGTGATCTCTCTGTCAAATAAATAAATAAAATCTTTAAAAAAAAAAAAAAAAGACAAACCATAAGAGACTCTTAACTCTAGGGAACAAACTAAGGATTGCTGGAGGGGGGTGGGCAGGGGGTAATGAGCATAAATTCTACTTCTGAAAATGATAATATGCTATATGTTAATTAAATTGAATTTAAATTTTAAAAAATTTTGAAGAGATGAACCTGGGCCATATTCTTGTGTCAGAAGGCTAGGAAGTCCTCTGAAAAATGGCGGGGCTATGTTACAAGGACACAGCTTGAATGAGCCACACTGACCCAACTAGGGCATATTTGAGCATCAAAATCATCACTAATAGATTATAACTCACTAAATGAACTAGAAACCTGGAATGGGATATCAATAAATGTATAAAGATTTGGTGAGAAGTAGTATATGTGCAGAGATTTGAAATTCCTCTCTACAAAATGCTTATTAATGACAGAGGGGAAATGAGTAGCTCTGTAGGGGGAAGCCTAACAGATGATCTGAGGAGAGTGGCCCAAGTCAACATCACCAGTAATGGGATAGTCCAAAGGTCCAGGCCACGTGATAGGATGCTGTGAGAAGGGCACAGCATAATCCAATACAATCTAATCATAGGAAATAGAGGAGCCCAAACTAAGGACATGCTACAGAATACCAGGCCCATAGTCTTCAAAAGTGTCAAGGTCACAAAAGTCAAGGAACCTATGAAAAATGTTATAGTCCAAAGGAGTCTAATGAGACACCACAGCTAAAAGCAACCTGTTGGAGTCTTGGTTTAAAAGGCATTTATGGGGCAGTTGGCAGACTGTGACTTCCCATCTGTCATGGTGATTAGATCAATCAGTGTAGTAGTGATTGGATGTACCCTTGATATTGATGACTGTGTTGTAGTTCTGTAGAATGTTCTATTCATAAGATATGCACCTAAATTTTTCCAAGGTGCTGGATTTCAGATAGGCAAGTTACGTTCAAATGATTCCAAACAAACAGAAAAGTAATTTAATACTATATGCACCAACTTTTTGTCATCGCTGTCAGGTATTTTTAAGTGTAAAAATAAGGCATTCTGGGGCGCCTGGGTGGCTCAGTGGGTTAAGTCTTTGCTTTTGGCTCAGGTCATGATCCCAGGGTCCTGGGATCAAGCCCCGCATCAGGCTCTCTGCTCAGCAGGGAGCCTGCTTCCCCCTCTCTCTCTCTCTGCCTGCCTTTCTGCCTACTTGTGATCTCTCTTTCTGTGTCAAATAAATAAATAAAATCTTAAAAAAAAAAACTTTCAAAAAAAAGGTAAGGCATTCTGAGTCACCATGAATCAATCAATCGATCCTTAGAAAAAATAGGTACAATAACAACAACAAAACTTCCCAGGTCCTTGATGCATTCCTTAAGAATCACAGTTTTTGCTCTAGAAGTAACTCAGGCTATGAATGTACAGCTGTTTCCCCAGGCCGCCCCACCCTGGGTTGTCCAGCAGAGCCCCACTTGCTAGCTCTGGTCCCCCCCACTCCCGCACTGACAGACCTTCCTCAGTTAATCCTGGGCATCCTCCAAGGGCTCAAGAACAAGTCCAGGTGCCACCTGAGGGTCTTGTGTGTGTCCTGCCAGAGACCGCGTCAAGCTGTGAGCTCTGACTCTCTTGTCTCAATGGGCTCTTCCCTCAGGGTGGCTGGGTTGTGAAGGACATCAAGGCTACAGTCTTCTGTCCGAATATCTGAGTTTTGAGTGAATGCATTTCTTAGAGCCAGTTCTTTCCCTGAGCCTCAAACATGAGTCAGGGGTGTGAGGTGTGGAGGGACCAAGTAGCCTGGGTCAGAGTCACTCCCCTCCTGCTCTGAGGATTGAAATCCAGATAACCTTCTCACTGCCCTCTTCTGTTCATGGGGAGTGTTTCCTAGAAAGGCTCCAGATCTTTGTAACGATGGACCCCACCAGCCCACGTGACTTGCACAGATAACACCTGTGCCCCTATGGGTAAGATTTCAGCTCAAGCTGCTGGATATAGGAATAACCCAAAAAAGGAAGCCTCAACCCTCCTGCCCCCACTGCGTCCTTGTTAAGTGCCTTCAGATAACTAGCCCCATATTGCCTTGTGCTCTGGGTGGGCTGCCTCTGTCACCAAGGAGACCTTGTCTTAAAGGTGGCCAGCAACCGTCACCAGCAGCTTCTCTCCCATTGTCCCCTGAGACCATGGCAGGTAGGGGTGAGGAGCTGGGGCTTGTGTTTTTGCTGTCAGTGGGTGGTGTGGCAGGGAGGGGGCCTCCGAGGGCCTCAATAAGCAAGGTCCATGGAGGTCAAATCTGGATGGAGGGTGTTGTCTTCAACATCTCCCACCCTAACTCAGGCTTGCTTTGCTTTGTCTCCTAGTGTGGACAACTCTGAGGACCCCGTGTACGAGAGTCTAGAGGAGTTCCATGTGTTTGTCCTCGCCCATATATTAAGAAGACCAATAGTTGTTGTAGCAGATACGATGTTGAGGGACTCAGGTGGAGAAGGTAAGTTAATACACTAATAAAACAGCCATATATGATGCATGACCCAGAAAACATAACAACCCAGCAAAGGAAGAGACAGCCTAACATATCAGTTGAGGTTCTCAGAAGGCTACAGAGCCTCATTCTGCAGGGAGGAAGATTCTAGTGTTCCTCATTTCTCCTCAACTTGATGTGTTTCTTTTTCTTCCCCAGTGGCAGGAGGGGTTATCTTCGCCACCCACCCATCCACCTAGACTTTGTGTCAATGGCAGGTGGTCATGAGGAATCTGGCTGAGGGACCACTGGAACTAAATCCAGCCCCCGCCCATGTGCTCAGGATGAGGCAGAGAGCTCACAGCCCACCAGGGATGCCAGACTTCCTCCCAGCCACTCAGTGACTCTAGTCCTCTCCTGCCCCTCGGCAGGCTACATATGTCAAAAAGAAAAGAGAGATTAAAAAAAAAAAAAAAAAAAAAACCCAGAAAGCATGAAGTCACAGGGCAGAATTTGGACAGGGGAAGAAGGAAAGAAGAGGAAGGGCTGCTTTTCTCCTTCCCCCCAAGAGCCAAGCACTGGTTCTCACAGCCCCTTTGCCTGTGTTCTCTCCCTTGGCCCTCTCTGCACCCTCCCAGGGGAGACACTGAAGCCCAGAGACACTACACAATGTGCCCCAGCCTCAACTAAGGCCTCGGAGGAACCAGGTCACCTCAGTGCAGGGAAATGCCTGGGGCAGGTCCTCCCTCCGGCTTTGCTGCCAGACTGAACGGCAAGGCCACTTGAGAAGTCCGTGGGGCAGCCATGCTATCTGAAGAGGAGGGGCCAGGGAGGGTGGGCCAGGAAGTTCACCTCCAGTGCAACTGCCCCAGCCTCTCAACAAAACCCCCATTTCCAACCCTCCCAGACTGCTTGCACCTTCCCTTCACTTCCATTACCAGCACAAGCCAGTCCCGTTCAGCACCACGTTTCCCTCTCATCACTTCTCAGAAGGGTCTCCTTGATAAGCAAATGCCAGAGAGTGACTTTTCCCTCCAACTTAACTTAAATTTAAACCTGAACCTTAACAAATGTTGTGGGACTTCCAGACAATCCTGAAAACCAGGATGAGGCTCTTCATGCTAAATCACAGCTGCCAAAGGGAGTCCAATGGGGCCACAGCCGTCATGGTGGGAGAGAACTGGGTCTACATTGGTCTTGCCCAACACCACATCCTTCCCTGAGCAACCCAGTGACAGGGACGGCTGAGATCTTCAGCCTCTCTGGGTACAGAGCCAGGACCCTCACTGGGGCTCCTGGGCACATGAACCTGTACCCTTCAGATCCCATAGAACTTGCTCAATGCTTCTTTCCATCCCACCTGTACTCAAGAGTATAGCTCTTTTGAAAGGAGACCTACCCCACCTCTCAGCCCATGGACAGAACCACAACCAAAAACCAGTGTTTGGGTTTTTTTTTTTAATTTTTTAAAATTTCTTATTATGTTCCATTAGCCAACATATAGTACATCAAAAAATTTTAAAAATAAAATAAAAAAAGAAAATTACACAGTTAGGAAAAAAAAAGAAAATTACTTGGTTAGTATTAATACCCAAATGATCTAATACTGAAGCCCACATTCCTCAACATACGCTTATTGCTTTCCATAAAAGATTTTAAAGTAAAAGAACAAAAAATAAAACTTTTTCAAATTGTTTAAAAAAAAAAAATGGTGTGGCTAAAGCAGGGCTTTATCCTGAGGAACACTGAAGAGTTCCTCAAAAGCATCGCGGAACTTACTGTTGTTGCATTCAGCTCACAGAAATACAGTGAGTGAGTCATTGATTCCAAGGCCAAGAGGCAAGGTTCTTTATGATTAAAAAGCATGTGCTATATTGGGGCAGATATTTCTGGGAGTTCTTCTATTTTAGTGAGGGTTTAAGTCTCTCTTCCTTCCCTTTGATGAGTAAGGAAATGAACATGATTATGTTCCCGTTGCTAAAGGAGCCAATCCCTATCTCTCATTTCCCATCTGACTCACACTTTGGTTCTGGAGTTTTCTGGTTGGTTCATTTGGACTCAGCAGAAGAACTTCTCAAAATATACAACAAGCAAGCATAGATTTTGTCCTGGATACAAATGTTTTCATGAATACATGGAGAGGAAGACACTCATCCAGAAAAACATGGATTCCCAGGCAGTCATCATTGTATGTCATTGCTCACCGTTGTGAGTTCTTGGTCACCTGTGCAATTCTCAGGACAGCATGCTGTCCCTGGGAAGACCGCAGCTAAAAGCCCTCAGCCCTGTCCCACTTGTCGCCAGGGTGCAGTCTGACGGAGCCAGGAGGACTCTGCCATGGAGGCAGAAGGGAGTGAGGGGTTCCCTGAGCATGCGTGAGATTGCAGGTCTCATCCCCAGGTTCCTGTGAGCCTGAGCTTTCTCACCCATTTCCACATGGGCAACACCCAGCCTGCCACCCTGTGGGTGCGGTGGCTGAGACCTAAAGCCATCGTCTGAGACCACTGTCCCTTCCCTGTGCCCCACCACATCATGTACTGTGGTGAGGGATACCACCCGCGTTCCCTTCAGGCTCCACATGCCCTCACCATTTCTGTCCACAGCATTTGCTCCAATCCCATTTGGAGGGATTTACCTGCCCTTGGAGGTGCCTCCCAACAGATGTCACTGCTCACCTCTGGTTCTTGCCTACGATCAAGCGCATTTCTCTGCCCTTGTGTCCATGGAGCAGAGAGATCAGCAAAGAGAACAAGGTATGTCCGCTGCCACCTGAGAGACAATGTGCAGGGCAAGGGTGGGCATAGGAGGGCATGGGGAGTCATGGAGGACCCCAATGTGGGGTCCATGGGGAGCACCCCCACATACACTCTGTAGTGATGGGTTTCGTGTGTATATGGTATATAAGTGGGTATGTATGTATTGGAATGGGTATGTTATTGGAAATAACAATGTTAAAGACAACTTTTAATTTAAAATACAAAACAAATTATTAATTCCCACCACACTTATATAGCCCTTACTGTTTTTCCCTTTCACATGTATGTATATTTATATGGATATAATTCATCTCAGATGTAATTTATTTTTAAGTCCCTAGAGCAGGGGTCAGCAAACTATGGCCCACTGCCAGTTTTCGTAAATATAGTTTTATTGGAACACAGCCACACTCATTCCTTGATGTATTATCTGTGGCTATTGTTTTTGCACTACAAGGATAAATTTGAGTAGTAGCCACAGAGACTGTGTGGCCTGAGGAACCTAAAATATTTACCAACTAGCACTTTTTGGAAAAACTCTGCCAACCTCTGCTCTAAAGTAAGCTTTTGAATCAAAACATTGATATTCTCTTTCAAATTATTACAACTGTTTCCCTGAGGTAGTCATTTCAGTGCAGCAGACAGGCTCACCAGGCCAGTTGCACACACTGTGCACTGCACAGTTCCAGACCACCAGTCATTCATGCAGAATCTCTCTTCCATCAGTGCAATATGCATTTTTGCTGTGGAAACGGTGGGGCTCTGATGGGAATGGTTGTTATTTTCTCATATTAACTATTGACTAGCTGAGTGAAGAGGGGGAAACTCATCCTCTTGTCACTCCTGTTTCTGGTTTGGACAGAAAATCCCCCCAGAGACTAAAAGACAGGCAGGACTGACAGTTTCAGGACCCTGACTTTGGATGTAGTCTCAGGAAATGCATGGTGGCTAGTCACGCAGTGATGTGAGTCCCAGAAGGAAAAGGAGAACAGGGTTGCTGCAGCTGTAGTGGGAATATAGCATCATTTTTCCACATCATCTACAGACATCTCACTTGGGTCACAGCAAACAATATTTAGCCATGAAAGCCTAGAGGCATTTCTGCCTTTTCTGTCTGCCTTCTGGTCTTTGTGGGTTTTTCGCTCTTCTCCGTGCTTACCAGAGCCCTTGGGCAATGGGGGGCCCTTTCTCAGGCCCTGGGGTCCCAGCCAGGATCTAGGCCCCTCTGTGCAGTCTCCCCAGAGATTCTCTGCAGTCAGGGAAAATAAAGTCCCGGGGCTGGCATCTTTGGTTGTTGAGCAGAGGACTCAGATGTCCAGCCCCCTCCTCACAGAAGGCATTGAGCTTTCTTCTAGGCCTTCCAGGTACTACTTTTTGGTGTTTCAAGGTGAATATGCTGGTGCCCCTCAATGGTAGGATGAAGGTGGAAGGGCTATCACTTGACTTCTCTCAGGGAAGTATTGCAGAAGTGAGAGTGGTCTCACCTCTGACAACTTATTTTTCCCAAAGTTGAGTTTTGGTCCCGGTCCTCAGTTCCATGTGTCTGTGCCATGGGTTCCTGTGGCTATGCCCACTGGGTTACTCCTCAGAGCAGCGGGGGTCCCTGCCTCCACTTTTGTGGCCAGGGCTGCCCATCAACCCATCCAGGCCCCGTGAGCCACTGCAGGCAAATACTCCAGTGCCACCTTCTGCACAAGCAGAAGCAAAGCACATATAAGTGGCTCCCACAGGCTGGGTAACTTCTGTGCTGTGTGTCAGACCCTCATACAGTTGGAGAGAACATAAGTGCTCTGCAAACTTTTAGGCTTTGGGTATTGCTAGCAACTGTTCCCTGTACCACCCTTGCCAAGCTAGGTGGTGCTGGCAGGCATGACCCTGCTCCCTGCACCACATATAAGCCTGAAGTTCAGTGGTCCTGCATTATTTGTTTGGGGGGCCAGAGGTTAGTTCAAGCATCTTGTATGTCT
The DNA here is from genome assembly GCF_009829155.1 of Mustela erminea. Classification (NCBI taxonomy): domain Eukaryota; kingdom Metazoa; phylum Chordata; class Mammalia; order Carnivora; family Mustelidae; genus Mustela; species Mustela erminea. Next base: position 22,545,717 of record NC_045618.1, on the reverse strand, counting down.
TGTATGTCTTATACGTCAAGCATCTGCCACATTCAGGTTTGGGGCCCCAAAGATGAGGACATCCCTGCATTAGGGTTCTCACTACCTTGTAGGGGAGACAGGCAACCCCATCAAGCCACAGTACAAGGCAGAACCTACACCAACAGGCAGCAGCTGTATTCAGGAAGGGAGCAATTATTCCAATTTGGAAGAGCAGACAGAGAGACCCAGAGACAGGTGGGTTAGAAATAGTGTTGGAGGCTGTGTGATGTCCAGAGGCTGGCAGAGGACAGAATAGGCCTAAGTGCTGGGTTGCTGAATGAGTGTTGCTGTAGAGAGAAAGCATATGTGGTTAGAGTGTAGGTGTGGAAAGGCCTGGGAGCTGCTGCTTCCTTGCTGTGTGGTGTGAGGGGTGCTGTGTGACCTCCCAGGCTGGCTTCCTGTCTGTGGGCCAGGGCAGTGACACCCACCTCCCCGGATGCTGAGCACTTTCACCTTCCCTACTCTGCCCTAGACCCCCTCACCCTCACTGAAACACATCACCACTTAACTACGAAGTGACCATTGCAGGACAGTCCCTCCATGCACCGAAGTCCTCAATGGCCTTGCAGATAATCACTAGGAAACAGCATTGCCTATCCTAAGGCAGTCCTATCTCCTGATCCTTCAGTGCTGCTTCAAAGATAAACCTAAAGGTATTGACTGTATCCCTTCCTGCCCACAGTTAGCATCTGGCGTCCCCCTCAAAAAGACCTATTGAAGGTGGGAGGAATAGAGAGGACCTGTCAAGGGAACCATCGCCAGAGAAAGCCAACCCCTGGGGCTCCTCAGGAGCACTCTCCTTCTTTCCTGACCTACAGCAGAGACTGCAGGGGCCTTTTTTGCAAATATCTGATCCTAGCATTTCAGTTATTACTGTTACCTGGTGGTTGGAATACTGGAGAGAAGCTGAGAGATCAGGAGCCCATATAAGGGACAGACTCAACCTCTCTTCCCAGCCCTTATAATGCCAAGGAAAATGCAATAAAACTCAGAAGGTTATGCTATAAGACCTCCCAAAAGGAGATGTGTCCCGAGTAACACTGGGCTGCAAGGGACTCATAGGGAAAATGGGCCACTGCTGCCTCTCTAACGGGGAGTCCTTCCTGAAGTGGGTGGTCCAGGGATAACACAGCAGCTCTAAGTATTCTCAGGGATTCAAGTTCCTGGTCTCTCCCCGATCCACCATTATTTTCCTGTGGTTTTATCCTCATGGTCATAAAATGGGTGCTGCCACTCCAGGCATCACATCCAAATACCTTCCCTTCCTGAAATTTATCTTTTCATTTAGGGGGAAAACCTTCCCAAAGGACTTGTGTTGGCCTCTTGATAACCAAAGCTGAGTTCCATGCCTACAGTTTCCGGGCGGTAGAGCCATCTGACAAGGGAGTACAGCAAAGGAAGGAGGCGGCGAGGTGGTTGGTGGGGGTTCAGTGAGCCAGCTCTGAATCAGGGGGTAGCGTGATGTTTTAGCAATTCCATCTGGATTGTGCTCTTTCTTTCGGCAGGGTTGAGTACCTTCTATCTGGGGAAAGGCAAAAGTATAGAACGAATTCTTTCCAACTGGCCCCTTGTCAGAAATAAATCACTGTTGACTCTTGGGCTCTCCATCCCTTAAAAAGCCATGGTGCATGAAGCTCTCAGCCCCACTCCTTAAAAGAAAACCCATTCTCTTTAAACACAGAAAGATAGGCAGGCTGTCCTGCAGAAACACTCAACACCCTTGAGTCCTGTGGTTCAGGGACACCCACAGGCTCCATGCAGTCCTGGCTGTGGCCAGTGCTCCTACAGGAGCGGGAGGCCTTGGGGGTCCTGCTGGGAGAGACTCTGGGGCCAGGCAGCTGACTAGATGGTCTTGTGCCCCCCACATCTGAATACCACCTGGCAGTTTCATGTTCAGAGGCTTTCTCTCCTCAAGCCCTGGGCCTGTGCCAGGATCCTCTCGGACAGGAGCACAGCTCTGGACCCATGGCCTTCCAAACCCTTCTGAACTGAGAACGTGGCCAGGCATGATGGCTTCCCTCTCTGTCCTTAAAGTAAGCCTCCGTGGCTCTGTGGCTCTGTGCCTTCAGGCTGCGTTGGACTCTGCCCCCAGACAGCACCTTTTTGGAAACAGGAAGGCTTTGCATTGCTGAAGTCACCATGCGGGCTAGCATCCTTGACGGCAAGGATGAGCAACTGAGGGAGAGGAGATTTAGTGGGAAAGCTAGCTTTCTCTTCCTTGGCTCTGTCCTGCCATGTGTCTTTCTCCATTCACAGAGTTCTCTGGAGCCTGTTAGAGCCCCTTCAGCAGCAGGTAACCAGCTCAGCGTGGCTTAGACAGGAAGGGTGTTTGTTCTCTTCCAACCATCTAGAATCTAGCAGGCCCCATAGGACAAGGGAGGCACTTCAGGGATGTCCAAAATGACTAAGTCCCTCTGTCCCACCCTGTAACCTCCTCACCTTCCATGCAGGACAAGCCACTGCCAGCATCCCCAGCATCAAGCCAGTCTTGTTTGCCCCCCCCAAACACCTGTGTCTGAGAGCATGGCTAGATCCAGGTTCGGAAGTATACACCAAGATCCCAGAGCATCTTGTCCTGGAAGAAAACGAGATACCCTCAGGAACCACCATGGTGGTGTTAGAAGGATTCCTGGGCTGACTGGGCATGCCCCCCACAGGACAAGAGGGACAGTGAGGATCATAGCTGGGAAGAGAAGAAATATGACCAAGATTCTTCAGTCCACAAATTCATAATGATACTCAGGGAAAGGCTCACTTATCGCCTCTGCAGGGTGCTTGGTGCCACACATAACTTCCAAAACTGGTAAATAGTAGGAAAGGATCAGCCAGAATCCCGCATTCCCTCGTGAACTGGTGAGGGGGTTTTGCTCTGAGTTGAGGTATCCCCATGTGTCATGAAAGGAGAGGCAGCAGCATTGTTGAGGGCTGACTTCATCTGTTGAAATCCTAACCCCTATTCCTCAGGATGTTACTGAATTTGGAGACTGGGCCTTTTGAGAGGTAAAGTGAGGTCATGGGGGTGAACCCTAATCCACCTGACTGGTGTCCTTCTAAGAAATTAGGACACAGACACACGCAGAGGGAAGGCCACAGGAGGACACAGGGAGGAGACAGCTATCCACAAACCAAGGCGAGAAGCCTCAGAAAGAACCCTCTCTGCTAACACCTTGATCTTAGACTTACATCCTCCAGAACGATGAGAAGATATAGTTCTGTTCTTCAAGTTATGCAGTCTGTGTTGCTTTCTTATAGCAGCACAAGCAAACTAATACAGAATGAGAATACCGAAGTCTTCAAGCCCAAGTGAATGGATGGGTCTAAACACGTATCAGCAAGTGCCGTAAGTGCCTTAAGTACTGCCTCTTGCACAATCCAGTGGACCTGAGCTGCAGGGATGTTCTTGCACAAATGTTCCCTGAGAATGTTGATATGATGGCACAGCATTCCAGGCACCTGTGACTGGCCACCCAGTTAAACGGGCAAACCTGGTATAATGAGTATCTGGGGTTGGGTTCCTTCCTTCCCAGGGGCAGGACCCAGTGGCTCCGGGGCCTCAGGCATGAGTGCAAGCAAAGCAGAGCCTCACTAGATGACCCGGGCTCATACAGAGAGAGCTGAGAGGCAGCAACTATGAGCTCCAGGGCCAGGTGCCCCAAATTCAGCGACCAGTGTCAGCTGGAGGAGACCCCAAGGCATTGATGGGGCGCTTTGTCATGCTCTCAATGTCTCCTCTTGCCATACAGGATGCCGGAGCAAGGGTAGAAAGTCCCAGATTGTGCCCTCAAGTCACGTGGCATCTCGGCTTGGGGAGGGACATAGAAACCGCATTGACACTGCAGCTACCAGTGTAGGTTCAATGTAGGAGGCTCTCAGACTTCAGTGGGGCCAGAAGCTCAGGAGCAAGCAGCCCCGTTTGAGGCAGGTGGGAGAGGAGACTGGGAAGGTCAAGCTCCAGGCCACCTGCTGATCCCCCACTGTCAAGTGTGGTCATCACACAGCCACTGTGGTGCCCTGCCTCACACAAAGGACACCCTGTGGAGAGTGCCCCCCACCAAGACCTCCCAGCACCCCAGGACCAAAAGCCAATAGATACAGTCACCACAGGCTCCAGCGGGGCAGTCACCTTGTCCTTGTGTCTCAGGAACAATGTTCTGTGAGCCTCAAAATAAGAAGAAAAAAAAAAAGTGTATTCTAGGTTGTGACCTAGACCTTTCTTCCTACCACCTGCTTCTTCCTCCTGCTTGGGCCAGCATGTCTCATCTGTGTGTGCAAGCTCCTAAAGGCTTAAAAATGCAAGAGGCATTCTTTAAACCTCTCATCTAAGTGTCTTCCCTGTCAAACCGATCTTCTGAAAGAACTCAATATATATTTTTTTAAAGATTTTACTTATTTGAGATAGAGACTGAGAGAGAGAGGGCACCAGTGGAGGGGCAGAGGCAGAGAGAGAAGCAGGCTCCCCACTGAGCAGGGAGCCCCCACCCCAAGATGGGACTCAATCCCAGGACCCCAGGATCATGACCTGAGTCAAAGGTAAATGGTTAACCAACTGAGCCACCCAGGCGCCCCGAACTCACTATTCTCTCAAAGAGCTCTTTCTGCCTCAGCCGGGCTGCTCCCCACCCACCAGTGAGGTCAGCTGCCTCCAAGTGCAAGAGTCTTCCTGTGTCTTGCAGACCAGGGTTGCTCGTGGGGAGAGGCAGGGGCTTGCAGAGGGAAGGCTGGGGGCTGCAGAGATTGGTCAGGTGTGGGCACGATGAAGGTGCAAGGCTTTTCTGGTCCGTTTTAAGACTTTTAAAATAAAATGATGTATACTTTCTTGGTAGTTTCCATATCCATGCTTCAGAAGACATTAGTCCTTTGCCCGGTGACACCCTGGGCTGTGATCTTTCAGCTTGCAGGGAGGGCCCCCCAGTGGCCGCAGGCATGACACCTGTGGGCTTCCCTGACACCATGTGTTCAAATCACTCTGTAAACTCCTGCTCTGCGCTGGGTCTGCACCCCACAGCCACACCACAACTTGCGGGCACTTCCTGTGTGCAGAGAGTGTTCTTTCCAAGGACAACTATCAGCTCCCCCCACCACCATTTTCTATCCACACCTGACAGTGGGGGAAACTGAGGAAGGGCGGACAATCCCTGCTCCCCAGGGAGCAGCTGTAGTTGGTGAAGCACTGCTCTGACAGGTCGGACCGTGTGACTTCCAGAAAGGAGAGTTGGCCAAAGAAGGTGGTCTTCAGGGAACGTGCTTCTCCCAGAGAGCGGGTATAGCAAGTGGTACCCAAACCAAAGCTTGCTTGGGATAAACCAGCATCTGGCACCTGGTAACTCGGGGCTATTTTTTTTCTAAAAAAATCAGTATATAAGGTAATCGTTTAAATAATCTTTTCCTCCTAAGTGCAAACAACCTGACAGCCTTTGGATATATCCAGGGGCCACAGAGAATTCAAGGAGCTCTGCCCTTGTCCCTTCAGGCCTCCCACTCACACTACCCAGAAAGCAGTGTACCACGGTCCCTAAAAATCCCACTGGTCACAGATGGAGGGGGGGGGGTGCCAGTGTGAATAAGAACATGGGCAGTGATGCTCATATAACTGTCAGTCGGCTCCAGACAGCTAAGACCAGTGTTAAAGATGATCACACCAGAGTCTGCTGTTCACTTACTGGAAACAGACTCAAAATGGGATATTTGCAGGAAAAAAGTGTTTGCAAAGAGCAGCCTGAAACTTTTTCTCTTGCCACTTAGAAAACAGTATGCCATATTTATAAAAATGAGTCATTTGGGGATTTTATGGAGCCAGAGATACCCCATATAACAGGTCATGAAAGCAGTTTTTAGTTTTGTATTCGATGCACATCTGATAGTTAAATTCAGTGTCAATCCATAGTTCATTATTGCCCAAACCAAATAGAGACTAAAATTTCCTTTCCCATCTATCTGACAACAAACCATGCTTTTTCTCACAGGATTGATCTATAATATACAGCACCATCCCTTGTTAAGTAAAAATTTCTCTTCACATGTTATCAATATGAAGTACCCCATTTAAATGAATTTTATAGCATAATTTTGTAAATATAATAATCTAAAATAAAGTGACTTTGACTCAAAGTCACTTTATCATATTCCAAACAGATTGGCCCATCTGTGTACCTGTCCCAGTATAATAACAGAGAAAATATGGAACAACCCACCTGTTATAGGACATTATAAGAATCAAATAAATTCACTTTATTTCCAAAGCAAGAAGGCTTTGGAAACCAGCAGGTGCCTAAGGAATGCAAATTACATTCATTGTCTTTGCAATTAGCCTCCCTTGACTTTAGCCACTTTCTAAATTTGCAGATTACCACTGAAAGATAAAGCTCGAGGTAGAAGGCAAGAGTGCTGCTTTGCCTTCCCCCTGTGGTCTGCAGCCAGCCTCGTTGGACTTTGCCATGTTCCTTTGCTGCTCCTCCTAGAGCCCAGAGCCCAGCCCCTGTGGAGGAAGCCTCTGTCTACAAAGGCTCCTCATTATAGAAAAAAAGGAAGAACTGGTGTGGGGAGCATCTAGAATTTTAGCTCAGACCCCTGCACCCCAGGGACTGGGGACTAGACAGGGCTGTTGCTTTAAAATTGGTTCTTGACCCACAAACCCAGCAAAGAGCCACCAGGTAGCCAGGAGCACCAGGAAGGATTTCACGGTCATGGAGTTTTGTCCTTCTGGTTTCCAAAGGGACACCCGCTGTGGTCAGCTTGTGTGGGAAGAACTAGCTGAGGGTCTTTGACCAGTAATCCTGAGGGCCTAGAGAGATGTGAAAGCAGGAATGTGCCTTGATGACAGGGCCCCCATCTGATGAGCTCCACAGCAGGCCAGACCTGGCTCCCCACCATGCCCTCCATGGCCCATGAGGAGCACTCCCCAAGGAGCACAGCAGTCACCATCCCCCTCGAGTCCTGAATCAGCCCCAGCCTCAAGCAGCATCACTGTGCAGCCCTCTTCGTCAGGCTGCACTGGGCTTTTTGTGGACCTGCAGGTACTGCGTGTGGTCCTTGGTGTGTGCTGGTGGAACACTGCTCCCCACCAAAACCCCCTCAGAAGAGGGGAGGGAAGCAAAGCATGGCAGCCCTGTCAGTCCTGTCCTCTTGGACATGGGGAGCAAGCTTTTTGGTCGACTAGCATGACAGCATGAGCAGACCCTGGCGCCATGTCTGGTGCATGCACCAAGGATATGCACTGGGGGCTGAGACTGTCACCACCCACTCTGGGTGTTCAGGAGCCCAGGGGTTGAGTTTCCTTAGCCTGAACATTCCTTTGGCAGTACAAGTCCCTGAATTCCAGTCTGCATGCTTTCCAGGATTGTCGGAATCCATTCAGGCTGCTGTAAGATAGTACCATAGATCGAGCAGCTTAAACAAAAGAAATGTTACCGCTCACAGTTCTGAGATTGGAAGTGCAAGATCAAGGTGCTAGCAGATCTCCCGTCAGGTGAGGAACCTCCTCCTTGTTTGCAGATGGCTGCCTTCTCTTGTACTCACATGGCAGAGACAGACAGACAGACAGAAAGCACGCTCTCTTGTGTCTGTTCCTACAAGGGTACTGATCCCAGTTATGGGGGCTCCATCCTCTTGACCCAATCACCTTCCAAAGGCCCCAACTGCAAAAGCCATCACATTAGGAGATAGGTCCCAATATACGAATTTGAGAGGACACATTCAGTCTATATAGCAAGTTTAGTCCATAGACCACTGACCAAGCCAAAGACCATATCTACATATAAACATTAAAGCTGGAGAAATTGTGTTTTCCACCTGTAATCCTGGCTTGGTAACTACCTGGATGATGGGTTAGGACACTTAGTACCTCTCGGTTTCCATTTCCTCTTCTGCAAGGTGGATCCACGGATCATTGGGATCATGTGAGTCAACTCCACGTAGAATGTGCACAGGAAGCCCCAGACTCCTTTCTGTTGTTACTGTCTTTCTAGTGCTGTTTGTTTCTGTAGGTGTCATACCTCTAATGTGCCTGCTACCAGTTCCCCTTAAACTTCTTTCAAAAGGAGCAAAGCCCATGCAAAGTAGAAACTCTCCCGGCCTTTTATAGTGATTATTTCCAGTCTTCCTTGGCTGTCTCTTTCACACAATGATATACGGGTGGGTCAATGGGAGCACCCAGTCCCAGGGTATACAGGAAGGAGGGGCACTGTCTAGAGAGAATTTTAAAACAATAATAAAACCAACTCAAAGTCAGTCGGCTTTGCATCATCACCATGTCCTATAATTCTAAACAATATTTGTGCTAGAAACTCTCCCCACTGGGAAAGGCTATTCCCACTGCCCCACCTGTGGTCTGTCAGTGCCCATACCTACATCTACCTCAACTTGCCTTCCAATAATTCATTTGATTTTCATAGAAATCACAACTTGCCTTCATGGGCACTTAATATGCCAAGTATCTGAACTGTGTAATGATAGAGGCAGTGTGGCCAGGATAGACTGGAAGGGGCAGGCACAGCATGGTGTGCTCACAGTGACCCAGCACCATCTACCATGGGCCTGAACAGGCAAAACTAGGGGCAGCTTTCTCCCCAAGATTAGAGAGGCCTTGGTGGTACCACATACGACCAGAGGAAATGGACCATTTCCTGGTAACCTGAGGCCCACTAAGAGAATTCCTTCAGCAGACATTTGTCTGGGGGAAAAGTTCTGCAGGAAAGAAACTTTTACCCCATCAGAAACCAGTGGGCAGGTTGGAGTGTGAGGCTATCCGTGGCTCATCCGCCAGGAACTAGCCCCTTTCCTTGCAGTAGTCAGAGGTAAAGGACTGCCATTGCTTTGTACATCAAGGTTTTGTGAAGCAAATCCTAATAAAGTGGGTCTGATTTTTCCCAGAGGTACAAGAATGCAAACTCCTTGCCCACCCAGGGACTCTACATCAGGCCAACCAGAGACCATTCTCAGACAGAGAACCGAGCTGTGGCTGTGCTGGGAGGTGGGATCAGAAAGAGAAAGGGGACAACAAAGATTGCTTTTTGAAGGGTCCCTGTTCTTCATCAGCCAGATCCTGAACATCTTGAAGCCAGACATGATATGTTATTCATCTTTGTGTGTCTAGCTTCAAGACACCTGAGAAGTATTTAATAAATGTTGAATAAATAAAGAAAGAATAAGATTAGATGTTCCCAATGTACTAACTTTAGGTAATTCAGAGAAAGGCAGTGTGACATAATAGAAAAAAAAAAAAAACCTGTACATTGTGGAGTAAGACAGACCTACATTTAAATCACAACTTTGACTTTGGCTTGGGCAAGTTATTTATGTACCAGAGCCTTCATTTCCTCTTTTGGAAAATTGGAACAAGAATCCTTTGACTGGTGAAAGAATTGTAAGTAATGAATATAGAGCTCCTGATAACAGTGCCTGGTATTGATTGAGGGTTAGACACAGAGATCAATGGCATAGAATATAGAACCCAGAAATAACACCACACAAATATGCTTAGCTGATTTTTGGCAAAGGAACAAAATCAATTCAATGGAGGATGGAGTGTCTTCTCCACAAATGGTGATAAAGCAATTGGACATCCATAGGCAAAAATATGAACCTGAACCTAAATCTTAATAATACAAAAATTAACTCAAAATGAATCATGGAATAAATATAAAATGTACAACTATAAAACTTCAAAGAAAATATGGGGACCCAGGGATAGCCAAAGAACCCTAAGCCATGACACAAAAGCATGATCCAAAAAAAGGAAAAACTTATGAATTGGACCTCTGTTCTGAAAAAAAAAAACAAATACAAATACAAATGAACAAAACAGCAATAATTAAGAGGTGAAAAGACAACAGAGTTGGAGAAACTATTTTAAAACCCCATATCAACAAAGGATTTGTATTGAAAGTACACAATGAACTATCAAGATTCAACAGTAGGAAAAAAAAAAAAATCCAAATGGGAAAAAGCCATGAACAGACATGTCATCGAAAAGGAGGTACAGGTGGCAAATAAGCATATTGAAAGATGTTGAACATTAAAACAACAATACCACAATGAGGGGCGCCTAGGTGGCTCAGTGGGTTAAGCCTGCCTTCGGCTCAGGTCATGATATCGGGGTCCTGGAATCGAGCCCCAAATCGGGCTCTCTTCTCAGCAGGGAGCCTGCTTCCTCCTCTCTCTCTGCCTGCCTCTCTGCCTACTTGTGATTTCTCTTTGTCAAGTAAATAAATAAAATCTTAAAACACACACACACACACACACACACACACACAATGAGCTATCACTCCACACCTATCAGAATGGTAGGTTTTAAATTTTTTAATTTTAAATTTTAAAAATTTAAAAATTTTTAAAAAGCGATGATATCAAATGGTGGAGAGGATGTGGAGAAACCAGATCTCTCACACATTGCTGGTAAGGATGTAAGACTCTAAAAAAACAGTTTGGCAGTTTCTTATGAGACTACACATCACTTACCACATGACCCAGACATAGAAGAAAAAAAAAATTTGTATACCAAAGGAATGAAAATTTATGTTCACACAAAAGCATATACACAAATGTTTGTAGCAGCTTTATTTGTAATAGCTGGAAACAACCCAAACGTCTTTCCTGGGTGAATGATTAAAGAAATTATGGTACATCCATACCATGGAATCCTGCTCGGCAGTACAGAGAAATCAATATGATACATGCAATGACTTGGGTGGCTCTCAAGGGAATTATAGTGAATTTAAAACGTCAGTCCCAAAAGATGACATACTATATGATACTGGTTACGTAGCATCCTTGAAATGGCCAAACTATAAAGATGGACAACAGATGAGTGCTTCTATTAGTCATAGATCTCCAGAAAACAGAACCAGTAGGATATAAACAGATATATATAAGAAGAGATTTATTTTAGGAATTGGCTCACACACTTCTGGAGGCCAAGAACTCTCACCATCTGCCTGCCATCTGCAAGCCAGAGACCCAGGAATGCCAGTGGTATAATTCAGTTCTGAGATCAAAGACCCAAGAAGTGGGAGCCAATGGTACAATTTCCCATTCGAGTCTGAAGGCGTGAGAACCAGTAGTACCAATGTCCAATGGCAGGGGAAGCTGGACATCTGAGCTCAAGAAAAAAGAGCAAACTCTTCCTTCCTCCGCGTTTTATTCTATCCAAGTCCTGAATGGATTGGATGATGCCTGTTCACACTGGTGAGGATGATCTTTTCTCAGTCTACCAATTCAAATCCTAATCTCCTCTAGAAATACCCTAAATATGTTTTACTAGCTATCTGGGCATCCCTTAGCCCAGTCAAGTTGACATAAAAATTCATCCATCACAGTGGTGGACAAGGATAAGGGACAGGCATGAAGTGTTGAAAGGAAGTGGGCGTGTTCATAAAAGGGTGGCACAAGGGACCCTTGTAGGTACGCAACCATTCTGTATCTTGATTGAGGGCATTACACAAATCTACACATGTGATAAAATTTCATAGAACCAAATACACATACACACACACAAGTGAATGCATGGAGAATTTATATAATCTGAATTGTAGAGAAAGACAATTGCAGAGAAATGGAGTATACCAGTCTATATCCTGGTTGTGATAATACACTCCAGTTATGCAAGATGTTAGCTTGGAGGAACCTAGGGGTTGGATACACAGCATCTCTCTGCATTATTTCTTACAACCGCATTTAAATCTACAATCATCTAATGATGAAAAGTTCAACATTCTAAAATGTGGTCTTAAGGTATGATAAATGTGCATTGACTAGGTAGGAATATTAACATCTTAATATCATCTAAAAGCCTAGTCTACCAGTTATCCTAACCTCTTAAAATATGAATTTGGATAATCCATTGTTTTTATGTGTCTTTTCTGAGAAATAGTTTTTGATTTCTCTGATTTGTCTGTCTTTCTAGTTTCATTGATTTCTGCTCTTTATTATTTCCCTCCTCCCCACCTTTGAATTCAATTTGCTTTTTTTTTTTTTTTTAAGATTCTTGAAGCAGAGATTTGGATTACAAATTGGGAAATTTTCTTCTTATCTAATATAAGCATTTTAGTACCATAAATTTTCCCCTGAGTACTGATTAGTTACATCATACAAATTTTGATATATTGTGTTTCCATTTCATTGTGTTCAAACTATTTTTGTAATTTCCCTTGAGACTTCCTCTTTGACCCGTGGATTATTTAGAAGCATGTTGTTTAAGTTCCAAATAGTTGGAGTACCCAAATATCTTCTGTTATATGTTTATAGTTTTATTTAGTAATGGTCTGAGAACAAATTTTCTATGATTTCTATTCTTTCAGATTTGCTAAGGCGGGCTAAGAATGTGTTCTATCTTGGTGAATATTTCATGTTCCCTTGAAAATGAATGTGTTCTGATCTAGTTTCATTCTATAAATGTCAATTCTTTCAAGCTCTCTAATGATGTTCAGGTCTTCTGCCTCCTTTCTGATTGTCTATCTACTTATTCTGTCAATTACTAAGAGAAAAATGATGAAGTCTCTAATCATAATGGATTTGTCTGTTTCTCCTTTCATTTTTGTTAGTATTTGCTTTTAGTACTCTGAAGCTCTGTCATTAAGAGCATGCACACATGTAGGACTGTGATGTTTTCTTGGAGAATTGAGCCTATATCATTGCATAATGTTTTTCTTTATCTTTGGTAGCATTCTTGGTTCTGGAGTCTACTTCATCTGACATTAATATAGTCACTCTAGCATTTTTATACTTAGTATCTCTTAACCTATCTGTGTCTTTATATTTATTTATTTTTTCCTTTTTTTGTTGTTTTTTTTTTAATTTAAATTCAAGCAGCCAACATAAAGTGCATCATTAGTTTTTGTGTGTGTGTCTCTCTCTCTATATATATATATATATATTTAATATTTTATTTATTTATTTGACAGGCAGAGATCACAAGTAGGCAGAGAGGCAGGCCGAGAGAGAGAGGAGGAAGCAGGCTCCCTGCTGAGCAGAGAGCCTAATGCGGGGCTCGATCCCAAGACCCTGAGATCATGACCTGAGCCGAAGGCAGAGGCTTAACCCTCTGAGCCAACCAGGTGCCCCTGTGTCTTTATATTTTAAATGAATTTCCTGTAGTCAGTAGAATTGAGTATTGCTTTTTCTATCCATTCTGACAATTTTGCTTTTTATTTATTTTTTTTTAAAGATTTTAATCATTTATTTACAGAGAGACACAGTAAGAGAGGGAACACAAGCAAGGGGAGAAGGAAAGGGAGAAGCAGGCTTCCTGCTGAGCGGGGAGCCCAATGTGGGGTTCAATCCCAGGACCCTGAGATCATGACCCAAGCCAAAGGCAGATGCTTAATGACTGAGCCACCCAGGTGCCCCCAATTTTGCTTTTTAATTGGTATTTTTTGACCATTTACATTTAATGGTATTAATCATATGGTTGGATAAGTGAGTTTTGGGTTAAACAAATTTATTAATGGCTCCATTTTACCTCCACTATTGACTTACTATGCCTCTATTTTTCATTAGTAGCGATTTTCCTAGAGTTTACAATAAACATTTTTAATTAATTAGATTCAATTTTCAAGGAATATTTTACTTCATGTGTTATATAAGCATCTTATGACAGTTTATTCCCAATCCCTCCCTCCCATCTTTTGTGCCATTACTGTCAAGCATTTTACTTTTACATATGCTATAAACACATAATACACTGCTGCTCTCTTTACCTTAGTCTCTTAGAACAATTAAAATGAAGAAAAATGAGTTTTGTTTTCATATTCATTTATTTCACTTCTATTACTTTTCATTTTTTATGTAAAATCCAAGTATCTACTGGTAGCACATTCCTTCCCTTAAACAATTTCCACTTTCCTTTAATATTTCCTAGTGCAATATATATATACACATTTTTCTCTAGGCAGTTCTATAAGCAATTAATTTTTTTTATTTTTGTTTGAGAAAGCATGTCTCCATGTTTAGAGATATTTTTTCTGGGTATAGAATTATGGATTAGCAGTTTTTTATTTCAACATGTTAAAGATGTCACTCTATTGTCTTCTGGCTTACCTGTTTTATCATGAATAGTCATGACAGTATTTCTTATCTTTGTTTCTCTGTATGTAATGTGTCATTTTTCTTGCTGCCTTTAAAATTTTGTCTTTGGTTTTCAGCAATTTAAATATACTAACTATAGGGATATTTTTGGTGGTGGTGGTGGTGATATTGTTCTCCTACTTGTTTTTTTCTTAGCTTCTTGGATCTATGGCAGTATTTGTCATTCACAGTGGAAATGTTTGTCAGCCATTATTTCTTTAAATATCCCTTGTCTTGTGCTCTCTTTCCTTCTGGGATCATACTTTCACAGATCCTAGGCAGTCTGGTATTGCACCACAGCTCTTGGATGTTCTGTTGTGCATCCCACCCCAGCCCCTGCCTCCCGCCAACCCTTTTTCTTTCCTCTCTGTGTTTCAATTTGAGTAATTTCTATTGATCCATCTTGATGTTCGTGGATTCTTTGCTCCGTTGTGTAAAGCGTACTGATCAGCCCCTTGAAGAGGGATGACCCCTCTTACTGTGCTTTTTCATTTCTAGCATTTCCATTTGATTCTTTTTTTTCTAAGTTTCTCCTCTCTGCTGGAGAGAAATTAATCATCAAGTCTTGCACGGTATCCCCCTTTTCTATTAGAGTATTCAACTTATTAAGCAGTTACTCTAAATTCCACATCTGAGTTTCGATACGTGTGTCATAGCTGAGTCTTGTTCTGTCAAATGCTTTGTCTCTTGTCAACATGTTGAGTGGGGGTTTTCTGGTCTTTTATTACACTAGCAGTTTTCCGTTGAAAGCTAGACATCTTGAATAGGACAATAAAGACTGAGGTACATCATTTTGATTCTTGGAATTAACTGTACTTTACCTTTTGTTATGTCTTTAGCATGGGGCTTACATTAGTCTAGTCAGGACTTGAGGTAGGTTTTGGTTTCATTGCTGCTTTGGTTGCCCTTAGGGCACTCAGCCTTAAAATTTCACTAGTGATATCTTGTGTTTTGCTGGAAGGTTTTTCTCGCAGTCTCCTTCCTGCACCCTTTCCTCAAACTCTGTCCCTCTTCTGCTATTACTTGCAGCTTGTTAGCCTGGATATGGAAGTGAGAAGGGTGATGTTTTTGTTATTCTAATTAAGTTTCTGTCTTAGGCTGGTATTGCGTTTCTAGATCTTAGAAAGGGAGTGAACTTCCCCAGCAGTTTTGGCCTCAGCATGTAGTCCCTGCCCCTTGGGGGGGGGGGGTGTTTTGTTTTGTTTCCTCCTTCCACCTCAAGCATTACTGGGGAAAGACCCCAAGGACCTAAGGCCAACAGTGTTTACTGCCCTGCCTTCACAACTTAAGCTTTTGTTCTTTAGTATAGATAGAGGAGCAAGATCTATGAAGGACACTTCTCAGAACTCTTGCCAATCTTTTTGTGAGCACCAGGTTGGGTCCCACGGAAAGGGGTCTACAAGTACATTTGAATTTCGCTTATAGCCCCCAGGGTTCTAAATATTCTTTCACTAGGCTGCATTCTTCCTTTACCAATTTATAAACAATTTTAGCTGAATTCTTTTTACCAGAGTCCAGCTGAGTCTGCTCCAGTGAGAGTCATGTCCATTTCTCCTTGTGTGCACCCATCTGTCCTTAGACTTGGAGATAGTTGGTTGCCCTGTGACTTCCACTCTCTACTGGGTTAAAGGAAAGTTGTGTATCTGCAGTTTGTCTAGCTTGTTGTTGTTGTCATGATAGCGCCACACTCTTCTGGAAACAGAAGCCAGAAGTGTCCATTCATTTTTGGAAAATAAGTAATGAAAATATGTCCAGGCGGGTTTGAGATAGTGTCTGTATGTTTTCAGGTTAAACAGGAGATCCATTTCAGGGGGAAAAAAAAAAACAACAACAATTTGCCGGCTTATTTTGAAAAGCATTTGCTATTCCTGACATTGCCACCAGAGGGCAAGTCGCCCATCGCTACATATCTCACAGGGTGAGGCCAGGTTTCCAGTTGGGAAAAGTGAATGTGTAAAGTGGGAGGCAGAGGCATCCAAAGCAGCTAATGCTTGCAGGGAGGGCCTGTTCTCAAGGCCTTCCCGGCCTGTGCAGCTATGCGTTGGTCTCTCAGTCCCTCTGGCCCTCGCCCTCACCCACATGCCACAGTTGTACCCTCTACAGAGAAGAAAGATGCCTTTCATTGCAAGCACTCATGTCCCTAGAGCCTCTCTGAGTACCTGGTCCTCACCCTACTAACATTTATGCTGAGAGGCGCCCAAGACCCTGCTAAGTGGTCAGCTTCTAGCAACTTCGGGTGAGTCCAACCTTCTGCTCAGCAGGGCGCAACCCAGGGAGTCAGTTCCAATCCAAAGACTGAGGAAATAATTCCCAGGAGCCCCGTGGTAGGGAGTTGAGGCTGAGCGACATATGGATCTGTACTACGTTAGTTGGTTTATCTGAAACAAATAAACCAAAATCATAGGGAGAGAAGTTTGGTTCTCATACAAAGTCTAAAACGGGTGTTCCTGATTGGCAAGTAGATCTTCTCTAAGTGGGGGAGGCAGAAGCTCACCCCTGCCATCTCCTAGCACCACCCTTTTCAACATACAGGAGGATGGGGAGGGGTGTGGGGATAAGGCCGTCCACACCTAACCACACTGCCCAGCACCTCCCACAGTGCTTCTGCTCTCATGCCATCGGTACAGCCAAGCACCTGTTAAGTGCTGGGGGCTGGGAAGTGTAGCCATGGCTGGGTGGACACCTCCCAGCAGCACCCCTCCCCCGGGAAGGGAATGGACAGCCAGACCCAAATTGCCTAAGTTGTACTGCAGTAACTACTTCCAACAGGTTATTGCTCTAGGAAAATATTTTCCAGATTTGTATGATTTTAAAAGTCACAGAGGATGCTTAATTAAAAAATAACCCTTCGTTCCTTTTCCTGGGCATTCTGGTTTGGCCATCTGCCTGGGGGCCTGGAATCGGTGCTTTTATCAAGCACCCCGGAGAGCTATGCTGCCCTAGCGAGTGTTTACAGAAGGATCCATTGCCGTCCCCACCTCCTCCCAGTGGATGGGAAGCCAGGTCAACTCTCTCTCTGATTCCTGTTGAGTTGTGGAACTGTGGGAAAGGCTTCTGGTCATGGCCAGAGGGAGGCAAGTCCTGAAGCAGCCATGCATGCAGCCCTCCCTGAGTGTGACTACCCAGCCACTCAGTCCTGGGAGGGGGCAGCCTGTGGGTCATGGCCATGTCAAGGCAGAACCCAGCCGCCTATGGCGGGGGCAGACCAAGCCTCCCTGGGCCGACCAAACCAGAGCACAGTACTGCCTGTCCCCAGCCACTTTAAACAGAAACACCCCCACCCTCCACCCCCAGCAAAAGTGTTTCCTTTATCTGGGAGTGGAGCGTTATTTGTGCTCCTATTTTCTCTCAGCATCACTGGAGGGCAGCAGTGAGTCAGTGTTTGCAGTTTTTTATTAGAAAGTCAACTCTTAATAGTATTCAGTCATAGATTTTATTTACTTATTTGCTTTTTTGTTCTTTCCGTGACACCCTTGCCATGAATCATGGGAAATGACACCAGGCTCATGGCCACGGGGTGGCGAGGGGCAGGAGGAGGGAGCGGCAGAGTGAGGAGGCGGAGGTAGGGTAAACCCAGGGGAGGAGCAAGCTGTTTAAGCTGTTCTCTTGTTCTCACTGGGCGCTGGGTCCCACAGCAGCTCAGAAGCTTCTAGCAGATCCAGGCAAACCCTGTGAACACCCCACTCCGCCCCAGCTTTTCTGAGATGGGCCAAGACTTTCCCCAGGTGGGCGTTTCACTCCGGAGCGTTTGTGATGAATGGATCCCTGGGTGCGGGCCAGTCTGTCCTCGCTGCAGTTTCCGCCTACACGTTACTTCCTCAGAAGCCTCCCTAACCCGCCCTAAGAGGCTTGCCATAGCTCCCCCACCCCGGAGTCTGCGGTTCACTCTGCAGGGTACTTGTCACCGCCTGAGATTATGAGATTTTTTGGTTACCTGGGAGCGCCTCATGGGAGCTCCCCTCCCCGCTCCCCCCCAAGCTAATACAGAATTATTGAATGAGTTCACAAATGAGCAGATTGGCGGGCAGCCCTTCCTTGCCTAATTTGTACACTGTGAGGTGACCAAGAGCCCGGCTTGGGTCCTTCCTCCGAAATAACAGAAACAGCAATAGGTTTTGAGGGGGTTTTTTTGTCTGCTGCCCAACCGTGGTACCTCCCTTCTGACCCAAATCGTTAGCAGAGCCCCGGTGAGGTGTCCAACTTCTCTTCCACGCCCACAATAAATATGAAGTATTTTAAACTCTCCGTAGTGGTTTTGACACCTGTGCTCTTAACGCTCCTGCTGGCACAGATGGTCTGTGTTCGTCTCCACTCGGTTTCCTTAATTAAGGAGACACCTGGCCTTGGAACTCCCTTTTCTGGCCTCCCTGGGGGTTGCTGGGGCCTGGAGCCTCTCAGCCCGCCCGTGGGCCACCTGGCACCGCGCGTCTCTCTCTTCTGTTCCAGCCGTGATCCCCCTGACGGATTCGGAGCACAAGCTGCTGCCTCTGCACTTTGCCGTGGACCCCGGGAAGGACTGGGAGTGGGGGAAGGACGACAACGATAACGCCCGGCTGGCCCAGTGAGCCCTTCCCCCGTGCCCCTCCCCCAACGCCCCGAAGGGCGGCAGTCGCCGGGTTTCCCGGCGTGGGCTGGGCCGCCGGTGCTCCTCCCGAGACAGCTGGCGTGCCCG
The DNA here is from genome assembly GCF_009829155.1 of Mustela erminea. Taxonomy (NCBI): domain Eukaryota; kingdom Metazoa; phylum Chordata; class Mammalia; order Carnivora; family Mustelidae; genus Mustela; species Mustela erminea. Next base: position 22,526,966 of record NC_045618.1, on the reverse strand, counting down.
GGGGCGGGGTGCGTGCGGGCGAGCGCGGGCCCGCTGGGGCGCGTTTCAGTCGGTCTTCTTCTTTCACCAGCCTGATCCTGTCGCTAGAAGCCAAGCTGAACCTTCTGCACAGCTACATGAATGTGACGTGGATCCGGATCCCCTCGGAGACCCGGGTGAGCCTGGCATGTGCCCGGCCCCGACCAGCTGGTTGGGTCCTGGCCGCTCACTCGCCGCCGGCGCGGGCGGGGGGGCGCAGCCTGCAAACGCTGGCCCGGGCCTGGTCTCCCCAGCGCCCGCCCGGCCGCCCCCACCCATCCTGCCTGGCTCCGGCGAGAGAGGGCTCGGGTTTAGCTGGAGCGTGTGTGCCCGCGTGCTTGTGTGTCGTACGTAGGCGCGCGCTCCGGCTAGGGAGGTGGTTGGTGGGGATTTTTTTTTTTTTTTTTGGTCCCTTTATTTTCTCCAGAAGGAGAGGAATAAACACACCCACTCAGAAAACAAACCGTAGGCAAGTCACAACACAAAACTATCTCTGCCGAGATCGGAACACGATGTGCTGCAGCGGAGCAGAATTAATTATAAACTGTGTGTGGGTCCTTGGAAAAGTCAGAGAACCGGGAGCGCCATTCCTCAGCGCCCCCTCCTTCTCTCCGCCTTCTCGATCCTCTGGGAGGGCAGTGAGAAGAGGAGCTGCCCGCCCCCACAGGGCTCCTCCCCCAGGGAGAGTCTGTTCTGTCCCTGCTTCGAGATGCTAAGGATTCACTTTGAATGTCTGATTGATGTTTTTATTATCTCAGTAGTGAACCCTCAGTGAAAGGGATTCGTATTAAATTAAAAAAAAAAAAAGACCCCCTTAGACAACAGTATACTTGGCCAATGGCCATGAGGTGGGGCTCATAAGCAATATTAAAAGGGCGATTGGAGGAAGGCAGTAGGGCGGTGCCTCGCACAGAGTCAGTAGCCAGGCTATGCCAGGCCTTGCTCAGGATGTTTTCATACATCAGCCTTTACTTTTATTTAATCTTCGTAAGACTCCTGGAGGCAGGTACTGATACCCATTATACTGAGGACACAAAGGGACAACTGGTGACAGCCTGGCTCCAGAGTCCAACCTCTTAACCTCCACAGTGACCTGTCAACTGCCTGGATGATGCCCGTGTTGCTGGGGGTGTTCTTTCCTAGCACACACATATGGTGTGAAGACAGCAACTCTAGATCTAGAACCGGGAGGCTCTTGGTCTGGGACACAGCTCAGCATTGCAATGAGCAGGACCCCCTGCCAAGCCATGGCAGCCCCCATGTCAGATTTAGGGCCCAGCAACAACCCTTCCACCCCGAGGACATTTCAGCCAGGGCTCCTTCTTCACTGAGCTCCCACCAATGGCCACTGCCAGCACCAAGCACAGCCCCTTTCCTGGGCTAAACCCCTGAGCTTCTGCTCTTCTGTGTCACTGAGAAACCATTTTGAGACCTCTACCTCCTTCCAGACCCAGGACAGGGTGGGAAGAGGAAGAAAGGAATTTCAGACTGGGAGGTGTGAGGACTGGCTCCTGCTTGCTTCTGGGGACTTGGTTGCAGGAGGTCTCTTGGACCCCTCTCTTGGACTTGCTTGGGGGAGGGAGAGAACAACAATAAAATGACAGAACAATGGGGCCTTCTCCTAGGATCTTCCCCTAGAGGCCAGGAAAAGCCCATTTCCCGGTGAGCACCAGCTCCAGCCACTCAGCCTCTAGTAGATTCCTGCTGTTCACCCGATGACGCTGTGGGAATTCTCTCTTCTCTCTCAAGAAGGAGCCTCCACAAGGCAGCAGTAGGTTGCACTCACTGCCTTTCTCAGGCTCTCCACCTCCCTCATGGTCCTCCAGGTGCCCGCACTGGCCTTGCCCTCCTTACTGGCTGACCAGGAGCCTTGTCCAAGGTGTTCACAGTGATGCTCCCTCCTCACACCCTAGGAGACCTTTTTCTGGGAGTGCATCTTTCCTGCTAAGTGCAGGTCCTGCTTCAGAATCCTCAGTTTAAGACTGCATTGTCTATCTGTGGAAAGGAAACCCTAGAGTAAAATGGTCATCCTTGGAACTAAGGGCATATTTGTTCCAATGTGAGGGCAAGAGGTCTACCCCTGCCTGGAATGAATAGGTGAGACACCCTTTCTAGGAGAGACACCTACAGATGCGGGTGAAGTGTGATCCTTTCCAGAAGACCTCTCGCTCTAGAGGACAGCTGGGACCTGTGTCTGGTCATACACCAGCCTCACCAGGGCTAGAATGGCAGAATCTGGGCATGGTAATTCTAAAATGTGAGGCTCTGGAACTCAGAGCCAGGTGGGTATCTTCATTTTACCCAAACTCCCCGCCTCGGCGTTCCAGGCTACCAGCAACCCGAGCTCACCAAAAGGCATCCTGGATTGGGGCAGTGGGATCCCAAAGCCCCACCTTAGCAGACCGGGAGCCAGGGTGGTCGGCCTTTGTTGGTCCCACGTGAGGATGGCTCTTATCTAAACACCTTCCTTCTTTCCCTGACCCTCTCCCGCTACAGGCCCCTCTGGCACAACCGGAATCCCCAACAGCCTCCGTGGGGGAGGACGTGCAGTCCCTGGCCGACTCCCTGGACTCGGATCGGGACTCGGTGTGCAGCAATTCCAACAGCAATAATGGCAAGAACGGCAAGGACAAGGAGAAGGAGAAGCAGCGCAAAGAGAAGGACAAGACCCGCGCGGACTCCGTGGCCAACAAGCTGGGTAGCTTCAGCAAGACGCTGGGCATCAAGCTAAAGAAAAACATGGGCGGCTTGGGCGGCCTGGTGCACGGCAAGATGGGCCGCGCTAACTCCACCAACGGTAAGAACGGCGACGCACCGGAGCGCGGCAAGGAGAAGAAGGCCAAGTCGCGCAAGGGCAGCAAGGAGGAGTCTGGCGCGTCGGCTAGCACGTCGCCATCGGAGAAGACCACGCCATCGCCCACGGACAAGGCGGCCGGAGCGTCCCCGGCAGAAAAGGGCGGCGGGCTGCGGGGCGACTCCTGGAAGTACAGCACGGACGTGAAGCTGAGCCTCAACATCCTACGCGCCGCCATGCAGGGCGAGCGCAAGTTCATTTTCGCCGGCCTGCTGCTCACCAGCCACCGGCACCAGTTCCACGAGGAGATGATAGGCTACTACCTGACCAGCGCGCAGGAGCGCTTCAGCGCCGAGCAGGAGCAGCGACGCCGCGACGCCGCCGCCGCAGCCGCCGCAGCCGCGGCCGCCGCCGCCGCCTCCACGGCCAAGCGGCCGCCGCGCAGGCCAGAGACCGAGGGCGCGCCGGGCCCCGAGCGCGCGTCGCCGGGCCCGCCGGCCGGGCCGCCCACGCAGCTGGTGCTCAAGCTCAAGGAGCGCCCGAGCCCCGGGCCGGCGGCGGGCACGCGGGCAGCGCGGGCGGCGGCGGGCGGCGCGGCCTCCCCGGGCCTCGGCGGGGGCGCGCGGCGCGCGGGCGCCAGCGGACAGCTCTCCGGCCGCAGCCCGCCGGCACCAGCGCGCCAGAGCGTCATCCACGTGCAGGCGGCGGGCGCGCGGGACGACGCGTGCGCGCCGGCCGTGGGCGCGCTGCGGCCGTGCGCCACGTACCCGCAGCAGAACCGCTCGCTGTCGTCGCAGAGCTACAGCCCGGCGCGCGCCGCCGCCCTGCGTACCGTCAACACGGTCGAGTCGCTGGCGCGCGCCGTCCCGGGCGCCCTGCCCAGCGCGGCAGGGGCGGCCGGCACCGCCGAGCACAAGTCGCAGACCTACACCAACGGCTTCGGCGCCGCGCGCGACGGCCTGGAGTTCGCCGACGCCGACGCGCCGGCCGCCCGCTCGAACGGTGAGTGCGGCCGCGGCGGCCCGGGGCTGGCGCAGCGGCGCTGCCAGCGCGAGAACTGCGCGTTCTACGGGCGCGCCGAGACCGAGCACTACTGCTCGTACTGCTACCGCGAGGAGCTGCGGCGGCGGCGCGAGGCGCGCGGGGCGCGGCCCTGAGGGCGGCGCGCGCGCCAGCTTTTACCATAAAGGATTCCTTTTCCATTCTGTCGGTGTCTTTTTTACATGCCCTGGTCCACCGGAAGGCCGGCGACTCCTCGGTCAGTGCTGTGTACGTGTTTGGTCCAACGTTCCTAATGGTGCCTGAACCTACACTGACGCCACTCAGGTAGTAGACGGATAGGAAACAAGTCATACTGTTGGAAGTGGGTGTGCTAGCTAGCATCTGCCTCGTACCTGTGGAAACTCAATAGCCATTGCAAGAGTATTTTTGTTCCTCAATAAGAGAAATAAAGAAATTTGCAGCCCTTTGTTTTTAGAAGGGAGTGTTTTACCTTTTTTTTTTTTTTTTTGCCTTTTTTTTTCCCCGACCCCGCCCCACCCCAGCCCAGCGACTGACCTCGTCCACGTAGCGATCACACGTGTGCGGTCGGTACCACCCAGGGTTTAGAAGCAAACCCGCAGCCCGGGACTGCAGCAGGGGCTGTGCTGCGGGCTCGCACCTGCTTCCCCTCCCCGAGTCCCGGGAGGACAGGGGGCAGGGTGCCGCCGGCTCACGCGGTCTAGTGGTCGCGGGGGCCCTTTAGGAATACACCGCTCCATCGCATAAGCAAAACCTCCTTCCACGCTCCCCTCTCCCCCAATAAACAACCCCTGGCTCGAGCAACATTCACACTGCCATCAAAGCCACAGGCGTCCTAGGATGGGCACCGGACAACCTACCTCGCAGGGCGCAGGGAGGTGTAGTCATGGCTCCCGGTGCCGGGCAGCTCAGGTGACAGGAGCTTTCCAAAGACACCTTGGGTCCAAAAAGCAAGATTCCTAACTCACTATTTGGAATTGCCCATGTTTGAGCAAAGATGACAGCCTGCTCACATCACTCCTTTGAAGACACTTCCACAGTGAACTATCGCCAGAGGGCCCCTAGGAAGTGATTAGGGGTGCCCCAGGAGAGAGGCGAGGTCACTGTGTAAGCCCCCACACTAAGCTACTTTGAAACCCGGACTGTGCCCTTTTCCAAGGGGAAGAGGCTGAGGGCAGCCGGGAAGGAAGCCCATCCCCACCTCCACCTGCATCTGTCTGGGTCCAGCCAGGTAAAGGGGCGCCACTCCCATTGGGGTCCCCTCTGCAGGGTAGGGTAACCCTGCCTGTGGCTCCCTAACACATTGAGGGGGCAGCCCCATCCCTGAGCCGTCCCTTTTTTGGTGCCTCCCACATTTCTTGAGAAAAAAAAAAAAATGTGTCCTTAGCTACCCTATTTTGAGCAGCAATATGCAGCCTCTTCCTTCCAAGATTACCTCTGGAGAATCCCGTTCTTGGCCAAGGACACTGAGGAGTTAAATCTGCCTCACTAAGGAGAGATCTTGTTTCCAAGAAATACGGATAAGATGGGTAAAATCCTCACTAGCAAAAGAATACTTTAAAACCTGCAGGAGCCTTAGAATAGCTTCTAATAATCCTAAGAAAGAGAGGAGATAGCACCCAGCTTTACTGTGGGTGTATCCTCAGAAAATGCAGGAGGTAGACCATCTCTTCATTGGAGCCAGCTTCTCCTTCTCCAGAAAGGATGCTTTTCCCTCTGACATAAAGAGCAGCAAAAAAGTAAATAAATAAATAAATAAAATAAAAAACAAAAAAAAAAGTTTTTTTTTACTTGTTTGAAGAATTATAGTAATTTGAGTATCTCCTGTGAGTAATTCCTTTTTGTTTTTAATTATTCCACAGCACGTGGAGTTTTCAGTAAGTTATTCAAGTTTTGCATAAGTGGTTCCTTACCTAAATCAAAATTATTTATTAAATAGAATCTTTAAGAAATTTTTTGGAAGTTTTACTTTTCACGCCGAATAATACTTTCAATGTGTGGTGATTACTAACATCCATGTCCCTCATATTACTGGGATTTCTTTTGTTACTCAGAAAAAAAAAAAAGAGTAGTTTTTTAAAAATCTCTCATCGAGAGGGTTTGTGGCAGCTTTTTGGACTGATTCTTTGTGTCATGCTGAGCAACTGCTTTGACATCCAAAGCTGTGAGGTCACAGGAAGTATTGCATCATGTGTAGACACCAACTATGGCTCTCGCCCCGCCCCTCACTCTTAGAAGGTTGAGACAGCCAACATTGAAAATGCTTAATTGTGCGTTCTGAAACCAAACTCATGTGCACAAGAAGTCAAAAAGGCATAAAGTAAATTTGCTTGTTTTTTTAATTTTCTAATGTTAAAACAGCCAGCCAGAAATTTCCCACACTGGCTATGCAAATATTTTATCTTTCTCATGCCAGATTGAAAGAAAAAAAAAAAGGTGGGGGCGGGGTGCAAGCTGAGAATAAACATGGTCCATTGTAAGACCAGAGAAAAACCTTTGAAACCAGGCAGTATAATCCGTAGGTATTATTTTCTTTTTAATGGTGACATGTTCTATCTCGAGTTTCAAAGTCCCCTCCACCCCACCACACCCATAGATGTGCCATGAATAAAAGCCTAAGATCCAGCTACCAGCCACCATGGTGGCTTCCCCAGCCATGTAGAAGGTCACGAGGTGGCTCAGCTTGCCAGGGTGCCTGTGGGGGCTTGTCCACATTGTTTACAAAAAGCTGTTTCCTTTTGTGAAAGATCTGGATCCCTTCCTCTAAATAGTATTGACACAGTGAGAGAATCTACCATTACATTAAACTTTCTAGTCCAGTATAGCAGGAACGTCCCATGTCATTCAAAAGAGCTCTTTAGACCTGGTCTCCGGCCAGAGTTCCCTCAAACCAAATTAGTCTGTCAGGCTGAGAAGTAACTATTAGAAACGGCTGTGTTGTTTACATGTGGGCCAAGAAGTCTTCTAATATCCTTCTGTGACATAGGGACCCCTTGTGGATCAGGGAAAGGTTAAGTGGATTATAGACACTGGAGAAAAGGAAGAAAGCCAGTCTTGATTCTAGAAAGACTGAGAACCCCACCTGAACACACGTTCTGGACCTGGAGTGCATGGCAGACCCTGCCTGTGAATGGCCTTCTTGTCTGATGTGGCCATACTTCCCTTTCCGGGAAGGTCAGATGTCTCTAAGTGATAGCATGTTTCCAGAAGGATTCTAGATACTTCTGAACCCCAGTGGATGTTGTTTGAGTAATTTGCTTCACATTTCCTGCACATGCGATACCTGGGTATATATTTTTTAAATAATGTATTGTTAAAGGAAGGTGTTTTTAAGTGTATTCTGTTTGTAGACTTTATGCTATGTTACGTTGAAATTTTACAAGCCAAGTTTAAACTGTACTATAGAAATTATTTTTATATTATTTTCAGAATATGCCGCAGAGCAATATTTTGCGCCCTTACATTGTCACAGGGTTGTCCCCTTGGAAGGGTAACTGTAAGTGGGAAGGGGCTCCACACTGTGAGCTCTTGGGTATAAGTGCTTTTTGCTATTTACTCACATCCCCTCTGAAAGTGGGAATATGTAAATGTTTTCTTTTTTTATTGGAAGCTTGATTTTTTTTGTTGTTGTTCTGTCCATGGATTTGGATACTGCACCTTTCCTCTTAAATGAATACTTTATACTCACAAAGTTACTGCAGACTTTCTCTTACCTGTTACCACCCAGTGACTCAAGTGGAGTTCTGAAAAGTTTGGATCTGCTACTTTAGAATTTTAATACTTTCCAAAATGATTCATTAGCTCTAGCAGCTTACCATCAGGAATTTGGCGATGGGAGATAAAAGGTTTCTCCACACCCCCAGTGCACATGGTTCTCACCCCCTCCCTTAGCATCCACAAGCTTATTTTGCAAACCACTCTACTTTGCACAGATAAACTTAACCTATCAAAATTTATTTCACATTAGTTAGGGGGGAGAAAAAAGGGCTGTACTTATCGGTGGTGGGAAATTTGTGCGAGGGGGAAAAAAAAGCTTTGCCAAACCCATGTGTGTGTTAACTTCCATCTCTGCGAGTCTTTCATGTTTACTTACAAGACCTGGAGTAAAAGCTGAAGCATGTTTGGGGTTTCTTTCTTTATAACACGATTCCTTTCTCCTCATTGTGGTGTGGACTTTACAAAATAAGTTCCTCCAGTGTTGTTTTTTTTTTTTCTTTTTCCCTTTTCTTTCTCTCAATGCTTCTAATAAATAAGACAAAAATGCGTTTCCGTGGCTGAGTGAGCCCCGCCTTGCCAGACTTCGGCCACTGTGGCATCACCCTGTGGGTTGCTGAGGTGGCCTCTGCTCTGGCTAGAGTCTGGTTCTGCTTTCACCCGAGGGCAGACACACCGTGCAAAGCCCCAGAGGTGGCTGGCACTCCCGACACCAGAGAGAAGGCACCCCCTTCCCGAAAGCCTTAAAGTGGTGGCTCTCTGGAGACCCTGTGCACCACCTCCCCATTCAGTCCTGACTATCAACCGTTTCCTACTCACACTGCCCCACTTGGGTGTGGCTCTCCAGGGCAGAAGGGGGGGTGCTCGATTACATCCTTTCATCCCCGACCACCTGCATCCCTCCCCACATCTACTCTGCAGCACTGGTTCTGCCGGCACAGAGCATGTTTCTGACAGTGCTGTCTGTGGACGCGGGGGTGGGTCCAGGATAGCTGCTCCTAGAAAGACCTGCAGGGCATGCATGGTGGGGACCCCCCACTCCCCTGCAGAAGCCCCCCACCCCCCAGGCTGCATGGAGCACCTCCAGGGTGCAGCGTTTTGGAATATTGGTACTTCGGCTCCAAGCAGGGTTCAGAATGGCCTGTTGGCAGTTACATAGTCAGCCCCAAAAGCAGTCCTTCTGGGACCACACCACCTCCAGCAGAGAAGAGGGAGGCTGAGGCCCTGCATGCACCCTCCAAAATGACTGGCATTTGTGGGCTCTGCAATAGGGATATGCTTTACTCCAAGGGGCCAAGTTAACCCATAACCCCAAGACAGCACAGAAGCCCTTCTCACCAAACAGTCCTCACCACGTCACTGTTTCTATTCCATTCTACAAAGTAGTTGGTTGAAATTTGCATTTTCACTGTTCGATTCTTGCAAAACAAAGGAGTCCCGCCAGCCTCAGCTGTGTACATACAGAAGGATACCCATGGCTTACGCTTTTTTATTCACCAAGAGAGCACCTTAGTACATACATGTGTGAACAAACATATGTGTATGTGTGTATACATATATACACACATATATATAACCAGTTCTTTACAAGGTGAAGAGTAACAGTTGATTTTAAGGGTAGAGGCTGAATCAACTCAAGACCAAAGCAATCCGTTAATTTAACGAGGACAAGTTAGTAAAACCAGCTGTTTCGCAGTATTGACAGACAGTGGAGGATGACTCTCAGTGAAGAAACAGCCAAGTCCTTACAAAGACCATTCCCACTCCAGCACTTCTCTGACCTGCTCTTCCTCCTTGTTAGCTGCTCCACTGCAGCAGCATGGGCCTGCCTCAGGGCCTTTGCACGTGCTGTTCCTCCTTGCACATGGAATGTTCTCTGCCGCCCCCCCAACTCCAAGCCACCTGCCTCACCCTTAACTACCTGCCAGTCTTTGCTCCAATGTCACTTTCAAGGAGGCCTTCCCTGATTTATTGAAAAGGACAACACATCTCACCCTCCCTGCCACCTCCCTGTGCATTGTCTGTGTGTTTCTTACCATTTGAGTGCTGCACATATGAATTATTCACTCACTTTATGTCCTCCGTCCAACCTCCCATAGAATGTAAGCTCCATGTGGGCAGAAATTTCTGTTCGTTTGCTCACTGCTATATTCCTGGTGCCTACAACAGTGCCTGACAACTATTAGGCACTGGATAAATATTTGTAGAATAAAATAAATGAAATGAGTTATTTGATAACTATGAAGCCTAGTAATACCTGTTTCAACCTTTATCAAATCCATAGTCCACTACTGTCCCCCAAGTGGGGAAAATTTTAGCTGATAAAGCAGCATGGCTGCTCCAGCCGGTGGTCTGTGATGCCAGATAGGACAGTGAGCACATCAACCCAACCGTGGCAAATTTCTTCATGTCTCTGTGAAGGCCTGCCCGGTGGCCCTCCCCCACAGCTATGAGACCCCACTGTCTACAGAAAGCTCTCTGGAACAAGCTACAGCAGGGGCAGTTTCCCTACAGGGCGCCTCTCACTGTCAGGCACACTGTGATGGACCTCCACGATGTCGTTGTGGGCCTGGACCATTTTAGGGAGTCCCTTATAATCAACCCTGTGGGCACTGTTCTTCCACAGTGTCTCCAGGGAGGCTGGCATTCCTTCCTGTAACAAACTCAGGGGGCAGCGGATGACCCAGCCCAGGGAAGGAAGTCAGTCTGACCACTAGAAAGACCCATCCTCCTGTCACCAAAAGCAGGCCTGCAAAGGAAGAGGAGCTTATCACACAGAATAATGGGGGCCGGCATGGGTAACTGGACTGACAAGGGAGCAGCAGGGACAGAGAACCACGGCCCCTCCTAATCTCCCCCCCGTCACTGGCGGGCATGTGCTGGAGGGACAGAGCCTTGACACCTCAGAGCCAAACAACACACACCTCCTTGGCCCTGGCCCCCCACCCAGAGCAGGAGGCCCTCAAGTGCAGTCAGGCGACCTCACTCACCCGCAGGGGAGGGATGCTTCCTCCTCTGAACTGCCCACCCCTGCAGGATGACTTTCACAACTACCTAACGTTGGTGTTTACTTCCAGGTCCTTTGGCCAAATGTGTTTTCCTCTAAGAGTTGTTGGCAAAATACTGTTATAAGCTTCTTATAGGACCTTTGTCCTACTGTAGCCTAGGTAAAAGGCTTTGTCCTTCTCTTGAACCCCCTTCCATGTTTTTTGCTGTCATTTCTCTGGGTGCCATATCTTAGGGTCCCTCATGGTGGGGATGTGAGGTCCCCTTCATAACAGTCCCTCTGCACCTGCCGGGCAGACACTCAGTGGGCCCACACATGGGTGACCCTTTGCTTAAATTGCCAAATAAACAGCGTCCTTTTCATTGCTGCCCTAACAAGCTGGGGGCACACTCCTGCCAGTACTCAGATCACGGGCTTTCCCAGGGCTGCCCCCTTCGTCCACTCCAACCTTTCACCAGGGGCAGGTGCCCTGAGGTCTTCCGAAGTTCTTTCTGCACATTGTTCCCGCTGGCATGGAATGAGATCCAAACACCTGATTTGGAATTACAGTCTGGCAGGCAGACGTGGGGCGACTTGTCGCCACTAACTTACGACCAAAACTAGTAACACAACCATGATCATGGAGATCCACCATGGCCCGGAGCCTCAGGAGAAAGGCATACTCCACCTCTGACAGAGCCGGTCACCGTTGGACACAGGAGGGAAGCCTGGGTCCTCGGCCACGCCCACAGAGGGGCTACTAGAGGTGCAGGGAGGCTGGCCTGAATCTGCTCACAGCCTTGCCGCAGAGCCTGAACCCTGTTCACCATCATCTTTGATTAAGTTGGTCTTGTTTTAACCGAGGGCTGTTGAAGTGTAATTGCTTTGTTCCTTCAAACATGCATTTGGCTATGGGAGTCAGTGAATATTATCTCTCTGTTTCTGTTCCTTTTTTTTTTTTTTCACTTATTTGACCCATTTTGGAATGAAATACATTGCTTTGTTTCCCCGATTTACTCGATTCCTGTGGACGAGAGAGAATATGGAGGCAAAAACGGATCATAAATCCCGTTACTTTGACCACTTTTATCCAGAGCCCTTGTCTACCTGGGAGCGTTCATTCTAATCCAATGCAAATATTCTTTTCCACCCGGTCCATTCTTGGAGAAGGAACCCGTTCTAAGAGCTGTCTTTGGTGGTCAGGTTGTTACTTTATTAAGTATTAAAGCACTAAACCAATTTTTGCAATATGTAGTAAATCTTGCTTTCATTTTGGAAAACTTCCAGTAATGACTACTGCACTTTTTATAGAAGAACTGTATTTCATTTCTTTCTTTTATGAAAGATTATTTCAAGTAAAAATAGCTCTGTAATCCGTGTGACACGGCTTCTCCATTCCTTGACACAGAGAGAAGCTTTCATGCCTACTCAATAAAATTAACATGTTTGTAAAGCACTGGTTGGTCCAATTATTTGTTCGCTCCTGTGTTCCTGGTAGAACAGTATCTAAGAAAAGCTTTATGGCCCAGAGGGAGAAGATTCTATCCGGCATCCATTCACACCAGCAATTTTTAAATCAGATGAGCTATAAACCAGTTATCACAGTTTCATCGTGTAAGAGACAAAAATGATCCTTTTAAAAATGGTGATGACACATTCTACCTGAATGAAATTGACAGAATTTTTTTTAACATCACTTTTTTTTTCTTTTTGGTCAAGATTTTATTTATTTGACAGAGAGAGACAGAGAGAGAGGGAACACAAGCAAGGGGAGTGGAAGAGGGGGAAGCAGGCTTCCCGCTGAGCAGAGAGCCTGATGCAGGGCTCAATCCAGCACCCTGAGATCATGACCTGAGTCGAAGGCAGACGCTTAACACGTGAGCCATCCAGGCGCGCTGACAGGATATTTCTTAACCCATGTATGCCAGAGGGGACAACGTAAGCAAGAGGATACCAGCGGGGAGCATAGAGGATGAAAGTGGATTCACAGGCGGCCTCATGGAATCTCCCTTGCGGAAGGTTGGGGCTGGATTCACACAGGGCAGTGTGAATTAGTGTGGACAGAAGGAGAGGAACCATGCTTAGCTGGCCTATAGGACCCTCTGAGCCAATGGCCTCTACACACTTCTCAGATCAGCATTGAGGCTACTAAGACTCGTCCATGTCTGGCCCTGATGTTCTTCGTTCTCTCAGGACGGCCAGAGAATCCCAGAGGAAAGGCACATTCTCCCACGGGTGCAGTATTGGAGGGGACGGGAAGCCTGCACTGGCAGACAGAAAGCCAGGCCAGGATTCTTAAAATGAGGGATTCGAGAGCAGGAGCGCTAAGTGTCCAACCAAATCAAGGAGTCTGGATCATTTAGGGAAAAAGAAACTGGGAAACTGGACGAACAGGTAGATCAAATGCACAAAAAGGGAACAGAGAGGTCCCGTGGTGAGAGCGCCTGTGGGAAGCAGTTCCTAGCGGGGCTGGGCTGGGGAGCGAGGCTGAGAGGCCCTGTCGGTCTGTCGGTCAAAGCTGCAAGGGAAGAGAGGAAGAGGGCGGACCCCACAGACCTGGCCTCAGACCTCTGCAAAGGGAGGCTGCCCGACCGGTGCCTCTGCTTCTGGGGTCCAGAGGAGGAACCCCGCCGGGCTGGGTTCCCATCTCGGAGGAGGAGCTGCTGTCTCCGGGGGTGCATGATTCTGCAGGGCCCTCCACGTGGGGGAGAAACAAAATTAGAACCAACGGCAGCTGCCAAGTGAGAGAGTATTGCCAGGACAAGGCTGGCGGGAACTGGAAGCAAAAGGAAAGAGCGAGTCCTCGGCATCCGTGTGTCTGTCTAGGCACGCGCATATGTATGGATACATGCATACGTGTACGTGGCCACGATACAAACACATGTATGTGGGCATGCCCACACGTGTGTTTGCATGCACGAATATACATATTCACAACCTTCTTTCCATGACCCTTGCGCTCCGTCAGAAGGTCAGCTTGCTGGGATTTTTTATCTGATGGATAACACCCACTGCCATTTCTGAAGGGTCCAAATCCTCAGCAGTCCTGCTGAGTTTACCATTAACTTTTATTTTGGGATGTGGATATCATTAAGGGCACCCTGAGGAGCCCCCGGATTTCAGACATCAACGCCCTAGCACCCACGGGCTGGCAGCAGCTCACGTTTTCCCTGATAATGAAGTCCCTGACCCCCCACCCATGCAGTGACTCCCTTCTTCTCATCGATGCTGTAGTTGGACAAACCCAGAATGGCCCAGTGTCCCCTTCCTGTCCAGTCACGCCGCTGCTTAGACCGGGTTGAGGCCCTCCTTCCTTTAACTCAGACCTACAAGCCAGAAGAGCTTGGGGTATGGGGCAGGGAAGCCTTGGTTCTTGGTCATGTTGCTTAGCGGTGACAAGAGTCCCTCTTCCACCTACCCCTTGTTTCCCAGACCGTGTGTTCTGGCCACGGGATAGACACCACCACATGGCAGTTGCTGAATCAAATCATAAACTCCTTCTGGAAGACAGAACTCCCACCTTTCCGGGAACTGTCTCCCCACTGGCATCATAAGGAAATCTTCAATGGGCCACTCCACAGTTCTGGAAGGCCAGTTGCTTCTGGGTCAGTAGGGTGTGTAGTGAGTGCATTCCATGTGCACGATCCCATTGCTGTAAAACCAGACTTCGTCACCAGAAGCCACATTGTGGTGGCTGGGTGGTTCGGCCGGTTAAGGGTCTGACTCTAGGTTTCGGCTCAGGTCATGATCTCAGGGTCATGAGATGGAGCTCCGTGTCCAGCTTTGTGTTCAGTGCAGAGTCTGGTTGAGATTCTTTCCTCCTTTGTCTTTCCCCCTCCTCTTCCCCTCTCCCACTCATGCTCATTCTCTTTTCTTTCTTTCTCTTGAAAATAAATAAATAAAATCTTTAGAAGGAACCTGTGGAATACCATAATGGTGAACAAGGCATTCACGATATCCATGAATAGTCGTTTTCAGCGGAAGCGTTGCCAAAAGGGCAAATCTGAATCCAGAATACATCTCTTCCAGGGAAGGGCAATTGTTTTCTCTCCATAATGGAAGGGATCTGGTGTGATCAGCCAGCCACCAGGGATCTGGCTGGCCATTGCAATCAGTGAGCTCTGTGCTGACCGCAGAAGTTGTGATGGCACGGCAGGGGCAGTCTCCAGGACTGCCTTGGTGAGAGGAAATCTGGGTGTTGTGCTCATCCATACACCCATCCCCATAGAGGCCCATTGAGCAAACATCGGGATGGCTGGGGAAAGTGCTGGCTGACATCACAGAACATGCCGTCTTGTTCACCTGATTTTTGACAGTCTTCTCTGCATAGGGTACCTTTAATGAGCATAAAAATGGGGCACAAGTATCTTCATGCTCATGCACATTTCGAGAGAGCCATCAAAAGACATCTTCCCTCTGTTCCCATACCTCCTGTCACCAATCTCTGAATCTTGTTCCTTCAATGTTCTTGATCAGTCACAGTATTTGCCCCAGTGTGGGTCAGGGTTTCTTAATACTGCCATTAGTGGCATTTGGGGTCCAGTAGTTCTTTTCTGTAGGGGACTGTCCTGTGCATGTTGTAAGATGTTTAGCAACATCCCTGGCTGACCTTGACCACCATTTGCCAGTTGTGCCCTCTACCTACCCGGATGTGACAATCAAAAATGTCCTCCCGACATTGCCAATGTCCTCAAGCTGGGGACAGGGGGACCATCCCTGTTAAGAATTACCAGTATAGGTTAATTCTTCTGGCTGTCTTTCAGCCCCAAAAAGAGAAAAACATTTGTTCTGCTCGCGTCTCGTCTACTAGGATGATTTCCCTTCTCCACGGTCTTTCAAGGACACTCCAGACTGGGATTGTATCTCTCATAGCCTGCTCTCAGCTGGAACCAGCACATCCCAGAGAACCATCTGGAAGCAGGCCTGCTCAGCCATCTGGTCCTAAGGAACTGCCCATGAGACATAGATTGAAGGAGAGGAGGGAAGAAGCAAGAGAACATGTGACAGGGTCTGAGCCACCTGCTCAAGCAACTGACATGTGCCTTCTGGGCTTTCTCAATCACAGCCTCTTAGGCGCCATCTCTGCTCAATGACAGACTGCAGCTGCATGTGCTTGACCTTATAGGTGGGCGGGCCAGATCACACCCAGCCGGTGCTGCTCAGGATTATGGAGTCAGTCCGTGTCCTCTGGTCAGCTGTTCTGTCCCTACCCGGACCAGCAATATTCCAGCAGCTGTTTCTTAGAAAGGAGAACAGTTAAATGCAGCAGAGGTCATGGCTTTGTTCCAGAGCCCTAGAGTCTGTACTATGATGCGCCCTCTGGGGTTCCCTATAGCAATGCTGTTGGCTGTGAACACTCGAGCACCACTGGGTCTGTTATAGGATAAGGCCCCGGGGGTTCCCACTCAAAACTGGTGGCCTTACTCATTCCTTGGTAAAAAAAAAAAAATGCATTGGCAAAACACACCCAAAGAGCACATAGGTTGCCTTCAAAATCCAAAAGTCAGCAAGTGTCAGGCCTCTTTTGGGGGGGTATAATAATGTATTTTTCACTTTGATGGGGTATCCTGAAAAGTCCTTTAGGGTCCCCTGAAACTTCACCAAGGTAGTAAGTAGGGCCCAGAATATTTGTGGAGTTTTCCTCCCACTTCTGTGTCTTACTGAGGCAGACGTAGTCAGCATAAGGAGGTCAGTAATGAGGTGCAGTATTGTGTTCTGTGGCATTCCGGTCAGCTAGTATGGCAGAAAGCAGGGAAACGGGCAGGAGGAGAGAGCACTCCTGGACATGCGCAAACTGTTTCTGGTGGTTCTTACGAATCAACGCAGAGAACCAAAGTCACCCACCAGTGCCCAGAAGAGGTGTTCCGTCTAGAGCAGCAGGAGCAAGCGAAGGCTGACTGCGGCCCACTGCCTTCCTCCAGCGGGCATCGGTCTTCCATGTAAGTCAAACAGGCAAGGGACAGGACTATCCTAGGAACCTCT
Source organism: Mustela erminea (assembly GCF_009829155.1). Taxonomy (NCBI): domain Eukaryota; kingdom Metazoa; phylum Chordata; class Mammalia; order Carnivora; family Mustelidae; genus Mustela; species Mustela erminea. Next base: position 22,510,452 of record NC_045618.1, on the reverse strand, counting down.
CCCCCCTCACACCGCTCCAGTCCCTGATAGCACCGCTAATCTCTGAGATGCCCCCAGGTGGAGAATTCATTACCCTTGATTTATCACTGTGTATGCAGGGGATAAGTCCAGGCCTGAATTTCACCTTCATCCCACTTTCTACCAAAAAAGCATCACTTCAAGGCAGGAGAGCTCACTGCCGAATGGAACTTTGCCAACTATGCATGGGAAACGGGAAACACGCACAGGTCAGGCCCACAGACCCACCCATCCCATGGACATCCATGCTTGGGACAAAACTCTTTTTTTTTTAAGGTTTTATTTATTTATTTATTTGTCAGAGAGACAGAGAGAGAGAGAGAACACAAGTAGGCAGAGTGGCAGGCAGAGGCAGAGAGAGAAGCAGGCTCCCCGCTGAGGAAGGAGCCCGATGTGGGACTCGATCCCAGGACCCCAGGATCATGACCTGAGCCGAAGGCAGTGGCCCAACCGACTGAGCCACCCAGGCATCCCAGGGCAAAACTCTTTTTATCCTCTGACTTCCACAAGCCTCCACCCTGATGGGAGGGTCACCGTGGTATTTGCAGTTCCGTGACAACGCAGAGCCAGTGCCGAGTGCCCTGAGTGATTGAGGTATTCCTGTCCCCCATGACTACATGGGAATAGACATTTGCCAGAACGAGTCTTTTGTCCCAGTGCACAGCCCCCTTGGGAAAAGTCACAGACCCCTGGAGGAGGTTTGGAGGAGAACCACAAGAGACAGCTAGGGTGACACACAGGGTCTTTTCTCAAGGGGGCCTGGCTCACATTTAGCCAAGGGTTTCCAGACCTGGGAAGTGGCTCAGATCGGCAAATTCAACGAATGGCTGTGTCTGCGCTCTGCGGTTACTTAAGTAGGGAATTTTGCCTTCAAACCAGAAGTGGAGTTTAATAGAGTTGGTGTTGTTGAGGTCTCGTTTACGCACAGTAAAATGCACAGGGATCCAAGGTACAGTGGAATGACTATTCACAAATGTATCCTTTCCGGTTCCCACCCCCACCATGATCAAGACTTACATGGTCTCATCACCCCCGGGAGACCCCTCCTGCCCTCCCTGGCACTCCCCCACCCCGACCCCCACCCCCAAAGCAGCTACTGTGCAGCTCCCTTCAGGTTCATGCTGTCTGCTCTTAAACGTCGTGCAAAAGAATCCTAATGTGTCCCGTCTCACGTCAGTTTACAGCGGTATTCCGTTCTGTGACTACACCACACTTTGTGTATCCATCTTCCGATTAATGGACAGTCAGATTGTTTCCTGTTTGGGGCTGTTATGAATAAAGCCACCATGAGCCCTGGTAATAAGCATTTTGTGGATATAAGCTTTCCTTTCTTCTGGACACCTACAAAGGAGCAAAACCGCCGGGTCCCAGAATGAGTGTATACTTCACACGGTTAGAAATTTCCATCCAGGGTACCATAGAGGTTGTGCGGTTTTACAATTCTACCAGCAAATGGTTTTGGTTACCTGAGATGTGAATGTATGCTGTCCGGTTTTTCTTTTCTTTTTTTTAATTTTATTTTATTTATTTGACAGAGAGAGAGCATAAGTAGGCAGAGAGTCAGGCGGGGGGTGGTGGGAAGCAGGCTCCCTCCTGAGCAGAGAGCCTGATGCAGGGCCCGATCCCAGGACCCTGGGATCATGACCCAAGCTGAAGGCAGAGGATTAACCCACTGAGCCACCCAGGCACCCCCCCCCCCCCCGCCCGCTCCGGTTTTTCTGATGCCTATGCAAGGGCTCCCACCGACCTGGAGAAGCCCGAGTGGGCGTCTGCTCCCAGCACACACACAGTTTCCCATCCCCAAGTGAGGCATGTGCATGAAGCCCAGAGTCTGGTATTAGCACACACCTGCACCTCCTGTCCCCGTCACCTCATGCCTCCCACCTGTTCCCTTCCTCTTGGCGGCCAAGCTTACCTACCCTCTGCCCTGGCAACCTCAACGTGTGCTTCATTTCCTAGCATAGGTGTTTGGCTCCTGAATGTCAGGCCCTTTGCCTGACATGCCGTGATCCCCATGGACACCTAGCCCATGGCCGTGACTTTTTCCGCTGGAGCAGAAAAGGAGCCCTCTCCTCTGGGAGCCCAGATGAACCTGGCAGGTAGCCGTCACCCAAGAAATGGGAGTAACTTGCTAGGTGCTTCCCAGAGAGTGGCTGGGAGTGCCGTGGAAGAACCCCAGAAAGTGCTGGGGCTCAGCTCTGCGCAAAGCAGAGATTGTCCATAAAGTCAGACTTCTCAGGGAAGGCGAGTTGCATCAGACAGAGAAAGAGGGTCAAGGGGGAATTCCAGCCCATGGAGCATGGGCTCTTCACACAAACCCTGACCGGGAGCCAGCTTTGTACTGGGCTCCCTAAATGCTGGAGATTCACCCAGGAATATGACAGACTGGCTTCCTCTCCTTCCTTCCCACCCCCATCCTCACCCCCAAAACACACACAATGGGAGAGAAAGCAGGAGAGGGACATCTACTGATAAGTGCAGAAACTGCAGACAAGGGCAGCTCTAGTGGGGGCCACTTCCTCCCTGCGGCTGAGGGCTAGGGACGGCTTTCAGGAGCCCCCGCAGTGGGCGTGGGGCTGTCCCGGCACAGCCTGGCCATTGTCACACCCAACAGGTAAGACCGCCATTACCATTTGTAGATCCAGAAACCATAGCACACGTGTGTCCTGTTCAGACACCCGCACGGAGGGATGCCCAAAAGAAGCGAAGGGACAGCCATGCCATCTGTCCCCATAGGGACAGCCTGCTAGGAGATGAGGATGGATGTGGTCACACTTAACTTTCCTCTGCGCCTCCCCAGTGCTCTGTGTTACTGACAGGGTGCAGATGCAGGGTCTAGAGGGGATGGTCTTTGCCTGCCTAGCTCTGACGACCCCTATGGCTGGCCTGCACCACGACCTGCTGGACACATTGTCTCTCCTAAAATGCCTGGTTTCCCCTCCCTCTGCAAGCATGTCCAGGACAAGCACAGACTGAGAGGCCCCATGCAGCTGCCTACTGTCGGCCTCGGCCCCTGACTTGCTTCGTGGCCTGGGGTGTCTGAGCAAGACACACATGTGCTGTCTGCACCTCTACCCATGGACCAGCACCTGCACCCATCCCAGCTGGACAGGTGCCTGAGGAGCCCTAGGGTGGAAGCCACGCCACCACAGCAGAGCAGCGGACATAGTCTTGCCTTCCCGGGGCAGCCTCACCCTGGCAGAGCCCTGGCAGTCATCAAGTTCCTGTTTGCGTTCTGAACTTTTGAGCTTCCAGATCCCAATGAAAGCATCATGGTCACTGGGATGAGAGCTCCCTGGGGACCTAGATCAGGAGTGAATGAGCCATATGCCCTCTGCTTCTGGAATGCTCAACAGCCCTTTCCTGAGCAGTTATGCAGAGAGACAGAAGGAGGGCGCCTGGGAAGAGAAAAACGTGAAAGACCACAGGATGAGCCCTTGGAGGATGGTTGCAGGTGTGAAAATAAGGGGTTGAAATCGTCCCGCCCCTCTGAAGTTCAGCTTCTACCAGGGCTCTTGTCCTATTGAAAAAGATTTGACCATGATCAGAGATGCTAGAGCCGAAAACCATTTTATGACCACCATGGAAGGAAAGATCCCCATGGGGAATAAAGTTGGGCAGAAATCTGCCGCAAGAAAGAGGAGCTTAGAAGCTGACAGCTTAATTACCAATGCAGCAGACAGAGCTTCCTGGCAGAGTACTGGGTGACAATGAAGAAGTCCCGGTGCTGGACCCAGACCCAAGAGGACTTGGTGCAGACCAGGAGTTCATGGTAAGGACCCTTGTGCCCAGGCAGAAGCACCAGGAGCGGCACATCACCCCAGCTGGCAGCTGCCCCTTGATTCCTACTATTCCTCCCTTCTCTTCTCGGGGACCTTCTGTAATCTGTGAAGAACATGATCCCCATCCAGACACTGTGTCTGCTCTGTGCCATGGGTGAAACAGGTCAACAGCCATGTTGTTAACGGGATGTCTGGTCTAGAGGTGGCCACACATTCTGGGCCAATGGCGCTAACCTCAACAAAACAGGGTCTGGAGATGTGTTGGGGTGTGTGGTTGTTGACTCATCTGCTGTCCAAAAGGCTTTGTCTCTTTTGCAGGACTGTCAGCTTTTTTCTTAGTTGGGGTCCACAAAGCCGCATTTAAGTGGTAAATAAAAAAGACCCACGTGATGATAGGAAGAGAAAATACAGAGAGTAGGTTTTTTTTTTTTTTTTAGACTCCCCGTCTTGGATGGCTTTTAACTCCTTCTTTATTTTCTACATACTTTACACCAGTAAGGAAATTATGCTAAGGGTCCCAGGAAGTGTGAATTACACCCATTTCAGAATGAATGAAATGGGATATTAATATTTCCTTTGTATTTGGTACTAATTCTAAATCTGTTGATTCATAGTTTTAAATTTCTACAGTAGTGAATATATTAATTCTTCCCTTCACACTTGAATACAATTTGAGGCCATATATGTGGGTGATTTTGGTAGGAAGATCCCACCTGCCTGTCTATGGACAGATCGGCAAAGCCACATTGCAGCCAAGGTCAGCCAAGTGCTGCCCCCTGGTGGTGGGGCCGCCATGCTGGGTCTGCAGCTTTGAGGGGCAACTGGGAAGACACCTGCACTTGATACTCTCCTCTCCTCAGCTGTCAGGAGCTCCCGAAGATCCACAGCAGGGTTTTCAATGTTTTCTTCTTTTTCACACAGGTTTTTGACACAGGGAAGCCGTCTTTAACAAAGCAACAATTTACTTCTGCTTTCAAATCCAGTGCCCAGACCCATTGGTTCTGCAGTTCTAGATTTTCTTCACTTTGTGATCCTTGATCTAAAACCTACAACCTACTACGATGTCTCCCTAAAGTAATAAACTCAGAAGTTTATGGGGCACCTGGGAGCCTCATTTAAGTGGTGTCCAACTCTTGATTTCGGCTCAGGTCATGATCTCAGAATCATTAGGTAGAACCCCCCTCCCCACACTCAGTGGGGAGTCTGCCTGAGACGCTCTCCCCCATGCCCCTCCCCCCACTCATTCCTGCACACTCTGTGTGTGTGTGTGTGTGTGTGTGTGTCTGTGTGTTTCTTTAAAAAATAAATAAATCTTTTTTAAAAGCTTAGACTTAACACTTGACCCTTTATTATAAAGTCCAGCCTCTTTGCCACCAAGAGGTTTTGTCAAACACCCAATCGCCGCTGAAAAATAGGAATGAATAGTAACACAAAAGGCACAATAGTAACACAAAAGGCACCGACCTCAAAAACAACTTTTTCCTTAAAAATAATCAACTCTGTTAGTTCTATGTTTTTTGTACCATGTGTGCAAAAAGCCTTTTCTAGGTGCCTCAGCACTACTCCACGAGGAGTATTTCTACCAAAGAAATACAATAGATTTAATCACAGACCACTGCCGCCTGAGGAAAAATGCTTTCAAGGTAGTTTTCATAGCCTCAAGGTGAGGGCTTATTTGAATATTTCTTGGAAGCATCTCTCCACATCCTCCCCACCCTGAGAAAAATCCAAGGCTCTTGGTTAATGCCTATGATTATTTCCTGCCACAGCTAACTGCGATTCTGGGAGCCGTTGTGACAGGTGCTCTATGACCTCAAATGAAAAGTCACTGAGCACTGGGCTGGAGGTGTACTGAGGCTCATCGGCTCCGGACACTGAGGGATGGACAAGGAAGAATTGTGAATAAGGAGCGGGCTAAGGGCCCTTGGGCAGAACCTGAGTATGATCTGGAATGTTGGTTGGTGGTCCCCATCTGAAAGCTTTTTAGTAATAGTTAATAATGATCCTTAGTCTTTCTCTTCTGTTATGGACTGAATGTCTGTGTCTCCCACCCCACCCCAGAATCCGTATGTTGAAATCCTATCCTATCCCTAGTGTGACAGCGTTTAAGGAGATGATTAGATCATGCAAATGGAGTAAGAAAAAGCCCGAGGGCATCTTCTCCCTGTCTCTCTGTCTCTCTCTCCCTCTCTGTACCCACCCCTGCACCACCACCACATGAGGACACAGCAAGAAGAGAGCCATCTGAACACCAAGAAGATACCAGATCTGCTTGAACTTGAGCTTAGACTTCCCAGCCTCCGGAATTATGAGAGCTAAATGCTCACTGTTAAGCCCCCCAGCTATGGGGGGCTTGTTAAGAGCCTAAAGGGACAAAGACACCTTCCAAGCCTTCAAGAAGTGACTCTGCCATTTTCACTCTTTCAACTCGTGAGATAGCCTTCAAGAGTGTCACTCAAAGGTGTGCATGGTAAAACAGTGGAAATGCTTATTCTTTTCCATCTGAATATTGGTGATAAATTTATTGGGAAAAAAGAAACAATCCCTTGGCAGGGTCCCTGTGAACATAAGGAGGGAGGCAAGTTGACAAGGACACCAGGATTCACCTCAGAGCACTCCTGGGATGCTGCCCACACATGCCAGGGGTGTAGACACTGAGTGCCAGTGTGTCTGCGCACCCCGCACGACCATTCCCCAGATCCAACTCATGGATCTCTCTTGGGACTCTCTCAGTGACCCAGAGTGAAGAAGGAGTCCAGATGTCAAGCCAACGGTGCCAGGTCAGCTGAGAAGTCGGATGATCCAGTTGGAGAGCTTGCCTGAGAAAAGCATGTGAACCTCCCCTTCTACCGCGAACGGAGTCATAGGAGCCAATCCATCCGATCTATCCAACTAGAAAAGCTGCATAAAATATAAGAAACATCTGCTAACAGACATCAGATTAGCAACAGGATTATAAAGAATGACAACATTTGGGGCCATTTTTAGTCTAGGGATGACTACCAATTCTACAAGAGTGGAAACATCAAAGTTCAGGACGCATCAAGAGTAAAAGCTCTAGGGGCACCTGGGTGGCTCAGTCGGTTAAGCGTCTGCCTTTGACTCAGGTCATGATCTCAGGGTCCTGGGATCGAGTCCCGCAAGGGGTACTTTGCTCAGCAGCGAATCTGCTTCTCCCTCTGCCTGCTCTGCCTGCTGTTCCCCCTGTTTGTGCTCACTCTCCCTAACTCTAAGTAAAATCTTAAAAAAAAAAAAAAAAAGAGAGAGAGAGAATAAAAGTACTAGTGGTTTCTTTGGTCTGAGAGATTAAAGGATTGCTCTCTAGGAGAGGCAAGAAAATTAGTCTTTATAGGACTACAGCCTGGCTTCAGTCATCAGAGTGGCCCAGGAGACCTCAATTCCTGATTTGGATTAAAGGGATCTTGGATGCCATGAACTTGCTGGAAACAATCAGAAATTATCCATAAAAAGACGATAGCATTACCTATCCTTCAAAGTATTTCCACAAACAGCTTTGCATGTAGCATATCTGACTCAAAATAAAAGATAACCAAGTGTCAAGAAGACAAACCCACACAAATAAAAACCAGCAGAAACACTAGCAATAGAAACAGGCTCACACAAGTTCCAGATAGTGAAGATACCACTCACAGATTCTTAACTAGCTACGTTGACTACTTTCAGAGAGATAAAAGACAGGACTAAGATTTTGGTAAATTTGAAACTGTTATTTTTTTTTTTAATAGCATAAATGAAAGAAGCCAGACCAGAAAGTCTATATATCATATGACTCCGTTCATATGACATCTGCCAAAGGCAAAACTGTAAGGACAGAAAACACACCAGGGGTTGTCAGAGTTGGAGAATCAGGAAGCGGCTGACCTCAAAGGGGAATTTTTAGGGCAATGGAACTGTTCTGCCTGGTACGGGACGGTGGATACAAGACTCTTCATTGGTCAAAACCCACAGCACTGCACATCGAAGTGTGCCCTTCAACGTACACAAATTCTGAACACGTAAAGGAGGCTGGGGGATCCCAGGATGGAATGCAGACTGTGACCACAGCTTCTGACCATATTACAAATGTATGGTGTGGCCTCTGGGAAGGGGGTGGGGGTGGAAAGCAGCTGACTTAGGTATCTTGGGAAAATGGTGTTTTGACCGGAAACTGAAAGACTGCAAACATAAACAGTACTTAAACACTGCTCTAGCTTCTCATGAGATAAACAATTACAAAACAGTTTCACATGTGTGCTGGGATTGAACAAACAGGCGACCGCATAGTGAATGGTGGGAGCTGGTGTCTCACTGTTGGAGAGAGAGGTTACAGATTAGCAGAGGGAGGCAGGATAAGTCCTTCCTGAAGGGCTGCCCCAGTGTCTGAGACATCAGTGTGATGTTGAGCACGTGTTTAGTTCAGTGTGCAGGGACAGGTAGAGAAATGATTAGAAGTATGTGTGCGTGTAAATGGGCGGGGACACAAACATGTTTCCTGGCTTTATCTGCTCGGAGGAGCTAGAAGCAGAGACCCTCTGGGAGCAGGGAGCACACCCAGCGCCCAGATCTTGGTTTCTAAATCCCATTTTCCTACACAAGAAATCAGGGCTCCCTAGAGAAATGGCCGATTGGGGTGTAGTAGCTGGGAGCAGCAGGGGGCTGGAGTGTGCCTCTCTGGTTGCAGGAAGCAGGCCTGGCGAGAAGTGTAGGCAGTAGTACACCCACCTGCTTTTCTCAGCCTAGGTCATGGGAGGCTGGGCAGTCCAGGGGGTTGGAGGGGAGTCAGCTGCCCAAGACCAAGAACTGTCTTTGCCACCATGATACAAAGGTCAATGTCCTTTACCACGTTTCTGCGAGTGAAGATATACATACATCCCCTACAGTAAGAAGTCATGTATAAGAGACACTGCATAGAAATACACATTTCCTAATTGATCGCCAAGAACCTTTCTTCTTCCTCGCACACTTACTAGTGTGTACGACCGCACTAACACTGGGTTTAATAGCTGTTGTGGACAGTACAGTAAAAGGATCTCTATAAAGAAGAATTCCATAAAATGTTAGGTAGGAGCCTCTAAAGACAGCTGGATTGATGACTTTGCTAATAAACAAGATGTTAAAGAACACATGACTATAGCAGAAATCCCCCAGTTGTTGAAAAAAACTTGCATTGAAGATCACGAGTGGCAGGCCCGGCGGGGTATGCCCTTGCTGGGAAGGGGTTGAGCCAAGACTTGAATAAATGATGTCATGACTTCAAGGAAGACTCTCTCTTCTGACCTCTCTTCTCATAGGCTTTATATAATCAAAGTGCTAGGCTTTACTTGAAAGCGCAAAAATGCATGATGAAGATATATGTCTCAGTCCATCCTGGTCTCCGTAACAAAGTGCCACAGGCCGGGAGGCTTATAAACAATCGAAATTTGTGTCTCTCAGTTCTGGAGCCTGGAAGCCTGAAGTCAGGACACCAACACTGTCAAGTGAGGGCCTTCTTCCGAGTTGTAGACCACTCTTATCCTTACATCGTGGAAGGGGCAGGAGAGTTCTCTGGGACCCCTTTACAATCCCATCATGGGGTTCCACCCTACTCCCAAAGACACCAGCTCCTAATACCATTATTTGGGGGATTAGAATTCTAACATGCGACTTTTGGGGGAGGATGCAAATACTCGAAGACCACAGTGATACATTAAAGATAACCTGTGCGGGGCGCCGGGGTGGCTCCGTGGGTTGAGCCTCTGCCTTCGGCTCGGGTCATGGTCTCAGGGTCCTGGGATCGAGTCCCGTGTCGGGCTCTCTGCTGGGCAGGGAGCCAGCTTCCCTCTCTCTCCTCTCTCTCTGCCTGCCTCTCTGCCTACTTGTGATCTCTCTCTGTCAAATAAATACATAAAATCTTAAAAAAAAAAAAAAACCTGTGTTAAAATTTTCAACAAGAAGAAAAATTAAGACCCCTTATTTGAAAAGAGAAAAGCCCATGCTTTCTCCTTAGTTCCTTCCAAGGCAAGATCTAGAGGTAGTGATTGATGCTTTTCTCATTATGAATCCTCTCTCGGGACATTGCATAGCCTAGGGCAGGTACGAAGGGAGAGAACAACATTCTTCACTTTACGAGATTGATTACAAGCACAACCCTTCCTAGTTGAATGCTGTTCTCATTTTACTTCAGTAAATCAAAATATAAATCAATGACACAGCTATTGAGTTTTTAATATTTAATTTTTTTTATTTTTTAAATGATTTTATGTATTTACTTATTTGAGAGAGAGCCAGAGCATGAATGGGGTGGGGGGCAGAAGGAGAAGCAGGCTCCCCACTGATCAGGGAGCCCAACTCAAGGGCTCGATCCCAGAACCCCGGGATCTCAATCTGAGTCCAAGGCAGATGCTTAACTGACTGAGCCACCCAAGTGCCCCATTAAAAATATAATGTTACTTATGAAAGTAATTAGTATAAGCTTATATATGTATTGCCTGTATACCTCAAGTTCAAGGAATGGCTTTCATTGCAGTTCTAAAGAAAAATTAACGGCACAAAATATAGTATAATAACCACGATGAGTAGTGCCATTGATACTGAGTACTATTTCCCCTCATATTCTCAAAATTGCTTCTGAGCAAGAAAGAGAGAAAGAGAGAGAGAGTGTGTGTGTGTGTACACATGTGTGTGTGTGTGTGTGTGTGTGTACACACACAGATTGGTCACAGCTGAAGAGACTCTGAACTGGAAAGCAGGTCTGAGATGCGGGGTCCGCACCAGTTTGGAGGGGATATACACATCTGCTATATTGTGTGAGTGCTCATTGAGAGACCCCTTTCTACTCTGGAAAACTGAGGAGGTCACAGCAGACGGAGCCCAGGTACGGAGCCCAGGACCGGGATTTGCCAGTACGGAGCCCAGTGGGACTGATCCCCATACCCATCCCTGAGCCTCAGGCCTGGCAGGCAGGAGCTACAGCTTCCGTTTTCTCTGGGATTTTGGACAAACCCGACAGTTGGATAGAGGTTCTTCACCTGTGACAGCAGTGGTAATAACATCTGCCTGCCTCTATCCCCAGGGTGTGGGATAGAGCCGGGGAAGGACTTGGCGATCAGAAACCGGCCGAGGTCCGGGAACTCCTCCTGCACAAAACCCTCTCTGCAGCTGCCTGGCTAAGCCTGGGGGCCGAAGCTCAGTTCTGGCCCCTCCCACCCCAGGGATCCCTGGGGAATTCTGGCTCTCTCATCCTCGATAACCAGGGGCACTTACCCCAGCTGCAGCGGTATACTCCTCCAGACAGAGCACTGAGGTTTCCCTGGGCCTGGCCAAAGCTCATTGTATAGAATTTCAACCCATAAAAGCCAGTGACTCTACTACCCACATGTGCCAGCATCAGGGAGATTTTGACAAGGTAGGACCAGAGCTGCCCTGATGTTCCCTTCCCCTTTCTCTACATCAGCCTTCAAGAACCTAAAGCCAGCTGCCCTGGTCTGCATGGATCGTCAGGCCCCCTAACTAATCGAAGGTTTGCGAGAAGCAGCCCGTAGGGTCTGTAACGGGCTTGAGGTGCTCCTCCTCCTGGACCATTTTCAGAAAGCTACTAGAGCTTGACCTCCCCGAGGACCAGAAATACACCTGAGGATAGCCCTGGATTCAGTCACAGCCTCACCAGCCATACCCTGTGGCCCTCACTCTGCTCTAGGATGACCTCCTGGAGGAAAGGAAAGGGTTGGAAGAAAGAGCGGTTCACCAGCTCACCGATGGGTCCAGCGTGAAGGGCAAAGGCTCATCAGAGGGGCGTCTGCAGCCGCAGGCCCCTCCCAGATCCAGCGGGCGTGTGCTGGGGGGGCTCTCCTCCCCCTGCACTTGCTCAGAGCTGAACTACAAGGGCCACTGGTGCTCCTGGGGGGCTTTTCGACCTTCTGAGCACCCTGTCCACGGACCCCAGAGCCCATGCCCCAGCCTGGCATGCAGATTCCCCAAGGATAAGACAGGGCTCCCCAGGCACGGCCTCCTACCACCACGTGGGCGGGAGTCGAGCCAGTGCTCAGCGAACCTCTGCTGCAAGAGGACCACAGGGAGGGAGAAGGACCCAGAGGTCGGGCCGGGGACAGAAGGAGCACCTGGACTGGCCACCGCGCTGGACAGAGCTGAGAGCACCACCGCTGAGAGGACCGAATTGTGCGCAACACGTGAGGCAAACTGTGCCGGGGAAGGAGCACACCAGGAGCTAACTCCCAGCAGGGCAGAGGTCCTGAGCAGGAGAGGGCAGGCGCCCGCCCCCACCACCGTGCAAGGACACAGCCCCCACCCCCCGCCCCCCGCCGCTCCCCAGTCAACTACTTTGCTAAGGAAATGTGAGCCTCCAGAGAGAAGGGTCTGGGTAGGGATGCCAGATTTAGAAAGAGGGAATGAAGTATACATGCCTGGTTAAATGTGAATTTCCAAGAAATACCGAACACATTTTCAGTTTAAGTGTGTTGTATGCAATATTTAGGACATACTTCTACTGAAAAATTTTCCATTGAATTTCCACTCAGATTTAATGGGTGTCTGAGTCTGTTCAGGCTGTCGTAAGAGAACACCACAGCCACGGTGGCTTATAAACAACAGACATTGATTTCTCACAGTTCTGGAGGCTGGGAAGTCCCGCGATCTAGGCACCAGCGGATTCGGTGTGCAGGGAGAGCCCTTCTTCCTGGTCCAGAGACAGCTGTCTTCTTGCTGGGTTTTCTCATGGTGGAAGAGGCCAGCTGGCCCTCTGGGGTCTTTTATAAGAGCACTAATCCCGTTCATGAGGGCTCCCTCATGACCTAATCACCTCTCAAAGGCCCCATCTCCTAATACCATCCACTGGGGATTAGGATTTAACATATGGATTTTAGGGGGCAGCAGGGAGGGGACATAAGCATTCAGTCCATAACTAGTGGGCTCCAGTGTTTTCTCTGACAACCCTAGCCTGGTGACTCCTGAGGGACAGGTGGCCTCACCAGCTACGTGGGCTGAGGTGGATGAAGGGTCCTCCCCCACTTATGCCGACACTAAACCATTATGAACACTCCATCCCCAGGATTTGTGACCCAGTGTCCTCCAACTGGACTCGCCTGAGCAGAGGGCCTTCTCTTGAGTGGGGGAGGAAACCAGAGAGGAAAGAAAGGGAACATGGAACCTGCGCTGACAGGCCAGCTGGCAGTGGGGGCTTTGTGGGACTGAGCAGCCCACGACTCATTTGCTGACATGCTCCACCACTCCGTGCTCCGGAGGGCTGTCTACCACTCCGGTTCTCTGCCCCACCCCCCACCCCCACCCCCCCAGCCCTGGAACACTGAGATGACTCCCCTCTGGCTATGGGGAATGACTTACTTAGATCTGAAAAATGGGTCGATGGTCGGAGCAGAACTAGCCCTTTGAGGGCCTCAGGCCTCACCAGCAGTGTCTGAGGAAAGTCCCCGGAGATCCCGTGCTGTGAGAGCCAGCAGCAGGCAGGGAAGGAGGCAGCTCACACCTGCTGCAGGTGTGCACGTGGGTGTGAGGCGGGCGTGTCTGACAAGCCTGCCTGCCTGCCTAGAGAAGATGCCCCACGGTTTGGGGCCCAAGCCTGGTAGTATGGAACAAGTCTGCAGAGAGGCTCGACCACAGGGACATGTGAGCTTTTGTTGTGTGCCCCTGATTGTCTATGTGTCTGTGATATGTGTGTGTGTCCATGTGTCTGTGCGCGCCCATCCTGGGTGTATGTGTGCGTGTCTGCCAGTATGTGTGTATCTGTCTGTGTGTGGGGTGCCTGTGTGTCCCCTGTGAGTGTCCATTAGTGTGTGTGTCTGTCTGTCTGTCAGTCCATGTCTGTAGGGCCTGTGTGTCTCTGGGTCTCTGTGCCTGGCAGTGCGTCTCCACGTCTGAAGGTGGCTGTGGGTCCCTGAGGGCTTACATGCTTGTGCTCACATGGGGAGGCGTGTTTCTTTTGCCACAGCATGCCGGCATCTCTGCCTTTGAGCCGTCAAGGGGGAAGAAGCAGGCCATCTTTGCATGTCTCCCAGTGGTAGGCTTAAATTCTCATGAGATCCCCTTACAGTGGCTCAGTCAGTTAAACATCTGTCTTCACGCCATGATCCTGGGGTCCTGGGATGGAGCCCCACATCGGGGTCTCTGCTCAGCGGGAAGCCTGCTTCTCTCTCTCTCCCTCTCTGCCTGCAACTCACCCTGCTTCTGCTCTCTCTCTCTCTTTCTGCCAAGTAAATAAATAAAATCTTTAGAAAATAAAAAATAGAAGGCCTCCTGAGGGGGTTTCCCTTTGGTATTGGGGCACCTGGTGCCTCCCCTCGCAGCTGCCCAGAGCCCGCAGCGGGCAGGAGCAGGCAGTGTGGGAAGGTTTGAGGTGAGTCGCTCTTACCTCCAGCTCAGACAGCAAGTCGGGCCAAAGCGGCTGCTGGCCGTGCTGTGTGGAGCTGGAGTCTGGGTTTGTCTGGAATCCCCGGTAAATAAACAGGAAATTCCCAAGTGGCTCCTGAAAAGGACTTGCATACAGTAGAGGAAAAGTGGATAAGTCTTTCGGAAAAACAGGGCTCATAACTCACACTTTTCTTCCCAGGCTCATTTTTTCCCAAAGAGATGTTTTTATAAAGTTGTGAATGGATTTTAAACACACATCATAAAAGGACATGGAAAGCAGGCTTAGGGGGGATGGAATCCCGATTTAGTGCAAGGAAGCCAAGCGACGCAGGGAATCGAGGTGCAGTCACCCACCCCCGAGGCCACAGCCGCTGCCTGCAGTGTGCCGTAGGTCTCCCGGATGTCCAGGCGTATGCAAGCATGGACAGGGGATACTTGGATACTTGGGCCAGCATTTTCCCACACGCGGGAGCTTACAGAGCACATAGCAGGGGCAGACATGCGCCATGCGTGAAGGGATGGAGCTATACTTCAGCTGTCCCCTGTCTGGTGTGCTGTAGGCGTTTTCCCGACTTTTGTCACAAGCACTGCTGCGGTGAACACCTTTGCCATTTGTTTTCATTTGATTGAGGGTCCCTTTGCAGGATTAAATTCTACAGATGGAGTCACTGAGTCACATGTACACACATGTCGAGTGATGCTGTGGATGCCCTCGGGAGTGAAGGGGGACAGAGCCACGAGGGGCCGGACACGAACCACAAAGCCACCGACCTCAGCCACACACCACACACCCCTGTGGGGGACAGAGGAGCAGGGCCAGCACACCCTGAAGAGGTGACAAGTGCTACCCACACCCAACACTACCTTAGGGGCCAGAGGGAGAGGGGAAGACACTCAAGCATGACTCCTCAATTTCTGTCTCATTCTCCGCGAGTTCCAGTTCATCCCTCCCGAGTTGGTCCCATAACCAAGTCTGTCTTCCGTGTCTCACATTTCATACCCCGCTTGTGCCAAGCTACCCAGGACACGGGGCTGCCGATGGGTGGATTTCCTCAGCCACTGGGGGCCTGGGACCCACCTGAAAATCCAGAAGGTAGCTGAGGCCTCCAGCCAGGACCCTGCCTTCTGCTGCCTCGTGGGCCTGTGCGTGAGCTCCTCCGGATGACTGACGACTGGCTGCACTCCCATTCTCACTACTGTGTGCCACTGGTGCAGACCAAACCTGACCGACCATGGGTCCCATACACTGTGCCAGCAGAGGGACATGTTCTGAGACTCAGCGGCTCAGGCACCACATGGATAACCAGATGCCAGGTCTGGGCCTCACTGCCCAGGGTTCTGTCTTCATCCTGGGGCAGCCCATAGGCTGCTTACACAGAACACAATGACAGCTCTTGAACCTCGCACAGAAGGAGCTACTCTCCACCCAGAAACTTCCTCCCATAGTACATGAGTTCCTCTTGTACATTCAAAGAACGAGGGAGTCATTAAAGTGTATAATCTACTCTGGTAGAATTTGGGAGACAATCATACAGAGTATGTCCTCTGCCCATGATGAAATCAAACTAGAAATCAATACCAAAAATGCAACAAGAAAATCTACAAAGACTGAAAATTAAACAATATACTTCTAAATAATCCATGCGTCAAAGAGGAAATCTCAAAGGAAATTTTAAAATACACAGAACTGAATAAAAATCGTGATAGCTAATCTACCAACTTGACTGGGCTGGTATGTCAAGTTGGTAGATTGCCCACACATATCGGGTTCAACATTACCTCTGGGTGTGTCCAGGAAGGGATCAGCGTTGGAATTAATCATTCAATAAAGCTGAAGGCCTCCACTTAGAGGGTGGACACCATCCCATTCAGCAAGGGCCTGAATAGAACAAAACGGCAGTGGAAGGTTGAACTCACTCTCTGCTTGACTCTTTGACCTGTAATGTTAATCTTCTGCCCTCACTGGACCTGCCTCTCAGGAAGAAGTCATGCTGGACATCCTTCACCTCTTCTATTATTTAAGTGGACTTGAAGTGGAATCTATAGCATCAGCCCTCCGGTCTCGGTCCTTCCAACGACACCTCTGATGGTCATGGGTCTCCAACTTGCAGACGACAGATCATGGGACTTCTTAGCCTCTGTAACTGCATGAATCAATACGATTTACAAAATCTCTTTATATAGATGGAGATAGTTGGCTGATAGATAGTTAGATGATATAGAATATTGAGATACAGATATAGGTATATAGGCTCTGCCCATGATCTACTTACAGTTAGATGATAAAAATAGAGAGAGAGAGCGCCTGGGTGGTTCAGTGGGTTAAAGCCTCTGCCTTTGACTCAGGTCATGATCTCAGGATCCTGGGATTGAGAACCACATCAGGCTCTCTGCTCAGGAGGGAGCCTGCTTTCCCCTCTCTCTGCCTGCCTCTCTGCCTACTTGTGATCTCTGTTCGTTAAATAAAGAAATAAAAATCTTTTTTTAAAAAGTCTTTAAAAAAATAAAAATAAAATATAGATATATAGATATATAGATATCCTATTGGTTCTGTTTCTCTGGAGACCCCTGACTAATACCAAAAAAAAAAAAAAAAAAAAGGAAAAAAGAAAGAAAACACAGCCTATCTAAAAAAGCAAGATGTATCTAAAGCAATGGTGAGAGGGAAATTTACAGCATTAAATTCTTATAATAGAAGAGGAGGTGAAGGACTTCCAGCATGACAACATAAGGAGTTCTGGGGACTTGCTCCTCAGTGAAACTACTGAGAAGCATAAAAAAAACAACTACTTAAAGTGTCGGGCAGTGGTCCCAAGGATATATAGCAAATGAAAAAAACAAACAAACAAACAAACATGTTTTCAAGAAAATCTGCTATAATTCCATAAGGACAGTGAGAGTATGTAGTATTTGAATCAAAGCCTGCTTCAGTCCCCACTGGTAACTTTTCCACTTTGGACATGGTGCCACTTAAATATACGGACCCCAGAAACCTTGTAAGGTAGTGGTTCCATTCTAGGAAAGGCACAGAAACACAGAGGCTACTGCCCAACCTGGTCTACCAGGCACTCAGCTCCAAAGTATGGATATCACCTGAAGAAAAGTACATCATTTTCCCCCACCCCACTTCAATAGCCAAGGCTCAGAGATTCTGCCTGGTGGGAAAGCAGAGAACTTGAGAAAGGAACCCTGCAGGGAATGCATCTAGTATCAGAACAAACACTGACACCCAGAACTGCTCTTTGAAAGGAGCCATAATCTGATTGGATTAGTCTACAGAGTAATTGTTGAGAACAATATAGCAATTAGCCAGCAATTAGTGGAGCATAATAGTTGGGTCAGAGAAAGAAGCCAAAGCCATGTCATTACAGAGTGACTGTGGCTATACTCAAGGCTGTCCCCCACACTGTTAGAGCAATATCAAAGCTTAACACTGCAGAGGGGAATAAATTCTACAAAAAAATAAAATAAAATAACCCAGCCATTCTCTAAACAAATAAACTTGCAAATAACAATAGCAAGCCTTCTAGGGGAGTTGAGTACCAGTAGCCAGAGTTGCCACAAGATACTATCCAAAACATCCCAACAAAAAAGTAATGAAACATGCAAAGAAACAGGGAAGCATAACCAATACACCAGGAAAGAAACAAACAAGAGAAACTGCCTGTCACAGTGACTCAAGGTCAGATTTAGCAGAGACTTTAAAGTGGCCATTCTAATATGTTCAAAGAACCCAATAAAACCATGACCAAGGAGGTTAAGAAAAGCATGATGACCATGTTGCCTCACATAGAGAATATCAATAAAGAGATACAATTTTTTTAAAGCAAATGGCAATACTGGAGTTGGAAAGTAACATAAAGAAAATAAAATTGCCAGGGCACCTGGGCGGCTCAGTGGGTTAAAGTCTCTGCCTTCGGCTCAAGTCATGATCCCAGGGTCCTGGGATTGAGCCCCGCATCCAGCTCTCTGCTCAGCAGGGAGCCTTCTTCCACCTCTCTCTCTCTGCCTGCCTCTATGCCTACTTGTGATCTCTGCCTGTCAAATAAATAAATAAAATCTTAAAAAAAAAAAGAAAGAAAGAAAAGAAAATTGTCACTAGAGTGCCCCAACAGTAGATGTAAACTGGCAAAAGAAAGATTTTAAACAAAACTAAAGATAGACCAATCTAGAATATGCTAACTGAAGAAAAGAGAGGAAAATAGACAAAGAAAAAGAGATCCTCCAAGATATGTGGGACATTGTTAAGTACCCCAATATACACGTACCATAGCACCTCCCCCTGCCTCCATCCATGGGGGCTACATTCCAAGATACCCAGTGGATGCCTGAAACTGAAGATAACGCCTGAAACTGAAGATAACACCGAACCTTCTATAAACTATGTTTTTTTTCTATACATACATATTATATCTATAATACAGTTTATTTTATAAATCAGGCATCGTTAGAGATTAACAACTAATAATAGAACAATTGTCAAGTTACATGAACGTGGTCTCTCTCTCTCTCTCTCTCTCTCTACATATCTACTGTATTGTACGCACTCTTCTCATGATGATGAGAGAGAAAATGCTTCTGTGATGAGATGGTGTAGGCACGGTGAAGTAACGTTAGGCTACTACTGACCTTCAGTGATACGTCAGAAGGGGATCATCTGCTTCCAGACTACAGCGGAATGCAGGTAACTGAAACAATGGAAAACAAAATCATGGATAAGAGGGGCTACTGTAATGGGAGTACCAGAGAGTAATTAAACAAGGAAGCCATTATTCTGAGGTGGCTCTACTGCCTTGAGAGCCGGTCAAAGCAAATCAAAACCCAAGATGAAGTCAGCTTTATAAATGTGCTCATTTCTGAGAAAACGAAATTTGAGAACAATCGACCACAAAGAGCTAACTGGGTTTTCCCAAAGAAGGCAACTATTTACGCCATAGCGAATCTAATAATTCCTTTGCTCTATTTCCATATCTTCTCTATAAAAAGTCTTTCTATAAAAAGTCATTCCTAACTACTTTTGGTTTGGGTCTGCCCAATTCAAATTGATGTTTGCTCAAATAAACACTTCAAATTTTTAATGTGCCTCGGTTTATTTATTTATTTATTTATTTTAGAGAGAAAGAGCATGGTGGAGAGGGGCAAATGGAGAGGGAGAGAGAGAAACTTAAGCAGACTCCCCAGTGAATGTCTTTATCTCAACACCTGAGAGGAAATAAAGAGGCAGATGCTTAACTGACTGAGCCTCCCAGGTGCCCCTTCTCAGTTTATCTTTTAACAAAGAAGAGGAGAGAGAGAAAGGAAAAAAAAAATACCCAAAGAAATGATGACTGAAAACTTCCAGGTTTATCGAGAAATGATAATCTACACGTCCAAAAGTACAATGAACCCCCGAAATGCTAAAAACCAAAAACAAGTAGAAAATTTTGAAAGCAACAGGGAAAAACAATGTATCTCTTACAAATGAACCCCGAGAAGATAAACAGCTGACTTTCATCAGAAACAATGGTGACCAAAAGAAAGTGGGCTAATCTATTCAATGTGACCAAAGGAAAAGACCAAGAATCTTATATCCAGCAAAGCTCTCAAAAATGTAAGGTGAAATAAAGACATTCCCAGATAAATAAAAAGCAAGAAAATGTGTTTCTAACATCTCTCCCCCATATAAGAAATACTAAAGGAAGTTCTTCAAGATGAAAGTAAGTAATCCCAGAGGGTAACTGGAATTTACACAAAAGACAAAGAGCATTAGTAAAGAAACTTATGTAATAATATTGTTTAATTGTAAAAGATCCCATAAATGTCTATTTTTCATTTTCTTTTCTTAACTGGTTTAAAAAGCATTTACATTCAATGATATGTATATAATGTATAGTGGGACATATATATAATATACACAATTTAGATTCAAAGATACAACTAGATTGAAAGTAAATGAATATTAAAAATATATCCAGGGGCGCCTGGGTGGCTCAGTGGGTTAAGCCTCTGCCTTCGGCTCAGGTCATGATCTCAGGGTCCTGGGATCAAGCCCCGCATGGGATTCTCTGCTCAGCAGGGAGCCTGCTTCCCCCCTCTCTCTCTCTGCCTGCCTCTCTGCCTACTTGTGATCTCTCTCTCTGTGTCAAATAAATAAATAAAATATTTAAAAAATATATATCCACATAAACGGCAATTTCAGGAAAATTGAGGTGGCTCTCTTAATATCAGACAAGCTATATTTAAAACAAACAAAAAATGTTATGAGGGGTGAAGAGAGCCTCAGAACAGGTCAACTTGCAAATACCTCCCACAAAGGAACTCCTACACTCATCTGGAGCTCTAGGTTTTGCAATTTTTGCCAAGAGAACACCTCCAGATTGCCTGGTCTGGAGGCCAGCAGAGTTCACAGTTGTGGTCCCAAAGGACTATATATATATATGCATATCTTAAACCTGTTGCCTGAAGGTCTAGCTTTCAATCAGCCAGAAGCTAGGTGCTAACAGAGATCCCTCCCTCTAGAACAGTCACAAGTGTTGGCACACCGTCAATAACTGGGACAAATTAAGAATAAATCAGGCTGATTAGATAGTCACAGAAGTTCAAGAGACAACCAGGAAGTAGGGCAAAGTTAAATGATAAATTTCATCTCCTATACAAGGCAACTCCTTCAAGACTGGGATAGGACAGAGAATCGAGCAAAGTGAAGAAACGGAGGAATGCTTCAAACAAAAGAACAAGATAAAACCTCACAGGAAAACCTTAATGAAATGGAGATAAGTAATTTATCTGATAAAGACTTCAATGTAATGGTTATAAAGATGCTCACTGAACTCAGGAGAATAGATGAACACAGTGAGACCTTCAATAAAGAGACAGAAAATATGAGAAAGAACCAAGCAGAAGTTACAGAGCTGAAGAATACAGTAATTGAACTGAAAGATAGAGGGGCTCAACAGCTGTCGAGACGAAACAGAACGGATCAGCAAGTTGGAATACAAGGCAGTGCAAGGCACCGAATAAGAACAGGAGAAGAAGGGGCGCCTGGGCGGCTCAGTGGATTAAAGCCTCTACCTTCGGCTCAGATCATGATCTCAGGGTCGTGGGATGGAGCCCCACATTGGGCTCTCTGCTCAGCAGGGAGCCTGCTTCCTCCTCTCCCTCTGCCTGCCTCTCTGCCTACTTATCTGTCAAATAAATAAAATCTTTAAAAAAAAAAAAAAACAGGAGAAGAAGGTGGAGGAGAAGGAGGGGGAGGGGGAGGAGAAGGTGAGGGGGAGGGGGAGAGAGGGAAAAGGATGTAACCTCTTTGGGAAATAATCTGGCAGGTTTTTAAATGATTAAACAGAGATCTTGTATGGCCCAACAATTTCACTCCTGGGTCTAGCCCCAAGAAAAATGAAAATAGATGTCCACACAAAAACTCGTACACTGATGTTCATTACAATGTTATTCATAATAGGAAAAAATGGAAAAAAAGCTAAATGTCCATTGATTGAAGAATGTATAAATAAATGTGGTATGTCCATACAATGGGATATTATTTTGCAACAAAAATAGAGTATTGATACATGTCACAACATGAATAAGTTTTTTATTATTGTGGTAAGTGGAGGAAGCCCATTACAAAGGACCTCATATCATAAGATTCCATTTACATGAAATTTCCAGAGTAAGCACATCCAAAAAGATTAGCCATTTTCTTAAGCTGGGGGATGGGAAGAATGGGGTGACTGCTCATTGGTATAGTGTTTCTATTTGGGGTGATGAAAATATTCTAAAATGATGGTGATAGTTGCATAGTTCAATGAATACACTAAAACTGTTGAATTGTACACTTTAAATGTGTGAATTGTATGACATGTTAATTATGTATCAAAAATCAATAAAGTTGTTATATTTGAGATCAATAAATTAAAATAGAGGAATAGAAAAAAGTCAACGAGGCGAAAAGCTGGCTAGACAAAACAACCAATAGCACGGATAAACCATGAGCCCATTTAGTTTTATAAAAACTGCCAAACTGATTTCCAGAGCGGCTGTACCATTTTACATTCCCACCTCTAGGATCCTTCAAAATATCGAGGCAGGAACAAAAAATAAAACAGTCTCCATATTAAAAAAAATAAAAATGCCTTGACTTTTCCACAACACAGAATAGCAGAGACAGTAATGTTACAGTTATGTTAGTTAACATAACGTTACTAATGTTCAGTAATGTTCTAAAATGTTTCAAGGAATGCTTCTAGTCCAAGAATATCTTAGTGCATTTGGGCATTCAAAAGAGCACATGAGGGGCGCCTGGGTGGCTCAGTGGGTTAAGCCTCTGCCTTCCGCTCAGGTCATGATCTCAGGGTCCTGGGATGGAGCCCCGCTGCCACGGCCTGCCTCTCTGCCTACTTGTGATCTCTCTCTGTCAAATAGATAAATAAAATCTTAAAAAAAAAAAAAGCACATGGAAAAGAAAAAGCACGTGATGTCCCCCGAGCAGTGAGTGTTATATACAACTGATGAATCACTGAACTCTACCTCTGAACGTAATAACAGACTATATGTTAATTCATTGAATTTAAATAAAGAAAATTGAAAAATAAAAGAAAAATAAAAGAGTTACACCTAAGTAAAAAAAAAAAATCCCATCGACTGGATGGCTTAAACAGACATTTTATTCGCATGATTCTGGAGGCTCAAAGTCCAGCAGATTCACTATCTGCTGAGGGGCTGCTTTCTGGTTCACAGATGGCCATATTTTCACTGGGTCCTCACATGGCAGGGTGAATGGGAACTCTCTGGGGTCTTTTTTGTAAAGGCACTAGTCCTACTAATGACAGCGCTACTTCAAGACTTAATCACCTCCCAAAAGCCCCATCTCCTAATACCATTACATTGGAGGTTAGGTTTCAACATACAGACCTGGTAAACAATCTAGAAGAAACTGTATGGTTAACTTCATTGTATTTCGTGTGCAAAAGTAAAATGGAAGGGCTTCTTAGATATGCAAGTGCTTTCTCAGAAAACACACCACCCAAAATTCCCATAGACATAGTTCCAGTTGAATGAGGTAAAAAGCCACTTAATGTTTTAAAAAATGAGAAAAATACAGTGTCAAAGGTGCACAGTGAGCACACAAACCAGTTATAAGAAGAGGTCAACCTAAATCATTGCTATGAATCTAGATACAGAATTGAAAATGAATGCTAAGAATTCTTGAGACCAAAAATACTTAACAATGTTCCCTGCTAGTGATCTAGATATACATATATACATACACACACGAGGCTATTCTGTTAAGGGCCAAGAAGTGAATGGATAAGAGACTAGGTGAGGAGAAATCTTTTCTAAATGTATCCTTACGAATACAGGTAATAATCTAAAAGAACCCTAAGAAAAGAAAAAAACAAAGCAGAGAAGATACCTTCTAAAACACAGGAAAAGATAACCACCAAAGATAACAAAACCCAGCTAATGAAAGAAAACAAAAGAAAGAGCAAGAAAGGATAAAAGTCAGAAAGCATGAAACAACCTGGTGAAAATAAGGCCGAAGGTATCAGTTACAATGACAAATGCAGAATAGGTCAAATACCTCTGTAATGAGACATAAACTATTAGTTTAATTCAAAAAACAATATTGAACCATGTGTTGTTTATAAGAGACACACTTAAAACTAAAACTAAGACACACTTAAAACTAAGGTTGTTTATAAGAGACACACTTAAAACTATAAAACTTATAAGGTGTCCTTATAAGGACACCTGGGTGGCTCAATGGGTTAAGCCTCTGCCTTCGGCTCAGGCCATGATCTTAGGGTCTTGAGATCAAGCCCCGCATCGGGCTCTGGATCGAGCCCTGCATCAGGCTCTCTGCTCAGCAGGGAGCCTGCTTCCCCCCTCTCTCTGCCTGCCTCTCTCTGTCTACTAGTGATCTCTCTCTGTGTCAAATAAATGAATAAAATCTTTAAAAAACAAACTAACTAAGGTATGGAATGTGATTCATACACACAAGGACAGTGACCACAGGCTGTCCTGCAGAGCCCAGCCCTGAGACACCATGACACATACGGGAAATATCCAGCACACCTTTGCTGATGAAAACAAAAGGGTGGGCAAAAAAAAGTGCTAGGTAAATGCAGACAACAAGCGAGTGAAAAACACAGATAACAATATTTTTTCAATCATAGAAAATAAAAATTTAAAAAGTATTAAAATAAGGCAAAGAAGATTATCTTATTTTGCCTCAGGATATAAATTGTATAAATCATGAAAATTATAAATCAAATCATAATTCCATTATCCTTCTTGCATGTGAAATGCTATGACATCAAAATATATAAAATGAGAAGTTTGTAAAACACCAGGAGAAATCGGTAAAAATGCAATTGTGGCGGAAAGTTGTACCTTAACCCTCAGGCTCTTTGACAGAAGTGGTATGTTTGAAATCCACACGAATGTGGAGACCTTCAACAGCATGGTCAATCCTGCTGATTTAACAGACTGCTGGAAAAATTGATACCCCACCTCCCCTCCTAGCACAATTAGTATTTGTTCTGAGATGGCAGTTGTCATGTGAACTTTTTTTCCCTCAATGAAGGAGTCTATCTAGGGGAACCAGGAGTCTTTTGGGGAAGATGGGACAGCAAAGCAGATGCTCCCTTTCCAGTCCCTGGGACAGGGTTCGAGCTCCTGAAGTTAGAAATGAGAACTGAAGCTAAAGACTCATGCTAAATTTCTGGGCCATGGAATGACAGCCAGAGGTCACGTATCAATTGAGGGAAAAAATCGTAAGAGTCCAGACTGGAGCTCAAAAGGACCTCTGCTGGCTTCAGATGACAACATGTGGCTTAGGGCTGGGCAAGTGCCCATCACTGTTTCCACTCCGATGTGGAGATGGGCCGTATTCGGTGGAGGTCTTGCCTTTGTCAATGAGTTAGGCTGTGGGAGGGGTCTGTGCCTTCATAATTTGGGTATAATTTGGGCATTGGAGGGATATGCATATTACGTTGTGGTCATAGGCTAGTGACCTGTGGGCCATGACCACATCAAATTTTATATAAAAACAAACATTGTTCCTTCCTAGCACTCAAGAAATATTTATAAACCTGGATTACATATTGGGACACAGAGAAAACCTCAATAAATACCAAAAAGCAGAAAGTGTATTGAGGCTCTAAAACCTCAATGCGATAAATGTACAAGTTAATGACTACAGCTTAATTTTTTAAATGCACTATATGTAAATCAAACCTCAGTGTTAAAAATCTAACCACTCAAAACTTAAAAATAAAAAATCCCCTCCTGAATGAATGTCAGGTGGCAGAAGAGACCAAAACGGCAAGTACATAGGCAGGAATGATGAGAATACTACCCAGCAAAACTTAGGGGACGCAGCCGTAGCCGGCTTTCATTACCATGCAAGAAGGAATTAATAAAAATGAGATGAGTCATCAACATAAGAAATTAGAAAAAGGAACATAAGATGTGAGGACTGTGCTTTTAAAAAACACAAGAATAAAAACAAAAGCAAATGTATTAGAAGAGGAAAAGATCAAGTCTAGATAAATAAATAAAATTCAGGTCCATTCTGTAGAGAGATTCAACATCCTGCAGGGGGTGGGGGGGGGGGAATATTGGGGCCCTGGGGTCCTGGGATTCCCCTTCCAGCTGTTGACATCCAGCAGGGCCCCTCTGAGCCTTACCCCTTTCTCCAGCTCTGTGGGCCAGCTGGGGTTGTTTGAGGTTGAATGTAGATCACAAGACTGTAGGCCCCACCCCATGCTAAGGGCACTGGCATTTCAGAACCCACAGCGAGCATGTTGTGAAGAAGCCCCTGGTACCAATTTGTCCCCTTTCTAAATCTGCCCTGTAGCTAATGTAACAGCTAAGTAGCTTTGGATGCCTTGGATTTGGTCCTTGGTTCCCTGTGGATCTCAGCCTCCTGATTGAGTCCCCTCCAGTGTTAGGACACAGAATGACCTAACACAGAGGAGCTTTGTAGGCCCTGGCATCCAGCATGAGACCCAAAAGCCAGGTCTAGGTAGCCATGAGCAGAGAAGGTTCTGGGCAGATGGGGTCTTTAAACCAGCTCTCCCTGCTGAGCCCCCAGGGAACTGCAGATTCATAAGCAAAATAAATGTTGCCATTGTTAAGCGACCAAGCTCTGTTTGCCTCACAGCCACAGTGACTGAGAAAGTCTATTAAGGATGAAATTGAAGACAAGCCAAGTCTAAATCTCCCGCTACCCGAAGTCGTAGGACTGACATCCCTCACACTTCAATTAAAAAGACGTTAGGACAATAACTATACCCCTGCGGTCGTTGTCAGGATAGAGGCTGTATGCAAAGTAGTTGGCAAAGTGCCTTGCACACAGTAGGTGTTCAAGCAGCAAACAGCAGTGGCCAGCATCCTCCTCACCAGCGGTCTCCCGGGGACAGCCAAGCATTCAGCCAGTGGTATTACGTGTGAATTAGCCGCCCTGTCCCTGGAGCCACTGCAAAGACATCAAGGGTTTTCTGTGGTCAGTGTGGTCCCTATGCTAATGTCCCTTGCTGTTTCTTTCATTCATGCACCTCTTTTTTTAATTAAAGGCCCTTCTTTGCAAAACTGGTCTCCAACCAGCCCCCAGGCTTAAAAATAGGTTCTGGGTGAAGCCGAGGCGGATGTGCTGCGGGGGGCGCGCGCGAGGACCACAGAGGAGCGGCGGCTCAGGGTCTGGGGGGGCGGGGGCGGGTCCGGGGCGTGGGCGTCTCCCGGGCGGCGGGGGCGCCGCCCAAACTGGCAGGTCACCGTGACCTCGCCGCCGCTTTCGCTCTGACTCGCGCTTTCCGCTCCCTCCGCCCGGAGGTTCCCGCTTCCTGGGACTGTGAAAGGCCGGCGGGGTCAGCGCGGGCCGCCCGCTCCCGCTGCCTGCCAGGCGGCCGCATCTGCCACAGGAGGGGCGACTGCGTGCGCCTGGGGTTCAGGGTGTCCCCGGGCGCTCCTGGCTCCCCGACAAAGGCGGGGGCGGGGAAGGAGGCGGGGTCTTGGGCCGGGGGGGCGGGGGGACCCGTCCAGTGGCGGAAGGCAGCGAAGTTCCGCTGAAGTGGGATCGGAGCGCAGTTACGAGTGCCCGAGCACGCGCGGCCAGGCCGGACCCGCGACCTGCCCTCTGGGAGCCCCCCGCCCCACGTGTGTGGGGAGCGGGGAAGCCCCGAAGTGAGTCCCGGATGAAGCCGCAAGTGCATCCCGCTGAGAGAGAGCAGGCTAGGGTCCAGACCCTGGGAGAGGTCTTGTGAGCAGGGGTGGCTTGGGAGCCGGAGTGAAGGGATCCACGTGGCCGCAAGCGTCCAGGGGAGAGGCCCCCTGGAGGAGGCCCGGGTTGGATATAGTTTAAGGAAAAGAGAATGGGGGGCAGCATTAACCCGCATCAGCCATTAACTCCAATCAGCGCCAACATCAGCGAGTGCAGAAATGTTTGATAGAGAAGGAAGGCAGGGATGTAGGCCCCCACCATACACTGTGGCAACAAACTGCCCCAAATCTTGAAGTCTGAGCACAGCAAAGGTGTATTTCTCCCTCACGCATTGTACACTTCAGATCTGGGCGACTCCACGAAAAACATCCTCTGGGTGGCCCTTGGTTCTCCAAGCGGCCCTCCTTCTGTGGCTCTGTCTCCACCGGAGACCCCTAGGGGCTCATCGTGGGAGGGAAGAGGAGCCTGGAGGATCACCCCGGCCAGAAAATGCCTCCCCACAAAGGTGAGAGATGGCCCTTCTGCTCACAAGGCAAAGCCAGATCCTTTCACATGACCCCACTAACTGTAAAGGACCAGAGGTGTCATCTGGTCTTGGAAGGAGAGGAGGACCCCATAGGTCAGTGTTAGAACTTTCTAGTTATCTAAGAGCCTGAGCGCCAAGGGTCAGTTCTGCCTGCACTTTGTTTGGGTAGATGGCTGGCTTGTTACCCAAGGCCATGCCCAAGTCAGGGGTCAGTGGAATGATTGCACAATCTTGTGATTGTCTTAGAAG
The DNA here is from genome assembly GCF_009829155.1 of Mustela erminea. Lineage (NCBI taxonomy): Eukaryota > Metazoa > Chordata > Mammalia > Carnivora > Mustelidae > Mustela > Mustela erminea. Next base: position 22,482,317 of record NC_045618.1, on the reverse strand, counting down.
TCATATTAACCAGATTTTGTGTGAAAGATTAGCTGAACCCACCCTCAGACAAGCCGTCCCTCTCCCTGTGAGGTCACTGTTAGAAACACATGGACTAGGGTAGTAAGCAAAGGATTTTGTACTGGATTGAAGGGCAGAGGCTTGCAGCTGTTCTTGAAACTTCCCCTTCCCCATTGGTACATGGACCTCCTACCCACACAGGAGTGGGCACATGACCCAGGGCTGACCAGAGCTCTGCCTCCCCAGTCATAGGAATCAGTCCAGGGCTGGGCACATAACTCAAGGGGAAGAGCAGTCAGAGTGGCCTCAAGGACTTAGTCTTGAGCTCTCTGTTCTGAAAGCTCTAGCTTGTCTGAACTTGAAGCTGTTGATGGTCAACTTGCCACCATGTGGGGAAGCTGGCCTGAGGGAGAAGCCAGAAAGAGAGGAAAATAGAACAGAGTTATGGAGAGCGAGGGAGAGAGACAGAGACACACAGAGAGAGGGAGAGAGATTGAAATTGAGATAGACCACAGATACAAACTGAGCTCCTGGATCCAGCTATGCCTGAAGCTAACCATCCAGTTACAAAGCCAATGAATTTCCTTTTCCTGTGGCAGCTAATTTGGACTATACCTTCAAGGAATTACAAATGGGAAAAAGTCCTGAACAATACAATCACTCAGTGGTCTTTGGCCTCGAACCCCAAAACAGAATTCTTTTAAATTGGGCTGTACAACTAGAGTCCCTCCTTCTGCTGAGACTAAGGTTTGAGGGGGTCCCCTTTTCTTTCAGACCAACTTAGTGAGAAAAGCAGGTTACCTGGCTCCAGTGTGGGAGCAGGAAAGACAATGGCCTTTCTGTCAGAATTGTGTTTATCCCTGGGATTTCCCTCTTGTGCACAATCTCCTGCTTTCCCTCACTCTCATGTCCTGAGGCTCTATAGGTTGGATGTGAGTGTGCCTCCAAGGACAACTAGAAAGCCCCATCTCCCCTGGTGTGGGGTGCACAGGGATCAGCTGGTGAAAGTCTTCTGCTCCCCCACAGAGAGTACCTGGAGACCCATGCCCTACCCTAGGGTCAGGATGCTAGTGGGGAAGAGGGTCCAGGGGAACAGAGACATTTTCCAGTGAGCTTGGGTGGGGAGTATTTCCTAGAAGCCCACAGGAAATCACAGCACACCCACGTGAGGGTTTGTGGGCCCTCTGGAGCACACACAGCTTCTCTCTCCAGGCTCCTTTGACGACCTGTGGGATCTAGTTCCCCTGCCTTGGTCTTCCCACGTCTGCTCTGCACATGGGCTCAGCTGCCTGGTGGCCTGCACTGGCTCTCCCAGGCCTACAGCCTCAGCCACAAGCCCCTGCAGACTTCACGTTGAAAGGCCCAACCACAGAGTCTAAGGTCTAGATGGTAATATTGCCAGAGAAAAGCCAGGACACCCAGGGAATACTGGAGACATGCTACACTATAACTTTATTTGGTGTTCCTTTAAAATGCAAATATAACTGCACAATTTGTATTTTTATTTGCTGAACCTTTAGGGAGAGGGGCTAAGGTGAATGGTGATCCCAGAAGTTGCCTCTTGCTGACTGTTTCCTGGGGTCTACCCCTGCCTGCCCGGATCCCACAGACCTTAGGGCTTTATAGCAGCCCTCTCAGTGCCCTGCTCCCACTGGGGAAGCTGTAGATGGCTGCTGGGGCCCCTAGAGCAAGGCCACAGACAGAGGCAAGATAAAGGAGAGGCACATAAGCTGCCCCGTGCATACTCCCCACCCTGGTCACCTGCCAGGCCCCTGGACCAGCGCTTAAAGATTCTTTCCTCTGCCAGCATCTGCTCTGGGCAATGACGTGTGGAGCCTCCCAGCCGCCCTGGGGTACTAAACTGCTGGGGTGGATCTCTAAGCTGCTCCTGTAACTGTCTTTCCATGCAAAGGTAATAAACATTCATCCCCTCTTGCCCTTGCCCACAATCCATGTAAGGGCTTGGGGGAAAACCAGTATATCCCAGATGGCCTTGGGAATCAGAGCTGGTGACCCACACCGCCGGGCCAGCTGGGCTAGCAGCCTGCATTCTGTGCCCCCTGCCACTACCCCCCCACCCCCGCCCTGTAGCCAGAGAACCCACCAGAAGGCCTTGTCTGCAGCAAACTTGAAGCCCCAGTCCTTGCAGCACTGGGCAGGCTGAGCTCCAGGAAGGTGGAAGCCGCATATTCAGCACCACCCTGCCCAACGTGCCCCACAGGGTAGTGACTATGGAAAGGGGCTCCTCCGGTTCTTTCCCAGACTGGTAACAGTGTCACCTGATAGAGGGACCCCACGGCCACAGGGAGCCGCAGCAGCCCTCAGCCACGCCTCTCTGAACAGAGCCTCCAGGGCCCCATGCCCCTGCCTGGTGGGTCCCCGGGTTACCTGATGCTGTCCCACCTTGAACTCCTCTCGCCCACCCCGCTGCAGCCCCATAGTGGCCTGGGGGCGGGAGGAGCCTCCAGGACCCAAGTCCCTTCAAGAATGAGAAAGAAGCACATCCAGGCTCCAGTCTTCCGGCCCAGTGAGCTGTCTGATAAACGCAATGGACTGAGCTCTGAACGGGGGCCTTTATTTTCAGTGTTTGCCAAACATCAGATTGGGACCCACGAATGTGTAGACATAAGCTCAGTAGGAGGTGATCAGTTGAAAATGGGAGCGTGTTACACGCGGAGCGTGTCACACTTAGCGTAGGTTGAGAGTTGTAAAAATGGTATCAGACACACACACACACACACGGATGTAGGTATGCATCTGCGTATGTCTGCACATACACAGGAAAACGTGAGTCTGCTTCTCCCTCTCCCACTCCCCCTATTTGTGTTCCCTCTCTAGCTGTCTCTGTCTGTGCCAAATAAATAAATAAAAATAAAATCTTTAAAAAATTTTTATCCATTATAGACATAGGTGTGTATAGACATGTACATGCACACACGTGTGTGTATGTATGTATACATGTGTGTATGACCTTGCCATGTAAATTGTACCATCTGCTGTGAGTCACAGCCAAAGAAGTTTAAGAAGGTCCTATGTTCTGTTTACCTAAAAAGAAAGAAAAACTAATAAGCCAAAGTTCCCTTGACTTCTCAGGAAGTGGGCGATAGGCACTTTCAGGTCAGGTTCTGGAGGTCAAGGGGTGGGGACTGTGTCCTGCACCTGCCATAGGCATTGCGTGGCTGTGGACGTTGCCGAGATGTCCAGGAGAGAGCCTCGATTTGGGAGGCTGGAAACATTGGCAAACACCCCAGCTTCCCTGGTCCCTCATGTCCCTTCCCTGTCCTCTGTGCTCCTTGAGGCCGTCTGGAGATTAAGCTTGCTATCACAGTGTGCTCAGCGTGTCCCTAAAGGGACTCTTGCCCTTGTCACTTTCACAACCAGAGGTTTGTAGCTTTCTGAGAAAGGCAAAGGGGTCCCCAGTGTCCTTCTCGGTGACAAAGGCCCCTAAGAACCAGCCTGCCTCCAGCCTACAACTCACAAAGGAACAAAATACGGACTTAAAACTTGAAAGAAGTAACAAGGTACACACACACCAAACCCGCCCGGTCCCTCGGCGTGCGTAAAATATACACAGGAAGGAAGTGGCCGGGCTGATTCAAAGAGGCAGAGCCTCCATGTCTCAGGGAAAGGAATATTTTCCGACAAGCCCGCCCTGACTGTGGTTTTGAACAAGAGTTCAGACGTAGCTTTGGCTGGTCCCCCCCCACCCCGACCCCCCACGGGACTGGAGCGTCTGCTGTCTAGACACAACAGTGAGGGCGGACCCCCCGCAGGAAGGCACCCCTGCGGGCTGCTGCTCCATGGCAGCTGGGTTGGACCCAGGCAGGCGAGCGAAGACTGCTACCTCTGGTCCGCATGGCCAGTGCTGTGGTCCAGGGCAGGGAGGCGTGGGCAGCTGCCCCAGTCCGCAGGGCTGGGGGAAGACGCCTGCTTCTCCGTGCACTCCCAGCTCCTGACTCACCAATGGGCTGGTTTTGATTTCTGGTTATAACCAGCTTCAGGCCCCCGCAGAGCCAGCCCTGTGGAACCAGGGCAGCTCTGAGCATGTCACTCTCTGACTCAGAAGTCCCTTCGACGCTCCTGTGACCCTCGATGGCTTACCCACAGGACCCAGTCCTGCCCCAGCCAGAGGCTTCCGCTACTCTCTGACCCCTCCACCGCCAGGTGCAGGCTGTCTGTGGCAAGCTCCCTGATACCTCCCTGTACCTCCCTTAGTCTGTGCTGTTTGTTGTCTGTCCTTCCTTCCTGCCCTCCTCCCAAGTCCTGCTCATCCCAGCTCAGCACCACCTCCTCTGTGCTCTCAGCGGTCCCTTGCGGTCACTGGTGTGACATTTTACCATGTCGCGGCTCCACGTCCAACTGTGTGAGCCCGAGCAAGTCAGTTAAATCTCGGAGCCTCCTTCTCCCATCCAGAGAATGGGGATAATCAGAGTTGCCAGCTGAGACGAGATCATGGGTGGGAAGCATGAGCCTGGCACGGGGTACCCCCAGCCCTGTGAGCATCACGGGCGCTGGGTATCCCAGTCGTCCTGATGGTAACGGGCTTCTCACGCCCTGCAGATGGGAACCTCTCTGGAGCGGGGCTCAGTCTGTCGTCCTTCCGGCCTCCCTCAGTCGCTACAGAATCTTTCCAGGACACAGCAGCTTCTCGAAAAAGAAACCTTGAGGGTCTGTGTTTCTGGTGATCTGAAGTCAGGAGACTCTGCATGGCAGACGTCCCCGAAAAGCCAGACTGTCCTGCCCAAGGGACAGGAACAGCAAAGGGGTGACTGTGCCAAGGTTGCCGGGACTGGCCAGGCGTCAACTTCCGCTGCTCAGAGCCCGGGACATCAGCGGGAGTTGGCTCTCCTCCAACCACACAGGGGCAGGGTCGCATCCAGACCAAGGGCTCAGGAAGACCTTGCAGGCTGAGCGCCCAGTGTGGGTGTGTCTTGGAGTTGACGTTCGCTGGGACTTCCAGAGGCTCTGTAGTCTGAGCTCGAAGGCTGCACGAGGGTAGGAGAAGGAAATGTGGGCATTCCATAACTCCATGTTGTGTTCGGACAGAGGAAGACCTTGAGAGAACCTTGGTGTCAGCCTGGCAAGGGGTGAGAGGGCCCCTCTGTGGTCTCAGGAGACAGGTGGCCCAGACACATGGGAAGAGGAGAGGCTGGGACAGTGGCTGGGCCCTGTCCCAGGTCATGGAAGCATCGAGTCACAAGAAGCTAGGCCACCAGCAGCCAGATGCCCGTGGGGGCTTGTCCTCTGGCTTCTAAAGGGATAGCCTCTGATGAAGTCCAGAGAGGAAAGAGAAGGGAGGCAGCCCAGTCTATACCATTCTAGTAAATGGTCTACTGATGCTGACTGCGTGGTTGCCGAGGTCACTCCGATCTTCCCAGCAGAGATGCCTGTTCTTTAGTCTGGACGCATGGTTCTTGAGACTTTCAGGACAGAGATTCTGTTTGAGGATTTCTGGCTTTTCCCAAACCACTGGGCTATCGTCAGGCCCGTTACCCAGAGAGGCCTACAGGACCGAGGCCCTGGGGATGCCAGACCCCAAGCGGACCAGCAGGGCAGTCTCTGGACAGATTCGCCCAGCACTGGGGCTTGAGAAAAGGGGAGCCTTTTCTGAAGGTGAATCTGAATGGGGTGAGCCCAGGGGGTTGTGTTTCCATGGTGATCATCCCCACAGGACCTGAGCACCTGTCCTGGACAGCAGCCTGAGGTCTGAAACACGGAGCAGGTCCAGAACTCCTGTGGCGCTCCTTACACGGGCCTTCTGGGCCTCTGTGCTGCTATACCCCTGGCCCACTAGCCTTGAGAGAACCTTGGTGTTCTTGGTGGTCTCTCCTCTGGCCTCCTCCTCCCTGAGAAGAAAGAGGCATCAGACAGAAATTCTGAGACCTCCGCCTGCCTGCCCTGTACCCAGAGCCTTGTCTCCTGTCCCAGAAGTAGGAGGTCCTACCTCAGGGTACGGCCTCTCTCTCGTGGGGCAGCTATATCCCCACTCTCCACTCATGGACACTGCTTCCCAGTCCTCCCTTCTCTGCATCTTCAACTTTTCATTCTTACCAGCTCACCCCCGTCGGAGGACCGTGGTGTCATTACTCCCACTTTTAAACCAACCCTCTCTGCCTTCCCCGCCTACCCAGGGCAGAGCAGCGGGAGCCAGATTTATCCTTCTTCCCGATGCTAGGACACAACCAGACAAGCTGGGTGGGCAGCAGAACATCTGGAGAAGGACGGTGGGTCCCTGGGAGGTGGAAATCGGATGAGGTGAGTCCTAGGACAGGCCGCTCACTGCCTGAGAGCGTTCAGTGGTGCAGAGCAGACAAGGGACCCTGGTAGCATAGAGAGGACTCCCTGAGTTCAGGAGATAGGACTGGAAGTCCAGGAAGACAAAGGCAACTGGAGGGTTCAGGACAGAGGACCAAAAAGGAGACTGCTGCCGCAAGAGAGCCCTGACCATCTGCCGGAGGTCCGTCCCAGAATTCGGCGAATGTCCGTGAAGCTCACCCTAAGGGTATAGAGAGTTGTGCCTGGTGCCCACCCACAGCTCCCACCAGCCAGACTAGAATCCTGGATTCACTAGGCACTGGGTACCATACTCAGGGATTTGCCTAGACTGAGCACAGCTCCAAACCCACCTGATGCAGCGTAAAAGCAAGACCCAGAAAGGTCCAAGGACTTCTAAGTAACTTAACTGCACACAGATACGAGCTCAAGAAGATTTGCAATAAAAAAAAATCAAGCATCAACGTGGTAAAAGTCAAAATACATGGCGGCCAATTAAAATGACCTTGCATTCAGGGCCGTCTGGGTGGTGGCTCAGCTGGGAGAAACTATCTGCACTTAGCTCAGGTCATGATCCAGGGTCCTGGGCTGGAGCTGCCTCAATTTCCCTGCTCAGTGGGGGGAGTCTGCCTGTTTCTCTCCCTCTGCACAGCCCCCTCCTGTGATGTGTGTGTGTGTGTGTGTGTGTGTGTGTGTGTGCACGTGCTATCTCTCAAATAAATAAACAAAATCTTTAAAATGACCTTGCACACAAAGAAGCAGGAAAATACGTCCTCTAAAGAAAAAGAACTGGGTCTGGTCTAGGTGGCCAGCACAGAGGTTTTTGTGTAGGTCAGAGGCCATGTCTGCCTGGGAAGCGGCCACGACCAGTGGTCAGGAAGGTCCAGCTCATGAAAGCATGAAGAAGAGCCCAAGGACAGCGGGTGGGGGCAGGGCAAGAGGTTATTAATCACACAGAAGAAACGGGAAGAAATCATCTCAATTCCACTTCCTCCTCCACGAACGTTCCTTTTTCGGCCAAAGTACATGTTCTCACACACTTGCCCTAATCACTCTCCTTTTTTCTATCTTTCCTCCTTATTGTGAAATATAATATACATCCAGAAAATGTTTAGGATATAAATATTCAACTTAGCAAGTTATTGCAAAGCAGATCCTTTTGTATCTACCACTCAGATCAGATGCTTCCCAGTCCTGGTCCCTTCCTAGGATCTCTGCCACCTGGCATTGCCGGGAGGATTTGGACCTGAATCTGCACTGTAGTTTGCTGCAGTAGCAGGAGTGTTTAAAAAGGGTGAGATTTTCAGGCCTGTGAAATGTCTATCAATGGAATCATGCAAAGCATGTATGATTTTAGAGCTAGCTTCTTTTTCTCAACATCATGTGCTTTTAGGATTTAACCATGTTGCTGCGTGCATCTGTAGTTCATTCTGCATCTGCAGGATAAAATCCCTTGTGTGAGTATACTTTTTTTTTTTTTTTTTTGGTCTATTACACTATGGATAGATATTTCCATTATTCCCATTTGGGGACTGTCTCAGTTCAGGCTACTGTAACAAAAATACTATAGACTGGGTGGCTCAAACAATAAGCATTTATTAGCACAGATTTGGAGATGGGAAGTCTGGGGCCAGGGTGCCTGCGGTCGGGTTCTGGTGAGAGCCATCTTCTTGATTTATAGTTGGGTGTCTGTCTTCTCACTGTGTTCTCACCCTGCAGAGGGAGGGAGAGGGAGGGAGAGGGAGGAGAAGCAAGATCTCTTGTGTTATTTCTGTGTAAGAGCATTAATCTCACAGGAGGGCTCCACCCCCATGACCTAATCACCTCCCCAAAGCCTTATCTTCCGAAACCATCCCACCGGGGATTAGAGTTTTAACATATGGATTTGGAGAACAGGAACAGTGAGTCCGTAGCCGGTGCTATGATCAAATATTGCTAAGAACATACTTGCATATGCATTTGGCTGCAACACACACACGTATTAGAAGGCTTGTAGCCCCTAGTGGAATTGCAGGCTCATGGGTGTGCACATCTTTGGCTTTGGGAGACACTGCCACACCATTCTCCAAAGTGACTTTACCTCTGGCTGTGTGCTGACTGCCGGGACTTCACATACATACCAACACCAGGCATGACCAGTCTCATTGGTGTGTGGAGCTGTCTCACTGTGATTTTAATTTATAGGGTGAAGGAACATTTATGTTTATTGTTTATTTGGATATCCTGTTTTTCAAAGTGCCTGTTCAAGCAGTTTGCCCATTTTCCCCAATTTACTCACTGTTCTCTTTTTTCTTATTGATTTCTTATTGTACTTTGTATATTCTGTATATGAGCCATCTGCCAGTTATACATATTGCAAATACTTTAAAAATTATTTATTTATTTGGCAGAGAGAGACACAGCTAGAGAGGGAACACAAGCAGGGGGAGTGGGAAAGGACAAGCAGACTCCCTGGGGATCAGGGAGCCTGATGCAGGGCTCAATCCCAGGACTCTGGGATCATGACCTGAGCTGAAGGAAGACGTTTAATGACCGAGCCACCCAGGCACCCCGCAAATACCTTCTTCCACTCTCTGACTGAATGTTTTACTCTTTTCATAATATCATTTGATGAACAAAATTTTCTTAATTCTAATGAATCGAAATAATCCAAAATTTCCTTTACTGTTAGTGCTTTTTGGATCTTGTTTAAGAGAACTTTCTCTAAGCCAAGATGATGAAGCTATTCTTCTATACTTTCTTCTGTTCTAGATTGTTTGCTTTTCATCTTTTTAAAACTTGTGTTAAGATATACAAAACATAAAATTTGCCATTGAAATCATTTTTAAGTGTACAATTCAGCGGCATTAGGTTCATTCCCACTGTACAGCAACCTACACTATTATCCATTTCCAGAAATTTTCATCCTCCCAAGTGGAACTCTCTACCCATTGAACACCAACTCTCCCATTTCCCCCCAGTTCTTTTACCCTCCCCCACCCCAGCACCTTGGTAACTTCCATTCTACTTTCCACCTCTATGAATTTGGCTCCTCTAGGTGACTCGTGGAAGTGGAACCATATAACTTTGGTCTTTTTGTGACTAGCTTATTTCACTCAGCGTCATGGTCTCCAAGTTCATTCACACAATACCCGGTGTCAGATTTTCCTCCCTTTTAAAGGACTTATCTTTTTAAGTCTACACTTTACTCCACTTGGATAACTATCTGCACTGCTCTGCAGTGCCATCTCTTGTCATAAGTCAAATGAGTTTTTAATGCCTGGGCTTGTTTCTAGACTCCCTATTCTGACCCATTGGTTTATTTTACATTTTCGATCCAATAACTGGGGCCAAATCATGGGTTTGCAACATATGCAGCCACACGGGTCCCCATGTTCAGAAGATGCCTGCACTTGATTTAAAATTCTCCTATTGCTGCCTTGAAATTTTTAATAATTTTTGAGTAAGAGGTCCTTCATATTTATTTTGCAGTGGGTCCTGCAAATTATATAGCCAGTCTTGCCAGTAATATATTGTCAGAATTACTGTAGGGGCACTTGGGTGACTCAGTCACTTAAGCATGTGCCTTTGGCTCAGGTCATGATCTCAGGGTCCTGGGATCAGCCCCGCGTCAGGCTCCCTGCTGGGTGGGGAGTCTGCTTCTCTCTTTGCCTTTGCCCCCTCCCAGGCTCATGCTCTCTCTCTGCCTCAAATAAATAAATATGTAAATAAATAAATATCTTTTAAGAATAAAGAATTATTACAGTTTATAAATTTGAGATCTGGTAGAGCAAATCTTCCCACTTTCTTCCAATACTTCCTCAAGAATATTTTGACTATTTTAGTTCTCACCATTTCCATATAAAATTTAGAATGAGTTTCCCAAGTTCCACCAAAAAAAAATTTTAGCATTGTAAGGTTACATTAAATCAATAAATTACATTAAGGTTATGTTAAATCAGTTCATTAAATCAATTTATGGAGATTTAACCTTTGAAATACTCATCCTTCCCATCCACAAACTGTTAATTCATCCAAAGACTTCTCTCTCTTCACATTTTTTTTTTTAATTTACACTTTCGTCCCTATACATTGTACAAATATCCAAGGGACTTGATTTTTTTATTGTAGTAAAAAACACAAAGCAGAAAATTGCTGTCTTAACCAGTTTTCTTAAAGATTTTATTTATTTATTTATTTGAGAGAGAGAAAGAGAGAGGAGGGTGGGTCAGAGGGACAAAGAGATTCCCCGCTGAGTGGGGAGCCCAACTCAGAACTGATCCCAGGACCTGAGATCATGACTTGAGCCAAAGCCAGATGCTTAACCAACTGAGCCACACAGGTACCCCACCATCTTAACCATTTTAAAGTGTATAGTATAGTGTTATTAGCTATGTGCATATTCTTGTGTAATAGCTCTCTAGAGCTTTTTCATCTGGCAAAACTGTAATTCTATACCCATTGAACAACTCCCTTTTCCCTCCTCTTCCCAGCCCCTGGAAACAAGCATTCTGCTTTCTAACAGTTTCATTCTTTTGGATGCCTCATATGAATGAAATAATACAGTATTGTCTTTTGGCAACTGCCTTATTGGAATTAGCCCAATGTTTTCAAGTTTTATCCATGTTGTAGCATATGACAGGATTTTCTTTCTTTTTTTAGACAATAATATTCCCCTGTATGTATACATCATATCATCTTTATCCATGTAGCTGTCAGTGAACACTGAGGTTGCTTCCAACTCTTGACTTCCGTGAATAATACACTGCAATAAATCTGGATATGCAAATATGTGTTTGAGCTCCTGTTTTCAGTTCTTTTGGATGTATATACAGAAGTGAGATTATTGGATCATGCGGTAATCCTTTTCAAAGTTTTTTTGTTTGTTCTTTTGAGGAATCACCATCCCATTTTCCACAGTGGCTACACCATTTTATATCCCCATAAACAGTGCTCAAGGGTTCCAAATTCTTGCCAACACTTGTTATTTTCTGTTTTTTGGCGGGGAGGATAGTGGCCATCCCACCAGGTGTGAGGTGGTATCTTATTGTGTGTGTTTTTTTTTAATTTCCCTGATGATTAGTGACGTTAAACATCCTTTCATATGCTTATTGGTGATTTGTACATCCTCTTTGGAGAAATATCCATTCAATTCCTTGTATGTATACATACAATGCCCAGGGCATGTGGCTGGCTCAGTCACAACAGCATGGGACTCTTGATCTCAGAGTCATGAGTTCAAGCCCCACCTTGGGTGTAGAGATTACTTAAGTAAATAAAACTTAAAAAAAATCATTTGCCCATTTTTAGCTAAGTTATTTTTGTTGTTGTTGTTGCGTGGTAGGAGTTATTTATATATTTTGGATGTTAAGCCTGATGAGACTGAGATAAATGATTTGCAAACATCTTCTGCCATTCCATAAGTTGCCTTTTCATTCCACTGATTTTTTCCTTTGCTGTGCAGAAGTTTCTAAGTTTGGTGCAGTCCCATTTGTCTATTTTTGCTTTTGTTCCCTGTGTTTTTTACATAATATCCAATAAATCATTGCCAAATCCAATGTCATGAAGCTTTCCCCCATGTTTTCTTCCTAGGAGTTGTATAGTTTGTGTCTTACGTTTTGGTCTTTAATCCATTTCTGGTTAATTTTTGTATATGGTGTAGGTAAGAGTCCAGTTTCATTCTTTTGCATGTGGATATCGGTTTTCCCAACACAATTTGTTGAAGAGATTATCCCTTCCCCCTCATGTGTAACTTCAGCACCATTACCGAAGATCATTTGACCATATATGGAAGGGTTTATTTGGGAGTTCTCTATTCCGTTCCACTAGTCTATATGTCTGTCCATATGCCAATACCAAATTGTTTTGATTACAGTGACTTTGTAATGTGTTTGATATCAGAAGTATGAGACGCCCAGTTTTTTCCTACTTGGTAGTGGTTTTGTTATTCAAGGGTCTTTAGAGATTCCGTATGAATTTTAGGATTTTTTCCTATTTCTGAAATAAGGATTTTGATAGCAATTGCATTGGGATTTTTTTTAAAGATTTTATTCATTTATTTGACAGAGAGAGAGGTCACAAGTAGGCAGAGAGGCAGGCAGAAACAGAGAGGGGAAGCAGGCTCCCTGCTGAGCAAAGAGCCCGATACGGGGCTTGATCCCAGGACCCTGAGATCATAACCTGAGCCGAAGGCAGAGGCTTAACCCAGTGAGTCACCCAGCAGCCCTGCATTGGGATTTTAATAGTAATCAATCTGTAGACTGCTTTGGCAGGATGGTCATTTTAATAATATTAAGTCTTCCAGTCCATGAATATAGGATGCTTTTCATTCATTTAGGTCTTCTTTAATTTCTTTAAACACTGTTATATAGTTTTCAGTGTACAAGTCTTTCACCTCCTTGCTTAAGTTTATTCCTAAGTATCTCATTATTTTTGAGGCTAATGTAAATGGGATTGTTTTCTTCATCTTCTTTCTGGATTGTTCACTGTTAGTGTATAGAAATGTAGCTGATTTGTGTGTGTTGATTTTGTATCCTCTCACTTTGCTGAATTCATTAATGAGTCCTAAAGGGTGTGTGTGTGTGTGTGTGTGTGTGTGTGTGTGTGTGTGTGTGTGATCTTTAGGACTTTTTACATAGAAGATCATGCCATCTGCAAGCAGAGATAATTTTACATCTTCCTTTCCAAATTAGATGCCCTTTATTTCTTTTCCTTACCCAATTTCCCTGGCTAGAACCTCCAGTACAATATTGAATAGAAGTGCCTAGAGCATATTTCCTTGTTTTGTTCCTGATCATAGGGGAAAAGCATCTAGTCTTTCACTATTAAGTATGATGGTAGCTGTGGGTGTGTCATAGATGCTTTTATCAGATTGAGGAAGTTCCTTTCTGTTCCTAGTTTAATGAGTGTTTTTTTCTTAAAAGGTGTAGAATTTTGCCAAATGATATTTGCAATGTTCATGTGACTTTTGTTTTTTAGTCAATTAATTGATGCATTATAGTCATTAACTTTCAGACATTAAACCAACCTTGCATACTTAAGATAAATCTCAGTTGGTCTTTTTGTCTGTTATTAAATTTGAGCCCAATATACATGGGTTTATTTTTGGACTCTCCATTCTATTACAATGATCTACTTTTTAAAAATCTTTATGCCAGTTCCATACGGTTTTAATTACTATGTCATGAAAATCTTGAGCCTTGGAGTCAAAAAAGTCAAAAGTCAAAAAGTCTTAGAGTCACGTCATATAATTTCTTCAGTCCTGCTCTTATTTTACAAAGCGTGTTGCCTAATCTTGCTCCTTTACATTGAATTTTAGAATCCCTTTCCCAATATCAGTCATAAAGCCTGTTGAGAATTTCATTGGGATCTCACAAAACATATAAATAAATTTTCTGAGAATTGCAAGCTTAACATTATTGCATCTTCTAATCCATAAACATGATGTAATTGTCCACTTAGGTTTTCATTGATTTATTTCATCAATATTCTGTAGTTTTCAGAATTCAAATCCTGTATGTATATAGGCACGCTCATTTTTGTGTGTGTGCTTTTTGAAACGCTAACCTGAAAAAAAAATGTAGTTCCAATTGTACAGTGTTAGTATACAATACAATCAAAATATAATTGAGTACAATACAGAGATACAATTGATTTTTGTATATTGAATTTGTATCTTATACCCTAGCTAAACTCCTGTATTAATTCTAGAAGGTTTTTGGGGTTTTTTTTCCTGTTTTTTAGGGTTTGTTTGCTTGTTTGTGATAGATTCTTTGGATTTTTCTACATATTCAGTGTTGTCATCTGCAAATAAAGGCAAATTCTTCCTTTTCAACCTATATGTCTTTTCTTTCTTTTCTTTTCTTTCCTTTTTATTGTTGTTGTTGTTGTCATATTACAATGGCTGGGATCTCCAGTGTAATGTCAAATAGGAGTAGTAAGGGAACACATCATTGCTTTGTTTTTGATGCTAGGGTAGATATATTCAGTTTTTCACAATTAAGTATTTGCTAGCTCTCTGTGGTTTGGTCTTTTTTTGTACATGCCCTTTTCATGTTAGGAAGGTTCCCACTTATTTCTTGTTTACTGACAATTTGTTTTTTCTTCATTAACAGATGCTGAATACTGGAAATGCTTCTTGTACTTCCATTGAGTGGATCATATGGTTTTCTTTTTTATTTATTTTTCTTTTTTAGTTTTTAAAATTTATTTTAGTTTTCTTTTTTTAAAAAGTTGCTTAATAAGGTGAATTACATTTTTTAAAAAATATTTTGTTTATTTATTTGAGAGAGAGACCATGAACAGTGTGGAGGGGCAGAGGCAGAGGGAGAAGCAGACGGCCTGCTGAGCAGAGAGCCTGACATGGGACTCGATCCCCGGACCCTGAGATCATGACCAGAGCCAAAGGCAGATGCTCAACCAACTGAGCCACCCAGGTACCCCAATAAGGTGAACTATATTGACCAAACCTCAAATGTTCATCTAGCTTGCATTCTGGGGATAAACTTCTCTTGATTGTGATGTTTTGTTATCTTTATATCTTGCTAAGTTCAATTTATTTATGCTTTATTGATGATTTTTGTCTCTATAATCACAAGGGATATCAACCTATAGTTTCCACTCCTTGTACAGCCTGTCTCAGTGTGGTACTAGTGTAATACTGGGCTCAAAAAGTGAGTTCGGAAATGTTGCCTCCTCTTCTGCTTTTTTTGAAGAGATTGTGTAGAATTGGTATTATTATTTCTTCCTTAAATATTTAGTGGAATTCATCAGCAAGCATATCTGAGCATGAAGTTTTCTTTATTGGGAGGGTTTTTTTTTCTTTCTTTTTATTTGTTTTCAGCAATTTGAATATGCTATGCATAAGAGTGGCTTTTATTTTCCCTTCTTTTTTTTTTCTTTTCTTCCCTCCCATTCTTCTTTTCATTCTTCCCTCCCTCCTTCCCTCTCTTTTCCACCTTGCCTTTTTCCTTTCTTTCTTTCATTTATCCTATTTGGCATTCTCTAAGCGTCTCAGATCTATGGCTTGGTGTCTGTCATTAACTTTGGAAAAATATCAGCCAATATGTTTCAAATATTTCTTCTCTCCTATTCTGTTTTCCTTCTTTTAGGATTCTATTTGGTGTTTTCCCACAGCCCCCCCCCTTTTTTTTTTTTTTGACAGAGACAGAGAGAGATCACAAGCAGGCAGAGAGGCAGGCAGAGAGAGAGAGGGGGAAGCAAGCTCCCTGCTGAGCAGAGAGCCTGATGTGGGACTCAATCCCAGGACCCTGGGATCATGACCTGAGCAGAAGGCAGCAGCTTAACCCACTGAGCCACCCAGGCGCCCTTCATTGAGTTACTTTCAACTTAACCTTGATTCTTACCTTCTCTGTAGCTCCTCTACTGATGAGTCAGTTGAAGACATTCTTTGTCTTTGTAACTCTGCTTTTCACTTCTAGTATTTCCATCAATTCTTTCATATAGTTTTCATTCCTCTGCTAAAATTATCCATCTGATCCTCAGTATAGCTTATTTTTCCTTAAGAGCCTTTAACAGGGTGCCTGGGTGGCTCAGTCGGTTAAGCCTCTGCCTTCAGCTCAGGTCATGATCTCAGGGTCCTGGGATCGAGCCCCACATTGGGCTCTCTTCTCAGCGGGGAGCCTGCTTCTGCCTCTTTCTCTGCCTGCCTGTCTGCCTACTTAAGATCTCTCTGTCTCTGTCAAATAAATAAATAAATAAATAAAATTTTTTTTAAAAAGAGCCTTTAACATGTTAGTCATTGTTATTTTAAATTCCCTATGACATAGTTCAAACATCTGCACCATATCTGTTTGATCTGTTGATTGCTTTGTCTCTTGGGGTTGTATTTTTTTTTCTTGCTTTATCATATAATTCATAATTTTTTTTTGTTAAAACACAGAAATTAGACAGTAGAGGCTGAGTAAATATACATTTTATGCTTGGGAATGTGTACATACATCTTTCCTTCCATTAGGTCCTTCTACTAGGGGGTCTATTAATGTAATCAGGAGCCAGGCCGGGTTTGGGCTCTCCTATTGCCATTGTTGCCCTCACGGCATAACAGGGTTTAAGTTCTTCCAGTGATAGAAGTTTAGGGTGTTTGGGGTGGGGGCTCTTTTGCTGAGGTTTAACTTCATTGTGTGCTCTACCCTTAGCACTGGGTTTTTAGTACTGCACTACAGAGACCTCGGCCTCTTGGGGCAGCTTCCCCAACAGTCACTTGGTATCCTTAGCTGGGAGGGGGACATTCTCATCGGGACATTCTCCAACATTCATTTTAAGCCCCAGTCCTAGGCAGGCACTGTGTCCCAGAGTCTTGGGGATGTGTCTTCTCCAGCTGTAGTTCTGGGCCTACATGTTTCCTGCCCTTTCCCAAGGGGCAGAAGGTTTGTTTCTATTCCCTTCCCCAGCTGTAATCCGTTTTCTTCAGTACCACAAGGGTGACACTGTTTGTTGCCCTTCTCCATTCTTGTAGTTTAAGGCTTTTTCCCATTGAGAGGAGTTGCAGGGAGAAGGAGGGTGAGAAAGATAGGGGAGAGGTGGTATGCGTCACTAGGAAGCCTTCTCAGGGTCTTCCCAGTCTTCTTTGTGAGTATCTGATAGGATTCATTTCAACTTTCAACTTTATTTGTACGAATGATATGTGATTTGTAGCGTAGGAGTCTACGCGTTTCCATGTGCTAATTTTACAACCTGCTATCTTACAGAATTCTTTTATTCTTTGAAGTGGTTTTTACCAACAGTTCTCCAGGATTTTCTCTCTAGGTACACTGTCTTGTCATCTGCAAATAGAGATAGTTCTACTCCGTTTTGAATTTGTACCCCTCCAATTGTTCTATCTGATTACATCAGCAATTACGTTAAATAATAATGAAAGTATTCTTGCCTTGTTCCTGACTTTAATAGGAATGTTTCTAGTGTTTTCCCATTAACTAATTCACCAGCTTTAGGACTGTATTTCATCCTGGTAAAGAAGAACCCATTCATTTTTTTCAAAACTGCAAGAACGAATATGTGCTGAATTTTTTCAAAGGCTTTATTGGCATCTGGGGAGATAAGCACATAATTATTTTTCTCCTTCAGCTTATTAATGTGATCAATTTTAAGAGTAAATTTCCTACTACTGAGTCATCTTCGGATACCTGGTATAGAATTTCTTCTCACTGTGGTACTGATTTAGCTCTACCATTTGGGGAATTTCTAATTTTTCTTTTTCTTGATTTCATTTTCTTGTGGCCAGAGTACAATTCAAGGTGTACTGTCTCAGAATAAGTCCATGGGAGGTCACCTTTCAGAGTCTTTTCTTGTATAAAATACATACATATATATATATATATATATATATATATATATATATATATATATTTTCATTGTAGCATCAAGATAATTTCCCCTTAAGCCTTGAAGGACATCTTCTTTTTCTCGTTAGCACACCACACCGCTGATCTTCCTCTGCCCGTGACATGTACCCCATCCCTCTCCAAGGCAGCCTTTAGGATTTTCTCTCTTTTTTTTTTTTTCTAAATATGCATGATAGAGTTCCCAGGTGTTGATCTTTTCTTAATCATTCCATTAAGTAACTCAGAAGAGTTTTTGTGAGATTAAGAGTCTCTTATGGTTTATCTCCTTCCTGATCACTTGTTTTAATTTTGAAACTTTTCCTCCTTTTTTTAGCTCTGGGAAGGCTTCTCCCTTCATTTCTTTATTTCCCACTGTGGTCCACAGAGTAATGGCGTCACCAAAGATGTCCATATCCTAATCCCTGGAGCCTGTGAATGTGTTATCTTACATGGAAAAGAGACTTTTACAGATGTGATGAAGTTAAGGACGTTGAGACAGGGAGATTTTCTAGGATTGGCTGGATAAGCCCAATGTCATCACAAGGGTTCTCATAAGAGGCCGGCCACAGGATCAGAGTCAGAGAAGGCAAAATGATAGCAGAAGAAGAAGGAGAGAACACAATGCAATAATGGGAACAGGGGTCGCCATCAGAGAGTCTTGAAGATGCTACCTAGCTGGTTTTGAAGACGGAGGAAGGGGCCATGAGCCAATGAATGCAGGCAATTTCCAGAAGCTGGAAAAGGCAGGGAAATGAATTCACTCCTAGAGATTCCAGAAGAAAGATAGCCCTACTGACACTTTGATTTTAGGACTTCTGGCCTACCATAAAGTAATCTATTTGTGTTGTTTTAAGCCACTAAATTTGTCACAGCAGCAATAGCAACCAGCACACTTAGGTTCCACATTTTGTCCCCTGCCTTGTTTCTGAACTCCTGCTGACACATTCTGGACTCCTTGGACTGATGCTGCACATCTCCTAACTTTCCTTGAATTTTCTTTGTCTTTTTGCCCTATGGTCTGGGAAGTTTCTTTGACTACATTTTCCAATCCCTCGCCTGAGTGTTTGGTGTTTTGTTTTGTTTTGTAGTCATATTTTTAATGTCTATGAATTTTTTCGTGTTCCCTGATTTTTCCTCTCTTTAGCTTCCTGTTCCTGTTTTGGGAACGTAATACCTCCACACATGTCTCCGAGGTGTTAATCATGATTTTTGGACTTACTCATTGCCTTTGTTATCTATATCTTCCCGGAACAGCTGTTACTTTTGTTCATAGGGGTCCTTCTCTCTTGTGATGACTGTTTTCCTTGGTTGCCTGTTTACATGTACAAATGAAAGACAAGACTGGAGCATATAGACAGCTGGCAAGGCTTCCGTCTGTGGCTCCCGGGTCTGTTTACTCAGCAGGCCTCACCCCTTCCCGAGAAGGCTGGCTTGAGTTCTGCATACAGGGTGACTCATAGTAACGGGCAGCCTTCATTAGAGGGTGCCAGAGCTCCTTACCCAACAAAAAGACCCAACTAATGAGAGCTTTACGCAGGTGGGTACTAAGCCTCCTCCCAAGGTCATTTCCCAGTGCAAACATAGCACTGTTGGCCTCAGGGTGCAGTCTGGGCGTGGAGGCCAGCAGAGTGCTCTCTCTCTCTGCAATTTCTGCATCAGTTCTCCTCACCATGGCAGTACAGCCCTTGTTTGACTTCTGTTCTCAAACTTCAGATTCTGAGCTCACAGCTTTCCCAGGTACTCAGGGAGGCTAACACCTCTACCCAGGCTGCCTCTTTCATACCTAGTGGGATGCGGTCTCCTCAGCTATGGTTTTTAATCAATATGACCATACCTGATTTCTATGTTCTAGAAATCTACGCAAGTCACCAGTTCACGGACCCTCGCCTATGCACCCATCTTCTTCTTGAATCTGTTTGGGGTTACGTTATGTGGCCATTTCCGTGGGGTTTGGAGAAAGGCCGGAAGTGAAAAAATGCTCAGACTACCCTCTGGACAGCTAAGCTAGCACAGCTTTCCAGTAGGTCTCTAAGGACTAGACGCATGCAGTCGTCACCATACTCGTGGTCATGTGTCTATGTGTAGGAAGCCTCTTCCCTACAAGACCAGAGCCATCCCACCACTGAATCACCTTCATTTAGCTACGGTGTTCTAATGTAACAAAACTACTTATAACCACTGGCTAACTTTTGGTGTGAGAAACATAATTGACGATACGCACCCTGGGAGTGGTGGTTGAGGATTACCTTTGGCTGTGGGGGAAAGATACTCTAAAAACAGTAGTGACTTTAAAAAGACAATAGTTTCTGCAATGTGGGAGGTAGGAGAGTCTGCTAGGGAGGCTGCTGCATGTCAAGGTTTAGGCTCTCTCTTTCTCCTGCCTGGCTGTGTGTGGCTTCACTCTCTAGATCGCCGCATGGTCCAAGAGGACGGTGCCAGCTCCAGTCATCATGTCTACATTCCAGCCAGAAGTCCGCACTCCAGAAGAAGAAAGCGGGAGGGATGGCTCCTCTGCTCCTTTTAATGCTATTTCCCAGAATGGAAGTCATTCGTGATGCTGCCACTCACATCCCACGGGCCAGAATTGGTCCAGATAGATTTGTGCCAAGCTCAAACCAGAGGGTTCCATTATTAAGGACTGGATATATGGTGGGGCCTGTTGGGGTGGGCGCCATGTCCCTTCATGATTTTATCCTCCTCATGGGACTGCACATCATGGATGGGCACTTGGGAAGATAGCAAGCTGACTATCCGTGGCTCAGAATGGTCTGCTCAGGTCTCACCCTCTTTGGTATGGCCCGAACGTTTGTGCCCGCCCAGAATTCACATGTTGGAATCCAGACACCCATTGGGATGGTGTTAGGAGGTAGAGCCTTTGGAAGGGGATTAGGTCATGAAGGCGGGGAGCCCTCATGAATGGAACTTGCACTCTTTATGCAAGAGGTCCCACCTATGGTGAGAAGTCTGCAACTCAGATGATCCTCACCCAACCATGCTGACTTCCTGATCTCAGACTTCTGTTCCCCAGAAGTGTGAGAACAAAGTCTCTGTGCTAATTTGTTACAGCAGCTGGAACATGCTAAGGCACCCTTGCTGGGCCTTTAAGACCTGTGCAACATGTTCTCTGTCTGGAGACAAGAATTCTGGGGCCAGAGTTAATGCTCTATTATTCGCTAGACACCCAGTTTCACTGTGGACCTTGATTTCAAATACATCACCCAGCATTATCCAGCCCAGAGGGAAAGCTCTTGCCCCATACCAGTTCAGAGTCACAAAGACACTAAGAGAATCAGGGACATATCTGTCCTCGAACATTCCAGGGGTCGAGGGAGACTGCTGATTTGAATTGGCAACAGAGCTGCCAAGGGAAAGCCAACAAACAACTTGTTTCCCCAAGCCTTCGAGGAGCCCGCCCTTCCTCTGTTCGGCTTTTCCTGCTGCGTCCCCAGGGTCCTGCGCCCTGCGCATCAGCTCGGCTGGAACCAGTTATGGTGGGGGCTGCTTGGAAAGAAGAAAACAATTCGTGAGTGCCCTCGCCCGTCCTTCCAATGCAAACATTTTCCCAAGTATTTTTTCCACATTTTCGCATCTCTTGTTTGGATAAGGCCCCATTTACTGCTGTTGGCTGAGCCAGAACAGTCTCTGCATCCCAGGGGAGGGTCTGCCCCAGTAGAAAGAGTTCCAGACTAACGAGCTGAAGAAATAAGTGTTCGGTGACGTGCGTGCAGAGGACACTGAGCCTGCCTTCCCAAGCTCCACCCTGGGCTTCCTGTGGCCGCTGCTGCTGGGGAAAGAGCTCCTTATCCACGCTGGCAGTCAGGAAAACATGACAGCCCTGGGTCTGGTGCCTGCTAACACTCAGGCGAGAGGCGATCGCTGGGTCCTTTTCCAGATGGGGACGTTCAGCCTCGGTCCCTTTTTCTCCCACATCATCCCCCTCACTCACCCCGGGACTATGCTGCCTTTCTGGGACCTTTATCATCTGGCGCTGTCTGGGGGACCTGGGCCAGAAGTCTTGGTCCAGACTCTTCTCTATGGCAAATGAAGTGTCCCCAGACCCGAGTTTCCCTCTACCATCCTCCTTTAAGCAGGGCCTGTGGGGGAGGGGTCCCAGCAATCTCCCCTTCTCTTCTCACTTCGGCCTCCTCTTTTCAAGCACAATCTTGAAGAAAGAAGCTGTCCCATGCTGAGAGGTCAGAGACGCTGTGTGGACATACAGTGTATTCCCCACCCAAGGAGACACAGTGCTGCTCACCTGTCTTCTCTCTCTCCTCTGGGGAGAACCGCATTTTCCAAAGTTAGCAATAAATGGGATCTCCCTCTGACCCAACTTCTGATCTTTGTACCACCAGCTCTGACCTTCCTCCCGCAGAGAGGCAGAGGCTACGCTCCCTCCTCCGAAATCCAGGGAGGGTGCTACTCTGGGGTAAGTGACACACTTTTGACTTCTGAAGCCAGATCACAAATGTTGAGACAGTTTCTGCCGGGCCATCTTGGGACTCTGCCCTTGGAAATGCAGCCACCGTGCCTAAGGGAGGCCAAAGCTGCTGAGAGGACACGTGGATGTTTCTCATAATAGTCCAAGCCAGCATGTGACCAGGCGATATGTGACCAGGCTTGGACCTTCAGCCCCAAGCCTGGTGGTCCTCACAGCCTTGGAGTCCTCCCAGTGAGGTCCCAGATGCCACAAACAGATTTCAGCTCTACTTGCTGCGTTCTTGCCCGAATCCTGACACTCGGGAGCAGAACAGAATGATCAATGCGTGACCAGCACCACATCCTTTGTCTGACAGAAACATCACCCCTCCTGCCCCTTCGAAATGACACGTGGCCATGTGGCTTGCTGTGGGCCAGGCCATCAGAGAGCAAAGCACGTGTGACAGGTCTCATTGCTGGGCTCCGTTCCTTACCTGTTCTTCTGGAAGACATGGAAATGCTGCCTCTGCCAGTCCCATTGGACATATGGCAGGAGCCAAAAACGAGCCTTTTGTTTTCAACCAGTGAGATTTGGGGGTTGTTTGTCATGCCAGCCTATTGTGTCCTGACCGCTACACACACTGTTCCGGACGCAGTACCTGGCTCGGAGGAGACTGCTGCTTCTGGACTGAGCCCTGTGGCCTCCAGGATCCTCAAGATGGGGGACTCATCCTAGCTCATGGCTTTCCCATCCAACTTAGGGAAGCTGCTCTCAACTCAGGGCTTACCCTTTTTTCACCTTCCCAGCTCTTTAGTACCAGCAGAATGTGCTGCTGACCAGACCCCAGGACAAGCTGGGTTCGCCCCAGTTCTGGGCCAGCCCCTGGAGGCTGTGACCTCAAACAACGAGGTTCTCTGGGTTCAGAGGAGCAGACAGGGCTGGCCGTCTGGGAGGAAAGATAGGGACCTGGAAGCTAGAGAGCAAGGTTCAGGTCCCTCCACGACCTCCCAGGGGTGTGGCCTTGGCCAAGTCCTCCGCCTTGAGCTTCGGCTCTCTCATTTGTAAAATGGGCATGATGACATCAGCATCCGCATCTGCTCAGGCTGGTGGGAGAGAATAACCGTCGACTGGTGACTTACAAACAAAAACACAGACCTTCCTTCCCTCACGATGAGATTCCATCCCAATATATCCATCGTAATTTGAAAAGACTGTACGTCAAAGATGCATTTAAGACATTTAATCTACTGGGGGCACCTGGGTGGCTCAGTGGCTTAAAGCCTCTGCCTTCAGCTCAAGTCATGATCCCAGAGTCCTGGGATGGAGCCCCACATCGGGCTCTCTGCTCAGAGGGGAGCTTGCTTCCTCCTCTCTCTGCCTACTTGTGATCTCTGTCAAATAAACAAATAAAATCTTAAAAAAAAAAAAAAAGACATTTAATCTACTGAACGTCATAGCTCAGTCTACCTTAAATGTGCTCTGTACACTTACGTTAGCCTACAGGGAGCAAAATCATCTTACGCAAAGCATATTTATAAATAAAGTTTTGGCGGCTTCCTATAATTTAGTGATTACTGTATTGAAAGTAGAGAACAGAATGGGTGTGAGGGTGTCGGTTGCTTCCCCTCCTGATCTCGAGGCTGGCTAGGAGCTGTGGCTGCTGCCACCGCCCAGGATCATAAGAGAACCCCACACTGCCTCTCGCTAATCCAGGGAAAGATCGAAGTTTAAAATTCAAAGAATAGTTTCTACCAAATGCGTGTTGCTTTTGCACCATTGAGTCAAAAAATCATAACACTGAGTCGGGCCCCTCTGGTGCTTATTTTTCACAGTTCTGGATACCCGAAGTGTATCCGAGGTGAAGCCACGAGCAGATTTAACGTCTAATGAGAGCTCTCATCTTGGCTTATAGACAGGTGTCTTCTTGCTGTGTCCCCACACCCTGGGAGGGCTGAGGGAGCTCTCTGGGGTCTCCTTTATAGGGACACTAATCCTACTCATGAGGGTTCCACCTTCATGACCTACTCACCTTCCAAAGGCCCCACCTCCTAATACCTTCATGTTGGGGATTAGGATTCTGACATATGAATTTAGGGGAGGACTCAAACATTCGGACCATAGCATAATGTCTTTCCCTTGCAGGATTATCATTAAGGGGATCAAATCCCTATGGCAAGGGCTCTACCCAGGCCCACAGCTCAGGTGGCCCCATTCAATGCCAGCCACTGTTCCTGCTCTCTTCTGCAGGGCACACACCCTCACATCCAGAAGGACAGGTGCAGGTCCCAGGCACGTGCTCAGAGCAGGCAGCCTCCTTCAGACCCATGCCCTGTGTCACTCAGGCCAGCTTAGATGCGCCACCTCCCCATCCCCATGGGATCTTCCTGTGCAGGTGCACAACACACTCAAGTAACTTCCTAACTGGAATGACTGGCAGATGAGTGATTTAGTGAAGACAGCATAACTTTGCTGGCTAAAAGACATGCCTCTTCATCTTCCAAGGTCAGGATTTGGACTTATTACAGCCCCTCCCCCAAAAGGTCGCCTGGAGGTGTCAGTAGGACCATAGCGTTTCTATGCTGCCAGGTGCTCAGGCTTGGAAATCTTAGAGCCAGCGTATGCTCCTTCTTCCTTTCATGGTCAAAGCCACCGAATCCAGCCACTGGTCCTTTCACAATGTGGTCAGCATCCAACCACCATCACACACATGTGTGTGTCCCCACTCCGCTCTCCTCCATCCCTTGGCATACAGGTTGTCCCGCCCACCCCTCCATCTCAAGACCTTGGGTTTGCCCTTCCCTCGGCCTGGAAACTCTTCCCCCACATATCTGCTAAGTCCTATTAACTCACCTTTTCCAGATGTAGATTTAAATGTCACCTGTTCAAGAAGGCCTTCCTGGCCAACGCATTGAAAACTGCAAACCAACCCCTCCACTTTGGGGTCCCCTTCCTTTCATCACTGTTATCTCTTTTTCCCTGTAGCCAGCAGACACATGTGCTTGGGGGGTCCACGGCCCCTCACCCAATTAAAATACAAGCACGGGAATGAAGGCAGGACTTCATTTTCATCTTTTCCACTGCCCTCTCTGCAGCAACTCCTGGGAGCAAATTCATGGGGGAATGCCCCTTTCCCATCGACTGATGCCAGGCAGAGGGACAGGAGGGTGACGATGGCACAGAAGAGTAAGACCCAGCACCTGACAAGGAGTTGAGAGCCACTTGCTGTGGCTCCTGTGGGTTCGAGAGGCGCTGATGGAAGCCTGAGGGTCTGAGGCACCGTCCCCATGGGCAGGGCAGTGGAAAGCCCCTGGTTGAGGGTCAGAGCTGAGTTCACTGAAGCTGTGAAGGGTCATCCAGCAAAGGACCTTGGAGCCGACGAGGCACTGAGGTGGGGGACCCAGTGCGGCTGGAAGCCTGGAACCCAGAGCCAGGCTCTCATTTGCTCCCTGGTAGACCTGGGCCACACATGGATGAAACAGGACAGGCCTGAGGCCCACATGTGCACCAAGAATTGCCGGCTACAGGACCCTGCCTCACAATGGCAGGTGCCCCGGTGCCCTGCAGCAACCCCAGGCTCACATGCTTTCGGGACGAGTCATCTCTCACTCACGCTGCACCCACCGTCCTGCACCCAGCCCGTGGACAGCAACTGGCGGTTCTCAGGGCTTTTGGACCCATCTGGGAACAGATGGGGCAGGCCTGGGCCTGGACCTAGAGCAGTGGGTGTCAAGGAACCCCCAGAGGCTAGCCTCGCACCTGCGTGGGCCTGATGGCTCCAGGAAGCCAAGGGGATTACCTGGTGGTTTGGCACAGTTGACCCCCGAAACTGTGGGGATGCAGATACCCTGCCAGGAGATCCCAACCCTTGGATCCCCAAAGCTGCTGGGCTGGAAAGGCCCTCTCCATTTCCACAGGGGTCCCAATTGCCCTTGGAGGGGGACTGGATAAGCATGGCTGAGGGGGGGTCTTGGCTTCCCCTCCGACCAGCGCTGACCTCCTCCAGGGTAGCCTGTATCCTCGTCCTCTCAAAAAGGCAGTGAGGGGGATCTTGGATTCTGCCAGGGACACACGGGGTGCCTGGGCCAAGAGGAAGCCAGGCCTCCCCAGGCACCAGCTCCAGGGACAACCTCACTGAGAACACAGCCCCAACCAGTGGGCGGATCAAAGCGAGCTGTGTGGGCGAGTTCAGTCTGAGGCAGGACCAGCCCAGCGCTTCCAGGCCTGGGTGCCCCTCGGCCGCCCACTGGGTGCCTGCGGCTGCCAGGGCAGGAGGGGAAAGGGGTCCTGTGGTGAGGTCCGCCCTCCTGCTCTGCAGCTCCGGGGCCTTGGCCTCCTGCCTGGTCCCCCCAGGGCTTGGGGTCCTGCTCCAAAGTCAGTCCTCCAGTGACAGCGGCCCCTGATGTCACACGGCAGCCGGGAGGAGAAGGGGGCCCAAGGGACCTGGTGCTGAACTCTGGGGAAGCGGGGGAGGTTCCTTTCTGGACAGGACCCAGGAGCTGAGGTGGGGGCGGCAGGAAGACCTGGCTCCAGGGCATTCCTGGATGGCTGGCAGGCACCTCCCTGGGGAGGGGGACAACAGCGCCCAGCACGTCCCTGGAATGAGCGCTGACCTCGAGCCTGGGAGCATGCTGTGGGGTCGGACCCTCCACAGAGCTGGCCCGCTGTCATGACTCCCAGAGGTCACTCTGCACACAATTGCCGAGCACTGGTTTTGCTTGGGAGGTGACTCTCTTCCTCTTGGGACATCTGTCAGTAAAGCTCATGTTTGGTCTACTCTGTCCCCTCCAGCCCTGTCCCCTGATGCTTGGTCACTGGGGAGACCGGCTTGCGTGTGAGACCCAGGCTCCCACCACATCTGGGGGAAGGAGGAAGCATGGAAAACACCACAATTAGGCCCCACCCTGAGCACGGTGTGTTTTGTGATGGGAACCTGTCCAGACAAAGGCCTTATCCGAGATATCTGGCAAATTACTGGGTAGCCATCTGAATGAAGCCTAAGCACAGAAGCACATGTAGCAGGCACCTTATTAGACTAATTATGGGCTGACTCCTTGGCCCACCGATACTGTGGAAAACGTGAAATAAACTCAGGGTTGGCCTGAAAAGCCAAGGTGGTGTTTTCCTTGGGAGGAACGCTTGCCAAAGGTCCTCTGGTTGAGGCCCAGGAAGAAAAGATGGCAGAAATGATGGGCTGGAGGACCCCACAAGAGTTGAGGGATCTTTAGACCCCATACCAACCTACAAACTCTGCACAGCCCCGCCCTACCCCCACCCCCCAGCAACTCCCTTATCTGTAAGCTCAACCCTCCATGCATATGTGCCGGGAATTCCTGGCCACGGGGTTTGGTTGATAATGGTAACTTTACTGATAAAATTGGCTTTGCGCTGTGCACAGATTAGCTCATTTAATCCTCTGAGCAAAACCATCCTGTTTTCAAAGGTGGGGAAACTGAGGCCCAGAGATGTTAAGGGGCTTGCTAACAACTTTCAGAGCTGGAAACCAAGAAGTAACCCCAACCCAAAAGGGCAAGCAAGCCCAGGAACTTCCCAGAACAGACAAGCCTGGAAGATGTGGCATGCTGGGGAGACCAGCACCCTTCCCTGAGGGCCAGGCCCCCGCAGGCTCCTAGCCAGCAGAGGAAGCCCCTGGGAGGGAGAAGGCCAGGCCAAGCCCGGGCCCCAGCATGTCAGAATGCTCATCGGGCTGCAGGTGGGCCAGCTGCTAGGGGCTCCAGGTCAGGGAATCACTCAGCACCCAGCACACCACTGTCCGACCTGAATGCACCAGCCCCGATCTCCCTCAACACCCTCTTCCACCCCCGCCAGTCTGCCAAATTTAAGCTGCTGGGGAAATGATCCCTGAAGAAAGAGAGTGCCCACTGGGCCCATGGGCACCAGGAAGGGCCCCTGCACCGCCTTCACCCCCAAACCTTCCACGATCAGCCAAGATTCTGCCTGTCACTCTGCGCACGAGGCTTGTCACATCCAGTCCCCTGGCCCACCTCCCTTCCCCGTGCACGGTGCCACACTCACAGCCCCGGCCGGCTGAGAACCTCCAGGGCCCAACCTACCCGTCGAGGCCTTCAAAGCTTGGAGGATAGGGACAGGGTCTCATTCATACGCCCAGTAGGGCCCAGGCAGGCTGAAACAGAGCCAAACACCCAGGAAACAGGGCCCCTCCCTTGGGGTCACCAGGAGTCACCCAGAAACTCCAAGTGCTTCCCCGAGGTTCCTGAATCTCCTGCAACCCTGATCCCCACAGGCCTGGAGTCTTTTATGAAAACGAGGAGACACATCAAGTTCTAAATTGAACCGAAGGGGCTCACCGGGCCTTACCTATCTCTTCACATTTCTTCTCTTTCTTTCAGTGAAAAGAGCAAAGGAGCACAGGCTTGCTCTGTAGGGAGGGTCCTCGGAGTATAGTCAGGACCTACAGCAGCAGCACGCTGGGGAAGAAGCCCGGCGCTCCCCAGACTTCCGGCATCAGAAACTCTGGGGGTGAGGCCAGCACTGAGTTTGTAACACGCCCCCCAGAGGGGTATGGGGCAGCTCCAGGGTGAGCCCTCCTGGACAGCCTCCCTCTTCCATTCTTAGACATGACCGTCCCCGTGGATTCCCTCCATTTTTTTCCTCCTGAACCCCAAAGTGTTTCTCTAGAGAAATACCTCCACAGGGCTTCTCCTGGGTCTTCTTGTCTGGAAACCACACCCTGCCTAATGCCCGGGACTCCTCATCTGTCTGAATGTCCTCTCACCAGTGGCGGGACAGGGGCATGAGGGAGGCTTGGGGGTTGGACCCCCTCCTCAGCCCAGAGGCTGGAAGCCCCTGTTGCATGGATGTCACCTTCCAATGAGGCCAGGGCTTACATATCTGCCTCAGTGTCTGCTCCTTCCTTCAAACGTGGTCCCCAGCATCTGAGCAAGGGAAGCATGGGACATGGTGCAAGCCCAGCCTGCCTGAGAGAAAAAGCAGAAAGGAAGTCCAGAGGTGGGGGTGGCTTTCACAGAAAGGTGCCTAGACCTGTACCCCAAGAAGCCCCCAGAGCCTGCCAGGGCACCCTATCCCTCTACTGTCCCAGTTCCCAGGATCTGTGCTGATGGGATGCCCTTTCATGGCCCTATCCTGACCCTGCCCAATTGAGCGAGGTGTGCTTATTGCCCCAGGTTGCAAGTGTGAGCTGAGTTACACAGGGTGTAGGACCCCCCCAGGGGCTGCCTCAGCCCACCCTCCAAATCTCAGGGCTGGGACTCTGCACCTCATTTCCTTGGCCCACCACCTCACCCATCCTCTCTGCATCTCTGTATTGGGCCAAACCAGCCATTGGAAGGGCCCTGCCATTCCCCCACCTCAGCCAAGCCCTCCGCCCCTCCAACCCACAGACCAGGGTCCTTCCTCTCCTCCAGGGTCAAGTTCACACATCTCCTGGTCTTGCTCTTTGGAGTAGCATCCCATGCTGCCCCTGAAGGGCAGATCGGTTTCTCCCTTGAATTTGTACTCTATCTGCCCACCCTTCTAGTTCCTGCCTTCGTTCCAGGCACATGGGGGGTTCATGAGTCAGAGAGGCCCCTGTTCCAACCCCAGTCCTGCTCCTTATAATCTGAGTGACACCAGCCAAGTGAGTCTGTGAGCCCCAGTTTTCTCACCTGTAAAATGGTTCTTCCCAACACCTTCCTTATTCATTTGGGCACTCAGCGAATACATACTTGGCACCTGGTGTGTATGTATGAAACACTGCCTCGGACACCCAGGAGGTATCAAGGGTGTCATTCTGACCGAGGACACAATGAACATCAGAGAAAAGAGACAAGAACGGCCAGACAGTGGGAAAAGGAAAAGATACAGTGACTACCAGGACAGGGGACTTGCTCGGGCTGGGTGGTCAGGGGCACCTGCCCAGGAGAGAAAAGAGGCAAAGGAGCTGGCAGGCATAGGAGAAGGAAGCGTCCAGCAGCACAGAGCAGCTGGCAGTCTCTAGACGGCAGCTCCTCCATGATTCCGGGGACAGATGGGAGGCCGGAGAGCCTGGATGGTGGGGGAGGGGAAGCAGGGGACAGATGGCCAGAGAGGGCAGCCGGACCCGTGTGCAGAGCTAGGGGTTCATTCTGAGGGTGATGGGAACACATCCACGGGGTTAAGCAGGGGTCACACTTTTAAATGGTCTCTCGGGCAGCGGTGGAGATAGCTTTAGGACCGACCACAATAGACAAGACCACTTGGGGCCAAGGCTGTGACAGGGCAGCCCTGCTCACCCTGGGGACCCTCCTGGGCTCCCGTATCAAAGGAGTGAAAGGAATTCTCTAAAACCCAAGAGCTCATCACCTCACTCCAATGCAACTGGAGATTTGTTTTAGGTCTTCAAAGGGTACATTTTGTAAATAAAACTCAGAGCTTATGGTATTTAAATTTTCTTAAATTAATATTCAGTTTATCAAAGTCCCAGATATAAAGGCCTAGTTCTTCCTTAAGCCTTTAAATTCTCCTACTAAACTTATTTTGCACATAAAAGTAGCAAAATTGAACCATCATTTTGTGGAGGAAGAGTTTTGATTTATGCTTGGCCCATCCACATGTTTTATTAATTACACTCTTTTAAACATATTAAGCTACATTTGTACATTTAATTTTATTCAATTTTTAGTAATCTAGTCATGTTGATGAAAAAAAAAACTTCCTGAGTATTTAAGTACTGTTTTATAAATCTAATACATGAAAATATAGTGACTCACATTCTCTAAGTATTCCAATACCATATAAGTACTTAGATTTCTAGTTAAAAATCTCAAGCCTAAATTAATTACTCAATTATGGCTTTAAATTCTAATTAGACAGCTGGCCTATGACTCTACCAGATTATCTTCAACAGGACAAATGCTGAAAAGACCAAAAGCGTATGTTCAAACAACGATAAAATTGTGGGTTTCCTTCTCGTAGACATTTGGATAGACACTTCTACAGTGTTTTCATCCAAAATAATACCAGAGTTACCTTTCCAAGGAATGTCGGGCTGTGTTCTTGGCCCGCAGAGCTTTTACTCTCGGCAGAGGCCCTGCCTGGTGCCCACCTGCCCGCCAGGCTGTACTTGGTACATGGTGGCTCTGCCTATCCCTTCTCCAACCTAGCAGAGGGCCCATCTTGGCAATCGAGTCCCCGGACATGGGTCACCTGTCCCCTAATTCCTGACTCTATTCACAGATGTTGGTTCTCCCCATCCTCCTGTCTCCACACTTGTATCCAACTGGTCTATGTATTGCTTCCTTTGGTCTTGGATTCTTTGCCAGGTCTTCCTATATGTTAGCAGTTATTTATTCATTTACTTTTTTTTTTTAAGATTTTGTTTATTTATTTTGTCGGAGAGAGAGAGAGAGAGAGAAAGCACAAGCAGGCAGAGTGGGAGGCTGAGCAGGGATCCCGATGCAGGACTCGATCCCAGGACCCTGGGATCATGACTGAGCTGAAGGCAGAGGCTTAACCGACTGAGCCACCCAGGTGTCCTTATTTATTTACTTTTTAAGTAGGCTCCAGGCCCAGAGCAGAGCCCAGTGTGGGACTTGAACTCACAAGCCTGAGATCAAGAGCCGGACGCTTGCTTAACCGACTTAACCGACTGAGCCATCAAGGCGCCCCTGTTGGCAGGTACTGATCCGGCTGCTCGGTAATGTTGTCCTCTGTGCCCTGGCCTTCTTTCCCTAGCTAGACCATCTTAGACTGTGCTGTTTGGTGGTCACAGCCCACCCCAGGTGGGTGTCCAGCAGCATAGAGCAGCACAGACAGCAGTGTCCTTCCCCCCCATGGACCCGGAGTTCCAATCTGTGTGGGGGAGCAAGCCCCAGCCATGGGCGTCCCCCAGAACCAGCCTCCCCGCAACAACTCCCTCTACCCCCCCCCCACCCCACTGTGTTCAGAGACAGACAAGAACGAGTGTTGGTGAGGATGTGAAGTAACTGGAAATGTAAAGTGGTATGGATGGAAAACAGTCTGGCAGTTCCTCAAATGGTTAAACATAAGAGTTACCATGTGACCCAGCAATTCTACTCCTCGGTGGAGACCCAAAAGAAATGGACATCTGTCCACAGAAAAACATGTACGTGAATGCTCAGAGAAACATCGCTCATGATAGTCATAACATAGAAAGAACCCAAATGTCCATCAGCTGATGAACAGATTAAAAAAAGCATTCTATCCACTGAGTGGATTATTATTTAGCCATGAAAAGGAAGGAAGTACTGATACACCTTATAACATGGGTGAGCTTTGGAAAGATTATGTTAAGTGAAAGAAACCAGACACAAAAGGCCATATATTGTATAGCTTCGTTGCATGAAATATTCAGAACTGGCAAATCTGTAGACACAGAAAGAAGATTCGTGGTACCTTAGGGCTGGGGGTGGGGCATGAAGGAGAACAGCAGGGTGAAAGTAAAGGCTATGTTTTAAGGTGGTGAAAATGGTCTACAATTGACTGGGAAGATGGCTGCATTTCTGAATAATACCAAAATCCGTATCCACGGAATGGGTGAATTGCATGATCTATAAATTCTGTTTTAATAAAGTTGTCATACCTCTCTACCTATGTCCACAGGACTTCTTTTTGCAAAAGTAGGTGGAGTGTGTGTGTGTGTGTGTGTGTGTGTGTGTGTGTACACGCACTGGCAGGAACACCCATGCCTGCCGGTTACTCCATCTGTGTCCTGGTGATTCATGGGGGGAGGTTCCTGGATCCAAGTGCACGTGAGCACTTGTTGGTGGTAGGGGAGGGGAGGGCTGCTGGGCTCGCCCTCAGGCTGGGGCGCTGCTCCCTGCCGCCTCCGGCTTCTCACCTGTAAACCGGCTGTGGTGGGAGTCAGGCAAGTTGGTACCAGTCAAAGACGTACAACAGTGTCTGGGACATAATGACCATGATTTAAGTGGGAACTCTGATTATGATTACCCTCACCTTCAAGGCCAAGCAAACCCATGTCTGGCTGGGAAGCCCTGCCTGCCGCCTGGCGCGGTGCCCCCTCTTTCGTCTTGGGGAGAAGCAGCTGCAGCCTCACTCCCGAGCACAGTGGGGTGGAGTACCGTAAAGGAGGGAGACGAGCGGGGCTGTGAGTGAGGGCCTTGGGAGGGAGGAACAGAGGGTGCGTGGAAGGGGCTGTGGCGACAGCCTAGGAAGCACATGCCACCGTTGGAGCGATTCTGGGAGGGGCCGAGCGTGGTACGGGGCAGGTGTGCGCCTCGCGGGAGGAGTGTTTGTACAGACAGTCGCACAGTGTGAGGCACAGACCTTGATATCTGTGTCCAAAATGCCAAAGGTCCGGGGCAGGGCTCACTTGATGTACACCAGACTCTGCCATGAAGCCCTTGTGATTCCAACAAGGTGGGGGCTGGCAGGAAGGTGAAGAAGAGGCAGAGTTCTGGGAGAGGCAGGTGCCAAGTCAGGTAGGGTTCCGTGAGAGTGGGAAGGGGGTCATGTTCACGTTCTGATCACAAAATTATCCATGCATCTGCCTCTAGACTTGGAAGGCTCCTGCAGGGTCTGGGAGGGGATATTTTAAGTTGTATGTAGCCTCTCAGTTGTGGCTGCTGTCTTAGTCCAGGCAAAACAGAATGGGATCTGGAGCCCCAGGGCAGCACCGTGTAGGTGCTGCAAAGCCTTCAGAGAAGAATTAACTTTGATGATGGGGCCAACAGAGTTGGCATCTATCCATCTCCATGGGCAGCAGGGTCTAACTGGATCCTGGGCATGTCTCCAGAGTTGTTAAGTCTGTTAAGTCTATGTCTGGGGCAGAGACCTTCCAGAAGTTTCAGGAGGCCAGGGGAAGGGTTGTGAGAGGGGCAATAGAGGATATGCGTGTAGATCCCCAGATGGGGCTCTTGGCCCAGTTCCCACCTGACCCATGTGTGGGATCCGTGCAGAGCCCACACTGTTAAATAACATGAGCAGACTCCTCACTGAATTTCCAGAAGGACAACTGCCCAAGCTATTCTGCTTTCTGGTCCTTATACAGGTTCTCCCCAAGATATCCTTGGGAGTCCTCCAGACACTATGGCCCCAGTGACTCCAGAACATGGAGGAAGGATCCCCATGGAATGAAGCAGAGCAGCAGTGGCCCCCAAGGACAGGCATGAGGGGTCAGAAGAGACAGAGCCACTTGGGACACCACCATAGACCTTTCCAGTAAGTGAAGGACAAAGGATATGTGGTTGTGGACCACAGAAACCAGGGTATTCTGGTTATGGAATGGGGAACGGGGGAGAAGGCTGGGCCACTGGCCTCCTGGATGCGGCCCAGCAAGTCCTGGAGAGGGCTCCAGGCTCAGCCCGTCACTCACTGAGGCCACTGCCCAAAGGTGGCCTGCAGAACCTCAGTGGGCCTTCTGTAAAGGAGGATGGAGTCTCCCCTCCCTCTCCCTGGGGATCAGAAGCAGCCTTAGATGAGCTCATGCGAGTAAAAAGCACCTTAAAATTACAAAGCGCCAAGAAGAAAGCAAGTGATGATTATTGTCATTATTCCCTGAGACTACGACATCATTTTTCAATCGCGTAAGTGGTGTGCGTGCGTGTGTGTCCCATGCGCGTGCATGTGTGTCCCAGAGTGGCTTCAACACGGTCTCAGAACCAGAGGGCTGAAAGAGATGTGGGGGCTAGAAATACAAACCGTAGCAGCCAAGGGCAGCATCTGGGAGTCCTTGGGCCGTCCTTGGGCGGGAACCGAGCGCAGAAGCCGAAAGGGGCTTCCACCCGCGCCAAGGGCAGTGCCCGGCCCTGGTCTGGAAGAGGGCAGATAGTTCGAGGGAGGACAGGGGCACTCCCGGGGACACGAGATGCAGCCAGAGGATTCAGATGTAGGTGTAGAGGCAATGAGTGCCTGCGTGAACGTCTGGTGCGGGAGGTCCCACGGGTGTGGCGGGAGCCTGAGACAGAACACGGGAACGCCGTCTCCCGTGGAGCTGAGCGGAGCCGTGAAGGAAAACAGAGCTTTGGGAGGGGTGTGCGGTGACGGCCAGGGCTGGGTTAGAGGGAGAGATCCGAGGGGAGCACAGCAGCCCCCGTGAAGGAGCCCCCTGACTCTAGGCCTGCTGTCACACGTGCTGTTTCACGCCTGTCGGTCCACACAGGAATCCGGAACCTCCCTGGCTTCTATAGAAAACCCTCTCACGGAGCAGTTCTTGAATTTGGGGAATTTATTGGAGCCTGGGAAGCAAGGAGGGCTTCCCCGCCCGGCCCTTCTCTCCTCCCTCCTTCCCACCCCATCTCTCATTCCCTCTCCCTGAATGTTTCTAGGAGCCCCTGAAGGCCTGGACCCTCCAGTGTCCCATAGCCTCCTCCCACAGTCTCACCCAGAGCCCCGCCCACAGCCCCGCCCACAGCCTCACCTACAACTCCGCCCACAGACCTCTAAGCCCCGCCCACAGCCTCCGACAGTCTCCACAGCTTGGCCTATAGCCTCACTCACAGCTCAGCCCACTGTACCCCACAGCTCCACCTATAACCCCACCCTGCAACCTCTCAGAGTCCCCCACAGGCCCACACACACCAGCCCCACCCCACAGCCCCCCCCCCCACAACCCTCCACCTGGCAAAGGAGACTCATGCAGTGGAGACTGTGACATCCTTTCCTGCTTGGACAGCCTAGTAAGGGTGAGGACAAGGTGCTTCCCGCTGAGGGGGGTATGGACACGCCTGGGGACAGGGATGCTAGGGCAGGCTGGAAAAGGACGGGACTGTCTTAGAGGATGTATGAGATTTGAGTATAGAACTCTGTTCCAGCTCAGGGAGCAGACCAGGAGATAAGAGGGAAGGTAAATAGGAGTAAAATCCAGGACAGAAAAAGTGAAAGTAGAGGTAAGAGATACAGAAAGTTGACTCTCTATGTCCACCTTCCACTTATATGAAACAAAAAAGGAGACACCAGGAAGGGAGGAAAATTATCAATAAAACATCGAAGAAAATATTTCCAGTTCTCGAGAGACACATGGGATGAAGGATGAAGGAAAAAATGACCCGCTCTTACAAAGACCTGTTTGAAAGTGCGAAACAGCATGGAGTAAGAAAAACTTGAGAGACTTCAAAAATGGTAAAAGTAAAATGTTTGCTGCAAAGACCTGAGCAAAGGCTCAGACTTCCCATCAGTAGCATTGGACATAAGAAGAAACAATAGACACATGAAAAAGTGCTCCGCATCACTCGGCATCAGGGAAATACAAATCAAAACCACAATGAGGTACCACCTCACACCAGTCAGAATGGCTAAAATCAACAAGTCAGGAAATGACAGATGTTGGCGAGGAGGCAGAGAAAGGGGAGCCCTCCTACGCTGTTGGTGGGAATGCAAGCTGGTGCAGCCACTCTGGAAAACAGCATGGAGGTTCCTCAAAAAGTTGAAAATAGAGCTACTTTAGGACCCAGCAATTGCACTACTGGGTATTTACCCTAAAGATACAGATGTAGTGATCCGAAGGGGCATGTGCACCAGAATGTTTATAGCAGCAATGTCCACAATAGCCAAACTATGGAAAGAACCTAGATGTCCATCGACAGGTGAATGGATCAAGAAGATGTGGTATATATACACAATGGAATACTATGCAGCCATCAAAAGAAATGAAATCTTGCCATTTGTGACGACGTGGATGGAACTAGAGGGTATTATGCTTAGCGAAATAAGTCAGTCGGAGAAAGACAACTATCATATGAGCCCCTGATATGAGGAAGTGGAGATGCAATGTGGGGATTTTGGGGGCAGGAAAAGAATAAATGAAACAAGATGGGATCAGGAGGGAGACAATCCATAATAGATTCTTAATCTCACAAAACAAACTGAGGGTTGCCAGGGGGAGGGAGGTAGGAAGACGGTGGTGGGGTTATGGACATTGGGGAGGGTATGTGCTATGGTGAGTGCTGTGAAGTGTGTAAACCTGGCGATTCACAGACCTATACCCCTGGGGCTAATAATACATTATGTGTTTATAAAAAATTTTAAAAATAACAAAAAAAAGAATTTCCATATACCTCCCCCACAAAAAAGAAGACACTCAGGAGGTAATTTTGAACCTAGTGTTCTATATTTAGCCAAATTATCACTCCAAGTATGAGACAGAATAAAGATGACACCTTTAAAGACGCAAAAATACGCATATACACTTCACACACATTCTTTCTTGGACAGTTACTTGAGGATATATTGCAGCAAAGTGAGAAAGAAAACGAAGAAATAAAAAGACGCGGCGGAGGCACCTTACATTAGTTTGCTAACAAAAAGGAAGGGGATTAAAAGCTACAGAAGGAAAACATGTATATAATAAAATGACGTCTCCAATATAATGCAAACTAAAATGTGATATGATTTTAAGCTACTGATGGAATAAAATGTGTTCACCCAATTTGCACTGGATGCTAAGAATATCTTTCTGTAGGCTCACAGAGAAGGAAATGTCCCCTAGCCTAGGGCCTGGCTGTGCAGTGAGTGACAGGTGTGTCACCAAAATGCTCACAGCCCCGGAGGATAGAGGTGCTTCTTGCTGTGCCACTTGAGTCCATGTTTACTGTGCAAAGTTTGCAAGAGTACATGACTGAGGGGTGGCCTGGGCGGGGGTGGATGGCAAGGGCCATGGGACCCTCACTTTCCAGAAAGGGAATTAAAGACATGGACCAAAGGTGGGGCAGCATTCATGGGAAAACCAGCAGTTTGTAAAGCTTCAGAGAGAACCTACGGAGCTCAAACATTCCCCGTCATGTAAGCACAGGGTGGACAGATGGAATTAACCAATCCTCTTTCATATCAGGAAGCCCGTATATTTTATCAAATGCTCACAGACCACAAAACAGGAGGACAGACAAGCATTTCACTGAGGCTTGAGGGAATAACTAAAAAGATATTTATAAAGAGAAATGATAATAAGGAAAGGGTTAGGCCTGGGGTGGTAGAACTTGGGTGGGGGCGGGGGAGCAGGAGGAGGGAGATTACTTTATCACTGGATTTTCTGGCATTTGTTTTTTTAACCTTGTTCACATGTATTACTTTGATTAAAATTCGCAAATGTTAAAAATGAAACCAATGGTTGAATTGCTTCCAAAGTCCTTGAACACCATGACTCAACACTCCATAAAGCAAAGTAAACATACTTTGCTGTTTTACTTGGTAAAGCATGTCACTTTCTCGGTGAGTTTTGCAGTCATCACCAAATGTGTACAAAGCATGCCTTCCTTACTCTACCTGTGCACATGAAGGGGAAAAAACCTTCAGGCTTTTACCTAAGGGTACAGTGCTGGGCGGGGTGAGGAATAACGAGTCCCCACCCCCACCCACAGCTGGGGCTCCAGGTCCCAGAGTAGGTAACAGGGTCCCTTCCCAGCACTCAGGGCCAGCATCCCTCCATAGTCTCAGATCCGTGAACACTGCTCTCTTTCCGGAGGCTTCCCAGCAAAGAGCCCCCCCGCCCACTTCCCTTTGGCTGGAACAGGTCTATTTTTATTTCCTGTGATCCACAGCTTACATACCTAGCCAGCGGCCAGGCTCCTGGTGCCAGGCTTTGCCCAATGCAGGGGGCGGCCCGAGGCCATCACAGTACACTGCAAGGACGGCCTGCAGGCCTGCCTGGACGGGTGCAGATGCAGGAACCAAATCCCAGGACCGTGTAAGATTGTTGAATGTTTCACACCTAGAGCAAATATGCAGAAAGAAAAACAGCCCCCACAGTTCCCACCACCTAGCAGGTACAGGTGAAGGCCTCTGAGCTACCTGCCTCGACGCCCCCCAACCAGCATGGTTCCACACGCCTGGCTTATGGGGATGGATGCACTAGGAGCACCCAGCATTGCCCTGTGTTTTCCAGCTCATAGACATGTCGCCCTATGGCAGGGCTTCCTTTCTGCTGCTTGCTTTCATTACACAGCGCTGTTTCGGAACGCTCTAAGGTTGATGCCCTCGGTTCTACATTGCACCTTTGCATGGATGGGCCGACAGCCACCGCATATGTCCTTCCTCACCCGGCTGTGTGTTTAGGAGCTTTTGGGGTGTGTCTGAGTTTTGTTGTCCCCAAGGACACAGCTATGGTGGATAGTGGCCATCTCCTGGGGGTGGGAGGTAGGCCTCCTAGCTTCCTCTGACAAGCTCTTAGCCTTAGCCACAAAAGTGGTATTATAGTTTTTTTTTTAATTTTTTAGTTTTTATAAACATATAATTTTATCCCCAGGGGTACTGGTATTATAGTTTTTAATTACAAAAGTTATACCTGGGTCGTTTTGAAAACTTAAAAAATAAACAAAAATAAGTAAAGAATTACAAAAGTTATACCTGGGTTGTTTTGAAAACTTAAAAAAGTAAACAAAAATAAGAAAATAAAAAAATAATTTGTAATCTCCACTACTTGCAGATAAAAGTGCTTGTGTTTTGTCTTTTACCAGGAATTTTTCTATGCATATATACATAAGCACAATTATATAGGTAGAGAGAAAACTTTTTTTAAAAAAAGATTTTACTTATTTATTTGACAGACAAGGATCCCAAGTAGGCAGAGAGGCCGGCAGAGAGAGAGGAGGAAGCAGGCTCCCTGCTGAGCAGAGAGCCCGATGCAGGGGCTAGATGTGGGGCTCTATCCTGAGCAGAAGGCAGAAGCTTTATTTACCCACTGAGCCACCCAGGTGTCCCTGAGAAAACTTTTTAAATAACATGTGATTTTACTTTGTAAACTGTTTTATTACCTGCCTTTTTTACTTAATAGTATACTGGATACTAGACACAATGGATGTTACATGGTTCACTTAGCCAATCCCCTATTCCTATATATGCTATTTTAATCATTTTGGTGTTTTTCAACAGATGATTTTAAGTATTTTATTATTGAATATTTGCTGCGTTCACAAGAATATATATAATGGAGGTGCAAGGTGGGTTTTTGCTGTATTTTTTGTTTTGTTTTGTTTTGTTTTTTTAAGAGAGAGAGCACAAGCAGAGGAGGGAGGGGCAGAGGGTGAGAATCCTAAGCAGACTCCACACCCAGTGCCCAACCCCGCACAGGGCTCGATCCCACAACCCTGAGATCATGGCCTGAGCCAAAATCGGGACTCACCCAGGCGCCCCCAGAAGTATGAGTTTTGGCCTCCCCACCGCAGCGCCGGTCATGGCTGCCACTGGCCACTGGCTGGTCCCTCCACACTAGAGGCACCCACTCTTCTCCATGTGGGGTTTGTGTTTCCATGACAATCGAGGATCAAGCACTAGCAGCTGTTCTTCCTTCCCCAGGTGAAAGTTATATAAGAAACTCCCTGGACCAGGGTTGGGAGAGAGCTGGGAGGCCCGGACTGAGCTGCCCTCCCTGCTCTGGGCGTCCTACCCCCCGGGGGCCCTTCGATCAGTCTCTACTAACCTTCCAGAATGTGCTCATAGTTAGAAAGGGCAGGAGAAAGACCAAAGACAGGGAGCAGCTTACGTTCATCAGAGCCAGCCGTCAGTAACCATTTCCCAAAAGCAATAAGGGATCAATCAGCAGAGGTCTCCCGCGGTGGCTCTGTGTGCTGATGACTCCTCTGAGGAGGAAGCCTATTGATGGTGCAAATCATATTGATATTTCTTGTTGATACTCTCCTGGTGCTCCTGGGGAATTAATAAATGACTCGCTGCCCCGTTGTGAGGCTGGGAATAGAAGGCACTAGGGCCAGGACGGGGGTGGAGAAGCAGACTAAGTCCCCGAGTGCTGTTTCCCCACCTCGCCCTGCTGGGGAGCCTCCAGGTGAATGGGGGGCCCTGCCCTACCCTCTGCCTGTGTGGAGGGTCTTCACGGGAGGACTGAGTTTCCTAACTGCTTGCGATGGGGTTGTCTTGGTGGCCGCGAGTGGGAGTGGAGGCCATACCTGAGGGAGCCGTTGTCTGGGCACAGACAATTCTTGCTGACTTGGTGCCTGACATCTGGTGTATCCCAGTGAACTTGACAACAAGTGTGCGTGGCCCCCCCACCAAGCCGGTTTCCCCAGTGAGGCAGGAAGGTGAGGCTCAGAAAAGGATCTCTCTAGGGCTGCTGGGTGGCCTGCTCAGAACTGAGAGCTGCTGTGCTTGTGTCTGTGCAGAAACAGACCTTTGCTCTGCGTGAGGGTCCTGCCAGCCACCGCAGGCCCGCTGGGCTGCAGTTCTCAGACGATCAATCACTTCTTCTTCTTCTTAATGGTCAGATCACTCATTTTACTTTTATTGTTTTTAAGATCTTATTTATTTATCTGAGAGAGAGACAGAGCACGAGCACAAGAAGGCAGAAGGGCAGAGGGACAGAGAGAAACAGACTCAATGCTGAGCAAGCAGCCCCATGGGGGGCTTGATCGCAGGACCCCGGGGGGATCATGATCTGAGCCGAAGGCAGAGGCTTCACTGACTGAGCCACCCAGGCACCCCTCCCCATCACGTCTTTAGAAAGAATTGCAGCGGAGTGACTACTGTTTCCATAGTTGTTATTTCTACTTTTCAGAGATGACAACAAGGAAAATACCATGGAGGACTATGGAATGCACGTGGCAGACACTGGGTCTGGTTTAATTTCCCGTGTGACCACAGGGTTCTCCCACCACGTGGGGGTCGCTCAAGCCTGCGTCTCTCTGACGTGGCCCCGCCCTGCCTCTGTGCTCTCCCGTGGCTCGGGGTGGGTGCAGGAAGGCCACGAGGGCTGGGGCAGGTGCGAGGTTACCCAGCAATTCATCACAAAGGCCCTTATAAGAGGGAGGTGGGAGGTCAAAGAGGAGAGACGTTGCTGTACTCTTGGCTTTGAGGATGGACAGAGGGGCCAGGAGTCCAGGAGCGGAGGTGATCTTTGCAGGCTGGAAAGGGCAAGAAACAGATGCT
This sequence comes from Mustela erminea, assembly GCF_009829155.1. Classification (NCBI taxonomy): domain Eukaryota; kingdom Metazoa; phylum Chordata; class Mammalia; order Carnivora; family Mustelidae; genus Mustela; species Mustela erminea. Next base: position 22,440,500 of record NC_045618.1, on the reverse strand, counting down.
CCAGAGGACACCAGTCCTGCTGACCGCTTGAGTTGACCCTATTAGACTCATTGCAGATTTCTGACATCCCAAGCCACAAGAAACTATGTGTCGCCTTAAGCTACTCTGTTGGCAGTGACTTGTTACATCGGTAAGAGGAAACTACGATGGGCCAATGCTTCCAACAGCATCTCTATCAGACCCTGCGTGCCCTGTGTACCACTGCTGTGGGCTCTCCAATCCATGCCAGTGGCAAGGTCAAGACAGAGGCGACAGCCCTGTCAGGAGGGACCAGGTGCCATCCCTGGGCCAAACTGCTGTATACTAAGGACGCTTAGGGCTCGTGCTAATGGCGGAATTTTTTTTTTTTTTTGAAGATTTTAATTTATTTATTTGACAGAGAGAGGGGGAAAGAGAACATAAGCAGGAGAAGTGGCAGGGAGAGGGAGAGGGAGAGGGAGAAGCAGGCTCTCCACTGAGCAGGGATCTCTGCATGGGGCCCCCGGGATCAAGACCTGAGCCTAAGGCAGATGTTTCACCAACTGAGCCCCCCAGGTGCCCCTAATGGCAGGAATTTTATCACGGAATGCATGAGGTTTGATTAAGGGGTACTAAGCCATCCATGTCCCCAAAGTGAACTACACAGTCTAACCCACCAAACACCAGCCGCATCCCCAAGATGACTGACATGGGCATAAAGAGATTGGTTCAGAGGATTATGCCCCATTGGGTCCCCCTGGAAAATCCTGTGACCTTAGTTTTGCCTGCCAACCAGGCTCCCATCCAGAGTCGCTCTGTGGCATTTGGGACGGGTAGCACCTCAGCCTCTGCTTGAAAACCTCCAGCAGTGCAGTCGGTGATCACTGCTTTGCAGACTCCTGCCAAATGATGGGAAGTTTCTGCAGTTGGTGGACCCTGCAGGGCTCTGCCCTCTGATGCTACCCTCCTATCCTCCCCACTCCACCCCGCTCAAAGCCAGCACTCCCGGTGTCCCCAGGAGACCCGAGGGCGGGTCAGCAGCAGCCAGACATAGTCTCCTCCAGACTCAGTGTGGTAAGGTGGGTCTGTCACATTTGGTTTTGTCGGTTATGGTCAGGGGCTTGTTGTCATGCTACTGGCCTGTTGACGCTATTTTGAATCCTCTGTTGGTCCAGAAATTAACTACTACATCCCCATCTCTGTGCAAACCCTCCCCTACAGTGCACACTTCAGCTAACAGCCCCGGGTGGGACGTTGTAATGCAACGTCCTGATAAAAAGTGCCAAGAGTGTTGGGCAAGGAGTGTCTGGGGGCTAACCACACTGTAACACCCAGTCCCTGCTCTGTTCTGATAGCCCATCACCACAGACCCTCCGCCCCCACATACTGCTCGTGTGTTTTTTTAAACACCAGGAAAACCTATTGCTTGAGCGTTTTCTTTTTTCTTTTCTTTTTTTTTTTTTTAAGATTTTATTTATTTATTTGACAGAGAGAGATCACAAATAGACAGACAGGCAGGCAGAGAGAGGGAAGCAGGCTCCCTGCTGAGCAGAGAGCCCGATGCGGGGCTCCATCCGAGGACCCTGAGATCATGACCTGAGCCAAAGGCAGCGGCTTAACCCACTGAGCCACCCAGGCACCCGCTTGAGCGTTTTCTTCCTTCTGCATGACTGGGTACCTCTCAAGGTCGCAGGACACACCTTGGCCCTGAGATGTAGCCTCCCTGATGCCAGGCCCCCATCTTCTAGAAAGGAGCCCCAGCAGGAACCCGGAACTTCTTGCAAACCTCAGCAGCAATGTCACAATGTCAGGATGGATGGCTGCATTCCCCCAACCCCGTCAGTATTTCTTTCTTTCTTTCTTTCTTTTTTTTAAGATTTTATTTATTTGAGAGACAGAGATCACAAGTAGGCAGAGAGGCAGGCAGAGAGAAGAGGAAGCAGGCCCCCTGCTGAGCAGAGAGCCCGAATCGGGGCTCGAACCCAGGACCCTGAGACCATGACCTGAGCTGAAGGCAGAGGCTTTAACCCACTGAGCCACCTAGGTGTCCCCCTCCCCCGTTAGTATTTCTAAAGCATCTGGGCTCCTGTCAACACACAGCTATTTATGGAAATGGATCCATTCATCCGGCTTGCTGTGATCAGGGAGTTCCCCAGCAGAAAGGAATGGTGTCTGAGAAGGCGGAACACCGGCTCTCCTGGGAAAATGCCCCCCCCAAGACGGGGTTCCCCATGTCTCAGCACCAAGAGACATTTGTCTGAAGATGCGTGCTTGTTTTCCGGCTGGTTCCTGTGTGCTCTGGGGCCTTCACTTGACGGGCCTCCCTCCTCAGCTGTGATACAGAAAAAAAAAAATTATATATATATATATATATTTATTTACATATATATTAAATTTTAATATAATTAATATAATAATATAAATATTTAATATAAATATATTAAATATTAAAATATTTTCTGGGAATATATATGTAAATATATATTTATATATGTAAATATGTATATATATATATTCCCAGAAATATATATATTCCCAGAAAATATTTTAATCAGGAGCGCCTGCCAGTGTAGATGTCGCTTTAGGAAAAATCACCTTTGATCAGCTCCAATGCGTGTCGCTCTTATCACTCATTTTACATTTCTCTGTGTTTCTGAGTGCTTGCTGAACCACAGGTGATAATGTGAGACACTCGCACTGTCCCAGAGGCAGGCCTGGCTCTGCCCCTGGCTGCGGGCTTCTCTCCGTGCTCTGTGGGCACAGACCACAGGCCAGACCCATCACCCATCTCTTCCCACTAGCTACAGGCTTTACACTGCCTGCTGCAGAAATGCCCTGTTTTGGGGGAGCCCCACAATCACGGGAGACTTAAACGAGCTTTGGCATTAACACGTACCATGCCAGTCCCCAGACCCCAAGACCTGTTGCCACAACTCCGGGTTGCCATCTGTGACAGAGTGCTTTAGGGTCAGTGCCCCCAGCCACCCCCAGGGGCATCAGTGGCTGCAGGCAGGTCATTCTTCGGACTCTGGGCAGAGGGGCGAGGGGAGCAGATGGGCATCTGGCTGAGGGACAGCATGGTCTAAGGGGCTGTCAGAACCTCCGAGGGGATCTGGGGTGGAAAAATGGGGCTGCTGCCCTGGGGAGACAAAATGCTGGGCTTTATGGGGAGTTCAAGGGACAGTCACTATGCCCTGCTCAGAAACCCATCATTGCTGCCACCCCAGGGCCTGCCTTTCTCCTTGATGCTCTTGGGGATGGAACTGTCAGGGTGACCTTTTGGGGGGAGGAGGGTGGGAAGGGGAAAGAGTTGAGGGATGAAGCTGTGACAAGCTAAAATCAGCTGAGTAGATGGGAGGGGATAGCCAGAGGGGCACCGACTCTGTAAAGCCTTCGATCCTACAAAGTCCCAGGTGGGTTTCTGCCCCCTCAGCCAATTACATAGAGCTGCTGGAGTTGGTCCCCTTTGATTGCTCCCCTCCCCCACCCTGGGGCTCTCCAAGGAACCAGCTCTGGCAAATAAAATAATGAATCATAAATTTTATTTCAAAATGTAAACGTCACTAAACATGCATACACGTTAAAACAATAAAATTTACAATTTAGTCATTTTTTTTCTTTTTGCATAGGACATCATTACAATATAGAATCTATGCCATACAAAATACATACAAAGTTTTATCCGAGCAAGCCAAGGCCAGATTGGGAACTGTACAACTGTAATACTTCACTGTAGTGATCCAGGAAGGATGAAACGTGGCCTTCGGAAGCATGGTGTGGTGCTGGTTAAAAAGAAAAAAAAAAGTTCCTACAGAAAAGGAAAATGTGTGCTCCATGGAAATGGTCTTGGACCCTTGGATTCTGCCTTGGGATTTTGGCAAACGGTTCCAGAGAGGCTCCATCAATGGCTTTGGATGAGGAAGGGGTCATTTGTGTGGGTCTGGGGGTAGCCGACTCATGTGCCCGACACACCCACACAAGGTACTCCCGGTTATGTGGGGACACAGCAAGCCCCCCTCCCCACAATGCATAGCTCCTGGTGATGCCACGGAGCCCTCGGGTTCCTCGGCACCAAGCACGCGATTCTCCAGGGGGAGATGAGAGGGAGCCCACCCGCCCCACCCCACTCCACACTGGCACCCTAACCCGGGAATGGCCGCCACACCACTCCCCAAGTGGCATTTGAGCCCAGCTGGGAAGTGGTCCTTGTCACCCCACACACAGGGCGGGCTGGGGAGGGATCCTGCCGGTACACCCAGCCCTTGTGCTCCTGGTCAGGGCGGGGATCGGTCAACCTCTGGCCAGACTGTGGTTGTCTCGCCGGCATTCAGCTCACGTACTTGGGTTTCTACATGAGCATGTACAGCATCCTGCCAACATGTCACTAGGAAAATGCCCCTGAGCCCTGGGAGAAAGCTGCTCTTGTGGTCCACTCACCTCCCATCCTGATCATCTTTAAATAAAAGTAGTAAGGTTTTAAAGCTGCATGAGAAGGGGAGAGGCTGGGCAGAGCCAGCCAGCGGCCGCACTGCAAGTCCAACATTGCTACAGGGGGTCGGAAGAAACCAAGTAGGGCCCCTCCACCCTCATGGATCTGGGGCCACGGCTCCCACCAAACCTAATCTTCACACCAGTGAGTGGCAGGGCAGGCGGTGGGGGAAGGGCCTCGCCCTAAATGACGTTCAGGCGTTTATCAGTAGTAAGCTGGATTGCACATCCAAATTCTGGTACAAAATTCTCTGGAATGTGTCTTGGACAAACCTTTGAAACTGAGCCTCAGAATGAGGAGTGTCAGTCACAAGAGCTGGCTCTTCCCTGGGCAAGCCTGCATTCGGCAAGTGGCCAACATCCTCGATTCTACCTTTGGAAAACATGGTCACCAGAATCACATATGGAATCTTTGGGTAGCAAAATATGCAGGTGACCAACAAAGCATCTCTTACTGTTTTCGATGCAACCGCTACATCAGACCCTTTAAACCTTCCAGCACTGTTTTTGACTGAATGACTTTTTAAAAATGGGTTAAAAAGAAAAAAAAAAAATCAGTGCTATCTGTCCGAAGTCAAAATAATCAGGTAGTCTTGTGAACAGCCCATACCAGGAGTCAAATGACAAGGGGATGCTATTGCTCAGATCCCGCTTGCTTGTTAGGTGGCACTCCTGCTAGCTGAGACCACTGATCACGTCCCTGGGGAGTGCTGTGACCCTGTGCTTAGCACCTGCTTCTGGCAAGAAAGGAGGCTGCGTCTTCTGAAGACTCTGGGCTGGGCAGCAGACAGCTCACCTGGAGACGCCAGCTCGGCCACACTTCACTTGGGACCACAGGAAGCCACCAGCCCTCCCTTCATGTCCCAACAGGTGGGCTGGGGGGGCCACCTGTGGCCTGGCTGTCCCTACCTCCGAGTCCCTACCCACTGGTCTGAGCTGTGACCCAGGGTACAGTGAGATCTGGGGACCCCAGTGCCCCTGATGTTTGCACCTGGAGGCTGCACTGTGGCAAATCCTGCACCTGCCTGGTCGCATGGCCTCGGAATACAGGGTGGGCGGTGTCCTGCACCTCCAGAGCCAGAAGTGGGGGTGTGGTGGGATGCAGGTAGGGTCCCTCCAGGACTACATTCCCATCAAGGGCATCGCTGCCTGTTCCTACATAGCACCCTGTAGAAGAGGACCCTGAGGCCCTTTGTGGAAACGGCTGTGTTCACCTGTTCCTTTCCGGATGGCTGTAGGATTCCATGGGCATGTGGGGAGGGGACAACTGGCTCCCTCACATGGCTGATGCAAAGAGGGGCTTTCTTATTTGGGATGTGATCTAAACACCAGCCCCCTGATGGTTGAGTCCTGGGTCACTTTTAGGACTTTTTGGAGGAAATCCTCCCTGTGTTCAGGCAACCTTCATTTTGAGATCTCTGCCCCCTTGGCCTGTGAGAACAAGTCTGCTACAAAATAAAGGTTTCAGTTTTCACTATTCTGTCTAGGAGTCCTATGGGCTCTTCAATCACACTGAAGCCAGTAAGCATGGCCATAAACCAGAAAAATGAAAGACCCTGAAATAGACCCAGGCTGGGAAGACATTCTACATCTTAGAAGAAAATGCAGGCTGTATCAGGAGGGCCCGCTCCATTAACTACTTCCAGTGGGGGGCCCTGGGGAGTCGCTTTCCAAGGCCCACCACCCCCTTCCACGAGCACTCATTTCATGATGATGAGATGCCGGTGAGAGCCCATTTAAACCTTGCCTGAGGTTCATGGATCTTTCCCCCACCCTTCAAGTGAGATGAATTCTAGCCCCAGATGAGTTAGGATGGTCCAACCGGAGCTCCAGGCCAAGTGCCCAGGGATGCCAGGTGGGAATTCCCTCCAGGTGCCCTAAGTCAGCTGAGCAGTGTCCCATCTCTCCGGCCAGGCCCACAGCGGAAGGACCGCACCCTGCCATTAGACCAGAACCACTTTGGGAATGAAGACACACTCGTTTGCCAAAAATAGCCAATGCCTGCATATTTCTGTTTTAAGGCAATGTTACCCTTCCATCTATCTGATGGAACAGCCCTGGGTCATTTAGAGGAAAAATTAAATTAAGTGCTCTCTTTGGAAAACAGCAAACACCCGCTTTCCCTCCCCCACCCCCCACCCGCCTCTAAAACAAACCAGCTCTTCTTTTATTCCAAGATGACTGGGTTTAGAGTCCTTACTCCCCTTCCTATGTGCAGACAGATGTGGGGTTAGAAACCCTCCTTCTGAGATGCCAGTGGGCAGATCACAAGGAAACTCCTGGCTCCTCAAGGGGACAGCACTGCGTGGCCTCCCAGAGACACACGGCTCCCTCTCCCTGCCTTTCGGGGACCCGTGGACGGTGAGCACACCAAAGGACTTTGGAATAAAATTCCTGAACCTGGAATGTGAGTTCCTGAGACATGAAATGTATTCAGTGTGGCTTTCTATGCCTCACACAGAAACGACTTTGGGAGGAGCCTCCAAGGGCCTTCTGGGCCTCACTTTGGAACTGGGCACCAAGACCTCTCACCCTCAGCACTCAGGGCGCTCTTCTGTCCAGGTCTCTATAGGATCTTCCACTCTCTCCCCCAGATCAAATGCAAGCATGGCTGTCATGCAGCCCAAAGGGGGCACCGTGGCCAGGGCCAGCAGCTCTGCACCTGACACCCCCAGCCCCGCTTGGCTTCCACCCACACCAAGAACGCTGCCGCCCAGCTTGGTACACCTAACACGCCACTCAGAGGCTACCACCATGCCACTGGCCGAGCCCAGATGACTCACAACAGAATTTGCAAGGGGTACCCAAGTATTGCAGAAAGCAGACTGTACTCTTGTGCTCACCATGGGCAGAGGGTACCAGCCTAAAGCCGGGGCCAAGGGCTGTGAGCACCAGCCATGCCTGGGTCCCTGGGGCTTCTCTGTGCTGCAGCCCACGCCATGAAAAGGTGGGGACAGAAGCAGGACGGCCACAACCAAGGCACTCTGGGCCCAGGAAGCCCATCTCTAGCCCTCTGAGGTCCCGAGGGTCATTCCTCCTCACCAAAATGAGCAGAGGTCTCTGCAAGATACCCCAGATCCACCCCAAACCCACACCCCCCACCCCAACACACACACATACGCACACACTGTCCTGGGGCTTGTATTTACACGCCCCAACTCTCAAGAGGAAGGGAAGGGAGGTGCCTGCGCAGCAGCACTGAGGTGTAACCTCCAAACGTGGCTGAGCAGCAGCACGCTGGAGCCCAGCCCAACTGCCATGCCAGTGCTCAAAGCCCGGCCCAGCCCAGGCGGGGGCTCCCGGAGATACCGCTTGGCTCTCTGCTCTTCCTCTCCCTGCAGGAGAACGCCGGCGACAGAGCCCCCAAGCCCCAATGCCCCCACGAGCAGGTGTGGGCTGGATCCTCCCGGGCAGGAGGGGACAAATGGGAGGGAAAGGGAGAAAGAAGTCCAGGGGGTGCAAAGCTCATGGAGAAGCTGGAGGTTTGCTAATTCCAAGCTGGGAACACGGTGGGTCTGAGCAAAGTATTTCCCACAACTTTCTGTCTGGCGTTCCCCAGGGAGGAAACAGAATGCACATTCTCCGACAGCATTTCCCTTAACATCTGCTTTACCACTCCCGAAAAGTTCCAAGTCACAATGTTCCGGTCTCTTGCTACAGAACTGTCTCTGTGAAGCACCGAGCGCTGCCACGTGCACGGCCACATACACTGGGCCTCTGGCCAGGTGGCCCAACGACCTTCCCCACGGTTGCAAACAAAGGTGTCTTGAGACCAGGGCCATCCAGGAGAACGCAAGAACTAGAGGCACGGAAGACACTTTCAGACGTCTCTGAAGACCAGGATTCCCAGGCTTTGTTTTCCAGTCAGAGGACGTGGCTGAGTGAGAGGTCTCCATGTGCCTTCTGCAGGACACAGACGACCAGGTGTCCCTCCACAGGGCACATACCTCAGGCAGGCCAAGGGCTGGGCAAACGTGGCCCCGGGCCCCATCACATCGGACTTCAGATGGTGCACTGGACTGACCAGCCGAGACTTGCATCTCTACTCTCAGTGCTCTGAGAGGCCCCAAAATAGGCTCCTGGAGGCAGGGGGAGGGAGATAGGCAGGGCCTCCCCCGCACAAGGCAGGCATTTCTGTGGTCTCCCCAGGTGGAGTGCTTCTTTTGCCCGGTACAGCTTAAGGCATCCCTCTGAATCATCTATGTCCTGAGCCCGGCCGGGCTGCTGGGGCAGAAGCTGGCAGCTGGGAGGCCCCCTGCTTGGGAATCTGGCCTGGAAGCAAATGTCAGTGACCGTGTCCGCTCAGAAGTGACTGATCAACTGACCCACAGGCTGGATGCTGAGCCCCACCTGCACTGCTCCATCTCCTTTGTCCCCAGTGTGTTCCCGAACCTAACAGAAAACTCCAGAGTGCAAATCTATGTACAGAGTAAGGCGGCAGGAAGGGGGTGTCCTCACTGACCTCGTGGAACATGTCCATCCCTGAGAAAGGGGGGGGAGGGGTTCAACACCACTGAATCTCACCTTTGTGGGTATGTCTATTGTGCAATTTGTGGATGGTGTTTTTTGAAAATTTTTTGTTTTTTTACAAATTTACTTTTGACACCTGAGGTGAAGAAATTGTGTTGTTGTTACTGACTTCATAAAGTTCTCTCTTCTTTCTTATTACAAAAGGAAAGACACGGCATCAGGAGAGGAAGGGCGAGCATCTGCTCATGGCTGTAGTGGGGGCGGAGTGTCCTCGGCCAGCCCTGGGGCGGGGCGCCCGCGGAGGGGTTGGCGACCCCGTGGAGGGGCGGGGCACCCGCGGAGGGGTGGGGTGGGGCCCCGGGGAGGGGCAGGGCGGGGCACGGGGTGGGGGTGTGGGGTGGCCGGGTAGCCGACGGAGGGGTGGGCGGAGCCCCGGGGAGGGGTGGGCGGGGCGCCGCAGAGGGGCGGCCGGGGCTGTGCTGCTGGGGGCGGGGCAGCGGCCTGGCTCAGGGCGAGCTGGCCGGGCTGATGGTGGGGCTACTGGCGTCCGAACGGCTGTAGTCGCTGAGGGAGCCGGTCCGCGAGCCCCCGCTGCGCCGCTGCAGCATGCCCGGGTGGAAGTTGGCGTGGCGGCGCGCGTGCTTCGTCAGGTGGTCACTGCGCATGAAGCGCTTCTCGCAGATGGGGCAGCTGAACTTCTTCTCGCCGGTGTGTGTGCGGTAGTGCCGGGCCAGCTCATCGGAGCGCGCAAACTTCTTGTTGCAGTCCTGCCAGCTGCAGGCAAAGGGCCTCTCACCTGTGGGCGACAGGGCAGAGCGTCAGCCCCAGCTCCTGACCCTGCCCTCCACGACAGCCCCTTCCTTTCTCCCCACCCCTAGCTGTCTTCCCACCCTCTGCGACAAACCCATCAGGGCAAAGGTGTGCCTTGCCAGTGCCCTCCAGCTGGTACCCAAGGCAGACAGCAGACCTCTCCCAGGATGAAAATGGCAGCATCTCAGGTAATGTGGCTGCAGAGCCCACGGCCCCTGGGGAGCTCAGGCCCATCTTCAGAATCAAAGACTGGTTGGTAACCAGGAGTAAAGGGTCTAGGGGCAGGAAGAGCTTTCAGGCCTGCACAGTCCAGCTGCCCCCACACTGGCCCTGGGGGAGTCACACTTCAGAGCCCCACACCTCTCACGGCCAAGAGACAATTCCCAGACCCGAGTGCCCTACCCCCATCCTGACCTCCGCTCAGTTTCCTCATCTATAACATGAGGAGCCCAGACCAGGTAATTTTCTTCTCTTGTTGCGCCTTCTCTTATAGAAGTTCCAACAGGGCCAACAGGCAACAGCCAGCAGAGCAGGAGAGTACAACTAGGCTTTTGCAGACCCAAGCCCAGAGACAGATAAGGGTGGCTACTCAGAACACTCCATGAGAGGGAGGTAACAAATATGTAGGCTATGATCAGAACCACTCCCTTCCCTCCTATTCCTTGCTCAGAGCAAGGAACAGTTGAGCATTTACCCAGGCAAACTCTGAACCACAAGAAAAATGACATCAACTGCTCAGAGAGAGCCAGCAGAAGCTCCTGGCACCCCAGAATACAGCCCTTATGGCACCTGGGTGGCCACACAGCCACCTTTCCAACCGTTTACTTTCCCCTCCCTCCCCTACTCTGGCTCTAAAGCTAACAGCCAGTCCTTATAGCTGGCCCACCTGTGCCTGGAGGAGGAAATCCACACCACCCACCCCAAATGAGGCCATCAACCTTAAATATAAACAAACACCCAGGGATAGCCAGATGGCCAAGGAAAATCAGCAGCATGAAAGGGAAAAATCCGAGAGCAACAAAACAAAGCTTACTCCAGGGGAAAAAGAGTGAAGCCAGAAGACAGAAGAGAATGTCAACCTAAAAATTCTAATTAGTATTCAAAGAGCAATTTCAGACAAAATTCATGCATCAAGCAAACGTGATACCATCAAATGGAAGTTCAGAGAATAAAAAAATGTGTTTAAAAACGGAGAGCATTGTTGCCCAAACAAAAATTCCACAGAAAAGCTGGAAATAAACTCAAGGAAATATCACAGAAAAACAGAACAACATCAAAAACCTCTAGAACATGTGAATGTTGCTGTGTTTTCTGTCTCCTAGTAATGCTAAAGCTAAGAGCTATGTGTGGTTGTATATGTTCTTATTGACTTTATGTGGGTTTTTTGGAGAGGGAAAGGGTGTGTGTTGGGGCGAGGGATTCAAAGTCAAGTAGGAGAGTAAACCATGATCATTTCCTAAACCTATCTAACAGTTTACAAATGATAGTTCAGAGTTACAGGGACTCAATCCTGGGGAGTGCAATATTTAACTAATTTCTGTTAAAGAAAAAAAAAAAAAAACAGGGAAAAAAGGGAGGAGAGCAAAGTACCAAAGAAACAAGAACACCATATCTGTCAGGATCAAGTAAGACTAGCTACCACAAATGTGGGCAGGCTAGTGAGTAAAGGCTCCCGCCATGAGAAATTCTGCAATGTCAGAACACTGAATAAAAAGAGACCACAAAATTCATTAGAAAGAGGTGAGAAACAAATGCCAAGTTATCTGGAAGGGAATAAGGCTGGGACACACACTAGACTTCTCATAAATCACACTGGATTCTAGATGACAAAGAGAGCGGGTCTTCATGTTTACCTCCAGCAAAAATAAGAAAAAAACAAAAACAAAAACAAACCTGAGAAGCCAGAGAGATGAGCGAGAAATGAAGGGGTGTTCAGGAGAGTGAGGTAGAGACCTGGGGACCACTGAGGCAGGATTCATGGGGGGTAGTTCCAAGAAGAAAGTGAGTTCCATGCATCAGAGAGTATGATCAAGAGGCTGAATATACTTCAGGACACAGTGAGGGTACGTATTATTCTTTATTTAAAACAAAAAAGAGAGGCAATTAGAAACTCCAGGAAAAACAGAAGACATGCAAGAAAACTGGGGTCTAAACTGGAAGCAAACTAAAATGCTGCAAGACTCTGAGCAATCAGGGAAGAGCTCTGAGCCAAACAGTGGTCTAGGGGCTTTTTGTATGTTAAACTATTTATCTTTCACAACAACCCCATGAGGCAACAGGAGGGAATGAAATCCCTGTACAGGCCCTGGCATATGGAAGTAATCTTTTCATAGTCATGGTCATGTGAACCCTAGCATCAGTTAGTTGTCAGTGTGTAGAATCAATGTTATAGACAAAGTCCACGCAACTGACTCGGCCCCAGGAGAAAATGATTTATAAGAAAGGTAGGAACACACACATGAACAGTCAAAGGAAATGTCTAAATGAGGTTAAAGTTATAAGGATAATCAATAAAAAAATTAATAACATATCCATCAATTCAGGAAGAGGTGATGGGAAGGGTAGGAATGAGGTAAATCCTTAAATTTCATGGCAGGAAGATCATACCTACATCTAAATCTAAATCTGAAATATCAAAGAACAGTAAAAAAAAAAAAATTCACATATGTTTATTTATATCAGTAACCACCAAGACAACTAAAATCAGAGCAGTGTTGGTCACTGGGGAGTGAAGCTGCACTGGGAACAGGATTTTTGTTGTTGTTGTTGTAAGCTCTTCTGTGTTACATGTCTTCTTAGAACTGAATATATTGTTAGTTGGTTCTGGGGGGAAAAACCTCGTCACAAAAATATCCGAGAAATGCTGCATGCTAAGTCCACTTTAGGAACTTCACAATGCACGCTGGTCATTAAATGTTTGGAAAGGTCCAGCATTAAATACAATGGTTTCATTTCTGGGTCGCTGGGTGCTGAGTTCAAGAGCTCGGTGTGCCAGGTGTGAGGTTTAGACCCATCCTCACAGTTTGCTGAGTGTGGCCTCAGATAAGCGTCTCTATGGAGGAGTCAAGAGTGCCTTCCCTCTAAGAAGTCCAAGTCCTAACCCTTGGAACAAGGAATCCTCGAATCCCTTTTCTTATTTGCAAAAAGGGTCTTTGTGCATATAATTAAGGTGAAGATTTTGAAATGAGATCACAAGTGACCTTAGAAAAACACAGACGAGAAGGCCAAGAGAGGACGGAAGAACGACCGGAGCACGCACCCGCCAGCCCAGGGCCAGCAAGCACCGTAGGGCGCCCCGGAAGCCAGGAGAGACACGTGAGATGGATTTCCCCTCCCTGCTGCCAGCAGAGCCTTCAGAAGGTGGGCAGGGGAGTGAGCTGCCAACACCTTGATCTTAAATTCTGCCCTCTAAAACACTGAGAAAGTGCATTCCTGTTGTCTCAAGCCACCCAGTTTACAGTGATCTGTTTCCAGTAATCTGTTCTGTCAGGCTACTTAATTTAAGGTAATCGCCCAGGAGACGAATAAACGACTCCTTCCTCCCAGTGGGGTACACGTGGTGATTCCTCGAGGTCACACACAACCAGGTCGTGGCACCGTGCCTGGCACGGGCCAAATGCTTACCTTTGAAAAGTTAAGCTGTTAGTTTTGCTCTTATCCATTATTTTTGTCACCTGTGTCTTCTCAAATTGAGGCCTGTGGTGGGAGCAGGGGAGGACCAACCCAAATTCAGACTCCCCTTTGCTTTCTAAGAAGCCCTGGGGCCTCACTGGGGGTTTGTCCTTTTCAGGGTCCTTAATGCTTACAGCTCTGGGAGGCACGTGAGGCAGGCATAGTCAGAGATGGCTCCAGTGATGTCAGGGCCGCAGAGAACTGCAGCATCCGGTGGCATGGGATGTGGTACCAGCCGGCCTGGCGCGGCAGTGGCAGAAGGGAGGGAAAGCCCAACACCACCCCTAGGCCAGCACGCGGCTCTTGGTCTGTCTAGGCGTCAGCAGCTCGGCACTTTTACTGAACACACACCCAGTGTCTGGCCCTGGGGACAGGGTCCTGATGCAGACAGGGTCCTCGATATTCCATCCTTCATGCCTCTGTCAGTCCACTCCAGGAGGGCCGATGGCAACAAAGTGGCCCACCAACAGATGAAGCAGACGCCTGCAGACACCTGGAAGTTATGATTCATGCTGGTAAGGAGCGGCACCAGGGTCTGGCTGGGCTGGGGACACTCAGGCAGCACCCAGGGGCCTAATGAGGAACAGCCAGTAAAATCGAGAACAGGTGGGGTTAAGGCAGCCTGGACGGGGGACAGAGTCACCCACGACAGTGTTTCTCATACTTGTGGAGAGGGACCCAAAGAGAGTCTGTTCATATGGGCTATATATGTTGGTATTTACCATATTAGAAATTAAAACAAAAAAATTCAAACTCAAGCACACATTCCAGTAGCTGACAGAGGGATGATGTCATCACTCATCATTTAGCTTTTGGAATATTCCATTATATTCTTTTGAGAGAATAAAGGATAAATGATGTTATTATTTTGAAAATAGTTTTCCTAGAAGGGTCTCAGGTACCTACAGGTGTCCCTAGGCCTCCCTCTGAAAACTGCTCTGCTTGGGATTGGCCCCAAGGTGGTGCGACCAGACTGGAGTGGGGACTCAGCAGGTCTGGGTCCTACAGGGTGTGTCGGGACTAAGTGGATCCTAGCTTCCCTCCTGCTGGGCTCAAATTCTGCATCTGCTTCCTCTTGGGCACATGACAGGGAGACAGCAGGAGAACCACAGGGCCATCACACGGAGAGTGCGCAGTCTAGCTCAGAAGTGACATGGGCCCTCTTGGAACAGGAAACCTAACCGAGGATTCCAGATCCTTGAAGGGAGCTCAGCCCTCCTGCAGCACCCTGCCTGAAGCCTAATCCTGGCATCGCTCACTTAAGACCCCCTGCCCTCACTTTCCCAAGGGGGCCAGGATTGGGGCTGTGGGACTGAACGGTGAGAGGGCCTTGGGAGGGGGAAGCAGAGTGAGAGGAAGTGGGTAGAGGTCAGGTTTTGTGGGGTACAGGGTACACAGGGAGGGAGGGAAGCTAGGGGAAGGCTGGAGTCACTGTGGGGGGCTGGGGAAGGGGCCAGGCCATGCTCAGGGTGGAGGGAGGGGCCTGAGGCTGCCAGGCTGCAAGGCCAGGGGATAAATGGTCTGTACTGAGCGGGGTGCTACTGGTGTGTAGTAAGGGGGGGGGGCAGCTGGGCAGCAGGGGCGCCAGGGCCAAGGGCTCGTGGGGCACAGGGCGGGGGTTACATAAATGTTCCCTGGCGCTGCAGTGAGGCTGTGAGAGCGATTGCCTCATCTTATCAGGGAACACTGCGTCCCACATGCTCCTCTTGCCCAAGCCACAGGCCTGGCCTGGGACAGCTTGTTCCTCCCGGAAGCCGCAAGAGGCCAGACTGGGAGCACAGGGGCTTTCCTCCTTCGAGCCCCCGACTGGGCACTGAGCCCTGGGCCCTCCCCTCGCCCCCTGCTCGGCAGCCTGCAGGTGCAGCTTAGGGAGTGTGCACCATCCAGCCCCTGCCCGGGGTGCAGGCTCCGGCCACAGGGAGACTCCCTCTGGCTCTCACCCCTGTCCAAAGGGCATGCTCCCAATTAACTCAATTGCTCCAACCAGTCTGGGCCAGACTGCCAGCTCCTACAGGTGAGTGGGTCCCTCCTGGCTCCAAGAATGCCTGCACAAGGCAGTTCTTTTCTATCTGTGGGCCTCTTGGGGGCAGTCCTGGGGGTCCTTTAGCATTGGCTCCCAGTGCCACTCACAGAGCTGGGGCCAGAATCATGTCTGTGGACTAAAGCCTTTCCTGCCTGTGGCCAGTAAGTGCCCTCGACTATTGGCCCCCTTGACCTCCTGCTGGCTCGTCTCAGCTCAGGCCAGCTCGACCAGCCAGGGCTCTGGGAAGCCGAGCTGAGCTCCTCTTTGTGGAAGTGAGAAGGGATAGGGTACATCTCTGAACAGAGGGCCCCAGAGAGAAGACCCATCGATGTAACGGCAGTGCCTCAGGTCCCATGAGCAGACCTCAGCGAACAGAAGGAATCCACATGGGTGTGTGTCTGGGCAGTGACAATGAGGGGCAGAGCTGGTCAGAGTCCGAGGCAAGCACAGGGAGAGTCTGCCCCCCGCCCCAGACACGCAGCTTCTCCAGGGCCCCCAGGCCCCAGCACCCAGGTCCTGGCTAGTCACTGCCAGCAAGTGGGCTGTCCCCTTTCAACAGCTAGCTCTGAACTGCGGCCACTGGCATGGGGCCACTTCCAGCTCCCCACCTTGACACTGCCATGTTTTCCCCTCCGGGGAATCCCTCCTGCTCACCCTCCCACCCTGGGGCAGCTTGGCAGTCGGCCAATCGCTGGAGCCAACCAAGGGCCAGCCTCCAAGGAAACCCGGGCTCACAGGCAGCCTCAGGGTCAGCAGAAAGGCCTGTCCCCTGTGGTGGAAAGCAGACTCTCCTCTCCTTAAGGAGGCCACTGGCTACTCAACTGATCACTGACAATGCCCACGGTTTATAGACCCACGTGGGGCTGACAGGAGGATGCCCTGTCTCGCAGAACACCCCTGTTGGAAGCCCCTCCCCACTACGGTCGGTGCAAGGGAGGGAGGTGAGGCCCAGCAGGAGGGAGAGCTGCCACTCAGTGGGGACCCCTCTTGCCCTGGGACTCTGCCCAGAGCTAGAGAGGTGCTTTCCACATGGAAGCAGCCCCTGCAGTGGTCAGGCCCCACCACACCCCTGCACCCCCCTCCCCAATTTGCTGACAGCTGCAGAGGCTGTCATCTTGCCTGTTTCTTCTCACAGTTACTGGAAGACTGAAGTGGGAGCACATACATGCTCATACGAGTGACACTGTTATCACCAGTTGCAGGGGGGTTGCTCCTGGGCTCCCCAGCCCCTTGAGGGGGGCTCTCATGAGCAAGCCACCAGCAAATGACCATGGTGGCAACCACTGGTTGCACATGCAAGCTCCACACCCGTGAGCATTCCTCTTTGCTGGAACTGCCCCCACCCCAGGGCACTCTGGTCTCCTGCGGCTGTAAGAGCTGCACCAGTGCTACCGATCCCTCGCTCCTGACACTGTGGCACGAGCCAGGCCGTGTGGAGGAGGGACAGGAGACTGCTGCACAGCCTGGGGGGCACAGTGGGAACAAAACCTGCCTTTCTACAACAGATGCAAGTGTATTTTTAAAGTAGGCGGTTTTGGTGTTGCTTTGCTTTGTTTTGGACTGGGATAACTTGATTCTAAAATTCCTACAGAAAAACAAACAAATAGAAACTGCGAGGAAAACAAAGATTGACGTGGGGGTACCAGACCACCAGATATTCCACATCTGCCACATAAGCAGGTAACGGGCCAGTGGAGAGGAGCAGAAATGCCAGAACTAGACCCCAAAAGAGCGGGGAAACAAGTATGGCATAAATGAGCATCTCAGATGGGTGGGGGGGAGAGGACCCAGGATACGCGCAAGGACAGCTAAGTAGCATCTGGAAAGAAAGTAAGGACCATGCTAGGGTAGACGTTAGACGTTCTTTCTATGCACGGAAGCCCAGTAGCCATAAATGAAAAGATGGATGAGTCTGACTACAAAAGCATAAAATACTTCTCGAAGCACAAAGCTACCAGAAACAAAGGCAGCAGATAAATGACAATCCGAGGAAAAAAATATATTTGCAGCTCGTATCACAAAAGGCCTGCTCTCTGATACAGAAAGAAAATACAGAAAAGGAAAAACCAACACCCAATAGAAATACGGGTAAAGACTATAAGACAGTAGAGAAAAAGAACACAAAGTACTCCCCAACACCTGAAAAGATGCTCAGCCTCACCTATCAGTGAGCAAATGCAAACCGACCCCCCACTGAGGTCCAACTTTGCACCTGCCAGGGGCCAAGGCGGCAGGATGCTTGCACTCCCAGCTTGCCCAGGGGAAGCACAAACTGCCCCAACCTCTACTGGGGGCCACCTGGTGAGGAGGCTGATCACAATTACAGACATGGGCAAAATTTGACTCCACAAAACAACTCCTGGGAACTTATTCTATAGACATACCTGCACCCCTACAAAATGGGATAGGTACCTGATTATTCAAGGCAGCAAAAGCCACAGAACAACTCATGCCCTTTCACTGGGGCCCATTAAATCAATTCTGGAACAGCCACAGCACAGAAGACTGTAAGAAAGAAGTGGACTGGGCTCCTTGTGAACTGATGCGGGAGATCTCTAAAGCAGTACTATTGATATTGAGGGAGGAAAGCAAGGTTCAGAGCAGAAGGCATGAAATAGGGTACATGGCGCTTGTACGTGTGTGCATCTCCCTGTGCATGCAGCAGGATCCTCTGGGAGGACACCTAAGAAAGTCACAGCAGAGGTCACCTGGGGACAGAGCTGGGAGGGTGGAGGGGAGGTTGGGACTTTCCTTGAAAACTGCTTGCATCTCTTGGAGTTCAAAACACTCAAACGTATTTACCTATTCAAATGATGAAAAATAAGAATCCACAGCAAACTAGGAAACGCTAGCCACAAAGAAGGCAAATTTTAAAACAGGAGTCAAAGAACAACATTCTCTGCCTTCCTGGCCAGGCCGACTCATACCACACGTGGCCTTGCATATCCCTCAGCAGATTCCGCAGACACAGACGGTCCTGAGAGCACCCCTTAAAATAGATTCTCCTCAGGATGGGGGAGGGGGCAGGGGAGCTCCTTGGCGTAGGAGAAATCCAAAAATAGCAATGAGGTCCAATCTACCTTTCTGGAAGGTGTTCCTGGGTGTCCCAGGACTTCTGGGGCTCGAGTCCCTGGGTCACACCACAAATTGCTAGCGTTGGAGGGCGCTCCCTGACACCTGGTTGGACAGACCGGTCTGACTTAAAGGGCAAGGGAGAAGGAAACGAATGGCAGCGGACCCAGATTTGTGACTGCATGTGCCCGAGGCCCCTTCAGGCTCCTAAGCACCATGCGCCTATCATTAGTGTCATTGGGTCCAGCCTCACAGGACTGGACAGTGGAGAGTCAGCCTCGGTAGATGGGCGAGGACACCTACCAGGACACAGGCCCCAAGTTCAAGACAGGAAAAATGGTCCCCTGGTCCCCTCTGCCAGGGACTGGGAAGAAGGTGGGGACTAGAGAACCCGTGCAGGCTTCTGGGAAGATTTTTCTCTTGTACCAAGGGAGAGGAAAAGGAAGGGAGGGAGGGAGGGAGGGAGCACAGAGGGCCAGGCGTGTGGGGGTGGGGGAAATAGCCACAGATCAGAAAAGCCTCTGGCAGGCTGTGCTGGGCTGTGACATCTGGGGTGGCACCAAGTCATTGGCGGCCACACAAGGAAGTCTGCAGGGACTCATAGAGAAGCCAAGATGCTCCTAGACACAGACGAGCAAACCTTGAACCGACCTGAGGCTGCCCACACCACCCCCTCCCCAAAGAAACAAAACTTTTCAAGGTCAGCCACGGCCCCTAGGAGAGGGCAGGGAGCAGAGCAAACGGGTTCCCTTCCAGACACCATCTGCCAGCGTGCACCACCAGCTGCCCTGCTCTGCACCCCAAGGGCTCTCTAGGCAACCAAGGGAGGGGCCCTGCTCTGTAGAGCCTTTGGCAACCATTCTGTCCCACTTCCTTTTCCTGTGTCTCCCCCCTCCCCCAGCCTTCATTTCCTCACTGGGTGGGTCTCGCCAGTGCCTCCTGGGTGGGCCTCGCCAGCAGGGACCTGGCCTGACCACAGCTGCCCCCGTAGCAGGGACAATCCACAGCGCAGACATCTGCAAGCACAGAGCCTACCAATGCACAATTTTTACTTCTGACATCTGCAAGCTCCTGGGACTCTACCCTGAGGGAAAGAAGGGTGTCGAGATGAAACCTATCTCAGAGATGGGGACTAAAGGCAGAACGTCAAAAGGGCCTCACCAAGGCCACACACCTGGCATGGCTTGCCCTCCAAGTCTAGATTTCCCTTAGAAGGAGGACATTCTCACAGCTTTCCCCACTGTGGAGCAGGAACTGCTACGGCAAGCTGCCCAAGCTGACCTCGGCCGTTAGTGTCCTGGGAGCTGAAAGAGGAAGAGTGACCATCAAGGCCAAGGGGCCCATCTCACAGATGAAGGCACAGAGGCCCAGCACACACACCACAAGTTGCCACCCTCGGCATCCTAGGGCCTCCAGCTTCCCAGGGAAGAGAGCTCCCCAGGAGCACGCCCAGCTTAGGCGAGCAGATCTGGGCCCCTCCGCCTACTGGCAGCCTTGGCAGGCAGCCACCAGTCCTTGTGCAGCATGTGGCCGCACCTAACGTGGGGACGAGCTGGGCAGTTTTTTTCCAAGAGGCCCTGCCCACCTGTTTGAGAAGGACTAAGCACCCCGAAGCAGTGCGCTCAAGATAACTGAGCTCAGAAGTGGCTCCTGGGGAGCATGTGCTCGTCCTCCAGACCCCGCACCTACACCTGGCCTGTTCCATGTACTAAAGCAGTCGTCCACTTCCCTCAGGGGGAGAAAAAAAACAGTCACAAGGTTTCAAACAGAATATAGCAGAACAATGTATTTGTTAAAGCAAATAAATCAGGAAAAAAACGAGTAAGTCATTTTTCTATAGTCCTAAAAATGCTTTGGTTTTTGAGGTAGCTGATGCAAAAAAAAAAAAAAAAAAAAAAAAAAAAAAAGGCAGTCACTGACCTACCTTTTCTAGAACAGCTGAAGAGTGCTGAGGAACTGCTTCAGACACCCCCGAGAGCTCCTAGGGCCTCTCCTTCAGTAGCCCAGGTCACCAGACCCACCACAGCCTCAGCCACTGGGAGCAATTTACACCCTGTGTGTTCTAGGAAAACTACATTTTTTGTTTTTGTTTTTGTTTTTTTAAAGATTTTTAAAAATTTATTTATTTGAGAGAGAGAGAGAGAGAAAGTGAGAGAATATGAGAGGGGAGAAGGTCAGAGGGAGAATTAGACTCCCCACAGAGCTGGGAGCCCGATGTGGGACTCGATCCCAGGACTCCAGAATCCTGACCTGAGCTGAAGGCAGTCAATTAACCAAAGGAGCCCCCCAGGCGCCCTCTAGGAAAACTATCTTGTTCACAAACCCACCTGCAGAGAACAGGATACTAGTACTGTAAGCCAGAGGCTTTGCTCCTCAGCAAATCTGAGTTCCGTCCCCAGAGAGGAGGTGGCCCCCCAATGCCTTCCGCAGCCAGCCCTCTCTCTACCTGAAGAAACCCACGTAGAAGGAAGAGCATTCCCAGGGCCCTTTGAGGCTCAGGGCACAAAGGCCAGCCCCTTCCCTATCACAGGACCTGCCCACTGCTTCTCATTCACATCCTGCCTCGCGCTCAACCCTGTTCTTGTGCCTAGCATGGAACAGGTCACTAGGGGGGCTGACCCTGAGGACAGCAGCCAGCAAGAAGCAGACACCCCTCTGCACTGCACCCCTCACCATCCCTCAGAGTGACCCCTTCCTTCTTCCGGTGACAGCTCTGTAGGAGTCTCTATGACCCAACACTACCTGCATCAGACTGATGACAAGGGAGGCCAGCAAAAGCTGGGACAAGCTGCTCAGGGCAGGTGTCACCCCCAATGTCACTGGAACCAGGCTTCATGTGCTGGGCAAGCAGACAAAGGAAAGGTCAGCACAGAGGCTGACTGGCTGTCCCCCTCTAAAGTCCTGGAAACCACAGACAGGGATGCAATTTTAAGTAGTTGTATTTGCACAGACCAACCAAGAAAACAGCACCGAGCAGGTGAGCCCCACTCTCCCAATGTGTGCAGGAAATGCACACACTACAGAGCTGTAAGGGCAGGAAGGAGAAAAAGCCATTCTCTTGGAAAGATAGGATTCACGCGCGATTGTCCTTTCTGTGTTTCTGGACTCTTCAGCTGAGCTGCTTTTTGCAGAGTGCAGCGTGTTATCTCATGAAACTGGATGCATGCGTATTTATCTGAATGTGTGTACTTATGTGTATGTGTTCTAAACCTCTGTTACAAAATGATAATAGCTCACCCAAAGTCCCGCTCACTAACTGGCCTGCTTCCATTGAACTCAGCACCTCTGGCCTCTTGTGAGGGAGTAGCACTAACTGACATGCACGGGCGCAATGTGGCTGGAAAGGTCAAAAGATCACATGCCAGAAATTTCACAAAGGTGTTTCCCCCATTTTGCTAAGGGTTACAAAACACATTTAAAAATTTCCATTCCCAAGGTCCCATTTAAAATAGCAGTAATAATAACGACACACTGGACCAGATGGACATCACGGATATATTCAGAATATTTCATCCCAAAGCAAAAGAATACACATTCTTCTCTAGTGCACATGGAACATTCTCCAGAATAGATCACATCCTCGGTCCTAAATCAGGACTCAACCGGTATCAAAAGATTGGGATCATTCCCTGCATATTTTCAGACCACAATGCTCTAAAGCTAGAACTCAACCACAAAAGGAAGTTTGGAAAGAACCCAAATACATGGAGACTAAACAGCATCCTTCTAAAGAATGAATGGGTCAACCGGGAAATTAAAGAAGAATTGAAAAAAATCATGGAAACAAATGATAATGAAAATACAACGGTTCAAAATCTGTGGGACACAACAAAGGCAGTCCTGAGAGGAAAATATATAGCGGTACAAGCCTTTCTCAAGAAACAAGAAAGGTCTCAGGTACACAACCTAACCCTACACCTAAAGGAGCTGGAGAAAGAACAAGAAAGAAACCCTAAGCCCAGCAGGAGAAGAGAAATCATAAAGATCAGAGCAGAAATCAATGAAATAGAAACCAAAAAAACAATAGAACAAATCAACGAAACTAGGAGCTGGTTCTTTGAAAGAATTAATAAAATTGATAAACCCCTGGCCCGACTTATCAAAAAGAAAAGAGAAAGGACCCAAATAAATAAAATCATGAATGAAAGAGGAGAGATCACAACTAACACCAAAGAAATACAAACTATTATAAGAACATACTATGAGCAACTCTACGCCAATAAATTTGACAATCTGGAAGAAATGGATGCATTCCTAGAAACATATAAACTACCACAACTGAACCAGGAAGAAATAGAAAGCCTGAACAGACCCATAACCAGTAAGGAGATTGAAACAGTCATTAAAAATCTCCAAACAAACAAAAGCCCAGGGCCAGACGGCTTCCCGGGGGAATTCTACCAAACATTTAAAGAAGAACTAATCCCTATTCTCCTGAAACTGTTCCAAAAAATAGAAATGGAAGGAAAACTTCCAAACTCATTTTATGAGGCCAGCATCACCTTGATCCTAAAACCAGACAAGGATCCCACCAAAAAAGAGAGCTACAGACCGATATCCTTGATGAACACAGATGCGAAAATACTCAACAAAATACTAGCCAATAGGATTCAACAGTACATTAAAAAGATTATTCACCACGACCAAGTGGGATTTATTCCAGGGCTGCAAGGTTGGTTCAACATCCGCAAATCAGTCAATGTGATACAACACATCAATAAAAGAAAGAACAAGAACCATATGATACTCTCAATAGATGCTGAAAAAGCATTTGACAAAGTACAGCATCCCTTCCTGATCAAAACTCTTCAAAGTGTAGGGATAGAGGGCACATACCTCAATATCATCAAAGCCATCTATGAAAAACCCACCGCAAATATCATTCTCAATGGAGAAAAACTGAAAGCTTTTCCGCTAAGGTCAGGAACACGGCAGGGATGTCCATTATCACCACTGCTATTCAACATAGTACTAGAGGTCCTAGCCTCAGCAATCAGACAACAAAAGGAAATTAAAGGCATCCAAATCGGCAAAGAAGAAGTCAAATTATCACTCTTCGCAGATGATATGATACTATATGTGGAAAACCCAAAGGAATCCACTCCAAAACTGCTAGAACTTATACAGGAATTCAGTAAAGTGTCAGGATATAAAATCAATGCACAGAAATCAGTTGCATTTCTCTACACCAACAGCAAGACAGAAGAAAGAGAAATTAAGGAGTCAATCCCATTTACAATTGCACCCAAAACCATAAGATACCTAGGAATAAACCTAACCAAAGAGACACAGAATCTATACTCAGAAAACTATAAAGTACTCATGAAAGAAATTGAGGAAGACACAAAGAAATGGAAAAATGTTCCATGCTCCTGGATTGGAAGAATAAATATTGTGAAAATGTCTATGCTACCTAAAGCAATCTACACATTTAATGCAATTCCTATCAAAGTACCATCCATCTTTTTCAAAGAAATGGAACAAATAATGCTAAAATTTATATGGAAGCAGAAAAGACCTCGAATAGCCAAAGGGATATTGAAAAAGAAAGCCAACGTTGGTGGCATCACAATTCCGGACTTCAAGCTCTATTACAAAGCTGTCGTCATCAAGACAGCATGGTACTGGCACAAAAACAGACACATAGATCAATGGAACAGAATAGAGAGCCCAGAAATAGACCCTCAACTCTATGGTCAACTAATCTTCGACAAAGCAGGAAAGAATGTCCAATGGCAAAAAGACAGCCTCTTCAATAAATGGTGCTGGGAAAATTGGACAGCCACATGCAGAAAAATGAAATTGGACCATTTCCTTACACCACACACAAAAATAGACTCAAAATGGATGAAGGACCTCATGTGCGAAGGATCCATCAAAATCCTTGAGGAGAACACAGGCAGCAACCTCTTTGACCTCAACCGCAGCAACATCTTCCTAGGAACAACGCAAAAGGCAAGGGAAGCAAGGGCAAAAATGAACTATTGGGATTTCATCAAGATCAAAAGCTTTTGCACAGCAAAGGAAACAGTTAACAAAATCAAAAGACAACTGACAGAATGGGAGAAGATATTTGCAAATGACATATCAGATAAAGGACTAGTGTCCAGAATCTATAAAGAACTTAGCAAACTCAACACCCAAAGAACAAATAATCCAATCAAGAAATGGGCAGAGGACATGAACAGACATTTCTGCAAAGAAGACATCCAGATGGCCAACAGACACATGAAAAAGTGCTCCATATCACTCGGCATCAGGGAAATACAAATCAAAACCACAATGAGATATCACCTCACACCAGTCAGAATGGCTAAAATCAACAAGTCAGGAAATGACAGATGCTGGCGAGGATGCGGAGAAAGGGGAACCCTCCTACACTGTTGGTGGGAATGCAAGCTGGTGCAGCCACTCTGGAAAACAGCATGGAGGTTCCTCAAAATGTTGAAAATAGAACTGCCCTATGACCCAGCAATTGCACTATTGGGTATTTACCCTAAGGATACAAACGTAGTGATCCAAAGGGGCACATGCACCCGAATGTTTATAGCAGCAATGTCCACAACAGCCAAACTATGGAAAGAACCTAGATGTCCATCAACAGATGAATGGATCAAGAAGATGTGGTATATATACACAATGGAATACTATGCAGCCATCAAAAGAAATGAAATCTTGCCATTTGCGACAACATGGATGGAACTAGAGCGTATCATGCTTAGCGAAATAAGTCAAGCAGAGAAAGACAACTATCATATGATCTCCCTGATATGAGGAAGTGGTGATGCAACATGGGGGCTTAAGTGGGTAGGAGAAGAATCAATGAAACAAGATGGGATTGGGAGGGAGACAAACCATAAGTGACTCTTGATCTCACAAAACAAACTGAGGGTTGCTGGGGGGAGGGGGTTTGGGAGAAGGGGGTGGGATTATGGACATTGGGGAGGGTATGTGCTTTGGTGAGTGCTGTGAAGTGTGTAAACCTGGTGATTCACAGACCTGTACCCCTGGGGATAGAGTATTATGCCTCCATCAGAAAGGATGAATACCCAACTTTTGTAGCAACATGGACGGGACTGGAAGAGATTATGCTGAGTGAAATAAGTCAAGCAGAGAGAGTCAATTATCATATGGTTTCACTTATTTGTGGAGCATAACAAATAGCATGGAGGACATGGGGACTTAGAGTGGAGAAGGGAGTTGGGGGAAATTGGAAGGGGAGGTGAACCATGAGAGACTATGGACTCTGAAAAACAATCTGAAGGTTTTGAAGGGACGGGGGGTGGGAGGTTGGGGTACCAGGTGGTGGGTATTATAGAGGGCACGGATTGCATGGAGCACAGGGTGTGGTGCAAAAATAATGAATACTGTTATGCTGGAAATAAAAAAATAAAATTAAAAAAAAATAGCAGTAATAAAATACTAATGATTTCTGCCAGCAGGGAGCCAGAAACCACCCTGAACAAGGGCCCTAGAGGTCCCCCACCCCCTTCACACAGACACACACAAGCACGCACACACATTCTGCCAAAGGGACATGGAGAGAGAGGTGTATCAGCTCCCATCCCCAAACACTTCCAGATTCCGGACTGGAACAGTCCACCAAGTGGCCAAATTTGGTGAGTGAACCCATGGGAGGTGCCCCAAAGCACAAACACGTCCATCTCTTTCCCATCTCTTCTGAGGGTCACATCGCTCACTGTCTCCAAAGGGAACCCAGGAGCACTTCCCCTGGGCTGACAGTGTGACTCACGTCAGGCTCCCCAACCCCCCTTCTCTCTGCAATCTCAGAGGGAGCACCCCCTGTTTGGGAAGCCAGAATGCTGTCCCCAACCCTGTTCTTGCATCTGTGATCTATGGCACATACGGCACTAACAGCAGCTGACAACTTAGGGATGACGTTTCAGTTGCTCTTTTCAGAGGTTTTCTCAGACAGCAAGGACATGAGTTTGGAATCCGTGATTAAAGATTCAGGTTTATTCATTTGATAAAAATGTTCTTCATTTGAGGCTGACTGAAAATAAAGGAAACTTTATTTTCCTTATTTTATTATATAGAGCAACTGGAACTCTTGTTCATTGCTGGTGACAACGTGTCTTATCATAGTCATGTGATAAGACAGTGTGGCACTTTCTTATAAAGTTAAATACAGACTCACCATACAGCCCAGCAACCCCAGCCTTCGGTATCTACCAAGTGAACTCAAGAGCCATCTACAAATGTTTATAGCAGATTTACTCATAATCAGTGAAAATTAGAAGTAAGTATTGATTCACAAACAGAAAAAATGGTTGAGTATCAAATGCATTTTGCTAAGTCAGAGAAGCTAGATCCAGAAGTCTATGTATCCTATGACTCCGTTCATATGACATCTGCCAAAGGCAAAACTGTAAGGACAGAAAACACACCAGGGGTTGTCAGAGTTGGGGAATCAGGAAGTGGCTGACCTCAAAGGGGAATTTTTAGGGCAGTGGAACTGTTCTGCCTGGTACGGGACTGGGACGGTGGATACAAGACTCTTCATTGGTCAAAACCCACAGCACTGCACATCGAAGTGTGCCCTTCAACGTACACAAATTCTGAACACGTAAAGAAGGCTGGGGGATCCCAGGATGGAATGCAGACTGTGACCACAGCTTCTGACCATATTACAAATGTATGGTGTGGCCTCTGGGAAGGGGGCGGGGGTGGAAAGCAGCTGACTTAAGTATCTTGGGAAAATGGTGTTTTGACCGGAAACTGAAAGACTGCAGACATAAGTAACAGTACTTAAACACTGCTCTAGCTTCTCACAAGATAAACAATTACGAAACCATTTCACATGTGTGCTGGGATTGAACAAACAGGCGACCGCACAGTGAATGGTGGGAGCTGGTGTCTCACTGTTGGCGAGAGAGGTTACAGATTAGCAGAGGGAGGCAGGATGAGTCCTTCCTGAAGGGCTGCCCCAGCATCTGAGATAGCTGTGTGAATGTATGCTTAGCTCAATGTGTACACAGAGGGCCAGATAAAGAAATTATTAAGGGCATGTACTTGTAAATGGGCTGGGACACAGACATGTTTCCTGGGTCCGTCCACTGGGATGGGCTAGAAGCAGTGACACCCCCAAAACAGGGAGCACACTCAGTACCCAGATCTGGTTTCTAAATACCATTTTCCAGCAAAAGGAATCAGGGTTCCTTAGAGAAATAGGTGATCCTAGGACTAGAACAGGAAAAATAGAAGACGAACTTGATTTATCTTACTAATGCCAGAAAGTAAGGAAGTGCACAAAAACCCAAAAGGATGGGAATGGGTTAAAGGGACAGCAAAACTGACAAGAGTTCCTGGCCAACGCTGGAACAATGAGCAACAAAATAAGTATCTGCAGCAATCACGTGGTAATGTTCTCCCACTGATACAGCCTGATGAGAAGGGTACTTCACCTCTGGTATTTTTCCCCCAAAGCCATAAATCAGTGTCATCGCAAGAAAACCACCAGACGAATACAAACTGAGGGACAATCTACAAAATATCTGGCCACTGTTCCTCAAAACTATCAAGGTCATGGAAAACAAGGGAAGTCTAAGAAATTGTCACAACACACAAGGAGCCTGAGAAGGCATGATTACTACAGTTCCGCTAATAAATTACAGAAAACCCATTTCACTCACATTCTGTGATAACTGCAGCTGCGACCATGTAGCTCATTTCTAAGTAGTAAGTCAGTACTTCCTAGCCAGGACGAATGGCTGCTATAGCTTCACTTGCTGGGGAAAAGGTAAATGATGGAGAAAACATTTGATTTCTGAGGTTCCTCAAACACTTTGGGAGCACTGGCTCATGCAGTGGTCACCTTTGCCAGCGGGGCCCTTCTCTGATCAGTGCTTGCTGCCTTGAGGACAAATGCATAGGAGTCACCCAGCGACCATGACAGTGACAACCCAATGACAGCTGGGCCAGCGTCTGTTCTCCGTCTCTTCTTTCCCTAGACAGCACGACTGACGTTTACAGCCACAACGCACCCAGAAAAGGTGGTTCCTTTCCGACTCCCTTGCAGCTAGGATTGGCTTTGTGAACTGACTGCGGCCAGTGAGTTCTGGATAAGTCACCGGGTAAGTCTCATCATGATAAAGAGGACCACGTGCCTGCTGCTGCCCTTCCTCCCGCCTGGAGAATGTGCCAAGGTTGTAGGACCAGCAGCTGTCATGCGGTCATGGGTGGAAAGCACAGCCTAATTCATGTGTCAACAATGTCTAACGAGAAAGATACGATGAGACTTGGTCCGTTGGTGGCATTCTAGAGCTGCTATACCAGCCCTGGATATCCACTCTGGGACCTGTAACTGAAGAAAGGAACCCAAACCTACCAACCTTAGGTTTAGACCTTCTTCTTTTCCCGGGCAACTGTGTTCTTGTGAGCTGCCTACAGTTGCTTCAAGATTATTGCTCACTGGTAGCTTGGGGGCTGGACAGTTCGGCCAGTAGATAGGAGCCTATGCGGGAAGGAACTCTCCTGCTACTGAGGGAGGTCCTCGTCTTGCCCTCTCATTCCTCCCTAGACTTCCCTGCACTGGCCCACAGGCCAAACAGGAACTCTGGATAAACACAGTAGATCACCACCTTCGCATCCCCAGATCCCTCTAAAATGAAAGGAAAGGGATTTTTCAAGGACTAAGTGAAAGGGAAAGGAGAAAACAATAGTAATTTGGAAGCTGGAAATTAGAGGGATGGCAGAGAGAGAGAAGCACGTTACCCTGCAGGACGTGACCTCCCGAAGGCTCAGGAGCTGGCAGTGAGGGTACAGCTGGGCAGAAAGAGGGGGCACCCGACACATCACAGGCGCCCGCCTCCTCCCCACCTGTCGAACAAGTTACTGCTGGTAGGTCAGGGCAGGTGGAGGCTCCGGAGACTCCAGACACACACACACAGCTCACAGCAGGCAGGACAGCCTCCCCAATGGGGGCCTCACGAATAGCTCACCTGCTCCCTGCCGCCACTCCCAGCCCTCTACCCACCTGGCCCTGGATTACCCCCCAGGCAGCGGCAGAAAGACACCGGGCCCCTCCGTGCACCAGTCCTGGCCTTTGAGCAGTATCCCCAGAAACCGAGGACTAGGAGTCAGAGAAGTGCCTCTGAGAAGGGCTGCCGGGCAAGCAATCTAAACCAGCAAGCAGAAAAACGCAACCCAATGGAGCACTGGGTGTGGTGCAAAAGTAATGAATACTGTTATGCTGAAAATAAAAAATAAAAAGAAATTAAAAAAAAAAAAAAGGAAAAGAAATTAAAAAAAAAAAAAAAAGAAAGAAAGAAAGAAAGAAAAACGCAACCCAGAGGAGGCAGAGTCCATGTGACCTGGGGGGAAGAAAACTTCCAGAATGGCGAGTCACCACAGAGCTAAGACACGGCACCATGCGGCAAGGACAGGATGCGCCTTACCAAGAGACAATCCAGTGGAAACCTGAGTCTGGAAGTTGAGACACATCAGGGGAATATGGCAGAGGTTAAAATCTCCATTTCAGGGTTGGATGAGAAAATGGAGAAAGTTTCAGAGAAAACAGAGCAAAATGACAAGTAAGCAGACGATACAGGGAAGAGGTAAGAAAATGGAAGGCTCAGCCGACCGCTTCAACTCCTGACAAAAGGAACCCCGAGAGCCCTGAGGACACAGAAAGTGGACATCATCCAGAACACGTGCAAGCATGGGTCCCAGAAGCCCAGGGCGCTCGTGGCCACACCGAAGGGACTGCTGCAGGAAACAGGGCCTCGGGCCCAGCACTTCTGCCACAATCAGATGAGGGGCAAGACACTTCTAGACACCAAAGTCTCTAAGCCGTGGCCCCCCACGCCAGCACCAGAAGGCAGAGGCATAGGGTCCAGGATATGGGGCCTCAAGATGGGGAGGGCAACCAGGGAGCTGCCAGAGGTCTGGAGAGGGACCTCCACCCCAGAGATAGCCCCGTGGACAGAGGCTGTGGGGACAAGTCAAGGACAAAAGCACTGAGAAAACCAAGCAAAAAACGGAGCAACTATTAATTCTACAGAAAAGAAATGTGTGACACTAGGGTCACCAGCAACTAGCATTCAGGTAATCCTGGTCATCTGTAAACACTGAATGCAAAATACCCGGCTAGCCCAGTGAGGCAGCGGGGACAGGGACGGCAACAGGGAGCTCACGTCTCATCTGCCACTGTGGGAAGTCAACGGATGATGCTCAGAGCAGAAACACGGAGCAGAGCCCCCAGTAGAGCACGCAGTGGAGAGCTAGGATAGTAAATCCCAAAAGAGGCCGCTGAAGGAGCCCACGGCAGCCGCCTCTGGCAGAGGGACGGGAGGAAAGGGGCACAGGCTGGTCCTTGTTTATCACAATGTGCGGCAAGATTTGGTCCATGTGTTACCTGAAGCACTACTCTAATACATTTTTATTTTTATTTTATCTTTTAAAGATTGTATTTATTTATTTGAGAGAGAGACACAGAGTGCTTGAGCTGGGAAGAAGGAGCCACTGAGCAGGGAGCCCGGCGCAAGGCTCCATCCCAGTACCCTGGGATCATGACCTGAACCAAAGGCAGACGCTTTACCAACTGAGCCATCCAGGCGCCCCTCCAGGATATTTTTTAAAGTGATTTACAAAATGGGGCAGAGATAACATTCATGGTGGCCATGCCCTTCCATGCAGAACCGCGGTGCCATCCCAATCACCACTCTGGAAGCCCTGTGAGGCCGCGGGCTGCGGGTGTTACCCTGCTTTGCTCCTCCCTGGACCCTCGCCCCGAAGGAAAGCCCTTCCTGGGGAGCCGGGCCTCCTCCCTTGCCTACTTGTCTTACCCCAGTAGCACTTCGGGTTGTCTTTGTTGCCACTGCTTCCGAATTTCCATAAATACCCGTTCCAGGACAGTTCAGCTCCAGCTCCCTTCTTCTGCCTCCAACAAAGCACTGCCCTGAGAAGGTGTGGCCCGCACCACGTCCCAGTCTAACGAGTACTCTGGGGGGACTTCAGGCTGTGGCTTTCTTTACTCCATATTTAATTAGTGTTATTCTAGCATTAGACACCCTGGACTTTCATTTAAAAATGTGTGGCACTGAAATATTAATGAATAAAATGATACGATGTCTGGGATTTCCTTGAAAACAATGGGGGGTGCTGGAGGGGACCCTGGGGATGTGGGCATTCGTTACATGGTCCTCTCACGGTCTCTCTGTCTGACACTCTCCCTACGGCAGGGACATGGGGTGTAACCACAGGTCCAGCCTGGGGGCCCCTCTGCTCACCGGATTTCAACCCTCCTTTGGCTCTCCCAAGGCTGGCTCACTGCACCCCAGGCAGCTCTCTGCCCGCCCTCCCATGGGCAGACAGACACCCTGCAGGCCTGGCCAGTGCCCTGGACTCGCCACTGCCATTTATCCACGCAGGCCCAGTGCTCACTCCCACAGCTGGGAGAGCGGAGGGCAACAGGCAGGACTGGGTCTGGCCAGGACCCTCTAGCCTGATGCTGTCTCTAGAGCCTCACTGTGGCCACCAAGTGCCATGTCTGAGCCCAGACTGTGCATGCCCACTTGGTGCTGGAGCCTGGGAGCTCTGGGGAGTTCCTGAGTCTGTGCACTAGGCAGGGGGGCAGGGGTGTTGTTGTCCAAGAAGCAGCCTGGCTTCCGCTGGAAAGGAAAAAGGGGAAAAAGGGGTTCGGAGCAGAGTGCTCTTTTGCATGTTCGCACCTTGTGGGTGCTGGGCCCCTGGCAAGAAAGGGGCTGGGGGAGGGGGCGTCCTGCCTGCTGAAGGCCCCCAGACACCTCCCCCCGCCCCTCCCCCATCCGCCTGGGGTAGGGGGAGGCCAACGGCAGGGAGCTGCCCCAGAGAGCACCCTGCCAGATCACTGTGGGAACTCTGGCCGCAAAGGCCACAGCCCCCCTTCCCGGCAGCTATTCTCGGTCTGTGTCTCCCTTTGGGGGGGAGGATAAGGGTGGAAATGATCAGAAGCTAAAATTAGCACACGGCAAACAATTGAGGCCAGGAATCTGAGGTCAGCTGAGGATAACGGTTTGTTTTTTGCGGCCCTGAGGTGGTTTGAGCAATAAAGGGAATTGAAAATGAAAACAAATCTGGAAGCAGCCCAACCCCTGCAGGGACCAAGGCAGACACTGAGTCAGGCAGGGGTAGGCCAAGGCAGATAGCAGGGATATCGCTCAGCCCAAGCCCCCTGCAGGACTCCCCTCCTGCCACAGGACTTCCTGCTGTTTTCCTCTGAGCCAGCCTTCCACAGCCAGGACGACACCTACAGCTGTGAGTTACAGAAGGCTCAAAGGGTTCCCCAGGCACTAGTCTGGTTTTGAATTCCACTCCCAGGAGGGCCAGCAGAGGCAACGGTAAAAGCCCCAGTCACGGTGCCATGTAACCAGGGCTACGAGCCTCAGCTCTGCTTCTGCGGGCACCTACCTTTTCAGAACCCAGTAAACTGCCTAAGTGACGGGCAGCCAATCGGCCCAGCGAGGGTCTGTGGCACACAGGGCCACAGAGCCAAGCCTGAGCCTGGTTCCCTGCCTGGCACACCTGCCCCACCTTCCACCTGCACACCTCTGGGAGACCCGGACAGAGCTCCTGACCACAGCGGGCTGTGAGCCGAGGGTCCGGGGCTCCAGGTCAGAGGCAGGCAGTAGTTCTGAGTCCTGACTGCCCCGAGGTGGGCCAGCTGCAGACAGATAGGGGGAGGACAGCCCAGCGTCAGCACTGCTCAATGGTCAGGGGGCTACCTCCTGCCCAGAGCTCCAAGCAACGACCCTGGAGTCCCCGTGCCCAGGGGTCCTAGGTTTCTATCTGGATGTTCACAGCTTGGGCCCTGGAAACAATGTCCTCCTGTCACTCCTAAGGGCACTCATCTTGGCCCTGTGATGCACAAGACTTTACACGGTCTTTTCCTACAGTGCATGGGAGCCTGGAGAGCCTGGAGAGCCTGAGCCCGAGCCCTGGGGACAAGGCTCCTGCCTTCAGGACACAGCAGGTGCCCAGAGGCTTTGCCACGGGGCCAGCCCCAGAAGAGGGGTGAAAGCCACACCGAGTGACACCACTGCCCATGTGTGCTCATCTCAACAGTCACCCAAGCTGCTCCAAGACCTGCTCCCCAGCCATACCCAGGCCAGGCAGGCCGCGTGCGTCTTGCCCCTGACCAGGCCCTCCTCACCAGCGGGCTCTGCATGATTCTAGCCAGCTCCGACCAGAGCCCAGCCGGCCAGCAGGTCTATGCGCTGAGCGGGGCCGAGGATGCTGGGAACCAGGAGAGCCAGAGGGACGGCAAGGCGAAAAGTCCAGGCCACGTGGAGGGCCCCAGGTGGACTGCGGGGCTGAGAAGAGGGGTGTGAACCCCCGGGTGTGGCTGCAGCCCTAACGAGGAGAAGAGCTCCCGCAGCCGCCTTCCCAGGCTGGGCGCTGCTATAGGAAAACTCCCCTTTTCCTGACCAGGAGCTCTCCAGACGCCTGGTGTATGAGGCCACACCACACACACCACTACAACCGTGAGCGTCCAGAGGTAGGGGACGCAACAGGGCAGTGTGAGGGTCCCAGTGTAAGAGTGGGCCTGGGGCTTCTGTCAACTCTGTAAACCAACTACCTCGGTTCACCGTGGAACCCTTCCAGGTCTCTCAGAAGGCTGCCCGCCAGGGAGCCAGACCGCGGTTCTCACGTATGGCTGTGCTGTTGGGCTCATGCTCCCTTTTCCCTAACTGCACATTCCCCTACTTGCTCCCAGGAGTTCATGCTGTGAAAACAACAAAGACAAGTCCGTTGCGGAGTGCCCTCAGTCATGGGATATCCCAGAAAAGCAAGTCGCTGGAAGGCGGCACAGCCACCGACCCCCAGGGCCTGTTTAGGTTACCGGAGATGACCGTGAAAGGCCAGGTCAAAAAACCAGTCGGCATCTCAGGGATGTGATCATGACAGAATGTTCCAGTGGGAGAAGTACGGAACATGAAATGACTTCTGTGAAGCAATCCTGAGTTTTGTACAAAAACACACAGAGGCAAAAATGTTAACCGTGGTGACTTGTGGACGGGTGGGACTAAAGTTATTGATATTTCTTCATGTTTGTCTTTCTCTTGATACTTCACTGTTTCCCAAATCCTTTTTCATGAACATGCCCAACTTTTACAATCAGAGATGAAAATGAATGCAGTGCACCCAAGCCAGGCCTTAGGCAAGCCGAGTTCTTGTGAGAAACAAGAACACGCATCTCACCCCTCCCACAGCACCAGAAGCCGGTCCCCGCGACGGGAGGAGCACACAGTTTCTGACTGCTGGCTACACCCAACTCAGAAGCTGCCACAGGTCCAGGCATGGCGGATGTGGGTTATCTTGAAGGGCAAGTCATTCCTGCAGACGCTGTGGGATTCTCCACTTGGATGTCCACCAACGACCCCCATCCGGTATCCTGATTCTCACCGCACCACCATGTTCCTACACAAAGGCCATGAAAAGCTAGGCTCCTCACCTATTCCAAATTACTGTAGCCCCAAAAGCACGCTGGGCCCTGGGTGTCAGCCTGGGTTCTAGCCTGGCTATGAGGCCTCCTCTTGATGAAGTTCTAGAACCTAGGTGAGGTTCGGTGGGCTGAGGACCGGAGCCGATGACCAAGAAAGAATTCTTGAGACATCTTTGGTGCAGAATGGTGGTTTATTAAAGCACGGGGACAGGACCCGTGGGCAGGAAGAGCTGCCGCCCCGGGTTGTGGGGATGGCAGGTTATGTACCCTGCGGTTGGGGGAAGGTGAGAGGAAGGGAGGTTTCAGTGGAGTTTTCATATGCTAAAGATGCCTACAAGGTGCCAGGATGTCCCAGGCCTACTGGAGGCCTTGCCTTTGCAGCTGGATCAATGTTGTCTTTAGACCAGCCATTAACATTAAGATAGTTGGGAGACTTTTTGGTGGGTTGTCACAATCCTTTGTTAGTGAGATTTAGAACATTTGTAAGCCAAGGGAGACTCCTGTCTAGCAGGATTGTGAGCTCTGCAAGTTAACTATTTGCTTATTGTTCATGGCAGTCTGAGCTGCCTGAGGGATGCTACACATATGACAGAGGGAGAGTGGATGGAGAGGGGGGTGCAAGCCGCCAGCTTTTGCTTTGTCTTCAGCCAGCCCCGTGCTCCCTCATCACTCTGAAGCCTGCCTAGCGGACTGTACCCAGACCAAAGTCACCCTGTGGATCCTTTGATGTCGACCAGAGGCCATGCTACACACCAAACCGTGTTCTCTAAACACTGAGTGGGTGAAGCAGGTGCAAAGCACCAAGCCCTAGGCCTCATTTCTTTTACCCCACATCCTGGGGGACACAGCTCCCTATACCTCAAGTTTAAGCATCTGATGAAAACAGAACCTAAGGGGGGCGTCCCCGCCCGGAAGCTCACATACTTGCCCCTGTGATATATAATGAGATGCAGTTCCCAGACGTCTACCTGTGACCCAGACAGAGGAGCCCAGGGCAGGTTCTGAAACATGGGCCTACGGGACCTGTGGGACCTGGTTTTAGCCCTCCTGTCCCCTCCCCAAGCTAGGATCCTGGATCCAGCATGCCCACTCCCTGACTGGGACTTGAGCAGACTCTTCCCCTTCCTAGCTTGCAACCTGCACACTGGTTTAAAGATGAAGACCACATGCCACACCACCCTCCCAGTTCTGGGAGGTCAGGGGAATTCTCTGTAGGGCTTTACTTGGTGGAGAAGAGCCACATCATCCGCAGAAATGTTCACAAATTCTGCAAGAGCTTCTCAGAGGACTTGGCAGTTTCAGCAACTCTCCGAGTACCTCTGGTTCAGCCAAGGACACGTGGCCGATCACTTGTTCTACCATCTAGCTTCATGTGGAATTCCAGGGACATCTGAACTTGTCTGCTTTCTGTTAATTCACACCCGACTTTGCACTGGCAGGAGGGGTGCTGGAAGCTGTGACGGCTCCCTGCCCCTAAAGCCCTCCAGCCCCAGGAGAGAGAAGCCTAATGCTACCTCAAGCACCTGAGGACCCCGGCTCCTGACTCAGGACCCCCATCCGCCTGGTCCAAAGACAGTAACCCAAGTCTGGCCCACACCCGCCCCCCAGGGGCCTGGCGGGCGCCCAGTTCCTCCTCACCACCTGCTAGACCCCATGAAGAAGGCATTGCCTGCGTGATCACACAGCCTGTGGGAGTATCCGAGGTGAGTGGAGGCTGGACGCTGCCAGTGCCCAGTCGGGGCCCTGGAGACTCAGGTCCAGGGTCAGGCAAGGCATGAGTCAAGTGCACTTTTGATCCCTGGCCTCCCTGACTGTGCACCATTCAATTCAGGAGAGTTGCTCCTCCCACCACAGCCCAGCAGGACGCATGCTTAGCATGCTTATCACATGGGCCAGGCCAGGTGGCTGTGGGGGGGGGGGGGCAGCTGCTGTGGGCCCATCCCCAGCTCTGGGGAAACAATGCCTAAACGAGGACCTGTCTAAGTCAGGAAAGCACTGGGCAGCATTTCCATGGTCCCGGGATTCCCCCAGAAGGAATTACAGTCACAGACCATGACCCTTCAAACTCAGGCATCAAAAAGCCCCTGCAAGTGGGGGTGATGGGCCCCGGGGAATACAGCATCTCACCCAACCCATCTGCACGCCCCGGCTCCTGAGACAACATCAGGAGCTTAGGCTGTACCCCAGAGCCCAAGCACGGAGGCTTGGCTACAGCCTGAAAGAGGAAGCCAGGAGGGCCCTGAGCAGGCCGGCCATGTGCCGCCTTCGTGGTTGGCCATGCCGTGGGCTCCAGGATGGGCTTCCTGGGCTGAGTGGCAGTGAGTTACCAGCTTGCCGGAGGTGAGAACGGCCGAGCAGCAGTGCCCTCCAGGAGGTAAAACCACGTGTGCTGCTTCACCTTGGCTTTGACGCTCTCTCTATTTGCAGAACTGTTCGCAGCTACTGAACACTTGCAGTAACAATCTGTGTGCGTGTGCCATGCACGACATCTTTCTTCCCTGAAAGCACACAGAATGGGCCGACCCCCAGACCTTTAGCACAAAACCAAGCTCAAAGGAGTAGCAGGGCCTGCCCGCGCTTGTCGGCTTCTACGGCCTGCTCTTCCTCTGACACGGGATTGCTCCTGCGGCCATCCTGAGTAGCACGGCCCACCTGAGCATCTTCCACTTTTCTCCACCTGCAGGAAAACCTGGGGTGGGCTGTGCCTTCAGCCACAGATGCCAGGTGCCCAGAAGAACAGCAGGAAGCTTCCCAAGTTGAGGCAGATGCTCCAGGGGAGGGAATAACCAAGCAGGAGACAGCAGGCATGGAAACACACATCTCCTCCTTGATGAGGGAGCAGGAGGCTGGCTGAAGACAAAGCAAAAGCTGGCACCTTGCACCCCCTCTCCACCCGTTCCCCTCAGTAATGTGTGTGACATTCCTCAGGCACCCCTGACTGCCATAAAGGAGAAACAAACAGTTAACTTGCAGAGATCACATCCTGCAAGACAGAGTCTCCCTTGGTTTACAAATGTCCTAGAGATCTACAAACAAAGAAGTTACCTTATCAATAGCACAATTTCCAGAGGCAAATAACTCAGTTCCTCAAGCCCTAAATAAAGTTAAATTTCTTCTAAAACCCAAATCTCACTAACAAAGACGCTTGATAGCAGAAATGTGAATGGCTTGCCAAAAGACAACATTGATCAAGCAGCAAGGCCTCCGGTATCCTGGCACCTTGTAGGCCCTCTTTAGCATATGAAAGTTCCGTTGAAACCTCCCTTCCCCTAACCTTCCCCCAACAGCAGGGTAACCTGCCATCTCTCACAACCCAGGGCAGCAGCTCTTTCTGCCCATGGGTCCTGTCCCCGTGCTTTAATAAACCATCTGGTTTTAATAAAACCATCTTGCACCAAAGATGTCTCAAGAATTCTTTCTTGGTCATCGGCTCCAGACCTCAGCCCACCGAATCTCACCTAGGCTCTAGAACTTCATCATCCTCAGTGTGGACCAGCTCCATCCCAGCCTGGAGGGTGCTGGCCCCAGGAACGTGCAGTTTGGGAGAAGCCAAGTAGATGCCTGAATGTTCCACCAAAGCTGCCCATGGAGGAGGGGCCATGCACACAGCCACAGCACCTGGGAGGCCAGGGGACCCAGAAGGGCAGGACGTGCCAGCTACCATGACACCCACTTCATTCTTCTCCCCCTGGTTTCCCAATCACGTGGCCTCCCTTTTTCTTCTCCCCTTTTCTGGTGCTCCCCACCCCAATCCAGACTCCGGAGGCAAAAGGCTGCTACAGGACCTCTTTCCCCACCCCACCATCTCTCAGGAGCAACACAATCCCCTCTATCTCCATGACCCAAGGGGGCTTGTCTCTCATTGCCAAGGCCACGCCTCCTCTCTGCAGACAGGCCCCTAGCCCTCCCTCTAACTTGTCCTCTGTTACCCAGCCTGTCAGGTTTCCCAACCCCAC
This sequence comes from Mustela erminea, assembly GCF_009829155.1. NCBI lineage: Eukaryota > Metazoa > Chordata > Mammalia > Carnivora > Mustelidae > Mustela > Mustela erminea. The sequence goes on along the minus strand of NC_045618.1, from coordinate 22,401,607 downwards.
CCCAATGATGGGGTAGCTCCTCCCTGCTCCCACACCAAGCACAGTCCCCCTGCACACCAACCCCTCAACAACATGAGCATTGCTCAGAAAAGACCCCCTCTCCCCAGTACCCCCACCCCGCCCAGATAAGCACCAGAGATCACACCTCCCAGACTACCCATCCATCCAGCTCGTCTCACAGAAATCAGTCGCCTAGTGGCCCTGCACTCCCAGGTGGTTCCCAGACTAACCTCCGAAGCCTTCTCCTTGGAAGCCTTGGTACTGCCAGGACAGTTCTGGGGGAACACCTGCTGATGCAGGAAGGTGTCCAAACCCGTCCTCCTTGCCTAACTAACCTCGTTTCTCAAGCCTGCGAGTACTCCTCGTCCTACCTACTGAGTCTGGAGCCCTGACACAGACCTGACCCCACCACACTCCCAGCTGAAGGCCAATGACCAAGGGACCTGAGATTCCTACCCAGAGCCCCTCTGTGCTTGACTCTTCAGGCTGGCCCCCCTCCCCTGCCACCCACCCAAACCACCACCCCAGTCTGCACTTCCCTGACCTCAGCCACCTGGCCGCTGACTCCAAACCCTGACCGCACCGGGTGGGAGTGCAGTGCCGAGGGGAGGGCAGTGATGCGCCAGGCCCAGCTACCGAGTGCCTGGCACATCCCTGTCTAGAAACTGCATGGTTCTGAGGCACAGGTGGTGTTTTCATTTCTTCTTCCAGTTGAAGATGATGCCTTTGAAAGAGAAAAGAAGGTACGGAAGTGAACCGCTGTGACAAAGCAGGTCACTGCCTCATGGGAGGCCCACCCCAGAGCAGAGGCTGTGGTTGTGGGGGAGGAAGCCCCTAGCCTGGGAGCCCCGGAGACCCTGAGAGGCCAGGAGACCAGGAAGGACCTGAGGAGAAGGAAGAGAAAGGAAAGGTGGCATGGCGTCACGGGCGGGATGGGGATGTAGGAGCACAGGGTGCAGGCCTGTGGGAGACAACAAGGAGCCACGCCACGACTGGGGAAAGGCCAGAGCAGGGCCTCATGTGCAGGCTTCCCGGAGCCAGGAGGGATGGCCCAGGCCCAGGCTGGCAAAGTGAAGGGCCTGCTGAGGACAGCTCTGTTCCTGACTCAGGGGGTAGGGAGCGAAAGCTCCAAGTTTCAGAGAAAAGATGAGGGAGCTTTCTGGGAACTAGGGTTGGGTGATCTTCCCAGAGACAAGAGAGTCAAAACCATAGACCTAGTAGTATTCCCTGCAGAGCAGGCCTGGATTCCCATGGGGATAGACCGGAGACTCATGAGAGGCACTGGGCAAATGGGGGCATGTGCCAGGACCAGGGCTCACACTGGGCACACACACAGGAACTCAGGTGTCCTAGTCCCTCTGTGCACAAGCTCCATCTGCGTTCTGGGGATGTCCTGGGACATGTCTGCCCTCTGGTACTTCTCCTTCAGAACCGGGATCAGAGCAAGCTGATGTGTCATCACTGCCAGTGCTGGGAAACCTTACCCAGGGGGCAGCAGAAACAATGAGCTGGTGGGAGCGGGGTGGGGGGAGCAGCTAGAGAACCCAGCGAGGTTGGCCCATTGTACATGGGTGGTGTGAACGGGATTTCACGTGGCTAGAAACATTTGAAAACCTTCCACCAGGTTGGCTGAGCAGACACCCTGGGGCAGAGAACTGGGCGCTGGCCCAGCACTGCTGTGGTCAGTCCTGTGACAGGGAGGTTCACCCCTGGTCCCGGAGACAGTGCGCTGGCACAACTGGGCACGGCAACCTCAGGCCGCAGGAGACCTAGCCTGGCATCTCTGTGATGACACCCCTGGGCACAGCATGCCAGCTAGGTGGGGCACTGCCAGTCCCCAGTGAAAGGAGGCCACAGGGGCAGCTCACTGCTCCGGCTCTCCTCACACTCACTTCCTGTGTGCGACACACACACACACACACACACACACACCCCGTCACACACTGCTGGGCAGACAGTGCTCACTCGGGCCTGGATCTGCACCACCACCACCACCACCGCCCCCCCGCCCCGGGCCTTCTGAGAAGGCATGTGAAGGAGGGACAGACCTGGCTGAGTGGGATGGGTGGAGCATCCAGGGTAAAGGAGGGTTGGAGTGAGGGATACAGACCCCCCCCCAACCCAGGCCCAGAGCAGCACAGGGGTAGGGCCATGTGGCACTGGCCTCACAGACACCGAGTCTTTCCCTCAAGGGGCAGAAGCACCAACTGGAGCCAGGACCCTTGAGGCACTCAGGGAATGATGGACAAATCCCATGCCCCACATCCCTCACCCCAACACTGTCTGCTGACACCCCACAAATGCAGCTTTACACACCAGTCCAGGGTGTGCCACTGGCTGGAACGAGCCCACTCCCACACCTGCCAGCCCATCACCTTGACCCCTGACCACCTTTTATCCCCACTCCTGAGAGCCCAGTGCCACTCAGCCAGCCTGCAGGGTGGGTTAAGACCCTGTTGACCACTCTCTTGGGACCTGGTGTACCTCCTGTCTGCCCCTTGCTGGGGCCAGGGTGTCATCACTAGTTCTGCTTGCTAGACCCCAAAGAGCCCTAAACCCAACCACCCTTGACTAAAGCCTGGGCAGCCAGGGTGGCAACCTTCTGAAAGGTGAGAGAACAGTGACCACAGACCCCAAAAGTTACCCACCCCAGACTCTGAGGGTCCACCTCCCTCACCCAGCCCCAAGGGTTAGCCTGTACCTAGCCTGCAGCCTTGGGGGTTGAACCCCATTCATCCACTTTCTTCCCCTCCAAATCATTGAAGTACAGAAGCAGGACCTATGCTAGCCTAGGGACAACACAGCCAACCTCGTTGAGGGGTATGTGGAGAGTGACCCAGAGTACTCAGTGATAAAAGGCGCCATAGCCAAAACCCCTCCAGCCCCTACAAGCAATCCTCCCCAGCTCCATTCCACACTGGAAACCATGGGATTTGGTTGAAGGAAATATTCTGCAGCTTTTAGGGAAAACAAACAAACAAACCCCTATAAGCTCAAGGACCAGGACTCATTCCCCACATTCTTAGGACAAATCCTGTGACCACCATGTTTGGCCCTGGGGAAGGGTGTGGAATGACAGCCCAGACCTCGAAGTGTTCTCCCTTATCACTGGGGTCAACAGACCCCTCAGGCCAGCCTCCTGAGAAGGGGATGACCCCTCACCCCACCATGGATCCAGCCCATGACAGTGGGACAAGAGCAGGCCACCCCACGAGAAAGGTCACCAGCTCGGATACTGAGGAACCATGTCTGGTGAGTATCTGGGCCTTTGCTGGGTCCTGGCCTTGCTCCCAACACCCTCAACCCCCACCCTGGAACCCCAGCCAACTGGAGGGGCATGGAAAATTCTGAGCCACCACCCATTTCAAGTGGAACAGCCTGCAAATTCAGGTGAAGGGAGTGATGCTGACACTTAGGAGACTGCTCTGCTGACACCCCAGCCCTGCGCCAAGTGAGGGGTGAGGCCAAGTACCATCCGGCCTCGAGGTACAGGCTGTTGTCAGGACAGATCTGAGGGTGCCCCCACCTGTATGAACAGGGTTGGGAGAGTAAGTCCCACCTCTGGAGCTGGAGGGAAGGGCTCCGGGCTGCACGGGTACCAGGCGCTAACCTGAGATAGCTGGGGAAGTATTGGGGTATTTGCCCAAAGGGCTTGGGGAGTGTCTTAGTTTGCTCAATCTGCCACCAAGTAACACCATCAGGATTTCTTAGAAGAACAGAAATGTATTTCTCACAGTTCTAGGATAGGAAGGCCAAGATCAAGGCTCCAGCATGGTTGGGCTCTGGGGAGGGCCCTCTCCCTTGGTTCCTAGCTGATGCCTTCTCACTGTGTCCTTACGAGGAAGAAGGGGCAATGGACAAGGGCAATAATCACATTCATGAGATCTCAGGACCTAATCACCTCCCCAAAGCCCAACTGCCAAGTATCAACACACAGGGCATTAGAATTTAACCTGAGAATCTCAGGGGACACAAACATTAGAGCAGGGAGCATCCCCCAAGATCAGTGTCATCCCCAAGACCCAGCCATTTGTGCCACAAGTAGTTACTGAGTAGGCATGGGCCTGTTGCTCTGCTTGGTGTGACCTGTTTCACTGGGAGGAGGGAGACACACTATTACAAAAAACGTACCCAGAGGGAAAGGAGGTACAGCACAGGGAGGGGCAACAGTAAGATATCTCCCCATGAAGAGACACAAAAGCAGGACAAGCACATGGAGCACCTCGGAGCTGGGCAGGAGCCCAAGAAAGGCGACTCTGCCCTCCAGAAAAACTGAGAAGGCTGACTCCTAAGGCCCTTCCCAAACTGGTTCAGGAACAGGAGACACCAACACTCTGTGCCTGGGAGCTCAAGGTGCCGTTGGGATTTCTACCTGGCTTTTGCAAGGCTGTCTTCCAAGGAGTCAAGGCAGTCCAGAGTCAGAACATCCAAATCCCAGAGGGCATGCTGAGCACCCAGGGCTGGCCCTCTTGATAATGGACAATGTAAGCAGAAAAGTTTCCCAGGTCATTTCCTTGTGGCTGGAAATGGTCCCCTAACATATGACAACCCCATTTGCACTCCTGTGGCCCAGGATGTGGCTAGCACAGGTGGTCACATGGCCCTGCGAGAGCCCATGAATGCTCAGGCCACCCACCAGCTGACATGCCTCCCCATTGTGGGCCGCACAGAAGGCTGGACACCTCTCTAGCCTTCTGGTCTTCTCCACGCTGGGAGCAGCCTGCGGGAATCCCTACTGGAGGCTGCACCTGCCCACCTTTCTGCACTGACAGCCCTGGCTTTTGCCCCTGCGCCCCATGAGAAGGACAGGGGCACGATTGTCTCTGCACTTCCAAGAACACCCAAATGTGGCCATCACAGACCTGGGACTGTTTCTCCCCAGGGGAGATGTCGAGGGGACACCTGTAGCAACTACACCTGAGACACCTGAACCATCCTGTGCAGGGCTGGGGGCATGCCCAGCTCAGGGGGCTCACCACAGCCCCAGTGCTCAGCACGCAAGGGACACAGCCTACCCCACGAGCAGGGCACAGCAACAGCCCAGGCCCCCAGTGGCCTCTCCTGGCAGAGCAGAGGCGCCAGTCCGCGGGAGACCGGGGAGCCCCTGCCCCTACCCAACATTCATAAATACCTTCCAGAACAGCGAGGTACCAGGAGAGAGGAAGGAAGGCCAGGCTGGTGCCCAGGTGTCACCTCAGAAGTGATGCCCTTAGTCCTTATATTCATTCAAAATATTCGCCTCAGACCACACAGGAAGCATCTCGATGCCAAACACACTCAGACGGAGATGAAAAGCAAGCAGGAAAGGAGTACGAAACTGTGGTCCGAAAGCTGAAAACCCAGCCTCAAGAACGCTTTTATGCTTCCCTTTAGGAAACAATTCTCATATCTAGCAAACTGTCCCCCTTCCCCTCAAAAAAAGAAAGAAAAGAAAGGGGGGAAAATCCACAGATGGCCCAAAGCTCACGAAAGCAATCACTCCTGCAAACAAGTAGACTGCATGCTGAAAGCAGAGAAGCCCAGGAAAGTTACAAAAATAGCAAATGTAAGTCCCGAGTGGGATTCCCAGCCACCTGACAGTGGAGCCCTGTGCCCTCCCCTTGAGGAGTCGCTCCGAACTTGGGGTGAAACAGGCCCCCGGCAAACACAGTCTCTGCTGCTCCCGGGCCGCAGAGCTGGGCGGCCGGTCACCAAACTCTTCCATCCCAGCACCGGGGCCTCCCCGAGGGGTGGGCAACCTCCTCCAAAGACTGCACAGACTCAGGAAGTCCTTCCACTTCCACAGGGGTGGAGTCGCCTGGCAGGGCTGGCACCGCACCTGTCACCACTAGACCGACCCTGCGAAGGGGAGGAGCTGCCAGCCGGGTGCCCATCTCTGCTGGAGCCCACCGGAGCTGCTCTGGTGACCAACGACGGGGTCACCTCAAGGTCCCAGGCCAGCTGTTTCTGAGCCTTAAAAACCGTCAGGCCTGGTGCAGCTGGCTGGGGCCTGGGAGGGCTCCGTCACCTGGTAACAGATGAGGCACACCTGAGATCCCGGCTGCTACTCCCCAGGCTGAGCGCAGCTCCCCCAGCAGCAGGTCTCCATAGCAACAAGATGCTCCCAGAACCTCCCAGCTACACTGGCTTTCCATGGCCAGGCTCCGGCTTCATCCTCCCACTGCCAAAATGGGCATTTTCTGGCCTGGGGCCCTCCACAGGGGGCCGGAGGGTGGAGGTACGAGCTGGCACCAGCTTCAAAAAAGGAGTTCTAAATTGTCTGTTGTTGTTGTTGTTTTTTGTCCAAAAGAGAAGGCAGCAAAAATGGTCACTCAGGGGCAGTGGATGAAGTTCTGTTCCAGCAGGTTAAACACAGACACACCCACACCCCACCCAGACATGTGCAAAAGCCACCGGCACACAACACCTTCACAGGGCACAGGCCACGCCACTCGCACACCTCCCACCAGGCCCCTGGAGCAGGGCACACTTGCCTCCCGCTCCGGGTCAGCACGCCCCGACCTGCTTTCCACAGAAGAACACCAGCCCGAGGCTCAGTCTGTCCTCGCTCCAAAGCCCCTCCACCCCAGTCCTCGACAACACACCATTTTGTCTCTCTGTTCAAATGACAAAGTGTATCAGGCAAAAAGGACTTTCTCCCATAAAAACAGAGAGGCTCCAGGAGAGCTGCCTGGAACACGGCAACTTCAGCACAGTGGGGAGGAGAGCGCGGCACTGGGCTGGGGCTCTGGGCTGGGGCTCCAGGTCCAAAGCCCAGGTTGTTAGGCAGGGCTTACAGAGTGCACAGAGACACTGGGTTTTTGACAAAACTCCCAAATGGATTAGGACTTTGGACTTCCAACACTTTTCACACAGTTTAATACCTTTAATTTGTGTCTTTTCACCAACTTTATAAAAAAAAAAAAATACATTCTTCACAAAAAAAAAAAAATCAAATTCTGCACATAGCCTCGAAAAGGGTCTCTTAGAAAAAGGGAGAAAGGGTGACAAGAAGTCTTCTCAGTGCCCACCCAGGTAAGGAGGCTGCCCAGCACTTGACAGAAAAATCTGGAGAAGCTGAAAGGCACAGGGCAAGAACTGGTAACACCAGAGACTCACCACAAAATAAATGCAACCAACAGAGACATTTCTTTCAGTTTGGGGGCTGGGGGAACTGTCCCCCCATGGTGACTGCAACGGCCCCTGCTCTCGACACAGGTATACACAGGGCGCTGGCTGTGAAGAAGACAGAGCGGCCTCAGGGCAGCCATGCCTAAGTCAGCAAGAATTCAGCCTGTCTGTGTAGATAGAAGGGCACCAAGAGGCCCTTCAATGAAGAGGGGACCCTGGATCCCTGGCTGGGTGTCAACTATAAGGTTGCTTAAAGGATACTTCACCCCCCCAGGTGCTGCCTGGCCCAGAAGCCCTTTCGCAGGTCCTCCCTGGGACAGCCAGCTGGAGGCATGACCTGGCTCAGCCACCCCAAGCTTCCTACATGGCAGTTACTGTTTAACAGCAAGCACCAGGGCATCACCTGGTCCTGAGGTGTAAAACTAGTTCACAGGATGGCCTCCCACGAGAATTCCGTCCCAGGTGGAAAGAGCACTGCTGGGGCTCAGAAAGACTTCAGGGTCTGTCAGATGGCTTCCAGAAGCTCCAGTTATAGGCATCCGAACACCCCGAGTTAAGAGGCATCTCCCCCAAATTTTCCATGGAACTTACTCAACCTCAAAGCCAATACAATCCTGGTGTGGTGTTTACGTAAGTGCTCCTGGTGCCTGGACCCCTGCCAGTGCTCCCCGCCTGTGGCCCAGCCAGCTGTCTGCAGTGGGGGCCCTCGGTGCCACCCCCGCCCTGCCTCGCCACAGTTTAAAAGAAAAAGTCAATGAATCACTGGAAGGAACATTCCTCCTATAAACGGAATATAAAGGTTTATTAAGAAATTATAGGAACCGGGTCAGGCATTTTGGTATCTTAGTCACTCCAGCTAATTAAAGAAAAAAAATCAAAACAGAGCAGCATCCCAGAAACTTGAGACAATGAGAACTCTCACCACAAGCACTTTGAGCCCCAGCTCTGCCAGTTGCCGAGGTGACCCAGTGTTTACCTCCCAGTTTGTAGGAGGAGGCTGTCTGCCCAGGAACAGCCCACCGGGCTAACACACTGGGAAGGGCCAGAGCTACAGCACCAAGGAGAGGCGTCTTCAACAGCTCTCAAGCCCCCAGGGCCCTACTCCCCAGCACACCTCCAGTCTTAGTCCTGTGGGCTGGAAACCCCTGAAGACAGATTAAAAATGTGCTTATATCCTAGGGTGCAAGGAAGGTGAGGAGAAGGGGGAGGAGGAGAAGGGGGAGGGAAAGGAGAAGAGGTGGAAGGGGAAAGAAGGGAGAGATGGAGGAGGGGGAAGGAGGAAGGGAAGGGAAGGGAGGGAGGGAAGGTGTCAGGAAAGAGGGAGGAGGAGGAGGAGAAAGGGTAAGAGAAGCGGAGAAGGGAGAGGAAGACTAGCGAAGGGAGGGGGGCTGGACTAAGGGGAAGGGGGCAGGAGGAAGGGAAGGGAAGGGAGAGCAGGAGGGGGACAGGAGAAGGGAGAGGAAGACTAGGGAAGGGAAGGAGGAGGAGGAAGGGGGAGGAAGACAGCATAAGAAATGAGGGCACATGGGGCTGCACACTTAGCTGGGTAGCTAAAGAGCTTTCATTCCCCTGGCCTCAGCCAGGCCCCTATACCAGGCTACCTGCCCCAGTGGAAAAGGTCAAGGGCAGAATGGCTTGAGAAGGAGGACTTCATCAGGGACCAGGAATGCACGCGCTTCAGCTGGGCTCCAGGAAACCCACTCTACCCTGAAGGCCAGACCTGCCCAGCATGCACTGCTCCTTCCTTCTGTGCTCTTATAAGGCACCAGCCTGGATGTAAAACAGCCCTACTGGGGGTCATGGAGAAAAAGCCATCCCCGAGGCAGCCTGTGCCACCCGGCCAGATGCCCTGTGACTGGCTTACTTCCAAACGAACAATCCCCTGAGCTTTAGCAGGCGGCTGACAGTGCACACGCATGCACACACACACACACACATGAATATGTCTTCCGGGGCCATATGTGATGCTGAATGTGGGACAGGAGGGCCTGGGTATGGGAAGGAGTTTAAATGCTCAGCTCATATTCAAGGAGATGAGTGAGATCAGGGAAAGGGAAAGGAAAGTAGAAGTTTTAGAAGACCAAAGTTAGTACACTTTAGAATGAGGCAAGTGAGCAAAATGCTAACATGAAATACCCACCAATCATTAGGGAAAGACAGCTTCAAATCAGAACCTCAAAGAAGCTGAGGCTGAATTTTCTGCAAGACCCAGAGGCCTGACAGTAACTCAGGACAACCACCTTCGTGCTCACCACGGATGCCCATGATGGCAGATGCCTGTCGCGGGACCACGGACCCTCCACAAAGAGGGCATGGCACAAAAATGCCGAGACTACATTTCATCACAATAAAAGCCAGTGTCTTGCAAAGCCCCTCAGACCCTCCTGAGAGCCCCTGATGCATAAAGCCAAGCAGCAAAGTAATTTTAGAAAGCAGGAAGTGCCACGCAAGCAGCCACAAAGGGGTATCCTGGAAAAGATGAGGAAGCCTTGGGAACCGCCCTCAGCACACAGGGCAGCAAGGAGCCGGAGTCCCTGTGGACCCTCACACGCTGCTGGGAGGGGCTGCGTCTCCCACCACAGGGTCCAGAGATCCAGATGGAAATCCAGGGTGTGAGCCTGTCAGAGGAGGCAGGCAAGATCTCTGGGAGGAATCAGAGGGGACCTATGCATGGCGTCTCCAGGGCCTGAGTCCCCACTGACCCTACCAAGGCCATTCGGCACGCCTGCTAGGAGACCACTGGGGCTGGGGCCCAGGGCAGGGGACACCAGTGACCAGAGGACACACCAGACACGGCTGGTCGGAGGAATGAGGACAACAGGCAGCAAGTCAGGGAAGCCGACTGCGGAGTGCTTAACTAAGACAATGGAGAGACTGCTAAGGAGCTAGACTGCCCAACACTTGCTACAATGGCAACTATGCAATTCGCTCATATTTACTATTTCTCTTTCAATGAAAATATGTTGAAGTTTGTTACTGGGAAGATGTCTGAGGTGCACCCATGGTGCCAACACCCAGTGTCCAGACCCTTCCCCTGATTCCAGACATGGATTTGAACAACCAGCCCAACGAATGGCCCAGGCAAAGCATCACTGGGTGCCAAGAACACACCTAGGTTCCTGGGCCCCCGCTCCTCTCCCCACAAAGGGCAGAGCTCTAAGCCTCTTCTGTTTCCTCTCTTTCCCAACACCTCCTTGCAAAAACCTCTACTCTTCATCTGCCATTAACTAACTTCTACCCCTAGCCTCAAATCAAGTTCCCTTTACCCTCTCTGTGTGAACATGTTTACCATTAAAGAGAGTTAAAGACAAGTGTAAAAGCTCAGAGGAGTTCACGGGGGTGGAAATTCCTCTCTATATGATAGAACCTATTCTACTCCAGGAGAATGAGCTCAGGTCTACCTAATTCAAGAGTGTCAGGAGGCCCCAACCTGGGTCCTTGACCATGGGCCAAGCTGCCTGGCCATCACCTTGCTTATGTCCCTCCATGTCTCTGTGGCAGTCCTGGGTGGGGAGCAATAAGCCTCCTGAGCTCCTATGAGCCCACTTCATCTTCTCTCCATTCCCAAGCTTCCTTCCAGTTGGCTGGTGTTTGCAGGACACAGGCATGTGCCAGAACTCCACCTTCAGAAGCTCCTGGGACAGGAGCCCAATGCGGGAGCCAAGCCACGTGCTCTCTGGTAAGTGATTTTTATTTGGGCCCCCAATCCTTGCAAAGCTCTTCCATGATGTACCCTGGGCTCTAACTCCAAGGAGACCAGCTTGTGCCCTGTGCTCAGGGACCATGGGTCACCCACCCATGCAGGGAAGGCCATGCCCCAGGCGCAGCAGCACAGGGACATTTAATCTGAGGCATCAAGCCTCAGTGCTCTTCCAAGCAGGTCACCTTGGGACAGACTGGCCAATCACCACGGAGTATGGCCAAGTTCCTGGTTAGCAAGTGTGTTTGTGTGATGAACTTCAAAAAAGGAGAATAATAACAGATCCCCCCCGCAAAAAAAAAACCCAACCAACCAAACAACACAAAAAAAAAATACAATCCGTACCCTCTGTTCTGTCTGTCCAGAATGATGTTAGTTAAAACTATGGACTGAGCAAGGCTACTTGCTCCCACCATGCACACAACAAGCAACAGCAAACAGGGATGACACCCAGGCCGTGGGTTGGAAGGGAACAGGAGCTGGGGGTACGGCACATCAGTGCTGGGGCACTGAAAGTGGCAGGAGGGTCAGTAAGGCAGACAATCCGTCTCTATACCACCACCTCCTTTCAGCTGAGGGAACTCCAATGCCTCCAAGAAGCCTTGGTTGACCCACAGATGCTGGAAGATAGGGTTCAGAGTGACCCTAAGGTCAAAGTGAATAAACAAACCAGAATCACAGGATCACACGTCCCATATAAACATGTTCTAGGTTTGAACACAACAATAAACAGGATAGCGTGTGTGTGTGTGTGTGTGTGTGTGTGTGTGTGTGTAGCCAAATGGCAGAGCTTTTCTTACATCAAGTGCCTAGTGTCAAATCACTGCCAACAAAGTAAAAAGTTAGCATTTGAATCTCCATTACACTGACCTAGAGCAGGGGCCAAGGCCTTCCGAGCTCAGGGTCCCACCCTGGGCCCTGGCAGCCAAACGCCCAACACCCTCCCATCCCAGTCCTGCCATGGCAGCTCCTTCAAAACTGCCAAACTGGAGAGAACACTCCAAAGTCTAAGTCCATTTTTATGGGAAGCTGACTTCTCAAGAAATAATCCCACTTGGGGCTATGAAAGGGAAGTAAGACAGACTAAGGTGTGTGGACTTAGATCAGTATTTGTTTTTTCTGGAAAGCAAGCAGAGACCCACCAGGACCTTGAGGGTATCACTGGCTACAGGCCCCACCCAGGCCTGGAGGATGGGTCACCTGTGGCCACAAAGCCAGGGTGCTGGTGGGCTAAATGAAAAACAAACAAACAAAACAAAACAAAACAAAGGCTATAAATACCATCTGGAAACATTTTCTTTCTTTTTTTTAAGATTTTATTTATTTATTTATTTATTTGACAGACAGATCACAAGTAGGCAGAGAGAGGGGGAAGCAGGCTCCCTGCCGATTCCAGGACCCTGGGATCCTGACCTGAGCCAAAGGCAGAGGCTTTAACCCACTGAGCCACCCAGGTGCCCCTGGAAACATTTTCATTCGAAGTAAAATTAGGGCGTGTTGTTTGTCTGGGAAGGGAGAGCACCTAGAACTTGGTTGAGCTATCCTTTGACTTTAAAAGGGCTCCCAACAGTGGGACCCAGAAACCCCAGTGCTTGTCCAGTCAAGGAAGTTGGAAGAAGCAGCACAAACCTCCCAGATGCACCAGATTGAAGGAGGTTGAATGAAGGTGACCAGGCACCCAGATATACACACAAGCCCAGCAGCACCCTAATCCTCCCAAAACCCAGTATCAAAGTGTCACCCTAAGAGTTACCTATTATCAAGAGAAGAATGTCCCTTTATAAAGAAGAAAGCCAGCAGACACTGCCTTAACCACAGATGTGATCCAGCAACCAGGTGACCTGACATCACCTGCTCCCACAGTGGTACATGCCCAACACTACCCTGTCTCCTTTTCGACCAAAGTCTGTTTAAGCTGCATGTAATCAGGGGAAGCAACCAGACAAACCCAGACTGTAGGATATTCTACAAGACGACTGGCCTGCAGCCCTAAAATGCCAAAGCAACAAAAGGCTTGCAAGATAGGGGACTCCTTCAGACAGCAGGAAACTGAAGAGGCCGACCAAACGCCATGTGTGATTAACTGGATCCCGCATCCTATAAGGGACATTTTGGGAATCATTAGGGAAACTGAATATGGACTGTATGTTACATAACACATACTATTTAAAGACAGAGAAGAGACAGGGAAGGGACAAGATACAGTACTTAGAGGAAAAAAGAGGAGGAAGGGGAAAAAAATGATAAAGAAAAGGTGACAAAATATTTAACCAATGAGTCTGCGAGAATGTCTGAGTGTTCACTGTATTTCAGAGTAAGAATTTGGGGGCTGGGGGGAGCAGCATGCTGGCGACACACAGGCTTCTAATCCCCTGAGGCACTGCCCACCTGTTATGCCCCAGAACGCAGGTCCAGACAAGAGTCGCAGTTGGGCATGGCGGTGGGTACCTAAACTCAGCAGTGCCCACAGTGCACAAACCTCAGCTCCCCCCTCATTTGCTGTGCGACCTTGGGCAGATCTCTTAACCCATCAGAGCCCTGGCATCTGTACTGAAGACTAGTCACAACAGCAGTGCCTTTTTCAAAGGGTCCTTGGGAAGGTGAAACTGCTTACTGGAGACGAATGCAGACGGAACCATGCCTGCCCCAAGCAGGCAGTCCACAAGCATTAGATACAACTCTGAGAGATGAGTGCAACCTTCTAGAAGTTTTCATTTCAAAAAGTAGCTTAACTGCTTCCCTAAAGCACAGACCAGACACACATTAACGGTGTCCTGATACCTCAAGATCACTGTTATTAAATAACAGTTATGACAGAATACAGGCCTTGGGGACTGCTGGGGAGCGTGACACCCCTGCACTGACAGCCCCACCTGTGTTTCAGCTCTGTTTGGTTTTGATGGGCCTCTCAAGTTATATACTTAAGGACGCAAGCAGATACAGATGAACACATACTAATACCTCGTTGGTTTCTTTCCTTCCTCACTTGTAGCTGCTATCAACACATCTCCCTCTTCCCCTTTCGATTTGCTACGTCTAGGAACCCAACGACCAACTGGATTCAGAGCGAGGTCAGAGCAAACGGGCCCTCACTGTGTCTGGGCTGCTGCGAGCTGGGTTCGGTAAGCCGGCTTCAGAGCACCTCCTCTGAAGGGGCAGGGCCCCACCTCTGTTGTGTTCCAGATCTGACGCCCCACACGCAGGACCTCTGCTCACTCAAGTGTGGTGCTAGTGGCTGGTTCACACGGGAGGGGCTCCAGCCCTCTTTTAGCCAGAGAATGGAGAGTTTCAAATAGCATCACCCCAGCCCCGTGCCCAGTGCCAACAAGCCAGGAGGCACAGGGGTGGGGGGTGGGGTGCACACACCTGACCCGGCTGGGGCCACAGGGTAAGCCAAGTAAAGATGGTGGGAGGGCATGAGGCGTGAGAGTAATGGCTGTTTTGTTCGTGTTGTTCTAAAGTGTTCTCAATATGACGATCTCACACGTGCAAAAGGAGAACTGGGAGAAGTTTAAAAAAAAAAAAAGGGCAGCAACACAGCAGGAACCTCAGTACTGGGGAGACCAAGACCTCCATCTATTTCCTTTAAAAACATAATGTGCTATTTCCTTTAAAAACATAATGTGTCTTTTAAGTCAACAGAGAAACTCCACAGTGCTTTGAAATACCGTCTACACTACGGTCAGTAACACTGCCAAGGCTCGATCTTACAGAAATGCCAGCTCCCCTGCACCCACGCCCACACCAGAGTCCACTGCTACAGGCACGAAACAGCAGAACACAGGAAAGGCATTGCAGTATCCTTCCAGCAGATGAGGGGTTCACAGGTTGTGGACCGTGCAGCCACGTGGAGTACTGCGCAGGCAGGAAAAAGAACGAAGGTGCCTCGTTAAACAAGCACACAACAGAATCCTGTGGTAGAATGTATTTGCTAGGATCCTGCATGTGTACTTTTCAAATGTCTGCATGTGCATGCATAACATAAATCCGTTACAAGGGCCTGGAAAGGGATACACCAACACGTGGGGAGGGTGGTTAGCCAGAGGAGGGGAAGGCTGGCACGTTCTGTCTACACGCTTATGTGTTGTTTGAAGAATTTCACAACTAGGCCCCCTGGCAGGCTAGGACCATGCGGGAGCAGGGATGGGAACTGCCAGCCTGCCTGTATCCTGAACAAAGTGCTGGCTCTGTGCCAGCCTGGCTTTGCCCGGGGTGAAGGAGAGCTAAAGTGGCTCACACTCTACCCGGCAGGCTGCTGGTCCAAGGCGGCTGCGCTGGAAGGCACCTGCGGGGGGGGGGGGGGGGGGGGGGGGGGGGGCAGGAGAACAACGTGGCTGGAAACTAGGCTCTAGGGCCGGACTTTGTGTTGGGGAAGGGAGCCTAAATACCCTGCCCCGATAATCTCATTCATGATCAAATCCCTTGTTTGGAGGCTCAAGATAAACTTCAAACTAACCCCACCCAAATTATTACAGGAAATGGCTGAGAGAAGGCAATCTTACTCTACTTCCACCCCTACCCCAAAAGGGCCAGGTAACCAGGGATGTGTCTCTCCCGAGTTAGGCAGGAGGGAGGAGCTGCGTACAGCACAGTATCCCCCTTTTCAGCCAGGCCCCCAGAGTTGCTAAAATGGACCCAGCCTAGGCAGCTCACAATCGGATGTTTTAGCTCCTCGTGCTGTAGGGAAAACAGGGCACAGAGGCATTCTGAAAACAATTCTTTGTGGAAACAAATAGGTAGGAATGTATTCAAGGCATCTCTGCCAAGAAAGACTGAGTGACCATTCTGCTGGGGCCTGCCAAGCCCCACCACTCCAGACAACAAGCAGGAATCTCCAGGTGAAGGGCCTGGCTGGCTCAGAGGGAAGATCTGCCCTCAGAGGGCCCCAGGCCTTCCCTTCTGCAAGTCCTGAATGTTCACATCAAAGCCCTTCAGCCTCCAAGAAAATATGTTCCTGGTCTTGCTATTCCCCAAGGCAAGACTTAGCAAATTCCCAGATCTGGACTGGGAAGTTCTGACTAGCCAAATAAGTGGCTTTAAAAAAAAAAAAAAAAGTGTGTTGAGTTGCAAAAACCTTAGCGTCTTTGTTTCATCACATGTTTGCTATAATATCAACAATTACCTTAATGTAACAGAGTAATCAGTCCCCAGGAAACTGGCATACGACTCACCAGGACAGGCAGCTCTTTTGCATTCAGTTGGACAGGCAGTGTAGGTGGGAGACCACAGCAGAGTCAGGGAAGGCTGGGTCTCCCTAGAGTCAAGGCTCAGCCCTGTACTTCCCGAAGGGTTCTCAAACTCATAGCCTCATTTTCCACACCTTCCAAGTGGTCAGGGGAGACATCACCAAGCTGCAAGGAGGTCTGGGGACCTGTCCTTGCCCACAGGGCTAGACAGAGCAAGCTGGGAACTGCCTTCTTGGCTAAAGTGGTTTTGATATTCACACACACACACACACACACACACACACCCCGCCATAAAATCACTATGGGTGGGTGGGGTGGTGGTGGTGGTTCCTAGTGGAGTAAAAGGCCTGACATGACCTGAACCACTGCCAGCAGGGACCACCCCCCCCCCAACGAAAGCTGTTGGAAGCCCACAAACCAAACCACAGCAACCTCAGAACCAATGTCTGCTGCTCAGGTCTTTCCAGGGTAGCCTGGCCTCTCAGTCACCACAGTAGCCGGTGAGCTACCCCCTTCCCCTCTATGAACACCAGCTAATTATGTTCTGCACACCTGGGCACAGGCTGGAAATGGGCTCCCTAGAGGTGCCCTCCACCAGAGGCTGAACCAGACACCCTCAAGAGGCAGGCTCTTGGTTCATAATCAGATTCACCTGAGGCACCACTTAAACTGTGTGTTCAGTGGGAGGTCAATATCTGGGACCTGGAAATCTACATTTCCAAGGCCCCCAAAGGAACCCTGTACATTCCTGACTCGAAGGTCTACATCTGCTGTGGAGGTAGGACACACTTGGAGGGCAAGGCTGGCTCCCTGCTCTTAGACTCAGCACACTGCAGCCAGAGTGCGTTCCATCCTCTCTTGCCTGTTTGGGGTTTCAAATCACCCCAGAGAGACTGGGTTCCACCCACTGGGGGAGACCCGGTTTCCCATCGCCTCTAATCCTCTCGCCAAGAGACCCGCTCAGGGACACTGGAGCCTGAATTAGGGAGTGAACCAACCCACCAGCTATCCTCCAGCTCAGGCCCCCATCCAAGCCTGCTCCGCCCACGCCAGCGAGCCCCGCCCCTCAGCCAGCCCCTCCGCAATTCTCGACCCCCGCTAGTCGGCTGGAAGGCCACAGTGAAGCAGGCTGCGAAGTATCCAATCCTTAAATTACCGGTCCACTACGGACCTTGCGCCCCAAATCGGTCCTCGAGCCAAGCTCACGCACTGACCCCGCCCCCGTAATCTGGGTGCTCCAGGATCCCAACCTAGCTTGGTCCCTCCCCTACGGCCACACCCACCCTTGCAATAACGTTCCTAAATTGAACCAACATCCATCCCTACACTAACCCCACCCCCCATCTCTGTCCACACACACTTAATTCTGACTCAGAATGAGTAGAAATGGCCCCGCCTTCACCCTCGACCCCACCACCAGCCACGTGATTTAGGGCGCTCACAGCAAGTGACCAAAACCGCGGGGGCAGCCTCCGTGGTAAAGGTTTGTCTGAAATCCGCCGGTCTTGACACCTTTAGACCTTGGGACAGCTCAGTTCCAAATTTACCAGGAGAAAGGGGTCTTTTAGCTCCAGGGTCTTGAGGAATGCCGTTTTTACGCCAGTCTTTTAACCAGTTTCTGTACTGTTTTATAAATGTGAAGTCTAAATCGTTGGTAACAAGGCAACTTTATTTATACGGGTTTTTAACCTGGTCCAAATGTGGAAGAATTAAGTGTAACAGAAGAGTTGGCGTGAGCCCAGGAAAAATACACAATTCTTTAAACCAAACTGGGAGAGAAAGGTTGCATCCCACCGTTGTGTTTAAGAAAACGAAAAACAACCAACGACGAGGTTCCGGGCCCATGGGAAGGGGAGGGCTGCCCGGGGGTCGGGGGTCAGGCGATGGTCCTCTGAGACCGACCGTCCCCCGTGCAGGTGCCGCCTGGCAGGTGAAAGCAGCGCAGAGAAGAGGGCGGCGCGTTGGAACCGGCAGTGGAGTGGGCGCGCTCCTTTCTGGAGAAAGCGCCCCCAGGCCTAAGAGCCCTCTCGGGTCGGGCGCGCCCCCGCTGGCCGGATGGGCGGGGCTCCCACAAAGAGCCTCCGGCGGAGAACCCGGACCGCCCCCCGCCTAGGCCGCTGCTGGCTCTGGTTTCGACAAATTAAACCTTAGAACGCTGGAAAAATTACAGGAAGAGGAGAGCGAAGAATGTGCCGAGTGGCTGGAGGGAGCCCTGTCCCCGCGTGAACTTCGCCCGCCGCTCGCCCGGGCCGGGCCCTGCCGGGCGGGCCCCTCCCCTCCCGAGAGCGCGCTAGGCCGGCGGGGGAGGGGCCGGCAGGGGAGGGGCCGGGGCCAGGACACCCCTCCCCCGCGGCCCCGGGGCGCCCCCGCCGCCCAGCTCCCGGAGCAGCACGCGAGGTCCCCACCCAGCTCGCCCGCACCTGCCCGCGCAGCACCCCCCCCGCCCCCCGCGGGGTCTACGCCCGCAGCCCCGATGACGACATCCGCCCCCGCGGCCCCGCCCGAGAGTGCCCAGGGAGGGGGCGTGCCCGGCGGGGGCGCGGTCGCCGGGCGGGCGCCGGCTCCCAGCTCCCGAACCCGCCTCGCTCCGCGCGCGGGGCCGACCACTGGACCGTGTGGCGGGGGAAGGGGCGAGGCCCCGACCGTTCCCCGCCCGACCGCCCCTCCCGCCCCGCCGGCAGCTCCGGGGGCGTGGCCCGGTGGCTGGCGCTGTCCCCGTCCGCGCGCTCGGGGCGCCCGGGCGGCCCTACTGACCTGTGTGAGTTCTCAGGTGCGCCTTGAGGTGCGAGGATTTCCCGTAAACTTTCTCGCAGCCCGCGTAGTGGCACTTGTGCTTTCTCTGCGGGGACTCGAGGTCGGCGCGACTTCGGCCCCGCCGGCCCCTTTGTCTGAGGCCGGGTTCGCCGCTCCCCGCGGGCCCTGGCTCCCGCTCCGGCTCCAGCCCCGCCTCGAGCTCGGCCTCGGGCTCGCTCCACGCGGGGCTGAGGGGCGCGGCCGCACCACCTTCACCGCCAGGGGAGGCCGGCTCGGGGGCGGGTGGCGGCGCTGGCGGCAGGCGGCAGGGGGTCCTCGCCTTCCGGGCCGCGGCGCCCTCTCTGCGCTCCGCCGGGGCGGGCGCCGGCGCTTGCTGGTTGAGGTCCGCCAAGATCCGCGCCACCACGAAGAGCGAGGCACTGTCCTTGCCGTCGCGGCGCTCCTCGACGCGGGGCAGCGTGGCGGCGACAGCGGTGGCCGCGCCCTCGGGTCCGGGCTCCGGACCCTCCCGCGGCCCGTGCACGACCGCGCGGCTCGACATGGACACGAGGCACTCGGCGGCGAAGTGGTCCACATAGGCGGCGGCTGCCATGCTGCGGGCTCCGGCCGGCGGGCCGGCGGCACTGCTGGTCGCTGCGAGTCGTCAGCGGCGCATCCGCACCCACGGCCTCACGAGAGCGGGCGGGGGGCGGGGGCGCGGCGCGCCCTCTCCGCGGGCTGGGCTGGGCGCGCAGCCGCCTCTGCCGTCACCCGCGCGGCTCCGCGTCCGCAAGGCGCCCGCCCGGCCGGGCACCAAAGAGTGAACGCATGGAGGGTGCGGGCCAGTGGGGTCCCCGCGCGGCGTCAGGGGCGGCCTGTCCTAAGGATGCCGAGCAGCGACGTTAGGGACTACCTCGCCAAGTCGCGGCCGCAGCCTCGCCGCGCATTGTGGCAGGCGGGACAGCCGCCGTGCGCGCCGCGGCTCGGTGTGGGCGGCCCGGCCCCGGGGGTGGGCGGGGCCGGGGCCACATCTGGACCCGACGTCAGCCCCCAGCCACATCCTGGCAGCGCAGGTTACAGGCGGCGGCGGCGGCCGCGGGGAACTGCGCGCGCGGAGGGGGCGGGGGATCCCAGAGCGCGCATCATCAGGATAGAGCGGTCGCGCGCCCGCGGCTGAGGAGGGGGCGTGGCCTAGGACAGGGGCTGACGCCGTTGGTTCGTCGGTAGGCCGTCGGACCAATCCAGGCGGCCAGAGGGGCCGACCCGGCCTGGGGGCCTGCGCTCGCCAATGGGCGTGCCCTCTTGGCCCGCGGGAGGAGGAGCGGAAATTTGAGCCGAGAGCCGGGCACGCTGACGCAGGACGTCTGAGGGCGGTGGGCCGGGGCGTGGCTGCGCGGGGACCGCTCCCCACCCCACCCCACCCGACCCCACCCCCCTAGCAGCGGGGAGCCCGCGGGGCATTTTCTTGCCAGGGTTCTGTACGGTGACAGCCTCGAACCCTGGAGTGGAAGCGAGCGCTTGGGAGGGCGCCCCTTTGTCCCTCCGTCCCCGCCTGTGAGGGGCGCCGGGGATGGGCGCGCCTCCGTGGGGGCTCGCCTCCGCTTCTCTCTTTCCTTCCAGAGCTGCATTTGCACGCGGGGAGGCGTGTCCGCTCCGGCTGGGCGTGGGGCTGCCGGCCTGGCCTGGGGGCGGAACAACGCCCCGGGCACCCCGCCGTAGCAGGGTTCCTAGGTGGCCGCGCCTCGAGGCGCCGGCCGCTCGCCCCCTCCATGCCCTCTCCCTCTGCTCAGCTCCGGACCTCGGTGCGGTCCGGCTGGGAGCGAGGTCACGGGTGGGGCGAGGCCGCTCCGGCAGGAAGGACCGGCTGATTCCCCGACCCAGCAGCCGGAGACCCCGAGGAGATCGCGCTGCGGGTGAGCCTGTGTCGGCCGGAGTCGGACTGGCCGCCGGCTGGTGGCTAACCTGCCAGCGTGGGTGACGTGCCCACCGCGTACTGTGCTTGCAGGAGTGAACTACGTGCTGGTGCAACCGGCGCCGCTGTTCAGGGAACGCGGGGCCCCTTCCTCCTCCCCGCCCCGGCCTGCTGCCAACAACTTCTCCAGGCTGCCCCTCTCCCACGGCGGTGGGGAAGGCTTCAAACGCCACCAGCTGCGAGGACCCCGCCCACCGCGCCCCACCCACCCTCTGTCTGGGCCTCCCGAAGGAAATACTCCGCGGCGCCCAGCCCGCGTACTCCTTGTCCCGGCCCTGCCGACTTGCCCCTGACTCTCACCGACGCCCCCACCCTCATCCCCTCGGCCCCACCATCCTTCTGCAGGCCTAGGCCATCTCTGGAGAGGCCAGTATATTACTTTCTACTGCTTCGGAATCAAGCGCCGCAAGACCCTTTCCGGACCCTCGCCGGCAGCCCCTGAACCGGAAGGCGGAGGCCTGGGTCAGCCCCCTGGGTGGTTTGCCTTCATGGACGGTTTGCACGTGTCCGCCGGCCGCAAGGGGACCTTGCTGGGAGACTGGGTGACGGCAGCCCAGGCACTCAAACCCTGCGGACCTGAGAAGAGGGCTGGGTAGGGCGAGGTCATCCTGTGCACAAAATTAAGAGCGGCCATTTCTCACCAAATTAATTTGAGGCCTGGGTAGGAAAAAAACCGTCTTTCCAGGTAAAGAAGAAGGAACTGAGAGAGACGGTCTCTGTTACCTGCTAGGAGGAACCGTAAACTGGCATGGATGATTGAGCACCCCGGGTGTCTGTAACCGAAACTCTAAATAAACTCCCCTCTCACTGATCAAGTTGGTGCCCTGTGGGAAGACTACTGGCCTGCTTCCCTGCGGTGGGCTCTGTAAGGGCCATCTGGGTCAGGGCACTCTAAGAGGGTCTCCTGGCAGGAAGGAATCATTCTGTCAGGCAGATTGTGTTGATGACATTTAAGAGATTTGTGTTCTGACCAAATAATGATGCAGAATGTTCTTGTAGTCCCACCACATGCCGCAGTCAGTCACTTACCAGCACCCATCCCCTTTCTATTCCCCTCCAGCTGGGGTGGAGGATTCTGCCCCAGTCTTTGAGATTCCACATCTCTTGGCTTTCTCCATGATCCCTGTTGGGATACTACCCACCCCCACCCCACCCCCACAGCCGGCACACTCACACTGGCCATCCTCCTACAGGTATGCTCTATTCTAGGCATTGGGCCACAAAGCCATGGACAAGACACCCGCTCTGGGTGAGGGGAGGTCAGCCTGGGTCAAGGGTCCTCTGCATTGCCACACACCCCACCTCCATCCACAGCCCAGAGCAGTCCCTAGGCCTCTCCATGAGTGCTGAATGCTGTCTCCCTAGGAGTTTCGAGGTGCCCTGTGGCATTCCAGATGCAAAACTCAACCCCTTGGCTGGTTTCTCACCCATCTGGTGATCACTGAAGGCCTCAGACCCTGCAGCCTTTACCATGTAGAAGTATGTTCCAGGATCCAGAGATTCATTTCTCTTCCCCAGAGCTGTGAGTCCATGTTTTTCTTGCTAACCAGAATTCTGGCAGAGGTAGCTCATTGTATATACGAGGGTGAGTGGGGGGCGAGTGTCAGGTGGAAGGCACAGTATATAAAAAAGCAGGAAGATCAGATGAAGTAGATGAAGATGTGTCTGGGGAGGAAAGAGGTTCAGGACTGGGGTTTCTGGTCAAGGTGGTGGACTGGCTCTTCATTTCCGGAGCCTCCTGAAGCAACATTAAGTTTGTTTGTTGTAAGACAGAAATTGCCAAGGATGGAGAGAGCAAGGGAAGAAGTAACAACACCACAATTTTTGAAGCTACAATACTTAGCAGACCGGAGAAAATGTCCTGAAATGAGAGCCAGGAACATACCTTGGAATATCCAGAAACGTCATGAATGGGTGGCACTAGGTACCTCTGGATGTGAATGTGAATGAGAGGCTAACCTACGAATAAACTGGAAAGCCTGGTTAAGAAGTACAGAGTTGCCCAGATGCTCTCCCTAACTCTGTGCAGCCTTCCCCATCCTGACAAAAGACTGATGGTTATTATCTAAAGAAAGTATAAGGGAACATCTTGGGTTGGGAGACCCCAGGCACAGTTGACAGCAGAGGAACCATAATAGGAAGCGGGGGGATTAAATGAGCAGATAGACACTGGATGGTGAGACCAACCCTGCTCCCTTTTTTGGTATTTAAGATGGCAGGGGCCAGGAGACAAAGGATCTTTTCTGTGGCATCAGACCAGGCCAAGGCTAAACTTTTTGGCAGCTGTAGTTGCACAACTATGCCAGACTACCCAAAGGAAAGGCCACTGTTCATGAGCCCCACATGTGTGGATAGGGCTTCTAATCAGTCTTTGACATGCAACCAAAGTTGACCTGGCATCTCAGGAAAGCCCTGTGTCATGAAATCTAGAGCCCCAATGGAATTTTTCAAAAGCAAGTTGGAATATACAGAGATTATACAGAGAGAAGTCCATGTCAACATTACTATTAATAATGTCATTTAAGAAATTAAGATATAGCAATCCATGAAAGCGGGACACATGTAAAGAAACATTCAGAGAACTAACAAAGCTCTTGGAAATTTAAAATAAGACAGCAGAAAGGAAAAACCTTTAAGAGGGGAAATGGAGGATAAAGTTGAGGAAATCCCTAGGAAAGTAGAATAAGAGGTGCCTGGGTGGCCCAGTCGGTTGACCATCTGACTCTTGATTTCCTTTCAGGTCATGATCTAAGGATCCTGGGATTGGCCCCTGCATTAGGCTCTGAGCTCAGCATGGAGTCCGCTTGTCCCTCTCCCTCTGCTCTAACCCCACTTGTGTTCTTTCTTTCTCTCTCTCCCTAAAATAAATAAAATCTTAAAAAAAAAAAAAAAGTAGAACAAAAAAGAACGCCAAAGATAGGAAATAGAGAAAAAAAAATTAGAGGACCATCCAGAAAGTCCATTGAT
The DNA here is from genome assembly GCF_009829155.1 of Mustela erminea. Lineage (NCBI taxonomy): Eukaryota > Metazoa > Chordata > Mammalia > Carnivora > Mustelidae > Mustela > Mustela erminea. The sequence goes on along the minus strand of NC_045618.1, from coordinate 22,377,939 downwards.
CAAAAAACAGGGACCCTGAATGAATGATTAGAGAAAACACAAGGGGTGGGCAGAGTCATCAATGAATGAATCCAAGAAAAGTCTCCACTAGTGAAGAATGTGTGTTGAAAGGGCCCACAGGGAGCCCAACACACTGGGAAGAAAATAGCCCTACCCAAAAGCAGTTTGCTGTTGAAGTTCAGAATAATGGGGACAAGAAGTGTCCTGACAATAGAAGCAGGTCACTTCGAGATTGTCAGAAGTCAGAATGTCTGTGAGCTCCTCCACAGCAACAAGTAGAAGTTAGAAGGCAAGGAACAAAGCCTCAGGCAACCTAAAGTAAAATGATTTTCCCATCTTCACCCAAAGTACAAACCAAATATTTTTAGATGCACGAGGTCCCACAAAATTTACCTTGCGTACATTGTTTCTTATGGTAGGAAGCTACCAGAGATAAGGCTTCCAAGATGAAGAGCTCCAACAGGAGGCACATGATTCAGGAAGAGGGAGGCACATGATCCAGGAAGCACCCCACATGGGAGGGAGGGGAGAAGCCCAGAGGGCAACCAGACAAAGCTGGAGCAGGGCAGAAGCTCTGAGGACACCCCTTCCAAGGGTAAGATAGACTGTATCAGTCAAGAGAGGCTGGGCCATTCTGCAGAACGAACAACCTGCAGATCTCAAAGGTTTATTTCTGGCCAAGCTACGAGTCCTCAGCGAGGCACCCGGGGACAGACAGGTTGATGGAGCAGCCTCTCTAGAACATGCTGGTCATCCTGGCAGAGGGACAATGAGAGCATTGACCCAGAGGTGTCACTCGAGCCTTCTTCCCCACATGTAAAATGTACTTTTCCCCTCCCCAAGTGGGCCTGCCCCACTTCCATGAGCCTTTTAAATCTGGATCTAGAGGCCAGGGACAGGGAGATCCAAGACTGAAGGATGACGGATTTGAGGCGAGGGAGACTGCAGTGTCCCGTTTGAGTTCCAGGACCTCTGTAGCAGGCTCAGTGGTCTCTATACGTAGCTGGCTCATATCGCTCTTTTTAGTCTAGAAACCCATGACCTAAAGATAAGTTGTCTGTGGCCCCTACCCCCACCTCACTCCTAGCCCCAATGCACAATCCCAGTGCACCGTGGGAGAAAGGGACAGAATAACACAACAAACACCCTGATTCAGAAAGCAGAGGAGCAGGAGGGTCCTGGTAAACCGCATCCATAGCAAACCTAAAATCCTGCCTGGCGGGTATTTTTCCCCACCCAGGAGCAAGTATATTCCTGGAATCATCCCAATCCTGCTGCCTGGGATGGCCTGGCCAGTGCACTGGTCTTTAGAGTCTTGCTTCACCCCTGGGGGTTCTTTCTTCACTACCATCTTCCTTATCTGCACGGGTGGGGGTAGGCTTTGGAAATACTCCCTCCTTGGGAGCTGGGCGGTTCCCAGCCCATTTCCATCTGTAGAAGGGTGGAGATTAAGGGTAATCATAAATTCCAGCCACAAATTCTATTAGTCCTTGTGCATAGTTTCTCTTAAAAATTTAGTTAACTTTTTTTCATTCTTAAATAATTATATTTTCAGAATATTTTCAACAGGACATTGATGTAAACATGGGGAAGATAATAAATATAGTTTGTGCCTCTCATTTAAAAACAGGACAGATGTGAGAGGCATTTCGGATATGATTTCTTAAGATACATAGGCTCTAGCAGTGCCTGAATGGCTCAGCCTGTTAAGCTGAGTCTGTCTTCGGCTCTTGTGATGATCCCAGAGTCCTGGGATGGAGTCTCTGCATCAGGAGGCCTGCTCAGCAGGGAATCTGCTTCTCCCTCTTTCTCTTCCCCTCCCCGCTGCTTGTGTGTATGCACGCACGCTCTCTCTCACTCTTGCTCAATTAAATAAATAAAATCTTATTTAAAAAATGCATAGGCTCTAGAGCAAATAGTAGGTTGTTCCCATTTCAATCCATTTAAGAATGCAATGAAATTCAAATTGCAATGTTCATGCCTATACGGCTCTGGTGTAAATACTATAACCAAGGAAGAACTGCAAAATATTCTCCAACGACAATAAAAAAGTAACTATAGATGGTGTATTTATACAGCATCAGCTATATATGTAAAGCTTTTTTTTCTTCATGCCTTTGAACTTGAAAACACAAAAAATACAGAGGGACAGTATCAACTTGCAAAGTCACAGGTCTGGAAATGTCATTTCTTCATGGTTTCACGGACATGTGTGCATATTGTAATTTGTATTTCTTCCTTCTGTATCCTCCTTATCTGTGGTGTGTTTCTGGGCAGTCCCTTGTGGCAGCTTTCCTCTGCTATGTAGACACCCCTAGTCAACACTTGGATACATTTAGTGGCCTGGCTACTGGGGCGGCACAGCTGAGTGTGTAAGCATTATGACCCACATCAAAAGGCTGAACTACATTGATTTTTTTTTTAAAGATAAAGTGTTCTCATTTTAAATATTACTAACCTATGAAATTAGAATGTACTTAACTTCTTACCTAATCTGTTTGATTGCAGTTAGCTATGTTGTCAATAGACACTTTCCGGTGCTTTTTGATACATGCATTTCTCTCTCAACTTAATTGCGAGTTCTTTGAGCCTCTTAATCTTTGGTGGTAGAGTAATACCCCTAAGTCTTTTTTCTTTGATTCTTCCGAGTTATCCCAGGTGACAATTTATCAAATACTCTACCCCTGGGAACATGATGGCCATCCTTCTGGCCCTCACCATCAGTTTTCTCTCTGCCTGCTCACCAACCCTTAAGCCAATGCTACAAATCTTATCTTCTGCTACAGTGACACCCCCGCACTCGGTTACCACTCTCCATCAGTCAGGAGCAGCTAAGTTATGTTATAGTAACAAATGATTCCAAAAGCTCTGTGGCTTCAAATATCAAAAGTTTAATTCTCCATACATCAAGGGTTGGCTGGGGATTGCTCCGGGGCATGGTCCCCCCTGATGCCAGCATCCAGGTCAATGGGGCAGCCATGCTCTGGAACATTGACAGTTACTTCTGTTCATAACAGTCACAAGCATTGCCCTACCTTACAGAGAGCCAGGTGCAGACCCATGAGGTCCCCAGAAGACAAGGAGCTGAGCTACTCAGCCAAGTAGTAATACCTCCCCCAAAACCTGTGACTTCCCAAAATGTGGCTTCTGAGGATTGAGAAAATAGGCCAAAAGTTAGTGGTTGAATTAATGGTAAGTACATAAAAAACTAAGTGAACAAAAAAGAAGGCAATCAAGAGCTTCAAAGAAAACAAAAGGAGTCCATTGTAGCTGACCACTTGGCTCAGTTACAGAGGGTATAACTGCTCTATGTCACTCTAATGGGACCTTTTGAGGTGTGCACATGGGCCGAGGAGGCAAGAGGGTAGGAGGCTAAGTCCACATCTGCATATGGGGAGATAACCAACAGCACCCCAAACTGAAAGCCCAAGAGGCAGCAAAGTGATCATGCTGTGGGGGACAGAGTTCTAAGATGCCCCCAACATTCCAGTCCCCGGTCTACACATACCTCCCGCCACAGAGTCCAACACTAAAGCAGGTGTTTCTGCAAAGGCATTTTACAGATGTGATTAAGGCCCAAATCAGTTGACCTTAAGATGGGGAGATTATCTGGTAGGCCTGACCCAATCACCTGAGCCTGTTTATCTGGGTCTACGGGTCAGATAGGGAGGTCAGAGAGATTGGAAGCATGAGAGGGATTTGAGGTGGGGGAGATTTTTGTGATGCTGGCTTTGAAGATGGAAGAGAGGCTATGTGGCAAGGAACATGGGTGGCTGAGGCTGTCCCGATGACAGCCAACTGGAACTCAGTACCTCAGCCCCACAACTATAAAACACAGACTTCAGTCACAATCGTGGGAGCTTGGAAGAGGACCCTGGGCTCCAGAGGAGAGCACGGCCTGAGTGACGCCTTGAATGTGGCCTCGTCAGAACATGAGCAGAAAAGCCAGCTGGCCCATTCCTGGACTCTGACCTACAGAGCTGCCAGACCATGAATGGATGTTTAAAGCTGCTAAAACTTGGGGTAATTTGCTACACAATAGAAAACTCAAGCATGCACTGTTTGCGTTCCAGAAATAATCAGGGAAAAGAGGCAAAAGAGATCGTCTCTGTGGTGGGGGAAGGAAGGAAGGGGAGTTGAGGGACTGCCATTTCACAGCAAACCTTGCACCTTTAAGGCATCTGCTTATATAACTTCGATGTAAGGAATAATCAAATTAGAAGATGTTTCAGACTCTCAGCACCCCATTGCTATAGACCGAATGCTTGTGTCCCTCCCCATCAAATTCGTGGGTTGAAACCTAACCCCTCGTATGAGGTGGGGCTCTGGGGAGGTGAATAGGTCATAAAGGTGGAGGGGTGCCAGGGTGACTCAGTTGGTTGAGAGACTGCCTTCAGCCCCAGCGGCGATCCTGGAGTCCCGGGTTTGAGTCCCAAGTCAGGCTCCCTGCTCAGTAGGGAGTCTGCTTCTCCCTCTAACCCTCTCATGCTCTCTCTCTCACACTCTCTCTCAAGTAAATAAATAAAATCTTTTCAAAAAAAAGTTCATACGGATGGAGCCCCCATGGATGGGATTAGGGCCCTCACAGAAGAGACCCCAGAGAGTCCCCTTTGCCCCTTCTGTGTTGTGAGGACCCAGTGCTATGTGAGGTTCTTGTCTATGAACCAGGAAGTGGGTTCTCACAAGACACAGAATCTGTGGCACCTTCATCTAGGACTTCCAGCCTCCAGAACTATGAGAAATAGATATCCGTTGTTTATAAGCCACCCAGGCTAAGGTGTTCAGTATAGCCATCCAAATGGACTGAGGCGGCAACAAAACCTATCCCTAATTTCTATAGCAGGGACTGACCACATTCCCCACACACCTGTGCAGTTCCACGGGACCAGGTGACCCAGTTCCGGGTTAGGGGATAGGAGTGGAGGGGCCGTGGGCTGCTTCCGCCCTGGGGCTTTTAAGTGGGTGGGTTTCTGTCCTGCATGTTCTCTTCCCCCTTCTGCCAACTGGATGATTATGACAACAAAGCTCTCTGGGGTGCCAGAACCACCAGAACCTCTATCTACCAGAAGAGACAGGGACCAGAAATGTGGCCAACAGCGCTCTCCTGGATGGCCACTATATTTGAGTCACAACAGTTAGGGGCCTATGTGTTATTGGGGCTTAGCTTGCCTTAACTAATGTAAAAGTGGAAGTGAGAGGAATGGAGGGAGGAAAAACAAGAAAACAAGATATATGAAGAAGGGGCTCGGTGCCAGGCCAAGCAAGGGTTGTATTTTGTTCTACAGTGTTAGTCTCTAGGGTTGGCTTCTTGGTGGTGGCCAGGATGTGGGGTGTCAGCTCTGGGTATCATCCTCCCTACTTCTCCTTCCCAGGACGGCCACTGCCTGTGAATCCTGCCACTACTCACAAGCCATGCCCCGGAGCTGGGCTGAGGGTGGCTGGGGTTTATCCAGGACCATCCTGTGATGTCCTGATGTTCACCCCACCCCCAACAGAAGGTAAGCAGTGTCCTCTTCATGCAGCCCAGGGGGCACTCATAGGCTCCCTGCTCTTGTGTCCCGACTTCGTCACAGCATCATAAAGAATTACTCGGTCCAGGAAGACGTTGACCATGAGCCTTTGCAGCCTTAAGTCTGACCGTTACAGAATTGGATGATTAGATAAAAAACTTCTGACCCAAACCTCAACGCAGTCACTGACGGCTTGACGTGTGAAAAGAAAAACAAGCCATTCTCTGTTGTATGACATGGGGGTGGGGTAGGACACTGTTTTCGTGTCCCATCTCCCAGTGGTCCTGGAGTACAAAATAATTCATTGGGTCCTAAATGATGAAAGCCGGCTTCACATCTGGTGCACGCTTACATGGCAAAAGATTAAAACCAGAAATGCTTCTGAGACCAGCCATCGAAAGACCGAAGAGATATTTACAGTGTCTGCAACAAATGTAGGAGGAAAGCATGTTAAAATGATGGATGGTCCCTTCCAGGCTTTCTGGAGCAGATGGCGCCCACTCCTCAACAGGGCAACTGACATGGGATCCCGCCTTCCTTCCTGATAATCTGGAGGATCTCTGGTTGCCGTGATAATTGCCTGTTCTGCGTGTCCTCTCCCAGTCTCAGCACTTGGTCATCTGCTATGTGTGATTTGTGATCCTCTCCCTGGGTGGGTGTTCAGGGTCAAATGCTAACTTTCATCCTTTTGACATAATTCAGAGATTCCTGCCAGGCTCTACTCAGTACGAATGAGCCCCAACCTTTGGGAACACTTAAGAACTCCTCTGACACATGGACACACATGCAAATGCTACAAGAAAGGTGCCATTACTTCCTATTTCACAGGTGAGAAAACTGAGCCTCAGTCAGCTTGAGCGACTTCCTTCAGGCCACACATACCAAGATGCAGAGCCCTAAGCCTCAGCCCCGAGTTCTTTTACCTCGTATTGGTGTCCCCACCCCCAGCCGAAGGAAGCTAGCTAATTAATGTGGGGTTTTATCATATCGATTAAATCAGAGCAAGGCTGGTCCATTCTGGGCTCACAAGGAAATCCTGTCTAATGAATATTCCCATTAATGGGATTGGGAGGATTTGCAATGGACAATATAGAACGAGGCTATCTTTAATTGTTGGCTGTTTGCATGCAGGACTTAGGTGAAGAAGGGAAGGGTGGTAAGGTTTGGATGGTAGTGGACAAATGAGGCAACTTTCTTTTATGCTAGTACTCCAGATGACATTGCTCGGGCATCATAAAATCCCAGACATGGGGGCCAGAGACCATCTCCTCAGTCATGCCCACTTGATTCATGGGCACATGGGGGTCTGCTGTCTCCCCAGGGATTTGGAGGGGGGCAAGGAACATCCATCTGTCCTCCACACCTTCTCTTCAGTTGGTTTTCTGGGCTTTGGGTTTCCTCTGCAGGATAGTACACCAAGAGAGTTAGTGGTTACTATAGCCGGGTTTAGAATTAAATTCGTTGATTTAAAATATCTTTAAAAAGGTAGTCTGAGTTGGTTCTTTCCATCCAAGCCTCTTTGAACTGGAGCTTCCTGACTTGGTGTTTGGTATGAAACTTCTTTCACAGGTAAAACAGATAGCTGTACAACCAGGGCTATTGACATTTGGGGGGGAAACAGAAATGCCCCCCTCCACCCTCCCCCCATGCTCTCCCCACACCACCGCAAGGAAAGGAAAGGAGAATTTGAAAATGAATCAGTTTTAATCTCATTGCAGGTAACTTGAGAGCAGCCAAGAGGCTGCTGTCTCTGACCAGAAATCATTTCCTGGAAGTCCAGAAATAGTTTCCACTGGGAACTGCTGGCTAAGCCCCTTTGAGTGGTCTGCCTTGGGTCTGGTGGGTGACTGTGAGGTAGGCTCCCCGAAGGCTCCTCTCAGAGTGGAGGAGGATGCCCTTGGTCTGGGCCAGTCATGGGGTCAGTTACTAGACGGTCCTCCACTCCCCTTCCTTGCTGTGCCCAGTCCCTCAGCTGTACAGCCCCTCAGGAAACAGGTGCATTGGGAATGGGGGAATCCCTCATCTACATTCTGTTGTCACCTTGATGGCCCCCCTTGATGACCTTTATCTGCCTATATGTCACTTTGAGGCAGGAACTCTGGGACTGGCAAGTCTGGACTCAAGCATTGCAGTCCCAATTCCCAGGCTGGCCAAGAGTGAGAGAAGCAGGTGAGCAGCCAGCCCATTTACACACCCATTCAGGAGGGGCACACACACTTCTACCTACCGTACCTCCACCACATACCAATGACAAAGAGGTCGAGATGGTGCGGGAGCTGCCCCTGTGCTCGGGGAGGCCAGCAGTGCCAGCCAGGAGGGACCAGGGATGCCCTGAGCCTCCAGGACACTGCCAGGCTAAAGGGGAAACCTCAGGTGAAAGCAGAAATTGTTGCAATACTGCAAGGCAGTTTTAAACATTGTTGCAACATTGTTGCAGTTCTTTAGAAAATGACCTCAAAGTGTTTGACATCTTTTCCATTGGTTCTAGGCAGCTCTTGACTGCTTTAACCAATAGAGTACAGTATAAGGGAAGATGTCTGATTTCTCGAGCCTCCCTTCGCCCAGCTCCCACGTGGCTCTCTTGAAGGGTATTTTCCTTTGCTCCCTCTCAGAGCCCTGAGCTTCCGTATAATAAACCCAGCTGCCTTGACCTGGTGGCTGATCCCCACCAGAGTCCAGGCATGTCAGTGGAGAAGCAGCCTGGCAGTTGACTGTCATGTGGAGGACCTGAGGACCTCAGCCTTCCAGACCTCCCAGCTGAAATCCGAGACATTGGTGAAACAGAAAGAAACCATCCCTTCCAGGACCTGGTAGAATTCTTAGCCAACAAAAGCAATGATCGTTGCTTTAGCGCATTGTACTGGGGGTTGTCCCACAGAAATAGCAGCTGGAGCAGACATGCTTTCTTTAAACTGAGAAATGACTGGCCTAATGCTCAGAGGAAAATGATCTCTTTCAGTCCTGGAAAGGGGGAAACCAGTGATGGTAGCCTTAGGTGTGAGGTCTGGATTCTATGAGTGAGCTAAAGGATTTTCAAGGAGACTTACTCTGTGTTTGACTAGGGGACTTACTGGAGACTCCCCTGGTGCTCAACAGCACTGAAGTAGGGGAACTCAGGGACCTCATGTGATGAGCTCTCTTCCTCCTCAGAGCCTCCTTTGACAAGATGGATGAATGCTCATCTCCATGCCACCAACCTTAGAGGCACAAAATAACAATATTTACTATGACTCACAGTTCCTGTGGATTTGGAAAGGGCTATGCTGGGGGGGTTCTGGCTTGGGGGTCTCTCTCATGGAATTGCCATCATGACATTGGCTGGGACCATAGTCATCCAGAGACCTGACTGGGGCTGGAGAATGTGCTTCACAGTGATTCCCCCACATGGCTGGCAGGTTGGTAACAGTTGCTCGTGGGAAGCCTCCATTTCTTCCCACTCAGTCCTCTCCATGGGGCTCCTAGAGTGTTCTCACAACATGGTGGCTGGCTTCCCTGACCCAGAGCAGGGGATCTAGAGAGAAAGCCAAGCAATAGCTATTCTTTTTCTGAAGTCACTTCTGCCACATCCGAATCATTGGCTCTTCTGGCCCAGATTCAAAGTAGGGTAGGGGTAGGGTGTGGTGGAGATTAAGCTCTATCTTTTGAAGTGAGAAATGGCCAAAAATTTGGAGACATATTTGAAAACCACCAAAGCTACCCATTATTCAGAGTGTCCATTATCCCCTTCATCTTGCAATTTTATGCTAAGCAGTAAGATACCTGGCTAAAAGACTACATTTCTAAGCCTTCCTGAAGCAAATGGAGATTCATGAGATGGAAGCAGAAGTTGTTGGGTGAGACCTGCCAAAAGCTTTGTAAGAATGGGAAGAAACATATTTTCCCTATGCCTCTTCCTCTAGCTGACTGCTTGGGAGGCAAATGTGATGGTTTGTGCTCCAGGAGCCATTTTGTGAATATGAGGCAACCCCAATGCAGGAAGTCACATGCTACAAATCAAAGAGAAAACTGAATGGAGCCTGGATCCCAAGTAACCTCATGGAACCTCCCATAATTTACTTGAATTGTCTAATACTGGATTTCTTTTACAGGGAAGGGGACTAGCAGTTCTTGATATTTATGTGAGATTTACTAATAGATGAACACAGATCCTAACTGATAAATTCATCATTGTTCTTTCTTCAAACCTGTCTTGCATAGGACTCATCATTGTATTTCTGGGCCCTCTTCCTACATGATGTTCTTCTTGGTGTCTGTAAGTTAAGTTGCTGAAGGAACTGATTGATTTAGATAATCACAATAATCCATTTGGACACAGCCTCTCATATCAGACTAAGTCATGGGTCACCTACAGATGGGGAACTTTGGGGTCTGGGCCCACTCCTGATTCAGACACCTGTGGCCTCTGGGGATACATAACATTGTGTGATTTCTACCTAGAGAAGAGGCCTTGGGTGAACAGAGAATGGCTCTGTTCCACTGTGGGAGAAGGAGTCTGCATGAGGGCAGAGCTGAGTCTGCCATCATATGAGAGATCCAGGTCTGCCCCAGTAGGACCCTTGGGTCACTCAATAAGCCAGGTCACCTTCATCACATACAACCCCTCTGATCTCTGATAGCCTATTTCCTGGTGGTATCTCAGCTTTTTCCACCTGGTCAACCAGAATACATATCTCCTGCTCAGTCATCCCGGAGCACCAGAACCAACGTCCTGGAGTCACATCTCTACTCCAGCATCACTTTGTGAGACTCATTTAAAATACAAGTTACTCATTTAAAATACAAGTTACTTTTGCTCCCTAAGAACCCCCTCCCCCCCAAACTTAGTGGCTTGAACCATCGTAGTCCATTTCGTTCACAACTCTGAAATTTGGGCAAGACTCAGAGAGGTTGGCTCCTCTGTGCCAATGCAGTCAGTGGGGCCAGCTCAACTGCCTCAGGAGAAGCCACTTCCAAGATGTCTCCCTCACATGGCTGACAGGTTAGTCCAGGTGGCCCACTGGGCTGTGGCTCTGAGGCCTTGATTCCTCTGCAAGCAGGCCTCCCTATAGACTCTGTGGGCTTGCTCCCAGTATGGTGGGCTGGCTTCCAAGAGCCAGCACCCCAAGGGATGGAAAGGGAAGTGCATTTTTATGACCTGGCCTCCAGAAGTCACTCAGCAACACTTCCCACTAGAGTCTGTGCACTGGGGCAGTCACAAAGGCCCAACCAGGTTAAGAGGAGGAGACCGGGCCTCTACGTTTTGAGGGGGAAGTAGCAGAGCATGGGGAATGGGTGATACTACTGCGGCATTCTTTAGGAAGTATAGCCCTCCGCAGACAGTAAGTGTGCCTGAGGCCCTTCACTGCTAAAGTTGGAAGGTGTCTGATTCCACCGCAGTTCATAGGACGCGGGAACGGCCTGAAATATCACAGCACAATCCCTCTTCCTTCCTTTCAGGAAACCAAAGTTCTTTTTTGAAAAGGAGATGTTTTTGTTCTTTTTAAAGATAAGTTCTAATCTCACAAGTGCCCAGGTGAGATAGGTCTCCCCTCCAGAAGCATGGGCAGTGTGGAACTGGGCCGGTCAAGGAAGGGGCTCCTTACACTGCACCCAAGGCCACTTCCCAAAGGAAGGCGCTAAAAGTGACCCTCACTCAGAGCCTTGCTGCACCCTGGAAATGTCCCCCAAGGGCCTCTGATGCAGAGACAGAAAAAAAATCCTAAAATCTCTGACTTTCCTAGCCTCCCCGGGAGCTGGGCATGCCTCATGACTGTGTTTGGACCAACAGGATCTTAGGGACCCGTGGAGACAAATACCGTGTCCAAGAAACCCCCATACAGGGATAGGTGAACCTTGCTGCCTTTCGCTCTGCTGACACCCACTGCCCATGACCTAGAGTCTTGCTGGATAGAGTTTTAGAAGCTTCCGCAAGAGTTGAGGAACCCTCTCTCCCCCCACCCCTACCTATGCTGCTGCTTACCTCTGGGCTGCCTTTATAGGAGGAAATGGAGCTCTTCTCTCTCTCTGAAGCAGGCTGTGTGGGGTTTCTGGGACACACAAACTCCAGTGTGATTCCTGGACCAAGCAAGACCTCTCTGCAAAGAGGCAGGAAACAGAGCCCTCAGGGCCTTGCTGCATGCCCTCCCCCACTGGGAAGGCCTAGGGCAATGAGTCCTGGAGAAGGACAAAGTTGGATTAGTGCCCTCAAAAGAAGAGGAAGAAAGTGGAGAGCATTCTTTTTGATTCTCACTACCACGTGAGGACACAGCAAGAAGGTGGCCATCTGTAAGCCAGGAAGAGAATTTTCACCAGATGCCAACACCTAGATCTCGGACTACCAGAACAGTGAGAAATAAACGTCTGTTGTTTGAACCACCCAGCCAAGAGTATGGGTTTTTTTTACAGCCTTGAGAGCTGCCTGAGATTCCCTGTGTTGCTGGAATCATGATCCCACTGCACCGGGGAAACCGGCTCTGAGGGGCCTACTCGGCTACCCTAAGGCCGCATCCAGGGCCTAAGGGGAGAGCCCTGTTCAGATTCCAAGCCCAGTTTACAAGTGAGAAATGCTTTGGGCTGCAAGGGAACGAGGACCCAGCCAAACAGACACAGAAATAGCGATCTCCCATAACAAGATTCCCAGGGCTGGGACAAGGGCTCAGGGGTGTGGACAAAGGCCCAGTTCCTTCCCCCTGACCCTCCCTTCTCCTTAAAGTGCTGGTGTTCTGCTGTAGGGACACTGGCCACAGTTTCAGGTCCACAGTTAGGGCTGGAAGAGGCAGGGAGGCTGTTGGGAGCATATGATTTGTACTCTCTGTGCTGCAGCGTTCTCAGAAGACTTCTGCTTCACTTTGCTTGGCCACGCCAACAACAGGGGAGACTGAGGAAGCTGGTCTCTAACTTCCCTGTTCTTGCGGTGGGAGGCAGCATGGGACAGGGGCCAGGGATGCCCAGTGTCAGTAACCCAGCCACCCCCAGCATCTCATTACAGATCCTGTTTTCTGATTGGGACTGTTTATCAACTTGGGACAGTCTGGGGGAGCTCATTCAGATTTGCGGGGCCCTATAAGGTTTAGAGACACCTAACAAATGAGCGTGCCCTGATGTGTGGGTGCTTCTGTTCCTAGTGGTGAGGTGGTGAGGATGCAGTGTTCCCAATCCCCCAGCTCTGACCTGCCTCAGACCTGCAGGGTTTCCCTGAGGACGGCTGCTGGCTCCTTTGCCGGAGAGCCTGCAGGGGTGTGGGGTTTCCCAGCCTACCTCGAGCTTGGTGCAGGCGACTCTAAGCCCACAGAGCCTCCTCATAGGTGGGATGGGGGATCCCCTGGATTTAAAGGGAACACACCCTCTGGTCCTTCTTCCTCCAGCTGTGCTCCGTGACTCTAGCTTCTCCCCCTCAGATGAATGGACTGGCACAGGATTACCCAAAAGCAGGCCATCGCTTTGAGGGAAGCCTATTCTACACAGCTTTTACCTAGATCAAGGCACTGCCTCACACACCCCATGGGGACTCTGGGTGGTACCCGGCCCCTCCTGTGCTCTCACTGTCCCCTTGGTTTACCCTGTGGTTCCCTGTGCTTCTCAGATCATGTCAAGGGCTCCCTGGCCACTCCCTGTGGGCACGTGGGTGCATTTCCCTCTGTGGCCAGCAAAGCCTGCCCCGTCAGGTTAGCTGGAGACACCTACAGAGTTTAACATCTCTCCCTGAAGCCAGAGAAGCTTCAGTGTTCTCAAGTGGAGTACAGCTGTCAAGTTCAATGTTGGGTGGCTGGTCAGCCTGGAGGTGTGGCTTCTGGGCTAAGTATCGGGGTGCCAAAATGCAGAAGGAACTCATGGCTAGGATGTCCGGCCCCATGCAGACAGAAGGCAGCCAAGCTCTTGCAGGAGTGTCAAGTGGCATCCAGGGGAGCCGAGGTGTGTGCAAGGCGGGGTGGGTTAGTGGGACTTTGTGGGTCCGTCGGGGATAGAAGGGAATTCGGGAGTGGTAGTAGAGGCAGCCCAAGATCAGCAGGCTGTGCTTGGGGGTGGAGGGCAGCGCTCCAGGAGGCAGGGGATGCCTGCTGACGGCACAGGCCCCAAGAAGCATGGCAAGAGCCGACAGCCCAGGGAAGTGCTGACACCGCAAGAGCCTCAGTGGGGGCTTCCAGGGGAGCCAGTGTGCTGGCCCATGCAGCTAGATGCTGTGCAGGGGTGCAGAGGGGGCACAGGAGGGAGAAGGAAGGCTGAGAAACTCAGAAAGGGGAAGTGGAAAAGGAGCGAGGGGTAGCAGGAGACTCAGGATAGAACAGAAGAACAGACCTTGAGGGGGTGGGTCCTTCAAACCTCGGCTTTGCTGTGTGATGCTGGGCCACCTCCTAAACCTCTCTGAGCCTGCTTCCCCATCTGAACAGTGCGGAAAACACCTGCTGTGGGCAGAGGATCAAACAACATGACATTTCAGTGTGGGTTACAGCGTCCACCATGCAGCTGGTGCACATGCCACGGCCATTACATTTCCCTCCTTCAAATCAGGGGTCACTATTAGTCACCAGGCCACCTGGAGACCTCATTTCATCAGGTAGGGTCAGCCCTCTCCCTTCACGGGGTTCTGAAGGAGGCTCTGGGTCTCCAGCTCTGACGGCTGCCCATGTCCCTGGCAGGGGCAGCATTTGCACCGAGGAGCCTCGAGGCCCCTGGCAGATGCCGGCAGCTGCTGCTGGCCCCACAATGTGGCTTTTGTCAGCCGGGGTGGCAGTGGAGCCCGGGAACGACCTGTGCGGGGGAACAATTCCTGGGGCTGGCCGAGCACAGCCTAGAGCTCGCTACAAAGCAGCCTAGAGGGGCTGCCGCGATGCTCTGGGCAATTGCTTTTATTATGCAAATTAAGGAGGAGGTTCCCAGCAAGCTCTCCCTGTGGCACAGCTAACCGTTTTGTGATGCAGATGAGGTAAGGTCTTTAGGCCCCCACGCGCCCGCAGTCTGAGGCAGCTTGTTCCAAGGCCCAGAGCTGGCCCTGCTCCTCCCCGCTGTGCTCCCCAGCTTTGCTTCATGGGCACTGCCCAGGCCCACCAGGCAGGGCCAGGGCTGAGCTCTCTTGGGGACTCTCAGTCCAGCCCGGAGGTGACAGGACCAGAGAAAAGGAGCAGAGGCAGAAGGCCATTACCTCAAATTGTGCAACCAGCTGGGAAGAATGAGACCAGGCAGCTGGGAGAGGCCCCTCACAGCGGGCGCCACTCAGGCTGAGCTGGTCAGGCTGGGGACAGTGTCTGGGATGGGCAGGCTCTTAGGCAAAGGGACTGTGTGTGCCAAGGCCCCAGGGCGGGGCACCTGGTTCCAGGGGGAGGCTGGCTGGTGTGAGAAGGGCCCATCTCTGGATTCATGGGCTCATGGAGCTTGAATGGGGGTCCCAAGGCTGGGCCTCCTTGCCCAGAAGACCCATACTACAGGGATTGGGCAAATTTCCAAATTTCCCTAAGCCTCCATTTCCTTGTGTGTAAAAGGAAGAGAGGAATCACCTTTGCCACGGGGTTGTGGAGAGATGAATGAGATAATCCAGACCCAGGGTCAAGTCAGATGCACGCATCGTAAGTATGCAATGGGTAATAACGATAGACAGCCCTTTGGCAATATTTGCCAAACTTACAAATGCATACACTCATTTCCCAATAACGTGACTTCTAGGAATTCATTTTACAAACATTCTCCCATGTGCAAAATAACATATGTTTAAGGTTATTCTTCAAAGATCTGATTGTAGCAGCCAGAGATTAGAAACCATGCAACTGTCCTTTTGCAGGGCTGGGTTTGGTGGATTATGGTCTGTCCATGCATATGACAGAGTTCTCTCCAGCTTAAACCAGAATGCGGGTGCTCCCACATACAGACACGGGAGAGCTGACCACACAGGACCTGGCAGGGGTAGACCAGCACCCCGCCCAGCCCCTGTGGAATGGAGTGGGGCTGAGCTGGGCAGGGCCCTTGGCTCCACGGGACCCAGGGAAGAGGGAAAGTGTGCCAGGAAGAGAAGTGTGCAGGGCCAGGGTGGTGGCTGGGACACACACACACACACACACACACACACACCTGGAGACAGACATTCACTCCTGCAGAAATGGACTGACTGTCTTGGAGAGAGGTGGTGCACACAGCTGGGCAGTGATGGAATAACACAACCAGTCACCATAGCAACAACCAGCAGTTGTAATTTGCAGAAGGCAGTGGGGGGGGGGTGGGGGATCCAGGGGCCCCCTGCAGGGCTGCCTGGGGCAATCCCTCTGTAACCCTGGGCATGCACTTGTCCCCTTAGGGTGACTCCCGGGCCTCAGTCTCCCCAGCTGTAAAATGAGGATCTGACCTGCGACACACCTGCGCCTCTGTGGCTGGGAGGAGAGGCTGAGCGGAAGGCTGGAGTGGAGCACACTTCAGAACAGGCACAGGGCTCCAGTGACGCAAGGGCTGGTAGCCTCCCACGGCAGGCCCAGAGAGACAGCTTTGTCCCTTTTCTGTTCCCTATGGCCCTCATTAGAGTCGGCTGTGTGCAGCCTTGAATTTCTGCCACCAAAGGATCTTCCAGATAAATAAATAATGACTACAGAAGAGGAAGAGGGCAGATTGCATTTCCTTTGGGCAGGAGGGCTGCCCAGGGGGACTTCTGCAAGAGCACAGGTGTGGGTACCCTGCTCCCTACCCCCACCCCTCCCCCAGCTTAGAAACTGCGAAGTCATTCTACCACCCCTGTCTCCCCAGGAAAGCACCGCCCAGACTACGGGCCTTGCCCTGTGACATGAAGCCAACCTCCTGAGGGCCACCAGGAGCTGCACTGCGTGCGATGTTCAGCACCTTCCAGGCCTGACCCTGCTGGGAAGGGGAGCAGATGATCTCTGACCTCTGCGTAGTTGGGCAAGCCCGGCCCAGGAGACCGCACCTCCTCTGTCCCCTGTCCAGGATGCACAAGGCTCCTTTTACCCTGTTGAGACAGGCCTATAGATCAAGACAGGGAGCAGGAGCAGGCAAGGATAGTGGGGGCCTGGTGGAGGGGAGGGGCCCTGGAGGGCCTCTGTCTGCACTTCCTTCTTCCCTGCTTGCCAGCCCTGGGGGGCAGGCCAGGCTGGCGCCAGGCAGTGGTCCTCTGTGTCCCCCTCCTCACCACTGTCTCACCAACACCCCACAACTCCTTGCTCATGAGGCCTGTCAGGGGCCTCTGGACTTGTCCCCACTTCCCTTCAAGGCCTCCCGGCTCTCCACTTTGCTGCACTCACGCAGGTGCTGGGGACTGCAGTGAGAAGGGGCTGGGCACAGGTGGCCAGCAGCTTCGTTCTCAAACTAGGAGCAGGCGGCCAGGGAGGGTGAGCTGCCCTCCATATGCAACAGTGACTACTCTAAAGCACCTTCAAAAAATAGTTAAGACAAACACAGGAGGAGGAGGACTAGCATAGCAAAGCCATGTGACATTCTAGGTAAAATGAATCTTATGCAGGTGGCTTGGCAGGATGCCCTTTTGGATCTTATTTGCCCTCAGATGTTTGGGGGTGGCGTTTGGGGAAAGGTCTAAGACCCCCCCTCCATGGTGTGAATCGGTATCCCCTTCTCTCCCACACACCTGTGCTAGCACGTGATCACCCATCACTGCAGACACAGTTCTGTCTCCTGCCAAGGGATTTCAGGGCTGGGCAGAGTGGCATTGAGCGGCGAGATTCTGGACGAGCCCGAGGTCACTGGTCTGTTCTCTGAACCCCCCCTTCTCGCCAGGTGGGCCTGGCCAGGTGCAGGGCTCTGGGTCCCTGGCATAAGCCAGCCCTCGGCACAGTGACTCCTGTGGGCTTGACTTAGCACAGGCGTGCTTGGGGGCTGGTCTCTCTATGCTGCACAGCAACTCCAAGTACATCCCTCGTGGTCTTGGGCAAACAAGAATATCTGGCCAGGCCTAATGACAGAAATATTGTGAGAAATTAAGCATCTGTCATTTAGATATTAGACTCTATTTTAAGTTGAACCTGTTTAAGGATTATGTTTCTTTCATCCTCAGTGTGCTCTCACAAGCACTTCAAAGCTGTTGGGACAAGCATGCAATCTCTCCAGGCTCCGGGGGTCTTGTCTGAGATTCCAGGGAACAGGCTGAGACCCCTACTCAGCTGATGCTTACAGCTCCCCGTGCCCAGCTAGTCCCAGAGAATTTCCTCCATTTCTTGGTACCTCCCCTCCACATGCCCCCTCGCCCCTGTTTCTATCGTCCACCTAGGTCCGAGGGCTAATGATGCTCAAGGCCTTCTGATTTTGCCTTGACAGTGGGTGTTGTAAGGGAGCAAGGTGCCAGAGGCTTCTTCACTCTTGTCTGACAGAGAAGATCCTGGGACCCCACGCCAACCAGTCTGAGAAACAAGGGCTCTCCATCTCACCTCTGGGCCAGGGACTGAGCAGGGGCACCGACTCTGAACCAGGCTGAAGAGGCTGAGGCCACCCTAGCACATGGCCCAGCCACCCTGAGGCTGGTCAAAACCTGTCCTTTTACAGCCCGCATCCCCCAACCACCACCCCCCAGTGTCCAACACACTGCCCCCCCTTCACGGGGTGCCCTGGTGGCCTCATATTCCCAGAAAAGATCCAGTGACTTGACTAGCCCTTGCATGCTTTGTGCGTGACTTGCTCTCTGCTGCACAGTTGAGAAAGGACAGGTGAACTGTGCCTTCCCTGGCCATTTCCCAGTCCCTGACCTCAGCCATTCCTCTGGCCTCCAGGTACTCGAGTAGCCACACCTGGAACCACAAGTGTCCCGCTCTGGGGAAAAGTCCCGGAGTCCTGCTCTGTGGAAGCTCCTTCCTGGTAGGCCGGACTCAGGGCTGGATTGAGGGGCACCTGTGACTCTCCAGCGAGGCTGCACATGGCACTGGGCATGATGTACCATGTCTCCCAGCCCTCACACACCCTGTTGCCCAGTCTGGATGGATAACACAGCCCCTGGACATCCTTTTCCTTTCCCGGTGGCTTGCGGTGCCCTTCCGCTCTCCCAGCAACCTGTGTGCCATGTGGCTGTGTTTATTCATTTGTCCACAGAGCTTCCTACTAAAGCTGTGATCTTCTTGGGGGGCAACATAGCTACAAGGGGCCCAGCCCCGAGCTCACAGCATCTGCTGTGGCCTGCCCACAGCCTCTGCTCCACAGTGCCCCTCACCCCCCATCAAGCGCATAGAACAAAGACCCAGACTGGGCATTGGCAGGGGTGGGTGGCGGGCTGGGGAGGGTAAGACGATTTCCAAGCCCAGAAGCCGCTCTTCCCTTCCCTTTCCCTGAATAGGGAGGCAGCCACCGTGAGTTCCCGTGGAGCCCCGGTGAGAGGGGTCAGGCTGAGCTTCAGGAGCCCTCAGTGGGGGCCTCTCTGCGCTGCTCTGGGCACATCCCCTTCAGTCACCGTTCCAGCCCTTATACACAGACTCGAAATGGGTTAAAATCTTGGGAGAATCAGGCCCAGTTAGAAAGGCCTTCTGGTGTTTTTTGTTTTGTTTTGTTTTGTTTTTTCGGCCTTTTGGCTAAGATCAAGTGTTGTTTTGTTTTTTAAAGCTTAACGGAAATCCAACTCAAAGAGAAAACAAACCTATTGGAGAGTATTTTTTTCCTAAATTAATTAATTAAATTGCTGCATCATTCAAAAAGAAGAACCAAAACAGACATCCCCCAGCATTTGTTTCTTAAACACTTCAGTGAATGAAGAGCATTGTTCCTGCTAGGCCTTTTTAGGGATAACCCCACACTCTGGATGTTCCTTCCAAATAGCCCAATTTGGTAGGGGCTGGCCTCAGGCCTGGGAGAATCTCCCTCCGGGTCTGGAGGTCAGTCTGGTCCCTGAGGAGCCCTGTGACGGGGGTCTCCAGCTGCAGGGGCCCAGAAGGATTCCACAGCTGGGCAGCAGCAGCAGATGGACTGTCCCCTCCTGTCCACACTGAGCGGCCACCCCCACCAGGCAGCAGGTTGTCTGTGCCTTCGGGCTGAGGGGCCCCTGCTTCCCTCAGGTCAGGCTGAGTTACTCCCTTCCCCCCACAACACTCAGGCGAGTCCCCAGTTAAAGACCCCCCAGCACCGCCTCATCCTCCAAGGGAAGAACTGAAGACGGGTCTCCCCTTCCAAGGTCACAGCTCATCCCGGTTCCCAACTCTGGCCTGACTCCCCCACTCTGCTCACCCAGGCTAGAGGGGACCAGGCTGTACAGGAGGCTTGCGAGGCTGACAAGGGTGGGCGTGAGCGGGAGGACACGACCTTCCCCTCTGGGCACACACTTCACCATACCTTGCTCAGTGATTCAGTCTGAAGCGAGGCACCTCATCTGTCAGTACTCTCCTCAGTCTGGAGGGGAGAAGGCCCTGGGTGGAGGGAAACCCATTCTCCAGTGCCAGCTTCTGGAAACTCTGGAGCATCTCACACTGGGAGGCCTCCCACAGAGGTCCAACGGCTCACCAAGCGCCCTTTGGCAAGACCCCAGCCAGCCCCAGCCAGCACTGTAATGTCAGCATTTGGGGGCTTCAAGAACCAAATCTGTGTTGAAGAGGGATGAAAATAGGGTTGCTAATTTTTTATTTTTATTTTTTATTTTAGGGTGTCGTCACAAAACCACCTCTGTCTACTATATAATCATTTCATTTAAAAAAAAAAAAAAAGGATGTTTTAATGTCAGGAGAAAACCTTATGTTACAAACCGGATACATTCAGCTTTATAAAAATCGACCAGGCTGCCCTGGTTGTCTTGTTTTATCTGAGACCGGGGGCTCTGTTGGGCACCCCAAGGCAGGCCCTGAGAGTCTAGGCGGACTGATGGCCAGGCATCCGTTACAGGTTGCCTCTTCCCCAGACACAGCCCCCAGGGTCCCAGGTATCATTAGGAGCAGCCCGACCAGCCCAGGTGTTTCCTGGAGAGCCCCTGGCCCAGGGCTCTGGAGGCTTGAACTGGGCGCATCCTTCTTCCCAGGCAACTCCGGCCTCAAGGTGGGCACCGCCGGCTGGCCAGGGCTCCCTAGACACGCGGCGCCCGTTCTGAGCCAGCGGCTGCACAAGGCTGCATTGTGGGCCTCCGCCTGGCTGGCGAGCATGTGACCACAGAGGGTGGGCGTGGGGCCGGACGGGTGTGCCCCGTCGCCTTCCTTCTGATCAGGACTCTGCATCCTCGCATCTGACCCCACGCAGCTGGAGCCGGGCCAGGCAGGGTTTGGGGGACCATGGAAACAGAAGAAAACACAGACTTATGAAACAAGAGAGGGCTTCTTGTCCAGGGTGCGCTGACGGGGCTCCTTCTGGGGTCTGCCTGGCACCTAGGTCCGGGCTTGACCCCAGCCACATCCTTTTCTCTCTGTCATGGGCCCCTTCTTTGTGAGAGGGCCTCTGAGCCCAGTGTTCTCAGAGGCTGGGCCCTAAGGCACAGAGAGGGGCTATGGGGTCGCCTTAGCCCCAGGTGTCAGACCAGGGCCTGCCCCCTGCCCGGGACTCCCTCACACTCCCTTTTCCCTCCCAGTCCACAGGTGGTCTTGACCTCGGGCCACCAGCCTGGGCCACAGCTGGCTGCAGGGAGGACACGAGGGAAGGGACCCCCTGAACCCAGGGCTCCAGCCACCCACAGTGACCCCTAGGAGTGTGGCTTTTATATAGAAAAGAGCAAGAATGGGGCGCCTGGGTGGCTCAGTGGGTTAAGCCGCTGCCTTCGGCTCAGGTCATGATCTCAGGGTCCTGGGATCGAGTCCCGCATCGGGCTCTCTGCTCAGCGGGGAGCCTGCTTCCCTCTCTCTCTCTCTGCCTGCCTCTCCATCTACTTGTGATTTCTCTCTGTCAAATAAATAAATACAATCTTTAAAAAAAAAAAAAAAAAGAAAAGAAAAGAGCAAGAATGCTCTGCCCATGTCCATGGACTCCTTCCCTGCCTACACAGATCCACGCAAGACTCTCACAACTGAGAAACAAAACAAAACAAAATATCCAGACAGAAGACCAGAGGCTCTCCCCTGGGCCCAGTGTACATATGCCCACCATCGTGTTCCTCTCCTTCCCAAATCCCAGACTAATGGGGAAATGGTTGGTGTGTCGAGGCATGTTCTACAAAATGTGATATGAGGCTGTCTAAAATGATCCCAGAAAAATGTGGAAAGCATGTACCCCAGCTGTTTCCCTAAAGAGTTCCATCTTGGTGAAGGAACTACCATCCTCTTCCTGGCCCAGAGCAGACCCCAGGGTGTCCCTCTAGAGTCCTTCCTTCCCTCATTCCCTGGATCCCTGCATCACACTGTACAGGGACCCCTGCCCCCTTCAGAGCCCATAGGAGAAACCTTATTCCAGAGCCTTCTTCCAGCTGTGCCCCTCCCCACAGGCCAGGGATCTGGAGGCCCAGAGGACATGCTTGCTCAGAGCCCCTGCCCCTTATAGGCCATGTAGCACATACCAGAGATCTGGAAGTTCCCTGCCAAATGCCCCCCCGCTGCCTCCTGAGCCTTCCCGGGCCTTCCCACCATCACTTCTCCAATAGCTGTCCATACTTGGGGCCCAGGGTTTCCAGTGAAGGGAGGAGTGTGCCAGACGGGGAGCGGGAACAAAGGCAACAGGCCAGGGCTACTTCCTTGGGCTTATAAGGGAGTCTAGGAATCTGCATGGGAGCCTGGCCTCCCAGGTGGTTGTGAAGCTGTGAGCACGTCCAGGTGAACAGACAGAAAGCGTGTCATCAGCAAAGTGTCTGCTGGACCCATCACTTCCCCCATCAGGAGGTAGAGCAGGTAGGCTTTCCCTGATGCTCTACCCTGCAGGCATGAAGGGCACCTTGGCCCTGTAGATTTCAGATCTGTCCCCCGCTTCGCTGGCGTTGTTGCCTGAGCTGGGGGCCATACGCCTCCCCCATCCTTCTACTTGTGCTAACACAGGGGACGGGCCCTGCTCCGTGCCTGAGGCTCTGCATACAACCAGAACAGCTCCAGCCAGGAGGAACCTCGGGGCCTGGTTCCCACCATACACCCTTCCCCTCATTTTCAAGGCATATTAATTTCTCTTGGTCGTCACCACCCCATGCCCTTACACGCCCCCACCCCCGCCAGGTTTGCAAATGACCTTCCCTCTTTGTCCCCACCACTCCCTTCTCCCTGCCCCTGGAGAGCACAATGGGTTGCTTACCCCCCAACTGTCCCCCTTTCCTTCTGTTTGGGGTCTATTTTGATCTAGGTCCTCCTCTCTTGGCCAATGACTCGGGGCTCTGTCCTGCTGGGCCCTGGCTAGCCATTCTCCCCTGACCCCCTAGCCAGGGGACCAGTGACCTGGGGTAAGCTTTCCTCTCTGATAAACTAGACGCACTGAGAGAAATGGTCTAGCACGTTCTGCTGGGCTTTGCCATGTCAGGATGTCCCATCTTTTACCAACTGAGGGAGAAGCCACACCCTGAGGAGGGCTGTGTGGGGCATGTGGCGCTTCCCACTGTGAACTGCTCTGGTCTGGATGCTGTACCCCACTTGAGCCTTGGGTCTTTGCCACTCACAGCCCAATGTACCCGTCACCTGTAAAGTCTCCCCCTCCCTGGGGACCCTAACATGGGCAGTCTGCCATGTGACACACTCAGCAACCCACAATGTGTCTCTGGAGAGTGGGGGTTATCTCTTACCCAGTGCCATGCCCTGCTCCCTGCTACCCTGTCCCCACAGGCTGGCTGCAGACGAGACACATCTGAGACTGTTCCACAGAGCTGGCTGAAACAATGCATTTCTTATAAAACGTCCACGGGTGAACCTGCCTGTTTCATTGTGCAATATCCTTCAGGTCCATGAGGTATTAGATTTCTGAACTAGGAAAACATTTCTCCCTCCCTTGAGGTTAATTAACGGCTTCTATTACAGGCCTCTAGTCTCTTATGCACCGTTCCAGAAATCTAAATATTTCTGAAAACGAAGGCTTTTTCCGTAAGTGAGTGGTAAACGTATTTGGTGGCAAAACCTGACCTGGTCAGATAGAAGGATAATTCAAGTGTCAGAGTGAGTATTTATATATTTCACTGCAGAAAAGTGAATATGCTTGGTAATGGGTTGCTGCTCCCAATCCTGTTAGAGTATAACTTAATATATAGTACATACACATTACTAATGTTCTGAATTCAGAAAAACATCCCCCCCAAGGGCTTCTGATAAGGAGTCTTGTTAGAAAGCAAGAACTTTCTTTTCTTTTCTTTCTTTTTTTTTTTTTTTTTTTTGTCCTGGCTGCCAGGAAAGTCAAATTTAAATAATTAAACATATTCACAGTAACTAGCTTTTGTATAAAATTTCTTCTTTTTTAAAGATTTTATTTATTTATTTATTTGACACAGAGAGAGAACACAAGTAGGCAGAGAGGCAGGCAGAGAAAGAGGGGGAAGCGGGCTCCCTGCTGAGCAGAAAGCCCGCTGCGGGACTCGATCCCAGGACCATGACCAGAGCAAAAGGCAGAGGCTTAACCCACTGAGCCACCCAGGGCCCCTAAAGTTTCTTAATACAAATAGTCTGTCCTTTGTAACTTGTCTTTAAAAAATTATCTGAGCCCGATATAGCTTTCTTGAATTTGTGTCTTTTATTTTAGCTGACTTCACATTATTATTTTTAATGTGAAATGGATATAAATTTATTGCGAATGAGTGATTCCAGAGGATTCTGTGGCCTAATGGGACAGATGGTCCATAATGTCCGTGTCTGCCATCCTGCCTCCTAGGGGGTATGGATGGGGATGGGGCTGACATGCTTATGGATTCTCTCTGTGCCTCACCACATGCCCAGGGGAGACAAAAGACACTCCCTTGCCATCCCCGATGACCTCCATCCCTGGTGGCTTCTCAGTCAATCCATTCACTCTTGACATACATCCAGCCACCACCCAGATGCAGGGACAGCCCACTCAAATCAGTTCAGCAGAGAGCTTGCTTGCAGATTTGCATTGTGACAAGCTTCTCCCGCTATTCCCATCAGATTCCCCCTACAAGGGAACCTAAGAAGTAATGTTTGCACAAGTCATATATTAGAAGTCAATTTTCCAATAAAATTATTTGTGTAGATATAAAGTTCATAGAGTATGCATGCTTATTTATTGCAATAATAATGAAGACCATTGGGCGCCTGGGTGGCTCAGTGGGTTAAGCCACTGCCTTCGGCTCAGGTCATGATCTCAGGGTCCTAGGATCGAGTCCCGCATCAGGCTCTCTGCTCAGCAGGGAGCCTGCTTCCTCCTCTCTCTCTCTCTCTCTGCCTGCCTCTCTGCCTACTTGTGATCTCTCTCTGTCAAATAAATAAATAAAATCTTTAAAAAAAAAAGACAATTGCTAAATGATGGGAATTATGGGTGATTCTTTTCTTTTTACTTGTCATATCCTACATTTTCAGTGATGAGTATTCCTTTTGTAATAACAATAAGAACTACAAGTTTGCTTTTAATCCCCTTTGCAGATACTACTATAGAACAGTTTCTTAGAGTATGGTAGTTTTTTCCTAATCAAAAGCTTCATGGGACTTTCATAAAGCACATTCACAGGAATATGCCAGAAATCTATCTTAAAAGGAAATCCAACCACACAAAAATTACTATAGTTCAAGTTTCTGGAACTGTCTCCTTTAGGAGGTAACATTTTTAAAAACTGGCTAGAGCTTTGTCTAAATGATGTCAAAGCAGTCAGATAATTCAATATTCCAGTGGAAATAAGCAGACTTGCACTTCCGGATATGACAGAGTGATTGGCAGCAGACGAGCCCTCCTGATGTAAACACTTTGAAAACCAGGGCAAAAACCACAGAATGACTATTTGCAGACATTGGACAACAGGCAGTGTAGCAGTGTGATTCCACAGAGAAGCTAAACAAGTAACATGATCCTTGTAATCTACCTGGCCTCCTGCCTACAAGCATTTGCCAGACCCTGGTACAGAGAGGGAACCCCAGTAGAGAAGAGCAGCCTCGTTGAGCTGAGAAGACAAAACTGTGGTTTGGGGAGGTTGAAGAAGCTGGACTTTGTGGGGGTAGAGAACTCAATAGGAGGGATCCAACCAGGAAAAGGGCATGGGAATCTGCATAGGGTCCTTTTGAGTCTTTGGATGAATAGTAACATGACTTACATAAGGTGAATGGGACTGAACAGAGACCAAGTCCAGGTGCAGTTGCCAAAACTCAAATAGAGTTGGGAGGCACTTCCGTTCTGACTGGTTAGAGCAGGGAGTCCTCACTGAACACCAAATTAATACAACAAAACCCCCAGAGAGGCCACACCTTAAGAATACAGGTGAAATGACCCTGGGTAAAGATTTAGCAAAGTTTAAAAACAAATCTTGAAAGGTTCAAGTTGGTACACAAAGGAACTAAATGCTTGTCAGAACAAAATGCCAGAAAACTCTGTAAAGGAAGACAACAAAATCCAGACATTCAACAATATAATCATCTCAAGTTTAGCATTAAATAAAAATTATTAGCCATGCAAAAAGGTGGGGGATTATAACCCAAAAGCAAAAGAAAAATGCGTCGATAGTAACAGACTGAAAAATAACAGAGATGATGGAATTAGAAGTCAGTAATGTTTTAAAAAGCTCTTATAAACATACTCAAGGATTTAAAGAGAAATGAAAACAATGACAGGAGATATTGAAATCATAAAAAGACAGAAACAAATGAAAACCCCAGAAGGGGGTGGAAAAAAAAAGATCTGGAATGAAAAATTTACTGGGTGGAGATTCCTGATCTGGGGCAGATGGAATATTGACATTTCATTTTGTCTCTCCATGGAACAAAACTAGAATCCCTGGACAGAAGGCATGGAGCAGTTATCTGGGGAGTCTGGAAAGCAAATGGTAAGCAGAAGGAGAATGAGTCCAAAATTTGAAATGCCAAGCAAATTGGTGGTAGGCTGCCTGTTTTACTTTTCCTCCATTATTGCCCAGCCTGGACTCAAAGGCACTCAAGAACCTGGAAGGGCACAGTGGGAGTAGATAAAAACAGCTCCATGAGAAACCCTCTCTTCCTAGTCTAAAGATCAGGAAAGGGGACTCCTGTCAAAGAGTGAAAACAATACCCTGGTCATCTTTCTGTTTTCTCTTTCTCCAGAGCCAAGTGGTAATTGTGGCAGTAGTGACAACAGCAGCAGTGGCTATAGGGAGGGTGCCCAAAGCTCTAAATGAGGCAAAACCTTCTCTGTGACCAGAAGAGCTGTGGTGTCAAGAGTGTGGGACAAAGTCTTAACTGCTTTTTCTCTAGCTGTATCCTCCCATAAATTGGTCCTATGCACTGTTGCAGTCATGGGAAGTGTGCAGCAGAGTGGAAAACTAAACCCTGGCTTTCTGGCCACAAGATGAGAAAGGGAGACTCTAGAGGTTTGGAGCTAATGAGGAGGAAGGAGCTCAAGAACGCAATCCGAAGGAGTTATGCATGAATTCCTGGTTCACCTATGAGCTGCATTTGCATGGCTGTCTCCATAAATAGGCTTTGAGAACTGAGCTAAAAGGTAGACCACCACCCAGATCCTACAGGATGATCTGAAGGATGTATAGGAAGAGCAGATCCAAATAACATTGCCAAGTCCTTAAAAACACTGAGGTGTCTTTGGAACCAAAGCCCACAGAAGGTGGGTCAGTATTTGCAGCCTGAATCTAACTGGGTCAGTGGTCTGCTCAAACAAAAATATCAACATTCTATTTTGGAATAGAGAAGTCACAGAGTAATATAACACAATATTCAAAATGTTCAGGATGTAACACAAAATACTTTGTATTAAAGAACTGGAAAAATCTCAACCTGAAAGAAAAAAGAGACAATCAAAACACATCAACCTAATGACACAGACATTGGAATTATCAAAGACTTAAAGCAGTTATTATAACCAGGCTTCAATAAATAAGGGAAAATTCCCTTGAGATAAAAGGGAAGATAGAAAATTTCAGCAAAAAAATAGAAAATATAAACAAAAACCAAATGAAAATTTTAGAACTGAAAGCTACAATAAGTGAAATTAAAAAAATTTGCTGGGTGGGCTCAATATCAGAATGAAGAACAGAGGAAGGAGTCAGTAAACATAAAGATAGAGCAGTGAAAATAATCTAATCTGAACAACAGAGAGGAAAAATTAATTAACAGAGCATCAGAATTGTGTGGGGTAATACCAAAAGATCCAATGCTTATACCAGTAGAGTTTCAGAAGAAGAAGATAAAGACAGTGGTATTAAAATAATATTTAGCTGAAAACTCCCCAAATTGGTATAAGATAGAAATATACAGATTCAAGAATCTCAGTGAACCCCAAGCAGGTAAAACTCAAACAAATCCATGACTAAAATGTCATAATCAAAGTCCTAAATATAAACAAAGAAAAAAATCTTGAACACATCCAGAGAAAAATGATACCTTAAGTAGGGGCACACATTTAAATGACAGTGGATTTCTCATCAGAAACCATAGAAAATAGAAGGACATGCTACAAAGTTTTATAGTGCTGAAAGAAAGAAAAAAATGTACTGTCCATCCAGAATTCTGTATCTAGTGAAAACATCCTTCAAAAATGAAAGTGAAATAAAGACATTGTAAGGTGAAGCAAAAACTAAGAAAATTTATTACCAGTAGATCAGCCCTAAAAAAAAGAAAAAATTCTGAAGGAAAATTTTTAGATGGGAGGGAAATGATGCTGGAGAACACTTGAAGGATCAGGAATTGAGGAAAAATACATATCTGAGGAAATTTAAAAGACTACTTTGATCTCCTTAAATTCTTTAAAATATGCATATTTTACATACATACATACATACAAACATACAAAGTGTAACACTGTCTGATGGGATTTTTAATGTAGGCAGATGCAATACATATGACAACTACAGCATTAAGAGAGAAAGGTAAAGAGACCTATATGATGGTAAAATTTTAAAATTCCACTCAAAGTGGTAAAATATTAATTCTATATAGAGTTTGAAAAGTTAAGAATATGCATTGTACTTGGAACACTGCATCAAAAACTAATGATGTATTTTATGGTGACTAACATAACACAATAAAAAGAAAAGAATATGCATTGTAATGCATAGTGTAAGCCACTTTCTACAAGTTCAAAGAGATAGAGTACAAAACTCAAAAATTAAAATGTAATATTATATACTAAAATACATTCAAATAATCCAAATTAAAGAAGAAAAGGAGAAACACAAAAACAACACCAAGACAATAGCAACAGCAACAAACAACCAAAAAGAACAAACAGAAAATAAATAATGAAATGTAGGCCTCAAAACAAGTTTGTCAGAAATTCCATTAATTGTAAATGTCTAAACACACAAAAGAGATCAGAATGGAATTAAAAAAAAAAACCACGAAGAACCAATTATATGCTGCCAATAAAAAACCATCTTTAAATAGGATGCTATAATAAGATAAAAGTAAATGGATGCAAAGTGATATACCACGCAAATACTAATAATAAAAATGGAGTGGATATACAAGTATCAGAAGAAGTAGACATCATAGCAATGATAAAATGTCACTACACCAAGAAAATATGAGTCTTAACAATGTATGCATCTAACAAGAGAGTTTTGAATACATGAAGCAAAAATGGATAAAACTAAAGGAAGAAATGGACATACATAATTATAATTTGAGACCCCAAGATCCCTCGCTCAGTAATCAATATAACAAGTAGAACAGAAAATCAGTAAGGGTTTAGAAGAATTAAGCATCACTATTTACCAAAGGGATCTAAATGACATTTATAGAATATTCCATCTAACAATATCAGGACATAAATTCTTTTTTCTTTTAATGCACTTAGAAGATTTGCCAAAATAGATCATGTCTTGTGTCATAAGACAACCTTAACAAATTTAAAAGAATTTAAATAACTCAAAGCATATTATCTGACAGAGTAAAACTGGAAATCAATAACAAAAAGGTAACTAGAAAATCAACAAACACTTTTAAATTAACACTTCTAAATAACCCATGTGACAAGAAAATGTCTCAAGGGAAATCAGAAAAATACTTTTAAAATACAGTATGTCCAAATTCGGATGATACACCTAAAGCACTGGTTAGAGGAAATTTTTTAGCATTTAATGCTTTTATTAGAAAAGAAAAAAATATTCACATCAAAAATCCAAGTTTCTGGGGCGCCTGGGTGGCTCAGTGGGTTAAGCCGCTGCCTTCGGCTCAGGTCATGATCTCAGGGTCCTGGGATCGAGTCCCGCATCAGGTTCTCTGCTCAGCAGGGAGCCTGCTTCCTCCTCTCTCTCTGCCTGCTTCTCTGCCTACTTGTGATCTCTGTCTGTCAAATAAATAAATAAAATCTTTAAAAAAAAAAAATCCAAGTTTCTACCTTAGTAAAGTGACAAAATAGAGGAAAATATATGAAAAGCAAGCAGAAGAAAATAAATCAGTGAAACTGAAAACAGAAAAACAATAGAGAAAAATCAATGAACAGAAAGATGATTCTTTTAAAAGAGTCAATAATTCATTAATATGGCTAATAATTCACTACCCTCTAACGAAACTCTCTCTCTCTCTCTCTTTTTCTCTATCTCTCTCTCTCACACACACACAGAGAACAAATAACCTGTATTAGTACTTAAAGAGGGAACCTCTCCAGTCCCCAGAGATACTACAAGGGAATTCTATGAACAGCTCTATTCACCTGAATTTGATAATTTAGACAAATGAACAAACTCTTTGGAAGCTACAAACTAACAAAACCCACCAAAGGAGAAACAGACAACCTGAATGGTTCTAAGTCATTTGAAGAAATTGAATTTGCCGTTAAAATTTTTTTTTGGAAAAGAGATCTTCAGATCTAAAAGTTTTCATTGGTAAATTCTACTAAACTTAACAGAAGAAATAAAAAAATGTTACATAATCTCTTACCAAAAGAATGATATAGGAGGAGAAATTTTTCAATTTATAAGGTCAATCTTACTTTGATACTAAAACCAAACAATAATACAGGAAAAGCAAACTATAGACTACAATGCCTCACAAAAATAAACACAAATAATCTCAAGAAAATACTGACAAATAGCATCCAAAAGTATATTTTTAAAATTACTTCATGCGTAAGAGGGGATTATCCCAGGAGTACAAGGCTGGTTCAATGTTTGGAAATCAATCAGTGTAATTTACCATACTAACATATTAAGGAAGAAAAACTGTATGATCATATCAATTGATGCAGAAAATATTTTAAAATTTCTTTTTTAAAAAAAGATTTTGTTTATTTATTTATTTAACAGAGAGAGAGAGAGATTATACGTAGGCAGAGAGGCAGGCAGAGAGAGAGGCGGAAGCGGACTCCCCGCTGAGCAGAGAGCCTGATGTGGGGCTCAATCCCAGGACCCCAAGATTATGACCTGAGTCGAAGACAGAGGTTTAAACCACTGAGCCATCCAGGTGCCCAAAAATATTTTAGAATTTCTAGCAGCCATTCAGTTTTCACAAACTACTAATACAGGGAACTTCCCTAATTAGATAGTATAAAAAAAAACTACAGGTAACTTCATATTTAATAGTAAAAG
This sequence comes from Mustela erminea, assembly GCF_009829155.1. Lineage (NCBI taxonomy): Eukaryota > Metazoa > Chordata > Mammalia > Carnivora > Mustelidae > Mustela > Mustela erminea. The sequence continues at coordinate 22,346,982 of NC_045618.1, read as the reverse complement.
ACTGAATGCATCCTCTTAAGACCAGGACCAAGTCAAAGATCTGCTCTTATCACTCCTATTCAACATTATATTGGAAGTAATAGCCGGTGCACTTAGGCAAGAAAAAGATGTGAAACCATACAGATTTTATAAGAGACATAAAGCTGTCCTTATTCACAGGCAGCAGGTTTGTCTGTGGACAAAATTCTAATGAATATATGCAAAAGAGATCCTAGAATTAATAAATTAGTTTTTCAGGGTTTCAGGATAAAAGATCAACATGTAAAAATAAATTGTATGCTTTTATATAGTGGCAATGAACAATTAACAACAAAAATATTTTTTTAAGATTTTATTTACTGAGAGCACCTGGGTGGCTCAGTGAGTTAAGCCTCTGCTTTTGGCTCAGGTCATGATCTCAGAGTCCTGGGATCCAGCCCCATATGGGGCTTTCTGCTCAACAGGGAGCCTGCTTCCCCTTCTCTCTCTCTGCCTGCCTCTCTGCCTACTTGTGATTTCTGTCAAATAAATAAATAAAATCTTTCAAAAACATTTTATTTACTGATTGAGAGGGAGTGAGAAAGAGAAAGATGAATGGGGGAGGGGCAGAGAGAGAAGCAGGCTCCCTACTGAGCAGGGAACCCAATGCAGGAATCTTTCCTGGGACTCGAGGATCATGACTTGAGCCGAAGGCAGACGCTTAACCAACTGAGCTACCCAGCTGCTCCAACGACAAAAAAAATTTTTTTAACAACAAAATGTTTTAGAACAACATATATTGTAGCTCCAAAAATGAAATACATACTATAAATATACAAAGCATTCATATCTATATGCTGACAATTAAAATATTGGTAAAAGAAATAAAATATTTCTACATATAGATATACAAAGATATACCATCCTCATGAATTACAAGACTCAATAATGTAGTTTATATGTCAATTTTCCCAGAATTGACCTATAGATCCAATGCCATTACAATAAAAATCCCAGCAAGAGATTAAATAAAGATAAAATATTTTTATTTTACAGATAGTGAAATATATTTCATGTATTTTATATATGTATACGTAGACAAGATAATTCTAAAATTTATATGGAAATTAGAAAAAGCTGTGATACCACCAAAAAATTTTTGAGAAAGAGGAATAAAATTCAAGGATTTGCACTACTCAGTTTTGAATCTTCCTATAAAGATATAGCAGTCAAGATGGCATTTTATTAGTGAAGGGATAAAAAACACAGATCAGGGGCGCCTGGGTGGTTCACTGCCTTCGGCTCAGGTCATGATCTCAGGGTCCTGGGATTGAGTCCCACATCGGGCTCTCTGTTCGGCAGGGAGCCTGCTTCTCTCTCTCTCTCTCTCTGCCTGCCTCTCCGTCTACTTGTGATCTCTCTCTATCAAATAAATAAATAAAAATCTTAAAAAAAAAAAACAACACACAGATCAGTGGAATAGATTCTGGAGTCCAGAAATAAACCCACATAAGTTTGGCCAAGTGATTTGCTAAATTATTTCTCAATTTTAAAAACAGAGATATAATTCACGTAGCATAAAATCTACCATTTTGTTATTATTTTTTTTTAGTTAATATTTTATTTCTTTATTTGAGAGAGAGAAAGTGAGCACAGGGAGGAGCAGAGGAGGGGAGACAAGCGACTCCACACTGCGCACAGATCCTAATGTCAGGCTCGATCTCACAACACTGATATCAAGAGTTGGATGCTTAACCGACTAAGCCATGCAGGCACCCCCAAATCCATTTTAAAGTATTTTTTGTTTTTAGTGTATTAACAAGTTTATGCAAACATCATCACTCCTTTGTTCCAGAACATTTTCATCATCCCTAGAAAAGCTCCCCCTTCCTTCACCCACCAGTCCCAGGAAATCTCAAATTTCCCTTTTGTCTCTATGGATTTGCCTATTCTGGATATTTCATATAAATGGAAACGTAATACATAATACATAAACTAGATTCTTTCACTTCTCTAACTTTTTTCAAGATTCATCCGTGTTGTCACATGTGTCAGTATTTAATTCCTTTTTACGGTTGAATAATAATCCATCGTATAGATATACCACATTCTGTGTATCCACTCATCAGCTGGTGGGTGTTTGGGTGATTTCTACCTTGGCTACTTGAGTAATGCTGCTATAAACATTAGTGTACAAGTTTTTGTGTGGACATATGTTTTCATTTTTCTTGGGACTATATTTATAAGTGTAATTGTTGGATTATATGGTAGCTCTATGTTTAACTGTTTGAGAAACTGCCAGACGGTTTTCTAAGGCAGCTGCACCATCTAACACTCCCACTAGCAGTGTATGAATGCTCTTATATCTCAACATCTTTGCCACTACTTCTTATTTATCCAAGATATTGGATTATAGCACCCTAGTGGGCATGAAGTGGTATCTCATTGTGGTTTTGATTTGCATATCCCTAATGACTAATGAAGTTGAGTGTTTTTACTGATCATTTTAGTACATTTCATATGTTTGTATATTTGGGAAAATGCTTAAATCCTTTCCCATAGTTTAATTATTTGGGTTTCTTTCTTTCGTTGAGCTGTAAGAATACATGATGCACATATTCTAGACAGTTGATGCTTAACCCGTACATGGTGTGCAATTTTTTCTCCAATTCTGCGGGCTGCCTTTTCACTTTGTGGTAATGTCTTATGAAACAGTAGTTTTAAATTTTGATAAGGCCCAATTTATCTATTTTTTCTTTTATCATTTGTGCTTTAGATGTTTTCATATCTAAGAAACCATTGTCTAATCCAAAGTGATAAGAATTTACATCTATGATTTCTATGATTTTATAGTTTTAGCCATGACATTTAGATATTTGATACATTTAGATATTTGATAGTTAATTTTTGTAAATGGTATGAGACAGGCATACAAATTCATTCTTCTGCCTATAAATATGCAGCTGTCACAGCACACTCACTGAAAAAATAATTTTTCCCCACTAAGTTGTCTTGGAATCCTTGTTGAAAATGAATTGCTCACAAATATGTAGGTTTATTTCTGAACAATCAATTCCATTACATTAATCTATGCATCTATCGCTATTCCAGGCCTGCAAAGTGTGGGTCACTAGCTTTAAAATAAGTTTTGAATTTGGAAATTGGAATTCCCTTATCTTTATTCTTTATGAAGATTGTTTTATATATTTTGGGCTTCTTGTATTTCCCTATTAATTTTAGGACTAGCATATCAATTTTTGCAGAAAAACCAGCTGGGATTTTGATAAGGACTGTAATTAATCTGCAGATCAGGAGAGTATTGCCATCTTAATAACATCAAGTCTTCCATCAATGGATATGTGGTATCTTTCCACTCATTTAGGCCTTCTTTAATGTCTTTCAATGACATTCAATAATTTTCAGTGAAGAAATATTGCACGTCCATCATTAAACATATTCCTAAGTATTTTTTTTATATAATCTTAAGTTGAATTATTTTATTAACTTTCTTTTTAGAGTGTACAGGAATGCAATTGATTTGGAATATTGATCTCATATCTTAAAAACTTGCTGAGCTCATTATTAGTTGTTATAGTTTTTTAGTGAATTTCTTATGATTTTCTCTATATAAGATCATATGCAAATAGAGATAGTTTAACTTTTTTCTTTTCAGTCTGGATGCCTTTCGTTTTCGTTTCCTTGGTTTATTTCCCTGGCTAGAACCTAGATTATAATGTTGAATAAAAGGGATCAGAGTATACATCCTTGCTTTGTCCGTCATCTTAAGAGGTAAGCATCCAGTCTTCTGTCACTAGGCGTGATGTTAGCTGTGTTTTTAAAAGACTTATTTATTTATTTTAGAGTGTGGGGAGGGGCAGAGGGAGAGAATCTTCAAGTAGAATCCCTGCTGAGCACAGAGCCGGATGCGGTGGCTTCATCCCACAACTCATGAGATCATGACCTGAGCTGAAACCAAAAGTCAGATGTCAACCGAATGAGCCACACAGGTGTCCCAGCTGTGGGTTTTATTAGTGGAGGAAGATCCTTATAGTCTTAGTTTGTTGACTGGTTTCTTTTTTTAATCATGGAAATGTGTCAGATTTTGTCAAATGCTATTTCTCTATCTATTGAGATCACGTGGGTTTTGTCTTTTATTCTATTACATGGTATACAATATAATATTTACATACACACAATTGATTTTATATAGTGGACCAGCCTTGCATCCCTGGGATAAATCCAATTTTGTCATGTGCGAAGTTTTTTTACATGTTACTACTTTTGATTTATTTGTATTTTGTTAAGAATTTTTGCACCTATATTCATAAGGGATACCGGCCTATCCTTTTCTTGTGATGTCTTTGGTTTCGGAATCAGAGTAATCCTGGCTTCAGAGAATGAGTTGGAAAGTATTTTCACCTCTTCTATTTTTTGGACAAGTTTATAAAAATTACTATTAATTTTCTTTAAAGGTGTGGCAGAGTTCACCAGCTGTAAGCATCTAGTCTGGGCTTTTCTTTGTGGAAGGTTTTTGATTACCAGTTCAATCTCTCCACTTGGCATAGGTAAGTCTATACAGATTTCCTATTTCTTACTGCATTTCTTTCAGTAGTTCGTCCCTTTCTAGTAACTTGTCTATTTCATCTGGGTTATTTAGTTTATTGGCATGCAATTGTTCATAACATTTCCTTATAATCCTTTCTACTTCCGTATGATGGTAACGTCTCTTTTCATTCCTTAGTCATTTGAATCCTTTTTTTTTTTTTCTTTTTTCAGCTTATCTAAAAGTGTGTTGATTCTGCTGGTCTTTTCTAAGAATCAACTTGTGTTTTTCTGTACTGTTTTTCTATTATCGCTTTCATTTTTTTTCAGCTCTAGTCTTCATTATTTCCTTCCTCTGCTGGATTTGTGTTTAGTTTTCTCTTCTTTTCCTATACTCTTAAGGTGGAAGTTTAGGTTTTCCAACTTGAGGTCTTTCTTCTTCTTCACTATGGTGTTTATACCTATAAATTTCCCTGTAAATTCTGGTTTCATTGCATCTATAAATTTGGGTATCACTTGTTTTCATTTGACTGATCTCAAGGAATTTTCTAATATTCTTTTTGATGTCTTTTTTGACACTTTGGTTATTTAGGAGTGTTTTGTTTTGTTTCCATTATTTGTGATTTTATCAAATTTTCTTCCAAACATTTTTTGACAAGTGTACAAAGGCAATTCAGTGAAGAAAAGATAGTTGCTTCAACAAACAGTAATGTAACAATGGGACATTAATATATACAAAAATAAACCTAAACCTAATCTTTACATGTTACAAAAATTTATCCAACATTGATCATGAATCTAAGTGTAAACTGCATTACTATAAGCTTTTAGGTGTAAATAAAGGAAAACATCTCCCTGACCTGTCGTTTAGGCAGAAAGTTCTTAGACTTGATACTCAAAATACATCTTAAAAAAATCCAGAAATTAGAGTTCACCAAAATTTAAAACTTTTACTCTACATAAGGCACTGAAAAAAATTGTCCTTTCTAAACTATCCACAGTCCTTTCTGCATCAAGAATTTCAATCATTGAATCTATTCAAGTTAGAATTTTACTGGAAGCTCGCAAGTTTTTCTTCAATTTGTGTGTCATTTTTTTTCATCTGCTTTACTCAGTAGCTGAGCCAAACAGTGTCTTGAGATGACTTCCCCAAGCCATCCTAGATAAATACACAACCTAAATAAAAATAAGTTCTTACTATTCTCAACCAGCTTCAAGACAATTTCCCCAGTGTCTACTTCCAACAGATTGTCAACCCCCAGGTTCTGCCTGTAGAGAAAGACTTGAATTGCCCCAGTTCCTTGGAGGTCTTAGAGGACATGCCATAGATTACTGTAAGGTATTGTTAAGAGAATGAAAAAATAAGCTACCTAATGATAGAAGATATTGCAACTCACATATCTGACCTATATCCACAATATATAAAGAACTCAAAACTCAACATTGTGAAACTCAACACTAAGAAACCAACAGCTCAGTTTTTTAAAATGGGTAATACCAGTATTGGTCAGTATATAGAGCAACAGGAACTCTCATTCACTGCTGGTGGGAATGTGAAGTGGGCCAACCACTGTGAGGAGCAGGCTAGTCTATTTATATAAATTTAAGTCTTTACATTTACCATATGACCCAGTAATTCCACTTGTAGGTATTTTCTAGAGAAGAAAACCTTATGCTTACACCTGTACACAAATGTCTGTAGCATGCTTTTTCATAGTCACCCAAAACTAGAAACAACCAAATGTCCTTCAGTGCATGAAAGGGTAGACATCTATACAATGGAATATTACTCAACAATGAAAAGGTAGAATTACTGGTACATGCAAGAGTCTTGGGATTGAGTTCTGCAGGGAGCCTGTTTCTCCCTCTCCCTCTGCCTGATGCTCTTCCCACTTGTGCTCTCTGTCTCTCAAATAAATACATAAAATCTTAAAAAAAAAAAAAAGAAAGCAAACTAAGAAGAATGACACAAAGACAACCACATCAAAGATCATTTTACTCAAATCACGAAAACTCTGTGATGAAGAGAAAATCTTAAAATCAGACCATCAGAAACAATGCAGGGCAGAAGACAGTCAAAGGGATGTCTTTAAAATGCTGGAGAGGGAGCGTTCCACTTTTTGGCATTCAAAATATTTCTTCAGAAGAAAATTGGCTGTTTACGACAACAATATCAATGTATAATGGGATTTGTTACTTATGTGAAAGTCATATATCTGACCACAATAGAATGGAAAGATATCAACAACAGGATGACAAAGAGTAGAGGAGGGGAAAAAAGTATACAGTTGTCAGGTTTACATTTATTTGAGTAAGTATAATATTATTTGCTAAATTAATTTTGTAAATCTAAAGCAACTAGTGAAAGGATAAAGAAAACAGATAATAGCTAGTAAGCCGTTAGAGGAGATAAAAATGGAATATTTAAAATATATAATTCCAAAAACAGCAAGAAGAGGAGAAGAAGAACAAACAGACAAAAAAAGGGTAAATAACAAGATGGCAAATTTTAAGTCAACCATATCAATCATTTATTTTTTTTTTTAAGATTTTATTTATTTAGTTGAGAAAGAGAGACAGACAGAGTGAGAGAGCATGAGAGGGGAGGTCAGAGGGAGGAGCAGGCTCCCCATGGTGCTGGGAGGCTGATGTGGGACTCGATCCCAGGACTCTGGGATCCTGACCTGAGCCGAAGGCAGTCACTTAACCAACTGAGCCACCCAGGTGCTCCCATATCAATAACTTAAAAAAAAAAAATGGCAATCCACAAAGCAAATTAAAAGGCAGACAACATTGTGCTGAATTTTAAAAAACACCCAAATAATACATTATCTATAAAAGGTACACTTTTAATTTAAACCCTAGAGAGATAAACAGTAAAAGGGTAGAAAAATAAGTATTATAAACACTAATTATAGATAATATGAATTGATTCATTAATAACAGCCAAAGTAGACTTCATATAGAGGAATCTTACTACAAGTTAGGAGAAGCATTTCATGATATATGTGTTGCCATTGCCATCGCCACAGGAGCATTTCAGACTAATAAATGCATCCGTTCATCAAAAAGACAATCAACTGCCATGAACTCAATTGTATCTCCCCAAAATTCAGATGTTGAATTCCTAGCCCCCAGTGTGACTGTATCTGGACATAGGATCTTTAAAAGGCAGTTAAGTTTAGGGACGTCTGGGTGGCTCAGTCAGTTGGGCATCTGCCTTTGGCTCAGGTCATGATCCCTGGGTCCTGAGATCAGGCCCTAGGCCGGGCTTCCTGCTTGGCTGGAGCCTGTTTTTCCCTGTCCCTCTGACCCTCCCTTCTGCTCATGGTTTTGCTCTCCCTCTCTCTGTGTCCAATAAATAAATAAGAATAAAAATCTACTGCCTGTCCTCCCACACGAGCCATGACTGTCTTGCATTAGAGCCACTCTAGTCTCACAGGATTTGCTTGTGACTCTTATTGTGTGAATAAAGCTCCCTGGTTCAGTACCCAGAAAAGAGACAAAGAAAAAAAAAAGAACTCTAAAAAAATTTAAAATAAAATAAAGTAAAAAATTTTAAAATAAAATTTAAATGATGCCATAAAGGTGGGCCCTAATCTAATAGAACCTTATAAGAAGAGAAAAAGACCCCACAGTTCTCTTTCTCCCTCTTTTCATGTGCACAGAGGCAGGACTATGAGAAAACACAGTAAAAAGGTAGCCATAAACAAGTCAAGGAGAGAGGCTTCTCCAGAAATCAAACCTGCTGGACCTTGTTGGACCTTGATCTTGGACTTTCCAGCCTCCAGAATAAATTTCTGTTGCTTAAGCCACCCAGTCTGTGGTATTTGTTAGGGCAACCAGAGCAGACTAAGACACTATCTTAAATGCATACGTACATAATAAGAAAGCTTCAAAATCCACAAGGCAAAAACAGAACTGAAGAGAGAAATAGACAAATCCATTATTAGAGTTGGACATTTCAACGCACGATATCTAGAAAATCAGTCAGGATATGGAAAACTTGAATGACACTGTCAACCAACTTGACCTAATTGACATTTAATCCCACAACTGCTAGCGGCCCATTAGTTTCATGCGCATGTGGAGCATTTAAACAGAATGTAACACTAGATCATAAAACAAACCTCAATACATTTAAAAGGGTTGGAAATACTACAAGGACTGTCCTCTGGCCACAGTGGAATGAAAGATGTCTAGATATTTCCCAAATATTTGGAAGTTAAACAAAAACCCTCCTAGAAATTCCATGGGTCAAAGAAAAAATAACGACGCGAGTTAGAAAGTCTTCAGAATGGCATGACCGTAAAAACACAACCCTATCAAAAAGATCAGGATACAGTTAGCATTTAGAGGGAAACTTATGGCTTTAAGTACTTGTATGGAAAGGAGAAAGATGGGTAATAGCTGTGTTTGAGGGACTCTTTGGGAGGGGCTCTGAGAGGCTCGAAGGCAGCATGTGAAGATGACCGTGTGGCATAACAAGGGACAAGTCACGGGGTCCTGAGCAAACAAAGGGAGCCAGAGAAAGAAGTCAGGGCCTTGTGGGAGAGCAGGCACGGGAGGCCTGAGCTCCTCCACCCCCAGAGAATTCCCTCCACTGCTCTGTCTGCCTGAAAATGGAGTAAGTACGCTTTCCCTTGCTTACCACCCCCAAAGGGCAGTTTGGCTGGTGCAGGGAGAGGGAGGTCAGATCTGACGGGGGATGGGCACGTTGTGGAGGTACAGAGGCCCTGACACCAGCTCCAGCGTCTGTCTGAATCTCCATGGCCTCCCTCCTGGAACTGACTCCCTCAGCTTTCCCCTTCTCGGCTCTCTAAGGGGGGGCAGGACGGGCTGCTGTGTTCTGACCTCGCCGTAAAATCTGAATAATTGATGCCCCAGTCTAATGTTTCACCCAATTGTCATAAAGCAAGAAACACAAGCCCAGTGTGTAGCCAACGAGGTTCTGGACAAAGGGCTGTTTTCATCGCCCCCTTTCCCCCCCAGCCTCCAGCACATGATCTGTGACAATCGTCCTGTGTTCTCCTACCCCTCCCCAGGGGAGCTGAGGGAGGGATTATCGGGGAGGTAGCTCCCCCAGGACGCGGAGGAGGGCTGCCTCCCTGCCCCCACCTTGGCGTGTGTCATCTGGAGCAAGTGCCCAGCTGTTGCTGGATACCCACTTGGCACCACTTTCCGCTTAGAGCTGCTGCAAGGCCTCTGTAAATACAGAGCTCTCACCCAAACACACAGTGCCGATGGGCCCCCAGGGGCCTCCAGGCTCCCTGTGTGGCAGTGGGCGGGAATATGGAGAAAGGAATGGGGGACATCCTAGGGACTCCTTGAGTTCCAGGCACAAGGTAGATAGCCCAACCCTGTGCAGACCTCTGGTGCTCGGCGGCTAGGACTCGTCTGTCACACACACCCCGAGGGGGGGTAAACACGAGCGGGGAACAGGTGATAAGGCCATGAGAGTATGTCTAGGCCACAGCGGGGATTGCCTGAGGTTGTCGATGCCAATCTGGTCACTTTCGGAACTGCAGGAACAGAACCGGTGGGGTGAGAAATGTCTGTGCTCCGCAGAAGGTTTCCCAGATCACTCATATGTAGTATCGTGGAAAAAAATCACAGAAATCCTTGGTTAACTCAAGTTAACCAGCTATCCTCCCCAGGTGAATAGGATCAGGCCGTGAAGTCATTGGTAGGTTTGGGGCACTTCTTCCTGATGAGTGTCATTTAGTGGAAGTTAGTACGGTGAGATGCGCTGACCAAGTGTGGGGAACGTGCTGGCCACCACGCTTGGGTGTATGGTAGTGAGAGAAATCCCGCAGACACCAGGAGTCGGGGGCAGACCTGAGGGCAGGGGGCATGAATGGCAGTCCCCACCCTAAGTACAAGTGCAAGGCCTTTTGTTCCAAAAGCAAGGAGAAAGCGCTTTGCTTTCTTCCACAGCCTCTCTCTTAACCTGACATAGTTTCTGAGATTTTCTAGTTAATACTACATACACTCCTTTGGGCTCAGGGGAGAACAGACCCTCACACAAGCCCGGGGTTCTGTCCTACAAATCGGTGCATGCACCTGACTTCCCCGCACCCACCTGTGTCCCCCACCCTGTGGCCCACTGAGCACTGAGCAGGGGAGTGGGTAGCTGAGAACCCGTTCAGGGGAGGCAGCTGGAGGCAGAAGCCCCCCAACCCCACCCACACACATGTTCCACTGTTCCATTGACTTTACTAATAAAACACAAATCCAGGATAAAACTATTAAGAATTTTAAGTGCTGATCGCAGAGCGCTGAACCCCAAGCATGACCCCGTTCTGAGTGCCAGGCCTTCTGCTCTGGTGGCTACATACCGAGCTGGCTGTGTCTGCAAGGTTCGGTCTCCTGCCTTTCTAAGACAAATGGGGTGCTGGGCACCCTGCCTGGGGGTGTGGTGGGGGTTACTTCAGAACTGGAAGGTCTGGGTTAAGCTTTCACCCCAGTAACCTGAAGCTGCCACACCAATGCAAAGAATTAGATTCAGAGGCAGAGGGAACACCGTGTGGACCTGGAAACCGGAGTGGAGGATGAGGTGCTCTGCCCAGAGAGGACCCCTTCTTCAGAGCCTACTTCCAACTGCAGGAAAAGGACCACTAATGGTTCACAGCCAAGTCCCTCCATGGACATTGTCTTTCCCTAAGATGATGCCCCCAGGACACAGTGTCTGCCTGATGCCACTGGTGCAGAGGTCCACCCCCTCCTCCATTTGGGGACAGCACTGCGGGATCTGCCGAGGCCTCAGACACAATGGCATCCTGGGCCATTCTCCCTCTGCCCCGTCCTGCTCTCCTCACTTCCTTCCACTTGCCTGGTATGTCTCCCACGAAGACGACCCTAAATGGGGTCACTAGCCAACAGCTGGCACCAAGGATCACAAGCGGTACGTGGAGTGTGCTGTAGCCCAGGGATGGTAGTAGCCCTTCCACACAGGTGGGGGACTGAGGCACTTCAAGGAATAGGAACTGCCAGCTGGTGGAAGAGAGCTCAGAGTATAAGAGAAAGAAAACGTAGGCACTAATCTCTTTGACATCACCCATAAAAACGTTTTCCAGGTAGGTCTCCTTTGGCGAGGGAAACAAAAGCAAAATTAAACTATTGGGTCTACATCAAAACAAAAAGCTTTTGCACAGCGAAGGAGACCATCAACAGAATAAAAAGACAACCCACTGGATGGGAGAAGATATTTGCAAATGTTGTATCTGATACGGAGTTAATAATCCAAAATATATAAAGCACTTCTATAATACAACACCCAAAAAGCCCACCCAAATGTTGCAATTAAAAAATGGGCAGAAGACACGAATAGAACATTTTTCCAAGGAAGACATACATATGGCTGACAGATGCGTGAAAAGATGCTCCACATCACTCATCATCAGGGAAATACAAATCAGAACCGCAGTGAAGTTTTACCTCATACCCAGAATGGCTAAAATCAACCACCCAAGAAACAACAGGTGTTGGCGAGGATATGGAGAAAAAGGAAAATCCTTGCATTGCTGGCAGGAATGCAGACTGGTACAGCCACTGTGGGAAACAGGATGGAAGTCCCACAAAAAATTAAAAATAGAATTACCCTATGATCCATTAATTCCACTAGTGGGTATTTACCCAAAGAAAATGAAAACACTAATTCGAAGAGACAGATGCACTTTCGTGTTTGTAGCCGCATTATTTACAATAGCTAAGATATGGCTATTGAGTTTGTCAATGGATGAATGGATAAAGAAGGTATGTTATATATACACAGCAGAATATTATTCAGCCATAAAAAGGATGAAATCTTGCCACTCGTAATGACAAGAATAGATCTAGAGAGTATAATGCTAAGTGAAATAAGCCGGAGAAAGACAAATATCATGGGATTTCACTTATATGTGTAATTTAAGGAACAAAGGAAGAAAGAAAGAAAAAAAAAGACAAAAAAACCCCAGACTCTTAACTACAGGGAACAAACTGACAGTCAGCAGAGGGGAAGTGGGTGGGGGATGGGCGAAACAAGTGATGGGGATGAAGGAGGGACCTTCCTGTGATGAGCACTGAGTAATGTATGGAAGGGTTGAATCACTATATTGCAGACCCTAAACTAATATCACTGTTTTTTTTTTCTTAAAGATTTTGTTTATTTATTTGACAGAGATCACAAGTAGGCAGAGAGGCAGGTGGGGGTGGGTAGGAGGAGAGCAGGGTCCCTGTTGAGCAGAGAGCCTAATGCAGGGCTCCATTCCGGGACCCCGGGATCATGACCTGAGCTGAAGGCAGAGGCTTAACTCACTGAGCCACCCAGGTGCTCCCTAATCTGTCTTTAATTATACTTGAGTTAAAAAAAAAAAAAACAACTTTACCCCAGTAAACTCATTACTATACATTATTTAAAAATTGCCCTTTCTTACGAGTCTTAGAACAGTGACCTACCTGTTTTCAATATATTATAATTTATGGAAACAATCGATTTGTAAACATAAATTATTTCCCAAGTAATAATTATTCTAACACATAGAAAAACTATGAGGAAGTAATAAAGATGTGATTTTATAGAAAATGACACATTTCCCCCCCCACGGGAGAAACAGGTTGTTCCTCACTCATTTTATAGAAAATGATAATTTTTTTAATTTTTTATTTTTTATAAACATATAATATATTTTTATCCCCAGTGGTAGAAAATTATAAATTTTTTTCCCACAGGAGGAACAGGTTGTTGCTCAAGCTAAGCATGAATGAGAATGCATACACCAAAGATTACTTGAGTAATCTTAAGTGCTTAGTAATTGCCGACAGATTTTGCCCCTAATGTATAAGGTAACATATATGATTATATAGACATATATCTCTCTCTCCAAGTCTATGTCTTCAGGAAGTTAGAATCTAATTTGGATTTGTATTTTATGCAAAAGAGAATTTTTTTTTTTTTTAAAGAGAGAAATAAGAGAGGAATATGGGGTTATGAGGGACAGGCTGCTCTGAACACCACTGGTTGTACAAGAGACAATGAAAGACCAATTCTACCCAAAATGTCAAAGGGAGAGGGCCTCCTTGGAGCATTCTGGGAGACCCTAATTCCTGGCAAAGGGATAGAGGAAGGGACGTCCAGTGCGGAAGATGAGGCTCAGAAGTTTCTCACAGGAGTGGTGGAGCTCTCAGTCTTGACTTTGATGGGTGTCCTTTGCAAGGCCAAGGTTATGGAACCCTTAGACCTGGGGTGGGGAGATCTGGGTAGGTTCAGATGAAAACCTGCAACTTCAGATACCTGTGAAAATGTGAGCCTGAAGAAATAACCACCCCCACCCCTCCCCACTTCCATACTGCTGGGAGATCTCACAATGGACCCAAGCTTGGCAGGTGTCTAACAAGACAAATCCTTGCTCCTTCAGGATCTACTTCCACACTCCCTCTGGGCAACCTGACTGACAGGGTCAAATCCCAGTACAGCCCAACTGGGGAGGTATGGAGGGGAGGGACTTTTTGTCTGAATTCTTCAATTTTTTTGGTAAAATACACAAAACATTTAAGTTACCACCTTAACCTTTTTTTTTTTTTTAAAGATTTTATTTATTTAACAGAGAGACAGATCACAAGTAGGCAGAGAGGCAGACAGAGAGAGTGAAGGAAGCAGGCTTCCTGCTAAGCAGAGAGCCCAATGCGGGACTCAATCCCAGGACCCCAGGATCATGAACTGAGCTGAAGGCAGAGGGTTTAACCCACTGAGCCACCCAGGCACCCCACCATCTTAACCATTTTAAGTACAGAGTTCAGGGGTGTGAGTACATTCCACTGTGCAACGATCACCACCATCACCTCCAGAAACTTCTTCAGCCTGCAAAGCTGCAACTCTGCAATTTTTAAACGCTAACTCCCCATTGTGCCCTCTTCCCAGCCCCTGGAAGCCCCCATTCTACCTTCTGTCCCAATGAATTTGACTACTCCAGTTGCCTCCTATAAATGGGATCATATGCTACTTGCCCTTTTGTGTCTGGCTTGTTTCCCTGAGCATCATGCCCTCGGGGTTCGCCCACGCTGTAGCAGGTGTCTGAATGGGAGAGGAGGGGGTTTCATGCCAAAGGAGCTGCGGGCGCAGGCTGGACCTGACAGGCCGATAGAAGGTGCCTGGCCTGGTTTCTGAGGGTGCAGGAGCAAGGAGGGCAGAACATGGGAAAAGCGGGAGCCCATCCATCTCTAGATTATGGAACTTCATGCCCTGGCGAGGATCCTAGGAGCCACTGCCACCGTGCACTAGGATGGCTCGTGAAAGGCTGCTGGGGAGGATGGCTCGAAGTGTGTGCAGGGAAATACAGAACTGTGTGGATGGAACCAAAGGCCCAGAGTGAGGCCAGAAAACCCAGGAGGGGCTAAAGAACCCAACCCCCACCTTACCAATATGACCAAGACAGTGCTGATGAGGACCACGAAGCATTGCTGAGAAGCTCAGTGCTGCTGACCTCTGTGCATCAGGGCTGACAGTGGAGGTGCAAGACAGCAAGCGGACCACAGCGTCTCAAAGGCATAGAGGACAGATGGCGGGGCTTAACCATCAGCAGCAAGGTGGATACATTTCTCAGTAAATGGCAAGATCAGAGCAGCAGCTGGAGGGTCCTGCTGTACAGATAGCCTAAGAGATGGTTCTAGAACACAGCCTCCATAGAGGTGAGCTGCATGGTCAGTTAACAAAGGTACTGCTTAATCTGTGCCATAAGTAATACCAATGATGATTGACCAGACGGCGGACAGCCATCACGATCGCTTGGCTGGTTTCTGGCCCTAAGCCAGTTGTCAGAGCCAGAATCCAGAATGAGAGAGAAGCCAGTTGTGTGAGGAAGGACGGAACCCCATGGCCAGTGTGTGCAGCAGTGTGACTCCTCTTGGCCTCTCACAGTGGAATCCCAGCCTTTTACTTGGGTGATTATGCACAAGAGAAAGGGGGCCCTCTGGGACTCTTCAGGATTCTTGGACCCAGGGTCTGAATTACTATCAATGAGTGATGACTAGGGGGTCATCACCACACCAGCCAGGGAGGAACAGGTAGGACCAGGTCTCAAGTCTGGCTCAGTGAGGCCCACGGGGTCATATCTCCACTTCCGGAATGGATCACTGGATGTAGCTTCTTGGCAGTGAGCAGAACCCCCACATGGTTCCTTAACCTGTAAGAACTACCAGAGTAAGCGGGGCCAAGTGAAATTCTCTAGAACTTTCTCCCCTCCCCCAATCAGCTAGGATAGATTAAAAGAGTTCCGCCCAAGGGGATGGCAGAGATTTGTGCCACAGTCAGAAAACCCAGGAAATCAGGACTGGTGGTCCCTGTCATATCTTCCTTTCATTCACAAGTCTGAATCCTACAAAAACAAAGTATGATGTTAGATTATGGTGGGTGTATGGACAGAATTGTGTCCGTCTTCCCCCCACCCCATGTTGAAGCCCTACCCCTCAGTGTGACTGTATTTGGACATCATTGGGTTTGGAAAGAGATAAAGAGGTCAAATGAGGTCACAAAGGTGGGGCTCTGCTCCAGTAATTCTGGTCTCCTTCTTCGAACAGGAGGAGACAGCCAGCCGAGATTTCTCTCTCTTCACATGGGCATAGAGGAAAGATCCCATGAGGACAGTGAGAAGACAGTCACCTGCCATCCACTGAGACCTCTCCAGAAACCAGTTCTCACAGCACCTTGATTTTGGAGTTCCCATCCTCAGAACATGAGAAAAGAAATGGGCCGTGTGAGCGGACACACCTGCGCTCTTCGGTTAAGGCGGCCTGAGCAGAACGATATGGTGGGCTCTACAAGGCTCCCCGAGCAGAACCCCAATTGCAGAGGCAGTGTCAGAGGCCACCCCTGGGGTAAAGCAGGGTAATGGAGCCCGGGGTGGGGGTGACGCCAGGCATCCCTCGGGGAACATCGGCTTTTCCATCCCTGCAGAAAGGGGGATCAGAAGCAGTTGGCACTCAAGTTGAGGGACAACAATACACATTTATCCAAAGCAGCCTGTGCTGTCCGGTCATTTCGTGAACAGAGAGCTTATGTACATTCAGTTCGGCCTGGCCTCTGGGCTTGTCAACACTGATTCAGTGGTTTTGGGCTAGTCTGAAAAAAAATGGGATAAAGTCACTGAGGCCAAGGTGGTTGAGGGAGGCTGCTGAGAGGGGAGACATGCTGGAACCACAAGAGGGTCCAGGGGTCCAGACAGGCCAGGAAACGGGTCAGGAGAGAAGAACGGGTGTGGGAGCAAGTCGCCGTGTGTCTGAGCGCCCATGGCCAGCAAGAGCAGGGACCCTGGCCCGGAGGAGTGCACGCAGGGGCCCAGGCCTGCTAGCAATGGGATCACTTCGCAGACCAACTGCAGAGACCGTGGAAGTGGAAGTCTCAGGGACAGGCTCGGGTGGGGCAGGGGTGAGTGTGATTCCTGGGCCAAGCCTCACCAGCCCGTGCAGCGACATTGTGCCCATCAGCAGAGGGGCCCTGCTTCTGGAGCTCCAGAGCCCGATCTCAGAGCACAGGCACTGTTGGGCAGGGTTCTGGAAGGACAACCTCCCAGGGGCATGATCCATTCATGTCCCTTGCCAGCTATGGCAGCCCCGGGAGTGACGTGCGTCTTGGTCCCCTGCACCCTGCACACAGATGTTCTTGGGCATTCCCAAGGGTGCCCATTTTCTTCTTGTTAGGTTTCTGGCTGTTACCCCCCCCTGTAAGGTGCAGTGAGGAGCAGAATGTGTCCAGCCCTCATCTGCCGGATCCGTGAGGGCCATGGAGGGGCCTGGGTCCCCATCTCAGGGCTGGGTGGGATCTGCCAGAGTCTCACAGCCACCAGGAGCTAGGAGAGACCAGGTGGGGGCAGATAGAGGGCAGACCTGCAAACCTTACCAGCCACCTTGCAAATGGAAGGTTCCAGGCCCTGGACCAGGCTGTGCACAGCTTTCTGTTGTTTGTTTTACAAGAGATCTTTCAAAAATTTTTTGAAGATTTTATTTATTTATTTGAGAGAGCATGAAAAGGGGAGAAGGTCAGAGGGAGAAGCAGACTCCCCATGGAGCTGGGAGCCTGATGCGGGACTCAATCCCGGGACTCTGGGGTCATGACCTGAGCTGAAGGCAGTTGCTTACCCAACTGAGCCCATAAGTCTTTCACATTTTTTAGTAAAGATTAGGAGAGTGAATAAAGGCATGTTTCTTTAATAATGGCTTTTGCCCTTTTGCACATTGGTGTGAAGTTCATGTGTCTGAAAGATTTGGGAGGCTGTGTGAGCCTGTTTTCTCAGCAATGCCCTGGACACCTGAGGCTCAGAGGGGCTCTCTGGGCAGAGAGCAGATCACTAGAGCAGATGAATCTTTGCGGCCTGAGCATCTCTGGAAAGAACAGGCCTAGCGTGACAAAGGAAGGGTCACACACCCGAGGTTGCCAGGGGAAAGACTCCCCTGGCCTGGACAGCCCTGGGGGCGGAATTAGGCGTGGTTGCAGGCCTCGCATCTGCACAAAAGACAGAATTGTATCCCCAGTGAGGCATAAGGGGAACAGGACTTGCCTGGGAGGAGAGGAGCCCATATAGGCCCTGGGCCAACAATCCGGTGATGGCCCAGGGTCCTCTTCCCTCTCTGACAGCACGTGCTTCAGGGGGTGGGACCACCTGGCTTACTTCTCCTCTAAGGTATTACGGGTCTGGCCCAGTGTAGGAGGGAGTCCCACCCCCAGGGAAGCTCAGGCTGGAAGCCTGGTCCATCTCACAGGGCGTGGGGTGGGACAGGCGGGTCCCATGCCCCGGTCCAAGGCTGCTAGCCTCAGCTCCTGGGAGGCTTGTATATTGCCTGTAAATTACGCTTCCCTGCTTTGGAAAGTGAGGTTACAATCACCTGGACTCCCCAGGGTTGTGTGAGGAGAAGCCGGGTGATGCAGATAAGGCTCTCCGCTGCTGAACTAGAGGCCGGATTCCGCCTGAGCGGAGCTGCGCAGGCTCTGTAAAGGACAGGGCCTCCACGCCCCATTGGAGGCTATGGTCAGAGCATGCAGGCCCAAGCAGGCCTCCACAGAAGACCCAAGTGCGCTTGGGGCTTGCAGGGACCATCTGATGAGGCCTGCAGCTGGCAGGCAAGGAGGCCAGCCAGGACCCTCACTGTGGTCACCCGGGAGAAGATGGAGCCCCAGGCTAGCTAGCAGAAGCTGAAACCAGAATCAGTGTAGCCTGGATCTGAGCCCCAAACCATGTCCTTTCCTTGGGGCCGGAGCAGCACGGCCGCCACCCGGCATGCTTGCCTCCTAGACCAAGGTGAGGCTCCTCTTGGGGCGTGTGGGTCCCAGCTCCCTTTTCTGTGGGGGCAGGGCCACAGCAGAGGCCTTGGGGCTTCTCTGGAAACTACCAGAGCCAGGGAGGGAGAAAGCCCTGGGGCAGGAAGCATGAGACTCCCGAGGCCCAGCCACACCCAAGAAGGTGACCTTTACAGCCTGGCTCCCGTCCAGCCCTCTACCAAAAGCCACCCCTTCCCTAGCATTGTGGTTTGTTTTTTCCCTTTAACTGCCAGGAACAGGCCAGCCTTCTGTGGAGGCTTCCTGAAGGCTCCCCTTTCCAACTACAAGTCCAAACTCTTTGGCCTTGCAGCAAGGTGTCTTACCATCCGGGCCTGCCTGGATCTGCCGAGCCATCCCCTCCCTGCCCATCCCCACACCCCTCTGTGCTGGCCGGTCTCTGCACCGCTCCCATACTTCCTAGCCCAGTAGTCTCAGAGCTCCAGGTAGTGCTGGGCTCCTACAAAGGGATGGGAGTCACGGATGCAGCCCAAGCCTCGCAAGCCATGCCCCCAACTCACAGCGTCCCCACCATGGCCAGTCTGCACATCGTCCTACAAACTGGACTTGGCATTACTATTAGCTCCACTTTGCACTCGAGGTTTCTGAGGGCAAAGCCAATAATCAGGTAGGCTAGAGCTCGGATCGCAGCCCAAGCCACCCAGGGCCTTCCCAGGAGCCCGGAGCAGGGAGATCCCATTCTGCCCCTTGCTCTCAGGCCAGCTGAGCCACATTTGGGGCTCCTGACCAAGCTTGACAGCCTGGACAGAGGTCCGTGTGCCTGGGTTTGCCTCCCCTTGCCACATTCTGGGCTGGGTCTGGGGAAGCAGAGATGGGCTGGCTACAGCCCTCCACTACCCTACCCCATTGTGAGCTGAAGACCTCCAGATTGCAGAGGCAAAGGGGACCAGGGAAAGGGGGCAGCGAGGGGTATCAAAGAGGGCTCCTTCACCATTTGGCACAACAGATGCCTGAGCCAGACACACAGTAGGGGCTTTAATATCCATATAACACATCACCACCAGGAGGAACACGCCTAGCTCTCCATGTGGCCACAGACAGTGAAGTGTCCAGTGCTGTATAGAACATCTCCTTACTTGCTTCTCCTCCACAGCTCCAAGGCCTGAGTGCCTGCCCTCTCTCTTCCTGGGGGAGCACTTCAAATACCAGCCCACCATGTGCTTTCTGGAGCCCCTGTACTGAACTGTCACCCTGAGCAGGCCTTCAGCCTCAGCTGGGTTGTAAAACCAGTTTTCTCAGCAGCTTGCTACCTCAAGAATTAAGAACCTTTGAGTTAGTCTGTAAATATGGCTGATTTCTGAACATCAGTTCCTGAGACTGAAATGGCATTAGCATTTCTCCCAAGAATGGATACACAAGCTTGCTGCCCCCACCAAGTTCAAGTCCCTGCCCCATGAGTCCATTACTGTCCCACCAAGGAGGTTACAGCACCATCCTGTGGGGACCCAGACAGAGCGGACAGGCTCTGCAAGGTCCCAGCACTCAGGGGAACTGGTGAATTCAAGACCACCCCTGCCCTATTTCGACCTCGTAAAGTCCCCATGCACACAGAATACAAGCATACGTATCATCTGTTCTGCTGGGTGGTCCCAGCCGCAAGGTGTTGGCCCTCGCTCATTCCTGCCCTGCATGCTCTCTCCAGTGGTTCAAAGGTTTTAGAGTCTGAGAACTACATTACCCAGGAGCCCTTGCAGCAGGTTTCTGATTCAGAGCTGCCAATGGGAGCCCTGGAAGGAGGTGACAAGGTAGGAAACAGAAAGAAGCCACATTGCAGCTGGCTGTAGCTCCAGTGGTGGCAATGGGTGACACCCCTACAGGGACACAGGCAGTGGCCCTAGTAGCAGGAGCAGCAGAAAGATGAGGGGTTGTGTGGCTCCTGCTCCAGGCTGAGTTGGCCCCTCCCAGAGTTCAAATACAGGAGCAGATCAGGAGCAAATTTGTTACCCAAATCTCTGGGTAACACCCTCTCCCCCTATTTGCTCTTCCAGCCTTCCCATCACCATTATCACCAATGCCTGGCACTAAATCCCCTCTGTCTAAAATAACTGGAGTGGTTTCTGTTTTTCTGGCTGGAAAGTAACTGGCAATAGAGCTGTTTGCCAATTAGGTGTTTCCAGGTCTGGGCATGAAACCAGCTGGCTCCCGGCTGTCCCTGCTGTCACCATACGCCGGGCCTTTCCTTTTTCCTGTCCACTCCTGGAGCTGGACCAAGCCTCCTCCTCTCACCCCAGTAGGAGCCATTTTCCCCTGTCCCACCCCAACCCCTCTCGAAGCACAGACTCACCCCAGCTTGGGAAGCCCTGGGTCAGTAGAAAGGAACACACTCAAGAATGATACTCAGGCACATTCTGGGACAGTCTTCCCGGAGTCACTCTGGGTCTGAAGCCCCTGTGTCTATACCTCTCCAGCTTCCTGGGGATCCCAGAGCTCTGCTGACTTCAAGATGGCATGTACTACCATTGTTCTGGTCCTTTTCTCTAGACTCCTTTTCCCTCCTGTTAATTCTCCTTGTTCCCCAACTCATCCCTTCCCCTCACAGCTTATTTCTGATTAAAACATCAAGATCACAATGTGGCCCTGAGCGCTGCCACTTCCCCTTCATTGATGATAGAATTCTCTGGAAGGTAACTGGTTACCTTTTCTACTTTCCCGAAACTCAGAGGACACTACATGATGGACCCCCAAATGCTTCGGCTGGGTATTGCCACATGACACACCACGCCGAACAGTGAGCTATTATTTCTTGTGATTCTATGAGCCGCATGTGATAGACACATGGAATTGACTGAGATCACTTCTCTGACTGCGTTCAGTTGGTGATGGCAGCCAGGCTGGGCTGTCCAAGAAGGCTTCCTTCCTCTATCTGGTGCCTTGGTGATCTTCTGCATTGCCTGTCTATACGGTTAGCTTGGGCTTCCTCACAGCATGGCAGCCTCAGAGCACTCGGACTTCTTATGGGATCTGGAAAGGTAGGGGTGTGAGCCCCAGGGAACTGAGGGGGTAGGCAGGACTGCAGGTAAAGGGAGAAAGTGCTGTTTTCTCAATTCCTGACCCAGAAGGAGGTCCACACTCTACTCTCAGGGGGTCAGACTGACACAGGTGCCTGAGAAGTGCTGTCTGAGCTGTCCCCTGATCTCATGGGTTCCTGTGCATCACAATGAGGGGAACAATGCCCAGCAGATGACCAGCAAGCAGAGATAGTGCCCCCTGGAGGAGAGGAAACCACAGGTCTGACAGAGGCAGAGGTGACAAAGATGCCCCTTGACCAAACCCTAGCCAAGATCCTCTGAGCTCACTCCTCAACTAGGCCTCCACCTTGACCTATAAAAACTGTTTGGGGGTGCCTGGGTGGCTCAGTGGGTTAATCCTCTGCCTTCATCTCAGGTCATGACCTCAGTGTCCTGGGATTGAGCCCACTTTCAGGCTCCCTGCTCTGTGGGAAGCCTGCATCCCCCACCCCTCTGCCTGCCCACTTGTGATCTCTCTCTCTCTCTCTCTCTCTCTGTGTCAAATAAATAAATAAAATCTAAAAAACTAAACTTTGTCAGCACAAATGATTTTGTCTGCTCTCCCTCCCCTCCAGTGCCCTCCTCACACACTAAGAGACTTGAACAAACACTAGCATACTTTCTAACAGCCCAGGGTCACTTCCCTAAGGATGACAACCCTAAGCTTTCAAGTTTCTGCCCAAAAGCTCAGTGCTACTGGTAGAATTTTCTATTCATTCCAGCCAAAACTTGACGACAGGCAGATAGACCCCCAAGGCCCTCTCTGAGCCAATTGCAGAGAGCTTGTAATTCTAAGTTCTTTCTCTGCCCTTTGAGATGTAAACCTTGTACCATCCAGAACCATCTCTTGGAAATGCAAGCATTCAAGAGCTAACTCTCCCTCCCGGTCCAGGCCGGGGGGAGGGCAGGGCCCAGCCCAGGTGGATGGGTGTCATGCCCAAAGTTGCACCACTGCTCCCCCCCCCCCCATCACCAAGATGAAAGAAGGTCATTTTTCCCCCAGACAAGCACCAGCCAGCAAAGCCAGGCGGCCTAGTCCCTTCCTCCAGCACACTCCAGACTTTAATACATCTCCTGCCTGTCATTTCTGGGAAGTTGAGGTTAGTTCACTCTGGGCCCTCTTGCCTATTGCAAAAGTTATTATGAAATAAATTCTTTCTGACTGCTCTGACTAGTACCCAGCTTTGTTTATCTTTGCCAGAGGCAAGAGGCCAGGACTGTGGGGGGAAGGGTCTCACCTTCAATGTTACCTGCGAGGCCTGGGCCATCGAGGCAGATTGGATGCCACCATTCCCATTTTCAAAGAGCCTCTCTGAGGATGAGTGATGCATTAGAATAATGCTATTTTGTCTTTGGTGGTGGTCACAGAAGCAAAGGCATCAGGTGGACCCAGTCTCCAGATGTCTTTTCCTGAGCTTCCTTGAGCTTGGCCTGGCTGAAGTACAGCTTTACCGTGGAGCCCTCATGCTTTTACAAAAGGTTTCTAAGATTAATATGCAATTTTCCAGTTAATATACAACTTTTTTTTTTTTTTTTTTTTACTGAGAGTAAACCTTTTCAGGACTGGACTCCACCCCTCCAGGACCAGTGAGTGTCCTCCTGAACCGGTCTGAATTGGGTCTGTAACTCAGGGTGTGTTTGGAGTAAGGCCAGGTTCACAAGCACAGCAGCCAGACTCAAGACAAACCTATGTGTGTGAACTTGGGGGACAGACTCCCCCTCCCCCCAACTCCTCCCAGGGGACTTCAGC
Source organism: Mustela erminea (assembly GCF_009829155.1). NCBI lineage: Eukaryota > Metazoa > Chordata > Mammalia > Carnivora > Mustelidae > Mustela > Mustela erminea. The sequence goes on along the minus strand of NC_045618.1, from coordinate 22,323,416 downwards.
CTTAAGGCGCAGAGGAGAGAAGCCTTAAGGGGCAGGTACCAGGTGAGGGCAGAGGCAGGGGGTTGATCAGAGCAAGTGGGGGTGGAAACCATGGGGCCACCACCCACATGGACATAGCACAGGTGTCTGTCATCTGAGAAAGGGCTAGGGAGCTGCAGTGACTGAGGACACTAGATGCACCTGTGGGGACATGGATACCAGCAGCACCAAGCTGAACTCATATGAAGTGGGGACAGAGCTCCAGGGGAGGGAAAGCCCTGAGGGTGTGTGGGTATGTGCACGTGGACATACGCATGTGAGCATGCATGTCGGTGTGGGTGTGTCAGTGTGGATGCGTGGGAGCATCTATGCGTGTGCAAAGTGCAGCTTCTGCATGGGCGCTGGGCCTTGGGGGTCTGGGAAGGGCAAGAGAGGAAGTATAGAGGCAGGCAGCAGCTTTGGGACTAGGGACAGCTGGTCTGGCTACACCTGAGAGGTCGGGGAGGGACAGCAGGGGTCCCTGGAGCTGGGGCCTTTGGGAGCGCCTGGTTCCTCCCTGGAAAGCCTGGAAGTGACCTTTGGCTCTGCCATGGCGGCTAGGCTTTCAACACGTGTCCAATGGCCCCAAGTTCCTGCCTCCTGAGGAGAACAGGATGCATCCCGGTCTGAGTGTGGGAGTGCACAGGAAGACAGACCAGAAGGCCTTCTGGAAGGAGGGGAACCAGAGCCGGGTCTTCGGCCAGTCGCATGGTCCTTTGACCCCAAGAGCGAAGACCTATAGATTCCCCAGGACACTTGATGGTAGGCTCTGCCCCAAACTGCAAACACAAGACACACGTGTCTGCTAAAATGAAAGCAGCTTCGTTCTAGACCCCAGACCTGGATGCGGGCTGTGCAGCTGCCCCTCCCCCAGGGGCCTGTCCTCGGGCTCCCAGCCTCTCCTCTGCGGCCCAGCTCTGCCCTCAAGAGCAGCAGCCTCCGGTCCCCAGCATGCACCTGAGGGCCTGTGGTGAGCAGCTGTGTCCACGCCTGGGGGGCTGCGCTGCTCCCTGGTGCCACCCCAGGGCAGGGGCCCCAGGGTAGGTGTGGGACCAAGGCACCCAAAGCCCATGCCCTGTTGTCCCTATAAAAGGTCGCTCTTCTCTGTCAGAAGGGAATCTTTGGGAGGACTTTGAAAACAGTCCCCCCTTGGCAAACCTCTCGGTGGCCTTTCACAGGAAAAGCCCACCAGGCAGACGGCGAGAAGGCTGAGCGCCGGGCCCAGCTGCAGCAGACTCGCATGTTGTTCTCTTCTTGTGGTTTCTCCTTGGGGTTAAGCAATGTTTCGGTTCTCGGCATAACGACCCAGCGGCCTCTCTCTGAGGTGTCAACACAGTCTGATCGGTGGGGGATGGGAGGGGTGTGGGAGGGGAGGGGAGGGGGGTCTCTGCGCTAACCTTTGGGTCCCTCGGCTCCTTCGAAATCTGTTACCAGTGAAGGAATGAGAAGCCCCAGTGTTTCCCAAAGGTGCCTGGGTGGAGGGAGAAGCTGCCACGGAGTATTCTAGAAAGATTAGGACATAGTGATTGTCAAAAGCAGTGGGCACCCCTCCTGGGATAGACATTTATCACCAATCACACAAGCACTGGTGTTTTGACGAGAGAAGGCCTCTGGCTCCCCTATGGCTGGGCGGGGTTGGGCCAGAGGCCCCCCCGGTGTCCCGGTTTCCTGGAAGTCAACCCCACCCCAGTTCTTTCCGCCTCTCTTGTTCCCCACCCCCCGGCACCCCCAGCTGACCCCAATGCCTCCTCAAAGGGTCACCAGGAAGTTCCCCCAGGTGCCAGGTGTCCGCCACCTGTTGCCTCACTTCTGAGATGGCGGAGGTCACTGGAAGGCACCAGCAAGCTGTGGAGTGGGTCCAGAGCCCAGGAGCCATGCCTCTTTCCTCGCACCATCTGAGGGCTACCCCATACAGCCCCGGGCTGGCTGGCTGGTCTCCCACACCAGGAGAGGGTACCCTTCCTGGCCAGAGCAGCAACTCTCCACCCTGAGGCCCCAGGGCCTCTGCACAGGGAGGTGCCCACCTGCCGGGCAACCCCACGGAGGTCTCCAGAACCCCTGGGGAGTCTTCGGCTCTCCTGAAGGAGCAGAGTGACGCAACTGGCCAGCCCATGCCCCTTTCCGACTCCTTGACTGTGGGCCCAGGCTGGAGTCGTCCTGGAGAGTCAGGCCCAGAGAATGCAAGAACTCAGTGGAACCCGAACCCCTGGCCCAGCTCATGTCAGGAGAGGGGAAATAGGCAGCTTCCCTAGCCTGTCCCCACGGGCTGCCTGTCCCTTGCAGCTAGATGAATTCCTGAGGGTCCCTGGGCCCTCAGAGCCCCAGAAGTGCAAGGTTGGGGGCCGGCTCCCTCTGGCTCCCCACTCTCTTGTGCCCAAGGTCTGGAGAGTGCAGTTTCTCCTCCCCAAGGGCTTACGCACAGCCCACCAGTTCCCTGCGTGGTGTTCTCTCCCCTGTGCCTACGTGGGCCTCCAGGAGCAGTTTGTCCTCCTCTTCTCTGCCAAGGAGAAAAGAGAAGAGAGGAAAGGCTCTCCAGGTGAAAACCTCCAGCCTCCCAGCTCACATGGACTCTCCAGGACCAGTTTACTCTGGAACTAGGCTAGGTGAGGGGCACCTCCGGAAATAGGCATTCTCTCCCTGTCCCTCTGACCATCTCTCTCCCGTAGTGGCCTAAGTGGGATAGGCTTTGCCTCCCTGCTGGGCTAAGGGGACCTCTCCCCGTATGCTGGCCAGGATGCGGTGCCCCACTGGAGGCTAGCAAACTCTCCCATGGGTTCCCTGAAGCCACCTCTTCCCTAGGCAGCCCCAGGCTCTGGACCTTACAGCCACCGTCCACAACCTGCTCAAAGCCAAAAGGTTCTGCAACCTACTTCTCAGGGTTCTTGCTCTGGATCCTGAGCCTGTAAAGAAACCTCTGTCTGCTAAGTATATGTGACCTCAAGGTGGCTATAAGATGGGGGGACAAAGGAAGGGGCCACTGGGAGCCTAGGTGCTGTTCAGATCGATCCCATCCATGCCAAGCTTGCAGGGCTCTATCTCCACACAGGGCCCTCCTGGGAAGACCATGTCTGGGCCACAGCCGAGGACTGGGAGCTGGAGTGGGAGCAGACGAGAGACCAGCTCAGGAAGCAGCAACCACAGTTGGGTTTCGGTTCAGCCAGTGTTTGCGGAACCCCAGATCTGTATCAGGACCAGTGCTCAACCCTGGGAAGGCACCAAGGGGAATGGCAGGGTGTTCGGGGGAGATGCAAGGGGACTGCTCCCCTGCATACCCGCTGGGTGGTGAAGGCTGATTCTCCAGGCAGGTAACACTGCTCCTGGGGAGGAAAGGGTGTAGAGAGAGTGGTGGGCCATGGCTGCACACAGGTAAGTGGGGCAGCAGGACAAGGGCTGGGCCAGAGCAGGTCAGAGGTCTGAGCTTATGCATTCCACACTCGAGAACGTTGTCAGGTCCCAAAATGAGGAATGAACTGAGGCCGAACGTTCTGGAAGATGCCGTGGCAGCCTTTGCAGACAGATGGCCATGGCCTTCCAGCAGGATCCATCTGGGCCCCGAGCTGTGGAGTCAGTGCAGCGAGTCCCCTCAAGTGACACAGGGAATTTCCCAGCTCAAGGCAAGAGATCCTGGATACAGTCAAAACTGGGGAAGGACATATACTCTTAGAAGTAGAAATGCAAGCCCTGGGGCTCATGTGCGTCGAGTGACTGTTGAATCACACACTATAGAACGTGTTATGGGATAAAATTTTTTCACAGTCTCCAAGGTCTCTATGCTGATGTCAGATTTTCTAGAGTAAGAGAAATTCTGCAGCCAAGTCACGCACGAGTTAGGTCTTTTGCAAATAGCCAATTCTAGACGGCTTTATACAAAATAGGAACTGAGGACAAGAAAGCCACACTGGGGTTTCCAGGAGCCCCAGGGTGGGGAGCAGTGGCCTCTGGAAACAGGGCCTAGAAGGGCCTTACAAGATGCAGGGGTGCCCTCTGCCTCTCCTTGGGTTCGCTCTGCATTGGGCTGGAGCCCCCTTCTCTATAGGTGAGCAGAGTTCACATGTCTGCAGAATGAGCTGGGATCTACACGCCTGTGGGATGGGGGGGGGGTGCTCTGACTGTGGGGGCTTGAGTCAGATGCTTATCCCTGGACAGATCAAGTGTGGCTGGCTTGGGGGCAAAGCACACTGCAGATCTGCTCTTTTTACAGCAGAACTGTTTTTGTTTTTTGTTTTTTTTTCCCTCCCAAACAAAATCCTTCCTGAAACTGTAAATATGCCAGAGGCATCCCTGAGAGGGGAGACAGATGGCACAGAAGAGCTCAGTGTCCTCCATGATTACCTTCTCCTTCCCTCCGTGAACTCAGAACAGATCAGAGCCAGTTCAAAAAATCAGCACATCGTCTCACCCCAACGCCAGCTCTTCCTCTTACCCACCTTCTTCTCCCCCAGCACACACCCCCTGAGTCCTAGGGTGCCTCCCCACCTCTCCAAAGTCTGCAAGGACTTTGGGTACTGGGAGGAGGACTTAGACATCAGTTGCATCTTTTGGCTGTGCATGGAGAGTTTGGGTGGTAAACTGAGTCACAGGTGTGCCCATGGCACTAGCTTAACGTTCCTCCACCCCTGCCCTTCCCAAAAGGGAAAATTGTGCTTCTGCTGTGGGTCAGGTTTACACAATCTTATTAATCCCTCCAGTAAGCTGTGTCTTTATAAATGAATAACCAGAACCTCACCAGGCCAAGTCCTCAAGGTCACGTAGTTGGTAGCTATTGGAGCAGGAAGTTCAACCAGATCCTGGAGATTCTGAAGCCTTCACTCTTTCTGCAGCACTATGCTGTCTGGAACAGTATAAACTGTCAGTGGTCAGGGGACGACGGGCGCCCTCGGTCCTGATCTGCCATCTGTGGTCGCCATGCCCGCCCATGGGGTGGGCATGTTTTATGGGTTGGCTGATGCTGACCATTTCTCTCTCTGCTTGTGATGTTATGAGAGATCCTGTGCTGTGGAGACGTGTCTGTCTCCTGCCCACACAGGGAGGTTGGGCCCCTGTCTACTTCATCTGCTGCTGTCCAATACCTTCTCATAGCTCATTCCTTGCCTTGGTGCCTTGAACTGTGTTGGACCCACTATCTGCAGTGCCTTCTCCCCTACCCTGCTCAATGAACTCCTCCTCCCCCAAGATTGCACGTCCTAGGGTCTCCGGGTACCTGCAGCTCATAACATTCACTTCCCAGAGCACCCTCCCCCTCTGCAGCCCTGGCCAGGCCCCACACTCCCCTGGGCTAGCATGATTTTTGGGCCTGCCATAGGTCAAACGGGCTGCTGTGGCCTGAACTGTCCCCATCCCATTCATATGTTGGATGTAGTCTTTTGTGGCTGACTTCTTTCAGTTGGCACTATGATTTTGAGGTTCACCCATGTCATAGCACTCATCAATACTTCCTTTTAATGGTCAAATACTATTCTATGGTATGGATGTCCCAACTTTTCATTTATCCCTTCACCAGCTAAAGGACATTTGAGTTCTTTCTACTTTCTGAATATTGGGAATAATGCTAATATGAACAGCCACAAACGAGTTTTTGTGTGAACTTCTATCTTCATGTCTTTTGGGTCTATACCTAGGAGTGGGAATACTTATCTTTTTTAATATAGCCATTCAAATACATGAGAAGTGGTATGTCATTGTGGTTTTGAGGTATTATAGTTTAAATGGTGTTTCCTTGACCACGAATGAGGTTGAGCACCTCCTGTGTTTATTAGCGACTAGAATCTATCTTTTGTGAAATGTCCACTCAAAGCTTTAGCCATTTTGGGGAGGTTCTGGGCTGTCTGCAATCTTCTTATTGGTTTCTAGGAGTTCTTATATATCTTAGATATGAGTCTTTTGTGTGTTGCAAATATCTTCTCCTGGCTGTAGCTTGCCTGTTCATTCTCTTAATGGAATCTTTTGAATGTAAATTCTTCATTTTAATTTTTTTTTAAGATTTTTATTTATTTATTTGACAGACAGAGAGATCACAAGTAGGCAGAGAGGCAGGCAGAGAGAGAGGAGGAAGCAGGCTCCCTGCTGAGCAGAGAGCCCGATGTGGGACTCGATCCCAGGACCCTGGGATCATGACCTGAGCCTAAGGCAGAGGCTTTAACCCACTGAGCCACCCAGGCGTCCCCTTCATTTTAATTTTCAGTTACTTCCATTTCTCTTCTTCCTCTCTCCCTCATTCTCCTCTTCTTCTTCTTCCTCTTTGTCTGCATCTGCCTTTTTGTGATCTCTTTAGGGAAGTCATAAGCTATCCCTACATTCTTCACAGACGTCAGTTTTACCATCATGGTTGAGTGCAATGGCAATTGCCTGTCTCCAAATCTAATCTTCAACAGTGCTCTCTCCCAAGCAACCATGGCTGCTGACTAATTGTAATGCCACTGCATACCACAGATCACTAGGGGGCCCGTTTTCCACTGGCAATGAACTCATTTCTGCATTCATGCTCAAACAGGTGAACAACCCCACCACAGGACCCCAACTGGGAGAGCTTGTTTCTTGAATCAGTACTGAATCTGCCTGGGTCCAGTCAGGAAAACAGAAACCACTTTGGGTATTTCACACAGAGGGAATTCATACAGAGAACTGGTTGCAGAGGTGTTGGAAGGATGCAAGAGTAAAAGGGAGAAAGAAGGATAGAGAACTAAAGGAAGAAGGGGTGGTCCCTAAAGATAAGAAACACAAACACCTTTGGGCTAGAGCTCAGAGCTTGCACTTTCTGCTTCCGCATGGGAGAAGCTGGTGCTGTGGGAGAAGCTGGTGTGGTGAGAAAAGCTGGCAGTTTGGGAGAAGTTGGTCCTGTGGGGGAAGCTGGCACTATGGAAGAAGCTGGTGCTGTGGGAGAAGCTGGTGTGGTAAGAAAAGCTGGCAGTTTGGGAGAAGTTGGTCCTGTGGGAGAAGCTGGCACTATGGAGAAGCTGGTGCTGTGGGAGAAGCTGGTGTGGTGAGGAAAGGTGGCAGTTTGGGAGAAATTGGTGCTCCAATTCTGCTGTGGCAGAATTCAGTGTGGTGAGAAAAGGTGGCAGTTTGGGATACGTTGGTGCTATGGGAAAGGCTGGTGCTGTGGGAAAAGCTGGTGCTATGGGAGAAGCTGAGATTGCTGACTCTAGATCTAGAATGGGGCACCTTTTCATTCAGGATTGTAATTCTTTTTTTCTTTTTTAAGATTTTTTTTAAAAAAGTGATCTCTACACCCAACATGGGGTTCAAACCAACAATCCTAAGGTCAAGAGTCCTGCTCTACCAACCGATCTAGTCAGACACCCCGGGACTGCAAATTCTGATAAAGGTGTTCCCTCTGCAAGAGCTGCTGAGGTCTACAATCACCCAGTCCCTGCTGCGGCAACTGCTACCCTATCAGAGCAGATACTTTCTCCTCCTGTCTGCCGAGCTCCTGCTCTCCCTCTCATATTAGAGCCTATAGCAGGACCTAACATGGAGGCAGTGGGCACAGGAGCCTGGGAAATGCAGATCACTCAGGAACGCCAGAGAAGCACGCAAGAGGTGGTATGGGCTTGGACCACAGGCTCTCGCCTGGCTCTAGCCCCACCGGCCTGCTTTCAGCTGTGCTGCTGAGACATCTTCTGCAATTCTTCACGCAGCTGCCTCTAGCTCACCCCTATGTGTGGTTCACAAGCTGCTTTCTTGGGGAGGCTTTGCGAAGCCCACAGGTGCTGCACTGTCTTGGGCTGCTGGTTTCTGCACATCCCCCTCTCTAGGGGTGAGTTTCCTGAGAGCAGACAGTGTATCTGATTTAGTCCCAGGTCATGAATGCTGCGTGTGTTGAGTGCATGAGTGAATGGAGAATGAAGGAGTGACAGTCCTGCCCTTGGGTAAACTGCAGAGAGTAGGTTGAAGGGCTTTTCTCTCTGGACATACCCTTTCCATGCTTCCAAGATCCCAGAGCCCACCTGTCCCCCAGTATCCTACATGTCTGGCCCCCACCCCTGGTGTTTTAAGGGTATGTAATTGGTACCATGTTGTCAGGGGCACATTCCTTAACATTGTGGCATAACACAGCTCCCTATTTATAGCTAAGGCCATTTAAAGCCAAGGGTTTATGGAAAAATTTATATGTGTTTTAACAAATTTGGAAATTTGGGGTTTAAGAAAATTCAGCATGATTCTTTACCATAGCACTTCTCAGATCCTTAATTCGCTAACACAGCACTTCAGGAAGAGGACATATTGGCCAAGTTCCCCAAACTTATATGGCCACGAAGGCCTTTTTAAGGAACACACCAAGCAGAGTTTGGTAACTGGTAAGATAATACTCTTAGTACACACACATAGTACAAAACTCAATAGGTACAAACAGGTATTCAGGAAAAATGTGTCTTGCTTTCCCACCTGCCTTTCTGTTCTCCACCTGATGTAACCATTGTCAGTGACTTCATGGGTTTCCTCCCAGAATGAGACATTGCTAGTCACCCAAGGAGGGGGTGTCCAAGAGGGCTGTGGGTGTCACAGCTATCCCCAGCTGATGATGAGCTGGCTGTGGTGGCTACTGCTGCTCTAGTTCTGTCCAGGATGGACACACACTGCACCGCTTCACCTGCATTTCCAGACCCTGCTGGTGTTTCCCTGTGCTCTGTGACAGCAGGGTCCTGTGTGTCTGGCTGCAAGTCTGAGAGAACAGCATGGTGTCCCTAGGCATGGCTTCCTCTTATCACTGCAGCCATTCAGAATGACCTCGGGGATGAAAAATATCAGCAACAGCCCTAGGCTATGGCTTTGAGTAGACTTGGGATCTCTTGTCCTTTGGAAGGAGGAAGGAGGATATCCCAAGGACTACTTGACATGCAGCGTGCTGTTGACCAGGAAAGCCACCCCATATTCTCCCTTCCTGATGGAACAGACTCTCCCTGGAGTGGGTAGGAGTGACACCAAACAGATAATGACAGAAGATAATAAAGAACAGGGGGGATGGAATGGGTGTGTTAGTTCTGCATTGCTGCATAACCAATCTGAGCCAAGCCTGGCTGCTTAAACCAACACACTTTTATTATCTCCTACAGTCTCCAGAGTCAGAAATGTGGGTGGTTCTTATTCCAAGACGTGGTCAAGATGTCGGCCAGGGTTGCAATCATGTGAGGGCTTGATGGGGCCGGAGGGCCTGCTGCCAAGGTTACTCATGTGATTGCTGACTGGAGGCCTTAGCTGAGTATATTTCTCCATGGGGCTGTCAAGGGTCTTCCTGACATGGCAGCTGGCTTCCTCCAGAGTGAGTGATCCAAGAGAGACTAAGCAAGGAGGGAGCCACATTGCTTTTTATGACCTTGCCTCCAGAATCATACACAGTCCCTCCTGCTACATTCTATTTGTTAGCAGCCAGTTGCTAAGCAGTTCACACCCAAGGAGAGGGGATTCAGGTTCTGCAGTCTAATGGGAAGAATAGCAAAGAATTTGTGGATATTTTTAAAATATGTCTTGAGTGGGGGCAGAGGACCAAGCATGGGGCCAAGGAACAGCTGGTGGCTCCTGATCCATTACTAATAGTCCCTGTCATCTTGGCAAGTCACTTCCTTTCTGGGCTACAGTCTCTCTCAGGTTATTTGGAGACGGTGACATCATATTCTGTTGAGGGCCAGTGGCCCAACATGACAGGGAGGCAGAGAGCAGCACAGTCAAGGGTGTTGGCTTTGGAATCAAGTCCCTGATGCACCACTTCCCTCTCCGAGCCTCAGCTTTCCCATCTGTATCATTACCTGCCTCCCACAGTGGTGGTAAAATGAACAGAGGCATGTATGTGCGGAGAGCTGGGCCCAGCTGAGCCTAAACTGAGCATCTGTTTGCTAGAGGAGCCAAGAGGTATGAGAAGGCTCTGCACATAATCCAACCAATGACGATCAAGCTGTAGGAAAAGGTTCCTCCCCTCCATCACCTGCAGGCCCTGTGACCCATGTGAAGCTGATCTCCATCTTCATTGTTTTCCCCAGTTGGGCTACATTCTGGGGTCACGACCAAGATTTTGCATCTAGAGGATATATTCAGCTACTCCTATGATTAAAACTATCACCCCAGATGAAAGCCAAGAACATCCTTCATTCATCATGGTCCCCACTGCTTGGTGTTATGTGTTATGTGGACACGTGGTCTGGCTCCAGCCCTGGTGGCTTAGGGACTATGGAAGCCACATTTAAAGAGCACATGCACACTGGGGTCCTGCCTTTGGAGAGAATGCCCAGCTCAGGACTACATGCCCCAGCCTGAGAATCAAAGTTCTGTAGTGTTATATGAAATACCAATTGGAAATCAATTGTTAACCCAGCCTTACTGGGCACCCAATTTCATAAGGCCTTAGAATTTTTTCTGGAAGAGGAGTAGATGTTAGTAGCAAGAAGTTCTGCCAGGGGCTAGTAAGGTTCTTGCTTCTCTACAGCCAGCTCTTGGTCTGAGGGCTTTCTCAGAAGCAGTTTTCGAAGCACAAGCTGTGGGTTCATTACTGATGGAGATTAGAAATGTACATAAGAAACTTCCCTTAAGGATGTGCAATTGTGCTCACAGCTCTTTGGACACATTCCCACCAGAGAGTTTGGACTCCCTTTGAACCTCCCAGGACCTGAGTTGACCTTCTCATGGGGAGCAGCTGGCTTGAAAGTATGGCTTATCCATTGCATGAGGGCAGATACTCCAAGTTCTGTGTGACCCCTCCCAGAATAAGCAGCACACCTCCTGTGAGGGAGAAGAACATGGAACAGCCTGAAAATTCCTCTTTTCTTTGGAAGAATGCTATTTTGCTTTTACTGTTTTTAAAGCCAAATAGAGAGAAGCCCACATCTCAGGGCCCCACTGAACCCAAGGGTTGAAGTTGTCTGTCACCACGGGGCACAACCTCTGCCAAAAAGGAGCAGTGAGAGGTGAGACATTCCTCTCTCTTAGGACCCTGAGGCAGGGTGTGGGTGTAGGTGGACCCTCTGCCAGTTGGGCCTCAGGCTGCATGGGTGGCCCTGGTCCTGAGCGTGGGATGGAGCTGAGGGTAAGAGAGTCCTACCTTCATGCAGAAGGCAGGACAATGTGGCCTGGATCTAGGTGGTACTGGCACATCAGTGGTTCAAGTAAAATAGGGAAAGCCATTCCCTGGTGCCTGCCTCTTGGCATTCTTTGAGCTCTGTCTCACTGAATAAAACAGAGGAGTCCACTTTGATATGTCAGACCCAGGAGCCCCCCTCTAGGGGGTCACAGAGGGTACAGGATTGGCCAGAATCATAGGCAAAGAAGCACTGGCATCCAAGTGAGACCTGTCGGGTTCAGCATCCCAATCATAGAGGCCCCATGTCAGACTGGAGAAGGGAGGAGAATGCCGGGCTCTGCCGGATTTCAGAACCACAGCCATTTAAGTGGTGGGTCGGCCACACAAGACCTTCCACCAGGGGGCAGAATAGCAAAGCTGAAAGACTGATGCACCATTGGACCAAGTCCTTGCAAGACCAATTTAGGGCCAGGAAACTTCAAACACCTTGGGTTGCAGAGCATGGTACTGCTGGGGAACAAATCAGAGCTGGGAATGTCAGCCATTGGAACAAGATCAAATATGGCAACACATCTTAGAGTTGGTAATGTAAGCTTGGGGTGGGGAGAAAAGAGGCTGCAGGTTTTCCTTGGTTTCTTAGTATCAAATGCCTCACACAGGGGCTTAGAAACTATACACCCAACAGAGGCCTCCCAGCAGCCTGGGACTCTGGGTGGACACTGAATGTCCTAATTTCCTTCTGTCCTGGCTGGTAGATCACAGAGTGGACAGCCATGATTGCTTTTCCTGGTCTAGAGCTCTGTGGACCCCAACATGAGTGGGGAAAATTGAAGGATGGCCCCTGACCTGCCATGACTTGGGGAAGGGTGGTTCAGACAGCTTTGGTTGTTGTACTGGTTATCTTTTCCTGCATAACAAACCACACCAAAGCAGTGGCATAAAATAAAAAATATCGTGTATTTTACTACTGAATCTGGGAGCAGATTAGGCTCAGCCAGGCATTCTGAGGCTTCTGCTGATAGCTGCCTATGTGAACCAAATTTTCCAGTTTTTCCACCAAATATTCCAGTTTTTCTAGACAGGCTAAAAAAACAATTTTTTTAAATTTGAGCCCTAATTTTTAACTAATTAAAAAGAGCTGCAGTGGTACCTGGGTGGTTCAGTCAGTTGAGTGTCTGCCTTTGGCTCAGGTCATGATCCTGGGGTCCTGGGATTGAGCCGCACATTGGGCTCCCTGCTCAGCACAGAGTCAGCTTCTCCCTCTCCCTCTGACCCTCCCTGCTGCTCATGCTCTCACTTGCTTGCTCTCTCTCTCTTTCAAATGAATAAATAATAAATCTTTTAAAAAATAAAAATAAATTTAAAAATGCAGGGTCTCCATAAGAGCAGCCCAGGGATAGCTAGCTTGTGCCTCTGCTTGGCCTTGCAAGGTCAATCTGGAATGGCCTGTGCAGGTCAAGCATTCCAGAAGCTTCTGCTTGGCACACTGGTGCCGTGCTTGAGGTGTTCAGGGCCAGGCATGGGTGAAGAATGTGGTGGTAAAGGAGTGAGGTAAAAGAGTAGGACCCACAGTGCACAGAAGCTTTCTGCAGTCCATTCTTTCCTTTTTCCTGTGAAATCCCACTCTTTGCCAATTCCCCAGAAAAACACACCTTCATAAAAGATTATGAGCCCAGCCACACTGAGGGATAAGTAACTGCTAAAGCTTAAGATAACTCAACCACCCTAAGACAGCTCTCCTTTACCAGGAGCAAAACCTGGGGAGTCAAAGTGTAAAATTTTAATAGTAACATCTTAAATTTACAGGTGAGTGTCAGGTAAGGTGTTAGGTGATGGTCTTAACCAAGTCTGTGAATTTCTGCATCATCATCATCACCATCATCATCATCATAATCAATAACACTATCATCATTACACTATCATCACCATCACCACCATCATCATTGTCATTACCATCATCACCACCATCCATCATCATCACCATTATGATCACTACCACCATCATCACCATCACCACCACCATCACCATGACTACCATCATCATCACCATTACCACCACCATCACTACCATCATTACCCACCATCACCACCATCATCACTACTATCCTCATCACCATCATCATCATCATCATCACCACCACCATCACCATCACCATCATCATTGTTGCCACTACCATCATCACCCCATGATAATAATATCCCACCTTAACTTCAAGTGGAAGAAGGACAGTTCCTGCTTCTGCTGTATCTACTTTCCTCTGTGGTCCTAGAGAACATTTATGGACCCCAACGGCCTCTGCAAGGCCCATAGGAGCCACATGATGAAAGGCTTAGAGAGAGACAGCAGAGAGTAAGCCAAGTCTATCCATACTGGTCCTGAGTTACCAGGAATCTGCTAAGTGGAGGCCAGGGGTAGGCTCTGCAGCTTCCTCCTCCAGCTCCCTGCGGGGTCCCAAAAGTGAATCCCCTTTCCTTCTCTTGTTGCCTTGCTGTCTGGAGGACTTGGTCTTCTTTCTCTTTCTTGTTCTACTTGCTCCGCCCAACTCTCAGCTTCCCACCCCCCAGCAACTGCCTTAGTAGATGCCCAAAACATGTTCATTAAATAAGCAAATGTCCATTGCATATGTGTGACTCCCACAAAATAGGCATCAGGCAGTCGTCTGGCCACCAGTCTTCCTTCTCTCAGCCCAGTGGTGCCACCATCAGTCCCCTTCACTATGGCAAGTGTTAAGGGCACTCACAACACATGCAAGGAAATTCCATGAAGGAGCCTATCTACAGCACTCTTCAGAGGGGATCATGGCATGAGGCCATGTTGCATGTCACGGATTGTCAAGTTCAAGATGACTCAAATAGGCTCAGTGTCCTCAACTGTAGAATGGCTTGTTTGGATTTTTAAATGCAGTTATACATTTAAAATTTATATTTATCCTCTACAAAGAGCTATACAGAGTAGAAGTCATATTTTCTTTCTCAATGTGATGGGGGAGGGAACCTGAGGCTCTGGAGGGAGAAAGAAGACACACTCCTATTCCCATTTTCTTGATGACTTGTCATAAGAACTTGGAGCTGCTTTGAGCTTCTCCAGAGCACAGATTTCTCAGTTGTACAATGAGGACATTGCATGGAAAACATCTAGTGTTCTCTGAGATACGAGGCAGCACCACCATCCTGCTGACACTTCCCCAGCAAAGCCTGCAATGCTGAAGCTTGGTGGTATCTTGAGGACTCACCAGTACAGATGCTCCTTCACTTTAGTGGATGCTCATCCACTAAATCACAGTGGATGCAGCCCCCAAACTAAGCATGGACCACAGAGTCCACCCCAGGATGAAGGAGCAAGTTATTATAGAAATTGCCATAGCTAACCAGCAGCCAGTCTAATGTGCCTGTGTGTCAGGAGTACTGACATATCACTTTACAACATACTGAAATTGTTACATACACCTTATGAGAATGAAATAAGTTAGATATGGAGGCAATGTTCATGCTGCAGATGAAAAAAAAAAAGGATCTTCAAAACAATTAAAGGCCATCCTGAGACCACCGAGGCAATTATGGTGCAGCTGGACTGTGACTCCCCATTCTGTTTTGGTGTGATATAGGCAGTCAACAAGGGCAGGGAGGTGAGGGGTGACTAGGAGACATTTTTTGCCTTCTTAGTCTAACATATCTCTGGACCTAAAGCCACATTCTCTAGAATGCTACTTCTTTCCCATCCTACACAAAAGGGAGAACTCATTATTGGCTGTCAGTCCCTCACAATCTACTAAGAATAAAATCTCCACATTGCAATTGACCATGACTAGGTAGTGATGTTGTGCAGAAAGGAGGGAACGATGCTACCAAAGCATGAATCATTGTCCAAGAAGAGTGAAGTGGGTAGTCTACTGAAATAAATGGGGTAGAGCCAAAAAAGGAAGACATGAGAAAAACTGCTCATCAATATTCCTTGTATAAGAATACAATTTAGTCTTACACTTTTATGGGGTGAAATGTATGCCCCCTAAAATTCATATGTTGAAATCTTAGCCCTCAGGACCCAGAATGTGATAGTATTTGGAGATGAGACTTTGAAGAGGTAATTAAGGTAAAACAAGGCCATTAGGGTAGGCCCTAATCACATTTGACTGTTGTCCTTATAAGAAGAGGAGATGAGGACACAGATAGGCACAGAAGAAAGACAATGTGAAGATTCAAGGAGAAGGCAATAATCTACATGCTAAAGAGAGAAGCCTCAGAAGAAACCAATCCTGATGGCACCTTGATCTTCAACTTCCAACCTCCAGAACTGTAAGATAATAAATTTCTATTGTCTAAGCTACTCGATGTGTGGCATTTTGTTATGGCAGCCCAAACAAACTGATACACACACCAATGAAGTTTGTCTTTTCTGATTAACTCAGTGACATAAGTCACTGAGTTTCTACCATTGCCATGGATGCCAGGAAGCTCAGAGTCAAGTGATTGGTTACAGTGACCATATAGCCTAGATTGAGTCCACACATTTTGGGGACATGTGCCCTGCCCAGTAAAACAAACTGAGGCAAACTCAGGAGTGAGGGTGTGATGAGTCTGCTGTGGGTTGGGATGATCTTCTCACTTCAGAATTGACTGTGCCGTAGCTTAGAACTGTTTATTCTGTTAGGTCATTTTGCCTAACTTATGCCTCATTTTGCTGACCAGCAGAGAGGTATGTATTGACCCAGTACAGAGCTCCAGTCTGCAGCTTATCCTGTTGCACATGTTGATACCTGGCTGACTTCATCTGAAACCAAAATCGAAGAGGTACACATCTGGAAGCCCCACATAGAAGTGTTCTTGGATCCCCAGCTGAAGGAAGTTCCTGGATATAGTCTGTGTCTGCTCTACATACATCCCAACCCAATAGCAGGCCTCTGGCAGGACCAGCCTCAAGTTCAAACAGGGTAAGAAGTACCCCTCCCCCAACTCCATTCCCCACTATGGGGTGATTCCAAGGGCACTGAGAAGCGTTTGGCATCTTGCCCCATCCCTATGCACCTACTGGCTAGATTCCGACATTGCAACAATAAGGCTTTACTCCCCTGGAGGAAGTCTGGGATGGTCTTACTGAACTGAAAATTTCCCTAAGGGCTATAATCTAAAATATTGGCATTGCCAATATATGTGTGCTCTGACGACAGATCTGAGGGAAGAGCCCAGCACCCCTACCCATGTCCTTCTCATGCAGCGGGTAAGGCACATTTATCTTTACCTGACCATGACCTTAAACTCCTCCTGTGTTGGCAGAGATTCCCCCATGGTGGGAATCTGGGGGGAGGTGACTTCTGAAAGCAAAGTACCAACACCATCCTTCCTCACTTCCCCACCTACCAGCAGGGTACAAGCCAGTCACCTGGGTTCAGGCACCAGGATGGTCCTGCATGGGCTTGGACTCACAGTGAGAGGTGAGATCATGAAGGAATAGCCAGAATTTATGCCCAGATTGGGCAGTGGGCTCCAGAAGCAGCAGCACCCCAACTGGCCATTCTGGTGGTGTGGCTTTGAACGTGGTACCAGCTCCAATGCCCCCTTGGTTCCTGGGTATTTTCCAATCGTGGTTCTGCAGTCTTACTGCCCAATGTCCTACTAGTAAAGTCCTCTTCTGCCTAATCATCCCAGTTGGTTTGTATTGCCTGCCACCAGGCTCCAGTTATTGGTCTGGAGCCAGCAGGGGAGGTAGAACTAGCCCCCAAGGAGAGCCACCATAGTCATGGTCTTAAAAGGCACTTGTTTCATGTGAGGACTGTGCAGTCTTCAAGCAATGGATGAGGGCTCTATCTTCAACAAAAGGGAGTGAAACCCTAGAGACCCCTGCGTTCAGGGGAATCTGTGGGCTCACAGCCCTCAAGTTCAAACACCTCTATCCCAAGTGTCAGGGCCCCAGCCCTTCCTGCCCTTGGACCCTGACTTTTGTTGACATGCTCAGGGAAGAGAGGAATTATACACCAAAGGAGGTCTTGAACCTACCTAATGTGTACTAGCAGGAATGGAAGTGTGCCTGGGAGTTGATCCTGAGGGTGCTGGACCAAGGCAGACAGTAAAATAAGCTGGGAAAGAGAGATTTGTTGATATTAGGGCATTCAGCCATAGCCCAGAGTATAACATTGAGGAACATGTCCTAGGATGATTCCCTCTAGGTTGGCTCTTAGAAACTTGAAAAGAAAAGAAACAATGGCCCACTTTTAAAGAGAGCAGTGATGGAGAAACAATGCCAGAACTTTTGAGACAGACTGCAGAGGAAGGGTCAAAAATCTCAGAGAAGTAGCCACTAAGAATTGGTCTGCTCTGTGAGACTGGAAAACCCAGCATCTTATAAGGCTGGAGGACACTCTCCAAGGCGATAAGGTATTCCTGGTGATGGGAGCACTAACATTCTTGAGAAGCTCAGTGGTGGCTGTCCTCTGCAGGCTAGGCTGAAGCTAGGGAACACTGTCATACAGTGGGGCTTCCAGGAGCAGTGCCGATGAGGACCCTGGAATAGCCAAGGCCAACGGTACAGCGCTTCCTTCTTCAAGGTGGGTGAGGTTACCATAACTATCATAATGGACTGGAAGGTCAGAATGAGGGGGGAAGGGGTGAGCGTTCTAGTTTTCAGAGACCCAGGGAAGGGAAATGGTCTGTAGAATAAGGTGTTCCTAGGGGTAAAATAGATGGGCACTGCTTAACACACATGATCAAAGAGGTTGAGAATGAATTCATAGCCAAATGTCCATCCGCTGACAAATGGATAGACAAATTTGGCACATCCATACGGTGGAATATTACTCAGCCATCCAAAAGAAGATGTATGGACACTTGCTACAACATGGATGAATCTCAGAAGCATCTTGCTGAGTGAGAGAGGACAGTCTTGAAAGGTCATGTGTTGTCTGATTCCATTTGTATGAAATGTCCAGTATTCTGGCAAATGCAGAGACAAGTAGATTAGCAGCTGCCCGGGGGGTGTATGTGGAGGTTGTTGTAAGGGATGAACTGAGCCTGACTGCTAAGAGGTACAGGTTTCTTTCTGGGGTGATGGAAATGTGCTAGAGTTAGATAGTGCCCATGGTTACATAACCTTGTGCATATACTAAAAACCACTGAATTGTGTACTTTAAAAAAAAAAACTTTATTTATTTATTTAAAAGAGAGGGAGAGAGAGAGAGAGAGCACAAGTGAGGGGAGGGGCATAGGGAGTGGGGGAAGCAGAATCCCCTGCTGAGCAAGGAGCCCAATGCAGGGCTTGATTCCAGGACTGGGGGATCATGACCTGAGCTGAAGGAAGACGCTTACCCAACTAAGCCACCCAGGCGCCCCTGAATTGTATACTTTAAAATAGTAAATTTCATGTTATATGAATTGTAACTCAAAAAAAGTTGTATTCACAGAAGACTATGGTAAATCATATCCTCTGCCCATTTTCCACACCTGAATCAATCAATTTTCAGACCCAGAATCCATTGACTAAAGAGGAGACTGAGCCCCACAAGGAAGAACTCTGCAATGCCACAGTGAGGGCCATACAGTAAGGGTTCTTCTGGTCTGTCTCTGAAAGAACCTGAGATGTTCTACTTGGATAACCACATCTTGGAAAAGAGAATTAGCCAGATTTTCAAGAGCAGTTGGATATGGTCCTAGCTGATACTGATATTTAAAGTGCCATCATGCCCCTCCTATTAAGATGTCAGGTAACAAATGTATTCCTGGTGCAGACCCATCTCATAATGGCACAAGGTAAAGATACGCATGTATTCATGGGCACTGGGGAATCTCTGCCCTGGTTGGTCAGGACCCTGGAAGAGGTTCAAGGACAAGGAGGTCTGGCAAAGAGGCATGCAGTTGGAATTACAGAGGGGCCATAGAGCACAAGGATCTTTGTAACTCAGGAGAGGCACGAAATCATCAAGTGGACAGAATTTGACCAGTGGATGTGCTCTTGAGTGCTCGTTCAGTGGAGGGTGGAAAATGGAGGGAGCAGCCACAGGGAGCCATGCATGGCTCTGTCTCAATTTTGATAGAATTCTTTATCGTCACTCTCATTTCTTTTCATGATACCATAGAGAATGTGCAGTGATATTAAGCCCCTTGTCACGTACATGCTGGCCATGTGTACACCTTTTTTAGAAAATTATGTGTTCAGGTCCTTTGCCTGTTTTTAAAACTGAATTAGTTTCTGTGCTGTTGTGTTATGTGTGTACATTTCACATGTTAACACCTTCTAGATATATGGTTTGCCAGTATTTTGTCCCGTTTCATAGGTTGCCTTTTCTTTTCGTTGGCTTTTTTCCTTGGCTGCACAGAAGCTTTCTTATTATTTTATTTTTTAGGCTTTTATTTATTTATTTTTAAAAATTCAACGTATTGAAAACCAAAGCAAAAACAGTTCACCTAAGTGCTGTGAAGTGTGTAAACCTGGCGATTCACAGACCTGTACCCCTGGGGCTAATAATACATTATATGCTTATTTAAAAAATTTTAAAAATTACAAAAAAAACCCAGTTCACCTATTTATTTCTTCCATCCCCCCTCCACGCACACAGTCTGCCTCTGGCAACTACGTACCTGTCCTCTGTCTCTGTGACTTTGATTGAATTTGTTAGCTTGTTTACGTTTAGATTCTACGTATAAGAGAGATCAGTATTTTTCTCTGACTTACTCCACCTAGCATAATGCCATGTTGTCACAAATGACAAGAGCTCATGCCTTTTAACGGCTAAGTAATATTCCATTGTGTATTCATACCACAATTTCTTTATTCATCCCTCATTGGGCACTTAGGTTGTTTCCACATCTTGGTTATTGTAAATAATGCTGTATTATTGTAAATAATAACGCTGTTTTTTAAACATTTAATTTACATTTAATTTACACTTAAAATAAACATTTAATTTACATTACATTTCCATGTAAATAATAATGCTGTATTATTGTAAATAATAACGCTGTTTTTTAAACATTTAATTTACATTTAATTTACACTTAAAATAAACATTTAATTTACATTACATTTCCATGTAAATAATAATGCTGTATTATTGTAAATAATAACGCTGTTTTTTAAACATTTAATTTACATTTAATTTACACTTAAAATAAACATTTAATTTACATTACATTTCCATGTAAATAATAATGCTGTATTATTGTAAATAATAACGCTGTTTTTTAAACATTTAATTTACATTTAATTTACACTTAAAATAAACATTTAATTTACATTACATTTCCATGTAAATAATAATGCTGTATTATTGTAAATAATAAATCTTCTCAAGTTAGTGTTTTCATTTTCTTTGGATGGATACCCAGGGGTGGGATTGCTGGGTCATAGAGTAGTTCCATTTGTAATTTTTTTGAGGAAACCTCATATTGTTTTCTATAGTGGCTGCACGAGTTTGTACCTCCACAAATAAGGTACGAAGGTTCCCTTTTCTCCAGGTCCTTGCCAATACTTGTTATTTCTAGTATTTTTGATAGCAGACATTCTAACAGGTGTGAGGTGATACCTCATGGTGGTTTTGATTTGCATTTCCCCGATTATTAGTAATGTAGATCACCTTTTCATGTACTTGTCGGTCTTCTTTAGAAAAATGTCTATTCAGATCTTCGGCCCATATTTCAGTCACATTGTTTTTTTTGCTATTAAGTTGAACGAGTTCTTTATCTATTTCGGATATTAGCCCCTTATCAGATATACAATTTGCAAATACTTTCTCCCATTCGATAGGCTGTCTTTTCATTTTGTTGATGGTATCCTTTGCTGTGCAGAGCTTTTTAGTTGATGTAGTCCCACTGGTTTGTTTTTGCTTTTGTTGCTTTTGATTTTGTTTTCAGACTCAGAAAGCTATTGCTAAGACCTATATCAAAGAGCTTAGTGTCTATGTTTTCTTCTAGTTTTATGGTTTCAGATATTAAATTTAAGCCTTTAATCCATTTTAAATTAATGTTTGCATATGGTATAAGAAAGTGGTCCAGTTTCATTCTTCTGCATGTGACTGTCCAGTTTCCTTAACACTATTTGGCGAAGAGAATGTGTTTCCCCATTGTATATTCTTGGTCCTTTGTTGTAGATTAACTGACCCTGTGATTATGCGTTTATTTCAGGGCTCATTATTCTGTTCCATTGATCTACATGTCTGTTTTTATGCCAGTACCACACTGTTTTAATTACTGTACCTTTGTAATAAAGTTTGAAACCAGGGAGCATGATGCTTTCTGCTTTCTTCTTCTTTTTCAAGACTGCTTTGGCTTTTAAGACTGTGGAGCCTTTTATGGTTCTATACAAAGTTTAGAACTGCTTGCCTTATTTCTGTGAAAAATGCCACTGGAATTTTGATAGAAATTGCATTGAATCTGTATATTGTTTTGGGTAGTATGGACATTTTAAAGATATGAATTCTTCCAATCCATGAGCACAGAATATCTTTCCATCTCTTTGTGTCTTTTTAAATTTTTTTCATTAATGTCTTGTAGTTATCAATATATAGGTCTTTTACCACCTAGGTTAAGTTTATTCTTAGGCATTGTATTCTTTATGTTGCAACTGTAAATTATTTTCCTAGTTTCTCCTTCTGACAGTTCATTATCAGTGTGTAAAAATGCAGCAGACTTTTTTTTATAACTTTTTTTTTTTAATTTTTTATTTTTTTATAAACATATATTTTTATCCCCAGGGGTACAGGTCTGTGAATTGCCAGGTTTACACACTTCACAGCACTCACTAAAGCACATAGCCTCCCCAATGTCCATAACCCCACCCCCCACCCCCCACCCCCGTCTCCCAACCCCCCTCCCCCCAGCAACCCTCAGTTTGTTTTGTGAGATTAAGAGTCACTTATGGTTTGTCTCCCTCCCAATCCCATCTTGTTTCATTTATTCTTCTCCTACCCACTTAAGCCCCCATGTTGCATCACCACTTCCTCATATCAGGGAGATCATATGATAGTTGTCTTTCTCTGCAGCAGACTTTTGTGTGTGTTGATTTTGTATCCTGCAATTTGACTGAATTCATGCATTAGTTTTAGCAGTTTTCTGATGGAGACTCTATGGTTTTCTACATGTGTCATCTGCAAAGAGTGACGGTTTTGCTTCTTCCTTGTCACTTTGGATGCCTTTTATTTTTTCTTCTTGCCTGACTATGCCTGGGACTTCCAAAACTCTGTTTAAAAAAAAGTGGCAAGGGTGGGCATCCTTTTCTTGTTCCTGACCTTAGAGAAAACACATTCAGGTTTCCACCATTGAACATGATGTTAACAGTGGGTTTGTCATATATGGCCTTTACTACACTGAGGTACATTCCCTCTATATTTGCTTTGTTGAGAGTTTTTATCATAATTGGATGCTAACTTTTATCAAATGTCTTTTCTACATCTATTGAAATGGTTATGATTTTATCCTTCATTTTGTTAATATGGTGTATCAGTTTGACAGGATTGAAGATGTTAAACTATCCTTGCATCCCTGGAAAGAATCCCTCTTGATCATGATGTGTGATCTTTTTCATTTATTCTTGACAGCAGTTTGCTAATATTTTGTTGAGGATTTTTGCATCTACGTTTATCAGGGGTATTGGCCGGTAACTTTCTTTTCTTATAGAATCTTTTTCTGGTTTTGGTATCAGGGTAATGCTGGCCTTGAAAATGAGTTTGGAGGAGTTCCCCTTCTATTTTTTGGAAGAGTTTGAGAAGACTGGTATTAATGCGTCTATGAATAGTGAAGCCGTATCCTCCTGGACTTTTGTTTTTTGGCAAGTTTTGGATTACTGATTCAACCAGTCTGTCTAAATTTTCTACTTCATCATGATTCAGTCTTGATAGATTTCTTTTTTTCTAGGAATTTATCCATTTTTTTTTTCAGGTTGTCACTATTCTCATTCCTGAAAGATATTTTCTCTGGGTAGAAATATTAGTTCAGGCAATTTTCCCATGAAAATTACCCCCCCCCCAAAATCTTACATAGTAGTCCATAAGTAAGGGAGGTCCAGAATTCTTTTTGTTCAACCTGTTCCCCACCATAATCAACCTTAAGTTCATCCTGGAAATGCTAAGGAGGACATTGTTACAAATCAAATTACAAAAGAACTTAAGCAACACTGTCCGGGCCCTAAGGAAATCCAAAGGGTTTTATCCAAATTGGTAGTATCCATCATGCTCCCATTCAGGCTAAGTAGTCCCTGAGTCAGAGGTAGGGGCTCTTCTGGCTCAAAGAGGCCGGTGGTACTGTAGGGGAATAAATGAATTCTTATACTCATGGCAACCACAGTGGGGGCATGAACAGTTGTGCAGGTTACACACTATTCCAAGGCTCCTGGCCCAAGAGGCAAGTGAGTTCTAATGTCCAGTACATGTTCTGCTCTCCTGACTGGGTCCCTGGGTTAGATTAGGTTACCTTTTTCTAATTCACACAAAGATTCTACACAGGCCAACAGTGACCCTATGACCAGGATGAAATAT
Source organism: Mustela erminea (assembly GCF_009829155.1). NCBI lineage: Eukaryota > Metazoa > Chordata > Mammalia > Carnivora > Mustelidae > Mustela > Mustela erminea. The sequence continues at coordinate 22,299,935 of NC_045618.1, read as the reverse complement.
CATGATCACTCTACCTGCTTTTCTGAGCTCAGTCTCTCCATTCCCTGGGCCTGCTTGTGACCTGCAGACTTCATTGTAATTCTGACCCCAAGAAGGGACCCCCTGGATAAGGGACCTGAGTATTCAGATCTAGAAGGGAAATTCCCCATGGAAAACAAGGAAATTGGTGTCTGGCTTCTATAATTTAGCTTCTTACAAGGCAGTGTGTGTGTGTGTGTGTGTGTGTGTGTGTGTGTGTGTGTGTGAGAGAGAGAGAGAGAGAGAGAGAAGAGAGACAGAGACAGAGAGAGACACCATGTGTTAGCCTCCCTGGACCCTACAGGATTCTAGGAACTAAAGACCTGACCTTGGGTTCTCAGCCCTGAAATCCCTGAGAGGCTCTTGGGAGATGCACCCAGCTTTCTCCATTCAGACCTACATCCCATCTTCCACTGCTCCAGTGACAAAGCTCAGGATGAAAACCAGCCAACAAAAGAACATGCTGCCAGGAGGGCTTAATGCTCCCTGTCAGTCTCCAGGGCTGTGGGGAGCAAGCAGGCCGTGGTGATGGGAAAACACACATTGTTTGGGGGCGTTGCGGATACAGTACAGATTATTTTTAGCAAATTGTTCTGACTTAGTGAAAAACCTGAAAGATAGTGTTGATAATCATCCTTACTTTAGTGCCACAGATGGTGCTGCTAGAATTAGACACTTGTTTCTGGGTGATTCTGCTGTTCCTATAAGAAGACACCTTGCCTGGTGCAGAAATAGATCACTGAAGGTTGTCTTTATTTTTTAATTGAGGGCTCAAGTTTTTACTCTTTACCCTTAAGTATTAACAATATTTGTGAGGAGAAAATAAATTATTCACATGTCTCTCATGCTAATATTAGCCTGAACATAAATGAGAGGTTTGGGCCTTTCTTTTGTTCTCTAATCCTAGTGACAACCAGGAATTATCCCCTGCTGCCTGCCTTTCTCCTCAGAGGTACTTCCTGGGCCCTCAGCCAAGCCAGATTCCCTGTTATCTCCTTGCACCCTGCACTCTCTCTCGTATCAGTGTTTTTCAGTTGTAATTATATTTATCTGCGAGACACTTGGACTAATGTCTACCCCCCTCCCCCGCCCCAGGCCCCCGACCATAAGCTCCACAGGGAAGAAACTTAGTCCCTTACCCTGTCCCCAGTACCTTGGACGAAGACATCAGTGAAATGCAAGAATGAATGGGAAAGCCACTACCAGAGACAGGAGCGTGGGGAACCCTCAGCTCCAGCTGTCTTCACTGCTCACCCACCCATGGGATCACCACGCAGGCCAAGCCTTTGGCTGGTATTGGATTTATCTCTGTGCACTTCGATTTTCTTGTCCAATGATTACTAAAGCATGTCGAACTTATACCAAAGAGATACCATGAGACTCTTAGTAAAAAAATGTGAATGAGATAAGACTGAAGAGGGTGAAGTAGATAAGAGTTGAGGGTTCTATTATGAAAATTAGAGTCGGGGCATGTGGGAGAGAGAACTGGAATTCCACTAACATAATTCTTTGGGAGTGGGTGTCTCCTTCCCAGCCACAGCCAGAAGCACAAGCTCTCCCACACAGTAGGTGCCTAACCAGTGCACCTCCCATTATCACCTGTGGAAGGAGACTCCATGATGGCTCCCAAAGACCCCACCTCCTGGCAGGCACACCCTTGTGTAGAGTTCTTCCACACTGCACCAGCGACTGAAAGAACCTGGCAAAAGTGATGGTGTGACATTTCTGAGATTAGATGGTAGATTAGCACTGTGGCTTCCTTCTTGGTTGCCTATTTCCATACCTCTGTCTTTCTTTATGTCTGTCTGTCTCTCTCTCTCTGTGATCACTTGCTCTGGGACAAGCCTTATTTTGAGCAGCCTTTTGGAGATGCCAGTGCGGTGAGGAACTGAAACCTCCCACCAACAGCCATGTGTGTGGGTGAGCTGGACAGCACCTCCTCTAGGCTTCCTCAAACCTTCAGAGACCACTGCTCTGCGCAGCAGCATCACTTCAACCTTGAGAGTGCTTGAACCACAACAGCCATCTGAGCTATTCCCAGAAACCATATTCGATGATGCATGTTTGTTGTTTTAAGCTGTTCAGTTTTGTGATTATTTGTTATGCAGCAATAGGTAACTATACTCCAGCCAACTACACCTCTGCCTCCTGGCTGTGCTGAGCCAGGGCTGGAAGCTCGGCCTCCCTCATAGCTGCTTGCAGCAGTCTGCCCTTCTTTCTTCTTCCCGTATCTCTGTTCCTCACCAGCCCCCCTTCCACCTGAAGATGAGCCCTTTGGCCCTGACTCAGCAAAAGTCACCAAGAGGGGCCAGTATAGATTAAGAGAGAGGAAAGGGCAAGGCTACGAAGATCTGGGTATCAGATAACCCTAGGAAACACCCTATTTCTGACCCTGGCCTGAGAAGGAAACTGCACCTTGCTTCTTCCTCCCCCAAACTAGCTTACTCTCACTTCCTATAAAGAGGGAGGGGCTTAGTCAAACTTCTCTCCCCTCCATCCTTCCAATCCCACCCCAAGGGAGCTGGCCACAACTTTTTTTGTCTACACTACCTGAGGACCATCACATTCCTAGTCTAGTCATGAAATCCTCCCTCTGTCCCAGCACCAGTGATGGTATTTTCGGGAGGCCAAATATTCCATCAACAAACCCAACTGTTTGTGATTTGACAAGAATTCCTGCAGAAAAGAGAAGTGCTCCCACTGGCTTCTCAGGCCCAGGATTTCTGCCTCCATGGCACTCACCAGATAGAGGTTTCTTCAATTTGTTAAATACCCCAATTCCCTAGCATCTCTTGGATCCTCTGCTGCTGACCACATCTCACTTCTATCCCCACATCTTATAACACACAACTAAGAGAGTGGTCAGGTGACAGGAGTTTCCTTTTCCTTTTCCAATTAATTTTTTTTTTTGAAAATGATCTTGGCGTGTGACTGTATAATCCAAATGATTTAGGCTCACAGTGAATTACAGCCAGTCTCTCCTGGTCTCTCATCCAACAGTCCCACTCCCAGGGGGCCCTGCTTTCAATTTTTTAAAAAAAAATTTGCTTCTGAAAAAATATGGAAATATGCTTGTTTTCAAATTATATTTTGACAATATTTGTTGGCTTTCTATTATAATTGTGGAAGATCAGACACTCATAGTCCATTGTGTTCTCACTTTCCTCCTTCACCCATCATCCTAATACATTTTTATATTATAATTTTTGGTTGAATTAACTGTTAGTGTTTACATTATCAGGACTATCACTAATTGCACAGTCAAACAGCATATAATGAATATGTTCCTTTCTCATAATCCACTCCTCCACACCAGAGAGAAATATCTCTTTACTATTTTCAGTGCCCTAATGGCTAACTACCCCAAATGCTTCTACACTTTCATCAAATGCCTATCAACAGTTGTTTCAAATGTCCTAATGCACCAGATAACCTGGAAGATCACCCCCTTCCCTGGATGTCTCCCTCCCAGCCCTTTGACTGGGACCCTTGGACTCCCTGACCCTCTGTTCAGGTATAAGCAATTGGTCTCTTGGCCTGTGGTACAAATTGTTACCTTGGGAATTCTCTTAGCTTTTCTGTCAGACTGGGTCTCTCACTTCCTGCAGCCCAGGTCCTTCTCTTTCTTGGTTTACATGTTTGTTTTACTGGAGCATATTCTCTAGCATCTTTCTGGGAATGAATATATAGAAGGTGAAAGTTTTAAGATGTTACATGCCTAGAAATACTTCATACTTCCAAGATAATTGGGCTAAAAGCAGAACTCGAAGTTGAAAATAAATTTTCCACCAAAATTTTGAAGGCACAATTCCATTGTCTTCTATCTTCCAGTGCTGCTGTTGTAAAGTCTGCCATAATTCTAATTCTTAAACCCTTGTATGGTTTATACACCTTTCCTTTCAATCCCTGTTTCTAGGATTTTCTCTTGATCTTTGATACTTTCATATTTCATGAGATATACCTTGGTGTGAAATTTTAAAAGTTCACGGTCATGGTATTTGATGAGCTTTTTCTGTTTGAAGGTTTCAGCCTTCAGTTGGTAATTTTTCTTGTATTATTTCTTTGAAATGCCTTTATTTTCTCTATTCTCTCTTTTTGTAACTCCAATTAGTAGGACACTGAATCATCTGGACCTAACTTCTAGCTATAGTTCCTTTCCTACCATCAATCTCTTTCCCTTTTTAATTCAATTAATTAATTAAATTTTTATTTATTTTAGAGAGACAGAGAGAGGGATCATGTGGGGAGAGGCAGAGGGAGAGAGAGAATCTCAAGCAGGTTCCGCTTAATCATGGACTACTCAACCTGGGGCTCATTCCCATGACCCTGAGATCATGACCTGAACCAAAATCAAGACCCAGATGTTTAACCAACTGAGCTGCCAGGCACCTTTCTTTGCCTTTTTTGAAAGAGATTTCCTTGACTCCAACACTATCTCATCTATTAGAAACTCTCTTTTTTATGCTTTGATGAGCCCTTCCTTCTAGAATGCTGATCTTGTCTCTCGGAGGAAGGATCTCTGCATCTCCCTGAGAATACTAATGACAAGAGTTTCATTTTGAGCCTCTGTTCTGCTCCCTTCTCTAACTCCTCTGAGCGCCTTTCTTCTGTTTGTTATTTGTTTAACTCCATTCTGGCAGCATCACTCACATGTTCAGGGATCCTTGGCAATCTGTTCATAGCTGAGAGTGAAGTACTGAAGAGCTCTTTGAAGATTTGGGGGGAGGAGGGAATTTAGGGAATTTTAGACTGGTAGGTGGAGCAGATTTCTTTGTCAGGTAACCTTCATATGTAAGCATTTTTAGGTCATTTCCTAGGGACATATACTGTGCCAGGGGCACATAGATCTGCTGCCAACTTCCCGGGAATAGAGTCAGGGAGTGTCTCTTGGAGGTCTTCTTTTGTAGTCTTTCTTCCTATACCCCAACCCTTTTCCAACCCGGAATCTCACCCCTGCTCCCTGCTATTGTTGGGGTCTCTGAGCCCAGAACCATTCCTCTCCAGTTTCTTTAGAAAACAAACCTCCAGGCTTGTCTGGAGATTGTAGTAGAGGATCCTGGGATCCAACTGGCTTCCTAGACAGAATTTGGATCAACCCCTCTTTTTGGTCTTCCTACTTCACCCCACTGCCTGTAGTGCCAGTTGCCTTCCATTGTTTCTGGGTTCCACTGATTGAACAGGCCTGATTCTTGGCAGCATGGACCCTGTCTCCACCCTTACAGGTCCTTAGGTCCTGGGTTCCTCCTGTCCCACCCCTTTACATCTCAATCTACTCACCAGGAAAATAGGGATAACAGTGGTTCCCATCCCCCAGGTTGCTGCAAGGAAGAAATGAGTTCATAGTGGTGCCATCACTATTATGATGGGAATTGTCAGAGCAGCCCCTTGGACAAGTTCTGTCCCCTAGGGCATGTTCTCTTTTGCCCACACAGGCCCAGGAAGAGGAGCCAAGCCCAGGGATGCTATGAAGTGCTCGTGCTCAGTGTACAGAGCCAGGGAAAGCTGGTCCCCTCCACGTGCTGCCAGCCCCTGCCAATCCACACAGGATCCAGTCACCAGCCAAGCATGCCACCAAGGGACATATGAACTTGGCTGTTCCAGTCCTCCCTGTGGCTTTGCTCAGCCACCTCCCTCCAACCCATGAACAGAAATATGCACAAATGCAAAATAACAATGATAATCATATGAGATGGCAGCTGAGACCCGTTACAGCTGATGACAGTTTGAGAGAAGGATGAGAAGCTCTATGCCATCTGCCCACCTGCTTTTCAAATTACTTTAACCCACCTTTGAAATTACGTCTGACTTTAGTGGGAATAATTACCAGAGTGATAGAGATGTGCGTGTGCACTGTGCGAGGGAAGGTAAGTCTTGCAGCGTGGCCTTTACTGTGCTGCTGGGGGTTTAACCCTTGAAAAGGGCCTCTCTGCTATAGCAGGCTCCTGGCAGAAGTCAGGCACAAGGTGACCCTGACACAAAGCCAAGGAGCCAAGCTTGCTGCTCTGATCCAGGTTTGCCCACCTCCTCCTGTCCCTGGCCAGGGCTGTCGGGACATGAAATCTTGCCTGGAGCCTCAAATGCCCAGAGGTCTGACCAGACACATGGGCGGAGCCTCTCTTGTCCCCACAGCTGTGCCCTCTGTAGATTGGGCAGTCATGGTGGGCATGAGTAGAAACACTAGATTTCAGGGAAGTCATTAAGTTTTGGGGCATTTCTTTTGATGACCTGGGCATTGTCAAATGTTTATTTAGGAAAATACAAATTTAATGAACATGTGATCAAAGAAAGGCATTTGTCAGTTAGAGTCCCCTCCCTCTCCTAAAGGGACAGTATTGCAGAAGGTGGAATAGCAGGGCCTTTGCTTCCAGGCAGGGAATGGATCAGGGAAGCAGGTAGGTGGGTGGGGGGACAAATCTAAAGAAAGAAGAGCTTGAGACCATTGAGACTGTGCCTGGGAGGAGGGGGCATAGGAGAGCTACCAGGAGAGGTGCCTTCTGGAAGGGAATCCTGGGCTGACCTCCTGTGTGCAGAAGATGCAGAGCCCTCCTGGGCACCCTCATGGATTCCTGGCCGGCAGGAAGTGAAGAAAGACCCAATCCTGTTCAGATGCGGCCTGTAAGAACCCACATGCAGGGGCTGGACCCTCTCCCACCCCACTCCACCTGTGAAGTGGAGAGCAGCTACCTGGGACAGCATTATTAACCCACTCTGTGTCTCAAGTGGACCCTGGCCCCAGCCGTCAGGTTTGGGGACCCATCAGCAATGCTCCAGATAAGTACTTATGGTTAGGAATGGTAAGAAAATGAGTTAGATGTGAGAGTTGTGTGCAATCTGGTAGGCCCTCCCTCAGCTGCTCCTTCCCAACGGGGCGCACTGACCATGCTGGGCAGCCACCTTCCCAGGATGGGCAATGGAGATCCCTGCCCCAGGGAGCAGCAGGGTAGACCCCACTTCCAGCCAGCAGCAGGCATAAGTTGAGTTAGGGGTGGGTGGTGACCTTCCAAAGACATGGCTTTGATGGTTTAAAAAAAACTGAAAATGCACATTATGCAGGTGTGACCCACTAACATGAATGAAGGAAGGAAGGAAGGAAGGATGGGAAATAAGTGTCCCACCACTTGCCCTAGATCCAAGCCCCTTCTCTAGAAGACCTGAGCTGAAATCAAGAATTGGATGCTTAACCACTGAGCCACCCAGGTGTCCCCTTTTTACTGATTCATAGCAGCCCTTAGCCTGTGACATAGTCGCGTATATTATGCACACGACGTTATTCTTGTGTCATAGACATAAATAGACCTTGTTCTTTTTCATGACTACATGATAATGCCATATTAAGGATGTGCCATCATTCTATTCTCTGTTTATCACTTGTCTTTTTACTTTAATCAGGATGTTCTCTGCCATCCAGAAATATCTGGCTCTTATCTAGTAGAATAAATCAATTTTGCTGTTTATGTCCTCAGGGTTCTGTAACAAGTGCAAAAAGGTCACCCCCTCCAATATTACAAATGGTTTTCTCATTTTCTTCTGATATTTTTATGGCTTCCATTTTCCTGCATCTAAATCTTCATTCTACCTGGATTGCTCTGGAATATAATTTAGTGGCAGAAGGAACTGTTTTATTTTTTCTGGACGGCTAGCCAGTTGTCCCAGCACAACGTTCTGCAGTGAATGACCTCACAGGCTGAGTGTCACCTTGGCCACATCCTGGATTCCCATGTGTATTTGGCGGCCCTGCACTGTGAATGTCCACCTGACCCCGGCGGACCAGCGAGAAGCTGCCCCCGGCTCCCAGTCTTCAGGCTCCCGCGTCCTTCTTCAAGGTGGGCCTCCGTTCTTGGAAGTGCGACAGTAAGCTAACGTGTCTCCATGAACTGGCATTCCCAAGATGGGAATGTCACCACCTGGAAGCGTGTCTGCCCATAGCTTTGCACCCCGTAGTCAGGCCACTGTACCCTGAAGGGAAATTGCCCCCTAACCACAGCCCCACCCCCTCCCAACACAAGCATGACAGTCCCAGCTCCAGGGCCCAAGACCCAGGCCAGCTTCGAGCTGCCCCTGTAGGCCGAGGGAAGGCTGCAGGCACAGTGAATGGAGGCAGGGCAGAGGGGTTACCACACTCGCCCCTGGAAGGCCAGAAGGCAGACAGTGCTGGAGGAGGCCCCAGCTTCCTGCCTCCTGGCCTTCCCATCCAAACCTTCCCAGCCTCCCCGCAGGACCCCACCATTCACATTCGAGCAGCTGCTCTGTGCCAGGGCTGCACCGGGTGCTGGTGGGTCAGCAAAGAGACATACCGCACAGGCCTGCGTTCCACAGAGGGCTGGCATCGTGGCCCCGTGAGGGGTGGCGCTCGGTCAGCAGAAGCACCACGTGAACCTGGGGAGGGAAGGTCACCGCAGGAGGAGAAGGCCTGTGCAAGCCTGAGGCAGCTGGCACCAGACAGCGCAGGACCCAAGGACAGAAACCCAAACTGCTCCCCACCACAGACGCACCAGGAGCCCCAGACCTGCGAGGGCAGGGGTGCCATCTGGGACCCAGTCAAGCTCTTGCCCGCTGTTGGGCTCAGGCTTCTATTCTGACTTCACAGCTGAGACTCCGTTTTCACATCTATAAAATGGGCATAATGCTGTGAAAGACAGCCCCTGACATTGGTGAGAAGTGTCCCCCTAGACCCGTGAATCCTTAGACCAGCAAACACTATTTATTCAGTGGGTATAGACAGGGGAGGGTAAACTGGGCCCATCCACCAGCCGACTCTCTCTCTCTCTCTCTCTCTCTCTCTCTCTCACACACACACACACACACACACGCTCAGTTGGAATATTTTCTAGGCATTTTACTAATTCAATCATCACAGCAACGCTTCATGAAAGGTTTATCTCCATCACAGATTTCAACACGTCCTGTCCTTCTAGGATTTACCACAGCACAAGATCCCAACGCAACCCCTCTCCTTCTGGGGGAATGCGCCAGGATTTGGGGTAAAAAGTCAAATTGCACCTGGTATTTGGGGTAAAAAGTCAAATTGCACCCTCGCTTCTGCTCCCAGGGGAAGTGACAGGCGTGTATCAGGCCCTTGACAATTCCTGGCTCCCACGCACTCATTGCTTTTCCTACAGAACCACCCACCTTCTCATGATGCCGGGGTCCTTGCGAGGAGGGACCTGCCCGTTTGCTCAGGCAGGGAAGCCCGGTGTGTGTGTGGTGGGAGGAGTTAGTGCTGCCCCTCAGGTGCCCCGCCAACCCTTCTGTGGCCCTAGCAAAGGGTTCGAATTCAGAAGGGCGGGAAGTGGTCGCTTTAAATTATTTCAGCTGCACTGAGGTATTTGAGAGTCAGACCAAATAAACATTTGCATCTAAAAAAGGCAAAACAGGGTCATTTGAAATGGAGAAAAAAGCCTTTCCCATATCCGGAGGGTGTGGCTAGACTTTCCAGAGAAGCAGCACTGGGCCTGCTTTGGTTTTGCATCTTTGCCAAGGCGCACAGCTCAGACCCTGCTTCGAGACGGAAGCATATACTTTTAAATAGAATGTGAGCGGATCTAAGTTTCCTTCCCCTGATCTGCTCTAAGGTGACCCCCAGGCCCCTGCAGCTGTGGGGACAACTTTAAAATGTGTACTTTTCATGGGACGGTGACCATGACCCACTTGATGTGAGTGATCACTCAGGACCAAGGCAGGGAAGAAGGGTGGTGCTCCCCAAGCTCCCAAGACTGCTCACAGCATCTTCCACACACAGTCTCAGCCATCTAACTCCTGCCCAGGATGCCTCCTAGCACCCCTTCCTCACTTGGGCCCAGTACCCAAGAGATGCGGGTCTGCTTTTCCGGAAAGTCTGGACTGGAACAAAATGTGGGCATCACATTCTTTTCCTTCTTCCTAGCAATTGTGCCCCCAGGGCTTAAATCCTATCCTGTAAATTAAACCCAAGAGGAGGGACACCTGCTACAGCACTCTGTGTGCTGTCCCTCCAGACTCACGGCAGCATCTCCACCAACGCCAAACTCCAGACGACAGCAGGCACAGGTCACCCGGGCCTCCCCTGACACACAGGTGCTGTCATACAGGTCAGTCTCCACGTCTAAGCCATCCACTATCTGACCCTCAAAGCAATCTTGCTTTGGAGGAAGCTGACATGACTGCCCAGCCCCAAGAAGAAGTCTCTCCTGTCTGGGGCGTCTCATCATTAAACCCAACTGTGGACAACTGAAAATGCTCTGTATGACCAGAAAGGCCATGTATCCAGTCAACCAGTCCTCAAATGCCCAGCCAACTCTGGGCTCCAGAATTAAACATCTCTGTTCTTTATTATTTATCCTGTGAAAGCTTCCTACCATCTGCCCCATTTTGTGGTTCCGTGGACCCTTGGCAATAGAGACTGCCTGCTTTCTGAAGTGGTAAATAAAGTTCGTATCCCCTCCATTGTCTTTAATCATTCTTAGCAATACAAACCCTGGCCCCCTTCTTCCCCTTCTGCTCAGGCACCGAGTCCTTGCTCATTCATTCATTCATACATTGTGGACATTGGGCTCAAGATGGCTGATGAGCCATATCCAGGTACTTCTCCATCCTCAGGTCCTCTGAAATACCAGAATAACTTGAAAAAAAGAAGAAGAAACATCCCTGGAAAACTAGGAAAAGTGCCACTTGCAGATCAGAACATTGGAGAATTTCTGGAAGATAGAAAGCAGATTGGCTCAGATGAGTGGGGAAACCCAACAGAGCAGAGGAGCCCACAGTGCCAAGCAGATGGGAAACCCTAACCCCCATCCTAACCCTGACTGCCCCCCCTCCCCCAATCTAGAAATGGAAGAAGTAGTGGCATGGAGAAGGAGTCTTGGGACATGGATAAGGTGATTCTGTGGACGGCTCCCCAAACAGCTAGGACAATGCCCCATTTGCCTCCAGGATAAAGTCACAGTGCAGCTTTAAAATTGACAGCAGATTGTTGCTGGGTGGCAGGGGGGTGCCCCCGGAGAGAGAAGCAGGACCCAGCTCATGCAACTGCAGCCAAAGTGAGACAGAGTGCCCCCAGATCAGAGGCCCTGGAAGGCGATTTGCCCTTCCGAGTCCCTGCCCACCTCCATGACACCAAGTGCCCGGAGGGCCAGGGTGGCTGGAACCCGAGTGGACAGTCCCTTATAGAGGGGAGGTCTGCATGTGTCAAGATATCCTCCACACAGCATGAGTGACCAGTCAAGACCAGCAGTTCCCATATGTACTGTTCTCAGGACTCCTTTACCCTCTTAAAAATGCTTGAGGTCTCCACAAAGGCCTACTTTATGGGGAAAACATACTGATATTTACTGTAACAGAAATTATAGAATACAGAAAAATTTCAAATCTTTATTCTTAAATGATAATGAAGCCAATACATGTTAACACGAATAACATAACATTTATGAAAATAGCTCTCTTTGTCTAAGAATAGCTTCTTTAGTAAGATGAGTGACATGATTTTGTATTTTTGAAAATCTCACCAATGTCTGGCTTAATAGACCGCTGGATTCTCACACCTGCTTCTGATTTCAATCTGTTATGGTATCACACGTTATCTAGATTCTGGAAAATGCTGCTGAACACTCATGAGAGAAAAACATGTCCTTGTATTCCTATTAAAGAGTTTTTACCTTGTGGACCGCCTGAAAGAGTCCCAGGAACCCCCTTTAAGAGCCATCATCCTGGGGGCACCTGGGTGGCTCAGTGGGTTAAGCCGCTGCCTTCGGCTCAGGTCATGATCTCAGGGTCCTGGAATCGAGTCCCGCATCAGGGTCTCTGCTCAGCAGGGAGCCTGCTTCCTCCTCTCTCTCTCTCTGCCTGCCTCTCCATCTACTTGTGATCTCTCTCTGTCAAATAAATAAATAAAATCTTTAAAAAAAAAAAAAGAGCCATCATCCTGACACTCATTTATAAAGGAGGTCAGACAACCAACAATCCCCACACACTTGAAGGAAACCAACAACTTGCCAAGGAAGAACCAAAAAGAACCCTGGAGAAAACAGGGTAACACAGGAGTCAGAAAAGGACATTAAAATAAGTATAACTAATATCCTCAGAGAGGTTTGAGAGGATATAAGCATCTGTTGGCAGGTGTGCACAGAGCAAACACACACAAAAAAACACACTTTTCCTACATGAGCTTAGTAACCAGGTAGGAGACAGCATTTGCAATGGCAACAAAAAATCATAAATTATCTAGGCACAGACTGAACCAAATTTTGGAGAACCTGCATGAAGAAGATTTTAAATTGTATAAAAGAACATAAACTGAGACACACTGTGGGAATCCTCAGTATTAAAAGCTGGCAGCTACATGAGCTGCTCAGCAAGCACCCCTCCACATTATACTGGATTGAGTTGGATTTCTATCACAAGCATCAAGAGTTTTGTAACCCATATATTCTCTAGGATGAAAGCCTCCCAAAAACAAAATGAGGAGACAGGCAATTGACAACAAGAAAATGTTTGGAACACAAATAACAGTCCAAAGGCTAAGGTACCTAATTGACAAAATTCTTGGGGAGGAATAAGAAGACTTAAGGCGCAGGGATGTGCGTGTGTGTTTGTGTGTAGGTGTGTGTGCAGAGAGAAAGATTTTAAAGAATTGACTCATGATTGTGAAAGCTAGCAAGTCCAAAATCCTCAAGGAAGGCTGCCAGAGATCCCAGGGAAGTTTATGTTGCAGTTTGAGCCCGAAGGCAGTCCACAGGCAGAACTTATTGCTGAGAAGGTGTCTTGCCTTTTTTTCCTCTGAAGGCCTTCAACTGGAGAGATGCAGCCCACCCACATTATCTTGGGTAATCTGCTTTCCTCAAGGACGACTAACTGAAATTTAATCTCCCCAACAAAATACCTTCACAGCAACACCCAGAATAATGCATACCCAAATATCTGGGCTTTGTGGCCCAGCTAAGTTGATATATAAAATTAATCATCTCAGTTTCTTTCTCAGATTACAGTTCTGGGATGAGTACCTGCTCTGCTCTGCTTGGGACCCCAGGCTCCTCTCCTCATGTCGTCACCCTCCCGCAAGGCCACTACTCCACCACAGCTGGGCTGTGACCACAGCCAGATTCCAGGCAGCGTGGAGCGGACACAGCTACTCTTGGCAGGCCAAAATACAAAAGTGACAGCTATCCCAGAACTCCTCTTACTCTGTTGGTGGGAACCTCATGAGGACACACCTACCTGCAAGGCAACCTGGGAAATGTAGTCCAGCTCAGCAACCTGGAGAATGTAGTCCAGCTTAGTACCTCTGCTCCCCTATAGCTCCGGTTATCCTAAAAGGAGAGAACGGATTTTCCCAGGAGAGAATGGATTTTACTTGAAGTGAGTAGTTTCCGCTCCCACCGCCCCATCGTAGGGAAATAAACAACTAAACCCACGAAATTCTTTTCTTTGCCTTATTTTCTTTTTCCTATTAGACTGACAAAAATTTTAAACTTCACTAATCACTCATCGTTATGTATCAGGAGGGTTCCTATGCCACAGCAAGAGCCCCTCTACATGAAAATGGATTTTATTCTGAAGAGCGCTCCTAGAATCTTAAGGATGTTAGAGCAACTGGCTGGGAAAATGAGCAGGGGTCAAGAGGCCTCTGCAGACCAATGGTAGCAGAAGCAGGCTGGTTCAGATGCTGTGGCCACCACGCGACACTGATGCCACCACGGGACTGGGCCACAGCCAGGCCATGCCTCTAGCCCCAACCCTGCACACCCTCTTATAGACCTGGCTGGGGTACCCAGTGCCCCAGAATTCTTGGCCCAAATGGCACCACTCCCACTTCCAGGACCTGTGAGCATCTTCTCCTGATCTGGGGGTATCCCTCCTCCATAGGCCCTGGGCTGAGGGAGACCAAGTGTTGGGGTTGGGGAGGTTAAAGTGTGGCGCTTGGACCTACATGCTGGGTGTACCGCCGCTTCTGTTTCTGAGCATTCGCTATTTATCTGTCAAAACCTCAGTGCAGAGGGCCAGCTGTTCCTCTTCTGAGAATCCTGCATTTGTTGCAGAAAAGAACATAGTCTTAGTGGAAAAGCAAGTCGTGGAACTGTATGCATAGAGAAGGAGGACAGCCCAGTTGTTAACTTGCAGGCCCTGGAGTTAACTTACAGGCCCTGGGCTGAAATCCTGAAACTGTCACTTCGTAGCTGTGTGACCCTGTGCAAGCCACTTGACCTCTATGCCTCAAAACTCCTCATCTCCGCAAAGCAGAGATGACAGCAATAAACCTCAGAGGTTCGTGAGGATGAAACGAGATAATACATGTAAAGTGCTGAGCCCAGTGCTTGGCCTTTGGTGAACATTCATCATCCTTTAGCACCTCTTAGGATATCCTGACCTTATATCTCTACAAAGCAAATACCTATGGGTCCATGCATGTTGGTGTGTGCCCAGAACTGCACACACTCAACCATCACCTGGAAGGGGTGGAGGGGGGAGGGCGTAGGGAGGAAAGGGTCCACACAGATGTCATCTTAGGATAGGTCCATTTATGAATTCTTTTAGCTTTCTCTAGCAAGTAGTTCACACACGTGAGCAGGTAAGAAATAGGGAGTGGGACTAGAGACTAGTGATCAAGAACTAAGCAGAGCTGAGGTTCTGGGACTGGAGGGCTCTCCCAGGTGGGAGGCACTCAGAGAGGGGCACCCAGGTGTAGGAGAGATGTCCGCTATGGGTACCTCCCAGTGCAGGCGGACAGTTAGTGTTCACCACTCTCCTTCCTTCCCTCTGCTTTTGTTGCATTAGCTGGGGGCCAGAAGTTCCCCAAGTAGACACAATCATTTGCTGAGCAGGGGTCTCATCTAAAATTAGCCTTGGGTGAGGTCCAGGGTCCGTGAACCTAGCTTAGCGTGAACAGCAAGCAGTCTAGGAGCTGTGGAGACACAATGGGTGTGCTGAAAGAAGACAGGGAGCGGGAGTCAGGCTCAGGCACGTGGACACAAAGAAAGGGGGAGGGGGTGTTGGTGGAGCCTAAGTCCCAGATCCCTTAGGTCTGGGAGGCAGATGCATGCAAGCTTCACCCATTTCAACAACTCCGGGGTTGGGCTGGGCCCACGCACAAACAGGGATGAGATCCTCCCTCTTCCTGCTCCTCCCTCTCCAAGTCCTCTGCCCCCCCCCACCACCCCCCATCCGCCGCCTCCCCCTTTTTCCCCTTCCCTTTCCTTCCCAGCTCCTTGACACTCCTCCCCTCCCCCTCCCTCTATCCCTTCATCTTCCTTTCCTCCTCCTCACTTCTCCCCCGCACCCGCCCCACTTTTCCCCTCCCTTCTCCTTCCTCCCTGCTCCCCGCCCCCCCCTACCCTCGCCCCCTAACCCTGCTCCCCTGCCCAGGAAGCCCGGTCGCGGCTGGGGGTAAAGCTAGGTGGGGCTGCGGCTCCTGGCCGCGCGCACCTGCCGGGTGGTGGCCGCGGGGGTCCCGGGCAGCGCGGGCAGGCGGGAGGGAGAGCGTCTGTGAGTGTGAGGCGTCTTGCGTGGACCACGCGGGGGTTGGGGGGTGCAGAACGGCCCTCCTGCCTGGCTGGGGGATTCGGACACCATCCGGGGCAGGCGTGCTCCGCATCCTCTGGGAGGGCGCTCCGCAGCCGGCCCGTGCGGGGGGTCCGACCGCGCTGAGGCCAGCGGAGCGGAGACCGCCTTGTCCCGGACGCCTGTTCCGCGTCGCCCACAAAGCCGGCACTTCAAGACCCGGGTCCCGGTCGGCTCCCTTCTCCGGAACACGGTCCCCGCCACCACTCCCTGCCCCCTAGTGTCAACCACTTGCCTCAGCATCCTGGAGGCCCCGCCCTAGAGTCCCTCTTCTAGCATTCCTCCCAACACCTACCCGGTCCCCTGACCCCCAGACCACTGCCCATCTGCCTAGTTGTGGGAGCCCTGGCTCTGCTCCAGGGGAACCTCCGAGGGCCTGATGCCAGGACGCCCCCTTTCCTCGGTGCTCCTGTGGCAGTCCTCCTGCCGGTGGCCCTGCTGGGGGCTACCCTGCGGCTTACCCAGCGCCCACCTGGCTCCCTAGCAGTCCTGGCATGGCTGCCCCTGTGGGCTGTGCACAGGTCACTGTCCTGGTGCCAGGCCTGGCCAGGGAGCATGGAAGTGACAGGGTCTTCCAGGCATCAGCCCTGGGGTCTCCTCCCAGCAGTGTCCTCCAGGGGGCAGATGGTGCCAGGGGGAGAGGGTTGCATCCTTGCACTGCCACCCCTTGTCCTGTATACCTTGTGAGCCACACAGGTGGGTGTCACACTCTACTGTCCCTTAACACTGTGAACTCTCCTACTTTGGAGCTCCTTCTGGAACTGAAGCAGCTTCCTAAAAAGTCCTGTGCTTTGGTCACCTGACCAGTGCTTCCCCTTGTCCCTCCCAGAAGCTTTCTGAGTCCCTCACTGAAATGCTTATCCATCCCCTGGTTCCCACTGCAGGGTCTGAATCCCTCCGTGCTCATGTTGGGCCGCCGCCTGTCTGCTGCCCCTGGGAGGCAGGTGTGTGTGAACGCTGGGGCTGAGGGCATGATCTCCATCACGGCTGGAGCATAACCATGAGTATTCAGTAGCCGCACACCACCACCTGGGCCTGTGTGAGGCAGAGTCCGGATTCCTGGAGCTCAGAGACTGGCCGGCGTTTGCTTCCCACCCCAGGCTTGTAGATGGACTGCCATTAGTTCACGAACCCTCCACAGGGTCACTGCAAAGGACAGTTGGAAGTCTCTCCCAGTGGCAGAACGTGGTGGTGTGGGCGTGGAGAAGTGAGGGCTAGGAGAGGAAACTGGAAAAGGGATATTATTTCGTATCTGGGCAAGAAGGAACTCTGGCAAAGCCAGTCAGATCTCTCCCAGGCATCCAGGCTTCAAGTCAGCCAGAATTACCGATGATGGGGCCATCCTTCCTCTGTCATAACTCTCTCTGGGGTGGGTGGGAACAAAAGGGTCCCACCAGGCTACTCCAGGCAGGCCCTCAGCCAGTCAGCACCCACATCAACCAGGCACAGGTGCTCCAGAGTGAAAAGAATCTTAAACCCACTGGGCCCAGGACTCCCAACCTCCTCACCATCCCTCCCACAGAACCCCTGTTTGGAATACTCTTATATATTAAACGAATGGCAATTAAATAGAGAAAAATGACGTGACTTCTGAGTGTGAACCTTTGGGAGTTGAGGAGGGGTCCTGGAGGCCCCTCAGAGGAGCAAAATCTGGGGGTTCCCCCATTGCCCCCCAGGACACTCCCATGTATTGGCACCCGCAGTGTACATTCCAACACTGTTTACCAACAAAGCAAGGGTTGCCAGTTCCTGCCAATCTCTGCCCCGAGTGACGATGCGGGCTGCGCAGAGCTCTACCAGCTGGCTCTAAGGCTCGGGGACTTGAGACCAATCCTCAAACACAAACCCTGTGAGTCTCTCAGGAAACTCAAGCTGCTCAAGGGAAACGAGGCAGACAGAGGCCCTGCTCTTCTGGTTAGGAGAAAGGCTTCAATTTAGTTTCGCTTTGTTTTTATTTGACTTTTTGGCTACAGGCCCTGTTATCACCTTTTAGAATCTTCCTTCCTCCCTGTAAGTGCCGGCCGAGGTTCAGAAGTTCTCAGGGAAACCATCATTGGATAATAAGACCTGGAAGGGCCTTTTTCGTGAAGAAATCTTTCTTTAATGTCTGTTTATGGCTGGGCGCAGTCTGCGGCTTTATGTAGCAACATCTGATTAAAAGATGCGCAGCATATCCCGGGGCAGGATCAAATAATTGCAGCGCTTAATTTTCCCACATGATGATTAATGAACGATTTGCTCATTTTGTCTGTGTGGGAAAGAGGCAATATTAATACACTTGGACTTGAACACTTTTCAGAATTGCTGTCCTGACACAGAGTGACACAGGGCTTGCTGTCCCTACTGTGATTACTCTAGGCGCTGAAAAGCGGAACAAGTTTTTGGTGCCAAACAGCACAGCAGGGCGTGGAAGCAGGTATTCCCAGCGTCTCTGTTATGTAACCTGACACACATACGTGGCAGAACAAATATTTCTTTCCCAAACATTAGATAAACAATGCGCCCCACAAATCAAGATCATTTGTCATTAAAGCTCTCACCATTACTAAGGTCTTAGACCTGCTACAAGCCTTTATCTTAGGTAAGAGAAGAAAATATTCCTATCTGTCCTGTATCTCCAGTGGAACTTTTCCTACCTCTGACTTTGTAGATCAAAATGGCCTGGCCCATGAGACAGGAGAATGTTTAGTAATGAATTTGGTTATGGCTTGGCTGTGTTACATCACAGAGCTCAGTGTCCCTCTCTGAGTTTCAGTTGCTTTATATGTTAATAGGGAGAAGCATTATTTCCCTTCCTTCTTTTTCCTTCAGTTTTTTTTTTAATGGAAAACTTTTATTCCAGACATAAATGTAGAGAGAATAGGAAAATGAATCCTCGGATATTCCTTGCCAGCTTCAACAATGATCACCTCTACTCACTCCACCCCCAAGCCAATCCCTAAACATCAGTAATTTCATCTGTAAATATTTAAGAATTATATGTCTAGTTGCTTGAAACAGCAATCATCTATTAGATTATGATTCTATAGTTTGTCCGTTTGGGCTGGGACCAGCCGAATGGTTCTTCAGTTGGTTTTGTCTGGCTCTCTCATGCAGATGCAGGTAGCTTGTGATTTGACAGGGGCTGGAAGGTCTTTGATGGCCTCATTCACGTGTCTGGCAGTTGGCCAAAGTGCCTCAGTTGTCTACATGGCCTCTCCAGGAGACTAGCTTGGACTTGCCCCCATGGTGGCAACATTCCGAGACTTTCCAGTGGGAAGAAAGGGCAAGCCCCAATGTGTAAGTACTTTTCAAGCCTCTGCTTGTCTCCTGTTTGCTAATATCCTATTTTTCCAAAACAAGTCCTGTAGCCAAGCCTGCAATCAGTCTGGGGGAGGGGCTAGAAATGTACAAGGACATAGAAACAGGAGGAGAAATTCACTAGGGGCCATTACTGCAGCAATCTACCACAAAAATATATTTCTAAAACAGAAGCCCCTCTTTTTAACATAACCACAATCCCATTATCACAGCCTACAAAATCAACTAGCCATCTTTATATTGACAATATCTACTCAGTCTCTAGAGTTCTCCAATTGTCATATAATTATTTCTGTTTGTGTTATTGTTACTTGTTTATAGTTGGTTTGTTTAAATCAAGATCCGAATAGGCCTACACTTTGCAGTTGGAAAAGTCTCTTAAGTCTCTAAATCTGTAGATTCTCTGTTCTCTCTCTCTTTAATGTTACAATACTTTATTAAAGAACTTGGATTGCTTTTCCTTTCCTGAAGAATTTCCCATATTCTGGATTATATTGTTTACTTCCCTTGGTGCTGGTTAACATGTTCTTCTGTTCTCTGTACTTCCTATTAGATGCAGGTTGATAGATCAAGAGAATCCATCAGAGCCCAATGAAAGGTTTTTGGCAATGTTTCATAGGTAACGTGATGCATTTCTACTGGCACATACATAATGTCTGGTTCTATCTTTCCTAGTGATGTTCAGATTAACTAGATGATTCAGCATGTGTTTTCAACAGGACGGACCAGATTCCAGTCAATGATTCTGGTCAGCAGTAATCACGGTCTGCATCCATTACTTCCTTAGCGATTACAGTGTGAGATTTTCTAGATTATGGATGATAATTCCATTCATGGGAGTTTTAATCCAGTTGTGTTGGCATATAGTATAAATTTAAGGTGTGTGGGTTAGTGATTTGACTTACACATATCATGAAATGATTATCACAATATATTTAGTTTTCACCTAACAACTCATAGCAATACAAAAAAATAAAGAAAAAATGTTTTTATTGTAATAAGAACTCTTAGGATCTACTCTTTTCGCAGCTTTTATATACGCCATTCAGCAACATTAACTATAGTCATTGTGTTGTACATTATGTCCCTCATTCATGAGTTTTGAAATCATTTTAGTAGGGTGTAAGAAACCAAAATGTGACTCCCAAAGCTCAGGAAACTAATGAAAAAATAGACAAATTGAACTATACCAAACTTGAAAATGTCATGTGTCGAAGGACACACTTAACAAAGTGAAAAAGTAACCCACAGATGGAAAGAATATTTGTAAGTTATATGTCTGATAAAGGGATGACATCCAGAATGTATAAAGAACTCCTTCAACTCAACAACAAAAAAAGCAAAGAACCAGATTAAAAAATGGCCAGAAGACTTCAACAGACATTTCTTCAGAGAAAATCTACAAATGGCCCATAAGCATGTGAAAGGTGCTCAATATCACTAATCCATAGGAAAATGCAAATCAAAGCCTCATGAGAGGCCACCTCATACCCTTTAAGATGGTTGCTATCAGTGAAACAGAATATAACAGGTGTTGACAAGATGTGGGGAAGCTGGAACCTTAATATAGTATTGGTGGGAATGTAAAAGGGTGCAGCTGCTATAGAAAATGGAATAAAAGTTAAGTGTTTTTTGTGTGTGTCCATTGTTCAGCTTGATGTGTGATATGTACTCTTTTACAGGGTGAAATATATTTATCATTAAAAAAGTTTTGCAAATCCTGGTTTGGTTGATCCCAAATATAACTTTGGGCACCAAGATTTTGTAATTCTGTGCATTGTTTAGAGAAACATGCCCTTGGCTTTAGGGACAAGCCCACTTCTTCCAGTGGTGAAGTTCTCAAGCATCAGCAGCTCACCTTCCTTGGCATTCACCTGTCTCTAAGGCAAGTGACAGTGGAAGAAACAAGACCTAAAAAGCCCCACCCTCTGTTTGGCAGGTCCTTCCATGTCAGTGGTTTTATATTAGCATCTGGTTATATCTGTTTCCAGAACTTCCTTCACCTGTTGTGGCTCATAAATACTACTGGGGTTACCATCTAAACATCTCCAGAGAGCCCTGGATGACCAGAAGTGTTCACCCTCAGAAACCCCACTCAGAGCTCATTTGGTGGCCACAACATCCTACTGACTAATCTGAAGTATTTTCAGGATTCTTCAGGGATATATTGGCTGCACCAAGCCATTTATGGAGGCTTAGTCACTCCCACTAGTTTTCATGTGGAACCTGCAAAATTCTTATAACCCTGAGTGATGCCTATCCCCACACCATTGCCCTTCTGAGACCAGATCCATTGGGAGACCAGGGCCCCCCAAAAAGAGTCAAAAACGGCTCAGCTGTTATGCTTTTCTGCGATTGGTTCAGGGTGGGCGTGGCCCAAGAAGAGGCCCAGAAGAAGAACATTTCAGGAAAAGGTTCCCTTAGTAATGAGAAAAGTATACATTTCCTTCCCATGATGGTCCTATGGAGTGTGGAATGTTGAGGGTGCAGGCCCCAGGACCAATGGAGGAGAATTTGGGATGTGTTGACGGGGCCCAGCAGATGATAGGAGAGACCTCACCCCAGATGGCATGGCTGAGTCCTGGAAATCACCTGCAGTCACTCTCTCAAGTTTCTCATGAAGGGGTGTCCCTTCACCAATACCACTCATAACTAGATGTTCTGAGGCTTACAGCCAGTGGTATTTGACTAAAAGGGTCCTTCTCTTTGTTTGTAGAGAGACACAAGCAGAGATAATCTTGGAGGCCTCTGGTAGGCCCCACACTCTTCCCACTTTGGGAGCTCCAAGGGTGGGTGAGATTTGGTGCCTGTCAGACACAGGCAAGGAGGAAGGATGTCCTGTCCATTGCAGTGCCCATCACAGCAGGAATGAGAGAGGGTGGTGCAAGCTGCTTATTTTGTAATTAACAGAGGGGAAGAAGCTCTACAGAAACTAGAGCAGTTGTAAGAGTTCCACCCAATCCTTTGCCTTGCCCTGAACATACATACCCCATCATGATTTTATTGTCATTCATGCTATCACCTGATCAGCTCCATTAAGGCTTTATTGACTTTTATTCTCTCAGGTGCTGTCATTTGTGTAGTAATGACACTGAAGTCCTTGCAAGAAAATTCAATTGAAATACACAATATTCCTTACATGACATAGGAATTATGCTCTAAAAGATAATTTCATTGTCTTAGGTCTTAATGACCACTTAGCCAGGGTGCTTCCAGGTTTTGTAGAGTCTGAAGAATTTACAGTTGTAGATCCTTTTAAGAATTAAATGCTGTAAATACAAAATTCAGTAAAAAGTAAGTATTTATAATGGCAAAAATTCACAACAAATTACAAACTTGAAAGAGCTGAAAAATACCATAAACATCATAAATCTAGAAATGTAACATAGAATTTTTTATTAATTAACTGCCTGACATCATTATATCTATTTGTTTTCTTACATTTTTGGCGGGACTCTTTGGTCACCTTTTTATATGGCAGTTCTTTTGTCATAGTTTCCATAAAGTTTATAAAAAACAACTCAATCTTTTATCTGGCACAGAGGTCAGTAAACTTTTTCTGAAAGGACCAAACAGTAACTGTATTAGGCTTC
Organism: Mustela erminea; assembly: GCF_009829155.1. NCBI lineage: Eukaryota > Metazoa > Chordata > Mammalia > Carnivora > Mustelidae > Mustela > Mustela erminea. The sequence goes on along the minus strand of NC_045618.1, from coordinate 22,277,496 downwards.
CTGGGCAGTAGGATCTTTGCCACAACTACTCAGCTCTGCAACTGTAGCATGAAAGCAGCTCTAAATGATATGTAAATAAGTGAGCATCCTTGGGTTTTAATACAACTTTATTTACAAAAATGGGTGCCATCCTGGAGGGCGACATTAACAAGATGGTGGGATAGGAAACTCTAGACTTTGTTCTCCCACAGACACAATAACTTAGCAACAATATATTGCCAAAAAATTCTTTATTAGAATACCAGAAACCAACTAGGAAGTCATAGCACCCTAGGCAAGCCAAACACTAAGAACAATTACATTGAAACAACAAGAAAAGCCACCTTATTTAAACCACATTAACCCCTCCCTGAAGGTGACACAGTTCACTGTCAAGCACAAGTTCCCAACTCGAAGTTTCCTAACTCTCCTACCACAAATAGATACTGACACAGCTTGTTATAATCAGGGGAAAAATGCCTACCTTCTGGCTTCTCCCTTGGAAGAGAAAGAAAAGAGTGAAACATTTCAGCTGAGGCTGGCTTCCCAAGGAGCTAGTTTCTGTCTTGGCTGACTCGGAGTGCTGATGGAACTAGTATACCTTAGATGCCTGGGGGTCACGGAGAACAAAAGAAAGATCAGGGACTTGGTGCAACTCCAAAGAACCTGCAGTACTACAGCCAGACACCAGAGAAAGCAAAGGACTACAACCTCCTGAGAATGAAACCAGCAAACCTACCTATTACAAAATTACACACATAAACCTGGAGAGGACACATCCCCACAAAATGCTTGAGAAGCTCTCTGAATGCCTAGCCAGGCTAGTTGGTGAAGATCTTCCCCCTCTACAAAACCAGTTCATAAAGACTGGGAGAGGTGACTGTTCTTTCAGATGCACAAAACACCGCAAAAACTAGTAAGGCACTTGAAGAAACAGGGAAATATGACCCAATCAAAGGAAAAAACAAATCTCCAGAAATAAACCCTAAAGAAACAGAGATCTATGAATTACTTGACAATTCAAAGTAATTTAAAGAAACTCAGTGCAACGTAACAATACAGATAGACAACTAAAAAAAAAAAAATCAGGAAAACAATGCATGAACAAAACGAGAATATTAAAAGAGAAACTATTAAAAGGAGCCAAACAGAAATTCTTGCACTAGAGGAGATCAACATCAGATTTGATCAAGCAAAAGGAAGAATTAGCAAACCTGCAGACAGGTCATTTGAAATGATAAGTCAGAGAAAGAAAAAGTGAAGAAAGTGAACAAAACCTAAATGACATATGGGACACCATTGAGTGTCCCAATATTCATATTATAAAAGTCCCAAGAAGAGAAGAGGGAGAGAAAGAGTCAGAAAACTTATTTGAAGAAATAATGGCTGAAAATTTCCCAGATCTGAGGAACAAAATGAACATCCAAATTCAAGAATCTTAAAAGGCTCCAAATAAGATAAATCCAAAAAGGTCCACACCACGACCCCATGTAATCAAACTCTCAAAAGTCAAATACAAAGAATCTTAAAAGCATGAATAGAAAAGGGACTTATCACAAACAAAGAGCTCTCCCAAATTTATCAGCAGATTTCTTAACAGAAACATAAGCCAGAAGGGAGCTGATGAAATATTCAAAGTGCTGAAAGGAAAAAAAACCAAAAAAAAACAAAAAACCTACAAATTAAAAATCCCAATGATATATTTTTTTCAGAAAAAATAAACAAAAATATTAAAAAAGCACTCTAAAATTCATATAGAATCTCAAAAGACCCCAAAAATCCTGAGGGGAAAAAAAAATCGAGTCCTCCTACTTTCTCATTTCAAAATATATTACAAAGCTGCAACGATCAAAACAGCATAAAAACAGACATATGGATCAATGGGACAGAATAAACAGCCCATAAATAAATCTTTATATATGTGGTCAAATAATCTTTGACAAGGGCACCAAGACTACAAAATGTAGTCTCCTCAACAAACTGTGTTCAGAAAACTGGATATCCGCATGAAAAGGAATGAAGTGGGATCCTTACACCATATAAAAAAAAATCAATTCAGAATTGAATTAAAGACCTAAATGTAAGTCCTGAAACTGTAGAAATTCTAGCATGAAACATAGGGGAGAAACCTCATGATACTGGATTGGCATTGACTTCTTGGATATGATACCAAAGCATTGACAACAAAAGAAAATTGAACAAATGGGACTACATCAAGCTTAAAAACTTCTACACAGCTAAGGAAACAATCACCAGAGTGATAGGTTACTATATAATGGGAAAATATTTGCAAACCATGTATCTGATAAGAGTTTAACATCCAGAATATATAAGGAAATCCTATAGCTCAACAGCACCAAAACCAAATAACCCAATTTAAAAATGCACAAAAGACTTGAATAGCTATGTCTCCAAAGAAGATATGCAGATGGCCAGTAAGATGGCAAAAAGATATACAGCATCACTGATCACCAGAGAAAAGCACATCTAAACCACAACGAGATACCACCTCACACCCATTAGAATGGTCAACATTAAAACAAATTAGAATATAATAATTGTTGGTGAGGATGTGGAGAAATTGGAAACTTTATGTACTGTTGGTGCTAAAGTAAAATGGTGTAGCTGCTATGGAAAACAGGATGGCATTTCCTCAAATAATTAAAAATAGATTTACCATATGGTCCAGTAATCCCCATTTGGTAGATAGCCAAAAGAATTAAAAATAAGATCTTAAAGAGATGTTTGTCCTCTCATGTTTATTGCAGCATTATTCACACTAGCCAAGAAGTAGAAGCAGCCTAAATACCCACTGATGGACGAATGCATAGAGAAAATGTGGTCTATACATACACTGGAAAATTATTCAGCCTTAAAAAGTAAGAAATCCTGTCATATGCTACAATATGGATGAAACTTGAGGACATCATGCCAAGTGAAATAAGCCAATCACAAAAGAACAAGTATTGCATGATTCCACCCATATGAGGGATCTAAAGTAGTCAGCCTTATAGAAACAGAAAATATGTAGTTACCAGGGGCTGGAGGTAAGTGGGAAAGGGGAGTCGTTGTTCAGTGGGTATAGAGTTTCAGTTTTGCAATATGTAAAAGCTCTAGCAATCTGTTGCACAACCATATGCACATAAAGCTAGCATACCATACACTTAAAAATGGTTATGATGGTAAATTTTATGTTATGGGTTTTTACCACAATAAAAAAAAATAGCAGGTAATAGTCTGTGGGCCACAGTTTGTTAGATAGTCTAGCATTAAAAAAAAAAAGAAGAAGTTTTGTAATTGAAAGTTCAGAATATTCGGGATGCCTGGGTGGCTCAGCCAGTTAAACATCTGCCTTCAGCTCAGGCCATGATCCCAGGGTCCTGGGATGGAGCCCTATGTTGGCTTCCCCGCTCAGTGGGGAGTCTACTTCTCCATCTCCCTCTTCTCTTCCCCCTCGCTCATGCTCTCTCTGTCTCTCCCTCAAATAAATAAATAAAATCTTAAAAAAAAAAAAGAAAAGAAAGTTCAGAGTCTTCATCTTCATAATCCACTGTTGGTAATACGTACATTTTTAAAGACTCAAATTGCCAGCTCCTGTAGCAGCTTTCTTCCCTGTATGAACTGTAAGATTTCTGGGCATTTCAAATTTTCTTGTGTAGAGATTCGTCTTAGACACTCTTTGAAGTGTGAACTCCTATTTATCAATTTGTCCCTATTACTGGCATGTCACTGATTTGGTGGCAACTTTACGTGGTGTTTCAACCGGAGGGATCACTGTCAGGACAAGATACATCTAAGACACTAAGACATCCTCCCATACGATGTGATGTATAAATAATGTAACGCCACACACAGATAGTCCTCACAGCTAGTAGTAATGCTACAAGCCTGCCCTATGAACCCAGCCGTTCTAATAAATTCTACTTCTTATAATTCCTAGCCCTAGGCCCACCCAGCTTTCAGAGATGGGTGGTTGGGAGAGCCGGGGGTCTTGGTGGATGCTGCCCAGTGTGACTGTGATTACTCACCTGCTCCATGAACCTGGGACCTCAGGTAGGAAGGCTCCCTCCTCCTGCCCAGAGCTCCACCACCTTGGCTCTGCAGGGCTCAATGCTCCAGCTCTGAGCCTGTTTGCCCAGAGATAGCCTTTCCTTGAGGTCAGGCTGAGCAGCCCTTCTCCTATACTCCCGTGGAAGGAGCCACCAAGGCTTATCAGGGGTTGGAGGAGCCTAGGTTCACAACAATGGGAGGAAAACCATGTAGGTCTAAACCCCAGCATGGAGAACACAGCACACACTGTGATTCTGGCTTGATAGTGAACCCCCTGAATGAACTACCAATCCCTTTCAACTGATCTGGTTCCCCTGAACACTCTTCTGATCCATACTTTAAGATGATTTCTCTTCCTTAGTGGTTAGTGGATTCACATAGAAGAGACAGGGTCAAGGGCAAGCCTCGGGGACATAGACCACAGATGGACCTCTTGGCCACCCAGAGCTTTGGTTCTCTAGAGACAGTGAGGGCCTGCTCTGTGCTGTTAAGGTGAGGCCAAGACAAGATCACAGATAGGGAAGCCTGTGCCCCACCTTGGGCTCTGTTGGGTTTGTGTGGCCCCTTTGAGATGGGCTTCCTGTCCCCTGCTCCCTGCAGCTAAGTCTCCTGCATCCTTCCAGAAACCTTGCTGCTCTCTACAGAAATCCACCCACAGAGGCAGGAAAGCTCATCGCCCTGGGATGCTTGGCCCGTGATGGTCCATCCATTTGGTGGGGGCGGGGGCTGGAGTTTCCCCCACCCGTGCCCAACACATCTTCTGGGGTTCCTCACAAGAGGGATGTGGGGGTCACTTCTTCCTGACGTCTGCGCTAACATTCGAAACAAGCTTCTCAGTGTGTGGCCTCAGTCTGGAAGGTTCCCTGACAATTTCAGGGCTTTCTGTCTCTCACTCCCTCTGCCCCTCTCCAAGGAGATGAAGAGCGTGTATTCAGCAAGCCTGGCCTGGGGCAAGGGGGACACAGATTTTTATCACACCAAGGGCTGTTATATTTTTGAAAAGGAGGCTTGGTGGCAGCACCAGGGAGAATATTGCACTTTATACTTTTATTCAGTAATAAACCACACTGTTTATGAATAACAGGCATGGTTCCCTGGTGCTGGCTGAAAAGACTTTGGTAGACTCCAGGCACCCCCAGGCAGGGTCTGAGGTCCTTCTTGCTCACCTGTGTGTCTCCCGGGCCCTGGGGCCTGGCAAGAAGCATTCGTTGACTAGCACTACATTGTCCTGGACACACAGTACAATTTGTTACATAAGATTAGATTACGTTCAAACATTTGATTCCAACATGGCCATTTCCGCAGTTAGAATCCAGCCACAGCACGACTTTGTGTGAGGTTGAGAAGAAAAATCTAACCCATAGGATCTAGATTAGGCAGCTCCTCCTTAGGGTCAAAGTCCTCATAACCAGGGAGCCCAAGTGACATCTCCGTCACCGGCCAGATGACAGGCCTTCCAGGCGGCCTCCCTTCTCCTGTCCTTGAGGAGAAGCCAGGCAAGGTCTCCACCGGGGACCTGGGGTAAAGGATTCCCAGGGGATGCTGGGTATAATGGTCCAGGAACTGAGCAGGGTCTCCGTGGGTGGGCCCTGACAAGCAGGCTGACAAATGACCTTTTCCAGGTTTTATGACAGCTGTGTGGTTGGGGCGCAGGTGGCCATCCTGAGAGGCAGAGAGGAGACAAGAGTCAGGTCAGGCTGTCTGGTGACCCGACTCCACTGCTTTCTGGGTAGGTAACCCGGTGAGTTGGTCGGATGCACAGGGCATTTGTTCTCTCCCCTGTAGAATGGGGGTAATAACAGCATCTCCTTCCTTGCATTATAGCAAGGTTTGAATGAATTGATACAGTAAAGCACTTACATATACTAATATTATGTTAACGAGATGCATGACTGATGCTGGTAAGCATATATTAGTGCTAGCATTAATATCTGGGTGAAAAGAGGCTAACTTTCAGCTAAAAGCCCCACATTACTTATGGGTAGTACTGACCCCTGTCACACTGCTCATGGCTGTGAGCCTGGAGCAACGTGGAGGGATGGATTTGTGAAAGACACCTGCTCCCAGATCCATATGGCCATCACATAGACTTTGGGGTGTCATCCCTGACCCAAGGGTGAGCCGCAGAGACCTTGGAGTCATGGGGGGAAATGGGAGGGAGCAAGAGGGACAGCAGGCACATCTCCCAGCCAACCTTCCAGAAGGTTCTGCCATGCACTAGCAAGGAGGTCGCCCCGTGGCATCAGCTGCCATTATTTCTAAGTCCATATATCCATGCTCCAGGAAACTATGCAGAAAGTGCACAAAGTTCCTTGCTGAGCGGATCTGGTTCTTCTCAGTGCTTCTTGGTTGGATAACTTCTCTCTCCCTATGTTGACAAACCAAACTGGGGTCCCATCAAGGGATGGCTATCTGGGGTTTCAAGCTTAATGGGGGACAGTCCCGCCAGCCCTCAGCCCAGAACCTGTGCCTGGGAAGGAGTGTGTGGGGTGTGGGGTGGAGGAATAGCTGAGAGTGGGGAGAGCCCAGGTCGAAGCAGAGGAAACAGGAATGGGACAGGAATGACATCATGGGGCACCAGGAATGACATCATGGGCACCTAGGCAGGACCCCCCACCCACTGCCACCCCAGTCCACCACACCCACTTCTCAGACCCTCACAGAGACATGGCAGCATGATCCTGAAGGAGTTGAGGCCTCAGGTGGCCAGGACAGCACTGCCTGGGTGAGCCCATCGGAGATGTGGCCTAGACACTCGGGCAGCACGGGCGTGGTGGCTGAACAGCCAGATCTGAGACCCGGGTTCCCGGCGGGGCTCTGAAACATTCCTGTTACAGAACACAGAGCAAGCCGTCTACTCCCTTCAGATCGAGGCTGACTAACATATGAAGTCAGAAGGCCCAACCCGGGGCTCCTGGGAACAGAAGCAGAGCCCCAAGGGAAGGCATGGCTAGGGGGAGGTGGGGAGAGGGGGCTCCCGGCCAAGCGTAAAGTTGATTTCCAGGCTTCCTGCTCCCCAGCCAGCTCTGCACGAACTCTTTCCAGCTGAAACACTGGCTCCTTCTTTCAGGCAAGAAACACCCAGGGCGGGCTTGCCAAGAGATTCTTGTCAGAAAGTGGCTGACAGGCCCCACCTGCTGGTGACGGGGCGCGGGGCTGGGAGGCCCTGGCCAAGCAGGAGGGGCTCCTCAGGGACAGGGCGCCTCCTCATCCACAGCTCTGGGGCCTCCTTTCTTTTTCCCCTTTAAATCCTTTTGCTTTACTGATGACGAAAGTCACTTACACACACACACACAAACTTCAAAAGAAACCAAGGTCCATTTTTGCTCAGTTTTAAGTGCTGGTAAGTTATAAGGTCCCTTCATGGAAAGAAAACTCTGAGAAGCGGTGACCGTATGTTCTAAATGTTTCTAAGTGAGCGGGAGGTAGTGAAAGAGGCCCGGAGGACAGGCTGCCCTGCTCTGAATCTTAGGCCCCGGCGAGGGGCTGGGAGCAGCTGTCCTGCCTCATCCTCAGGGTCTTGGCCAGCAAATAGAGGGGGACTACTGTCAGTGGATGATATCCCCCCTCTCCCATTTCTCCTCCGGGACCTTCCACCCTCCTCCCGAGAGCCAGGAGCCCAGTGAGACCAGGTGGAGAAGCTCACTGTGGGGCCCGTAGCTTCATCTTGCACTAAGGACAGAGACTAGGATGTCACAGATGTGGATCTGGAGTGAATGGAGGGGAGACAGCGGGGAGAAGGCAGGGGAGATGGATGTCCTCTGATGGCTGCCTCAGGGCGGAGGCCAGCAGTGGAGAGTCTGAAGCCCAGGCTCCCCCCACGCCCCACAGCTCCAAGCCCACTTCACTTGGAGATACTTGGGAAAAGGGGCTTCTGGGCAAGGCCCTCAGAACCTGGATCCCCAGTTTCCCTCCTCATGGCACCTCAGGAAAGTCATAGCAAGAACTGGGGAGAATTTCCCATCCGGGAAAGGTAGGGGAGCCTTACATGCTTCCCCAGCTACTTCCTGAGGACACCAGTCACACTGACGTCTGGGTCTTCACTTTGCTGAAGGAGACTTTAATAGCTGAGAGCTAGAGTTAATGGCTTGACCCAAGGAATCGGGTTCTGGAGGCAAAGATGAAAGAAGGAGGTAAGGCGACCGGAAGGCAGAGAAGAGCCTTGAGAGGCACGTCTATAGGGTGTTCATTAAGGGTTTCCATGAGGCGTGATACCAACTTCACCCACCATCCATGAAGGAGTCAGGAAAACCTGTCCACCTGGGCTTTTCTCAGTGTGAGTGTGTAGTTGGATGTCGGGGAGATTCGCTAAGGAACCAAGAATAATTCAAAGGGTGCGGAGTGAGCACCAGTGGCTGGCTCGTTACAGTGAGACTGTTGTGTAAGAAGCTCATGAGAAGTGTGTGAATTCCTGAATGCCACTCTCTCGCATACCGGGAGCAGGTGCACCCTTCTGGGCACACGACAAGTAAGCTCAATGTGAGGGTATGTAGGGCATCTGGGAGTCTTGAGGGGACCACTTGGTACACAACTGTTGATGTAGGAGCTCATGAAGGATCCTGAGGGCTGCATCAATCAGGACGGGGTAGGCTCGCCTACAGGAACGAAGGACTGACATCTCGGACCAGGGTTCAGTATGCTTGGCCGTTGGGGGAGTCGCAGAGGGTAAGAAGCTTCCTTGAGTCCACAGCGGGGACTACTGCCCTGTTAGACTTCCCTCCCTCATCTCCATTTTCAGAGTCATGCCCATTGGATTTGGCCCCAGGGGGCGGTTGATGACTTTGACAAAGAGCCGTCTCTGGGGAGAGATGAATTCAGAAGCTCACTCTAAGCAGGTCAAGAAAAGTTACTAGCAAGAAGCGCAGCTAATAGATGCACAGGGAAGGGAGTAGAGGAAAGGGCAGCTCCTGGAGAAAGGCTCAGCACGGGGCAAGGCCATGGACATGTGCTCGTTGGTTTGTTTTTCTGTTTGTTTGTTTGTTTGTTTGTTTTTTTAGATTTTATTTATTTATTTGACAGACAGAGATGACAAGTAGGCAGAGAGGCAAGCAGAGAGAGAGAGAGAGGAGGAAGCAGGCTCCCCGCTGAGCAGAGAGCCCGATGTGGGGCTCAGTCCCAGGGCTCTAGGCTCATGATCCAAGTGGAAGGCAGAGGCTTTAACCCACTGAGCCACCCAGGCGCCCCTGGTTTGTTTGTTTTAAAGGTTGAAGACTCTGAGCCTGTTTGAGCGTAGGTAGAAATGATTTCATAGGGTCAGGGTAATTAAACCATGCAAGGAGGAACAATTGTGGGGGTGAAGCTCTTGGAGGAAGGTGAGGGGAAGGGACAGAGAGGGACCAGGGAGGGGCTGGTCTTGACAGAAGCAGAAAAGAGAGAATGGTTGACGGCAGGACAGGTGAAGGGAGACAGATTTCTGGACTCTTCCATCTGCCCTGCCAACCAGGACACAAGGCCACAGCTGAGAAGTAGCAGGGAAGAGGGGGCTGGGGAGTTAAAGGTAGAAGGCAAGCTAGAAGTCCTTGACTAAGGGAGGAGGGAGGCAATGGAGTAGGAGTAGGAGTCCGTGCAAGTGAGTGATCGTGTGAGGTCAACTCTATGGAAGTGGACTGTATCCACCACCCTTGGCAACCTGCAGCTAAATTCATTAACTCATCACAAATGCTTCCTTGCCTGAGAGGCAAGAGGAGGAGGGAGGGAGGAGGAGAAGGGAAAAGGGAAGGAAAGCTACTTTGATCAAGCCTTTATGGGGCGCCAGGAGGCAGGCAAAACCTTCACCATGGCATCCCTGTGAGGTCAGAGTGAAAAGCAGACTTGGAGAGTCCAGGAAACTAGCCCCAAGCCACACAGCCCAGGTCAGGGGGCAGATGGGGTAACTGGGTGATAGGCATTAAGGAGGGCACGTGATCTGATGGACACAACTAATGACTCATCGAACACTACGTCAAAAACTAATGATGACTGAGTTTACTGCATAAACAACAAAATGGCTCCCTCTGATTCAGTAGCCCCTACAATAGGACCCCAAGCTTTATATGAGTGGGTGATATCTTGATTACAGCCTATTGAGACCCTGAGCAGAGGACTTACGCTCAGACTCTTGACCCACATTGGCTAATTGATTAAAAAATATCAATTGTGGGGCATCTGGATGGCTCAGTTGTTAAGTGTCTGCCTTTGGCTCAGGTCGTGATCCCACGGTCACGAGATGGATTCCCGCGTTGGGCTCCTTGTTCAGCAAGGAAGATGCTTCTTCTTCTCCCTCTGCCTGCCGCTCGCCCGGCTCATGGTCACTTTCTCTTGCCATCTCTCTCTTTCTCTGTCCAATAAATAAATGAAATCCTTAAAAATAAAAAATAAAATAAAACGCCATTGGTCTGGTATCCATTTTAGAGAGTCCTACATCCTCCCCTGGAAGTTCCCTCTCCTCTTCAATTCTCAAAAAATTCCCCCCAGACTTGGGCACAAAGCTTCCTTGGTAAGAGGAAGGCAGGTTTCCACCATTGCTGTATCTTGCCAGCAAAGCCCAGTCCAACATAAAGGGCCACTGTTGACCTTGTGTCCCCTACAGGGGCCCATGGCCCTGAGAGGGGGGAGGTCCCCACTACCTGAGACCAAGTTTGCCAGGAACACTGCCCACTGTGCCCCTCACCATCATCCCTCTCTCCACAGTCCCCCTCTTAGAGCTACAGCTTCTGAGGCCCCTTGGCCACGTGTCTAAATATACAAAAAGTCATAAATTGAGCTACTATGTCTAAAACTCTAGCTTTAAGTTACTAAAACTTGGCAAAGTATCACAGATGGCTGAATTTAATTACTGTGCATGTCTGGGCGCACTGCTGATGGATTGGGAATGTTTGCATGAATAATAAAGTCATAATTCATAAACCACTATTTATTCCGTAATGTCTATTTTTCGCTCCTTTACTTCAGCAAAATCACTAATTATATTGATATAACAAGACTCTCACAGATTTTTACATTCAAATGATAGGCTGCCAAATGAGACAACCTTTCTCGAGTCAAATAGCTCTCTTTAATCCACCTCAATTTGGAGACAACTTCGCTCTGCTTGGGTGGTAGCAACTGGAATTATCACTCAAATTCTTCTTCTTCTTCTTTTTTTTTTTTTAAGATTTTATGTATTTATTTGACAGACAGAGATCACAAGTAGGCAGAAGGGCAGGTAGAGAGAGAAGGGAAAGCAGGCTCCCCATTGAGCAGAGAGCCCGATGTGGGGCTCGATCCCAGGATCCTGAGATCATGACCTGAGCCGAAGGCAGAGGCTTAAACCACTGAGCCACCCAGGCATCCTATCACTCAAATTCTTAAAGCACACTGCAAATTTTACAAATTGTTATAAAATATTGCAGGGGGTCACATGATAAGTTTTTATTAATGTGGAAAACATCACAGAACATTTTTTAAAGATTTTATTTATTTATTTGACAGAAAGAGAGAAGGCAAGAGAGGGAATATAAGCAGCAGGCTTCCTGTTGAGCAGGGCCCTCAATATGGGACTTGACCCCAGAACCCTGGGTTCATGACCTGAGCAGAGGGCGGATGCTCCATGACCGAACCACCCAGGCGCTCCCACAAAACATTTTAGTACTTTCATTTTATAATGAAAGTTTTTATAACTTACATAGTGTTTTTCACTCATTCGTACTGTTCTCTTGAAACAGTAGCTGGATCCAGCATCAAGCATACAGTAAGTCACCAGTATTATACACACACATTCAAGAGGAAAGGTTTTGTTTTATTGTCTCCAGGTTTTGGATGCTAATCTTCCTGCGTTGTTTCCCTAACAACGCACTTATATGGTGGATAGTATTCCTCTGTGTTTACTTAAAAGCAAAATAAATAAATAAATAAATAAATGAAGGAAAAAGAAATTATTGTGGAAATATGTTTATTTTTTCTGCGGGAATTTTTCCTTTTGCCTCTGCCATGCACTGCAAAGATATCTCCTACCTGGAGCCAATTATATGTGAATCTTGGGGATTTCCACAACCCAAGATGGGAACAAATTTAGACTACACACCCATGTATAGCAGGATTTTAAGATCGTCCCCAAGATTCACACCTTCTAGTATAAACCCCCTACTATAAATCTTTCCCCATGACTGTGTGTGCAGAACCTGTGAATACAAGAGGATGTCACTTCCAAGATAGGGTCACTAACAGTTGGCTTTGAGTTTATCTAGAGACAGACTAAAAAAAAAAAAAATTTTTTTAAATAAGGGAGAATATCAAGATGATTTTGGGTGTGCCTTACCTAATCAGAAGAGGCTTTAAAAGAAGGCGATGCATCAGAGTCAGAGAGAGAGAGAGAGAGAGAGAGAGTCTTCTGCTGGCCCGGAATAAAGCAAATTGTCAAGCTGTGAACTGCCTTTGGAGTCCATGTGACTAGGACCAAGAGTGACTTTGAGAAGTTGAGACAAGTCTCTAGCTTGCCCATAGTTAGCAAAGAAATGGGAATCTCAGTCTTACAACCCCAGGGAACTGAATTTTGCCAACAACATAAATATGCTTGGAATAGTGTTAGGGTCCGTAATCAAAGGTGGGAGACTGATACAAAGCCAAGGTCAAGCAAAGCTTTATTTTGCGCCAAGCATCGAGAATCAAACTGACCTTCCAGGGCCATCTCTTGCAAAGAGGTGACCCCTCCCAGCCTCACAGACTAACTTTTATAGAGTAAAGGCCATGTGGTTGAGCCTGGCCATGCACAGGTGGCCAATTGAATTACAATTCACCCAGTTATTTGAACTAGCCTATCACTCTGGTTAGAATTGGTGCCCAAAAGGCAGGACCCACATTCTTGGGTGGTTAGGGAGGTGCTTTCCTGATTGGATGTCTCCACCTGGCTTGACTCATTCTTGTATTCTGGGCTCTGTTACCTCCCCCTTACCTGACACGTCCTGCTATATGGGCTCTGTTATCAGGGCCTGGTCAGTCATATTTTTTCTGGTTTCCCAGACTTGTTTCTAAGTAAGTTCCTCTGGCGGGGCAGGGTCAATCTAAATTTACTGCATAAACAACAAAATGGCTCGCTCTGGCTAAGCAGGCCCTTACAGGGAGTAGATTCTGGAAGGGTCGGGCAGGTAGTTGTAGGGAAAAAGCCCATGTGTCAATCCTTGGAGAATTCTTTCCAGACTATTTCCCTGAGGGAAAAGAGAATGGAAAATAGATCTCCTCTGGTCTGCAGAAGCCCTGGGCTCCTCTCACTCCCAACATAACCTCAGGGCAGTCTCATTCCTGCCAACACCCTTCCTCTGAGATCATCTTACTGAGCCCTCTCAGCTTCCGGGGTCATGGTCTAGAATTACCTGCTAATGTGTCCTGCTGCTCTGGTCTTAGTCAGCAACTCCCATCCTCTGACACCCAACCCTCCTTCTGATGGCCAGCCAATGAAGATGGCTCCCTTGGGCTGTGCCGGGCCTGGCTGTGGCTGTGCCCAATCCATCATGTGCCGAGCAAAATAGGAAGGGAAGCAGAGGTCAGAAGCTGCTTCCAGCCACTGCCTCGGTCTCTCAGGCTCAATGTGAATGTCCTCTGAGAATTCTTCATAATCCCTTTTCCCTAAACTCCTAAATTATGGCCTTGTTAGTCTTTCAGAGTACATTTCAAGGGAGGATCCAGGTGTTTAGGTGATTTGTATGTTTCAAGAAATTTGTCCATTTCTTTTAGGTCATCTAATTAGTTGGCATACGATTGTTCATGGCATTTCTGTGTAGTTACCAAAGGGATTACGTTTAATGTGCTAAAGTTATAACAACCTAACTTAAATTTATACCAACAACTTCAATAACATACGAAAACTTTATGCTCTTGTCCTTTCTTTGTGTTACTGATGTCACAAATTACATATTTATACACTGTGTATCAAGCATGAGTGATGAATAATTGTTCATGCATTTGTCTTTTAAAGCAGGTAAAAACAAAAAATGAGTTACAAATCAAAAATTACAATAATACTAGGCTTTATACCTGACCATGTATTTAACTTTATTTCTTCATAAGACTTCAAGCTACTGATATGGGAAAGAAACTGAGGGTTAGAGAAGAGAGTGGTGGGGGATGGGGTAACCAGGTGATGTGCATTAAGGAGAACACGTGTTGTGATGAGCACCAGGTGTTATACACAACTAATGAATCTTTGAACACTACATCAGAAACTAATGATGTACTATGCATTGGTTGATTGAAAATTAAAAAAAAAAAAAAGCCCTTTCGCATCAATGTGTAGGACTCCCTTATGCATTCTTGCAGAGCAGGTCTAGTGGTAACAAATTCTGGTTTTGTGTCTCTGGGAAAGTCTTGATTTCTCCCTCATTTCTGAAGGACAGTTTTTGGTGGATAAAAAGTTTTCAGTTGGCAGAGTTTCTTCTCTTTTTCTTTTTCTTTTTTTCTTTCTTTCCTTCTTTCTTTCTTTCTTTTTTTTTCTTTTTCAGCACTTTGAATGCATCAGCCATTGTCTTCTGGCCTCTGAAGTTTCTGATTGGAAATTGGCTAATGATCTTATTGAGCATTACCTGTGTCAAGTCACTTCTTGCTTATTTTGGGTGTGGATTTCATTGAGTTTATCCTACTTGGAAACTTGCTAAGTATCTTGAATTTGCAGATTCACCTCTTTCATCAAATTTGGGAAGTTTTCAGCCATTATTTCCTCAAATTTCTTTCTCTCTGGGACTCCAATAAGGTGTATATTAGTCCTCTTGATGATATCTAATAACTGCCTAAAGATTAATTCCATTTCTAATCCTTTTTAAATTTTTCTCTTCCTCAGACTTGATAATTTCAGTTTCCTATCATCTGGTTTGCTGATACTTTCTTCTGCCCACTCAAAACTGTTTTGTACCCCTCTAGATGAGTTTTCATTTCAGTTATTGTATTTTTCGGCTTCATAATTTCTTTTTGGCTCCTTTTCCTAATTCCTATTTTTTGATTTCTATTCTCATTTTGTTCATATCTTTTCCCCCCTTGTCTTTGTGCCTGTCTTCTTTAGCTATCTGAATGTCTTTCATATAGCTGTTTTAAAGTCTTTGTCTAGTAATGTCTACCATCTGTGCATCTGCATGGACAGTTTCTGTCAATTTCTTTTATTCCTTTGGATTGGTCATAATTTCTTGCTTCTTCATATGCCTTGTATTTTTTTAAGCAATATGATTTTTTCTTTTCAAATCTAGACATTTGGATCTTTTTTTTATTGTGTTATTTTTGTCATCACACAATATATCATTAGTTTTTGATGTAGTGTTCCAAGATTCATTTACATATAACACCCAGTGCTCCATGCACTATGTGCCCTCCTTAATACCCACCACCAGGCTTACCCATCCCCTACCCTTCTCCCCTTTAAAATCCTCAGTTTGTTTCTTGGAGTCCACAGTCTCTCATGGTTTCCCTCTCTCTCTGATTTCCCCCAATTCACTTTTCCCTTCCTTCTCCTAATGTCCTCCGTGCTATTCTTTATGTTCCATAAGTAAGTGAAACCATATGATAATTGACTCTCTCTTCTTGACTTAACTCACTCAGCATAATCTCCTCCAGTCCCAACCATGCTGATGCAAAAGTTGGGTATTCATCCTTCTGATGGCTGAGTAAAATTCCGTTGTATATATAGACCATATCTTCTTTATCCATTCATCTGTTGAAGGATATCTCGGCTCTTTCCACAGTTTGGCTATTATGGACATTGCTACTATGAACACTGGGGTACAGATGGCCCTACTTTTCACTACATCTGTATCTTTGGGGTAAATACCCAGTAGTGCAATTTCCAAATCATAAGGGAGCTCTATTTTTAATTTTGTAAGGAATTTTGTAAGGAATCTCCACACACAATTTCCAAAGTGGCTGCACCAACTTGCATTCCCATCAAAAGTGTAAGAGGGTTACCCTTTCTCCACATCCTCTCCAACATTTGTTTTTTCTTGCCTTGTTAATTTTTGCCATTCTAACTGGTATAAGATGGTATGTCAGTGTGGTTTTGATTTAGATTTCCCCTGATGGCTAATGATGATGAACATTTCTTCATCTGTCTGTTAGCCATTGGTATGTCCTCATTGGAAAAGTGTCTGTTTGTTTCTTCTGCTCCCACCTTTTTAAAAAGATTTTATTTATTTATTTGACAGACAGAGATCACAAGTAGGCAAAGAGGTAGGCAGAGAGAGAGGAGGAGGCAGTCTCACTGCTCTCACTGAGCAGAGAGATGGATGTGGGGCTTGATCCCAGGACCCTGGGATCATGACCTGAGCCAAAGGCAGAGGCTTTAACCCAATGAACCACACAGGTGCCCTTCTTTTGCCCATTTTTTGACTTGATTATTTATTGGGTGTTGAGTTTGAGAAGTTCTTTATAGATCTTGGGTATCAGCCCTTTGCCTGTAGTGTCATTTGTGAATATCTTCTCCCATTCTGTGGGTTGCCTCTTTCGAATCTTATAATGTGGTAACTCTAGAAATCAGCTTCTTTCTCTTTTTCAGGGCTTTCTGTTTGTGTGTGTGCACTTTATGTTATAGGATATCTCTCTGCTGGGGATCAACCTTAGATGAAATCTTAAGATTTTTTCAGGTTTTTTTCTGAGCCTATACCTTTCCTTGATTTTGCGTGGCAAGTTTCCAACCCCCATTCCCCATAGAGTGGTTGTTTTTATCTGTTCTGAGCCTTCAATGTCTGGATCCGCAAGTGAGAAAAAGAAAAGAACAAAATCAGGTACTTTTCCTTTAAATCCCCTGAAAACCACTTCAGCTCCTGAGTTTTGAAACAGTGATGGCCAGCCTCCATGCCTACACCTCAGCAATCAAATACATTAACCATCAGGACACAGAACTCCAATATATGGAGGACAAGGTCTTTATTGCCTACCCTGGCTCTATCCTGTGCTCCTAGCACACCAGGAATGCAGGCTGGTTGAAGACTGATATGTACACTAAAAGCTGAAATTGACCTAAGCTGACCACAGTTTACCAGCCAAGTTTCTCCTGTAAGCTGCACTCATTCGACTGGACTCCAGAGTTCCAGAAAAGTTACTTCAGAAGGCTTCTACCAGTACAATTATTATGTAGGTGGAGAGATGGGTTATTGGTGCCTGTTACTCCACAAAGTTCCCTTAATCTTTTTCATCCTTTCTTATAACTTTTATTTTTTTGCTCACATTTTCCACTTTCTCATTTGTTTCACAAGATTTTGTTATTAATTATTGAGTCCTCTTTATGATGGCTATTTTTAAATCTCTGTCAAGTAAATCCAATATCTGATTCATCTCAGATGGGCAACAGTTTATTTTTTGTTCTCATTTAAGATCCAGTTTTCCTGATTTTTCACATGACAGGTATTTTCTGTATTCTGGTATTTTCAACATCTTGGCTATTGTGTTCGAAAGCTCTGGGTCCTATTTCCAATTTTCATTTTAGTAGGCAGTCACCCCGTTTAGCAATGCAAGTGTGACCTACTTTTGTGGGCTGTGGTTCCCATGACAATCTGATTTTCAGAGCCTTTGTCATGCTTTTTTAGTCTGCTTGGTTTATCTCATGTGGCTGGGCTCTTACTGGTCCCTACTGGTGCTACTGGAGGAGGCAGAAGGAACTTCCTCAGACCAGACCACCTGGTGCCTCTAGGTGAGGGAAGGGAGTCTCCAACCTGTAGGGCAGGGAGTGTTACCAGGTCTGGACATTTGTGGTGGCTGGGCAGCACTTTCCTTATGCCTGGATTCCCCCTCAACAATGCCATCTACTGCCCAATGTATTTCACTCTGTCTCAGTTTGGAGAGACACAGAGGCTTCCCAAGCTGAGTATTTGTGATGGAGAGATCCTCTTTAATGATGCCTCCAGGTTGCATGGTCTCCATGTATAGGACAGGAGTCTTGGATCTGGTGGGGGAAAAAGAGTGCTTCTCCTGACCACTTATTATCATCTAAGCTTCCGATCAGTCCCCCTTCCAGTTCTGCTGGACTCTCCTTGTACTGGCTGCTGGAATTCCTGTTCGGACCAGGAAGGAAAGAGCCTACCTGGGTCACTTGCTATTGCTATGTTAGTGGTCAGAAACCACTGGGCCTATGTCATCCTTTTTTGCTGGGAGAAAGGGTCGTAAGATGCCTCACCCCTTTGTAATTTGTCCAATTCTGGGGCCTTTGACCAATATACTTTCATCTCACAGCCATTCAGAATTCTCCTTTGGTTTTCTTTAGTGTTATTTCCGGCGTTTATAATTGTACTTGGTAAGGAGGAAGAGAGACAGAAGTTTAAACCATCTTGTCTAGACAGGAAGTCTGGGTCTGATTATTGTTTTAAGCCACTAACTTTCAGGGCAATCTTTTGCATAGCCAGGGTAACCAGAAATTCTTTAAGAAAAAAGAATTTCAAAATATCTCACTTATGTAGATTGAGTAAGCAAATCCTAAGGAATATGGGGCTAGAGCCCTCCCAGGGCCTTGGGAGGGTCATGGGAGGAGAGGCCATGAAGCTGGAGGTTCATCAGCTTCCTTGTGGACCACTGCTCTGTTCCTCATCTTTGAATAGCAGCAGTCGGCCCTTCTTCCCAGGGCCCTTGAGAGGCCTTGCTGATAATATATAGGAAGTGTTGGCACATGGATTCTGCTTGGCAAGTTATTGCCCTCTCTTTGGCTCCATGCAGTTTTTTAAGTCTCTTAGTTACACATGTAATTAGGCGTTTTATCCATGGAGTACATTTTACAACTCTCATATAATTCCCCATTTTCATTAAGTCTCAGTTTAAGCAGAGATCAATATCACTAAGGGAGAAAGATCAGGGGCTCATTTACAGTCAATGTTATGTGCTTCTAGTAAACTTTATATCCCTATTGGGTAACAACATCTTTTGTGAAGAAATTTTCCTCAGATTTGGTCAAGCAAATCCCAGATGGGGGATTATCGACTGGGATTGCATTTGACAGCCTGCATATCAAAGAAAACTGGAAAACAGACATGGTAAGCGGGGATACTTTTTTCAGTAAGTAGAAGCCTGGAGGTACGTGGTCTGGATGGAAATAGTGGCTCTGTGCCAGCCTCAGGGATCCAGGCTCCCACTGACTCTTTGTTCCCACCAGATTTAGTGAATGGCCTTCATTCTCACATTTGAAAATTAGCTTCCCCACCTTCAGGTGGCAGTTTGAGGGTGTGCTCTAGGGGACAAAAGGGGAGAGGAAGTAGAGGAAGAAGGGCACCTTATCTGGAAAGCAAGAGTCCCTGCCCACACTCTCCCTCTCCAGGAGACTTCTCCTTGTTTTATATCTCATTGGCCAGAAAGGATTCTGTCACATCATCCCGCTTAGGAGGGGAGCACGTGCTGCTCCAAACGTTTGCTCCCTTCTGTGATAAAAAGAGAAAGGAGAGCAATGCTGGGGAGGTCATCAGTTTTGTGCAGCTGACATTGAATTTCCCTCTTACGGTCTAATGACTTAGTCAGTCTTGTGTCCTCCAGGCCAAAGAATCGTATAGCTCCTTGCTCCTCAAGTATGGTCCAGGGACCAATAGCATCGATATCCCCAGGAGTTTATTAGAAACTGAATAGGAAGATCCCCAGGAGACTCACATGCACAGTACAGACTGACACGCACCCATCTACCTCACTTTGTGTCTTGCAGAGGATGTTATGGTGGTGGCAGGCATGGTCCCTGAAATCACAGATCAGAAGCCTCCTGCTCCGTGCCTGGTCTCCGGGGGTCCCCACTGGTTCTAGTGATCCCCATCTGAATCTATCTTGTTGGAGAAGTAGAGTGTAGATGTGAGGGTGTAGGCAGTAGGTGTAAATGGTAGAGTGTAAATGGTGGGACCCAGACAGTCAGTGTAGACAGCAGAGTGTAGATGGTAGGGCACAGGCTATAGGTGTAGACAACAGGGTGTCAGTGCAGGTGTTACTGTGAGAGCCAACAAGAATGGATTGAATGCTCACAGCAGGATAAGATGCCAGTGCTGGGCTGTATACTTCACTGCCATTACATTATAATTATAATTATTAAAAATTGAGTCTCTCTACATACTTTGGTATTTGCCTTCATTCCCTTTTATGCATCCAGCTGAGTAAGTGTGGAATGCCACTGGATTGTAATTGGAGAGCTGGCTAATTATCCAGGGTAATATTGGCTAAGTTCACAACCAAATACTGCTTCCCAAAATAGTAGAATTACCTTTTTTTGTTCTCAATGCCGTCAGTGGGTCTAACTGATGAATATAAAGATTTCAGACGTAGGTATCCCTCTTCCTGCTCCTTAAAGTCACCCCTAAGAGCAACCAGATAACCTGAGTATGGGGCCCAGTTTGGGAACTGGAACTCACCAGTGCTGCTGCTGGTCATATTCAAGGACCCATGAAAAAGCCAGGGGTGGTTGTAAACAACACCAACCCAGAGCATCGGTGCTGAGCCTGGGCCCTGATTTAAGTCTGCTGCTCAGACCTACACCTGTGTCACTGGACTTCAAGCCTCTGCACATGGGGGATGGTACCCACGGGCTACCCTGGGCCAGAAGGTACACGTGAGGCAAGGGAGGCGGAGCTCTCAGGATCAGTCCATGATGGATGCCCCCAATTCAAGGCTCATTTGCTACTTCTGTGGAGGGAGAGATTATGGCTCCCCTTGGGTCATTTGCTCAGAAAATGGCCACCTTGATTGCCCAAGAAGAACCCTGCTCCTGGCATGCTTGCAGTTGGGTTTCTTTTCTCTCTTTCTCTCTGGGTTTCTATGCTTTCAAAGACAAGATGCTGTTTCTAAAGTTCCAAGTTTTGAAGATTTGGAGTACTCACAGGCACACATGAGGTCCTCAGTGAGTTCAAAGAAGACAGTCTATGGGCACAGTTTCTTTTGTAAAATGCCCATTTTAAGAACCTTCTGGGATTCTACTTTCTCACCCGATGCAGAACAGGGTACAATGCACCAACAATCAGATGTCACTTAAATTATGCCATGTCTTTAAAATGAGCTTTTTGAGGGCACCTGGCTGACTCAGTTGGTAGAGCATGTGACTTCAATTTCAAGGTCATGAGTTCAAGCCCACGTTGGGCGTAGAGCCTTCTTAAAGAAAATACATTAAAACATCATCTGAAAAAAAAAGAACTGGGTGGGAGGGATGCGATGGTTGGGTGACAAACACTGGGGAGGGGATGTGTTATTGTGAGAAAAATAAATAAATTAAAAGTTCTGTTTTTTTTTTTTTTAAGAAGAACCTGTACCCCTGAAACAAATAATACATTATATGTTAATTTAAAAAAAAAAGAAAAAAGAAAAAATGAGCTTTCTTGCTCTTTCTTAATAGAACACAATTACTAGGATCTGTCAAAATTCAAAGGGAGTGTTTCCATGGGTTCTGCATGGAAGGGAAGTGCTGTGTTTTTAACTATGCAGACCCCAGGAAGGAGCAGGAGCAAGGAGAGGTGACTGAGCCCTTCTGAATCACTGTAAGTGTCACCGGGCGGCTGGATGACCCTGCACTTCCTGACTCAGTGGGACCTGCAGCTCCCTCTTGCCAGGCAACAGAGAAGTCCTTGGGGGCTGTGGGTCACCTCTCAGACTTTTGAGCCCATCCCCCATCACTGGCTGTGACAGCACACAGCAGGTGCACGGGGAACACTCACTGATGGGTGGAATAAGAAGAGAGGTTGCTTGCTCATTGCCAGAACAAATTTGGGAGGAAGAACAGGAAATTCACCTTGCACTGGGGGCCACGCCCACAACCGTGGGTTTTCTCTGGGACCAACGAAGCTCAAATGCAGGCCGTTCTGCGGTATGGCCCCGGCCAAGACCCTGCACCTAATTAAGCATTTGTGAAGTTTTTAGTCGTTTCCTTCAAGAGGGTCCCCCTAATTGTACAAGCTTTGGGCCTCACTAAGCCCAGACCTGCCCTTGTAGATACACCTAGAAACACAGGAAAGGGAGGCTGAGATGAGCGGCAACACTGCTTAGGTCTGATAGGTTGCAGACCTGGATGTCATTGCAAGTGTCCCTGGGACGGGCCTTGGCTCTCTCAGGATGGGCAGGAAGGAGGATACACTGACTGGGGGAGGACTGTGACAAAAGCGCCTTGCAGAATTCTCAGCTGTGGGTGAGAAAGCGAGAAGAGAGAGGGGGTTGGGGGAGGGGAGTGGCTTAGGATGAGTCCACTCCAGCAAACCAGATGCCCAAGCCCCTGCCCAGGGCTTTACCACGGCATCACACACCAACCTGAGCGGCAGCCAAAGGGTCCTGGCAGAGGGCCTGGAAGGGAGATCTCAGTGGTAGCTGGCCTTATTTTCTAGCTCCCTATGAGAATAAGGAGGGGTGTGTCCACAGTCCTTGCCATGCTCCATGGCAACGGATGAGCAATTAAAACCGTAGCCTTGTGGGTTAGTGTGAGCAGGAAAATGCGGCAGGGTATGATCTGAGATGCTTTATGATATGGTATGATATGATATATGATATATAATGTGATGTGATATATTCTTGGACATGAGGTGTTTAGGACAATGGCAATGTCAGCCCCCACATGGTCCTTTCCTTTGGGATTACCTCCGGTGCTAATCAACCCACAAACAGACCTGGAATCCAGGGCAAAAGAGATCACCGGAGTGGGCCCCAGTCCAGCATGTCTGGTGTTCTTATAAGAAAGGAAATTGGAACACACAGACACACACACACACACACAGACAAACACACACACAGAATGTCATGTGAACATGAACACAGAGACTGAGGTGATGCTCCTACAAATTAAAGAATCACAAAGACGTCCAGAAACCACAGAAGCTGGGAACGAGACCTGGAACAGATTCTCCCTCCCAGGTCCCAGAAGAAATGGACCCTGCTGATACCCTGATCTTGAACTTCCAGCCTCCAGAACTGTCAAGACAACACATTTGCTGTCTAAGCTGCCCAGGTTGCGGTGCTTTGCTACAGGAGCCCCGGGAAACTGAGCAAGATGGGAATGCGGCGTAGCAGGTGTCGGCTGTGCTGTCTCAGGTGAGGAGGACACGGGGTCTGGTGCTCCCGCTAGCCCAGCCTCCCACCGCGGTGAACCCATGAGCAGTCGTGAATCATTTTAACACCTTGCCTTCCATCCACACCCGCATGGGCCCAGGAGCAGCCTCTGGGATGCATGGATTGCCTTTCTCCTGACCTTGGTCTCCTGACCTGGAAGTTGCAGGTGCAAGGTCCACCCCCTCTTGCAGTGAGGGGGAGAGGGCAATGTCCAGTGTCCCGCTCCTTGGATGCCAGGCATGGCCTGGGGGAGTGCAGGTCCTGGGCCGGGCTGTGAATGGGAACCACGCGGGCCACGGTGGGGAGGCAGAGCCCACACCACTGACCCGGCTCAGCCTCTGTGCCTGCAGAACCCGGGCGTCCACCCCCCGCCCCCCGTGGGGACTACCCCCACACGGGCAGGCCCAGGCTCTATCCCCATGACACCCGGCCCCGCTGGAAACAGACTTGGGCAGGGCCTGCCTTAAGTTTCCAGCCTGTCCTTTCCTTTCGTAGCTCTCCTTTGCCAAAGGAAGGACTTCCCGTGGACGCCAGACCAAACAGTCTCTGCTTTCAAAGCTGATGGGAGTGGCCTCTTTCCCGCTCGCTTTCCGCATGCGTGTGTCCGAGGTGCTGACATTTTCATGTTCCTCCTCACGTTTTACAAGCTCAACCACACTGTGGAATTGCACGGGTGCTATTTTGCCCCCAAAGGAGGGCTCCTGCCGAGCTGGGGTGACCGGCAGGCGGGCCTCCTCAGCTGCCGCCCCACCTGCCGGCCCTGCTTGCCCTTCCAGGCAAATGCGATTCTGAGCGCGATCTTCCCACCCACAGACTCGTTCACCTGCTCACTCTGGACACAGCGTTGGTTCTGAGCTCCCCTCGGCCCTAGGCCAGACGACAGCGCCCCAGAGCGGATGCCACATGGGGTCAATGCACGTCCCTCTGAGGACTCGGGAGACAGAGTGGCAAGCAGGGAGCACGGCAGAGCCGCGCTGGAGGGCTGGCAGGACATGTGGCTCCACAGGAACACACAGGGCGGCTAAGCAAGGAGAGGGACCCTCCCTGGGGGTGTTCAGGACTGACTTTGTGTCCCCTAAAAATTCATGTCAAAACCCTAACCTCCAGGGTCCCAGGACTCAACTGTATTTAGAGACGGGGCCTTTAAAGAAGGGATCGATCGAGTTAACAGGAGACCCGTAAGGTAGGTGCCCATCCAATCCGATGGGGATCCTTGTAAGAAGAGGAGAGTCAAACACACCCTGAGACACTGGGGTGCTTGCATGCGGAAGGACGCCCAGGGGAGGCCCAGCAATCAGAAGGCAACGGTCTGCAAGCCAAGGGATGAGGCCTCAGGAGCCCCCCCCCCCCTCCGCTGACCTCCTGGTCTGGGACTGTGGCCTCCGTCCGGGATGAGGAGAACCACATTTCTGTCATTTACGCCACGCGGTCTGTGATATTTGCCGTGGCAGCCTGTGCTGACAGACGCGTGGGGTGGTTCTGGAAAGGTCTCCTGCTTCCAGGGAAGGCCTGGTCAGGCGCATGTTCCAGGAGAAGGAAGAGCTGTGGGAGTGAAGTTAACCCCCGGCTCTCTAGACAGCTGTGTCCCCGCAGACAGACCCCGCAGACAGACACGGCCCTCCTTGTGCCAAATGAACCAGTGTTCCTGCCCCTAAGAACTGACCACCTCTCCTTATTCTGGACTCGGTAACCACCTTTGTGCCCTCAGGAGCCAGCAACACTATCTGAAGCTTCCTCTCGGGCACTCCCTGCTCTCACCACCCCAGACACTGCCTAGAAGTCTTGGAGGAAAATGAATTTTTAAATATTTATAGATGATGGGTGGCTCAGTCCATTAAGCATCTGCCTTCAGCTCAGGTCATGATCTCAGGGTCCTAGGATCGAGCTCCTCATCGGGCTCCCTGCTCACTGGGGAGTCTGTTTCTCCCTCTCCCTCTGCCCCTCCTCCCTGCTTGTGCTCTCTCTCTTTCACTGTCTCTCTCAAATAAATAAATAAATAAAATCGTAAGTATATATATTTACAATTATATATATATATGCAGTTGTTTGCAGTACTGGGGCATGGTTACAATTACTTAGTGGGACGCCTCCTTCTAAACACGACCCCCCAGTACCTCACACTGAAACCCATCTTGCCCCTGCCTTTGCTTTGAGGGAGCCGTGTTTTTCTGGAGCCGTTCCGCATACTCTCAGGAGTAACCCTCTGTCTGACAGGACTGTCTGCACCAGGACTTGGGGAGTCCTCCGACAGCACCCCAAGGGGGGTGGAAGTCCCCCAAAACATCCCCCCTTGGGTCTTGACGACCCCACAAAAGGGAAACAATATGCACATGGCATTCCATCCACCAGTACCCGAGGGACTGGTGGCTGTCCCTGGGGCTGAGGGCTGAGAGCTGGCATGGGGGATGGGGCGCACAGTGACCCGGGACCAGAGATACCGGATGTGACCCAGAGCTGCCGGGCCCTGGAAGAAGCTAGAGGGCACAAGAAGCTTCTTCCAGCTTTACCAATACAACAGGGTACTTACAGATGTCTTTTGAAAACCGTGTTTATTCACTGTCGTGTGAGTGAGTAAAATCTTTTGAAGGGCGATTTGGAATAGCTACAAAATATGCAAGGACAGGCCAATAAACCCAGCAGCGCTGATGTTTATCTTGCAGATGGATCATCACAGAGTAATCAGAGAATTGTACACTTACATTGATTAACGGGAGAAAGATGTTCGAGACTTCAGGTTAGGTGAAAAAAGCTGACGTCCTCTAGCAGCTCCCGAGCCTGTGTGGGCAGATCGGGGAATGAAAGCTCTGAAGGTGCAGAAAACATTTCTTGTGGGATTTCCAGGAAACTAGTGAACACTGGATACCGCTCGGGGCAGGAGTTCTTTCCGTCTGAAATTCTTTTTCTCTGATTATTTACTGGTTCATGAGGCGTTTTTTCTTTTTAAAAAATCCACATTTATTGGAAAAACTTAAAAGCAGGACGATACGAAAGAGAAGGTATGATTCCCACCACCCAGAGACTAAGTGCCACTATCAGTTTGGAATTGATCAGTTAATTCATTGGCAAATTAACTAACACATATTAATTAATGAATTAACCAATTTTTAAAAATGAATTAATATACATCCATGTACTTGAACCCTGACCCCCTCTCTGGGCCGGGAATTCACGCACAGCCCCAGCAGAGTGCTGTTGTTGACGACCTTGATCGATCGGCCTGCCCTCCCATTGCTGAGGCTGTCCAGGGGCCTCATCCATGTTCGGTACAGATCTGCCACCAGGCTCCTGCCTGGTTCCGCGTCACCTTCCCCCCAGGCCCGGGAGTGGACCCGGGACCACAGCGCTGAGTTCTGTTCCAGCTTTGCGTCTGCTGCTCCCACAGACACTCCCACCCCCGCAGGCACCCAGCAAAACCTTCTGTTCTTTGCAAACATCACACTCCACAAATCAATGTTGAAAACGTTAGAATGAAGTGGCCTACACTTGTCACCGTGGAGACAGCCACATGCCGGCCTCAAAGCCTTGATGGTAGCAGTGATTCATGAGCCTGAAACTGTAGAGTGGTACACAGTTTACAAGAGACCTCCATGCATATTCTGAGGGCCTCTCACTCCCACTGAGGGCTACTCGGGCTTCTTGGGCTATGGGAAACCAACGAACCCAGGGTCCCCACGCTACCAGGTGGGTTGACCCCAGGTTGGCTGGCACGGAGCAGGCAAGGCACTCTGAGCAGGGGCAACTGTCTCTGGTCCTATGCCAGGGGCAAGTGAATGGCCAGATGCGCCCGGGATGACCGGAACCTCTCCTGCCCCCTCGGGCCACTCTCTGGTACAGGTGATGATCCCCAGCTTTCATTTAGGCGCTCAGCTCTGGCCTGGCCCCACATGCTTGCCTTTAATCCTGATTTAGGATGCTCCAAAATGCAGCACGTTTAAGCCTGGGGAATGAAGCTGAAATAATAACATTTGGGCTTAACGTGAAGTTAATTCATTCCACTCTTTGGGGTCTGGAGACACTCAGCGAACGCAGGTTTCTAAAGGCACAGTTAATGGCCTGAGCTCTCATGCTCTCAGTGGTTGCAGGGCATTCCCAGGGCTTTCACCTTCTGGTGCAGCCTGAGCTCCGCCCTGCGGGGAGAACCCTCCTGCCAAGCTCTCCCAGCCTTCAGCTCGCTCCTGGTGCTTCTGCAATGAGACCTTTCTCTTCATTGGTCCCAAGCCGGCAAAGACCTTCTACACATCCTGACAAACTAATGTATACGCTTTTAAGGAACAAACTAAAATAATCTACAGAGGGAGAAGAAAGGAGAAGGAACAGAGAAGCATAAAAGAGAAAGTAATTGAAAGACACAGAGATAGAAAATAATAGAGAGATAGAAAGACACAGAGATAAAGGGATTCAGACACTCGAATGATGTCCTGAAAATTAGAGGCTGCTGCTGCTAACGCCAGACACCCAGATGAACAGGTGAATACACAGCAGACATTGCTGATCGATTACACTGTTCCTCTTAGGCCCTGGTTTATTTCAGGCATCTTTCCAACACAAAGACCGGGTACGCATGACCATCTATTTGGCAGGAAGTTCTATCAGAGCAGGGATTTTGTTCTGCCTGGTAAATCTTTCCATTTACTTCCCTGCTGGCAAGAAGGCAAGCTCCTTGAGGGCAGGGATCGTGTCTTCAGGAATGAAATTGAAGACATCCATCATGAAGGCTCATTCTTTCTGAACCAAACCCTCTTGTCCCCACCCTCAGTTCAGCAGCTCTGCCCACAGATTCCTGGAACATAAAGGTGAGACTGAGGGGCCGTGAGTGAGCAGGGAGGCAGTTAGAGGCAGCCCCATACAGGCCAGCGAGGATTTGGGTCAGTCCTAAGCTCTGAGGGGCTTTAAGCAGAAGCATTACATGACCAGATCTGCATTTTTAAAAGATTACTCTTTTTTGCATAGGTGTAGATGGAAGTGGGGGCAGGAGTGATCCAAGAGACCCAAGAGGGGCTGTTTGCCACGTGAGGCCACGTGGAGTTTGGACCTGGTGTTGGGGTGGAGAGGAGTGCACAAACACACGTGTCCAGGAGACCACAGTATAGGGCCCCAGGGAACAAAGGCGTCCCAGACGTCTGGCTTTGGATCTTGCTGGTGAGGGGCCATCACTGGGCGGGAAACCTGGGGGAAGAGAGATAGATCTGAGAGCCACGGGGAGACACTGGGCTGAGCTGCATATCTTGGAGCTGTGCAAATGGGGAGTCGGCCGGGAAGCTGGGCACAAGGTGCAAAGCCCCTCTGGGAGGCCAGGGTTCCAGGGCGCCCTTTGGGGATTATCCTACAGGATGGAAGCTGAGGGCCAGGATGAACCTCCCTGGAGTTGGAGGTTGAAGGGAGGAGTGGGCAGCATAGGCCTGGGGAATGTATCAACCGGGTTGCTAGATCCCATGATCAGGGCATTGAGGATTTGCCTAAGGATGAGGACAAAGTAGGACAACGTGGGGAAGCGGCCTCCAGTCCTTCCCCAGTCAGGTTTAGCGGCAAGAATGCTCTCCCCTAATCAGCTCCACCGGCAGGTTTCCCACCTCAGTCCAGACATCTCGACTCTTCCAGCAGCCCCGGCCCAAAGACTTGCACTGCCCCGACTTCTGTCCCCGTCCTCCGCATCCTGTCCTACAGCACGTCCTGTAGGTGTACCTCTCTGTGGCCACCATCCCACTGGCTGGGCTCCCTACTTCTGCCCTGGCACCCCTGGCTAGTGACCCCAAGGACCACGATGGTCCCTTAAAACTGCATGTCAGGGGGACGCCTGGGTGGCTCAGTCAATTGAGTGTCCGACTCTTGGTTCAGCTCAGATCATGATCTCAGAGTCATGGGATCGAGCCCCGTGTCAAGCTCTGCACCCAGTGGAGTCTGCTTCAGATTCTCTCTCTCGCCCTGCGCCTCCCCCTGCTCACTTTAAATATATATATATATATGTTGAAAATATCCATAAATATACTTTATATGTGTGTGTATATATATATAAGCTTTATCTAAAACTACTGCCTATCAGATCATGGGCTGGGCAAATCATGGGCTGGACAAAATGAAGTCCCCCACCCCACCCCTTCTCCCTGTTCTATTTTGCTCCCTGATGCTTACTGTGTCTGCCTCCCCTCCCACGAGGACAGCTCTAGGAGCGCAGGGTCTCTCCTCTGCCTGTTCACTGCTGTGTCTCCGGCATCTGGTGTGCACAGTACACAGCCCATGGTAGAGGCTCAGACAACATCAGTTGAATGATTGAGAGGGGGCAAGAGGTGGAGGGTGGGAGCAGAGGACTGGCCCAGCTGTGCGAGGGGCAAGGGCTATGTTGGAGAGAGGCCAGAGCTGGGACTCCAAGAGGCCCTAAGCCAGACCCCGATAGGTGCCGATGGTGCATCTGGGGCCATACAGCCTCCTGGGGCAAGAAGCCAGAAAACCAGGGGGACTCCAGTAGCTTCTCTTTTGTTTGATTGACTCAGAGCCTGTGTGTCCTTAAAAAAATTCACACATGACCTTGGGAATGCATCGCTGTTCTCTCTGAGACTCCGTCTTTGGGTGCAAAGAGGCCGGACCACCCAGTCTTGCAGGTTGCAGGTGACGCTTACCCAGGAAGGAGGCAGGAAGCTGGGTGGCAGCGACGGCAGGCTCGGCATCGACGCGTGAGGATGGGGAGCAGAGCCGCAAGAGCAGCCCTTCAGGGAGCACCCGTCATGTGCCTACAACAGAGCAGCAGTCCAGGACCTCGGACCCCACCCTCCTGAAGGAAGGGAATCCTTTCACAGCGGGGAGAGGCAGACACTCTGGAAACAGAAATGACAGAGCTGCACACACAGAACAGTCGGAGAATGTCTGCACGGAACTGACAGGCCATCCGACACAGGAGCGACATGAGACACCTACTAACAAGGGAGGCCGTATACACGGACAGCCTGGGGGAAGGAGTCGTGACCCGACGAGCTGGGGCTTTGGTGCTGATTTTGCTCCCGGACTCAGGAGTGTGCCCAAGTGGACACAGGGCCTCTGAGAGTCTAGGTGCTGCTCTCCCAGGGGACTAAGACGACGCCAGCTGTGGGGCTCTACTCTCGAAATGTGCCTTTTCGGATGCCCAAATCCTTCCCATTTGACTACCCTTTGCAGCCACCACTTTCTCAAAGGAGATTTACTTTCAATCACCATTTGCTAAATCTGCCTCCATAAACCATGGGGGATGGAGGGATTAAGCCTGATTCCAGATGTTATAGAAGGGCCCAGGAGAGCCCAGGGGCACGAGTCGGGCAGGAGGAGCGGCTTGAACCAACACAGGCACCTCCTTGGCTGGCCTAGCCAACGGCCGGCCGCGCCCCAGACTCCGATCCCCTGGTCGGGCCCTGTGGGGCTTGGGCTGCCAGCGCTCTGCCCCTGCCCGTCCAGGGACACAGGAGGCAGGCTCATGGGCTCCCTGAGGAAGATGAGCAGCTCCTTCAAGAGGGGCTCCCTCAAGAGCTCCACATCGGGGTCACAGAAGGTAAGCGAGCTTTGCCTGGCAGATGGACGGAAGTCCAGAGGGACACTGGTCTCCAGCAGCACCAACTGGAAGGCTGGACAGTGGGCTCTGTCCTCCGTAGACCGTGCTGGGAATGGGGTGCTGGGTGTTCAGAGCTCTGGTATCAGGACTCCTTCTGGGGAGCTGGCTTCCCTTTCCTGTCCCCTCCTGGCTGCTCCCACCTCATGTACACAGCCCAAGGCACCCAGGAGGCCTTTGGGGGTGCGAGCTGTGCCAATGGGGTGCTCCACAGCTGCCCCCACTGCCTCAGCAGCTGTGAGGCTTCAAGTCACTTCCCCTGTGCTGATGCCACCCCCTTACCCTTTGTTCTTCATCACCTGTTTGTGGGGCCACCGGCGGGGGCTGCGGGGACCCTCAGTAAGGGTCAGAAGCATCTCCGAGGAACTGGGGAGGGCTGGTGGCTCCCAGGACTCTGAGCAGGCTTTGAGGAAGTTGTCGCGAGGCCTGACCCCATCTCCCCCAACCCTCCTCCCCACTCCTCCCCATGGCCCCTGTCATTTGGCCTGGCCAAATATGTGCTGATTTGAATCCTAGATGTTGTACTTTTTCCATCCGAGTGGAATGTGGCCCTGAGCACCCAGGGCATTCACTTTGTCATGCAGCCTGCTCTCCGCCATAGTTGACCCTCTGAGTGCAGGTGTCCTGGACTGGTCACTGCCTCACCCTTCTGCCCTGATTGGCGCTCAGAGGGCTGGTGAGGACCAGCCAGATGCCTCGCCCAGGCCGCACTGGAGGCCTCCGGTGCTCAGCCCACGGGACTCAGAGAGGAGCTCCGCTTCTCCTGGGTGCTGTCTACTGCGCACAGGCGGGAACAGAAGTAGGAGCTCTGTGTGGGCAGAGAGGACGAATTTCACTCCCTGAGCAGCCGCGAGGTGCCAGGCAGAGCTCCAGGAGCTGGGGTGGAAGCCAGGAAAAAGAGTGAGGCCGGTGAATGCCCTGGAAAAGGTCACTTACCTGGGCAGGACACAGAGGGGACACCACGTGGGAATGGCTTGCCACCTGCAGGCATACAGTCTCCCCGTCTATACCAGGCTTCAGTCTACCCGTCTATAGATGGCCGTGGGGGGAGGGGAGGTTGGCATAGGAGGTACTATGAGTCTCTGACATCCCAGAGCCTGAAAATGAAAATGGATAAGATGATAGTCTTTCTTTTAATTTTTTAAAAATTTTTTTAGAAGATTTTATTTATTTATTTGACAGAGAGAGACACAGCGAGAGAGGGAACACAAGCAGGGGGGGTAGGAGAGAGAGAAGCAGGCTTCCTGTCCAAGCAGAGAACCCGTTGCGGGGCTTGATCCCAGGACGCTGGGATCATGACCTGAGCCAAAGGCAGAGGCTCAACCACTGAGCCACCCAGGTGCCCCGAAAGTCTTTCTTTTTAAATATCGAGTTAAAACTCACCTCTGTTTCAAGAATAGGAAAGACGCATCCTTTGGGGGCTCAGTGGGGGCGTCAGTCTATATGCTCATTGACGTGCCCATGTTTTTCATGGTTTTCAGAGACAGCCCACACTCTTGTCTTGCGTGATTTACTATTTGCAAATCCACTTCAGCGTTTGGTGGAACCATACGGCTCCACGGGACCCCTCCTCTTTAAACAGAGCCGGCTCACACTGTTCTTTCTGATCAAGTGTGAAAAGGAACAAGCTTTTGTTGTTCTTAAACTTCAAGTCCCCTATTAACCTGTGCCCGGTATTCTGCCTTATGTGTGGGGTTGCAGAAATTGCAATTGGTAGGGTCTGGGAGCAGGGAATTCAACAAAAGAGGAGGGCAGGAAAAGCACTTAAACTTTGATGAAGATTGAAAAACAGCATCCCATTTATAGATACACTCACAACTGTTCCTCCAGGATGGCCCACTGTAAATTACAAGTCTAAAGACAGGGATGACGACGGCCGCCCAACCCCCACTCCTTCCGAGGCATCTCTGCCAAATTCCTACAAAAGCTGCACATAGTTAAAAGTCTTAATGGCATAGTTTGCCCAGAGGTCTATTTATAGCCAGCCCTCAAGCTAAGAAGCAAAATGACTAATGCAAGAAGGGAAGACAATACCCATGGCTTTTAAGGAAGCTATGCTTTAAGGAGGTGCTAGGAATCATCCACAAAATCACGGGGGCAGAAAGCCGACTGTTTTCACTCTGTTTTCTTGCATACTTGGCTCTCTTTGATGTCACTAGCTCGGTGCTGTTCCCTGTTTCCTAACCGAAAGCCATATCTGTCCGCCCAGTGTTTGCTGAAACACACCAGCTGCTCCCGTGGGAAAAACCCAACACAAGCTACCTGTTACATAAGCTTTCCAAGGGTCAAGTTGTCTGGACCTTTAGGCGTCAAAGGTAGATTTGGCCCTTGGTCGCCTCTTCCCACCTCTGAAAGTCTTCCTTTGGTCTCAGACGGGAATGCCCAGCATGGCGTCCTGAACCAATGAAGCCAGCGGTCTTTGAGGTTCCTACAGCTCCATCCTGCTGACAAAAATAGTCGCTCTTTCAGGAAAAGCCTCCAGTGTTCTTGTGGGAGGTGGAAAATGTGACCGTGATTCCTTGTGTGGTGCTTTCATGCCTGTCTACCTCTTACTTTGCTGAAAGATAAAGTTTGGAGTCCATGGTCATGGTCTTGAGCAAAATGGAATAATCGCACAGCCCAGCAATTATACCCTAGCGTCTACCTCGAAAAATTCAAGTACATGTATGCAGTGAAATGTACACAAATGCTCATGTCAGCATTGTGTGCTATAAAAAACCAGTGTATAAGGGTCTAGGTCAGCTTTTGTTTATTCAAGCGATGGAATACTACACAGCACTTAACACAAAGGACCCTAGCCACCTGTATCAGCATGGATACCTTGTTGAAGAAAAAATTAACCCCCGGAAGTGCACTATTTATAGAAAATCTAAAACACACAAGAAAATCCCACACAAATACATGCATTTCCCTCAGAGAAGAGGTAGTTCGCTCTAAGCTGTATCTCCAACATGCTTGTGCTTTCTCGCTCTCTCTTTGTCTCTCTCCCTCCTCTTAAACACCAAAGAAAACATGAAGGCCACGTGGAAAGTCACAACATCGGTGACAACAGAATTGTGGGGCTTCACCTTCCTGTGGCAGAGTCTTGTTGCTGATTTTGAAAACAAAAGAATGTTCTTATAATTAAACATATTTTAATACTTTCTTTTTAAAAAAAAAAAGATTTTATTTATTTATTTGACACAGAGAGAGAGAGAGAGCAGGAACGCAAGCAGGGGTTAGTGAGAGAGGAAGAAGCAGGCTTCCCGCTAAGCAGGGAGCCTGATGTGGGGCTCGATCCCAGGATCCTGGGATCATGACCCAAGCTAAAGACAGACGCTTAACGACTAAGCCACCCAGGCGCCCCTTTAATACTTTCATTTTTTAAGATTTTATCTACTTATTTGAGAGAGAGCCCAAGCAGGGGCAGGGGCAGAGGGAGGGGGAGGGGCAGAGGGAGAGGGAGAGGCAGGCTCCCCGCTGAGCAGGGAGCCCAACATGGGGCTCCATCCCAGGACCCCGGGATCATGCTGAGCCAAAGGCAGAAGCTTAACCAACTAAGCCACCCAGGTGCTCCCAAAATGTTTTAGTACTTTTAAAGTAAGCCAGGGGCAGAGTGAGGGTAAACCTTACTATCCTGCCATGGGGACCGCCCCAGCTCCTTCTACAGAGGCTGAATTCTCACTAAGATGAAAGCCTTAGAACATTAGAAAATTAGAAAGTCCTACAGAGAAAGGCATTGGCGAGGTGGCCCTGGGCGATCTGAGTTCCCTCCTCTCAGTCTCTCTGTTTGTTCTATAGCTCCAGGCAGGGCTCAGTCCACCAAGCTCACCCTCCGCAGCCCTGGCATCCTTCAGAGCCCAGCTCAGGGGGCTGGACGGGGCATGGGGGGGGGGGGTCTTACCTTGACAACCTTCCTCACTAGGACCAGGTCCAACTCTCCATGAGACAGGGTCATCGCACCTCCTGACGACGTTGCTGGAAGCTAGGCCAGTCCCGCGGAAACTCACACATAGCCTGTGTGGGGAACCCACTCGAATGCAGAATTCCATGTGTAAATCCAAGACAGTTTTCATTCTGAGGAAGGAGCAGACCCAGGCAGCCTCATTTCCTTGTTCTTTGGGAAGAAGGGAACAGATCGCACCGCATCCGCCACCTGTCTCTCTCTTTCTCTCTCTACTTCACTATCGCATGTGGAGTAAAGTCCGAACTCTGCCTCGGGTACCGGGCCAGGTGCTGTCTTATTAACTTGTCAGTCCGTGGAAGACCGATGCTTTCAGGAATGCAATAAAAAAGAATGACTAAAACATGAAGTTCTCAAAAGGTGTACAAAATCCAAGCCCTAGGATTGTCTTTTTATTTATTAAATTCCACAGACATCCATAGATTCCTTCAAATTACCACGCTCGTGTCCGAACCTTGGCCCCTGTGTGCTGCATTCTCTGGACAGGGCCCCTTGGCTCTCTGTCTGCAGCCTCTGTGCTCAGAACATACTTTGAGTGTGAGGGAGCAGGGAACGCTGCGCCTCCCCTCCCCATGGAACAGGGGCTCCGGTCTGCTTCCAAGCCCAGGAAGGTTTTCCGAGGTGAGAGGCTGGCCTGAGGAGCCTCCATCCAGGCTCTGCTGTGGCTGGTCTCTTAAAAAGGAGCCTCGTTCCAGGAGCCCTGCAGAGTGCTCTGTACCAAGTCCTGGGAGAGCTCCGGCAGCCAGGCCTGACCCACCAGCTTCAGAACTGCGTGAACACAGAGCTCGGGGGGGGGGGGGGGGCGCCCTGGCCTAAGAACTGGCCCCAGACCCCATGCCCATGTCTGAGAAGCATTCTCTAGGCAAGAGGTCTCTGGGAGAAGTGGCATGGGGCCTGAGTGCTGTGGTCAAGGGCCCTTGAGTTGAGTTGGGGGCGTGCCACAGAGGTCCCCAGCTTAAGGACAGGACACAGGACAGCAAACACTCCATTCACCCACATGACGACTGTCTTCCTTGGGCCTGTTTATCCAGCCCCTCTCTGGGGCTTGGTATGTCATTCCCGTCTACCAATAAGCGCCAGCAACCTCTCGGATTCCTTCCTGTTCCATAGTCTCCATTTTTAGCCCAGTGGCAGAAAGTATATTTACATGGTTCCTCTGCTCTGAGGGGCAGAGGCCTCAAACTAGGCCAGCAGGTGGGAGGCAGGGCAGGAAATGGGTTAGTGGTGTTTCCCCAAAGACCCCGCCCCTTGAAGCACCAGGGAATGGGGGCGAGGGAGGAGACAGCAAGGAAAATTTGAGGTCAGACGTGGGATGCCGCCTCTGGGTTCTATGTATGAAAGAGTAGGCCGTGGGGCAAAATAGCCAGCTGGGAGGGGGGAGCAGGGTGTAGAGGGGTGAGGGGGTGAAGGAGCTTGACAGCCCTAGGGGCCCACAGGCTGACAGCCGGGTCTGGTCAGGGCTGAGACACCACGGCGCTGGTCTGTGCTGCTTGCTGGCCCAGGCCAACATCCGTCCAGAGCCCCCAGGCCTCTGAGATGCCAACACAGCCTCCACACCTTCCTTGGAGTAAATACTCAGGAGAACTGCTGTGTCAAGGTGCTACATGATCTTGAGCAGGCCATCCCCCCCCAGGCCGAAGGAGGTAAGGGGAAACTCTTAAAAAGAGACAACGAAGGGCAGAAGGCAACCCTGTAAATTCTGGGGAGGACTCTGGCCAAGAAGGTTGTGAAACATTTGGTTGCTTTGTTCAGTTAGCCCGAGAATGAGGGAAAGAGGATATAGGCTTGAGTGGAAATCTCTAACTAGTCGTGGTGGTGGAGGGGAGGGGCTATAAGCAACTAAAACATCCTCCTGCTTCCAGATTCCCAGGAGGACCCTCCAAAGTCTAACACCAAGTAGACCCTGGAAATGACAGCCTCTGGGCATATTGAGACCCAAACCAGAGGGACCACAGAGGGCCCTTTCAGAGATTCACAATGCATATCAGTCTGTTAAAGGCTCTGATAAGTCCTGCAGGAAAGCTACCTCCATTTAACCCAGAGATCCCCACAGAAACCTTTCCAGGTAAAATGGGTCACCATTTCTGGAGCTCAGCTCTGAAATGCCTCTTTAGGCTATGGGAAAAGCAGGGCTGTGAGTTAGCACCTCTGGCTGAAATGGAAAATCCACCTCATTCCTAACTTTCTGTGCAAACTTTAGCTGCCCAGGCCCTGGGATGCTATAATCTATAATCGTAGAATATTGAAATGTTTGTTAAAGAAAAGAAAAGTAGATTTTGCTATTATGTCCACCAACAGAATATTTTCAAGTTTCAGAATCAATGGACTTGGCAGAACCTTGTCAGGAGGGAAGAGAGATTTTAAAGATGCCTATGACCAGCCTCAGTAGCCTGTAGACCCATGGGGCTGTGTGCGGCTCTCAGTTTATTCTCAAAGTCTGACGAGAATAGTGTTTGGTCCTAATGCATATGCTACAGCACACAGAGCCAGTGAATTACTACTGAAATCCTTACGAAATCTTGGAATAACCTCGTCCCACTTTATCTAAGCTGGAATGCTATCTTCTTGGGGTTACACACAATGTAACTTGTGCATATAGCTAGATATGACCACTCAGAGACTGGAGTAAACTCTCATGGCTGGCAGAGATTTCTAAAAGCCACCTTCTCCCGCGCATCCCTCCCCCAAAGCCAGCAGGGGCCTCTGGTGTCCCTCTGCTCATGTGCTTTTCCACGCGGCCCCGAGATCCTTGGGAGCTACAGATGTACCCATACAGCCAGGCACCTGGAAGCTTCTGTGTCCGCCAGGGTGTGCCAGAGCCCCGAGGCAGAGGGTCTGTCCTCTGGCCTGACCCTGGCCCCTCCCTTCGTTCCCCTTCTTCTTCTTTGTCCCCATTTCAGGAGCAGACCCAGCAAATGTTGTGATCTGCTTCTTGCTGGTTTCTTCAGCTCTCATCCAGGAACTGGTGCTTGCCCATGTCCTGACCCTTCCCTCCCAGGCAGAACTTTGATGGTGGCCCTTTGGCTAAGTGCTTTCCCAGCATCTCCGTATGCATGCCATTTTCACGTGCAGGTCCACATCTCAGCCCCAGGCATTGTCCTCCCCCCCCCCCCCCCCCCCAGAAGGGGGT
Source organism: Mustela erminea (assembly GCF_009829155.1). NCBI lineage: Eukaryota > Metazoa > Chordata > Mammalia > Carnivora > Mustelidae > Mustela > Mustela erminea. Next base: position 22,239,858 of record NC_045618.1, on the reverse strand, counting down.
GTATTTGCAGGGTTGGTGCCATTTCTAGCTGTGGCATGTAGGGCGCACACCAGCTACCCCCAGGACCATGAGGAGGGAAAGCTGGAGACCCTGGGGTGCTCGCCCTGGGCTCCCAGCTCAGAAAGCCTCAGGGATCCTCAGTCTGCCCAGCTATCTTAAAGCTGACCTCTGAGATCACGCCAGGGCCATATCTGTGTACTGGTAAACCACACAGACACCTCCCCACTCCTCAGAGGTTTCTGGGGAGCAGGGTAACCTTTGCTCCTAGAGGTGAGATGATTAGTCTCCTGTACCAGCATCAAGCCCCGGGGTGGGGGTGGGGGGGACAGGGAGCCCTCCTTCCCTGGGCTGGATGACAGATAACTGGCTTCCGAAACACACAAGGACAGCCCTCACCAGCTGCTCTTTTGACTTTCTATTGCCCTGTGGGGGGCCTGGGAGACGTCTGTGAGGATTTACCTTCCCTCTTGGCTTTGGAGGCCCTGAGGCACTGAAATTCACAGGCTCCTGGTTTGTTTCTTGCACATGAGGTGCAGCTGAGTCCGAGCGAGCCACCCCTAGGTCCAGAGCTGCTGGCCACAGCTAGAGGGTCTGTCCAGGACGTCACGCTCGCTGGGGCTTGTTATTCGGCTCTCGTTCTTTCACCAGCATTTGGAAAGATCCAGAGGCCAGGGTTCTGCTGCCCTTACAATCACTGTCGGACCCATTGCATCTGATGATCTTTGAATGGGGAAAGCACCTTGTGGCTTCGTATTTTGTTGGACCCTAGGGTTGGTCTGGGCTGCCCCACTTTTCCCCAAGGACATATTATAAAGCTCTTGGGGAATACTGAGGACTCAGTAGATGGCCTTGGCGATCTCTGACCCTCCTCCTGCTTCCGGCCACTCTATCATTTCTTTCATGGGTCCTAGCAAGTCTGCCAGCACCGTAACCCGGGGAAACAACCCTCTAGCACCCAGGAGGTCAGATACCATAAGCCCAGGCCATTAACCAGGCCCACTGTCTCTAGAAGGCAGCTTGGCAGCCAGTCTCCACCCCCCCCCCCCCACCGTGGGGTCTTGGTCCCTCTTTCCTGCTCCTTTTTCAAAGAAGCTGCCTCCCCAGGAGTGTTCTGTGGAAGGTATTGTTGTTTTCCACATCAGTCCATTTGTGTCCTCAGAGCGTTCCTCACGTGAGCGCAGGTAAATATCTAGTGAGGGCCCATGTGACCATAAGCAGCGTCATACAGTCTGCAGGTGGGCTCACCACCATGCTGGCGCCCCCCATTCTCAGCTCAGGGACTGCACCAGCCACCAATCTGAGAGAGGTTTGGAGTGTGGGGGTGGAAAAAAGCTGAGAAGGAAATCTTCAGTCCAACTCCCAGCTCAGCTGTGTGACCACGGGGAAGCCACTCAACCTCTCTGGGCCTCAGTTTCTTATCAGTAAAAAGAATTGGCCTCGCATGTGCCTTACTTTCTACATATTTTACGCCATAAAGAAACCAAATCTAATCGGTCACAGTTTTCATTTTTTGACTGCTGTCTGAAAGGCAAACAAAATCCTACCATTAGCCAGTAAGTTGTTGGTGGGAAATGTGGCACCTTCCTTGTTTCTCTCTCCAAACCCATCATGCGGTTTTAATATAAACAAATCCAAACAAAACAACAACAACAACAACAGACCCCGAATGCCAGCATGCACACTGAGCATGCACACTGCCCTGTACTGGGCACCCAGTACGCACACTGAGCACTGCCCTGTACTGGGCAGTGTTCTTGGAGCTGGGGATCTGGTGACAACAAATCAGAAAACAACACTGTCATCACAGACAGACGTCCTTTCCGGGAGGGTCAACCAGACAATGGATACTGCCAAGGAGAATAGCGGACAGCAGGGGGGCTGGAACCTCAGGGAAAGGGTTGCCACTGGACTTTGGCCCCAGGGAAGGAGGCAGAGAGCAAAGACCTGAAGGAGGGGAGGGAGGAAGCCACCCAGATGCCTGTGGGAAGAGTATTCAGGCAGAGGAAACAGCCAACACAAAGACCCTCCAGCAGAAGTGTGTCTGGCCAATAGGAGGAGAATTGAGAGGGGCAGAAGCACAGTAGGGGCAGGGGGGAGGAGCAATGGGGGCGGGGCACTGAAGGACCAGGTGGAGAGGGAGAAGGTACTGCAGGCCCCCAGCTCTGATGGCCACCGAACATCCCTTTACTGCAATTGTTTTTGACCTATTATGAAGTTTGTTGATTCAATTGTAAAAGGGAGATTGGCCAGGAAGGCTGAGCTTTGAGATTTGGGGAGAAGGAGGAGGTTGGGCGAATTGTTACTGGGTTCGGCTGGATTTCACATTCCACAGGCTTGGAAGAAATGCTTCTTTGAACAATACAGTGCTTCAAATGCATAATTGTAAATGGTGCGGTAACACCTGTTCTCTGGTGGACGACAGTCCTCGTGCACAGACGGCAAGCAGACGGCAAGCATGGCAGGGGCTGCCAGGTTGGGAGATGCACATGGAGACGCGACACCCCACAGAATCCATATCAGCGCCCCTCTCAGCGTACGTCCAGAGGAAGCACCACTAGCCCCCAGGATAGCCAGGAAGGGGCGACGCCCCACAGGCCACACCTTGCTTATGGCTGCTACACACACAGACGGCCACCTATATACACAGAGTGGGGCGGAAGGGCATCGAGTCCCCCAGTTGGAGGACTTGTCTTGACTGCGACAGAAGACCATCATTCTCGTCCCTCTGCAAATTAGTGTTGCACTCACTCTTTGGGGGGTACCCCTAAAAATCAGCAGATCACCAGCCAACTCTGTCTTGCATTTCTGGGTATTTCATCCATATGCATGTGCGTGTAGGGGGCTCTTTCTACCCTCCCCCCCACTGCTCCCCTGTCCACTTAGTTGTGTGCTATGGAGCCTGCCATCCCTCTTTCTGGGCTCAAGTGAATGCGTTCTGCTGTGTGTGTATACAGGGTGTGTATGCATATCTAGGGTACCAGTCAGTGTTTGCTTCTAAAGATGCGGTCATCTGTATCGGGCTTCTCTGTGCGTTGGGACATGAGTGCTTTTCAGATGCTTAGAACCAGCCCCATTCCTTTGTTTGAGGAAATTGAGGCCCAGAAAGGGGTAACCTGCTGAACTCATCTGGGCCCACCCCATCCTGCGAGGCCCGTTCCTGTCACTCCCCAGCACCCCAGCCCCATGATAGCTCTGTTCCTGTCCATCTGAGGCACCACCTGAGGGCTCTGCACCAGCCGCTCTCTCTCTGGGACATGCCCTGAGCAGATAGCAGTGGGGCTCACTGCTGCCCTTCCTGGGGCCACCCCCATCTGAGACAGCCACACACCCCCCAGCCCACATCCTCCTTAGCTTCTCCTCCCTGCCCTACTCAGTACTTCATATGACGCCTATGTGTGTTTGTTTGTTCTCAGTCTGGAGCAACAGCCCCCTAGAGCAGGCCTCTGCCCACCTCACGTCTCAGCGCCACAAACGCTAGAGAATGAACGAGCCACTTCCCTGGTCATCGAGGCCCTGCCAAGGGAAAGGAAGCCCTCCGTGGGGTCGGCCTTTGCATACTACCCATTGGTGTTCTTTTCTTTCCGTTTGCCCGATTGCAGCCTAATTCTCAGCTCTGCAAATCCCCACCTTGGTTAAGACTATCCGAGCAGCTCTGAAATGAAAACTGAGCAACACGCATGTGCACTCAAGCTCCTGGCCCACTGCGCGTGAGCCGCCGGGAGCCGCTCAGGGTAACGAGGACAGAGGTCTCCACGTGGAAGGGGATTCTGCCGAGGGCAGCTGCCCACTCCCTGGGGTCCTCTGAAGCCAAGCGCTTCATAATACTGGTAATCACGGTTGACAGCAAGAGGAGCATCAGCTGGAGCGGTGGGGGCGTGCGCCCAGCTGGGTAATCGGTGGCCCCTCCATTATAGTATCAGTTTGGGCTTACTGGGGAGTCAGTAAAAGAAAATATGCCTGACTATTTATCAGCTGGGACTTGGCAGGACCCAGTGGCCACAGAAGCACTGAATCAGCTAGCCCCCCATGCAGGGTGCCCTCGGGAGTCACCATGGGCTGGGCGGAGAAGCACCCGCCCAGGCTGCTTCAAGGCCATGCCAAGGGCCTATGGCTGAACTTGCTGCCCACGGCTCTGCTCACGGAGCAGCCACCTACTGGCATTCCTCCTCCTGGCTCCTGAGGTGCAAAGTGTGCCTTTCCTTTCTGCTCCTAGAGCCTACTGGGGCACCTGCCCGTTTGCCACTGCCTGTGGAGCCCCTGGCATACCTTCACTGCGGTTACCAGGCTGGGGGCAGTAACTCACTGCCGGGAGCCAGGAGGACAGAGGGCCATGGAGAGGGCAGGGGAGCAGGAGTTTGTGTGTAGCTTGGAGGCCCAGGCACCCTTGGGGGTCGTGGAACTGCCTGCACCCCTCCCCCACCCCCAGCCCCAGCCCCCGATCTCCCCTCCCAGGCTGCACGACGCCCTGCATGACACCCTGCAACACAGGGACGAGGCAGGGAGGGCGCAGTCCAGGGTAATCCCCGTAATGGCCCAGGACATGGTGCAGCAGCTGGCCTGGCTAATGCTCCTTTAATATCTGCTTTCATGTGATTAATGGCTGTGGATAAAACCTTGAACCCCGGGAAAGCAGGCCTGGCTGCTAAGCCTGGCCAAGAGCATCACTTTGGGTTATGTTGATAGCAGGGACTCATCTCAGCGATTTACGTTTTAACACAACTGTTTGAGGACAGCTGCCAAGCACCATCACTTTAGAATGGTAATAGAAGAAACAGGGCACTAAACTCACAGAGAGCGTGAGGAGGGCAAGAGGGAGATGGGCTGAGCCTGGTGTCGGGGTGTGAAAGCAGCTGGGGGACCGAAATGCCTCTCACCGACCCCCCCATCCTCATGGTCCCTGGCCCCCTTCCCGACCCCTCCAGCCTCCACTAGTAATAATACCATGAGTATTCTGCCAGTGTATGTAGTCCACACGTCTTTTCTCTGCGTCTGGTCATGTTGGCTTCTCACTGGGACCTGGTAAACAGCAATGTCGATGCAGACAGGTCAGATACCAGGCAGGGCACTGACGGAGGTCCTAGGGGACCCAGATGTACCCTAAACTAACTCAGCGGTTGCCAGGTCACGGTTATGCACCCGAGGTCCCAGGGAAGGGGTGGGACACCCAGGCAACTCTGGGCAGTGGCCCCTTCCTGGCCTATATGGAAGCATCCTGGTATGTTACCCTCTGGAAAGGCATCCCTTCCAGAGACCTGCCCCGCCTGTGACGTGGAAGAGGGAGGTGTTTTTGTTCCCAGATCACAGGTGGGGAAAACTCAGGTTCAGAACGTTATAGAATCTGCAAGTGTTTCTGGCCACAGACTGAATTTCACATGTGTTTCCTCCTGCCAGGTTGGTCCGCCAGAATCTGGGGCATTGCCCCACCAGGTCTCTGCCCCACAGCAGGCTTGCACTCTTCTCCAATATTCTGTAACCGCTAGGAGAAGCACCACACACAGGGGTCAGATGCCCCCCGCTCGCCTCTCCTCACAGGAGGAGACAACATCTCTCTCTCACAAGCACAGTGGGCTGCGTGGGGATGATGGAGGTCTCCCTCCCTTCCCTGGGCTGCCTAGCGTATCTCTGCCGAAGGCCTGGACCGCCTCCTACCCCCCACCAGTGTCCTCTGGTCACACCTCCCTCCTCATCTTTCCTGGGCTTCCCTGCTGTGCTTTATTCACTCCCCATGGGCAGCCAGTTCCGGGGCCATCACCTAGGGCTGTCCCCACAGGCAACAGACCCAAACTATCCTTTGCATGTGCTGAAGTTATTTGTTGGGATTGTCCTTTATTGACATGTCTTTTACTCCTTTTTGTCCCTCAGCTCCGATTTGTAAGCCGCTTCTGATCAATTGTATTAGGTCGAACTATTTAAAAACTGCCACTTGGGTGGGTCAAAAACAGTCGAATATCAGCAAGGTCCTATATTTTTTAGGATGTGAGCGAACCAGAGCAAACTCTACGAGGTCAGGTTGGTTCCGCGGGTGGCCAGGTGGGAGCAGCAGAGAGCTAGACTGACGGAAGCCAGGCTCACAGGTGGGTCTGTGGACAGATCAGAAAACTGGCCTGTCAGATCTTGCCAAAGTGGAGAGGGCCAGCCTACCCGGGACTCCTCAGCTGGACAGAGCTGAAGGGGGAGCACAGGGGTAGGCACTGTGAGAGTTCCCCCAATAGCTCTTGGGATGGGCTCTCCTGCACAGTCCAGTCGGACTACCCCTGAGGCCGAGCCTCTGAGCAAGGGAGCTGCTAAGCCCCCGGGGCTCTCCCTCACCAGTCCACAGTGGAGAAATGACCCAACCAAAAACAACAGCACAGGAAGCTGGGAAGGCTGATCTCTGTGCCCATCGGCTGGCGCTGGATGCAGACTCTTGATTGAAGCTGGAGGGGATCTTGTCAGGAATGCTCACAAGATTTGCTGGGTCCTGGTGCAAAATTAAAATGCTGACGGACCCTTGCTCAAAAATTATTAAGAATCTTAAATCGGCAAAGCAGAGCAAAAGACTAAGCCCAGAGCCCCTTTGAGGACAGGGCCCAATTGTCAGCATGGATTGCGTGCCCGTGAAGGCAGCCCTGGCTTTGGTCTTGTGCCCAGATCCTGTCTGGAGTGTTGTTCGGGGCGGGGGGGTGGGTGGGGGGGCTTGCCTTCGGCATGTCTATCTGTGCCTCTGCCTGACATGCAGGTGGCTCTGTGACTCACGAAGCAGGGAAGCCGTGGCACAGGCCGGTCACCACTGTCTAGCACTGTCCTCCCCCCAGGTGTGGGCAGGAAGGGAGCTGAGGCACCTGAAATAAGAATGTCACCAAACTCCTGAGGCCCCAAATGGTATGCACACCTTCCTGAAAGGTGAAAGGGGGGTGTGCCGCAGGTATGCACCTGTGCAGTCCAGCCAGGTGAGAACAGCCAGCATCCTTGATGGTCCAGCTCCAAGGAACAGGGCTCAGACAGGAGAATTCAGAACAAAGACATGTGGGACACGTGGGGTGTTCAGTAGGTTAAGTGTTGACTTGATTTCGGCTCAGGTCATGGTTTCAGGGTCCTGGGCTTGAGCTCTGTGTCAGGCTCCCCACTCAGCTCTCTTTCTTTCTCAAACAAATAAATCCATCTTAAGAAGAAAATGAAGAAGAAGAAAAAGAAGAAGGAGACGACGACGACGACAAGCATTGAGGTTCCACAAGAGAAAGACAAGAAGAGTAGAGGAGGGAGGGCCAGATGTTACAGCAGCCGCTGGAACAGCCCAGGACAGTGAGATAGTGAAGCTGTTAGCCATTTCAGTCCCACAACTGTTGCACTGTTGAGTACTGACCAATGTTGACGTGCATTGCTGAATACTGTAAATATCACTCCTGGGTGATGGCAGGTCTTGTCCCTCCAATGAAGGGTCACCATTCCCAATGGACACATTCTGGAGTTCACGGGGAAGAAGCTCTCCATCCTGTCTTCCCTGTTTGAAACAATGGTCAGCAGAATGGGGAAGGGAGGTACAGGTCTGGGGGTCTACAAATCAAAGGACTTGCTGATCAAGATTCTGTTTCAGTCCTGGCTCTGTCATGGACCAGTTGTATGATGTGGGCCAAGTCACTACCTCCCTGGGTCTGAGGCTCCCCATTTGCAAAACAGGAAAGTATGTCACTTTTCCTTCCTCATAGAATGGAGACAGATGCCAGGCATTGACTATATTAGCCATGAAAGCCCCAACTTCCAGCCTCCAGGCATCATTTTAACACTTTGCTTCATTTCTCCTAATCACGGAGGGCAGTGTCTGCTCCAAGATATCTGAGAATCCCTGGCACTGCCCAAGTCCTATTCCAGTCACAGCTGATTGCTGGAAATTCCCAATGCCTACCCACCCCCAACCTATATATTCCTGCAACTCTCCTTGTCACCATCCCTATTTTTTTTTTAAGATTTTATTTCTTTATTAGAGAGAGAGCACAGGCAGAGGGAGTGGCAAAGGGAGAGGGAGAACCAGGCTCACTGCCGAGTAGGGAACCCAATGTGGGGTTTGATCCCAGGACCCCAAGATCATGACCTGAGCCAAAGGCAGACATGTAACCAATTGAGCCACCCAGGCACCATCCTATCTCAAACTTGGGTCTGAACACTTTGTGGAACACCTCTTCCCCCAAACAACCTAGCCAAGGCAGTTATATGAGATCAAGCTGTAGTAAAGGCTTGGGAACAACTGTGAGACCAAAATGGAATGTTAGCATTGCCCTCTCTCTGTCCTGGGCTGCACCCACTGGCTGCTATAGAACCGGGCCCTGGAACGTTAGCATTGCCCTCTCTCTGTCCTGGGCTGCACCCACTGGCTGCTATAGAACCGGGCCCTGGAATGTTAGCATTGCCCTCTCTCTGTCCTGGGCTGCACCCACTGGCTGCTATAGAACCGGGCCCTCTCTGACCTTCCCTTGCTCACCTCCTTTCTTCTGTGGACTGCATCGTTGGTCTTTGTTCTAAATTCTCCTACACGAGTCCTGTCCTTCAGAACCAGTAGAATGATTTTCTGCTAAACTGAAGACTATCCATCCCTGTTGGACTGGTAGGTCTTTGACAACCCTGAATCACATCCAAATGCCAGCTGCCCACAGGAGGTGTGGAGTGGCAGAGACTCAGAAACATCGTAACTGACTGGTCATCTAAGGGGATTCTGTGAGATATGCTTGGAGATGATCCCTTCTTCCACGGTCTAAGTCAGGAATCACCTAGAAACCCAAGAGAGCTTCCAAGGAGTGGGAAAACCTGGGGATTTAGCCTCATAACCTCACACATCTGTTCCACAGGCTAATTTCAATTCAAGATTATACATTTGTAAAGTGCTTTGAAAAATCAAGCCATTTCTCCTCTGGTTAGCACCTGATAAAACCTTCCAGCAAATCATCTTGTCCACACTGCCGGTATCAGCTCCCTCCTCCCAACTCCTGGCCCCCCCCTCCTGGAACCCAGACCCACAGAAAGGGACCATTGGAATGTTGAATTCTTCCAAAGGATGGTAGGAGAGTTCTGAAGGAAAATGGGGAGGGAGAGGGATATGGGAACATCTCTTAGAGCCCCAGGTCCTATGTGTACATGTGTTGATCAAAGAAGGTGTCCCTAAGAGAAAGGAACCCATTCCTACATGCATTTTGCTATGGCCGCCTATTGTTGTTAGATGAAATTTATAAATGTCTCTTTAATAATTTTTTGAATTGTGCTGTTCAAGTATGTATTATTCTTTATTTTTGTTTGTTTTCTTATCAATCTTTAAGAAAGGCATGTTTAAATCTCTCACTATGATTTCTTCTTGAGATTCTGCCAATTTTTGCTTTGTGTATTCCGAAGCTATGTTATTAGGTGTATATGTATTTAGAATTCTTATAACTCCACGGTGAACTGAACATTTTCTCATATCTTGGTCTCTGTATCTTGGTCATTCTTTTTAACTTAACATCTGCTTTGCTGGACATTAGTTATGACATTTTTCTATCCTTTTGGTTTCAAGCTTGCTATATCCTTTTTTTTAGGTGAGTCTCCTGCAAATGGTATATGATAGGGTTTTAAAAATATATATAAAGCACGAAAATTCTGGTGTTTCTCTATAGCACTTATTCCATTTATATGTAATATAAATTCTGATATAGTTATTTAAAAATACTGTCTTTGGACTTTCTATTTCTCACCTGTTTTATGTCCCTTTTCTCTCATTTTCTGCCTTCTTTTAGATTGACTGATTATTTTTATTGTTATCTTTTCCCTCCTACTGGATTGGAAATCACATCTTTTCCTACACTTTTATTGTTTGTCTGGGACTACAGCACACATTCTTGATTTATTGAGGTATAGTGTTAATTAGTACTTTTACCTCCTTCTAGCCAACGCAAAGACCTTAGAAATCTAAATCTATTTAGTACCCTCAACATGCTATTGATGTCATGTACTTTTTAAATTACTAGAACATATTTTTTAGAGCAGTTTTAGGTTTATAGAAAATGGAGCATATAATACAGAGAATTCTCATATACTTCCTCTCTCCTTCTCACAATTTTCTCAATTAATAACATCTTGCAATATATATGGTACATTTGTTAAAATTGAGGAACCAATATTGATACATTATTATTAATCAAGATTCATAGATTACACTAAGTTTCACTCTTTGTGTTGTACATTCAATGAGTTCTGAAAAATGCACAGTCATATATCCACCATCAAAATGTCATACTGAATAATTTTCCCATCCTAAAAATGCCCTGTGCTCCACAAATATATCACTCCCATGTCACTGAACCTCTGGCATCAACTGTTCTTTTTATTTTTATTTATTTATTGAAAGATTTTATTTTATTTTATTTCATTTTTTCAGTTTTCCAAGATTCTTGTTTATGCACCTCACCCAGTGCTCCATGCAATACATGTCCTCCTTAATACCCACCACCTGGCTCACCTAACCCACCACCCGCCTCCCCAAAACCCTCAGTTTGTTTCTCAGAGTCCACAGTCTCTCATGGTTCGTCTCCCCCTCTGATTTCCCCCAGTTCACTTTTCTTTTTCTTCTCCCCATGTCCTCCATGTTATAAGTGGAACCGTATGATAACTGACATTTTCTGCTTAACTTACTTCACTCAGTATAATCTCCTCCAGTCCCGTCCATGTTGATACAAAAGTTGGGTATTTATCCTTTCTGATGGAGGCATAATACTCCATTGTATATATGGACCACATCTTCCTTATCCATTCATCTGTTGAAGGGCATCTTGGTTATTTCCACAGCTTGGTGACTGAGGACATTGCTGCTATGAACATTGGGGTACATATGGCCCTTCTTTTCACAACATCTGTATCTTTGGGATAAATACCCTGTAGTACAATTCCAGGGTCACAGGGAAGCTCTATTTTTAACTTCTTAAAGAATCTCCACACTGTTTTCCAAAGTGGCTGCACGAACTTGCATGCCCACCAACAGTGCAACTGTTCTTTTTAATGCCTTCATGGTTTTGCCTTTTCCAGGATGCCACATAGTTGAAATCATATTATCATTCAGATAGTGTGATCATACAACCATTCAGACTGGCTTCTTTCACTTAGCAATATGCCTTTAAGCTTCCCTCATGTCTTTTTGTGGATTGATAACTCATTTTTTAGTGCTGAGTAATATTTCATTGTTTGATACTACCACAGTTTGCTTATTCATTTATCTTTCGAAGGACAGATTGTTTGCTTCAAGTTTTAGCAACTGTGAATAAAGTTGCTATAAACATCTTTGTGTGGCTTTTTGTATGGATATGAGTTTTGGATTCATTTGGGTATATATCTAGGAGCTCAGTTGCTGGATCACATTGTAAGACTATGCTTAGCTCTGTAAGAAAAGTCAAACTGTATCCCAGCGAGATATTCTGACCAGCAAAAGTAAATGTTTCTGGTGTTCCACATCCTTGGTAACATTTGATATTTTCTTTCTTAAGGTTTTAATCATTCTAATATATCAGTGTTGGTATTCTTTATTTTAATTTGCAATTCCTGCTACTTCTGATAACATATGTTTACTTGCCATCTGTAGATCTTCTTTTGTGAGATGTCCAGATCTTTTGTCTAACTTTTAATTGGATTTTTTTTCTTATAGTTGAGTTTTTAAAGTTATATGTATATTTTGGGTGTAAGTCCTTTATCAGAAATGTTTTGCAAATATTTTCTCCCAGGCTCTGGTTTGTTTTTTCATCCTTTTCACAATGTCTTTCAAAGAGTAGAATTTTTTTATTTTAAGAAAGTTTAACCTAGCAATTTTTTTCTTTCATGGATCATTCTTTTGGCACTGTATCTATAGTCATCTTCAAACCTAAGGTCACCTTTCTTGGATTTCTTCCATTAGAGTTTTGTAGTTTTCTCCATATTGATCTTGCCCATATTTTGTTAGATTTACTACTAAGTACTTCACTTTTTAGTGCTAAAGGTAAATGCCATTGTATTTTTAATTCCAAATTCTAATTGTTCATTTCTGGAAAAGAAAGTAGTAGACTTTGATCTATTAATCTTATATTCTGTAACTTTGCTGTTATTGTGTATTAGTTCCTTTTTTAAAGATATTATTTATTTGACAGACAGATCACAAGTAGACAAAGAGGCAGGCAGAGAGAGGGGGTGAAGCAGGCTTCCTGCTGAGCTGAGAGCCCCATGCGGGGCTCGATCCCAGGACCCTGAGATCATGACCTGAGCTGAAGGCAGAGGCTTAACCCACTGAGCCACCCAGGTGTCCCTATTAGTTCCTTAAAAGTAGATATAGATAGATACAGATATAGATAGATATAGATATAGATATAGATATAGATATAGATATAGATATAGATATAGATATATTTCAGCCTTTTAAAATTTTCTACATAGACCATCATGTCATTTGGGAACAAAAGCAGTTTTATTTCTTCATTTCAAATATGTATGCCTTGTGTTTCATTTTATTATCTATTGCATTAGCTCTAATCTCTGTATGATGTTGAAAGGAGTAGTGAGAGGAGGCATCCTGACTTGGTTCATGATTGTAGCAGAAAAGTTTCTGGTTTCTCACCCTTAAGTATAATGCTAGCTATAGGGTTTTTTTGTATATGTTCTTTATCAAGTTGAGGACGTTCTTCTTTATTCCTGGCTTGTTAAGAGTTTTTATGATTTGTGGGTGTTATTTTGTCAAATGCATTTTCTGCATCTGTTGATATGATTACATGATTTTCCTTCTTTAGACTCTCAAGGTCATGGATTACATTAGTTGATTTTTGAATATTGGATACTCAGAATAAATCCCATTTAGCCTTGATATATAACTTTTTAAATATATTATTGGATTTGATTTTCTAATATTTTGTTGATGAATTTTTGCATATATGTTCATGAGAGATGTTGGTCTGTAGTAGTTTGGTATTAGAATAATTCTGGATTTGTAGAACAAGTTAAGATGTATTCCATTTTTTTCTATTTTCTGGAAAAGACTATAGAGAATTGGCATATTTTCTTCTTTAAATGTATTATTTAATTCACCAGTGAACCCATGAGCTTCCCATATAATCTATATAACTCATCAGTGAACCCATCTCTGTGGTAATATGCAGTGTTGTCAGCTTATTAATTATTGACTTGATTTCTTGAATAGGTATAAGCCTATTCAGTTTATCTATTTCTCCTGTGTGAGTTTTAATAGCTTGTATCTTTCAAGAATTGATTCATTTCATCAAAGTTATCAAATCTGTGTACATAGAGTTGTTTGTAATATTCCAGTATTCCTTTACTGCCCTTTTTTTTTTTTAAGATTTTATTTATTCATTTGACAGAGAGAGATCACAAGTAGGCAGAGAGGCAAGCAGAGAGAGAGGGAAGCAGGCTCCCCGCGGAGCAGAGAACCCGATGCGGGACTCGATCCCAGGACCCTGAGATCATGACCTGAGCCGAAGGCAGCGGCTTAACCCACTGAGCCACCCAGGCGCCCTCCTTTACTGCCCTTTTAATGTCCATTGGGTCAGTAGTGATAGCTTCTCTTTCGTAACTGATATTGGTAATGGTGTCTTCTTTCTTCCTGGTTAACCTGATTAGAGGTTGGTCAATTTTATTGCTCTTTATACAGAACAAGCTTCTGAGTCAACTTATTTTCTCTATTGATTCCTGCTTTTAATTTCATTGATTTTTGCTCTAATTTTTATTATTTCTTTTTTTTTACTTTAAAAAATTCTTAATTTAACTTTATTTTTTCAGTGATCCAAGATTCATTGTTTATGCTTATTTCTTTTCTTGTTCTCATATTAAATTTAATCTTCTTTCTCTAGTTTCTTAAGGTGAAAGCTTAGATATTAATTTTAGATATTCTTTTATAAATAAAAGCACCAAGGCTATCAATTTTTACACATATAACATTAAGCTGAGTTACAGTTCCTCTACAAGCTAGTCTACTCATCTTTTTCCCCAGAGAGTAGCTCTTCAAGGTCCCAACACAATGAAACACAGGGAATGTACGATGGTTTGAGAGTCTGGTTCTCAGAGTTGTGTTAAGCATTAAGGAGAAAAGTCCTTGGCACAGGAAAGGCTCCATCCAATCCTCTTTCTCTAAAATCTTAATACTCAAAAAATAATATAAAATAAAATTTTAATACTCTAAAAATAAAATGAAATAACATTTTAATACTCAAGAGGAACATTTAGTCTAAATATCTACCAAGAAACAGAACAGAAGAAGGGTGACAGAACAGAACAGAAGAAGGGTAAATCTCAACAGGATCTGGTATGTCCAGCAGAGAAGCAGTGTGGCAGGTAGGCTTAGAGCAGAGCTCTGGAGACTGACCACTCAATTTTTTTTTTTTCTGTAGTTGCCATTTACAAACTGTGATGTCTTTTTTTTTTTTTTTTAAGATTTTATTTACTTATTTATTTGACAGACAGAGATCACAAGTAGGCAGAGAGGCAGGCAGAGAGAGAGAGAGAGAGAGACACAGGGAGGAGGAAGCAGAGAGCCCGATGTGGGGCTCGATCCCAGGACCCTGGGATCATGACCCGAGCCAAAGGCAGAGGCTTTACCCCACTGAGCCACTCAAGTGTCCCAAGCTGTGATGTCTTAAACTAGTTGCTTAATCTCATAGCGACTCATTGTGTCTTATGTATAAAATGGAGACAATTATTGTATCTCCCTCACAATGCTCTTGTATTATGAATTAATTTCCACTTCACAACCCTTAGTATGGCTATTATTTAAAAACAACACAAAAACAGAGAATCACAAATGGATGTGGAGAAACTAGAAATCTTCTGCATTGCTGGTGTAACTATAAAATCGTGCAGCTGCTGTGGAAAGCAGTATGGTAGTTCCTTGAAAAAAATTAAAAATCGAATCACCATTTGATCCACCCATTCCACTTCTGGGTACATATGCAAAAGAATTGAAAGCAGGGGCTGGATATTTGGACAAACCTGTTCATAGCAACATAGTCACAGCAAAAAGGTAGAAACAACCAGAACGCCCATTAACCAATGAATCGATAAGCAAAACATGAGCTGTACATACAATGGAATAGTATTCAGCCTCAGAAGAAAGGAAATTCTGATCCTTGTTACGACGTGGATGAACCTCAAGAATCATGCTCAGGGAAATAAGCCAGTCACAAAAGGAAAAATATTGCATGATTCTACCTATATGAGGTCCCTAGAGAAGTTAATTTCATAGAGACAGAAAGTATAAGGGTGGCTGCCAGGGTAGGAGTTTCCGATGGAGATGATGAAAAGTTCTGGAGACGGGTGTTGGTGATGCTTACACAACAATATGAATATGCTTAATGCCACTGAGCTGTACCCTTTAAAACTGTTAAAGTTATAAATTTTGTTACGTACAGTTTTCCGTAACAAAAAAAATTAAGTTTATTTAATTTGGAGAGCTTTATAGGAAAGTGAAAAGATGTGGCTATTATTAGGTATTATGAGCTGGGGATAAAGAGAAGGAGGGCATCTCCATTATTAAGGGGGAGTCTCAGGGCCACTCAAACTATGGAGAAGCCACTGCTTCTCCTCATCCTTTCTCTTCTCTGTTTCCAGGTTAAGTCCAGGACATCCTCAAACAGTTTCCAAAACCATGTGGGCGATTTCCCACTTCCCTATGCCCAAGGAAGACCCGACCCTAGGGCAGTGTTTTCTAGAGTGGTGGTGTAGACCCCTCAGAAACATTTCCATCTCTGAGCCTGTAGTCATATTTGCCTGCACACACCATCTTCAGATGGTAACAAAATAAACCAAGACAAGTGTTATCAATGTTGGGGATGTGGAAACTGTAGGTAACAAGTTAAATTAATTACAAATAAAAATGACTTTCAGCTGCATTCTTTAAAAACAAAAGAAAGACACGAATTTGATGACACTGAATCTGCAGGTTGGGGCTCGTGTCTTCACTTGGTCTGCATGTCTTACTTAGGTCACTCTGCAAGATGAGTGAAGGCAGGGGAAAGCTATTGACCTTTCAACAGTAAGTGGGGTCCACTACCGTCCTTCCGCAGCTCCCAGAAGGGGCAGAGCTGGGGACTGGGCAGGCAAGTGAGGGTGGGCAAGAGAGCCAGATGACCCCCAGTGGAGCAGAGGCAAGGCAGTCAGGTATGGGTGGAAACCCCACAAGCATAGCCAAAGCAGAGGCTCCTGTGGGGCCCTCCAAGATGGGCTGCAGCAAATGCAAAACCTCCAGGAAAGCCCAGAGCTGTGTAGCATGATACAGAAAGAATGTCTACCCGTGAGGAGCTGTGCAGATCATTTAACACCTAGTTGAACACCTAGTATGCACATGGGGACTCCTGCATTATGATGAGGCTCTTGGCAGGGGGGTCATGTACAGCAGGGAGCACAGGGCTGTGTACAATTGTTCCCATCTACAGCAGCGGGTGCTAGGACAGAAGGTGCTGTGACAGTCAGAGAGGGCCACAGTGACCAGGCTGGGCTGGCTGGGAAGGGTTAATGGAGATGCTGCCCCCATGTGGAGCACGAGTTGGACCCAGAAAGCAGGGCCCAAGCTTAGCAAATGTGCTGGATAAAATGTCAAAGGCCAAGAAAGAGATGGGGAGTAGAAGGGCGTGTTTGAAGACCCCTGCACAGGAAAGGCAGTCAGCTAGTTTGGTGTATGTGGGACTAGAACCACAGAGACCAGATTTTTTTTTTTTTTTTTAGGTTTTATTTATTTATTTGACACAGAGAGAGAGATCACAAGTAGGCAGAGAGGCAGACAGAGCAAAAGGGGGAAGCAGGCTCCCTGCTGAGCAGAAAGCCTGATGCCGATGCCCAGCTCTATCCCAGAGACCAGGTTTTCACAGAAGGCTAAGTGCAACCAGTGGCCTTTGAGAGAGCCCTGGGTCCAGTGGTCACAGCCTAGTGAGAAGCTCAGGATGCAGATGCTCTCCCTAGAGTCTGAAATGGTAGGGGCAGGGGCAGGGTTACTTGTGCCCCCCTCCTCTTCCTGCTGATTTAGCTGGGAGATTCACTCCTATCAGGGACCATTCCCCAACCAGATCGTTGAGTCACAGTGGGAGCTGCTTAGGTAGAATCCACACTGGAAAAAAAAAAAAAAAAAAAAAGAATCCACACTGGATATGATTCCATCTCACCAAAGCCAAAAGAGCCCTCAAGAGAGACCATCAGGAAACACTCTCCAGACCTTTGAATGGGACCTCTGGGAATAAGTTTCCTCCAACACAGAATAGTTCATGGACTCCTCAGATGGTTAAGTTCATGGTTACCTGAGTCTGGGGTTTCCCAAGTCCTTCCTTTGGCTCTGAGAGATATTTAGAAGTATTTTAGAAGAAAAGTAAGACTCCAGGGTCAATGAATTTAGGAAATGCTGGACTCCATAATAGTAAAGAGTTTTCTTCATTGCATGACTTCTCAGAGCCTTTAATATCCTAATATGCACTGCAACTCTTCAAAAGGAAAAGAGACTATGCAGAACTGCCCCAATTTAATACACATGGGATCATTTTCTGAGAATGCCCCAAGTTCTTAAAAGCCCACTTTAGATGTTTAAAGAATGTTGCTCCCAGGCAGAAGCAATACTGTAAGAAGCAGCATCCTTGAGGTAGGGACTCCTCAAAGCAGACACCACTCCTCCTCATCCCAGTGGCTTAAAAAGAAAGTATATTTGCCCCCTTGGAGGGGAAGGAACTAGGCATAATGAGAAAGGAAAATCTCAGCCAAGCATTTTCCCAGGACAATGGAAAATTTGGGACTAATTACTAGCAATCTCTTGAACCAAAGTGTTCCTTGTTTGCTTGCCTTCTGAGTCAACTGGGAAAGAAATAAGTATCTTTAAAAAGTAGAATGATTCAGCCATGAGACAGAAGGAAATCCTGCCATTTGCAACAACATGGATGGATCTTGTGAGCATAATGCTAAGTGAGATAAGTCAGACAGGGACGAATACCGAATGATCTCACTTCTTGTGGGATCTAAAAAAGTTAAACTTTTTTAGACTCTCAGAGAAACAGAGCACAGAGCGGTGGTTAGCAGGGGCTGGTGGGGAGGGGTAGGGAGAAATGGGGAGATGTTGGTTAAAATGTACAAACTTCCAGTTGTAACATTAACAAGTTTGGGGATCTAATGTACAGCATAGTGATGATGGTAACAGTTCTGTGTCATATACTTGAATGTTGCTAGAAGAATGGATCGTAAATGTTCTCACCACAAAAAAGAAATGGTAACCATGTGACAGGAGGGAGGCGGTAGCTTCTAGTAATGCAGTAATCCTTTTGCAATTTATAAAGGTATCCAATCAACACATTGCACACCTTAAACTTACACAGTGTTATGTGTCCATTGTATCTCAATAAAGCTGGAAAAAAATAAATGGAATATGGATCCTTAGAACAGAAGAATAGACACTAGAAAAATCTAAGGAAATCTGGATATAGTGTTTACTTAATCATAATGTATCAATAATGGCTCATTAATTATAACAATATACCATAGTATATATGCTTCCATAGAAATATATACCATATCTATTCTTATTTCATAATGTAAATGTACTATAATAATATAAGGTATTAATAATAGAAGAGTGCAGTATATGGAGACTCTCTATATTATTTTCTCAATTTTTCTGTAAATCTAAAACTGTTTTAAAAAACAAAGTCTGGGGCATCTGGGTGGCTCAGTCAGGTAAACCATCTGCCTTCAGCTCAGGTCCTGATCCCACAGTCCTGGGATCGAGTCCCACATGGGGCTCCCTGCTCTGCACGAGTTTGCTCCTCTCTCTGCCTCTGCCCCTGCCTCTCTGTCTCTCTATCCTTCATGAATAAATAAATAAAATCTTTAAAAAGTAAAAATATTTTTTTAAAAATAATAAATGAATTCTATTAAAACTGTTTTAAAAAATAGAATGCCGGAATCTCTCCTAATGTTTCCACGCTTTGCAAAACTAGCTCTTAACATCTGTAAGCTCTGTTTGCTCACATTTGTCACCCTTATCCTTAGCAGCCTGCCTTGGCCTGTTTTTCAGACGCTTTTCAAAAGATTTTTCTCAAAAGATTAAAATTCAAAGTCATTCTGCTAATCGAAACAAAGATTCCAAGTAACAAGGGCACTCTAGTCCCAGAACTTTTTGTTTAAAACTTTACTGAGATTTACTGGATGTGCCTAAATTTTTATCTGGAGTGCATTTTTGCTTTACGGGTTATTGCAACCAAATTGGTTAAAATCCAAATTTTAGTAGCTATGAAGCATTACTCAAAAGAGATGCATCTGGTAGGAAATTATGTTGAAGACCATTAGGAGCTCTCCCTTTCCAGTGAGGCATGATGCATGAAATATAAATAACTTCAGTGCCAGGTGTCAAGGGAGCACAGCCTGTAGAACTCTTCACATTCTGAGGCATCTTTCAGTGCTGATCTGTGAGAAGGCACAGCTGGCTTCATGAGGCTCATGCACATCTTTTATCTCCCAGAGATCTGTTCTTCTTATGCGTCAGCTGCTCTAAACCAAGTCACAGAGAGGTGAAATAACTTCTTGCCATGGCTCCTGCCCAAAGTTCTTCTCAGGACCACAGCTATCTTAAAGGAAGAAAAGGTCAAAGTGACTTTCTCATACATAACTGGATTCACATTTTGGGAGACTTGCCATTGCTCCACAGCGAAGAGTATTTAAGAAGCATGAACCACAACGTATGCTTGGAATTTGAAAGTACACCGTTAGGTCCCACCAAAGGGCAGAATGTTACATTCCGACTTGGATAGATTCCAGCACTGTAACAGTAGTGTGGGATTACCACGAGTAATTCCAGCTCCTTATGTGTGGTGGGTGGACTGGTGGATGAATGAGATGTCAAGAATTTTGTGAGAAGGAAAACCAGCTCAGAGAGTGCTCTTTTTTGGGAACTTCCAGAAGCTCCAGCCGTGACGAGGCCACCCTTAGCAGCTCCAGGCATACTGCTTCTGCTTTGCCCAGACTGGCCATACCAGTTCCTGACATTTACACCACTATAAGACTTCCACAAAGCTTTGACATAATGGATGATTTCTACAGCAAAGTCACTGGCTTTATTTTCATTGCGGAGATTATTCTGGAAACTAAAAATTGTTTCATGTTTGGCAGGTTTTTCACCCATGTGCTTGTTATCTTAGCTCACGTCATCTGCCAACATTGCAACATAATCCGCTGCCAAAAGTAAATAATAAAAAAGAAGAGAAAAGAGAAAAAAATGAAAAGAAAGCTGTCATGATCAAACAGGAAGCCACTGTGCATTTGGGATCTTCCAACTGGTATCTCCATGGTGGGCTTTCCAGAGCCTCTGTCCTCCGTTGCAGAATGACCAGCAATGAAGACATACTATGAATTCCAGCTCCCACAAGCTTAGAGCCATGTGGAACAGAGAAGGGTTATAAAAAGAGGTTGCTATCAATATTTAACTCTTGATAAGGCTGGGAATCCTTTGGAGAATGGCCAGTATATCTTGGCCAACTTGGCTCCTGAGACTCACCAGGAAGGACCTCTGCCTTCAAGAGACTGGAGTTTCCACAGCCTGTGTTCCAAATGTTTGAGGATCTTTGTTCCCCCAAGTGGAAAAACACACTGTATTTGCTAGTCAGTGGATAATTTACAGAGAAGTGGAGGCAAATTTATGGTGACCAAAAACACTGATAGACTTGTAGGTCTCTGCCTAGTCTAGTCATTCATTTATTTTTTAAGACTACCTTTGATAACAATACCAAAGATTTTAAATTCCTCTCTAGCCTTTGTCAGTTGCAGAGGCACTGTTCAATGAAATGTGAATTTAATTTACAAAGCAAATATATCTTTTTTTTTTAAAGATTTTATTTATTTATTTGATAGAGAGAGATAGAGATAGAGAGAGAGATCACAAGTAGGCAGAGAGAAAGGGGGAAGCAGACTCCCTGCTAAGCAGAGCGCCCAAAGAAGACTTGATCCCAGTACCCCGAGATCATGACCTGAACCAAAGGCAGAGGCTCAACCCACTGAGCCATCCAGGCACCCCACAAATAATATCTTTTTAATCTACCACCTCAGCTTCTTTATTTCAGGGATTCTGCCAATTAAGTCATTCAAAGTCAACACTGTCTTGTTTTTTGTTTTGTTTTGTTTTTTGCCTTATATGCAGGTAGCACTTACCATTATCTTGTTTAAAATGTATATAAACAATCCAGAAATATAGAAAGTGGAAACTCACCTCTACAGCCTATCCCAGGAGTAATGTGTTGTTGTACAGATACAAGTCCTACCCCAAATAAGACTTTGAGAAGGAAGGTACTTTAGAATAAGACTTTGAGGTCAGAATTCACAAAACTTCTGCTTGGCCAGTACTAGCTTGAGCCCTCAGCATCCCCAAATATCTCCCACCTTCCCCTTTATTCCCAGCCTGGTCTTCCTCCTTCCCTGCTCATCACCCGTCCTGGTCTCAGAACTATGCTTCAGGTCACAGGGTCTGCAGGCCTGCCCGAGGCCCTGCTTATGCCCCTTCCAGCTCTTTGCATAAAGTGCCTTCTTTCCTCAAATCTGCCACCCAAATATGTCCAGTTGGAGCACCTCTGCTCCTCCTGATAAGTTCTCTCTCCCATATATTATCTTACTTCTTGGCAGGTCTGATTAGAATGCTTCCTGTAGTCTGTCTTGTATTTCAAGTGTGTTTGTATAGGTGACATCTCCCATACTAGCCTTTGAACATTGGAAGTCATATTTGAGTCATTCCCACACCTCTTCACAGTGTAGAAAGGATGATGACATATCTGATGAAGGGTTATCATTCAAAGTATAATAAAGAATCTATATAAATCAACACACAAAAAACAAATAATCCAATTAAAAAATAGGCAGAAGACATGAACAGACATTTCTCCAAAGACATACAGATGGCCAACAAACACATGAAAAGATGTTTATCATCACTTACCACAAGGGAAATGCAAATCAAAATTACAATGAGATCTCACCTCACACTTGTCAGAATCACTAAAATCAACACAAGAAAAAAATAAGTGTTGACAAGGATGTGAAGAAAAAGGAATACTCGTGTACTGTCAGAAGGACTTCAAATCTGGTACAGTCACTCTGTAAAACAGTATGGAGATTCCTCAAGAAGTTAAAAATAGAACTACCTGATGATTCAGCAATCCCACTACTGGGTATTTACCCAAAGAATGCAAAAAAACTAATTCAAAGGGATACATGCACCCTGATGCTTATAGCAACATTATTTACAATAGCCAAGATATGGAAGCAGCCCAGTGTCCATTGACAGATGAATGGATAAAGAAGAGGTGGTGTACATATACAATGGAATATATTTGGCCTTAGAAAGGGATAAAATCTTGCCATTTGCAATGACATGGATGGAGCTAGTGAGTATAATGTTAAGCAAATAAGTCAGGCAGAGAAAGACAAATACCACATGATTTCACTCATATGTGGAATTTAAGAAACAAATATTTCTTAAACAGATGAGCAAAGGGGAAAAGAGAGATAAAAAGTCAGACTCAGCCATGCAGAACAAACTGATGGTCACCAAAGGAGAGGGAGGTGGAGGGATGGGTTAAATAGGTGATGGAGGTTAAGGAATGCATTTGTTTTGCTGAACACCTGGTGATGTATGGAATTGTCGAATCACTATATTGTACACCTGAAACTAATGACATTGTGTGTTAACTAACTGGAATTAAAATAAAAAATTTTAAAAAAGAGAGAAAGGGCAATGTCAGTCGTGAATTAAATTGATGAACTATGGATAGCAAGGAAGCAGGAGGCCAAGGCAAGTAAGTGAAGTTAAATAACAAATGACAAGAGGGTGGATAAATTTGCCGACTTTATCACAGTTACACGTTCACCATCTTGATATAAACAAGCTCTAAGAATTAAAAAAAAGATCCTATTTAAAAAATGAACAGAAGATGTGGAAAGTTCACAGAAGTAGAAATGCAGATAGCACTTAAACATGAAAAGATGCCCAACTTCACTCATAGTAACATAAATGCAAATTAAAACTACACTGACCTACAGACATCTAACACACCACCCAAAAGCAGAATACATATTCCTCTTGAGTTCACATGGAACTTTGTCGAGGACAGACCATATGCCAGTCCAGGAAACAAGCCTAAGTAAGTTTAAAAGGATTGAAGTCATGCTAAGTATGTTCTCCAACCACAGTGGAATTAAATTCAAAATCAGTAACAGAAAGAAATTTGAGAAATTCACAACTATACATACACTTAAGCAATCAATGGGCTAAAAAATCACATGAAAAACTAGAAACTACTTTAAGATGAACAAGAATGAAAACACAACATACCGTAACTTAAAGAATGTAGCTAAAGCAGTGTGAGAGGGAAATTGATAGCTTTAGACACCTATGTTAATAATGAAAGACTGCAAATCAGTAATCTAACCTCCAATTTTACAAAACCAAAAAAAGAAAAGCAAACTAAAATCAAATCAAACAGAAAAAAAGGAAATTAAACTAGAATGGAAAGAAATAAAATAAAGAATAGAAAACCAAAACAAGAAATCAGTGCAACCGAAAGTTAGTTCTCTGAAAAAATCAGCACAGTTGACAAATCCTTAGCTAGACTGACAGGGTGGGGGTCGGGGTGGGGGTGCTGAGA
This sequence comes from Mustela erminea, assembly GCF_009829155.1. Lineage (NCBI taxonomy): Eukaryota > Metazoa > Chordata > Mammalia > Carnivora > Mustelidae > Mustela > Mustela erminea. The sequence continues at coordinate 22,216,240 of NC_045618.1, read as the reverse complement.
GAAGACTAAATCTACTAAAATGAGAATGAAAGAAGGGATACCACCACCGATCTAAGAAATAAGAAAGCTTATAAGAGAATATCATGTCAACAAATTGAAAATTCAGAAGTAATGGACAGATTCCTTCAAAGACACAAATTATTAAAACTGAGTCAAGAAGAAATCGATCTGAATTGATCTACAAAAGAAAAAGTAAAGAGATTGAACTACTATTTTTTCCTTTTTTAAAAAATTTAATTTAATCTTATTTTATTTCAGTGTTCCAAAATTCATTGTTTATATGCACCATACCCAGTGCTCCATGCAATACCTGCCCTCCTTCCCACAAAGAATACCCCAGGCCTAGATGGTTTCTACGGTAAATTCTACCAAACTTGTAAAGAAGCATTAGTACCGTGCCCAAGAAAAAAGAACTACAGACCAAAACTATATGGAGACACCATTTCTTAGTAAGTTGGGCAAACATCCCAAAGTTTCATGATATATTCTGTAGATGAGGCAGTGGGGAACGCTCATAAAATGCTGGTGGAATACATAATGGTAACCTGTTTGGAGGGGAATTTTATAATATTAGAAAAATTATATATCCACTTACTGTTAATTCCAGCAATCTCTCTTCTAGGCATCTAAGCTAAAGAATCCTGGCTAAGCGCAAAAGAATGTGTGGCATGGCTTTTAACTGTTATGAGACTTGTAAAGATTGAAAACCACCAAAGTGTCCATCCAGTTGAGTCAAATTTCATTCATTCACCCAAGGATTTAGGCTATAGAACTAGAAAAAGAAATGAGGAGAGACTGAGTAAGTCCCAGGAAAAATAAAGATGCAAAATATTCTTCCATTTATGTGAAAAAAAAAGGAGGGATATATATATATATATATATATATATATATATATATATATATGAAGTTAATATTATATGCTAATATTTTAAAATGGAAAGATTAAAAATATTTCTTTAGTTCACTTTTGAGAGGCCAGACAAGGGTGAGAGATAGCTCCAGTAGCCAGATATTTCTGAATAAATCTTATCTGCAGTTTTGGTATTGCAATAATATAAATGCTTTATAAAATTATAAAAAAATGAAATTAAAAAACCAATTCCTAAAAATCCAAAAGAAAATTAAATAAGTGAATCCAACGGTGTCTCTAAGTTTGCAGAATAACCTCACAGAGAAGAATTATTTTAAGTAATTTTAAAACTCAAACAGGATATACCTAAGGTCAAAATGAACAATAAATCAATGTTTGAAACTGCACTTAGGAATTGTATTATTAATGGTAATATTGGCGTTGTTGCTTTGAAACTGCAGCCAGGATAAAGTAAAAGACAAATTATATTAATATCATTAGGAATAAGACTCAGCATAAGTGAAAAGAGACACAAATATAAAATCAGTAAATTAGCTGTGTTTCTAAATTAGAATTGGAACTGTCAGTATGAATTCATGGTGCATTTTCTCTTCTATGTCTTATATCTTATACATAATTATGTTATATAATTATTACATGTTGTATACCATATGTTTATTGTATGTACATACACATATAAAATATCACCATTCTGCCAACTGCAGGGACTAGAAACACTTCAATTCAGAGGCAGATCCTGGTTTCTTTCTTTTTTTTTTTTTTGCTAAAAAGACAAAAATAAAGACCATTTATTTTAATAAATGTCTATTTTAATGTTTTTCACAATAGAATAAATGCTTCTCTTGATGACTGCAGATATGTAAGGCTGTTTGGTAGTATCCAGAACCACCACAGGAATGGTTGCTTTCCTGACTGGTGTGTAGTCTTCAGTAATTATAAGGAATTACTTGTCTCGAACTGCTGTCAAACCAGTAGGACTGCATTTATGCATCCATCATTTTCAGGATTGTTGGTAACCTGGGCATATCTTCCCCAAATAACTTTGCCTCCTTGTGTCACATGGCCCAACTCGCTCGCGTTCACCTCCATTACCATGCCTTTGGTAATAACACCCAAAGTTGTATATAGTGGGGATGAAGGATTTTTTTTACATCAAGTATTGGCAGGCAAAAGGTGGCTTTCAATTCAGGATGTGTTACATGGGCCTTTTTGAAACGTAAGCCCATTGGCCTAATGAATCTTTCATATTTAGGTGGTTTTCGAGTAAAGCCATCTCCAACAAAGCAGACTTTAGTGACCATTCTTTTCCATGCTTTCTTCTTTCTCTTTCCTGTTCGAATAACTTTTAATACTTCTGTTTCTCCCTGGGCACGAACTTTGGGTAAAGGAACTTCCCATTTTCCCGCTTTCTCTTTTCGTTTTTGTTTAATCATATTAGAAAGTACTTTAGCTGGAGACTGTCCCTCCCTGTCCAGTAGATATGCAGGTACTGCTCCTTGTGGAGTCTTTTCATCATTCTTTTGTTTGGTGTTTCTCTTTTCATGCATCTTGATAGTCTTTTTCATCTGTATTTTCTCAGCATGGCGCTGTTTATGGAAGAGCTTAGCTTTCAGACCAATCATCTTTTTTGCCTTCTTTGAATGTTCATCAGCCTCTCGACCTTCTTTCTTTCTCTTTTTCTCATGGTAATCCAAACAATAGCCATAGCGCTTCCAGTGTGACTCAATATATTCATTTGGTGGCATGGTGACGGCTGCAGAGCTGTAGGGTACAGCTGTCGGGGCGCAAAGAAGATCTCAGTTTTCGGTCTCCCAGACCCACGAGCTAACTCCCCAGATCCTGGTTTCTAAGGACCATTCCCCACTACAATGGGACAAATGGCCACATCCAGGTCTAGGGCAAGAAATGTACCACATGAGCATGAAACACCTTTTCATTCCAAATAGCAAGGATGCTCTCAGAGACTCCTGGTGTCATGCCAGAAGGAATCAAGGGCCCGTGTGAAATTGGGACAATTTGAACAACAATAAGGAAAGTTACTGCTGTGAATTGAAATTCTTCGAGTATGTTTCCATCTGTGAATTCATACACACTGACACTCTGAAAAAAGAAACACGTTAGTCACCTTGGGATCACGCCAGGGAACCAACTCATTACTCTGGAAACCAGAACCTTTTGCCTTTCCTGTGTGAACCACACTAACCAATTTGGTCAGGCGGTTTCTCTTCATAAGTGAATTCCAGTGAATAAATGAAGAAGGAAAGCCAGAACTGAAGATCACCCTTTTGCAAGTTCTAGTGATGCAAAGGCTCTAGGCAATCATCATCAAGACACCCCCCCAAATCGGAAAAGGCAGACAAGTGGACATTAGGTGCCTCCTGATGGAAAGACACATGTCACCAGTGAGTCTTGTCAAAAAATCGCTTCTGAATCCGAACAGGTCTCAAGATCTTACTATTGGTCAGGAAATGCAGGGCACAGAGCAGAACAAGAAATATCATGGACTTGTCTCAGAGTCTCCTTTGCGGGGAACCCGAACCAAGACCCTAGAGACAGAGTGTGACTGGGACCACCCTGGGTTCCTCCCTGTTCCCCCGGTGCCTGGTTGCCTGCTGCCTTCAAGGGAGCCCACACTGGTGACCATACGGGTCACCGTCCTAGTTCCTCTCACCAACTGGGATCACAGGCAAGAGGCATATTCCTTAGGCTCCTCGGCAGCTTTATTCCTGACCCACGATAAGAAATGCACCACCTCCCAGGCTGGCAGACTAATCAAGTTGGTCCCTCCCCAAGAGGCAGGACCTGGCAGCAGTGAACTACCCCATGTGTCTTCCTCGTCACTAACATCAGTGCTAATATCATCGGCTCAGACTGCTCCCTGGACACGTAAAAATCCTTACCCATGAACAACGTGTCCACAGTTCTCGTGTATCATCTCCTAGCACCGGGTTCTTTCCAGGTGCCATGCCCAGAGAAGGAGACCTCCTGAATATGGGAATTCTGCTCAGGACCCCCTCCCCTTCCCAGGCTCTAGCTTAGCACCAGGCAACAGGAATATAACGTGAGCCGCAGCTGTGAGCCACAGACATCATTTTACATTTTCCAGAAGTCACTTTAAAGAAATAAATAGAAGCGGGTAAAAAAAAAAAATTAACAATACATTTTATTCAACCCAAAATATCTGAAATATCATCTCAACATGTAGTCAATATAAAGCATTGGCCATCTTGGGCGTGGTACGCTCGGAGCACATTTCATTTCCAACTGGATGAACTTGGAGTTCTCCGCAGGCAGCCACAGGTGGCTCGGGCCGCCATGCTGCCCTTGGCAGTTCCGGTCGCCTGCCTCACTGGGCCAGCGCCAGCAAGGAGGGTTGTTCACTTTTGGAAGGCTCAAGATCTCCGTCTCTCCATGTTCTCTGACCCCAGACCCACTATTGACTAGTGACAATAGCATCCGTTGGCGGGAGAGGCACTGACTGACGGGCTGAAACGGGGCAGCTGCCTGGCATGGGACATCAGGCTTCTATACTTTGTAGTCATGACAGAGCCCGAGCCTGACACAGGGATGGCAAGACCATCACCTGCCACAGGGGCCTCCCAGAGGCTTTCAGTTTGATTCTTGATACCCCAGGAACACCCTGCCTCCGCAATTCTGTCTCAACCTGCGCCATCCAAAATACTGTCATTGCAGATACACTCTGACCCTTGGAGGAACTCCTGCCAGAAGCCGTTGGTTTATCTAGAGCCAACCATGAGTTGACAAGGAAAACACCCCCGGTGCTGGGCCAGAGCTGCCGCCGGGTGGGTGCTGCCCTCCCCACAGGCTGTGTGTACCTGCAAACCATGGGCAAAGTCACCCCTGTTGGGCCCACTTTCCTGGGACAAGGTTGTCACCCTCGGGGGGAAGCTGACGAAACAAAGGGCAGACTCCCTCCCCAGAAAATGGCCTGGTCCACCTGCTCAGTCTAACCTCCACCTCTGGAGGTCAGAGGCTCCCTGAGCCCCCCGGCGGGCCTCCAGGTGTGGGTATGGTCTTCTACAGCTTTCGGTGCGGGACGTGGTCCCTGGTTCAGGCTCTACCCCCTTAGGGCTTGATGGGGTGAAATTACGTTCCTGCTCCACATCCTGTGCTCACTCAGAGGCCTCAGTGTCCTCATCTGTGAAATGGAAACTGCCCTAAATGTCCTGCATCCAGTCTGTCTGCATGTCTGTCCGCTCTTCTGGGAGATGAGGGAGGCAGCCCAGGAGACCCACAGGTGTGTGGGGAACCTGGTCGCTGCCTAAAGGGTTGCAGACAGGAGAAGTTCAAGATTTGGGTTTTCTGTCTCTTGCTAGTCTGAGAAAGCTTCCTGAAAGCTGGAATATCCACGCACATCCTTATAGCACACCCCCCCATAGCAGTTTTAGGGGGACTGTGCATACGGGTCATGCAAGCTGCTGGTAGTGTGGGGACCGTGGGGGTTAGGAGCACCCGGATGGGGACGGGAGTCATGTGGGACTCACACTGCATGTGCAGTGGAGTTCACCGCGACCTCTGGCTCAAGCTCAGATGATCTGAGAAAGGATTATGGATGACTAGTGCCATGTGCTGCCTTCTCCAGGCTCCCTGGGGCCCTGGCACAGATGAGGGGCTTCTGAAAGAACGATTATGTCCAATTGTCTCAATTATGCAAACCATGCTGACATTTCTAGCAGGGGAAGGATGGGCTGGGGGGAGGGTCACTTCAAAGGGAAAGTTCTAGCTCCCCCACCTCTCTCAGATCCCAAGGCTATTTTCATGGGATCCCACACTGAGCAGCCTGGCAACATGGGGCCCTGGTTTCCTTTTTTGGCCCGGGAGCGAGGTCATGGGGCCATCGCCTCACCAGGATCATGAGGGCCCCGGCACGGGCACTCACATGCTCCTCATGTGGACTTCTGCTCTTAAAGGGTGGGCCCGCCTCTGCCAGCTTCCTGACTGGCCTGAGGAGGAAGCTGGAGAAGGTCGGGCTGAGCCCTCCCCACTCTGCCACTGTAGCAGGTAAGCCCAGGTGGGGCTAAGCTCAGGTGGGGGTGAGCTCAGACGGGAACTCTGCTTCCCGGGGCCTCTCCTGCGGAGGCTGGCTGGACAGGGGTGTATCCATTCTCAGCCAACAAGGCCTCCAGGATCATTCCCTGAGGGGACAAGCCCTGTGTCAGTCAGGTTCCAATGTGTTGCGGTTCCCTCAGAGCTGGCTTCTAAAGGTAGGTGCCAGAGGTCTGCACGGAAGTCCCAGCTGCAGAGTTTAGGCTCCTTGCCTGTCACTCCTTATCTTACCTCTGCTTCTTTGCTTCCTGGAGAGGTGCCTCTTCCCAAAAGCCCTTGCCGTCACTAAAGTTCTTTGGGGTGGGGGAGGGGGGCAGAGGCGATACCTGTAAGCCTTTATCCGCTGATATTCCAACTGTTAGTTCAAACCTCAGGGAAAAGATAGGTTCCACTACACAAGACTGCAAGGGAGGTGGGAGTTCCCTCTCACTGCCGGTGGGAAGCAGGAACGGGTTTCTGGAAGGCCATGCAGGAGTGTGTACCAAAGTACGATTCTATGTGTGGGGACCCATCCTGAGGAAATAATCCTGAAGTGAAGCCAAGATTTACACAGCGCTGTTTACTGCAGGGAGACACGGGAGCACCCCAATGTCCAAAACAGGGGACTGGGCTCATAAATCACGGTCTATCCACAGGATGAAATATAATGTAGCCATTTGCAGAAGGACAGAGAAGAATGCGTAATGACAATGTGCAGAGTGGACATGTTTTTTATTACACACATACACGCACACACACATATGTCTAATCTATTCACAGAAAAAAGCCTCGGAATACACTGAAATTCTATCTGTTGTTATTTTAGGATGAAGGCCATCTGGGTGATGTTTATTCATTCCTTAGTATATTTCCTCTTCTTTTACTTTAATCATTTTCTATAACAAATACATTTTCCTTTTGTTACCAGAAATTACACCTTTTTAAATTCTTTTATCTTTTTTAAAAACCTTAGCAGAAATTAGCAGGAACAGAGGGGTGCCTGGGTGGCTATCAGTTAAGCATCTGCCTTCGGCTCAGGTTGTGATCCCGGGGTCCTGGGATCGAGTCCTGCATTGGGCTCCCTGCTCAGCGCAGTGTCTGTTTCTCCCTCACCCCTGTTCCTCCCTCCCCCCAACTTGTGCTCTTTCTCTCTCACTCTCTCTCAAATAAATAAATAAATTCTTTTTAAAAACTCGCAGAAATAGAGAGTAGGGGGACAAAGAACGGGAGTATTTACAGGAATCGTTCCTGAGTGAACCAGGAGTAGGAACTGAGAAGGAAGGAAGACCAGAAAGGTAGGGAGGGGAAATAGGAGACAAATTTGCTCTGTCTGAATTAAATATTTAGGGAAGAATTAAAAAGGACACCAGCCTCTCTGGGAGCGGACTTCATACAGGCTTGACTTTAAGGAAGGATTGTCCTTGGCAATCTTCCCCAACTATCACTCTATACGGTACCTAGCAGCAGTTTTAATCATGGCATTTGCAATGGAATTTACAGCATGAATTGGCCACTGTCTACAATGTGTTTCAGGCCCCCAGAAAATGTAATCGAAAACACCAACGAATGTTGAATGTGTTTGCTGTAATTGTTTGTGTTTAATTGGTTCTTTTCTAGAAGTCTGGAATTTTGTTTGGTTTGGCTCTTTGCATTCTCATTTGTTTGCTTTGCAAAGTTGATAAGTACAAGAAACAGAATGACATTCAGGCATTTTAAGTGGCTAGTCATCTTCCTTCTGAACTAAGTGAAAACAAAACACACTTTCTATTAACTTAAAATCCTCTTACTTGGAGCAGTTAATATTTTTAGAACTCTCTCTTTTGCTTTGGTTGAAAATGTTTTTGAGAATGTCCTATAGTGTGTGTGTGCATGTGTGCATGCATATGTGTGTGTGTGTGTGTGTGTGTGTGTGTGTATAAATTCTGGGCTTGGGAAAATAGAAGCTCTCATCCAGGGGAATAATGGGACCCACTCCGTGATGCTCTTCCATAATCTAGAAGCTAATGGGGTTCAACATCTTAAACCCTCCATTAAAAAGGCAGTAGCCAGACACGTCGACGTGCAGGGCACCCCAGGCAGTCAGTGGCTGTGATGCCCCTTTGTTCTCCAGCTCTTCTAGACTCTGCAGTCCATGAACGAATTACGGCATCCACTGGGAGTGAACAGGGTCCAGGAAATGGTTGGTTCATTGCCTCAGACACACATCACATACAGGAACACTTTTCCCAGGCTGCCACAGGAAACACTTACTAGAATTTATCTTGCTATTCTCCAGAAACGGTGCCTTCAATTGCTATCCACATCAGGGGAAGGATCCATTTCCAGTGCTAGAAATGGCTTTAGGAAAAGGAGCTAATGTCAGCTCACAGTGCTCCCTTCCCCGGCTGCCAGGCCCTTCTGTTGCTGTGTGTCTCCCCAACTTCCCTCACTGCTTCTGGCTCTCATCCTGCCTGGTCTGCTCTCCGCATGAATGTGGCGCGGAGACAGCATGTCCTGTGTCTGTTCCTTAACGGCTGGTCATGCTCGATATGCCCCAATGTAAAATTAGTGCTGAAAGGGCAGGTGGCCTCTCTCCATGGGCCACGGACCCTGCCTGGAGATAGGGCATAGGAGAGGGCACATTTGTTAGGCATGATGGAGTGGAAAGCATGCTACCAGGAATCGTGGCAACAGCATCCTTTCTCTGTTAATCATTGGAGAGATTACATACAAATGCTTAAAGCTGTATGACCATGCAGAAGAGCCAAGGGAAGGTCCTGGTTTACGCACTTCTCCTAATCTTGACCCCTACCCTGCTAAGCACGCTTGGTGGTTTGTTATCTGTCATTCTAAACGAGGGCACCCAGTCATGCCTGAGTCACAGACATAATTTTAAATTGTAGAGAAGCCACGTTAAGAAAAGGAAAGCCATGCTAAAATAAGGGAAATTAATTTTAGAACTTACTAAACTCCATATATCCCAATTATTATTTCAACGTGTTGTTAAAACAAAACAACTTATTAATGACATATTTTATGTCCTTTTTTTTTTTTTTACTTCAAAATCTAGCCAAATACTACCCCCCACCCTTTTCCTAAGCTCTAATGTCAGACATAAAAAACGGCAGTTTTCTGTCTTGTACTCGATCTCACAGCCTATCTCCATTAAGACTAGCCAAATTTCAGGGGCTTAATAGCCACATATAGCCAGTGGCCACCATGTTGTACAACATAGCTCTAGACCTTTCAAGGTTTGGTTTGTTTGGGTTTTTTTTTAAGATTTTTCATTTATTCATTTTAAAGAGCGATGGAATGAACAAGAGCGTAAGCGGGGCACGGAGGGTCAGAAGGAGAAGCAGACTTCCCAGCAGAAGCTGGGAGCCCGACATGGGACTCGATCCCAGAACCCAGAGATCATGACCTGAGCTGAAGGCAGATGCTTAACCGACTAAACCACCCAGGGGCATCTCAGGGTTTGTTCTTGTACAACTGGATCATAAGAGAAAGATCTGACTACAACTTTTTTTTCCCAATTCATAATAGAGATATTTACACTCTAGAACTTAAAGTTCTTCTTCAGAATGTCTGAGTGTTGCACAGCCCATAATTCGTTATATTGCCATTGGTTCAACCAGTCCCTGACAGAGAGGAAAAAAGAAATTGGAGGCTTCTAATCCTTCACTCGGTTCAAAATACACTGAAACAAACTTCCATGTATGCATGTAAAAGTATTTCCAGATAATAGGTCCCTAGAAGTGAACCTATTGGTGACCTAAGTGGGTCAAAGGATATATACACTTGACCCTGTGGCAGGTGTCGCTCAGGTCCCCTCCAAAAACGTACTGCCAAGAGTCTGTGAGCAGGAACCACATCCAGAGCCAAGCAGGCCACCAGCTAGCCTTGGGGTTTGGACCTTGGTTCCCTTAGAAGTAAAACCAGGGAGCTGGGCTAACCCTTCCTAAATGCCCGATTCTATGGCTCAAAGGTTGGTGGTTCCAGCCATCCCTTTGGTAGGAAGCTGGTGTCTGGATGAGACCCACCTTCAGCGGGGCAGGCTCAGAGAGGCAGATGAGCAAACAAAGCTCCACACGCCCTTTGTCTGAGGTCAGCAGAAGACTCTCAGTGAAGACCCAATTCTATTTATTATACAATTACTATTACACCCTTTTCTGTGAATACAATATTGTCTATGAAGTGTCACCCCAGCAAAGGAGTAGAGGAGCAAGGACCAGCCCCAGCAGTCTGGTTCCTGAGCTGGCTGCCTGAGGCAACACATTGAACTGCACCCAGCTGACTCTGTTGGCATGCCACCCGGGGAGCCGTCATCACAGTCCCTGAGGGAAACAGTTCCTGTTTGCACACACTGCCGATGGGGTGGGGAACCTTCCAAGGTCCTGGGAGTGTTGATGGGGGAAGCCCTGTGGACAGGGACCTAGAGAGTGGCAAAAAAGCACTGAAAAGGAGAAGGTGCCCCCCATGGGAGCCAGCCAGTCTTGGTTTTCTGATCTTCTCTCTGATGAGCACTGTACTGTACCCTCCCAGCCAGGGAAGACCAGACTGGGCCCTCCCACCATATCAGGGAGGCTCTATAACAGTGGCTCCCCAACTTGCTGGCCCTCCTCAGCAAGCCAGCCAGGTGTCGCTGGCTGAACCAGAAAGGGGAGCTATATAGGGGCTCCCCTGAGACCCTTATGGCAATCCCTTAGTTCCCAATCAGGGAGGAACTGGTGATGGGGGGAAGGGAAGATTGGGGCACTTGTCCATCCCCAGCTGTGTGCGGCTGAGGCTTCCAACCATGGCCATGGGTCCACATTGCATTTAATTAGGTCTTCTCCCCTTCCAGTGATGCCTTCTGGTTTTCAGCCTGCAGATCTTTCGCTCCTGGGTTAAACTTATTCCCAGATACTTTCTTCTTTTTGATATCATTATAAATGAGATTGTTTTCTTAATTTCCTTTTTGAGTTCTTCACTGCTGGTGTTTGGAAACAACGGGTTTTTGTTTGCGGACTCTTCTAGAGTTTTGCTATTGTTTCATTACGGACTACATCTGTATCCTTAAACAATACATTGTTTAGCTTTGTCTGGTTTTGCACTTCGTATAAATAGACTCGCACTGTGTGTGTCCTTGGGGACTTGCTTCTTTTGCTGTGTGTTATGTTTTGAGAGCCATTCAGATGGTGTGGTTTGTCTGTTTCCATGGCCATATCATGTTCCCTTGGGTGAATATGTGATGACAGACTATAGCTCCTACTGCAGCTGGCCGTCTGGGCTGCTGTCTGTTAGGGTTCTCATGAATGGGGCCATGTGAGCGTGCATGGGGGGGATGGGGGGTCTCCCGGCATACACATGCAGGAGCGTATTTGGGGCAGAAGTGCCGGATTCCAGCATGTGGCTGCTCAGCTCTCCCAGACCATGCCAAAAGGTTTTCTCTCCTCTTTAAAGGGAGGAACTCAGAAGCATCTGCCCATTTTGGAGAAAACCTTTGGAATCAGCCAGAGGACACAGATGTGTGAAGAGGGCGAGGGCTGTGCAAAGCCTGGACTGGTGACCTCACCATGACTCAGTCTCCCCTCTTGATGCCCATTCACCTGCCAGAGCCCCGAACAAAGCCCTGACCTCTCCACCCTGTTTAAAACCACAGGGAGGGAGCACGTGCTTTCTGCAGACCTCTGCTGTCCAACGACGGTGGCATCTCAGTTCTGTGCAACAAGAACAGTGGGAAAGATGATCGGGTGCTCTGCTTTGCTCCTGCTGTTCCCTCTTCCAAGGGACCCTTTCCTCTTTGCCCCTGTACCCAGCTAAATTCTCCTTAGGCTCTGAAGATGAGCCAAAGGCCCCCTCCTTGCTTTCCCCAACAAGAGAAGTACTTGTTCCTGCCCTGTCCCCCTCACCGTGCACAACTTTACAGTGCCATGCCCAACTGGGAGCTCCCAAAGGCTGAGTGCACTCACCTCACCTGCAACCAGCAGAGCCCACCAGGTAAGGGAGCTTCATTTACCACGCGTGTGAAACACACACCCGCTGGCTTTCTGTCACATCACACAAGGTGATCGGGGGCCACAGAGGTCCCACTGAACTTTTGAAGATAGATTTTTCTCTGCCACAACCCTCCCAAGTGTAAAATGCTGATGTGTGTGTAAATACCTGTAAATCCATGAACAGCCCAGATCAGGCCTGAGTCCTGGGTCACTGCAGACCACATTGGTTAGGACAGCCCTAGACGAACCCGGCAAAGGTGAACGGCATCTGGGATGCTCAGCCATGCCCCCTCCTCCACACCCAGCCCCCCACGCATCTCTGCACAGCCACTCTCACCACAGGCTCCCTGCCAAGACTGGTCCCCGCAGGAGTGCCCCTGTCGAAAGCAAAAAAGTTTGTATTATTTGTTTCAAGTAAGAAGATAGGGAGAGGGGCGCCTGGGTGGCTCAGTGGGTTAAAGCCTCTGCCTTCGGCTCACGTCATGATCCCGGGGTCCTGGGATCGAGCCCCGCATCGGGCTCTCTACTCAGCAGGGAGCCTGCTTCCTCCTCTCTCTGCCTGCTTCTCTGCCTACTTGTGATCTCTGTCAAATAAATAAATAAAATCTTTAAAAAAAAAAAAAAAAAAAGAAGGAGAAGAAGAAGACAGGGAGATAACTCTCAAAACACTGTCTCCGGTGGGGTCAGTACAGTGTATTAGGGGGGCAGGGAAGGAGCTTGCATATACATTAAGGAACTTGGACACGTTTTATTCCTTAGGCGCTTACGTTGCACTGCGCATGCCCAACGTGTCCACGTGCTAGTGCACACATTGCATATTTGAAAAGTAGTAGAAAACTCCACCCATAGGAGATCTTCATAATGAGCTAAAGGTAACTTCAGGACAGCTCAGGAGGACTTCTGGGGACAGCCTCAGCTCCAGTCTGGCTCAAACTGGCTCCTGTAAGGGGCTCTCAGGCGAGACCCATCTAGCAAGGGGCTCTCAGGTGAAACACCCGGGCAGGGCGGGGGTCTCCTTGGCTGGAACTGTTGACTCTGCAAAACAAAACACATTCCTTCTTTGCTTCTGCCCTTCCCCCGTCTCCCTTCTGCTAATAATGCTTAGCCCTCTTATTTGAGTAACTTCCCTCTGCATTCTAGCTGCCAGATCCGTCCCATCCTGGCTCTCAGTCTCTCAGAGCTGGCTATTGCAAACTGACCGATCGCCACAAACAGTACTGAAATATGAGAGGTGCTTTCTGATTAATGCATGCACACTGGTCCCCAGGAGCCCCAGGAAGCTGATTTAGCATGGATGAGAATATCATCAGTGCAGAGCTGCCATGAGGACAGAGAAGGAGAATGCTGGTGAAAGAAATCCCTGGAAAAAGACAAACCCGCATTAATGTCTGACATGGTCAGAGCTGACCACTGAGCTGTGAGTTGGAGAGCAGAGAGTCCCTGGTTCACCAAAGCGTCCCTCATCTCGGGGACAGCTGGTCAGGGCTGGGCTTGACTCTCAGCCCCGGCATTCTACTGGCCTCCTGCTGCCTCTACCATGAACCATGAATTAGAAGCAATGTGTTCCAATGGCCATCGACCCTACCTGACCCTACCAGACCCTGGGCATTTAACGGGAAGCTGAAATCCTACCCTGGATGCTCTTCATCCAGTTCTTGCTCATTTAAGAAACTCAAAAACTCTTTACGGAATACCGATCTCCGCCGGACAAGGGGCTTGAGGTTTTTCACACTAAATTGTATTTAACCCGTACAACAAGCCCACCTCACAGGCAAGATCGTCAAGGCTCAGGAAAGGTACATACCTTGGCCAAGGTCATAAGTGTAAGAAACGGCGAATCTGGGAGCTGAGAGGTATGTCAAAATCCAGACTCCTTTTCTTTCCCCCACACCTTGGATCGCATTTTTACTTTAGGGACCACCTTTAAAGCCTTAACCCAAAGAAATGACTTCAAGAGTAAAACTTTCAGGCTCCGGGGCAAACCCACTGGGAAGATTCTTCTCAGGGTGTGACACCATGTAGAATACGCCCAGAAAGTCACAGGATGAAACACCATGCCCACGAGTTGAAGGGTGAGGAGGCTTTCTGGGCAATGGCTGCAGGCTGGCCGGGTCCAAGGACCCAGAGGGAGTCCTGCAGGACCGGCCAAGAGGGGTGGTGGCTTCATGCGGGAGAGAAATCAAACACAAGCCAGTAAGAAGTGAGAGCAGAGTTTATTAAAGTCATAGACCAGATAAAGACAGAGAGTCTGGGAGACGCAGTAAGGAAAGGATAGTGAGTCTCATCTTCGTCTGGGGTCTGGAGTTTTTCTTGAGGATGCTGCTCTGTTGTACTGTCCTCTCCGGCACTGGTTGAAACAAGGACAAGTCCTCAGGTGTCCTCCAGAAGGCATTTATGCCCTGGAGCCAGGGGGTCTAGGTGGCAAGGTGTCGAGAGTCAGTGGTCTTGGAAAATGTATATGCTGACCTTGCCCAGTCACTCTTTATGTATTATTTATGGTGCTGGAAGACTCCAAAGAAATCATTACTCCTTGACCTTTACAGGGAGGACATACATTACGGCATGGGTGAGGTGGGGGTACAAGTCTTAGTACGTATAGAAGCAGAAAAAAAGCAGTCCTTTCATGGCACCCATTTTACAATGGCCCAAAAGATGCCCACAAATGTCACTAATTTGTCATTTAAAAAAAAAAAAATTACCTATTTATTTACCAGAAAGAGAAAGAGAGAACGAGCAGAAGGAGCAGCAGCGGAGGGAGAAGGGGAATCAGGCTCCTCGCTGAGCAGGGAGCCCAAGGAGGGACTTGATCCCAGGACCCCGGGATCATGACCTGAGCCAAAAGCAGATGCTTAACCAACCGAGCCACCCAGCCTTACCAACTAACCCATCATTTTAAAAACGTTCTTTACAAGAGTGTGCGTGTTTGAATAAACAGGAGAAAAAGTCTGAAGGGCAACTGTTAGCGAGCGTTACTGCGGGAGGCTAAGGGTTGGAGGCAGAAGGGGGGAGAATCACTTTTTAATTTAGACATTTTTCAATCTTTCTAATTTGTTCCATGGAGCACTTAGTAGTTTAGAGATGCTTGTTTGCTTTCAATTCTAAGCAAAGAAAAAAAAAAACACCATCCTCCCACCCCACCCCCCACCAGCCCTTGGAAATGGCCGCCCCCCTCCCCACGCCCACCTTGTGCTCCAGGCATGAAACCTTGGGGGCCATCTCTGTCAGGAAAAGAATAGAAAACTGTGAGCTCCAGATCAAGTTTCAGGTCTTGGAGAGGTGAGCGTGGGGCCCTGTAGCTGAAGCTTCTCCGTCCTCGTAGGGGAGCAGCGCCCAGGCCAGGGACCTCCATGCCTCTTCATGTTACAGCAAGACTCCCAGCCCCACCCCGTCCCCATCTGCTGTGTCTTCTAGAACATGTCTTCTCATTATGATGCCAGGTCCCCTTGTAGCCTGGGTACAGGGCTGTCGAAGCACCTGACTCTGGGACTCCCGAACAGACCAGGTTTGGTGACTGACAAAATCTGAAGGCAGAGAGACCAGGGGTGACAAAACAAAGGGATGTATTTCAGTGAGGCCAACACTGGGAAGACAGCAGACCAGCTTCTCAACGACTGTCTCCCAAGCACTAAAAATACTTCTAGGTTCACAGAAGGAGAACGTGGGACAAAGGTCCGTGGGTTTGTGCAATGGGACTAAAGGTCAGGGGCATCACTGTCTTGGAGTCAATCACGTGGAATCTTGCTGGCATCAGGCCAGTCGCCATTATGGCTTCCATCAGGGGATGCTTTGCCACTGGATCTTTTGCCCAAGTTAAGAGATAAACTGGAAAGAAGAATTTGATTTGTTAAGAAGTACAGACTAAGGTCAAAATGGAGGTAGTCTCTGTCACAGTCCCCACAGGCATTCCTACCATCCCCCGGCAGCCGTGTGCGCCACGGAGGGCCGGCCTGCCATGGTTACCGGTGACCTGTTGTGGGCACCCCGCTGAGCCATATTGGAGTCTGTGGGGGAAGGAAAAATGAATGCCCTACATACGTTTACCAAAATATCCTCTCATGTTTTAACCTGTGTGGGAGAAGTGAGTAAGAACTCTATAGTCAAAACACATGACTGTCTAAAAAGCCTCCCACTGCCCAGCATGCTGGCCAGCTGCGGTGAGCCCTCGCACACCACCCAGTGGATGCAGGTTGGCGGCACACGCAAGAGCTGTGAGCAGTTTGGAGACAACCTTCACACCATGATGCAAGGTCATGAAACAAGCAACGAGAACCTGTCTTTAAAATGCCGATGTTGTATTCACAAGGAACCCTCTGTGTGGATTTATTTTTTAATTTCATATGAAATGTTATTTATCTTAAGTACTGAATTTGGGGCACCCTGAGGTCAGTGCCTGGCCCCAGGCCTCACCCAAGAAAGGCACACCAAGCCCAATTGTGCCACACCTGCTCAGCATCTTCTGAGCACTGATTCCTTCCCTGGGTGCCCAGGTGCCAGTGCTGCCATCAGAGGTGACCTCCCTCCGACTTGTTCCCTCTACACCATGAACCTGCAGCTCGTTGGGCTGTCTGGCTTGGAAGGACCCAAACAGAGTAGCAGGAAGCGGCGGGCAGCATGGGCAGCGGATCTCCAAAGCTTGTTAAAATACAGATTCTCACATGCTGATTCTGATTCTAAGGCCTGGAGTGGAACCTAGATATCTGCATTCTTTAAAATTTGAATTTAATTAGAGTAAGATACACACAACATGAAACGTACCAACCCCACCATTTTTAAGGGTGCCGTTCCCAGGCATGAAGGACGTGTACGTTGCTGTCCGGGCCATCGTCACCATCTTCTCCAGGACTTCATCCTCCCAAACGGAAACTCTACCCATTAAACACGAACCCCTCATCTCCCCTCCTCAACCCCTGGCAGCCCCCATCCCACTGTGTCTATGGATTTGGTTGTTTGAGGTCCCTCATGTAAGTAGTCATTCTTCATGACTGGCTGGTTTCACTCAGCATAACAGCCTCAAGATTCACCCGCCCTGTAGCTGGTGTCCGAACTTGCTTCCTTTTCAAGGCTGATCCTGTTCCATGGTAGGGATAGACCACATTTCATTCACTTCTTCATCTGCAGACGGACACTTAGGTTGCTCCCAACTTTTGGCTATTTCGAATAATGCTGCCATGAACAGGGATGGACAAACCTCTCCTTGACGCACTGTTTTCAGTTCCTTGGGGTATGTGCTCGGAAGTGGGATTACTAGATCATATGGTAATCTTAAATTTCACTTTTGGGGAACTGCCAGACTGTTTAGCACAGCATCTGCTCCCTTTCAGAATCCCACCCATTGTGCACAATGGGTGCACAAGGGTTCAGATCTCTCCCCCACACTCACCAACACCTGTTATTTCCGATACTGTTTCTACAGTAGCCATCCTAATGGCGCGAGGTGATGGCTCACTGTGGTTTTTATTTGCATTTCCCTGATGATTAGCGATATTAGGTATCTTTTCCTGTGTTTGACGGCCATCGGTGGGTCTTCTTTGGAAAATGGCTATTCTAGTCCTTTGCCCATCTTTAAATCAGGATGTTAACTGTTTGTTGTTGTTTTGGTCACTGTTAAGTTGTAAGAGTTTCTTAAATATTCCAAATGTTGATTCTTTTTTTCTTTTTAAGATGTATTTATTTATTTGAGAGAGAAAGAGGATGAATGGGAGGGGCAGAGGGAGAATATCAAGCAGACTCCCCACTGAGCACAGAGCCTGACATGGGGCTCGATCCCGGGACCCCAAGATCATGAGGAGCTGAAACCAAGAGTCAGATGGTTCAATAGACTGAGCCACCCAGACGCCCTCAATGTTGATTCTTTTTCTTCTTTTTTTTTTTTTAAAGATTTTATTTATTTATTTGGCAGAAAGAAATCACAAGTAGGCAGAGAGGCAGGCAGAGAGAAAGGGGGGGAAGCAGGCTCCCTGCTGAGCAGAGAGCCCAATGCGGGGCTCGATCCCAGGACCCTGAGATCACGACCTGAGCCAAAGGCAGAGGCATTAACCCACTGAGCCATGCAGGTGCCCCTAAATGTTGATTCTTTAGTGGGTATTTAATCTGCAAATATTTCCTCCCGATCTCGGTATTTTTTAACCACTGCCCCTGCACCATACTTTGAGGAACACTGGCACAGACCCTGGGGACCCCTTTCCAGATGCAAGTCTCTGGGCCAGGTTCTTTTTTTTTTTTTTTTTTTTTTTTTTTGTCGGAGGCTGTGTTACATGCTTTTATTTTTTAATTTTTTATTTTTTTCAGTGTAACAGTATTCATTATTTTTGCACCACACCCAATGCTCCATGCAATCCGTGTCCTCTCCAATACCCACCACCTGGATCCCCCAACCTCCCATCCCCCGCCCTTCAAAACCCTCAGATTGTTTTTCAGAGTCCATAGTCTCTCATGGTTTATCTCCCCTTCCAATTTCCCTCAACTCCCTTCTCCTCTCCATCTCCCCTTGTCCTCCATGCTATTTGTTATGCTCCGCAAATAAGTGAAACCATATGATAATTGACTTTCTCTGTTTGACTTATTTCACTCAGCATAATCTCTTCCAGTCCTGTCCATGTTGCTACAAAAGTTGGGTATTCATCTTTCTGATGGAGGCATAATACTCCAGAGTGTATATGGACCACATCTTCCTTATCCATTCGTCCGTTGAAGGGCATCTTGGTTCTTTCCACAGTTTGGCGACCATGACCATTGCTATAAACATTGGGGTACAGATGGCCCTTCTTTTCACTACATCTGTATCTTTGGGGTAAATATCTGGGCCAGGTTCTGTTGAGGAGCAGGGCTTGCGGGGAAGAGATAAGGAGAAGAGTTGGCTCCGCTCAGCACCCGTTGGCCCCTTTGGGGAGAGGCAGCAATCCTAACCTCAACACCTACGAGCTATGGGTCTCTGGCATCAGAAGGAGAAGAGGCATGTAGGGCTGTGCAGGTTCTGGCACCCAGAAACTGTGGCTCCCCCTCATCTACAGGGCAAAGCATCCTCCTTCAAAAACATGATCCTAAAAAACATGGGCCAGCCCTGGGTCCCATGCTATAATGAGGAAGAGTGGCCACTCCCATCGGTGAAGCACAGCTTGTGCTTAGAAGTGTTTGTCGGTCTTACCCTTATGTGATCCTGGAAGTGGGGAGCAGAGACATCTGACATCTAGAGGGCATGTGACTTGCAGGCGCTTTCTGCTCAGATGGCTCTGCAGGGGGCTGGGGCTAGAAGTTGACCTTGGCCACCTTCCCTTTTCTCCCTCCATTACCCCTGCCAACCCATCATCTTACCTGAGCTCCTGATAGCTCACCCCTTTTCTTCAGGCTCAATGGAGAGCCCTCAGCTGGAGTCAAAACCCCTCATGTTCCTTGTGCATCGGTCCTCATTCTTGACCGGACCAGCAGAGTCCTCTGCAGGGGTGGGAGATTGGATTATCTCAACACATGGCCCTTTTTTGTTTCCTCTCTTCCCTCAAATGGTGCAAGAAAAGTGCATGTGTGAGTTGGTCCCACAAGACCTTCCTTCCAGGATATCAAAATATCAGTCTGGCTCTGGGGTCTTTTGCTGCATCTGTGGGACCTGGAGGTCTTTCCTGTAAACAGTAAAAATTCAGGAGCAAATATCAAAGACTCAGTAGGCCAAGCCCAGCTGCTACCTGTGTGGCTGGCCCAGCTGTACTATTAAGTACCTGATTGCTCAGTCCTGCTCTCCTTTTCTTTTCTTTTACTTTGGTTTTTCCTCCTAATGGACAATTTGTATTTTCTCAGGAATAATAACAGCCCTGCATTCCACCTAAAGGTCAGCAACCTTCTCAGTTATGGTGAGGTCTGCCTGGCAGGCAGCACGTGTGAGTCTCTGACATTGGGGCAGCACCACTTTGAACTAAGACGCTATCTTTTGTGATCTGACTGCATCGAGAATGATCATTCCAAAAGCAAATGGGTATGGGCTCCCATGTGAACAGCAAAACCCAATTTTGATGAAATCCACTCACTGGATCCTGGCAAGACTTTCATCTTCGCCCGTTCAGGCTACTACAACAGAACACATACATCAAGTAGCTCATCAATCTATTTCTCACAGTTCTGGAGGCTGTGAAGTCCAAAACCAAGGCAGCTGCAGACCTGGGGTTCGCGGAGGGCTTCCTGGCTCCCAGATGGCTGTCTTCTCACTGTACCCCCTACATGGTGGAAGGGGCGAGGGAACTCTCTGGAGTCTGTTCTGTAAGGACACTAATCCCATTCATGAGGGCTCCATTTTCTTTCTAAAGTCAGTTATCATTTTCCTTAGAAAATTAAAAACACGATATGAACAATGAAGAAATGAAAGGAAAACATTCCGCATCTCCTACCACCAACACAACTTAACAAGCTAGTAAATGTGCTTCCTTTTTTCCTGGCCTTATTTGGTACTCCCTCAACAAACAGAAATGTCTTTAGGGCAGCGATAGCCAGGGAGCAGAGACAACCCAGGTGTCCCCTGACGGCTGAGCTCCCCCAGTGGAGTATTACTGAGGCATAAAAAGGAATGAAGCCCGGACACCTGCTGCATTCCTGCTACCCAGGAAGACATGCCAAGGGAAAGAAGCCAGCCACGAAAAGCTACACTTCGTATGATTCCCATTACATAAAATGTCCAGAATAGGCAAATCCATAGAGACAAAAGGCAGATTCCTTGTTGTCAGGGACTGGGGGGATAGAGGTGTAGGGGATATTGGAGAATGACTGCCAATAAGCAAAGGACTTGTCTTTAGGCATGACAAAAAAAAAACCCACTTTGGGATTAGATAGTGGTGCAGTTACTCAGTTTTGGGGATATACTTAAAAAAAAACTACTGACTATACCCTTTAAAGGGTGAATTTTAGGGTATGTGAATTATAGCTCAATATATTTTTTTTTTTTAAAGAAAAAGAGAAAGGTCACTTCCTGTGGCCTAAAGATGAAGTTCTTTTCCCATGACTCTAGACTGGAGGATGGTGTTACGGTGTCCCAGGGAGGGCCCCTGGATAGAAGAGGGCTAGAGATCGGGGATCCAGAGAAGAGGGAACCCTGGACCAGGGGGGGCTCTGATGACCCCCAGCATTTCCTGCAGGTTACCTCCTGTGGACTTGTCAATAAAGCACAGGAAATAAGATCTTGAAGCAGTTCCAAGCATTATCATGGAGTCTCGTGTAATCATCCCATTTTATAGATGTGAAAACTGAGGCCTGGTGCCTAAGAGGCAACCACACAGTGGGCCATTACTTGGGGCTCCTACTGGTTCTCTTTGCTGTAGGGGGCAGTGAGGCAGAAGTCTCCCTGAAAGGCCAGGGCAGAAGTATCTGCCAAAACAACCCAGAAATGGCCTATTGGATGGGGCTCAATATCTCCTACATGGGTGGTGAGTGCATGGCAGGTGAGGGAGGAAGGAACAATTGTGGAGTTAAGTCCTTGTGCACACAAAGAGGGGTGGTTTGTCCCAGTGCTTTGGTGGGGAAGTTGTTTGATTCTTTGGGGTGGAGAGTTTCCAGGCATGCAGGTGCTGCCCAGGCGAGGCCCACAGGTGCTCCCAGAAGCCAGGCAAGGGCGGGTAGGGGGCATGATTACATATGCAGGGGCACAGCCATCTGCAACTGTGCAGGGATGTCCTCCGGTGTTCCCACATAGCGAGGGCATTCTAGAGAAGCCAGAAGTCAAGATTTCCGCCTGTAATCCCCCCTCGGTGAATCGAATCATGGCAGCTGATTCTTCTCTTTATACAAGAGAAGGTTTGGCAAGGGTCAAACCAAGTCCACATATGCACCACAGGCAGCCCCAGGATGAGGGTTTGAGGCATCTGCTTTAAATACCCACGGCAGACAAGCAGTTTCTTTTGGCTAAATTGGTCCACGAATCAGTCATTTCACTGTGAGGTTTGCTGTTAATTTTGGACCAAAAAACAGGGCCAATGAGTAAACAAAGACTTGCCTAACAGTAAACCCACTCTTATATTTGGAAGTCACAACCCAGGGCTGGTCACATCTGCCCAGGCCAAAATCCATTCCCTGTCCTCCTGGCCCTGCCTCCTGCCTCCCCCTGTCACCCTGCCCCTCCCCTTCCTTCCTGCCTCCCCCAAATTGTCCAGGCCCCATCCCCCACCCCCTCCACTCGCTGCCCTCTCCACCCCCACCCCCCCAGGCACCCCATCCCAGCCCCAGCCTTCTCAAGCGTGTCCCCCTGCAAATTCCTGCTTCC
Source organism: Mustela erminea (assembly GCF_009829155.1). Lineage (NCBI taxonomy): Eukaryota > Metazoa > Chordata > Mammalia > Carnivora > Mustelidae > Mustela > Mustela erminea. Next base: position 22,194,131 of record NC_045618.1, on the reverse strand, counting down.
TCCTGTACCTCTCCTAAAGGGTCATTTCCACTGTGTGCCCATGTTCCAGAAGGTCCAATTCTCCTGACTCCTCCGGCCCCTCCAGCTCCCACCACTTCCGGGCTTCCTCGGAAACTTCTCACAGGGACTGGTGCCAGCTGCCTGCACGTCCTCGGGCCCTTCCTTCTAAATCTAAGTAAAGGTCCAGAGAACAGTCTGACAATGAGCATCTGGGGGACCACAAAACCCAGACCGTACAAAAATTATCTTGGTCATGTTTACAACAAGTATTTCTTTCTTTTCTTCTTTTCTTTACAAAAAAAAAAAAAAATCATAATAAAAACCTGGTAGACCCTGGACACCCTTAAGAAGGCTCAGGATGGGATGGGGTGATGGGGGTGCAGGGTCTGGACTACTTGGGGCAGGAGGGGAGGTCCTGAGGCCCCGTGCTCTTGAGCCATCATCTGGCGTGGCCCATCACAAGCACACAGTCCCCAGCAGAGGGACCATCTTGGCTCCTGCACCATTGCCTCTGTCCTCCAACTCACCAGCCTTTCTTCTGAAGCTCCCTCCTCCGCTCCCCAGGGCTCAGTGCTAGGCCGCCTTTCTCTCTTAGTCGTGTGGTCTTTTCTTTGCAATCTCAGTGATTCCCACTATCTTAGATAGTACCTAGACAGTAAGTCCCAAACTTGTGTAGCTAGCAGCTATGAGACCCCTCTGCTGTCCCTGGAAGTCTAAGGGGCCCCTGGAGCCTGGGCTTTCCTCCTCAAATCCATTCTGGAGCTAGTCCCACTTCCATAAATTGTACCACTCGCCACCCAGGTCCACAAGCCAGGAAACCAAGGGCCATTACTGGCTTCCCCTTCCTTCACCTTTGTCAGCACAAGGTCCATTCTCTGTCCCTCCAGCCCCACCAACTATCTCCAATCTGCCCTCCCCACTCCACTTTCCTTGCTCCCAGGCTGGTCCAGACCTCTTAACGCATCTTGCCTGGACCACACTCCAGTCTTGCTGCTGGTGCCCTGTATCCCCTTTGGCATCCCCAGAGGTTCGTGCAACTCTTCTGTGCACCAGTTCCTGTGGCCTAAAGTCCCTGTGGGACATGCCCCACCTGCTTCTCCAGATCCAAGGTCTGCTGCATGCCCATGCTCCTCAGCCACCACCCCAGGTCTCTCCTCCGCAGGTCCCCCCAGCCCCCTAGAATTCTCCTCTGGTCTTTCTTGTCTCCATTTCAGTGTGTAAGCCCTTCAGCCAAGACTTCCCAACTTAACAAGCCCTCCAACTCACCCCACGTGGAGACTACGTACTCTATCACACCCTCTTCTTTATCCCCTTCGTAGTCTTAGCACAATCTTCAATTTCTCTGGTTTATCTGCTGCCTTGCTTGTTTGCTGTTCATTGTTACTTGACCACAATGGAAGCCCCATGAGGGCACAGCCATGACTACCTTGCTCGCCTCCATCCCCAGCCCATGGCCCCGAACCCAGCCAGCCCCACGCTGGCCAGGTGGGGACACTCACAAAGCACGTGGAACATGAGTCTGTGGTGGCCTGGTTTCTGCCTGCACCTCACTTCCCCAGAGAAGCCTTCATTAAAACACTTATCTCACGGTGGGCCTTCTCCTGCCCCTTGCCAGCCCATCTCCAATCTCACCAGGTGAAGGATGGCACAAGAAACCTACCCTTCCCCCATTCCTCTCCCTCCACTATCCCCCCCTCGCCCCCATCCCGGTATCCTCACTCCCTCTGTTATGCACATGCTGTTCCTCCCACGCCACCGTTCCCTGGCCCCAGATATCTCTGACCCACCTTTTCAGATCTTAACTGTACTATGAAGTAGTAGGAAGCCCAAGTCCCTTCCTCCCTATACTTACCCCCTCTAGACTCCTGGCACCTGGTGGTTTTTGAACCACCAGTTGAAGCCTTGACAACATACAACCTCAATTTCCTTCATGCATCTGACTATCCTGTGATAAAAACAATGACCAGGTTTTCTCTTTAAATCTAGAACCTCCCTGGGGCACCTGGGAGGCTCAGATGGTTAAGCATCTGTCTTCAGCTCAGATCATGATCCCAGGGCCCTGGGATCAAGCCCCACATTGGGCTCTGTGGTCAGTAGGGAATCTGCTTCTCTCTCTCCCTCTGCCCCTCCCCCCACACGCTCACATGTTCCCTCTCTCTCTCTCTCTATCTTTGTCTCAAATAAATAAATCTTAAAAACAAAAACTAGTACCTCCCAGTTACTGTACAAGTGTTATCCCAGGTGAGGCTCAAACTATGCAATCCAATTTCCATCTCAGAGATGAAAAAAGTCACCGCTCAGAGGACTTGGGGAGCTTGACGGTGGCACCATCTCCGTGACCCCTCACTCTGCCTCGCAGACAGACTGTCCAGTGAGAGTGCACTCTCTCAGGCCAGGTTTTAATTCCCAGTGCCAGTGTTCCTATGATCTTGCCCTAAAATGTTTAAAATAACCATTAATGATGAGCGGGAACATTTTGGATGAGTGGACAATACCTAACCTAATGGGGGGACCTGAAGGGTTTACAAATGAATCATAAGGGGCTCTGCTCTTGTTCCGTTTCAAAGGACGTGCTGTGCAAGATTCCCTGGCTCTGTGTGGTTACGCTGGCAGTCTCAGTCCTGGTAGCAGAGGCTGGAGGGGAAGGAGGAATATTTGACTAAGGGGTCCTCCACCCCTTGCCTTTCACCTGCATCAGTGCAGTGCCGCCACCCAGGAGGCTGAGCTCCTCCCCCACGGTGAGCAGAGACTCTCCTCAGGTGACCTGGGTTTCCTCCCTTCTGTTCCGTGTGCACCTCGCTGGGGGAGCCTGGGCCCAGGGGCCAAGGCTGCGGTAGGCAGTGTTGATAAGTGCTGAACAGCCCTGGCAGTGTTCCATCCAGGCGGTTTACTGACTCATTTAGTCATTGCAGGGTACTGAGCACCTCCTCTCTGCCAGGCACTCCCGGAGGCGCGGGGGATAAAGCAGAGAACAGAACAGGGTTTCAGGAGAGGGAGAAGGGAAGAGAGTGGGATAAAGTGTATGGGACAGGGAGCAGGGCTTGGCGATGGGATGGGGAGTCAGAGAGCCTCCCTGAAGAGGGGACCTTCGAGCAGAGACTGAAACGGTGTGAAAGATTGTGCTCAAAGAATGGTTCTTGTGCCTTTTGTTTACCCTCAGAAGATTCTGGAACATTTCTGGAGGCCCAGCTGTAACTCAGAATTTTGAACAAGAATGTTCTTCAGGACTAAACTTTTTAAAAAATAAGTAGTTAATACTTCAAGCAAAGCACTGTTTCCCCCCAGGGAAAGTATGTTAGTCATATGCTAGGTTATTCATTAGAAGAGAGAAAAAGGATTTTTGGTGAAGCAGAGGGATAATGGATTGAGTTTGGAGGATGCCAGCTGCTGCTCTTGTCCAGGGCTACAAGCAAGCCCTGGGGCTGGGCACTCTGAAAAGGTCCCAAGTTTGCCGGGTAATGTTCAAGCCAGTGCTCCCTTGGGGTCACAGATGTCCTGCACCTGCTTGCAAAGGATATGCTCCGGGTGGGGGGAGGGACCTCTGTGATGGAGGAATTTAAATGCTGCCTGAGACAGAGAAGACATTAATAAAAACGAGAGGCACATTACTGCTTTCCAAGACCTTCATCCACCTCAGCATATTAAATCCTGTGGGACAGGTGGCATTTCCTCTTTGGATGATGTGGGGACCTGAATCTCGTCCTCCAGGAACTGGATATTGGTTTCTGATTGCACTGTGTAGGCATAGGCTTCCTGGAAGTGCCCGCTGGCTGGTTGGTTATGCGAGGTGGACTGAGAGGGAGGACAGGCAAAACCTAGCAGGGGGTGGGACCTAGAGAGGGAGTGGGGGGAGGGGCTGCGAGGGGCCGGACCGAGACAGCATGGCCCAGAGATGGGAGGGCATTCCGTGGTCATGTGACTATAGTCTCTAAAACTATTCCCAATCTTTCCTTGTCTTTCATGGCCTTGACATTTCTGCAGAGTATTGGTCAGTTATTTTGTAGGATGCCTCTCAGTTTAGGTTGTCTGAGGTTTCCTCCTGATTAGATACAGGTTATGTATTTTTAGCATCTTTATTCTCCGTGCATTTTATCGGGAGGTTCATGAAGAATATTCATTACATTACTGGTGATGCTCACTTGGTTTCCGGGGGTATTTGCCAGATTTCTCCACTGTCAAGCCATTAATTTCCTCTTTGTCGTTAGCAAATACTTGGGAGAGATAGTATGAGATTAAGTGCCCTGTTAAATCTTCAAACTTTGACCCACGACTTTTAGCATTCCTCCAACATTTGTGGTATCCTGATATTCATGCCTTTGGAATTGTTGTGTTGGTCCCATTCCTGGCTAGGAATACCTGAGGCACTTGCCAGGGCCTGTGTTTCTCAGCACAAGCACACACAGGCATTCCCTTCATGGGCAAATGTTGTGGCTGGACCAGCCCTTGTCCTTCTTATCATGATTACACAATGCACTTCAGTGAAAACCAGCAGGAAACTTTGAGGAACGAAATTTATCACTTGCAAGCCTGAAGGGTATATGGCACACCCAAGGACCACACAGCGAAGTCACAGATAAAGATAGAGCGCAGACCTAGAAATCTACCTCTATTAGGGTACAAAGGTTGGGGGGGGGGGGTCTGAGGTTTTGAGGGTTTACTCTGTATGGCTAATTTCAAGCATGAGAGCAAGAACGAGGGCAATGGTCAGGTGTCAAGGTCACCCAGGGCTTTCTGAAAGAGGGAGCTTCATGAGTGGGGGGAAGCCTGGTTCTTTATTTGGTTGTTTTGCTAGTAGCTGTGTCACACACCTACAATATGTTTACTGGAACTGGATGCCTTTGACATGGATGCCTCAGCATTCAAAGGCTTCATGTCAGGCATCCACATTAGAATAGAAAAATTTAACATCCACTTACACTACAGTAATCCTCTCCATCTGAGTGTGGGGAGTAAGACTAGATGACTCTCTTCTAATGCACACCATACAGCAAAAGTGATGAGATATCACTTTAAATATGAGGTTACAGAGAGACTGTGACTATTGTCTTGTGTGACTTTTATGCTTCCCCCTCTGATGGAGGTCACCTGCCGTATTGTGAGCACCCTGTGGAGAGGCTCACATGGCAAGAAACGGAGTGAGGTGCTGGGGCCACAGGCCTGGAAAGGATCTGGGTGTTCCCAACAACCACATGGGGGAGCTAGGCATGGGTCCTCCCCAGTGGATTTCCTTCAGATGAGACCACAGCCCCCACCCATGGCTTGATTAAATCCTTGAGAGAGAGAGAGAAAGAGAGAGAGTCAGAAGCACCCAGCTAAGCCTCCTCTAATTCCTGGTCCACAGAAACTGTGGGATAATAAACTTTATTGTTTTAAGCTACTAAGTTTGGGATCAATTTGTTATATTAAGCAATAGGTAACTAATACAATATGTTATATATACTCATCGTGTGTGTGTGTGTGTGTGTGTGTGTGTGTAGAAAGGGACCACATGCACCTATATCTATATAAATTACAAACCATGGGTTCCTACTGATCATTTCAATTTCAATCTCCTGCTACAGGGATTTGTTCTAACCTTCCCCACCTTCCACGTTTGTAATCCTCCAATAGTGAGAAATCCAGCTCCTGTTATACACAATGTACAGATTTCTTTGCTCTATCCTAGAATACACAGAAAGAAATTTCAGAATTGCTATCCTATGTCTCTGTGAAAAGCTAGCCTACTACTCATGGGAATTCATATTTGTTAGAACACTTATTGTCTTTAATTGAAGGCATATAGTCCAAATACTATGACTCTATTTCAGAGGTGGAGGGGGGGAGTGGCACTCCCTCCCACCTTCTCTGGGAAGTGAGGAAGGACAGGCAAAAGGGAAGCATATTTTCTCTCCAGACAGCAAATGCTCTGCTTAGCTATTCCACACAGTATTATTAGAACATTCCACATGAGAAGGGTTGGGGACATGGCTTGCCACCCCGAGCTTTCTCCCCTGGGCTGATGTAGCCACTTCCCCCTTATTGACTGTGGTTTTCAAGCAGTCATCAAATTATTTGGGGAAAAAGGTATACAGCATTTCTTTTTTGAAGGCCACTAGGGAAGTTTTTGAATAATAATCCTTCCTCTTATTCAAAAAGAAACCAAGTGACCAGCTGACTCTACCATCTTCCCAGAAAGGCTTGCGGCCCCATGGGTCCATCCAGAAGGATGAAAACCCTGATCAGACTGTCTCTGCATGCCTAAGACTGGGGCCAGGACTCTGCAGAGCAACAAAAGGGGCATTGGGTCCTGACTTGACCTCACTGGGGAGAGCCTCTGTGACACGTGGGTGTTATTGCCCCGCTCTGAGGAGGTGACATCCATGGACATGAGGGAACCCCTAAATCAGCATTGATGCCCAGGTGGGTGAGGGCCACTGACCTTCAGGTCACAGCCACACTGCGATGCTCCCTGGAGACTGTGGGATGGTGACCAAGAACATGAGGCTCTGCCTTCCGTGGTTTTCCAAGATCTGGCTCAGGATTTCCAGGTTTCACAAGCTAGGTGACTGCATTCCCTGTGCCTGCCAACCCAGCATCAGAGACACATTCATGTTACATACACACCACATGCCACATAGCACACATGCCACATGCATGACACACCACATGCATTGCACACACCACACACGCATATGCACCGCATATATCACACCCACTCACACACACGCTACCACACGTGCATATATCACACCACACACATACCTGTATCCCATATACTCCACACTCATACACCACACATACATCCTACACACGCACGAACACATCACACAGGCACACACAAGCACATACACAAATAGCACAAATCGCATTGAGCCAGGGCTCAGGGAGATGCAGAGAATGATGCTGGCTCCCCGATAAAGGAGACAGGTTTGCATCCTGCCTCCCTCAGCTCCAGAAAGCCACCTTGTGTTGCCAACCTCCTTCAGTGCGTGCAGGTGCCACACGGTCCAGCACTGCTGGGGGCTGGTGACCCAGCCTTCCCTGGAAGTCCCCAAGCACTCAGCACAGCACCTTGTACAAAACACATGTTCAGCAAATGGACATAGAGGAATAAGAGGTTGGCAAATGAAAAATGACAGCACCCAGAGCTTTTCTCTTCTTAAAAACTTGTTTTATTTTACTTTTGCTTTACAGGCAAACTTTTTCTATTTTTAAATAGTTTATACATTTATGTAATTAAAATTTTTTTATGATTTTATGATGGGATTTCTCGTATTTCTTTTTAAATTTTTTTTTATTTATTCACTGTTCCAAGATTCATTGTTTATGCACCACACCCAGTGGTCCATGCAATACGTGCCCTCCTTAATATCCACCACCAGGCTCACCTAAACCCCCATCCCCCTCCCCTCCAATACCCTCAGTTTGTTTCTCAGAGTCCAAGGTCTCTCGTGCTTCATCTCCCCTTCTAATTTCCCCCAATGCACTTTTCCTTTCCTTCTCCCCTTGTCCTCCATGTTATTCCTTGTGCTTCACAAGTAAGTGAAACCATATGATAATTGATGCTCTCTGCTTGACTTATTTCCCTCAGCATAATCTCCTCTAGTCCCGTCCATGTTGATACAAAAGTTGGGTATTCATCTTTTCTGATGGAGACATAATATTCCATTGTATATATGGAGCATATCTTCTTTATCCATTCATCATTGAAGGGCATCTTGGCTCTTTCCACAGTTTGGTGACTGTGGCCATTGCTGCTATGAACACTGGGGTACAGATGGCCCTTCTTTTCACTCCATCTGTATCTTAGGGGTACATACCATGTAGTGCAATTGCAGGGTCATAGGGTAGCTTTATTTTTAATTTCTTAAGGAATCTCCACACTGTTTTCCAAAATGGCTGCACCAACTTGCATCCCCACCAATGGTGTAAGAAGGTTCCCCTTTCTCCACATCCTCTCCAACACTTGTTCTTTACTGTCCTGTTGACTTTGACCATTCTAACTGGTGTAAGGTGGTATCTCAATGTGGTTTTGATTTGAATCTCTCTGATGGCTGGTGATGATGAACATTTTTTCATGTGTCTTCTGCCCATTTTTTTATGTGATTATCTGTTTTCTGAGTGTTGAATTTGAGGAGTTCTTTATGGATCTTGGATATTAGTCCTTCGTCTGTAGTTTCATTTATGAGTATCCTCTCCCATTCCATGGGTTGCCTCTTTGTTTTGTTAACTGTTTCCTTTACTGTGCAGAAGCCTTTTATCTTGATGAAATCCCAAAATTTTTAAGGGGAAAAAAACCCCAACATTTTAAAAGGAAAAACTTAAGCCCAGCCAAAAACCTGCACATAGGTGTTTATTGCATCTTTATTCATATTTGTCAAAGCGCAGAAGCCAACGGCTCCAGTGAACGGTGGCCCATCCAGACAATAAAATCTTCCTCAGCATGAAAAAGGAAATGAGCTATCAAGCCACGGAAAGGCATAGAGGAATCTTAAATGCATGTTAGTAAGTGAACAAGGCCAATCTGAAGAGGCTACATAGATAGGATTCAAACTCTATCAACATTCTGGAAAGGGCAAAACTATGGAGACAGTAAAAAGATGAGTGGTTACCAGGGTCTTGGCTAGGGGGGAGGAAGGGATGAAAAACAGAGCACAGAGGATGTTTAGGGCAGTGAAACTGCTCTGTATGATAGTGTGATGTTGGGAACGTGTCATTATACATTTGTCAAATCCATAGGGTATACGACACCAAGAGTGAATCCTACAGTAAACCATGGGCTTTGGATAATTAGGAAATGTCAGTGTAGGTTCAACCTTGGTAACCCACATAGCACTTTTGATGGACAGTGCTGTTAATGACAGAGGCTGTGCGTGTGTGGGAACAGGGAGTATATGGGAACTCTCTGTACCTCCATTTCAATTTTGTAATAATGCTAAAACTGCTGTTAAAAAATAAAATCTTTTTGGGGCTCCTGGGTGGCTCCATGGGTTAAAGCCTCTGCCTTCGGCTCAGATCATGGTCCCAGGGTCCTGGGATGGAGGCCTGAGTCGGGCTGTCTGCTCAGTGGAGAGTCTGCTTCTCCCTCTCTCTCTGCCTGCTGCTCTGCCTACTTGTGATCTCTGTCAAATAAATGAATAATATCTTTTTTAAAAAATTAAATTAAAATAAAAATAAAATCTTTTTCAAGAATTTAAAAGAGCACTCCATTTGTAAGTGTCTCCTCTGGGTTTCTGGACCCACCCACCTCCTGGAGAAACCAGTGTTAGCTGCTTCTGGTGAACCCTTCCTGGTATATTGCCTCTACCTTTAAGCAAAAGTATTTCCATATACATATTTCTTAAGTAACAGAATGACAATACCCTAGAGATTATTCCATGTCTTGCTTTTTCACTTACCATAGCTCAGTGACCTTTGCCTGTTGACACAACAAAGTCTTATTTTTTTTAATAGCCACAGAGAATTCCATGAATGACTCTTCCATGACACAGGTAACAATCTCCTACTGGAAGACAGTAGGTGATGTCCAGTCTTTGGATATTATAAGTAGTGGATGCATAGTGTGCATTTTGCATGTGTTCAGGCGTATTGATAGAGTAAAATACTGACATGTCCAGAGGTATATGCTTTGCAATTTTGATATTATTGCCAAATTGCCCTTGACAGACATTGTACCAACTTCCAGCTGCAGCAACTATGTTATATGAGTGTCCATTTCCTTACAACTTTCAGTATTTTAAATTATAAAAATAACATGCAGTGAATCTGAGCACCAGAGAGCCCACTTGTAAAATTACTATGGTGTGTGGGTGCCTAGAAGCCCACAGAAGATGACATTCTTGACAGCAAAACAAAATCTTGACCAGAGACTTGTAGCCTTGGTTGGTTGGCTTCTCCAGTAACTCACACTCACACCAGGGCTTGTCCAGGCACTGGCTTACTCCAGGGCGGTATCATGTCCCCTTTGCAGACTGATTTGCATGCAGAGATTACTTTTTGCAACCCTATGGAAACCATGAATACATTATTCCAAGCCATTTCTCTGAAAAGGAACCAGAGCTAAGATCCTTGAAAGCTGCCTCCACCATCTATGCAGATGTTTTGGGCAGACTGCTGTTAGTGGCACTGTGGTTTTATAAAAGTACAAGAGGGAAATCCGACTAGACTTTGGGAAGATATCAATCTAATTTTCATTTCTTTCTCTTCCAGGGACAGAAAGCTTGGATAGAAAAAACCTTTTGCAAAAGAGAATGTGTCTTTGTAATTCCCAGCACTAAAGACCCTAGCAGGTAAATTGGAAGTCACAACTAAGACATTATCCAAACCAGCACTTGTCTACCAGGTGCCTGCAACTATTCTTGTGTTTGTGAAGTTGGCGGGGCGGCGGGAAGGGGCGGGGAGGGACGATGCAAGAAGAATGGTCAAAATCCATTCCCCAGGGGAGGCATTAACCATGGAATACTTCATCTAAGAAGCTTCTCTGTTAAGATGCAGGAAAGATTGCTGCCCAGCACTCATCCTAATCTAATGTGAGCTGTCATAACCAGATGGGCTGACAGTGTTCCTCCTAGTCTTAGGGAGAGCAAGATGCTGATAGCTTTAGACAGATTTCCAGGGTAACTTCACAGCCTTTTGTTAGAGATTCATAATGTTATTTAGATAAACAAGTACTTCCACCACGGGAAAGTTCTGAGCGGTTAAGTGAACTAGATGTAACTCTGTGTAAAGGCAGACTTTGTACACAAAATGTCAATTTCATTCACTTACATGGAAATGAGTTATAATTAAACTGTTATAAATTAAACGGTAGGTCTTCTAAAGCTGTGAAAGTGACTGGAGATGAATTTAGCCAAACCTTCCCATCTCTGAGGACAATAGCTATGAGCAGAGTTTGGAGAGCCAGAGGGGGATGTTTTTTTCATATGTTCACCCGATATGAAACCCATGCAGGTAGGATCACTGACAAAGAGTGCACAGACTCTCAGAGATCACGTAGGTCAAATCTGACACATACAACCTCAGCCCTGTCATGTCGCCAAGCCCGTCCTTTCCACCACCACCAAATAGATTTTTCTCCCTGCTTAAACCCCAGGGCAAGAAATATGCCATAAGGGACAATGCCAAAGATCACAAAAGTCTTCCTTCCGTTGCGCATAAATTTCCCTCCTTATTTCAGTGACACCTGGACCCTCCTTGAAGGAAACTACCTATGCCAGTCTTCCTGGCATTGCAATGCCCCACACAGCCAAGTGGCTAGGCAGCAGAAGAAGCAGAAAGGGCCTCCGGGACTCACATATGAGATTCCTCTGTGAATTGGATGTATTCTCTAGCATGGGCTTAAAAAAAAAAAAAAAAAAAAAAAAAAACCTGGAATAAATAAACAACCATTTAACAGTCCCTGGAAATGGTCCCAAGGGGCAATAAGAAATAAAGAAATATCTATTCAAAAACACCAACAAAGATTCAGTAAGAAGGGCTAGAGTCTGGTATTTGAACCAAGAGAGCTCCACCCCTTCCCCCTCCAGGCTTAGTAAGAGCAAACTAAATCTTAGGGAAGCAGAAGGAAATGGTAAAGAATAAAATGGAAATTAACAAAATAGAAAAGTTTGAAACAATAGAGAAAAATCAATGAAATCAAAGGTAGTTCTTGGAAAAGATCAACAAAATTCACAAAGCTCTAACTAACTCAATGAAGAAACAAAGAGAACAAATTCAAATTACTAGCATGAGAAATAAAAGGGCATTACTTACCAATCTTACTATCAAATTCCAAGAAAGACACAAACTACCAGACTAATTCAAGAAGAACAACACAATCTGAATAGACCTATAAGAAATGAAGGCATAGGGGGCACCTGGCTGGCTCAGTGGGTTAAAGCCTCTGCTTTCGGCTCAGGTCATAATCCTGGGCTCCTGGGATCGAGCCCAGCATTGGACACTCTGCTCAGCAGGGAGCCTGCTTCCTCCTCTCTCTGCCTGCTTCTCTGCCTACTTATGATCTCTGTCTGTCAAATAAATAAAAAAAATATTTTTTAAAGAAAGAAAGAAATGAAGGCATAGGATTAGTATCAAAAATTACCCACAAAGTGGGGCACTGGGGTGGCTTAGTCAGTTAAGCGGCTGCCTTTGGCTAGGCTCATGATCTCAGAGTCCTGGGATGGAGTCCCACATCGGGCTCCATGCTTGGTGGAGAGTCTGCTTCTCCCTCTCCCTCTGCCTGCTGCTCTGCCTATTTATGTTCTCTCTCTCTGTCCCTCTGTCAAATAAATAAAATCTCTTTAAAAATTTTTTATGATGACTTTTACCAAATATTTAACATAGGCAGTAACCTCTTCAACATTGGCCATAGCAATTTCTTTCAAGATATGTCTCCCAAGGCAAAGAAAACAAAATAGAAAATGAACTTTTGGGACTTTATCAAAATCAAAGCTCCTGCACAGCAAAGGAAACAGTCAACAAAACAAAGAGGCAACCATGGAATGGGAGAGGATACTCGTAAATGACACAACAGACAAAGGACTAATATCCAAGATCCATAAAGAACTCCTCAAATTCAACACTCAAAAAACAGATAATCACATCAAAAAAATAGGCAGAAGATGTGAACAGACGCTTCTCCAAAGAAGACATACAAATGGCTAACAGACACATGAAAAAATGTTCATCATCATTAGCCATCAGGGAGATTCAAATCAAAACCACATTGAGATACCACCTTACACCAGTTAAAATGGCCAAGATCAACAGGACAGTAAAGAACAAGTGTTGGAGAGGATGTGGAGAAAGGGGAACCTTCTTATACTGTTGGTGGGAATGCAAGTTGGTGCAGCCATTTTGGAAAACAGTGTGGAGATTCCTTAAGAAATTAAAAATAAAGCTACCCTATGACCCTGCAATTGCACTACATGGTATGTACCCCTAAGATACAGATGGAGTGAAAAGAAGGGCCATATGTATCCCGATGTTCATAGTGGCAATGGCCACAGTCACCAAACTGTGGGAAGAGCCAAGATGCCCTTCAATGGACGAATGGATAAGGAAGATGTGGTCCATATATACAATGGAGTATTATGCCTCCATCAGAAAAGATGAATACCCACCTTTTGTATCAACATGGACGGGACTGGAGGAGATTATGCTGAGTAAAATAAGTCAAGCAGAGTCAATTATCATATGGTTTCACTTACTTGTGGAGCATAAGGAATAACATGGAAGACATTGGGAGATGAAAGAAGAAGTGAGTGGAGAGAAATTGGAGGGGGAGAAAAACCATGAGAGACCTTGACTCTAAGAAACAAACTGAGGGTTTTGGGGGGGGGGGTTGGGTGAGCCTGGTGGTGGGTATTAAGGAGGGCATGTATTGCATGGAGCACTGGGTGTGGTGCATAAACTGAATTTTGCAACACTGAAAAAAAATAAAATAAATTTTTTTAAAAAAGAAAAGAATTAATACTAATTTCTCATTAAAAATTTCAAAAAATAGAAGATTAGATTACTCTCCCCAACTCAGTTTTCAGTTTCATGACGTCAATACTACCTCGATATTAAGACCAGACAAAGACATCACAAGAAAGGAAAACTATACGATGGCATCTTCTGTGAGTACAGATGCAGAAATCCTGAACAAATACTATCAAACCAAATACAGAGACATATAAAAAGAATTATACACCATAATCAACTGGGATTTATCCCAGGGACACAAGGTTGGTTTCACACCAGAAAATCAACTAATGCAATACATTGCACCAATAGAATAAAAAACAAAAGTCACATAATCATCTCAACAAAAAATCATTTGACAAAATCCAACCCCTTTTTTCATTTAAAAAAAGAAATCCTTGAAAACAGGAGTAGAACTCCTTCAGTCTAATAAAGGACATCTATGAAAATCCATGGTTAACATCATATTCATTGGTGAAAGATTGAATGCTTTGCTCCTACTATCAGAGACAAGACAAGGATGTCCACTCTCACCACTTCTATTCAAAATTGTACTAGAGGTCTAGCCAAGGTAATTCAGAGGAAGAAATAAAGGGCATCTGTAGTGGAAAGGAAGAAGTAAAGCTATCTTTATTGGCTGTTGACATAATGTTATATATAATAACTCCTAAGGAATCACTAAAAAAAAAAAAAACTATTGTACCTTATGAGCAAGTTCAGTAAGGTCACAATGTAAAAAAAAATAATCAATATACAAAAAAATCACATGTATTTCTATGTATTTTCAATGAACAATAGGAAAATGAAACTAGCAAAACAATTTCATTTATAATATCATCAAAAGAAATAAGATACTGGGGTGCCTGGGTGGCTGAATTGGTTAAGCTTTGGACTCTTGATCTCAGCTCAGGTCTTGATCTCAGGGTTGTGAGTTCAAGCCCCACCTTGGGCTCCACACTGGACACAGAGCCTACCTAAAATTTTTTTAAAAATTAAAAGTAAATAAAAGATAAGGTACTTAGGAATCAACTTAAAAAAGAAGTGCAAAACCTCTACTTTGGAAAGTACAAAACACTGTTGAAAGAAATTAACAAAGATCTAAAATAATTGGAAAAAATTGCCTTCATTCATGGGTCAGAACAGGTTAATATTGTTAAGATGGCAATATTCACAAGAGGATCTACAGATCACTTCTTTGCAGAAATTGACAAGCCAGTTGATAGGGAATCACCAGGGATGCAGATTAGCCAAAACAACCTTATTTGAAAAAGAACAAAGTAGGAGAACTCACACTACTTGGTTTCCAAACTTACTACAAAGCTACAGTCATTAAGCCAGTGTGGTAGTAACATAGGGGTAGACATACAGACCAATGGAATAGAACTGAGAGTCCAAACATATCCGAGCAACTATGGACAATCAATGTTTCAGCAAGGTGGCCAAAGCAAATGAAGAAGGAACAGCCTAGTCTTCATGTGGTACAGAAACAACGGGATGTCAAGATGCAAAAGAAAGTAGTTATCCCCCACCTCACACCATATATAAAAATGAGCTCAAAATGTATCAAAAATCTAAATGTAGGGGCTAAAGCTATAAAGTTCTTAGAAAAAAATGTAGGGGCAAATCTTCATGACTTTGGATTTAACAAAATATTCTTAAATAGGATAAAGAAAGTATAAGCAGCAAAAGAAATATATTCTCAATGTGACTTACGTAGAGAAGTGTTTTACGAAGCAACAGAAGAATTCAATAATATTGAAGAATCCTGGAAGGTCAACTCCATATCTGGAGGGCATGATTATACTTTGTCACAGAATGTCCAACAATTGATGCCTATATTGATGTTTTCAAGACATCAAAAAGAGCTAAATATGTTCAGTAAAGAAGGGCAGCCATCTGATGGGTTTTAAGTGGACTGGTATGTAAATAGATATATGTTGGTTATCTGGAAACGGCCACCGTAAGGGGCATTTCTACCCCCACAAACCCCAAGTACGGTGTTAGTCTGCCCCTGTTCGGATGCTACCCTTCTGTTTAGATGAACTCATCATAAGGAGGAAAATGTTATGGAAAGACTCTGTTTTACCTTTGTTTTCAGGTGCTGCTGTGGCCAGTTCATCAACCAGCACATCCCCCCTCTGCCAAGCATAACATCTGGCAATAATGAAGAGGAAAATAAACAGGTGGAGACTCAGCCCGAAAAATGGTCTGTCAGCAAACACACCCAGAGCTACCCAACAGATTCCTATGGAACTCTTGAATTCCAGGGTGGAGGATACTCCAATAAAGCCATGGTAAGAGAGGCCTTCGGAAGGGAAGCTGCTGAGCCCACAGTCTCCATCAGAGGCCCAGCCTCCCAGACCCCCAGATGGCTGACACCTGGGTATTCTTTCAAGAGCGTGGCTCAGTCTTCCTAGATAATTCATTGCAAAGGCAAGAAATACATCTGTACACTCCACTTTTTAGTCATGTGATTTGGAAACTGAGCACTATTCAAAAAAAAAAAAAAAAAAAAGTAGTGTCACTAAATTCATACCAGAGTTGTGAATCCACAAATTATGCTCCAGCCCAAGTCTGCAACCATACTCATCACTCTATCTCCAGTGATGAGTGAGAAATTACACTATTTGTTTTTTGGGGTTGTTTGGGGTTTGGTTTTGTTTTTTATGACTGTGGACCTTCAAGCCCCACCCCCCTTAAATGGGTTAGGAGTGTCTGGAAATGGTTCCCTCTGAAGTCCGACCGCAGCCTCCCTGGGCCTGCATTCAGTTGGCCCAAGAAGACTGAGGTCTTTCACATTTGCGTGTAAACAGGGAGTGCCCTCTGCCTTTCTGATGAGCCCTGCCAGAGAGGGGAGGCGTTAGCACTGTGATTCCTTTCAGCTAATTCTGAATAATACTCCCACATGCCCAGTCAGATCATTTTTGCAATTTCATTTTATTCCACTGGCCCAACGTCATTGTGCAAATAAAATGCATTTGTATTCCAAATAGCACAAAATAGGGACTTCTGGAATGGCACCCTACACGTTGGCATGGACACAAAGAAGTGGTTCATAGGGGCCAAGGCAGATATCTGACCATTAACCTCTTCCTCACCTTGGGGGGAAAGTCAAGTCCAGAGGCTGGCCCAGGTTCCCCATTCTCAGCACCCACTCAGTGTGGCCAGAAGACCGCTCCCTCAACATTGCCCTGTCCAACCTCTGGAGCCATGGTTCTAGGTGAGCCAGCTTTAGAATTTATTTTTTCAAGATTAAGGGTTTGCCAGGTAAAACACAGGACAGCCAGTTATATGTGAATTTCAGATGAACCACATAACTTTTTAGCATAAGTATGTCCCAAATATGGCATGAAGTCATACTTACAATAAAACATTTTTCAATGTTCACATGAAATTCAAATTTAACTGAGAGTCCTATATTTTTATTTGCTAAAATCTGGCAACGCTTCCAAAGTTCCCTTCCCTCACTTGGCCACAGACTCATACAGAGGAACAGAAAGCCAAGACAGCTTTTGCTTGGGACAAGAGTGGTAGCGCTGTTTCCCTGTGATACGAGAGGAAAACCAGGAACGGTCCTGAGTGTCACATACTCTTTTACAGTATATCCGAGTATCCTATGACACCAAGCCAGATTCACTGCTTCATCTTATGGTGAAAGACTGGCAGCTGGAACTACCCAAGCTCTTAATATCTGTGCATGGAGGCCTCCAGAACTTTGAGATGCAACCCAAGCTGAAACAGGTCTTTGGGAAAGGTCTGATCAAGGCCGCCATGACCACTGGGGCCTGGATCTTCACCGGGGGCGTCAGTACCGGTAAGAGCAACCTCATTCCCTTGCAACAAACATGCAAACCCAGAACTCATGGTGGTTCCCAAAGAGCTTCTGAATAATTAAGATCATAAAAACAAAATGCATTGCAACCAGACAATATTTATGACAGAAGTGAAATCTTTACCCAGTAGCTTCTTTGTTATTTTGATATAAGAGCAGTAATGGTCAACTTTTCTGGCACCCACGATGTCATTCCTTGAACTGAGCCCTGTACGGCCTCATTTTCACTGAGGGCCCCTGACAATCATTTCCACTGTCCTATGGGAGAGGAAACTGAGGCAAGGAGAATTTAGGGACAGGCTAGGCAGTCTGACTCTCAACTTCAGCTAAATGCACCCAGTGACTTCCAAGGCACCCCCACTTACTTCCCTCTTTATGTCCCGGAAATTTATAAAGGAAGTCCATGCACCATTGCTCTAGTTTTGGGTTTTTGTTTTCCCTTTTCTGGGAGCTAATGCCGAATGACTAGTTATTAGGAACTCGGACTTTCAGCGTACTTCCTTTTAATGATGAAGATCTATATGCTTCAACCCTATTCCATAGGGAATGGAGTGGCTCAGAGAAGGGGCCCCTAAAGTTCATAACTAATGGTATGGTAGGAGGTATTGAGCCTAAAAATATGATTCATGGCTGGTTACAGGTGTTATCAGCCATGTAGGGGATGCCTTAAAAGACCACTCCTCCAAGTCCAGAGGCCGGGTTTGTGCTATAGGAATCGCTCCATGGGGCATCGTGGAAAATAAGGAAGACCTGGTTGGAAAGGATGTAAGTGTTTCCTCCCCAGATACTGGTAATTTTTTAAAATCAAAGTCTTTATTTTGAGATAATTGTGGATTCTCTGCAGTTGCAAGAAATAATAGGGGTCCCATATCCCCACCCCCCTTCCCCAATGGTACCATCTTGCAAAACTATGGTACAGCATCACACACAGGATATTGACATGGATACAGACAAGATGTGGCACATTTCCATCCCCACTAGGATCACTCATGTTTCCCTTTAACATCCATACCTAATTCCTTCTCACCCCTCCCACCTCCTTAACCCCTGGCAGCCACGAATCTGTCCCTTATCTCTACAATTTTATTATTCCAACAATGTTCTATAAATGGATCATACATTTGTAACCTTGAGGATGTGTCTGAATTCTACCTGCTTCCCCCGTTAGTCTTCATGTCTGAGTTCTGCAGCTCTGATCTGTTGTGCATTTTGCCAGGTAACGAGAGTGTACCAGACCATGTCCAACCCTCTCAGCAAGCTCTCATTGCTCAACAACTCGCACACTCACTTCATCCTGGCTGACAACGGCACCCTGGGCAAATACGGTGCCGAGGTGAAGCTGCGGAGGCAGCTGGAGAAGCACATCTCTCTGCAGAAGATTAACACAAGTAAGTTCCAGCAAAGGCCATGGGTCCTGGGCTCCACGGCTGCCATGAAACCTGGGCTGAAAAGGAAACTTCCCACGGGTGTTGAGAGCTTTCACCTTGATTCTCATTAGATCCACTGAACAGCAGATCAACAGACTTGTCCAACCCCCTCATCCTGGCCACCTACCCAATCTCACACTCATTGAGCTGTGTGGCAATGCTCTGCCCCAGGTTCACTGGGAGGGACGGTGCAAGAAACAGCCCTGTGGCGGTTGTCATGGTGATGGCATTGCCCACCACGTTTTCCACTGTAATTACTATAGTTATTTGCTTAATGTCTGAACAGGAAGAAAGCAAGAAAGCTTCTCACTCTAAGACGTAGGTCGGATTTCTTCCATCAAGTAAGGGTTAGTGTGATCGTTACATTAAATAGCTCTGTAGCTCTGGGTCTATCCCCCAAACTAAGACATGGTTGCAAGACCATCTGCTCCCCCTGGCTCCACCAGTGCTGGTCCAGATGGCACGGCTCCCAGCGGAGCTGCTGCCCAGGGGAGGATAATGAGGTCAAGCTCAAGAGAAAGGAACAAACCACAATCAGATGAAACAATACCACTTAGAATGAAAATAACTGGTGTCATCTCTTGGAACATGTTCATACTCCAGCAGTTCTTACTGCCAAAGTATTATGAAGAGATTTTTAAAGAGTATTTTGTTTTTACCATGACTGATAAGATTTTTGTGAAAGCCAGTCTAAGCCCTGGAAATAGCCATCATCAAGGCTAATGAAGGGCCTACAGGATGGCACAAGCAGTTGGAATGCTTGCCTGCTAAGGGGACTGTGGATTTCCAAGATTCAAATCTCCATTGATAAACTGCTTGATAACTGATTTTTTGTTCTCACATCTGTCATTGTCTCGGACTTGTAAGTTTTCACGCTACCCAACTGCATCTGTCCATGTGACTTGTGGGCTTCCCTTTGTCATCCTTTGCCTAGGGCTCTGACTGGGGCAGGGACAGCAAAGGGGTGCTCAGTTGTCATCTCTCACAGCTTGGAGCTTCGGGGAGTCCAGCCTCAACCAAGAAGAACCAATTTTACACTATTTATAGAAAATAAAGTGATTTGGCTACACTATTCCTGAGAATCTAGAATCCCAAGACTTGCTTGGGTTGCAAATCTCAGGCAGGATCCACATCGTCTCAACCAAGAAGAACCAATTTTACACTATTTATAGAAAATAAAGTGATTTGGCTACACTATTCCTGAGAATCTAGAATCCCAAGACTTGCTTGGGTTGCAAATCTCAGGCAGGATCCACATCGTCTCAACCAAGAAGAACCAATTTTACACTATTTATAGAAAATAAAGTGATTTGGCTACACTATTCCTGAGAATCTAGAATCCCAAGACTTGCTTGGGTTGCAAATCTCAGGCAGGATCCACATCGTCTTGATCCATTTTTCCAGTATCTGTTGGCCAGGGCCAGGCACCATGCAGACCCTCAGTGCATATTCGCTGAAATGAACTTAATGGAGATGACCCGGGTAGGAGAAGACAAACGTGTTCAAAAAAATTTTAAGAGTTCCTGGTTATAGAGATGCATCATGGAAGCAAACCCGAAACTCTGAATTCAGCCACTTGAAATTTTTAGATTTCCTCCTATGCTAGCAGATTTTCTCTGAAGGCCTTCAGAACGATGAGACGAAATACATTTCTTCTACTTGCCATGCATTAAAATGCTCATCAACATCACATCCCATCAATCCCATCACAACCAAGGGACACTAGGTGAAACATGCTCAGCATATGACCTGTCCTGCCCATTCCAGGGTGAAATTGTCAAGAAGACAAATGTGTCTCAGTGGCTTTTCCACCTCTACTGTCTTCCCTCTCCAGAAATCTCAGGTTCTTGAAGTCTTCCAGAGTTCACTCTGTTGGTCCTGCCTCCAGAAGTTAGCCTGTTCCTACTGAGTTCCTGAAGAGTCCTATTATCTGACGGAGACAGATGGAGGACTCCGGGAACAAGTTAGTCCCTGCCAGGCTAATGATGGTGGCCCGAGTTTGCCCTCCCAGGTGATCTGTGCCGTGACATTGGTCTCTAAGATGAATGTATTTTATGTTGCAGGATTGGGGCAGGGTGTGCCCCTCGTGGGCCTGGTGGTAGAAGGAGGCCCTAACGTGGTTTCCATTGTCTTGGAATATCTCCGAGAAGACCCTCCAGTCCCCGTGGTCATTTGTGATGGCAGTGGACGCGCGTCGGACATTCTGTCTTTTGCACACAAGTACTGTGAAGACGGAGGGTAGGATTTCTGACCTGTTGCAGAGGGTGGGTTTTTAACTGCCTTCTTGTTAGACCAAGAAGAAAACTGTAAGTGATACATCGAGCCATTCCAAAGATGCTAACTAATGAAGATTTGCTAGCTCTCTCCCATTTTCTGAGGTCAGCATGTGAGGGAGCTGTCAAGGGCATGATGTTTCTTACGGAATTCTTTCTCTGGGGGAATATGCTCTCTTCCAACTTCATTTTCCCTTATAAGGTTTTCAACGAGTCTGGAATTTAGGACACGTGTGAATGCAGTTTTTGACTGTGGTCCCCTTTTGTCTCCTAGCCTGGGATAGCCTCCAGTGGTAAATTTTCAAGTCAAAGACACCAGACCGACCTAGAGTTCTCTGATCTATTCACGTACAGATTTAACTCGTGCTGTTTTCTTCTCTTTCGCATTTCCTTCGAACAGGGTAATAAATGAATCCCTCAAGGATCAGCTTCTAGTTACCATTCAGAAAACATTTAATTACAACAAGACACAATCGCATCAGCTGTTTGCAATTATAATGGAGTGCATGAAAAAGAAAGAACTCGTAAGTGTCTTCAGTTTATGTCCAAGCCAGCTCCGCAGAGAGAATTTTATGTTTCCTTGCTAATTCTGCCCATGTGTGCGTGATGGACTGGCTCATATTTTAGTTCAGGCTTTGCCAAGGGCCAGTTTACAAATCCCTACCAAATTGGCTGTTATGCCCACGTGATGGAAGCAGACTACGCATGCGCAAAAGAGGGACCGGGTTCTTTCAGATCCTGGCAAACATCACGCGACCCCGTGCCACATCACGCCACTTCTGAGGCTCATGACATTAATTGTATGTCAAGTCTTGAGGAGTGACAAACACACCCTTTTAGGTGTGCTTACAAAATTCATCCCTTCACTTTACAAATACAGTAATTATTTCCCACTCCTTGCCCTCCCTAATTATGCTGGTAGAGGAATACGCACAAAATTCTAAATCTACAAATTTCCTACGAATGGGGCACATTTCTGAGTAGAAATGATTGTGTCATCTCCAATTGCGATTTAGATAATGGAGTACACAGATCCTGAATGAGCTCTTTCCTCTCCGGGGCTGTTGAAGCCGATTGGGTAAAATAATAAAACAGGGACCCAGGCAAGGACTCAGAGCCTGAATGAGCAAGGTTGTGCCTCATGTAGATGAAAGGCACCTGGTTTAAAATTAATGCACTTTCTGATTCATTGTATCCCATGTCAGGCTCTATGGTCCTTTTTCAAAAACACCCCAATTCGCCCTCTCAATTGCAGCTTGACTTTACCTAGTCTTCTCATGATTAACTCATTTTCAGGTCACCGTGTTTAGAATGGGTGCCGAGGGTCAGCAAGACATCGAGATGGCAATTTTAACTGCCCTGTTGAAAGGTGAGCTCTCAGGAAACAGCAACTCCTGGCCTCTTGGTGCTGGCCTCACCTGGGGCTTTGCTCATGGCCAGAAACCCCACTCCCTCTTCTGCCAGGAACTGTGTCTATTGGTGATAGGCTCCCGAGCCCGTCAGGCTGCCTAGAGTTATCTCAGTGTGAAGCCATGGGGAATGACCAGGTTCACGATGGGTTTCCTGGGAAGGGGTATTTTCTATGGGTCCCAGTGGCCTGTGATGGCTGAAGTCAGACCAGTTTCTATTTGTCTGTCATTAAGGATTTCATCATAGAGGTGACCACGAACCATTTTTCATTTGTTATCGCTGCATCCCACAGTGTTGTGTTCAACTTCCCCATCCCGCTCCTAATGATAGGCTGCAACCTGGCCACTCTTGGGGTCACTCCCAGGACACACATTGCCTCCCTGCCTCTTGGTTACTCTGGGACCATAAGGGGGCAGGGATGAGAGAGGAGAATGTCACCATTGGGCCAGCTGCCCAGTAGTCCTGTGCTGGTCTCCCTGCAGCTGGGGGCTGTTGCTCTTGGCCTATACTCACATTTGGCTTGAAGGGACAGCACCCCTTGTCCTGGCCTGACAGATGCCTCTTGCAGATGAGGGTCCTGGGGTCACCAGGTGCCTCCTCCATCCCTTCCACGGAGACCAAGACAAGTAGGTAGGGAAAGATGTTGCCTCCAACCTCCTCTCGGGCAATTCTGTGAGAATAGGAAGTTCTTAGCTTTGGGGCTTGAGTAGACACTCAGGGGCAAGAGGAAAGACAGGAGTGCTTGGTTTCTGGGGGGTGGGGGGTCAACCCCGGGAGGCCTATGCTAACTGTCCAGCACCTGCCAAACCAGGACAGTCCAGGCACCAAGTGACAAGAGACTCGTTTCTTGCCTTTCCAGGAACCAATGCTTCCGCCCCAGACCAGCTGAGCTTGGCACTGGCTTGGAATCGTGTGGACATAGCACGAAGTCAGATCTTTGTGTTTGGGCCCCGCTGGCCGGTGAAAATAAGTGTTTTTTGTTTTCTACCATTTACCATGACCTTGTACAGACGATAGATCAGTATGTTCTCCCTCGGGACACAGATCTTAGGAAATTATCTGGAGTTTCTGATGATCCAATGTGTAATCCCTTAGGATCATTAGGAGATGTTGCTATTTAACTTCAAAGAACCAGCCAGAAGAGCTACTAGCCGTAATTATACATTCAAACCAGTGCTCTTGAAGAAATGAACAGTAAATATTTTATCTTTGCTAGTGAGAAGTGGGGCTTACCCTTTTCAAGGAAAAGAAGAAAGAAAAGAGCCCATTAAAATTAAATACAATGGACAGCATTTTTTTTTTTTTTAATTCTGTTCCCTGGTACCCTGGAGGCCTAGAGAATCGTGTGTGTGTGTGTGTGTGTGTGTGTGTGTGTGTGTGTGTGTGTGTTTTCTTTGGGGTGTATATGGGTGTGTGTTATGGGGGGGTATATGGTATATGCACATGCATGGTTTAGTGTGTGCGCATGTGTGTGGTATATACCTATGGTATCTGTGTATGTGTGTGCTATGTGTAGTGTGTAAGAGGGTGTTCGTGTGTGCAGTATGATTGTATGTGTGGGTGTCGTGGGGGTATGTGTACAGAATGAGAACCTGTCGTAAACAACTCTAGGCTTTCCTACTTCCTGCTAGTTCCATTTTCATGCCAGGCTATTTTCATCTCATGAATGCAATCCCTGAAGATACAAATTGGATTTTTAAAGTCCTCTTCTGTTCCCTAAATTATCTCTATTTTTCTCCCCGGTCAGCTGCTCCCATTAAGTTCGTCTTGTCTTTTTCTGTTGCGGATCCTGGCCAGTCCATCCCCATTTCAGAGGGATGAGGCTAGTGTAGGAAGCCTACTTTGTCACTGAACAGCTTTGCTTTGCCTTGTGCAGACTGGAACAGACCAGTGAAGTTCCAGGCCTCTCTAAGAAGGTCCTTCCAATTCTTGAACAGCTAGCTGTTCTACAGTCTCGGCTTGGGGATGAAGCTCAGGCATGCCGTCATTTTGCACCTGCCCGCTGGGCTGGTAGCCTGCCACACAAGAGGGGATGTGTGGTCCCCTGCTCTGTAGACCGTCCTTCCACTAATCATGCTTTCCACCCAGCACTAACACTTATTCTTTAAAAACCCAGTCCCACCTCTACTGCCCCTTCCACATTAGTCCTTCTGGGCATCAGCTTCCTCTCCATGATTTTAACTACCCATCAGTATTTCCAGAAATTTGTTAATAGCTCTTGTCTACCTCTTCTTGAAATAGATTTTCCTTTCTTTCTTTTTTTTTAAGATTTTATTTATTTATTTGACAGACAGAGATCACAAGTAGGCAGAGAGACAGGCAGGGGCAGGGGGGAGGCAGGCTCCCCGCTGAGCAGAGAGCTTGATGCAGGGCTCGATCCCAGGACCCTGAGATCATGACCTGAGCCGAAGGCAGAGGCTTTAAACCACTGAGCCACCCAGGCGCCCCTATAGATTTTTTCTTTATCATTGTCTTTTGCAAGTTATTTCCATGGACAAGCAGGAGACATGATTAAGACTGTAACCTGGAACCAAAAATCCTTCTGTCTCCCACAATGCAGTATATGGTCTCCAAAATCTTCCTTCAATGGTTGAAGCACTCGATTAACCATGTGGCTGTGAATCTATTTTTTTACTTGTGAGCGAGATCATAAGTAGGCAGAGAGGCAAGCAGAGAGAGAGAGAGAGGAGGAAGCAGGCTTCCTGCTGAGCAGAGAGCCCAATGTGGGACTCGATCCCAGAATCCTGAGATCATGACCTGAGCTGAAGGCAGAGGCTTAACCCACTGAGCCACCCAAGCACCCCTTTTCTAGAATTCTTGACACAACACAGAACTCATGGTGGGCAGGACTTGATAATTAGTTCACTACAAAGCAATCTCGGGTCTGATTCATTATATTTACTTGTCAATATTCTTCTACCTATATTTTTTTAAGTACAAAAAGCACAACTTCCCCAACAAAACTCTTTGTGAAAAGGTTTTATTAAAAACAACAACGGCAAAGAGAGGGAGAATAGTGTTTGATATGAACATATAACAAGGAAATTTATTTATACTGAGTCACAAAAACTTGGGCTAGCAATTTTTTTAAGGAAATATGCCCAACTCAGTTTGAGCATCCACGAGCAAAAGGTTTGGGGACCTCTAGACCACTGTCTGTTTTAAAGACAAAAATCTACAAACCTTGGCCAGCCTCCCTGAGATTTCTGAAATAGAAAGAAACGTTTGCTTGTTTTTCAGGATGAGAACTATTCATTTAGCTTCCATCTATAGGCAAAGGCTTGCCCTTGGTAAAACACATCAACTAGAATCTTAAATTCAAAGCAGCAATTGGTGATAGTATCTGATGCTTGGATTATACACTGTGTTTTGCCCCATGTGTTCACATACATGAACATTACAGCCTTCAGAACTCTGAAATATATCTGATTGTCCTCATTTTAGAGTTCGGAAAAAAGCTGATGCTCCCAAGAGATTAAACATATTTTCCCGGGGTGCCTGGGTAGCTCAGTGGGTTAAAGCCTCTGCCTTCAGCTCAGGTCATAATCCCAGGGTCCTGGGATCAAGCTCCGAATCGGGCTCTCTGCTCAGTGGAGAGCCTGCTTCTTCTTCTCTCTCTCTCTCTGCTTGCCTCTCTGCCTACTTGCGATCTCTGTCTGTCAAATGGATTAAAAAAAATACTTTCCCAAGTTTACTCATCATACTTCTAAATAGCATATTGATCAAAGAAGTCTCACAGCAAATTTTAAAATATTTTCAACTAAATGAAAATGAAAATACAACTTACCAAAATGTGTGGGATGCAGCAAATCACTGCTTAGATGGAAATTTCTAGCATTTAAAGCTTATATTAGAATAAAAATTAAATCACAAATCAATAACATTGAAAACAGGAAATCAATAGAGAATGTCAACAAAACCAAAATCTAGTTATTTGGAAAGATCAATAAAATTAATAAGCCTCTAGCCAAGCTAACTAAGAATATTGATATCACAAATGAAAGAGGGAACATCAGTACAGACCCCATGGGCATTACACGGATAATAAAGAAATATTATGAACAACATCCCCAGCAAGTGATCATTTAACCTGTATTTAGGGTTCCAAAGAGGAATTTCCTCTTCCAGATATGGTCCATGCCATCCCATATCCTTTTAAAAGAGTAGTGCCCCCAAATTAACACCTTGTGCAGCCCAGAGTAGGACTGCTACAGCCTTGTGTTGGAGCTAGTAATACAGCAATATATAATTCTTCTCTTGTACTAAGTTTCCATCTGCAGAAATTCCCAAGAGTTTCATCATGCTCGCACCTGGTAAACCACATCTTGCAGTTCTGAGTTTAGGTGTTCTTGGGCCCAGGTGGACCCAGTAGAAGACATCATTCCTTGTTACTTCTCAACTTACTAGATTCAGTCCATCATATCAACCTATCAACATATTTCAAATTGAAATTCTGTTACCCAATATACTTACCATCTCACTTTCCTCCCAGTCTACTCAAATGTTACAAGTACCCTTCCTACCCTCCTTCCAGCCAGTCACACCTCTCTTATTATTTGGGATTCCTCCAGAAGAACCCTTTCTACAAGTGGCATCGTGAGTAGAGCAGCAACATATATAGTAGATAAGAGCCAAGCCCCCCTCCCCCACCATTAACCACCTCCTCCCAGGAAGCCCCTAAAGCCCCTCCTCAAAATAAAGAAGTCTACTGGTCCAGGCTAAAAGTTACCCCTCTAAGATTACCAACCATGCTCTTAGAATCCTAGGGTGTAACCCTAGAAGGAAGAATGAGTTAGCTTGTTTGAGCATCTAGAATTTCTCTTATGTTGCCTGACCACATCTACACCATATTTAATTCTCTCCACTGTCAAAGACAGAAGTTAAAAGAGAATAGGAGGGATTCTGCTCCTCTCATTCACCTAGCAGCAGCAAATGGTAGAACAACTAAATCTCTTCTCTGGCTATTTTGAACCAAAGCAAACTTCTTTTAAAAAATCCACATTTTTACTCCTTCATTCTCTTAACAAAAGTTGATCAACAACTTCCTGTGTGCTAGGCCATGTGCTGGGTTCTGGGGAGACAGGGGTAAATAAAACAGACCTGCCACAGCCATTACAGAAGTCTCTGTGTGATGCTGGTGTGGGCATGCTGTGAGAGAGAGGGCAAGAAAAGACAAGAAACAGATCATTGAATGACTAGATACTGGATTATACTGGATTATAAATTATAGTAATTGCTAAGAAGGAAAAATGCACATGCCCATGAAACAGAATGTGGGAGATGGGAGGGCTACTTTTTATTGTGACACCAGAGAAGACCTGATGCAGGAAAATTGAACTAACACTGAGACCTGTCAGGAGAACAGATGCTGGCTGGTGAAGATTGAGGTGAGAGCACCGTCCATACAGGCAGAAGAGCGCGTAAAGGGCCTGAAGCAAGAAAGAACTGGACATTTTCAAATAATTTATTGAAGAAGGAAAAAAGACCAGTGTGGCTAAAATGCAGAGTGGGCAGGGGGTGACTCGGGAGGAGGCTGCAGGTCAACCAGGAGCTGTGTATTACAGAGTGCTGCAGACCTGGTATAGGGCAGAAGGCTGGGGCCAAGAATTTGGGGAACAACTTAAGGACATCTCTTTTTTTGAGCAACAAAAAATATTATCTCACACTGTGTCCGTGGGTCAGGAATTTGGGGATGGCTCAGCTGGATAGTTCAGGCTCAGGGGCTCTCATGAGACTGTAATTAAGCCATTGTCTTGGGCTGCAGTCATTCAAAGGCTTGACTGAGGCTGGAGGATCCACTTTAGGATGGTTCACTGAAGGGTTGTCAACTGGTTGTTGGTCGTTGACCTCAGTTTCTCCTCCGTGAATTCCCCATAGGGATGCTTGAAGCTCTTCCCAATAAGATGGCTGGCGATTTGTGTTATTCCTTTTGGTCTTTTGCCCATTGTTACCTCAAATGCTGTGTCATCTTGTTTTTGTTTTTGTTTTTTTTCCACCCAATCTGTTTATTGGGGCAAAAGACGTTTAAATAAAAGTGAGTATCTTAAACATTTTGAAAGAGAATGGTTTAGTGTCATTAAATATATTCACATTGTAGTGGAATCATCACCATCCATCCACAGATTCTTCATCTTGTAAAACTAAAATTCTATACCTGTGAAACAATAACTCCCCGTTTCCTACTTACCCTTGCCCCTGGCACTCCATTCTACTTTCTGTCACTATGAATTTGACCACGTTAAGCACCTCACACAGGAGAAATCATATAGTATTTATCCTTTTGTGACTGATTTAATTCACTTAGCTTAATATACTCAAGGTTCATTACTGTTCTGGCATGTATTAGGATTTCCTCCTTTTTTAAGGCTTACTCATATTCTGTTGTATGTATAGACCACATTTTCTTATCCATTCATCCATCAATGGACACTTGGCTTGCTTCCACATTTTGGCTATTTTTAATAACACTGCTATGAACATGGGTGTACAAATACCTCTTTGAGACCCTGTTTTCAATCATTTTGGATATATACCCAGAAATGGAATTGCTGGATCATATGGTTATTCTATTTTTAATTTTTTTATAAGCTGCCAAACTTTTCAATGGCAGCTGCATCATTTTACATTTCTTCCAACAGTGCACAAAGATTCTGATTTTGCCACATTTTTGCCAACACTTGTTTTTTATAAGGGTTCTCTCATTGTGGTTTTGATTTGCATTTCTTTAAGGATTCATGATTTTGAGGATCTTTTCATGTACTTGGGCATTTGCAGATCTTCTTTTAAGAAATACCTATTCAAGTTCTTTTCTTGATTTTGAGTCAGTATGGGTTTTGTTGCTGTTGAATTTTAGGAGTTCTCTATAAATTCTAGATATGAATCTCTTATAAAATATGAGATTTGCAAATATTATCTTCATTAAGTGTGTTGCCTTTACTCTGCTGATACTGTCTTTTGATGCACAAGTTCTTAATTTTGATAAAGTCCCATTTACCTATCATTTCTTTCACTGCCTTTGGCACCATATCCAAGAAGTCGTTGCCAAATCCAATGCCATGAAACTTTGGCTTAGTTTTTCTTCCAATAGTTTTGTAGTTTTAGCTTTTACATTTAAGTTTTTGATCCATTTTGGGTTAATTTTTTATATGAGACAATAGATAAGGGTCCAGCTTCATTCTTTTGCATGTGAATGTCCAGTTTTCCCAGCACTATTTGTTGAATGCTGTGTCACTTTTTCTTGAGGATTATAATAGTCTTGTTGCCTGAAGAGTCAGCCAGGACATTCATCCACACAACATGCATGGTGTCCTCAGTCCGATCTCTGGCCTCTGGCCTGCCCCACTTAAGGATTTAAGCAGGAGAGTTACGTGGTCTCATTTACATTTTTAGGATCATTCTGGATTTAATGCAGAAAATGCATTGGGTGGGTACAATGGCAGATGGAAGGAGCCTTGTTAATAAGCGACTGAAATGATTCAAGAGAGAGCCATCACCTTGAGCTAGAGCAGAGTCAGAAGTCAAGAATGGGACAGAATAAAGTAACATTTAACATTGAACACAATTGCACTTAGAGGCTGTTTAATCACGGAAGAGGGCCTTGTGGGGAGTGAGATGTCAGTAATCACCCTCTATTCTCTGATTAGCCACTTCACTAAGTTGAAGGACCCTGGAAGATGAGTAGGTTGGAGGGGGTGGTTTTGAGTGTGGTTTCGGTTATGATGAGCCGAAAGGGCTTTGAGGTGTTCAAGTGGAGGTGCTAAGTTGGTGGTAGGAACTCCAGGGAGAGACAAGAACCGAGGCTAGAAAGGACAGGTCGTGGGAAAATGCATGGGGACTGGTAGTATGGGCCTCGACAAACTTGTTGAGGGAAGTACAGAAGAAAGGAAGGGGGCTGAGGACAGAGCCCTAAAGACACTCAGCATTTACCACCTGTGTTGAGAAGCAGTGGCCGGACAGGAAAGCCAGAGCAAGCAGTGCCTGAGAAAGCAGGGAGAAGAGGGTTGAGGAGGAAACAGGCAGCAGAGTCAGATGCGCTAAAAGCCCAGCATGAGAGGCACTTGGACACACCTGTACCGTGGCACCAGAACAGCCATCCATGGCCACGGCCAGAGGCATGGGAAGATGCAAAGCAGGAGCATGGAGTCTGTGGAGCGGAGTGTGTGTGGCGGGGGAGACTTGGCACGGGGTTCACCAGAAGAGTTTGGCTAGAGGACAGGGCAAGTCTAGCAAGATAAGACAACAGCTGGAGGAGCAAGCTTTGTTTCAATGTTGGTGTCACTCTGCCCCAGAACCATTTCCCCCCACCCCAACCCCACCATGCTCTCCATGTGACCAGAAGGCAGGCCCAGGGGCCGGGTCCCACCTCTGCAGTCCCTCCTATTCTCTGAGTGAAACAACATTCTTCCCTTGATGCACTCCGTCTGTCGCCACATTCCGTACAGCTCCGTAACCCCCAGGAGGCCTTCTTTACCCACCAAGAAGCTCTGTCACGGTTCTAGCCAAAGAGGCATCCTCAGGAATACCAGACATACCCATTGTCTCTGATCCCTTCAACAGTCATTTTCTCCTTTAAAATGAGCAACTTCCCTTTGGTATCTCTGAACCTACCTCTCAGCAAAAACACACATGATTCAAAATGTCAGTTACTTGAAAGACATAAATGTGCTTCCTCAAGCCCATAGGTAACAGTGGTTGATGGTATCAGGGCCGCCTCCTGCAGGTGGCAGACTTGCAATGACTGAGTGTGTCCATGCAGGTGTGTGTGTGTGCGTGTGTGCGCAAGTTTGTGCATTGGTGCCTGTGTGCTTATACGTGCATGCATGTGCACATGTCTGTGCACCCGGAGCGGGGGCGTGCAACTGTCTTGAGACAAGGGGCAGCCTTAACATCTTTTCCCAACTCTGTTTGCTGTGGACTGCAGCCCCTGGGAAGCCTGGCCCCTCCTACAGATAACAAGGTCACGGAGAAGGAAAAGAAGCCACCAACAGCAACCACCAAGGGGGGAAGAGGGAAAGGAAAGGGCAAGAAGAAAGGGAAAGTGAAAGAGGAGGTGGAGGAGGAAACTGACCCCCGGAAGATCGAGCTGCTCAACTGGGTACGTGCAGTCTTTGCTCCCCTTTCCCGGGATCACAGAGATCGCAAGTGGGTCACCCTCTTTCTCTAGGGCAAGGGGTAGTCCCTGTTGCCTTTGCTTCAGCCCCATACAGGCCCTGAGTCCCGGAAGGCAGTGGCAGCCCAGGGATGGGATGGTGTCAGTATTTCAAAAGGCAATGATGGGTTTCACGAATGCCAGACATTCCTGCTCTGTGGGGGAATGTGTTCTGATGCCTTAAAATATGGAAACAAACCAGTTATTCTGAAACAATCACCATTCAGGGACCAGAAGAAGGTGTCCACGATTGGGATGTGCGAGTAACAGCACTCGTCTGGGCAGGGAGGCTGAACCACATGCGGCACCATGTTCCTGGGCTGCTGCTCTGAGGCCACGAGCAAGGAAGGGCCGCTGCAGTGACATGTGACTGGCACTGTCATGGCCACTACAGCTGGTGGCAGCTGCGTACTCATAATTTCCACACAGTGACCATGCAGTCACCCTTAGTCAAGTAGGCAAACCTTCCCAGCGGCTCTCTCCAGAAGGCCTCACACTACACCGAATGCTGCAGCTTCTGTCATTATTAAAGGACAGAGGCACACGCAATGGATAACAGCATCTAAACTATTACAACCCACCACTTCTGAATACACTGTTTATGGAGTCCAGAGCTCAGACGTGCAAGTACTGAGTTAGCTGCATTTTGCCAAGAATGCTACAGCTTACGGGGTTTTTCTTTCCCATCTTTATTTCAAAAGAAAAGCAAATAAGCTCAATTTTAATTAAAACAAAATCGGAACTGGAGAGAGCAACAATACCAGTCTGGCTCTAGTTTTGAATCCTCCTTCAATTCGTTTTGAAGAGGAGAGAAGCATTTACTTTTTTCCTTTTATCAAGCTTCGATACTTGGATAGGAAATGTAGGGGCCACACTGAGGAAAAAGAGGGGACATGGGGCATGTTTAGTCCAGACGGACAGCAAAGAGAACCAGGTCCAGCACGCTGTAAGGTCCGACTGCATTTTCCCAGATGCCTCCTGCCGGCTTCCTGCTGGAATCCCTCTGGGAGGCCGCTCAGGGACCCCTCTGGTTGCTTCGTCCAGGTGAACGCTCTGGAACAAGCCATGCTGGATGCTCTGGTCTTAGATCGAGTGGACTTCGTGAAGCTTCTGATTGAAAACGGAGTGAACATGCAGCACTTTCTCACCATCCCGAGGCTGGAAGAGCTTTACAACACGGTGAGTGTTCCAGAAGGAGGGAGGGCCATGGGGAGCTGCCCTGTGATGGTATTCATCAGCAGTGCCTGGTTTGCATTACTGCCCTTCAAATGAGCATAGAGTCACTGGACCACTGGTTTTAGTGGCGGGGCTGGGGGGCATCATTTAATGGCAGGCGACTGTTCTCTCCCATGCGGGCCGCAGCTTAGTTTCACATCCTTACCAGCTACAACCTTGCCTCACCAGACAGCTTCAGTAAGAACCCAGGTGCGGTAGGCGAAGTTTATACAAAGAGGGAATCTAGCTTCCTAAATCATTAGCAGAGTGAAAAGTTCCCCAGGGTGAGCAGTTCTGTGGGACCCCCGGTTTTTTTTTTTTTTAAGATTATTTATTTATTTGACACAGAGAGAGAGAGAGGCAGTGAGAGAGGGAACCCAAGCAGGGGGAGTGCGAGAGGGAGAAGCAGGCTTCCCGCTGAGCAGAGAGCCTGACATGGGGCTTGATCTGGGGATCCCCGGACCACGACCTGAGCCCAAGGCAGATGCTCAACGACTGAGGCACCCAGGTGCCCCGGGAACCCCACTTTTTTAAGCAGCTTCAGTGAACAATGGACAACTAAGCTTTCCCCGAGTTTTCCCAGCAAAGAGCTCTACTATCTGAGAATCCAAGTCTACGGGCGAAATCCTCTTGGTGTTTATTATTACAATGTGGATTTTGAGAATTTACATTTCCCTGTCCCCATTCTGAAGTTTTTCACAGTGAAAACAGTCCTCAGCACTTCTTTGGTCCTTGCTGAATTTCTCACACAATATCGCACACCAGAAGAGGCTCTTTAGAAAAAATCAGAAGAAAGCAGTTAACGTTATCTTTTGAACGTGTTGGGTACTTCTTTACCCCAACCGGTCCTATCTTGTAGAAGAGACTTACTGATCATGGGTTACAGTCCAGCTCTCACACGTCATTACTTCTACTGAGTAGGGTAGGATTTAGCTCCAAGAACTCAAGAGAAAAACACGTTTAACATGGCTGAACGCTTCTCTTTCAGAGGCTGGGTCCACCGAACACACTTCATTTGCTGGTGAGGGATGTAAAAAAGGTCAGTCTGCCATTTTGCAATTCCTACCCAATGGCGTCTTTCCATAAGACGTTTTATAAAGCAATTTTTACATTTATAAAGCAATTTTCCTATTATTGGTGGCATCAGAAATAAGGAGCTCCCCTCTCCATAAAAGAACTTCCTTAAAAGTAATATATCTTTTTCACGTTTCATGTTCATCCACACACATGCTAGGCTCATGTTGAATGACTGTTGGTTACAGCGTCTTGGCACCATTTCCATTGCCTGGGGCAACAGCCAGGGAGCGTCATCTTACCCCTGACCTGAGCTTGCATCTGTCAGTGGAGTCTCCTGTTCTGTTATCTCCTTTAAGATCCGCGGCTCTCTCCTTCACTGAGCCAGCTTCCAGAAGGAACATGCCTCATGTCACTGTGTGTGTTCTGTGGACCGAAGCAGTCATCCTTCCTGTTCTCTCATTAGTGAGTGATAGATGTTTCCTCCTCTTTCCACTGCTGCTGACTACTAGAGTGTGTGTTCTTGTAGGATCTCGTCCGCTCCCTGTTCTGTCATGTCGCCACAGGCTACAGGATTAGACTGAGTTAAGGTGTGAGTGATTCATTTCTCGAGGATGCAGTCCCTAGCTTGCAAAGCGTGGACCGTGTATTCATATTCTGAGCAAGAGAAAATAATTCAAATGAGAGAAGAGAGTTTTCAGAGTCCTGCATAGTCTGGCCTTCCTTTATACAAATGTCTACTTCTAAGAATACAAGAATTCAGTTTCTACAGACATTCATTGGATCAGTGAATTATTGGTGGGTCTGGGAACCAAGAGGGACCAGTACCCTTGCTTCCTCCATCAGGAATCTGATTTCCCAGATCTCTTAGATGAGGGAGAGCAAACATTCAAAAGCCGCAGCTACCCAAGTTCAGACCCAACCGTGTCTCACCTAAATGGCTTCAAGAGCCCTCTTTCCACCTCCGGCCCCACACTCCATGACCATCCCAGACACAGGACTCCCCGACTTAAAATCCTCCAAAATCTCATGAAGCTCAAGGTCTTCCAAGAAAATTGTACCCCCCTGGCCCAGTTTGTCAATATCCCCTACTCTTTCCCATCACATCCCCACCACGGGGTACACATGCCAGACTCTCCGGGGCCCGTGCAGTGCTCCTGTCTGCAGAGCCCTTCCTCCTTGTCCCCTGCAGTTTCTGCCCCTCCTGCTTCTAGCCCCCTCACGTGTGCCTCCTACAGAAGGTCCCTGCTTACCCTCTCACCCACCCAGAGTTCAGGAGTTCAGGGCCAGACTCAGGGTTTGTGGCTTTGCCCCTCCTCTAGAACAGTGAGCTCCCCGAGGGCAGGGCTGTGTCTCCTTATCTTTGCAAACGGCATTCGGGATCGGGTGGGGAATCCGGACAGGAGCTGCACAAACTTGTTAATGCAAGTTTCTACTGAGTGAAGTATTCGGTAAATGTAGCCAGTTCTGAAGTAAAGGGAGGACATTTGGAATGTGTAATCTGCACGCGAACCCTGGGTTCCCACCATCATTTCAGCCATGTGAAATTAAACCATCAATAATAGAAAACAAAAATCCTTACAACCCACTGGTCCCCTCTGCCCCCTGTGTAAGTCAGCTGTCCAGCAACGCCAATGACTGGCCAACCTCGTCTCAACATACCTTGTTGTATTTTGTTGAAACACTCTTCCCCTTCACTGACTCCCAGTCACACCAGATACTTTGTCCCCCCAAAAGTCACAGGGCACCATGTGGAGCTTTCTCTAAGAAATTCCCAGCCCCAAGGATACTCTTCCCAGTGCCTGCTATCTAGTCCTCCTTCCCATCATGTGGGTCACTTCCTCCTTCAGCACGAAAGCTGGACTCCAGGCTCCTAAAGCGGGCTTCTCCCTGGCAAGCAGCTATCAAAGCACCTTCTCAGCATGACTCATCTGCTCTCACAAAGGAGGTCCCGGGCCAGCTGCAGCCTCTCTCCTCTGTGTCTACACTGGCACGCTGCAGGCCATTTTGACCCAGCCCATGGACAAGCCCAGGGCTCTACCCTGCACTCTCATGGGTTTCTAACTCTTCTCACTGGGAAAGTTTAACCCATTTTCTGAAGTATGGCTTACCCCCTCATCTCCTTCAGTCATATGGTAATAGACTGAATATTGTTTAATGCTCCACTCCATACATCAGCACCCAAGTGGTAGCCAGGAATGGCCACTTATGCCCAAGGTGTGTGATGAAGACCACACTTGGAATGCATTCTTTCAAGGCCTGAGACACGGCTTCTTTTCTTCTAGGGCAACCTGCCACCTGATTACCACATCAGCCTCATCGACATAGGGCTTGTGCTGGAGTATCTCATGGGCGGGGCATACCGCTGCAATTATACCCGGAAGAGCTTTCGGACCCTTTACAACAACTTGTTTGGACCTAAGAGGGTAGAACAAAATGAACTTGTGATGTTCTATGGTCCCCTGCTGTCCTGTTCAAAGCCAAGTTCATCATCCCATCCCCAAGGACACCTGTCCTTCCTCCTGTAGCTATCCAGGTGTGAGGCTGCATGGTCCCTAGAGATGCCCATGTTTTACCCACAGCCTTTACCGCCCTCAGCAAGGCAGGCCCTCGGCCCATGGATTACATCTGCTCCCTGACTTTTGTCTATAGTAGGCTTCCTCCAGGGCTCCCTTGTCTCCGCCCTCTCCAATCCATCCTACCACTGTAGCCACTTTTATCTTCCAAAGCAAAAGACATGACACTGCACTCCTTGCTCAAATACTTACAGTGTTCTCCACCACCTGAGGAATCACGGCCAAGCTTATGATGACAGCATCTAAGCCTCTGTCAACCTAAGAGCTGTCCCACGCTGTCATGGGAGACCCCAAACCTCTGCCAAACTCGAATTGTATTACTGTACCAGCCATGTCTTTCCCCTGATCAAAATGCCACGCCTATCACAAGACCAACTCAAATGTCAGATCTTCCATGAAGCTCTCCTCTCGCCCTCCCCACGGAGCCCCACAAACTCCATGTCTGCGTTTCTGTTAGTGAACCTCTCTGGTTCCACCTGGGTCATGTGTCTGCACATCCTTCTCCTTACCTGACTTTGGTTGTCCAGAAACAGTGTCCATATTACAGCATTTCCTTTCCTTGGGTATTTCCCTTAATTGTTAATGATACCAAGTACTTCTGAACCCAGGATTCTGTCCCCTACTAACAACACTGCGAATGTACTACTAACATTACTGCTACTACTATTAGTTATCTGATTGAATGGATGTTTTTTCCCTCTTTTATTATGCAGCCTAAAGCTCTTAAACTTCTAGGAATGGAAGTAAGTATGACATGTTTTCATTGGTTTTATATCTTCATCAAATACATGTAGCTCTCTTTGTGTTGTATTTGTCTAATGAAGACTGGCGGTTGCTTTCAATGGATCGATCCACTACCCTATACCACCATTTATTTAGATAGTGTACTCAAATTATAGAAAAGGATAGTAGGCATTCCAAAAAAGGTAAAAACTACTTAATTCATTTTATAGAGTTAGCAAAACCATAGTTCCAAAAGTAAACAGAGAATAAACAAGAACAACAAAAAAACCCCTCAAAATCATAAATAATAGTGAAAGAAATTCAGCAGCATATTTTAAGTTCTAAGGAAGTAATTAAAGTCTTCTAAGAATGCGAATATAATTTAACATTGAAAGTTTTGAGTATATTGCATCATATCAAGAAGTCAAAGAAGGAAAATGGTAAAAGAGCATTTTCAACAAATGCCAAAGAAGAATTGAAAAACAGTTTCCTTAATTTTTTAAAGTTTACTAGAAACAGAATGAAAAAAAAAAATAGAATGATGAGATAAAAAATACCCCCTGGTATGATTAAAAATACATGTATGTAGGGGCACCTGGGTGGCTCAGTGGGTTAAGCCTCTGCCTTCGGCTCGGGGTCATGATCCCAGATTCCTGGGATCGAGCCCCACATCAGGCTCTCTGCTCAGCAGGGAGCCTGCTTCTCCCTCTTTATCTGCCTGCCTCTCTGCCTGCTTCTGCCTACTTGTGATTTCCTCTCTGTCAAATAAATAAATTAAAAATCTTTTAAAAAAATACATGTATGTAGTAAGAAGAAATCTATAACATTAGGAAAAGTATGTGCTATGGTGAGTGCTATGAAGTGTGTAAACCTGATGATTCACAAACCTGTACCCCTGGGGATAAAAATATATTATATGTTTATAAAAAATTTTTAAAAATTAAATTAATTTAAAATTTTTTTTAAAAAAGAAGAAATCTATGACTGAACACTAATGCCCTCGAGTCATTTTTATTAACATCAAGAAGACAAGCATGTCCATTATCGTTGCCATCATAATGAACCCCATTAGTTTTTTAAAGTTTTCTAGAAATTGTACCACATGAAAAAATAAATGTTAAAGAAAGAGTAAGCCTCAAGGGGAGAAAATAATTACTTTAAAAGAATACTTAAAAGAAAGGAAAAATTATTACAGCAAAAAATATTATTTTGTGTCTAGAAAATTCAGGAAAATCAATTAAAGTTCTCTCCCAATAGAACAGAAGCACCCAGAAATCAGCTTAACAAGGAACCTTAAGAACAAAGCACTAGACATGAAAATGTGTACATGAATGGAAGAATACCATATCACAGCAAATTAAGACTATTGTTAAGATTCTTCTCAAATATATTCATGAGTTAAATAGCATCCCGATTACTATATGGACTCAGGGTAGAAGGTGTCAATTCTGTGTTCACGATGAAGACTGATTTTAACATTGTTACACCATTGTTGATGGAGCTGTGGTCTTACAAGGACTGCAATATGGAACTTTCTATAATTTCCTATTCTCTTGCGTTCTTTACGTCATGTAGGGTTTATCTTTTGGGTGAAGTTTCGCCCAAATAGCCTAGACCCTCTTCTCTTTTAAGAGGTATATCTTTCACCACCTTCAAAACCACTTCATGAGTCCACCCAGGCTTTCTATTTTCTGGAGTCCATTTTTGTCATTTAGACTCTCCTAGAAAACGTCATGATCCCAGGGTCCTGGGATCAAGTCCTACATTAGGCTCCTTGCTCAACAGGGAGCATGCTTCTTCCTCTGCCCGCTGCTCCCTCTTCTTGCTCCCTCTCTCTCTCTTTCTCACAAATAAATAAATAAATCTTTTTTTAAAAGGAGGGGTGCACCTGGGTCTCTCAGTTGGTTAAGCATCTGCCTTTGGCTCAGATCATGATCCCAGAGTCCTGGGATTGAGTCCCACACTGGGCTCCCTGCTCAGTGGGGAGTCTGAGTCTCCCTCTCTCTCTGCCCCTCCTCCCTGCTTGTGCATACTCTCTCTCTCACTCTCTCACTTGCTCTCAAATAAATAGATAAAACCTTTAGACTTTCCTAGAAAACAATTTATTTTATCTAGATTTTCAAATTCATTGGTATAAATCTTTATATTATATTCTGTTTCAGTCTCCTTAATATCTTAATTGTATGCCCTTCTGATTTTTTAAAATTATATCTTCTTTTGTTTTTTTCTTAACCAAACTGTTCTACATATTTGATGGTATTTTTGCTGTATCAAACAATTTTATTTTTTTCCAATTTGTTCTTATTAACATCTCCTACATTTTTATTCATTCCTTCCATATACTTTCTACAGTTACCGTATTATTTTTATAGACTCCATTTGATGGGAGTTTCACTCATTTTCAATCTTCCCTTTACTGCAATAAACACATGAAAGGTATAAATTTTTCCCTGAGCATTGTTTTCATATCACACATGTTTGGGTAAGTAGAACCTTCATTGTCATTTATTTCTAAATTGTTTCTAATTTCCTCTTTAATTCAAGAGCATTTAAAGTTATTATTATTATTTGGAAGAGAGAGAGAGAGAGAACAGAGGTGGGAGGGGTGACCAGGAGGTTCAGAGGGAGAGGGAGAAGCAGACTCCCCACTGCACAGGGATTTCCCCAGGAGGGATTCAGTCCCATGACCCTGGGTTCATAACCTGGGCCCAAGGCAAACACTTAACTGACTGAGCCACCCAGGCACCCCTAATCCAAGAGCATTTAAAATCCAGAAGTGCATTTAAATTTTTCCAGATGTAGACTCCTCTGTTGTTATCTGACAGTTTTGATAAGTCAACTATGTGATTTGTAGTGGAATCTGTTGAGATAGAAAATCTCAAAGGACTTGGGGTATAATGCCTGGTGGGGTTTTGTTAATGATCCATGTATGGTGGAAATACATGTGCATTCTTGGTTTGTTGGAAACATTTCTTATATTTAGCTGTCAGATCAAATTGATAATTATGTAATTTAATTTGTTTCCATATTTAGGGATTTTTTCAAGTTCATTTGGAAGTGAAGTACATTCAGGGACTCTTTACTGTGAAAGTGGATGTGTCCCTTTCTCTTTATACTTCCAGTTCATATCTTTTCTTATTTTATTGAGATGTTTCTCTTTTTCTTGTTGCTTTGTAGCAGTTTAGGAAAATTAACTCCTTGTTTGTTATATCCTCTCTCTAGCAATTTTAAAACTATTTTAAAAGAATTTTTATGCAATTAGTATTTTGGAATTATGTATTATTGAAAGGTAGGCTTAAAGGGCTTCTGTTTTATAACATTTCATTACCATTTGTGGATTTTTATTTAATTTGGTATATTCTTAAAAATATATATATATATTTTAAGAATATGTACATATAGAATATATAAGAATATATAATATCTTAGAAGAATATTAAGAATATATATAGATAGATACATGTATATATATATATATATATATATACACACACACACACATATATTTTTTAGAGTTGGAGAATGGCAGAGGGAGGGACAGAGTCTTAAGCAGGTTCCGCTCCCAATATGGAGCCTGATGCAGGGCTAATTTAGTATATTCTTGAAAATAAAGCTGTGAAATAAGTCAAGCAGAGACAGTCAATTATCATAGGGTTTCACTTGTTTGTGGAACATAAGGAATAACATGGAGGACATTAGGAGAAGGAAAGGAAAAGTGAATTGGGGGAAATCGAAGGGGGAGATGAGCCTTGAGAGACTATGGACTCTGGGGTGGGGGAATGGGAGAGCCTGGTGGTGGGTGTTATGGAGGGCACGTATTGCATGGAGCATTGGGTGTGGTACATAAACAATGAATCTTGGAACACCGAAAAAATAAAATAAAAAAAAATAAATATAATTAAATTTTTAAAAAAGAAAAAATTTGTATCAAATGACCTATAAAGAAAAAAGAAAGAAAGAAGAGAAAAGAAAGGAAAGCTGTGTTTATTTTTAAATTTCTATGGAGCAATTTTTTTTCTTTTTTTAATATTTTTTATTATCATTATTATTATTATTTATTAACATATAATGTATTATTAGCCCCAGGGGTACAGGTCTGTGAATCGCCAGGTTTACTCACTTCACAGCACTCACCATAGCATATACCCTCCCCAATGTTCATAACCCAACCACCCTCTTGCTACTCCTCCCACCCCACAACCCTCAATTTGTTTTATGAGATTAAGTGTCTCTTATGGTTTGTCTCCCTCCTGATCCCATCTTGTTTCATTTATTCCTTTCCTACCCTCCCAAACCCCCACATTGCTTCTTGACTTCCTCATATCAGAAAGATCGTATGATAGTTGTCTTTCTCTGACTTATTTCGCTAAGCATAATACCCTCTAGTTCCATCCACGTCGTCACAAATGGCAAGATTTCATTTCTTTTGATGGCTGCATAGTATTCCATTATATATATATATACAACATCTTCTTTATCCATTCACCTGTCGATGGACATCTAGGTTCTTTCCATAGTTTGGCTATTGTGGACATTGCTGCTATAAACATTAGGGTGCACATGCCCCTTCGGATCACTACATTTGTATCTTTAGGTTAAATACCCAGTAGTGTGATTGTTGGGCTATAGGGTAGCTCTATTTTCAAATTTTTGAGGAACC
This sequence comes from Mustela erminea, assembly GCF_009829155.1. Lineage (NCBI taxonomy): Eukaryota > Metazoa > Chordata > Mammalia > Carnivora > Mustelidae > Mustela > Mustela erminea. Next base: position 22,152,431 of record NC_045618.1, on the reverse strand, counting down.
TCCATGCTGTTTTCCAGAGTGGTTGCACCAGCTTGCATTCCCACCAACAGTGTAGGAGGGTTCCCCTTTCTCTGCCTCCTCGCCAGCATCTGTCATTTCCTAACTTGTTAATTTTAGCCATTCTGATGGTGTGAGGTGGTAACTCATTGTGGTTTTGATTTGTATTTCCCTGATGCCGAGTGATGTGGAGCACTTTTTCATGCGTCTGTTGGCCATCTGGGTGTCTTCTTTGCAGAAGTGTCTGTTCATGTCCTTTGTATGTGGCAATTTTTAACCTATATAGAACAGCTTCCCCTAAATTACTGTGACTATAGTTTTACTGTGACCATTTAGAAAATTAGAACAAAAACATTTAAATCCAGGACAAGGTATGGCAGTTTCAGTAGAAATGTTACAACTCATGACGAAACTCTAACAGGGACGCCTGGGTGGCTCGGTGGGTTAAAGGCTCTGCCTTCAGCTCAGGTCATGATCCCAGGGTCCTGGGATCAAGCCCCGCATTGGGTTCTCTGCTCAGCAGGGAGCCTGCTTCCTCTTCTCTCTGCCTGCCTCTCTATCTACTTGTGATCTCTGTCTCTCAAATAAACAAATAAAATCTTAAAAAAAAAAAAAAAAGAAAGAAACTATAACAGTTTTACGGGGGGTGGGGTGAGACTGGTGGTGGGTGCTATGGAGGGCAGGTATGCTTGGAGCACTGGGTGTGATGCATAAACGATGAATTCTGGAACACTGAAAAAAATGAAATTGAATTAAATTTTTTAAAAAACAAAACTATAACAATTAGGTCAGTCATGAATAACGCATGATAAGAATTGGAGGGCCAGGCCTCCAACCCAGCCACTCTAGTTGTGTGAATATGGGCAAGTTATTCAGACTTTGGGCCACAACTTCCTCATCTGAGGGAATGGAAGAAATTCACAATCTCTGAGTCATTGAAGAATAAGTGTAGGTAATTGATGGGAAAGCTGTTTGCAAAGGAATAAATATCCATGTCTGTTATACCGCTGAGTACTGAAGTCTTAGCCTGCAGTAATCTGAGCCCATCTAATTAATCTTGCTTCCAGGTTCACCCCGATTCTCCCTGTCATGACCCACCTTTCTTTTGGATCCTGTTCTATTTTCAGAACAGTCCCTCATCATCCCTTGAGGAAATGGAAATTTTGGCCTTCCCTCTGCACCACACACGTGAAAGGACAAAGCTCATTTAAAAAGGAACGTTTGCTTCCTTTAAACATTGAGAGGGAAAACCTACAACAATTTTTCTCTCTCCCCTTCTACATTTTCCTATTCATCTCTGGTCACCTATGTCTGACATTGATATTGGGAAACTTCCCCAAGAAAATAAACTTTACCTCTCCCGTGATGCTGTTTGTGTTTTAGTGTATTACTTCTTTCAGTTTTGTAGCATGTCCTCAGGCTTTTTCAAAAATTTATTATTGAAGTATGTTTGACACACAATGTGGCATTAGTTTCCCATATACGACTCACTCAACAATTCTTTTTTTTTTTTAAGATTTTATTTATTTATTTGACAGAGATCACAAGTAGGGAGAGAGGCAGGCAGAGAGAGAGAAAGGAGGAAGCAGGCACCGTGCTGAGCAGAGAGCCCGATGCTGATGCCAGAGAGCCTTAACCCACTGAGCCACCCAGGCGCCCTGATTGAACAATCCTATATGTTTCTCCGCACTCACCCTAATAAGCGTTATCCTCATCTGTCACCATGCAATGTCACTACAACATTATTGACTATATTGCCTATTCTGTACTTTCCACCTCTATGACTTACTTATTTTATAACTGGAAGTTTGTACGCCTGAATCCCTTTCACTGATTTCACCCATCCTTCCACATCATCCCCTCTGGCAACCACCAGATTTTTGTCTGTATGTAAGTCTGGGATTTTTCTTTGTCTGCTTATTTGTTTGTTTTGTTTGCTAGGTTCCACGTGTAAGTGAAATCATGTGGTATTGGTCTTCCTTTGTCTGCCTTATTTCACTTAGCATCATATCTTCTACGTCCATCCACGTTGTTGCAAATGGCAATATCTCATACTTTTTTATGGCTGAGTAATATTGCACTGTGTGTAAATTCCACCTCTTTATTCATTCATCTGTTGATGGACACGTGTTGCTTTCACATCTTAGCAATTGTAAATAATATTGCAATAAATATAGGGATACATGTATCTTTTCAAATTAGTTCTTTTGTTTTCCTTGGGTAAATGCTCAGCAGTGGAATTACTGGGTCATAGGGTAGCTCTATATTTAACTTTTTGAGGAACCTCCATACTGTTTACCACAGTGGCTGCACCAGCTTGCATTCCCACCAACAGTGTAAGAGGGTTCTTCCACATGCCCATTATACTTGTTATTTGTATCCCCTCAATTTTTAAAGGCTTGTGGGAAAACAAACAAACAAACAAACACCTGCCAACCCAGAAGTATAAAGTCATCAAACTCTAGCATGCCTTTTCAGTCTATTTTGGGTTTAGGTGTTTTCCTTATTATAATAAAGACATGTCCTTCTTTCCACAAGAATTAATATACTGACTGGGAACCTCAGATATATTTACAAAATCTCTTTATTACCGCTGACAAAGGGGTTTTCCTTTTTTTGGTAGTCATGCAATCCTTTGCTGTGCACTTAGGACAGAACCGTGAAAAAAGGTGCTTGTTTCCCCTCAGGATGATGAGCCTCCAGCCAAAGGGAAGAAGAAGAAAAAGAAGAAGAAGGAGGAAGAGATTGACATTGACGTGGATGACCCTGCCGTGAGTCGGTTCCAGTACCCCTTCCACGAGCTGATGGTGTGGGCCGTGCTGATGAAGCGTCAGAAAATGGCGGTCTTCCTCTGGCAGCGAGGCGAGGAGAGCATGGCCAAGGCCCTTGTGGCCTGTAAGCTGTACAAGTCAATGGCCCACGAGTCCTCCGAGAGCGAGCTGGTGGACGATATCTCCCAGGATCTGGACAACAACTCAAAGTGAGTGTCTCGAGGGAGGTTAAGAACTGGGAGTGACTATTGTCCTGAGGACCTGTCCCCTTGGGGGAGGGTGGCAAATGCATTTCTCACTTAAGTCCCATTATGTTGAAAGCTTGGTCATAAATCACTTTGTCCATATTGTCAATATTTTTCCTTCTGTTTCTCTGAGGTATTTCTAGACTGCCATTGTTTTGTTTTTTTACTGCCCTCTCATGGGAACTATGGAAACATAATGTTAAGGCAAAGACAGTGAAACAGATTTCCACACTGAAACACACAGAGGAGTACAACTCTAGTGACATTACCTCTCAATTTGACTTTCCCAAGTGCTCCCTCTCTCATTTAGGTGGGACAGGACAGCCAGAGGATCCTGCAGTTGGGTATTTCCCTTCTCCCAGGACAATTAGGCTCTCATAATACCCCAGTAAGTCAGTCTATGGCTAACTCTTCTTCTGGCAGGCCTTGTTAAGAAACAGGGCACACTGACTTATTTCTCTGTCTGTCTCTGCAGTTTTGGGAGCAGCAGTGTGTGCTGTGATCTCAATTCTCTTATGAGTTTAGAAGGGCTGTCAATTTTCAGTTTGTCCAGCTTTTCACTTATTGTGAGGACAGACTGGTCACTTCCAAGCCGCTTACGTGCAGAACCAAAACCCAGAAGTCCCAATACAACTTTATAGACCCAGGAACTTGAGGCCTACACAGGCAACTCTGCCAACATCTAACATCTTTCTTTTCTGAGGCGCACTGCTTTTATTTTCTAATAAAATTAGATATAGTGATTTCCAAAATCACTAGATTTCTAAATATTGGGAATTCAAGGTTATCTAAAGAAATAGGGCGGTATTCCCCTGTCTCAGTGGGTTGGTAAACACCGTCCCTCTGCTTCCTGGAGGATTCTCATGGTGATACGTCACCCTACAACCTTTAGGACCTGCGGCTAGAGAGCATTCCTTTACAGAGAACAGGGAAGGCCATTCCCCCACACATAATTCCTCCCTTCTGTATCTTCAGCTCATCATTGGAATGAAATCTTACAAAAAATGGAGAAACAAAAACTTCGTGAAGGGCGATCACTTTGGAACTTTATCTTAACCACATTCCATGAAAAATGTTGAAGGAACAGGGAATGTTTATGACTGCCATTGAGTACTGGAATGTCATGCAGAAAATGGAATAAGTTTTATGTTTACAGGGGTGCCGGGGTGGCTCAGTCAGTTAAACGTCTGCCTTCAGCTCGGGTCATGATCTCAGGGTCTTGGGATCTCAACTCAGTGGGGAGTCTGCTTCTTCCTCTCCCTCTGTGCTCTCTCTCTCGCTCACTCTCTCTCAAGTAAATAATTTTTTTTAAAAGATCTTAAAAAAAATTTGTATATTTGTAGTTCAACTTGTGTCATCCTCTCCTTCTCCTCAGCTTGGCTCCCCTTAATTTCCCATCCTCCACCTCCAACAACGGGGTCCTGGCTGCTCTAGGCCCCAGTGACAACTAGAGCCTGTCTCTCTCATTGCACTGAGTGTTGGATTCTCCTGTGACCACTGTGTTACTGAAATAATTGCTCACGTGCAGAGAAAGGCATCCATACAAACCTATGTGTTCACAAACAACATACTGGTATGACCAGAAGCTAGGTCAAGGAACAGGAACTTACCTAGACCTACCAGCCCTCCTGGTATCCCCCTGCAAAGTCCACTCATACACTCCATAGAAGGTAGCCATATTCTGACTTCCGTTGTCACAGGGACTTTGTTCCCCTTTCTGTCTCCATCCCTTTTCCAAGAACAGTCAAGGGAAAGAACTTCATCTCCTCGTTTCTGTGTCCCTGAGACCTGAGGGCAAATGTGGTGTCATTCTAAAGTCCATTTGCAGGGGCACTGGGTGGCTCAGTGGGTTAAGCTGCTGCTGCTTTTGGATCGGGTCATGATGCCAGGGTCCTGGGATCGAGCCCCGCAACGGGCTCTCTGCTCAGCAGGGAGCCTGCTTCCCCCCTCTCTCTGCCTGTCTCTCAGCCTACTATGTGATCGCTGTCTGTCAATTAAATAAATAAAATCTTAAAAAAAAAAAAACTTAAAGTCCATTTGCAGCAGGAGCAGTCAGTCCCCCAACATGACTGAACACAGAGCCCTGGTCTCAGCCATTCCCATCTGGGGACATACCCCATGAGCTTCCCAACCGCAGAATACTGGAAAGCAAGGATTCTGAGTCCTGTGGCTCCATGATGTCCCTGTGGACACGTCTCTCTAACAAAGAGTGTGTGGCCACTGCAGCTTCAGCCCTGGCTGGTTTCTTTCCCTCCAGAGACTTCGGCCAGCTTGCAGTGGAGTTGTTAGACCAGTCCTATAAGCATGATGAGCAGATCGCCATGAAACTGCTGACCTATGAGCTCAAGAACTGGAGCAACTCCACCTGCCTGAAGCTGGCGGTGGCGGCCAAACACCGGGACTTCATCGCTCACACCTGTAGCCAGATGCTGCTGACCGACATGTGGATGGGAAGGCTGCGGATGAGGAAAAACCCCGGCCTCAAAGTACGTAATGACGTGTTGTGAGCTCTGACTCTGCACCTTGCTGAGCTGGGCACTTCCTGTGGATTATTTCATTTACTCCTCTGAGCAACCCCACCAGAGAGATGCCTGTCTTACAGATGACTTAAGTAATTTGCCCAGGGTCTGAGCTGGGTAGGCGTGGATCCAGGACCTGAACCCAAGAGGTCTAATGCCCGACTTAATCACCGTGCCTGGCTTATGAAGCCTGGAGTCCACCCTAACTAACCACACGCCCCCTGGACAGGCCATCTACCTGCCATTAAAGCAAACATCTGAACTCTTTCTATAGATCCCGTTACAACTCTGAAATTGTGTAATATTAATTTGATTGGCAATGTTTTCCTTACATGGAGTTTGTAAGAGAATATGAGGTCATGCATGGGCTGGAAAAGGATGTAGTGGGTGGAAAAATGTATTGTAATGAAATCCTAGTTCTGCTGTTTACTACTGTTAATGACTAGGTTACCTTTCTTTCTTTCCTTCTTTCTTTCTTTTGTTAACGACTAGGTTACCTTTCTTTCTTTCTCTCTTTATTTTTCTTTCAAGTAGGCTTCACACCCAGCATCAAGCCTAATACAAGGCTTGAACTCATGACCCTGAGTTCAAGACCTGAGCTGAGATCAAGAGTTGGCTGCTTCACCAACTGAGCCACCCAGGCACACCAACTATTAGGTTGTCTTGAGGAGAGATTCTAATCTTCAGATAAGCCAGTCCCTCATGACAATATTATACCAATCTCATGGGAGAGCCATGAGGGTAAAGAAAAGACATTATATGTTATGCTGTGTGGTTCTGGCAAATAGAAGGCCCTCCGTGTCTTAAAATTTTGAAGGGGGACCGCCTGAGTGGCTCAGTGGGTTAAAGCCTCTGCCTTCGGTCAAGTCATGATCCCAGGGTCCTGGGATCTAGGCCCATATCCAGCTCTCTGCTTAGTGGAGAGCCTGCTTCCTCCTCTCTCTCTGCCTACCTCTCTACCTACTAGTGATCTCTGTCTGTCAAATAAATAAATAAATAAAGTCTTAAAAAAAATTGAAGGGGATGCTTTATCTCCATATGAGAACTGAGCATCAGGATTAAAAGTCAATGAGATTAAATGAGTTTAAGGAGTCAGTGAGATCCAAGAAGAAAGTGCTTCCAGTAAATTCCAATAAATTTCAATAAATAGATGGAATTACTGAGCAGCTACAAGTATCAGAGATACAGGTTAAGGAAATAAACACAGTTTATTTTTTCTTTTCTTTTTTTTTAAAATGAAAACAGTTTCTTAACAAGAAAATACTTTATGAGAAAATGGAAGGGGAATCAAATTCCAGGAAGAAAACAAAAGTTAAGGTTCAGTTAGGATTCAAATTAAAATTCAGAATGATTCTGAATGGCTGGTCGAATGTAAAAAAGACCATTTGATCTCTGATGCCAAGAACATGATCCTTCAGGGGAGCCAGAATTCTACATTAAAATTGCCATATGGCCGTGCAATAAACAATATTTATACAGTACTTAAAATGGAAATGCTTTTTCTTGGTTTTCAGCTTTTAGAATAATTCCACAGGCGAAGCCTTCAGTGAAGGCTCAAGAAAGATTCCTAAACAGGATACAAAAGTCACCAAGTATGAAAATACAGAAGCAAAGGCACTGCTTGGGAAAACTGGGTGATGGAAGGCAGAAAGGAGGGTAGTGAGAAGGATAGTGATCCATATTATAAAGCAGGCAATCGAGGGACACCTGGGTGGCTCAGTGGGTTAAGCCTCTGCCTTCGGTTCACGTCATGATCCCACGGTTCTGGGATTGAGCCCCCCATCCATCCGGGCTCTCTGCTCAGCAGGGAGCCCGCTTCCTCCTCTCTCTCTGCCTGCCTTTCTGCCTACTTGTGATCTCTGCCTGTCAAATAAATAATAAATAAAATCTTTTTTAAAAAGTGAAAAATAAAGTGGGCAATCAAGAGTATCGAAAGTTGCTGAGACAAGAGATAAGGATTTCAGTTTATCACAAAGGCATCTTCGTAGGAACTGAAAATATTCCTGTGCCTATTAAAAATGGAGCAGAAGAATAGGATGTCAATATATTACAAAGAAACAGCAGTATCAAATATCACTCAGGTTGTTAAAAATGTGAAATTGTTATCAGTAAGGATGAAAACCAGGAAAAGTTCAAAGTGATTATCTTAAAATATAATTCAAAGATTTCTCTTGAAGTCAAATGATTTGAAATTGTGTTGAAAAGACACATTCCCAAACTGAATTTATCAACCCAGGAGAGCCAACATCAACACACATTTTTAAATTAGTGGATTTTAGTGAAAAAGAAAAAATCTTCCGGGCATCCAGGCAAAACACAACCACAACAACAACAAGATTATTGTCAGACTTCAACAGCAGCCACTTGTGTCAGGGAGAAAAAAATGGAGTGTATCATATAAAGATACTCCCAGAAGAAAAATGACAGGCCAGGATTTTATATCCCCAAAAGTGACTGTTAAATATAAAGGGTATATACTAACTCTTACCAACAGGCAAGAACAGCAGGAAATACAGTTCCTAGGAGGCCATTCTGAAGACTCTATTAGGAGAATGAGGTTCCAAGAACCAAAATAACCAGAGAGGCATCAGTGTAAGGACTAGTTGTAAGCCTCAGATAGATTATTTATTTACAGTGCTGAGACTGGGGGAGGGCAAGAAGGAGACAGCATAATATGTAATGGCTATGTGTTCTGATAATGTAGATATAATAATTATTTTCAAAAGGTGGAGATAATCAGAGCACCTGTGCAAAGAAATTACTGTTTTCTTTTTTTTTAAAGATTTTATTTATTTATTTGACAGACAGAGATCACAAGTAGACAGAGAGGCAGGCAGAGAGAGAGGGGGAACCAGGCTCCCCACTGAGCAGAAGGTCCGATATGGGGCTCGATGCCAGGACCCTGAGATCATGACCCGAGCCGAAGGCAGAGGTTTAACCCACTGAGCCACCCAGGTACCCCCAAAATTACTGTTTTCAATAATCATAATTGATTATAGTAGTATTATCATTGTTATTCTGAAACTATAAAGTTAAAGCAACTGAGTAGTGAGGGATATTTTAATTCTAACATCGTGTCAGGCCTTGAGAACTAGGACTCAGTGTGGAACAAAAGGAAAGAAACATGGCTACAGTCTAAAAGGGGCAAGTAGAAAGCCTATAGTATTTAACTGGAAGCATCAATATGAACTTATTCCGTCTCTCACCAATGAAAAGCCTAGAAACAATGGCCTCCCCCAAAGTCACAGACATCTCCAATGCCCAGACTATGGTCTTAAAATAAATTTCCCACTAACTTGAGACAGAATTTCTTAGAGAAATGGTTCACTCCAGATCTGGAGATCTGGAAATGTACAAGATAAGCCCTGAACATCTTCACACATCAGATGGCAAAGAAACTCTCAAAGACCAGTACGGTAAGAACTAGGAGACCAGGAGCCCACTTGAAGAGGCTTCCACTGGCAAAGATGGGACAATTTGGCTTTCAATAACATTCCTAATAGCAATAGATGGAAACATATCGTACATGTTTAAATCCATGAGTTTATAATCATATGCTATTACTTTAGTGGATGATAAACCAATTCATTATCTGGAAGATAGCTGAATAAGAATTAAGCATTTAGCCCACATTTCCTACATGATCTCAACCATGGGTAACCACTGAGAGATGAAGCAAAATGTGAAAGTCCAACTAAAAATTTAAAAATGGGACGCCTGGGTGGCTCAGTTGGTTAAGCATCTGCCTTCTGCTCAGGTCATGACTTGGGTTCCAGAGATGGAACCCCACATCAGGATTCCTGCTCAGCAGGGGAGTCTGCTTCTCCTTCTCCTTCTGTCCCTCCCCTCTGCTTGTACTTATAGTCTATCTTTCAAATAAATAAATATTTTTTTAATTTTTATAAACATATAATGTATTATTAGCCCCAGGGGTACAGGTCTGTGAATCACCAGGTTTACACACTTCACAGCACTCACCATAGCACATACACTCCCCAATGTCCATAACCCCACCACCCTCTCCCTACCCCCCTACCCCCAACCCCCTCAGTTTGTTTTGTGACATTAAGAGTATCTTACAGTTTGTCTCCCTCCCAATCCCATCTTTAAACAAAATATTTAAAAAAAATAAATGATAGAGTTAGAATATCACCAATTCTCAACACCTTTCTCTCAACTAACAAATCTAACAGGGATCAGTGGCCCCTAAAATCACCAAGAGCTTCCTGATGAAAGAACACATTATCTACATTCTCAACAAGGGGCTTGAACCTGTGTCTGGTCAATAAAAGTATATTGTAAAAAGCAAAAAGATAAAGTTGAGATTAATTTTAGTATTTATTTAAACCATTATATACAAAATATTATCGTTTTGACATATCAATAGGAAAAAAATCATCAATGAGATCGTTAATATTCTGTTTCTGTTCTAAGTCTTTGAAATCTGATGAGTACTTTGCACTTCTGATTTAGACCAACCCCATTTCAAATGCTCCATAGCAACTTGTGACTCATGGACCCCAAACTGGACAAGCCAGGTCTAGGAATGCATGCTCAGGAGATAAAGCTGTAAAAGAACGGAAGGAACCTGTTCCTTTCAAGTCATGATGGAGGTCCCTCTGGAGATGGGCTTGTGATGCAGATGGGGTACATGAAGGGGCTTCTGCACCTACCAACTTTATCACTTGTGTGGGTTACAAGGATGCTCACCTTATGATGATTCATTAATCTCTGCCTTTGTGTGTGTGTGTGTATGTGTGTGTGTTTTGTATTTGTGTTTTGTTTTATGATAAAAAAAATATTTACAAGTTTGCCTCTGGGGAATAGGATTTGAGAAGAAGAGAGATGTGGCAGGGGACCTTCTCTTCACTCTGAGTCCATCCAGGACATGCAGATGTTCAATCACGTGCCCATGTTCTTTGATTTTTAAAATATAAATAAATAAAATTCAGAAAAGAGACCCAAGAAAGTTGATTAAGCTTCAATCGCTTCCTTTTTTTCCCCACTTAATTCTTCTCTTAAATATTACGTATGCCAAGAGGTATACATAATTTTAAGCACCAAATTTCTACATTGGGAGCCTGAAAATATACTTATTTTAAAGCAATAATGGTCTGGATCATTCTTTTTTGTTGTTCTTTTAAACCTAACTTTTTAAGGTAGTTAATATGATATGCACAAAAATTAAAACAAAGCTATTTAAAAGGATAAATGACAAGTCTCCCTCCTACACCTGCCCTCGTCTGACCTGTTCCCACCCAGCAGCAATTACGATACTCGTTCCTTGTGTGTCCTTCCATATATAAAGCTACTAGGAGTGACCATTCTCTTTGTAGCCTCTTTTTCACAGGAGCTGCCATACTCACTCTTTAGTACCTTGCTTTTGCACGTTAATCTGGGAGCTCTTTCCATATCATTATATAGGAAGTTCTTGTTCTTTCCCAGCTGGCTTGTATCCCATTATTTCAGATTAAAATTTAGTCAGTCCCCTCCGAGCCCATGGAGGGCACTCCTGTCTTGTGGTCTTGTGGTATCATACCCACTGCCACAGTGAATGCGCTTGGACACAAATCGTGTCTCATATATCTGTTAGATAAATGTTCAGAAGTGGAATTGGTGGCCCCGTGGGGATAGGTGCTTGCAACTTGGATAGGTTTGACCAGCCTCCCTCCGTGGGGATGGTTCCAATTTACACTTCCACCGACAATGTAGGAGAATGTCTGTTTTCCCACAGTCTCCCCAACACAGCAGCGGTGGGGGGCGGGGAGTAAACTTTTGAATTTTTCTAATCTGATGTTAAACAACAACACCCTTGTGTAGTTACTGTGCATTTATCTTATGAGTGAGGGTGAGAATATTTTCCTCTCAGTACCAATGTCTCCATTCACAGCCTTTGCCTATTTTTCTGTTGGATTGTTGGCATTTTTTTCTCAATTTCTAGGAACTCCTTTCTAATTAGAGAGATTAGCCTTTTGCCTGTCACGTGAGCTGCAAATATGTTTTCCCATGAGTTGTTTTCTACTTTGATTAAGACTTTTTTGTTGTTGTTGTTTTGTTTTTGGTTTTTTGCTGTACAGAACTTTGTGTTTTTTTTAAAAATAGATTTTTTAAATTAAGGTATAATTGCTTCTTGATTTGTGGGCATAGTTAGAAAGGTCTTCCTCCAACCATCCTTTTTCTAAAAAATTCTCACATGATTTTTTTTATAGTTTTTTCACATTCTTCCCATACCACCACCTTTTTTTTTTTTCTTTTGTGAAATCTTTAATCTTTCATTTAGGCTGGGCAGAGGTAGAATCCCCCTTAATTGTGTTCTGGATAATCATGCAGTTTCTCAATACCACTTTTATTAAATAGTCCTTCTTTATTCTTCCAATTTGAGGTGGTACTTTTACCTTATACTAATTTTCGATGTGTATTTGAATCTATTTCTGGACTTTCTATTCTATTCCTTTGTTCTATCCATGCACCTATATCATACTATCTTAATTATGGATTTTTTTATTGTATATACTTTTTAATATATGGTAGAAATAACCCCTTTGTAGTGTTCTTAATAATGGATCACTGAGGGATCACTCAAACTCAGCACTGAACATTGGGAACAGATTTCTGTATTGGTGGTACACATCACAGCACCGATAAAAATGACAACAAAGTTTTCCATCCATGGGCCAGGCCATCCTTTTGTCTAGATCTAGCCCAAATTACATTTGTCTTTTAATTCTTGATCCATACATTCACATTTACATCTAAGTCATTTCTATATAAAATATTTTCTACCTACTTTACTAAAGGTATTATTATTTATTTATTCTCACTCATATTACTATATTTTAATTTAATGATTTACCTTCTTTGAAATTCAATGTAAGCTCTCTGCTTTTTAAGACAGGATTCCACACAATACTGTTTGCTGTCTCTCTGAAATAATTTGGTGAAAGTTCTTAAATTTTTCACAGTCTGCAACTCTGCCAATATGTCAAAGCACGTAAGCCCCAGAACATCAGAGCAGTGACAAAGCTCTTCTAGAACTGCTCAATTTATTGAGTAACACTGAAGGTCATAATTTAAAATTTTTACATATACTAGGATCATTTTCTAGAATTGCCAGAGCTTAAAAATCTAAAAATCTTTTAAAAAATTTTTTTTCTCATTCTATGTAGGTTATAATGGGGATTCTTTTTCCCCCTACCATCTTGTTTTTGGAGTTTCGCACATATGATGACTTCTCATATCAGACATCCAAGGACAACGAAGACGGCAAAGAGAAAGAGGAGGAGAATGTGGTTGGTACTGCCCTTGATCGCAACAGTATCCGTTCACGCTCATGCTCAAAATTGTTGAGACTTCTCTTGCCATGAGTTTAGAAATCACAATAATGGGGGAACTCGGTGTAATTCTTTATTTTTGAAGACATCTATCTGTTAACTGCTGTGCACTTCCCATTTAGCAACCTGCTTGCTGTGTGCCGTTGTTTTGCAGGATGCAAATGCAGACACTGGTTCAAAAAAGGGTGATGAGGAAAATGAGCACAAAAAGCAAAAGAGCATCCCCATAGGAACGAAGATCTGTGAATTCTATAATGCTCCCATTGTCAAGTTCTGGTTCTATACGGTAAGGCTTCCTCATTAGCGTTTGCTAAGTGTTGAATACATAGAATTTTGAAACTTGAGAAACGTGTCAAACATGTCAAAGGCTTTTTAACAGATGTTTTAAAGTTCACAGAATTAAAACGAATTATGAAAACAAAGCCAGGACTGATTCAAATCTTCAGCTGAAACTGTATCTGGGATCTTGTCCTATATTTACATGCATGTAGGTATATGGCCCTCCTAGCCCCAAATACACCATCTTGTAAAACAAAACAGTCCTGTTTGCTTAAGATGAAGGATTTTTTAAAAAAATGCCTTTGGTAATAAAAACTTAGAGAAATACAGTTTTATTTTTAAACCAACAAAGATGACTCGGGATTTAAACAGCAAACTCATAGGTGCCATTTTTCCCCCATAATATCAGTGGGGTTACCAAAGCAGTGTGGTTGAACCCAGATCACAAACTCCTAGAACAGGGGAGCAAGTCAAGTCTTCTCCACTCTGAAATGCACACCCAACTGACCACTGCTTGGCTGCACACTCTCTTCCAGATGCCTTTGGTGGCCACTATCTCCCCATCCCCAAGAGTGAGGCAAGAGTGTTACATCTGTAACAAGATGTGTAACAATAAGAGTGTTAATCTGGAGCATCTTGTTACATCTGTAACAAGAGTGGCCCTGGCTTTACACGTGCCTGCTTATGACTCTCACAGATAGGCTCTGGCTGCAGGAGGTCCCAGCAGGCAAGCAGAGGCTCCCACAACCATTGCAGGCTGGGGAGGGTGCTACAAGACCTGGGGCATGAAGTCCCAAGCACCAAGCTACAGCCTACACCAGGCAGGTCCTGGCATGTGGTTCCATTTGGGACCAGGCAGGAGCAGGTGATGGGAAGTGAGGGATGGGTCCGAGGCTGTAAATGGAACATTAGGCCATAGGGTAGGCAGTAGGCAGAGGAAGTCTGCGTGGGGAATCAGATCAGCTGTGGACCTGGACACTGAACCTTCTGGTGGCCACAGCTGGTGATGAGAGAAGCCACTGCTACCCACCTGCTCTGGTCAGAACCAGCGGAGTACTGCTGATACACCTGGCCTGCAAGAGAGTCCAGCACAGGGCAGAGCCAGGAGGCAGAGGAGCCCCAGTGTCACCCCGCACCTCTGAATACTATCTCTGGCCTGTGGGAGGACATAGCACATTTTAGAGTTTCCCAGGGGATTCTGATGAAGCCCAATTTTCCGATCTGCTTCTAATCCTTCTGCAAAGAATAAATCATGGGTGCAAGGGATTTTACCTATATTACCGGTAAAGATTATACAACCGGGAGGGCTGGAAGGTGAATAAAAAAAAAAAAAAGAAAAAAACTAACAACAACAACAAAAAAAAACCCCTGCTACATCACAAATACACAATTGCTAGAACAACCCCCTCCTATCACACAACCCCACTGCCGTAAGTCCTGAAGAGCCCTGGGCCAGCAAGAGGACCTGGAGGTGAAGTTTCATCCACTCCACAGTGAATCGCCTCAGACAATCAACTTCAGATCACCTGCCTCCACCCCATGCCTCATTCCCATATGTCTCCAAACTCTGCATCTTTTCTTGCCACAAAGATAGGGAGCACGTTGTGGCCACATCAAAGACTAGATATGTAGATCCTAATTGTAGGGACTCCGGACAGCTTTGTGCACCTGGGCAGACAGCTTTCACTCCCCCGCTTCTAACCTCCTGTATCTGTCGGCAGGGTAAAGATTCAAGAGGGAAATTTGCAAAGCAGGGAGAATAAGTAACATTTTCCAACTTCCAGGAATGTAGAAGACACATCAGTGAAATATTAAAAATTTCCCCATCTATCATAATTTTGTGCAGCTCCATAATCGCCCCACAAGAGTGGTAGTGGCCAGAAATACATCTTCATGTAGAAAATGAAATGCCAATGTCCTTATCATCCTAAAGCATACAATGCCTCCTGACCTGCCCCAAAGTTTATCTGCACTGGTGATGTGAACAGAAGGTTTCCTCTAGATGAGTCAGTCCAGTTGGAAATGCAAATTTTAGAAGACCTGTCAACCTGAAAATAGGATTTCAAAGTTGTTGTTGTTTTTTTTCCCCCAGCATGTGTTATCTCCCCAAACACTGCTAACAGTTGTTCTGCCCTTCAGATATCATACTTGGGCTACCTACTGCTATTCAACTATGTCATCCTGGTGCGGATGGAACGCTGGCCCTGTCTCCAGGAGTGGATTGTCATCTCCTACATTGTGAGCCTGGCATTAGAGAAAATACGAGAGGTGATTATTCCAAAGTCCTGTCCCAGGCCCAGTGAACGCTGACTTCAATTCAGATATAGCTTCTTACTGCAAAAACACTCCATGCAAATCATGAGTGACATGATACCATGATATCATGGTACCTTTTTCTCTTTTGGGCTATCACAATCCCAAGTTTATTCCATTCCCTTGCTTAAGATGTCTATGTCCTCTGCTTCTGATTTGAATCTGTAGATCAAAACACAAAGCAGGGCACGTGGGTGGCTCAGTGGGTTAAGCCTCTGCCTTCTGCTCAGATCGTGATCTCAGGGTCCTGGTGTAGAGCCCCACATGGGACTCTCTGCTTAGCAGGGAGCCTGCTTCCCTTCCTCTCTCTCTCTGCCTGCCTCTCTGCCTACTTGTGAGCTCTCTGTCTGTCAAATAAATAAATAAAATCTTAAAAAAAAACACACACACACGCATACACGCACACAAAGAATAATAAGCGATGTTTAGTAGTAAAAACCATCTCAGATCCTGTAAAAGCAATAATCAATGCTGCCAGGAAATAAACCAATTACTAAAACAGGGTACAAATTTTGGCTTCTTACTGGGAACTGAAACTAAAAACAAAGAGAGACCCAAGATGATGTTTTACCTACAACTTAGGACTCAGAATCATGACTCCCTGTCACCTACAATGGGGACTCTACCTTCTTATTAAGAAAGAGCTCTCAGGAGATTCTGAGAGTGTGGCAGAGGAAAGAAGGCCAGGCACTTTTCTTCAAGTTTTAACTCACTATATTAGCTTGTAAAGAGAAAGCTGACATCCAAGTAAAAAATGAATTTGAACTGGAAGAGCACACAGAAGCCTTTCATGTGTCTCTTCCAACTAATACAGACCCAGTACTATTATTTTGCCATTGTTATTAACCCTTTCACCGAACTGAAAACAAACAAACAAACTAATTAACAAACAAACAAAAAACCACTACTGGCAACTCCTTCCCAGCCGAGGTAGTTTGATGTTGTCCGTCTAATGAGAGACTGAGACACAAAAAAGTGCAGAAGCCAACATCTTTCAACCCATCTCCTTTGCTACTAGTCTTTCTTTTCCAGGTGGCTTCAACAAAGTCTGCAGGTGTTACCACTGGGATTCCCCAAGTGGCCTGCCGTGCCATCCCCATGCCACCATGATCCACTGAGCACCAGCCATGTGCTACTGTACTGCTCTTTTTTTATTAATATTTTATTTATTTATTTGACAGACAGAGATCACAAGTAGTCAGAGAGGCAGGCAGAGGAGGAGGATATGAAGCAGGCTCCCTGCTGAACAGATCAAACCCCAATGCAGGGCTTGATCCCAGGACCCTGAGATCATGACCTGAGCCGAAGGCAGAGACTTAACCCACTGAGCCACCCAGGCGCCCCTGTTAAATGTTTTTAATTTTACCCTGAGGAAGTAGTGATTTTTAATCAGTGGTGGGGTTCTTTTTAAGATTTGAGATTTTTATTTATTTATTTATTTGACAGAGATCACCAGCAGGCAGAGAGGCAGGCAGAAAGAGAGGAGGAAGCAGGTTTCCTGCCAAGCAGAGAGCCCGATGATCCCAGGACCTCGAGATCATAACCTGATTTATTTGAGAAAGAGAGTGTGCATGGGGGAAGAGGCAGAGGGAAAGTCTCAAGCAGACTCCCTGCAGAGCACAGAGCACAACACTGAGCCCAGGGCTCAGGGCTCAGGATCCTGAGATCGTGACCTGAGCCATAATCCAGAGTCAGATGCTTAACTGACTGAGACACCCAGGAACCCCAAATAAATGGTGATTTTTAAAGAGTAATATCTCAAGGAGGAGAAAACTCATTTAACCTTCCCCTCACTTCTCATATCTAAGTTGCAAAGGAATTGTGGCAAACAAACAGCTAGCCCAATTCTGCTATCTCCACCTTTCGTGAGACCACCTGGGTGTATCTCCGCTGTAGACTTTCCTCCTGAACTAATTCTGGAACGTGGGCTGACGGGCACATATCCAGAGAATTAAAAAGAAATCTAGAGGCAGCTGCTTTAATTTCACCCAGAAGGACATAATTTGGAAGGCATTTCCTGAGAATTTGTGAAACACTGAATCTAGGAATATAGAGGATTCCGTGGAATTTCCCTTTCGAGATATCTTTCTCCATCTGAGAAGATTAGTGTTTAAAGGTCTTAAGTAGGAAATGGGACCAGATGCCCTGGAATGTTCCACCAGTCCTATCTTTCCAAGATTCGAAGAGGTTTCCAACACAGCACTCCCTGTTTATTGTTCTTTGGCAATTGTTTTCAGATCCTCATGTCAGAGCCAGGCAAACTCAGCCAGAAAATAAAAGTTTGGCTTCAGGAGTACTGGAATATCACGGATCTTGTGGCCATTTCCACGTTCATGATTGGAGCAATCCTTCGCCTACAGAAGCAGCCATATATGGGCTATGGACGAGTGATCTACTGTGTGGATATCATCTTCTGGTACATCCGTGTCCTGGACATCTTTGGTGTCAACAAGTATCTGGGGCCCTATGTGATGATGATTGGAAAGATGGTTAGTACTGGCATCCCATTAGGAGATAGGGATGTTGTGGTTGTGGTGAAGACCTGAGACCAGGCCTTGAGTGTGGCTTTGTTAGGCTTCATTTAGTCTTTCCTTTGCAGTTGGTTTTTTGCAGGAAACACTTTTGCTTTAAAATACATAGTTTTCCTACATGTTAATACTGCATGTATATGTATATACCCAGTATATACTACTTTATATAGAGAAATATATCTACTGTATATATGTACAATACTAATATTGTATATGTATATGTATGTGTATATATATTATATATACACATTATATATATGTACATATATACATATATATATCGTAATAATCTGGCTCATAACATAGGATGAAAGCCAGAAACACATGGGGCCTAAGGTCACACCCCCTCCTGTATTCCAAACAGTCTTCAGCCCATGTACTCTGGCCTGGAGTGGGCACAGGCAATTCATGTTATAAAGGCCAAGACAAATCCATGGCAACATTTCTTCCAGATTAAATCATACAATATGAAAGAAAAAGAAATGAGGCAGCAGACCATCCTTATATCACCTAAAATAGCTTCAGTGTTAGGACTGGTCCCAGAGGAAAGGAAATCTCTTAAGTTTAGGAATAACTCTTTATAGCACAAGCCATTTTGAGTGAAGGAATATATGGTTTAGCTTATCCTGGCAAGGGCTCTCATCTTCAGGGATATCCAAAATTAGGAATTACACCAGTTCAGTATCCACAGTAACCAGAGCATTGCTCACTGTAACCACGCAGCATTTGTGTAATGAATGAATAAATATTCTGTACTCTCAATTCATTTTCTTGTTCCTTTCTTAGATATCTCCTCCTCTGTCTCCCTGAAAAATTCCCAGGCTTACCCCATAATTCTTCCGTTTCTCTATTTGCTGTTGTTAAGAGAGGAATATTTGTTTATGGGCAACAAAAGCAGAAAAGAGTAAGAGCAAATGAGGAAGTCAGCATTCTAGAATAAGATGTATGTGTTGCGTAGCATATAAAAACTAGGAGCCCATGGATGAGATGGAGAGAAAGGAAAGAGGCTCTCTTCATCCTAATTAAACACTCATGAAGTCATCAAGGAG
Source organism: Mustela erminea (assembly GCF_009829155.1). Classification (NCBI taxonomy): domain Eukaryota; kingdom Metazoa; phylum Chordata; class Mammalia; order Carnivora; family Mustelidae; genus Mustela; species Mustela erminea. Next base: position 22,133,396 of record NC_045618.1, on the reverse strand, counting down.
AGCAAAAGCAAGAGAACCTGGTCCATGAGTCAAAACAGTAAGAGACTCATTTTCTTTCTATTCAGATGATTGACATGCTGTATTTTGTGGTCATCATGCTGGTTGTGCTGATGAGTTTTGGAGTAGCCCGTCAAGCCATTTTGCACCCAGATGAGGAGCCTTCCTGGAAATTGGCCCGAAACATCTTCTACATGCCCTACTGGATGATCTATGGAGAGGTGTTTGCAGACCAGATAGACCGTAAGAATAGAATTGATAGTAAGATTCTCTTCCCTGCTTCTGAGGCAGATGATCAGTTCCAAATTAATGGAAGAGCATGTGTTAATTTGGAAATGAATTACTTTTTATTCTGCCACAAGCATCAAATTATTTTATGAAGGAATAAGTGCAGAATATGCAATGTGGATTTTTGAGCCATCAGTCATTTCTTCTATTCTAAAAACCATTAACCAGAATTTCGAAAGAGTCTCCCATTCTTTTAGCTGGACCTGGTGAACATCTTATCCTGTGAATATAATCCCAGTGCCAATATCCCAATATTTCTTCAACCTAAATCTCTTTCTACCACAAGACAGAATGGGTAGTGTTATTCCAATAGACTGAGATGATAAGCATGACAGCGTGACTGGTGCCTTGAGTCACCCTCGTCTTCAGGCTTCTTCGAAGCCCATGATCCACATGGCTATCAATTTCCTCTTCACTTATGGGGTTCAATTTTTCAAAAATTTTATTATCAACAATAATCTGAATGTTAGCCGAGGAAATGAGCCATAATCTTATGTGAATTTCTGAGGGGCACAGGACCCAGCTCCTCTCCAGGCTGAGCTGCCAGGTCATGGTGTCTCTTGTGTCATAGGAAGTAAAGCTCAAATGTTCTTATACCTATTTCACCTGACCAGTTAATGTCCCACAGATGAATGAGGCTCTTCACACCTGTTTTTGTGTCCAGAGCCATACCTTCATTTGTATGTTGTGCTCTGTCACAGAGATACAGATACAACAGCACATCTGCTATTTCCAGTATTCTGCTTCTTGGGCATAGATGGTCTTGAACATCCTCTTCTTGTATGAAATGCAGGATTCTCAGTATATCTCCTGCCACTGGTTTAGACTGATAACTAGTTCAACCAATGCCCTCTACCTAGCTTTTATAATGTGATTCCGAACACATCATTACCACCTGTACATCTCAAAGTCAATTGTTGAATGTGTTTGTACGTTGGTAAACTGAAACATAAAAATCTAACTTGCTTTCATAAGAATAGTTGCTTTAGTAAATGTATGATCCAGACATAGATTGTGGTATTTTTATTTTTTATTATTGAATTGGGTAATAAGAAGATAAAGAGACAAACGAGGCTATTTTCAGTAACACTATTAAATGTTAGGTTTTGATTCTTGATCTGATTATTGCATAATAATTTTTCACTTATTTGTGCTTATGAGGTTTTTGAATTGGGCTATGGAGAATGCCTGATTAGTTAACCAGTTGGTTAAAATGATCATCTGCCAGTAGCCTCATATCTTTTTCACAGTATTGTTAACTAGTTAGCTTTTTATTGTTTATGACATATGGTAAAATCAATATTCATGAAATATATATGAATTTTCTAGAATTAATAATGTATACAGTTTCATCTAAATAGACCACTGCTTCCAAGTGTGAATCTATAATTCCCAAACTTGAGTACTTTGCATTTTGTGACAACCAAAACCATTCTTGTCTTGTTAATCATTTGTTTTACTTTTTTCTCAACTGTCATCTTATTTTCTTTCCTCCCTTCCTGTCACACCTAAAAAACCCCCAAAACCCTGCTTTCCAATTGCTCTATAGTCTACGCCATGGAAATTAATCGTAAGTTTACACAGAATTGATGACTTCACTCCATGAAGTGTCTGTATTAATCGGTCTCTCCCTTAGCTAATTACTGACAGCCTTACACTGGTTTTAAATACCTCTCTTGTTTTCTGGTATCAGAAACAAGGTTTGTTGTTTGTTTGTTTGTTTGTTTTCGGTGTCAGAAAACAAGAGAGGTTTAAACTGTAAGTAAGTAAAAAGTAGGTAGACTATAAATTCACGGACGTTACTTCACTGATCACTGTTGGGATCATTCTATTTTTTATTTCAGGACATAGGTTCTATAGAATCAAAGTGGTATTTTGAATGAACTAAGAGAAAGAAAAGGTGATTTTCCAAAAATGACACCAGAAACTTTGATTAATGGATTTGAGGGTAGGGGGCATCCTTAACTCGTTCCTCATAACAAAATTATTGCTGAAGTTCATGTACAAGTGAAACCAAGGAGACAACATGAGGTGATGTTAAATAATCAGATTATCTATTATCCATTAGTAATTAGCTTGATAACAGTACAGAAAAAAAGATTTATCTGCTTAGAAATATAATTTCTAATGTATATGAAAAACGCAAATACAGAAATGGGAAAATGCTTAGAAATATAATTTCTAATGTATATGAAAAACGCAAATACAGAAATGGGAAAATGTTTATAAATACGTCAAGTCAAGAATGACTATCACGGAGTGCAGAAATGAGTTTTTTTTTCTTTGTATGAATTGATATTTTTCATATGGAATACTATTGCTTATGAAATCAGGGAAAAATCATCTTAAAAAAGAAATAGATTGTGTAATGGCATATGTAAGTTATTTATTCTATTCATTTTATGTAAAAAGTACAAGAAGACAAACTTTTGTTTCAGCTCCTTGTGGTGACAACCAGTATGATGAGGAAGGCAAGCGGCTTCCTCCTTGTATCCCGGGTGCCTGGCTCACACCGGCCATCATGGCGTGTTACCTACTGGTGGCCAACATCCTGCTGGTGAACTTGCTTATTGCAGTTTTCAAGTATGTATTAAGGCTCTCGACTGCTTGCCTATTATTTATTGCATTACAGATTCCCAGTTTAATCTTGGAACACTCATGCGGCCATGGGTTTACACAGAATTTCAGTGGGGCTTTTAAATATGCAGAGTTTTTGCAATCTCTTTCATTCAAACTTAATCAGCCTTCATGTATTCGTGAATCAAAAGTTGACACTTAAATACATCAAAAATTTTTTTGATGGTTCAATATTTTATTTTTTATTGAAGTATAATTAACATACCGTGTTGTATCAGTTTCAGGTATAGAGTACAATGATACAATAATTCTGCGCATTACTCAGTGCTCAACAGGCTGTGATTAGTGTACTGTTAATCCCCTTTAATCCATTTCACCTATTCCCCCACCCACCTCCCCTCCGGCAACCACCAGTTTGTTCCCTGTGTTTAAGAGTCTGGTTTTTTTTTTTTTCTTTCATCTCTTTTTTCTTTGTTTGTTTTGTTTCTTATATTCCACATACTTATGAAACCATATGATATTTGTCTTTGTCTTAAATACATTTAAACTCAATCTTGGTTAGTATTTTAGCACTTAAACATGTATTTTAATCTGATGAAAATATTTCCTTAGATGAAAGTCTCCTGGAATAGGGAAGATTTGATCAAGGCATGCCTTTAATTCATTATCACAGGCACAGAAAGCAATGTCAACTTCATAAGCTGTGACAATTATTGTGATATAATATAAAATGTTCTCCTAATTATTAACAGAATAGAAGATAAAATGGCCTTGGAAAGAGATGGCTTAAATTATAAAATCAAGTGTCTTGTAAAACTTGCCCATTTTGGCATGATGTGTTGAGCATGTGACCATGCTTAATAAATGATTTTTTTAAAATTCTAGCTTCTAAGATGAAAATATAAGGGAAAAATACTTCACAGAAATATAGAATCTTAGAGATAATCAGGGCTTTGGAAAGAATCTGGTTCAAACTCTTATTCAAGTGTATTTCAGGTTTAAATACTTCAAAATGCTTAGCTGAATAGCTCCTACCTTTAAAAATATGAAATAATATTTTCTTGAGCATATGAATCAGTAGACTGTGGTATGGTGTCTCAAGAAAGCAGTAGGTAGCCATTTTAATATACTTAATCCTTAATTATTTATATAAGTAAAATGTCCTTGGGTGTAGATAATCCACAATGATAGATAAACCAAAAGGGTAATTCAGGAGTCAGTACTAAAGGGCACTAAAAGGTCCTTTCACTGTTTATTTTCATTTCGATGTGAGTGACTGATTGTCCTGGGAAATCAAAATGAAAAGCAAAATAACTAAACCTTTATTCTTTTTAAAGCAATACTTTCTTTGAAGTCAAGTCCATATCCAACCAGGTGTGGAAATTCCAGCGATATCAGCTGATAATGACATTTCATGACCGGCCAGTCCTACCTCCACCAATGATCATTTTAAGCCACATCTATATAATCATCATGCGTCTCAGTGGCCGCTGTAGGAAGAAAAGAGAAGGGGACCAAGACGAACAGGATCGTGGGCTGAGTATGTACAGGACTCTTTCATTTCTATCCTGCACTAATTTCAAGAGGGTTCTAACTGGGCACCCTCCCAAAAATCTCGCTGAACTACTTAATTGTGGGAAAACATAACACCCGAGTCCAACTGCTGTTCTTTGCAGAACGCTTCTCATTTTATGTTGATTTTATTCCAGTTCTGTTAGTTGGTGAGTAATTCATGTTACTGAAAGCTTGCTCATGAAGAGATTAGAAATCGAGAGAGTTCTTGAGAATGACTTGTCTGTATAAATTCAATGCCCCTTTAAGAATGTTTCCACCTGTTGCATCTCAAAAGGATAGGAAAATAATGCTGTTCACCTGACTCCATCCATAAGACAGATGCAACAGTTTCTCCAGTAAAGAGTACTTGGCTTCACTTTGCAAATAGCTGTAAGAGTTGTGTTTTGTGTTAAAAAGTGAGCCATTCTGCTCCAATGGGAAGATGATCGTCGCATACTGCAACCTGTTTGAGTAAAACAATTGGAGTAGTGGGAGAACCACCTACCAGTGTCGGGGAAAGGAGCTTAATTCCGGTTGGGTTGTGAAATTCGCAATGGCGCAACTCAATTGATTCTTCGTGGACAGGGCTCATTTCTCACGTGGCAAACCCTTCTCCCTTCACGCAGAGCTGTTTCTCAGCGACGAGGAGCTGAAGAGGCTGCACGAGTTCGAGGAGCAGTGTGTCCAGGAGCACTTCCAGGAGAAGGAGGACGAGCAGCAGTCGTCCAGCGACGAGCGCATCCGCGTCACTTGTGAGAGGTGAGCCCAGCACGGGGCCAGGGCCCAGCCGCGGGCCAAGGGTGTGCGGCCCACTCTGCCCCATTCTAAGAGAGATGCCGATGTTCATATAAATGTTCCCTCCAAGTTCTCTTGTTGGTTCACACTTTACGTGTTTTCTCCCGAAAGAGTGGGAAAATATCTCGTGTGAAAAGGTGATTGTAAATTGTATCTAGAAGTGAATGATGGGGTGTATTGCAAATACCCCAGACCCAAACTAAAGCAAACCAAAAGCCCCTGACAGTTCTTGCCCAGCCCCAGAGTGGGAGATTTGGCTGCAGGACCCTGCACGAATGAAGAGAAAAATCAGCCGCTGGGCTGTGTAAAGGCTAGGGAAGCGGTCTTTTGACTGGTGGTTACCTTTGTCAAGGATGGTATTCCCCTAGGGACTGACCTGCTCATCCCACCTTAATGTTCTTGTTGCTCCTTTCCCAGAATGCAGAATGAATGAATGAACACATGTGTGAGCCAATCTGTGAATGGGCAAATGAAGGCAGGTGAGGGAGAACCAGAAAGGGTGACATTTTCCAACCTTTTCATTATTGCTCCTCCTGCAGCTGAGAACGAGAAACCAGCGAAGGGTAGACAGGAACAATAAAACCACACTATCTGTATTTTTTAATCATATAATTTTTAAGAAACTTTATCACTTAATAAAAGAAATGTAAGCTATTATTATTATTATTACTAAGACTGCGATCATTGATAAAACATCGTTCCAAAGAGTTTAACCAACAATGCAGGTAGAAGGATGACACCTACGGGAATTCTAGCTGATCATTCTGTCTTTCAGTACTCAGAATTAAAGTTTCTTGGTACAACTACCTGTATATATTGATAAACATAAAGACATTCACAAGAATGTTTCAGCACACCATCCAATCAAGGGCCTCAACCACTACAACAGAATTTAATACCCTTGAAGTCTCCCTGCTGTACACATTCCAGCCAGTGACTCTGCCACAGCCCACAGGCTCCAGGTCTCTGGCCCATCTCCCCTCCTAGCCCTAGTCACCTTGTAATCCAGTCTACCAAATTCAAGGATAATCTGCACCAACATTTGGCCTTAATAAGGCACATTTTCAAAACTACTTTTAAATGCATCTTTTCTGTTTTAATAGGAACTGTTAAGCTTTCAAGATACAAACATTATTTCTTCCTGAGAAAGAGAAGTTACTTCCATCTTAATAATCTAAAATCTCAACTTTTTAGTTAGACATTAACTTGGATTTAATCACGGCCAGTAATTTACAATGGAAATTGTGCTCTGTTTCACTCTGCTTCTGCCCCATCCCCCTTCCCCCAGCATTGTTTGGATTTTTACCGTTCTTGGAGCAAGCCTCCAAGAATGTGGTTATCAGGTCACTACCAAACTGCATTTTCCTCTTGGGGCTTCGTGCACACGTAATAGGAATGAAAGTGTGCTGGGCAGTAAAAACATCTACTTCCCGTTTCTCTTGGCTGAGATCTCTGGGAGTGATCGGAGTACATTCCTGCCCCTCCGGTTCCCTTGTTGACCCTTTCAAGGCTGAATCACAGGTGAATATCAGAGACAAATGGAGGAGGAGGTTTGGGGAAAAGGTACTTTTTCTTCACTCTTAACCTCAGGACATCTGAGGTCCTAAGGTGGAAGAATAGAAATAAAATTCGTTACTTTACCTAAATTTGACACCTGTGATAATTTTTTAAATCAAATTTTTGAGTACTCATATATTTCTGCCATTTAAAAAAATCTACTTTATATGTTGGCTTATTTTCATTTTCCACATCACCATTTGCCATTTGAGGATTCTCCTTATCATCCCCGGCACCATTCTATCTGCAGGATCTGGTTAGGAGTGAGTCTTCTGACCTCCTAAGATGCGCTTGGCATCAGTCCCTGCTGTTGGCTGGTAGCTTTCAAAACCTGAGCCAGCAATTTGCATGACTCAGTCTAACAAACGTGTTCACACAGGAAGTTTACATGCTTCTGCTCCTCCTTGCAGGGTGTTTTGAGGGCTTATGCGCAGGAACCAAATTCATGGCTTTCCCTTAACGTTTAGAGAGTAATATATGAAGTTCTAACAATTTCACCTAACTTCACCATTTCTTGAGATCTAACATTTAGTGTCCCAATCAGAGATTTACATTATGATCCAGTTTTTAATTAATACAGCCTTGAAGCAGGGTATTTGGCCCAAAGTCCCATGCAGCATATCCACTTAGCTGACTTACGACAATGCACTGAAGGTCTTCCTCCCAAATTTGGACATCCTCTTGCATGCTCTGGGCTCTGAGAGTGGCACCACTAGCCATTTCATTTGACACTGTCAAATCATCAAATTCTGCTTTCTTCCCCCTGTGAATGAATCATGCCCCCCCCCCCACACACACACACTTCTTTCCTTCTCTACCACCAGCACACCAGTACAAGCTACCATCATTTTCCACCAGGATTCCTGTGGTTGCTTGGAGAGCATTTGAGCTCTGAGAGCATCTGAGCTCTCCATAATCATTTCCACTCTTTCAATTCATTGTGCACTCACTAGACTCGAATCCCGTTGCATTGCTCCCCATCAGCTCTCTTTAAAAGTCTTTCAGTGGCTCCCATTGCTCCCAGCTCCAGTATCACCCTGGACTGCCCTCCCTTCATGCTTGGTTTGCCAGTCTTGTCAGCCTTCTTTCATTTCCTTAAAGTCACCACTCCCTTCCTGCCATAGGGGTTTTTACACATGTTGTAACCTCTGTCTACGCATCCTTTGGATCTCTGCTCAAATGTCATTTCCTTCTGGAAAACTTCCCTGACTGCCTCACACCTTAGACTAGGTCAAGAAGCCTGCACATCTCCACATAGCAAGACCTTGAGTTTTTGAATGAAAGGATTAAGTAAAAAGTTCTTGTTCTGACTTGAATGTAAATTTCCATCCTATCCTCAATGAATATCAAATAAGATATCAACTATGCTTCCTCTGGGTTTGTGACTTTGATTTCGCTATTGGCAACCAGGAAGAATTTCAGTATACAAATCATTCTGCTACCCATAATTGTCAGGGAGAATCTTTAATATCAGCAACACCAAAACAGCTGGTGGTGTTGAAGGGTGTTATTTCTTTGCTTGAAAGTTTAATATCATGTAACCTAGAGGGCTGGTGGAAGAACATTTTACAAATACATCTGCCAGCACAACCAAAGTAGAATTTGTCAACCTAGATATTTATCATATATATATTATATCATATCATATCATATATAGGCTAATACCTAGTAACATGTATCTTTATCAATCACAACTAGAAGGCCATCTCTGTGTCTCTTGAAAATCCAGGGTTGAGCACATCATTCCTTTTGTGGTTGGGCATCCCTCAGTTCACAGGTTCAAGAGCAATTGAGTTGAAAAGAATCTTTTCTAAAAAAATTTTGTCCAAGTTTCAACTTCCTTTTCTTGAACAATGAGAATTATGTAATCCAGTGTGTTTTCCTTTTTTCCATGGCATCAAGGAAGCTTAGCACCAATTTACTATTTAATTAAAACAGGTATATTATTATAGATTTTTGGAATGCATGGTATACATTGCCTCCTTATTACCTCTTCTTCATTCATATCTTCCACTTAAATGAACTTTCATTTTGCATGTATGATATTTTCAAGTATGCAGACCATAATTCATAAATCATACATTTTAAATGCTATTGGTCTTGTACTTAAGCATCTATAGATCTTAGACTAGCCAAACCTATAATAGAAGGTTTGGATTCCCCCCAAAACCTCTGGGTCAACTGGTTTCTTGTCATATTTGTGGATCTGGGTTAAGGTATTGGGTTTCCTCTAGGCTTGATTAGGAATGAAGCGATTCATGGTCTTGAGATCTTATTTGGCATCCTTTTCCCAAGTAATCAAGTAGAGAGAGGGGTAACAGAGATTATAACAAGAAAGACAAGAAGGAGGGAAATGAGATAGTCAGTAGAAGAAGACCCGAAAGAGAGATGGGCCTCAGAAAGGAGGTGGATAATTCCTCTGACGTAGAAATTAATAGAGTCAAAGTTGCTTGGATTATGGGGAAAGGGTGGGATTAAATGTGGGAGTTTTAATGTGTCTAGTAAATGACAATCTTGTTCCTTACCTGACCTTTGAGAGCCAATTCAAGGACAGAGGCAGATATCAGGCAGATAGAGATAAAAATAGTATTGGCTTTACTAGTAATAAAGGTGCTAGAGGATGTGGTTCAGTTGTTGCCAAATTCACAGAATTAGCCAGAATTAGCCATAGCCACTCAGTCACAGGCACCTGAAGACCTCTGTTCTCACAGGCAGAATCAGCTTTCCCCACGAAGCTTACCGTTTGAACAAAACAAAGTGAGAGCCCATGCTCTCTGCAGGCAGCTGGCTCTCAAAGAGAGAGAGAAAAAAGTAAGCTGGTGTCGTGGTCCCCAAATTCCAACCAGAAAATCAGTCCTCCTCAAGAATAAATAAAGGACTGGAGAGAGGCCAAGAGTTTTACACTAATAGAAAGTCCAGACACATGGGAAGGAATGATAAGAATGGGGAAAGAGTACCCCTAGCAATATTACAGACTTAAAGCCTCTAAGGAGGATTCGAGTTCACCTTTAGGGGAAATGTGATAGGAAAGGAGCTAGCCAAGCGATTGCTCAGCAGGAATATTTAGGATGTAATGAAATTAGCTAATATGACTTTGTATTGGGCCAAGTCAAGGTGACTCCTATGACCTTCATCAGTGACTCTCTACAGCCCCAGGGCAAGAATGCAGTTAGTGAATGAAGCATGGGGCATAGCAAAAGGGAGGCTGAAAGGGACCTGTGATCCCGAGAACCAATCAATGGGAATACCACAATGATGTTAGTGTTTGCAAATGGTAGCATAAACATTTTACAGTGCCTCAAGATACCATTTTTCCCTGCCCAGTTGTGGAGTCCTAGTGGCAATAGAGGAAGGAGTAGAGTTGGCACTGTTATATGAAAATAAGTGAAAGAGAACCGAGGATATTATTAAGAGCTTCAGTGAGGAGCTGACCTGAGTCTTGCCTGACAGAAAGTGGAATATAGCCGGAAAAGTCCACTGATTTAGATGACTTGAATTCTAGAAACCAAGGAGGTATGAAGTATGGCCATGTTGGTATATATAATGATGTGGCCTAGAGTTAAGATCCTAGAGAGCTTAATACTCTTTTAGTAGTCTTCAGTATTTTGTTTATTAAAAACAATGAGAAAGCCAAAATATTTAAGACTTAAATCTTGTTCTTCATTTAGTCTTTCACATATAAAAACTCGGTAAGTAAGCACAACCAGGTTCCATCTTGAGTGTTCTCACCATAATTACTAAACTTAAAAGGCAACCTCATACAAAGATGGAAATTAAAATAACTGGATATAAAATTTGGACTGGATGAAACAAGTTTATGATCTGTAGACCTGGAATAAAATTACAGGGTAAGAATAGTCTTAGAACTCAATATAGAATACCATGGGACCTTGAAACATGGGTTTCTTCAAGTATAAACTGGATCTAGTTGTTCCACTAACATTGTTTTTAGGTTAACATTGAGTTCTATCATTAAGGAAATGTTCCCATATAATTTATAAGATGCCTTACAGGTGAAGAGTAATGATTGCACATGAAAAGATGACGGCACATAAAACAGGTTTTGGTAACTACCATGCTACAAAACTCCAAATATCTAAGTTCTGTCCTTAGGAAATACACAAGAGACTCTTACCATGAGAATATGAATTTTGACCTTATATTTAATATATAAGAGTCTATGAAACTCCAATAAACTTATGCCGTCTATCGGTATTCTCTTGGAAGTTACTACAAAGTGCCACACATTTATATATTGTTGTACCTAGTAGTTGAATGAAATGGAAAACTTTATTTACAATACCTTAAAAACAACAACAACAAAAAAAAACACTGTGTTTTCATTAAGCTCCTTTCAAGTTTAATAGTACAATGTCCAAAACCAAATATCCTAAATAACCAATACATGAAAATAACAATGAAAGCATCTGGAGATTTGCAATCACACCCCTTCACATGGTCATGTTATTGTACACTTGCATAGCATTCATACCTCACAGAGTGCTTTCATTTACACAATTTCACTTAATTGTGGAACACACAACACAACACTATCATGCTACCACTGTTGTTGTTGCTGCCTATGCTGATGTTGTGTATTGTCACTGGTGGGGATGCCGGAGCACTCCATCCCTAACATGAATATGGCCACATCTCAAAGAGAATACTGAAGTTGATAAAATGTTGATCCTTAATAGCCCTTCTTTTTTTTCTTGAAAACAAAGTCCTGATATGCAATGTCAGTTGCTAAGTTGGTACCCTTATCTCTAACTTTCTGAATTTACAAAACAAGTAGAATATATACAGGCCCAGATTAGGAGACTGATTAGGGCATTGGGATGTGGCCTTTTAACAGAAAACCCTGTAGACCAATCTGTACTAATCTCTGAATCAAACAGGTGAGGGAGGGAAATACTACTATTATGAACTAGTATAGATAAAACAAGTTGGGGTCTGGACTCCCAGGGATTTTAGTAGGAGATACACATTAAGTAGTAAAAGGCAGGGCAAATATTGTTGTAAATCAAGAGCAGCTTAAATTCCATTCAAAGATAGGAGAATGATCACGTTGGTCCCAGCCAGTTTGTAGATGCCACTTGGTTCTAGTTTCCTCTGATATAAAAGCCTACTCCTCACAAATTGTTCTGACCTGCCCACTGAAACTCAGAAGTTTGGTAGTTAGAAAAATGGCCTTCTGGCTCTTCTCAATAATATTCTAAATGGGAGAATTCTTACTGCAAAGTAAATGTTACCGCAGTGTGTGAAATAGAAACCTAGAGAAGCACTTGTGATGGGCTGAGCACTGGGTGTTATATGCAACTGATGAATTATTGAACAATATATCAAAAGCTAATGATGTACTACTGTATGTTAGCTAATTGAATTTAAGTTAAAAAAAAAAAAAAAACTAGTGAAGCTACTTACGGATTTACTATATGTAAATCCAAACACAGAAATAATTATGAGAAGCCATGAATCCAAACTGGCAAAAATAGATAGACCTGGTAAGAAATCATCAGTATTTCAGTCTAAGAAAATGCACTTGTATTATAAAAATACTTCATCCAAAGAAATAGTCCTTTTGAGCCAAATACTATCATACTAGAGTAATAGTTACAAGTGACTTGACCAAATGATTTGAAATACTCAAAGACAAATATTGACCTTGAAGGAGCAGGAGGCTGGCTGAGGACAAAGCAAAGGCTGGCGCCTTGCACCACCCCCCTTCACCCGCTCCCCTCCATATGTGTAGCATTCCTCAGGCACCCCTGACTGCCATAAAACGATAAATAGTTAACTTGCAGAGATCACAGTCCTGCAAGGCAGGAGTCTCCCTTGGTTTGCAAATGTCCTTGCCAACGAGCTCCGCAGAGGTCCAGGTTCGAACCTGCAATAAACGACCCTTGCTGATTGGCTTTGACTCACTCACGTCTCTGGTGGTCTTTTAAGGTGGGGGTAATACTCTATTGGCATTTCAACCTCTTTTATAAAATCAATATGATTATGAAAAATAAAAGACAATGCAGTCATATTAATCTAATTAAATAATAGCAGAAGTCAGGGCAACAACGGAATTTTATACACAATGGCTGGGATCCCTGGCATCACCAAGGCAGCTTTCATTCATCTGGTTCTACAAACATCAGAGATCGCAAGTTCTAGAACAAGTGTTTTCAAACTGAGGTCACCAAGTGCCCTGCCATTTGGGGTTCTCAAGTTCTAGGAGAATTTCATTTTTCCATTTTGATGATGATGGAATGTTTGTGAAGCAAATTGGAGGATGAATAACAAGATGAAACAGAAAGGGAGGATGGGGGACACAATCTGAAAAGTCTTGAGTGTATATAAGGACCAGAAATATTTTTAAAAGATTTTATTTATTTATCTGAGACAGAGAGAGAGAGAGCACAAGCAGTGGGGAGGGAGAGGAAGAAGCAGACTCCCTGCTGAGCAAGGAGCCTGCTGTGGGGCTCAATCCCAGGACCCTGAGATCATGATCTAAGCCAAAGGCAGATGCTTAACTGACTGAGCCACCCAGGCAGCCATAAGGTTTCTTTTTAACATACACTTAAGGGTACCCATCATTGCAATAAAATTTGGCTTTTAATCTTAAATGTTATGAGAAGCTGCTACTGTGTTTAAGCTAGGAGCAGCATGATTGAGTATCTGTGTCATTGTTTTGGATTAGAGTGAGTAGCCATTGGAGGCAAAGAGGTTATTCCTAACAACTAACACTTTTTTCTTTATCAGCCTGGGGTATAACATGAGGTTGTATCTCTTTAAATATTAAGGAAAACTGTTAAGACTTCATCCTGTTTATTCCAAAAGTGTCTTCTTTCCCTTCCTATTGTTCCCCTAACTGAGTCAGTTGTAGGAGATCCAGTGCTCTAGCAAAGTCCCTACCTATTTCATCAAAAACCAAGAAGGTGGAGCCAATTTTTGGTTTTTGTTTTCTTTCTATCCTCCTGCCACTTGGCCCTGGACATTGTGGAAGTGCAGGCAGAGTGGATTAAAGCCCCAGATTTCTGATTAGATGTTGAAAAGAGGGAGCTCCAGGGTACTGGAAATTCCAAGCAGATTATAGAGAGGGAGGAGATTGGGAAAGTAACACTACGAGGTTGCTTATGAACTTTAGAGCCCACCCCCAAACTGTATTTGTATGTGTATGTGTGTGCATGCATGTGTGAGTGTGTGTGTGTGTGGTTCTGCTCCTTATTAGCATACCTAAAGCCCTGAGGGAGACAAAGTGAACAAAAAATGATTGAGTAAGGAACTCCTGGACTCCATACGTCCATAAAACTGGCAAAACTTTCAGAATCAAAATTTTTAGAAAGATGGACATGAACCAATGGCTTGCAATCATTTGTGGAGTGCTTATTCAAGAAACACAGCTGAATTTTTTTTTTTAAATGAGATTTGTGGCATTTCAATTTATCTAGTCCCATCCCCCACTCCTCAGTTCAGTGGCAACCATGAAAATAATAGTCTGAATTCCTGGTACCAGTGGAAGCAAAAAGGACCCCATCCACAAAGAATTGTAATTATCTGTTTTGACTGATCTGGTGATTCCCTGAAAGTTTGGCTCAAAGGCTTGTCTTAATCTCCCCTTGTTTGGAACTAGCCAAGGGCTAAAACTGTTAGCCAGAGGTGGAGATGAGGAGAGGGCATTTTTCAAAAACATTTACAGGCAAATGTTTTAGTCCCTACTCCCTGAGGTTAAAAAAAAAAGTAATAGATTTGGGGCAAACAAGACTAACCAAAAATCTTCAGAGAAAAAGCTAGGAAATGAGATGTCCATAGGGCTTTGAAAATCTCTGACATATTCCTGGGAATCTAGAAGACCTTGTGCATGCATATGGTTGTGTACATTCTCAGAAAATACCTGATAAGAAAGAAAGCTTCCAATTCTAGCTTACCTAAAGGCTCTGTGCAAACAGGAAGTGAAAGCTAAGACAGAGATGCAAACTCTGGTTGAGTGTTGAAGATGTGCATGCACAGAGTCCCTCCGCAAAGTCTAGGAGAATTTTTTATTCCAAATATTTAAAGAAATCTCTGTTCAATCATCAGCTGACCACTGAGCTAAAAGAACAGGATTTCAGGGATGCCTGGGTGGCTCAGTTGGTTAAGCAGCTGCCTTCGGCTCAGGTCATGATCCCAGCTTCCTGGGATCGAGTCCCACATCGGGCTCCTTGCTTGGCAGGGAGTCTGCTTCTCCCTCTGCCTCTGCCTGTGTTCGCTCTCTCTCCCTCTCTCTCTCTGACAAATAAATAAAAAATCTTTAAAACTTAAAAAAAAAAAAAAAAGAACAGGATTTCGGTGACCACACACAACAAATAATACAGGCTTTACAGGATCATTTTAGAAAAATCACTAAATAAGCAACAACTACCACAAAATGAAGCAACAATAATAAACCCTGGGGAGGAGAGAGACTCTGACTTCAAGAATTGCTGTGCTCTATTACTCAAAATGCCCAGTTTTAAGTAAAAGGTCAGGAAAAGAAACAAGACAGTCTGATCCACACCTGGGGAAAAGGCACTCAAAGAAACTGGCCCTAAGAAGTTCCAGATGTTGAAATTTCTGACAAAAACTTTAAATCAGTTACTGTTAACACATTCAAAGAGCTAAAGAAATCCATCACTAAAGATTTATAGGGAGGAATGAGAATGATGTCTCACCTTATGGAGAATATAAAGAGATAGAAAATATATTTTTAAAAAGAAAGAAGTAGAAGGAAAAGAAGAAGAGGAAGAGGAAGAAGAAGAAAAGGAGGAGGAAAAAGAGCAGGAGAGAAGGAGGAGAAGGAGGAAACAGACATTCTGGAATTGTAATGTAAAGGAACTAAAATGAAAATTTTACTATAGAATCTCAAAATCAGATTTGAGCAGGCAGAAGAATCAGTGAACTTGAAGATAAGTCAACTGCGATTATCCAGTCTAAGAAAGAGAAATATAAAAGAATGAACAGAGTCCCAGAGAACTGTGGAACACTGTCAGCATGACAGCATACACATAATGGGAATGCCAGAAGGAGACAAAAAAGTAAGTGGGAGAAATTATCTGAAAAAATAAAGGCCAAAAATTTCCCAAATTTAAGGAAAAATATTAATCTACACATACAAGAAGTTCAATGAACTCCAAGTAAAATAAACTCAAAGGCATCCACACTTATTCAAATCATAGTCAAGTGTTGTAAGCCAGAGGAAAAAAATCTTGAAAGCACCAAGAAGGAAGGAACTCATCACATACAAAACATCCTAAATAAAATAAAAGGCTGACCTCTTATTGGAGCAAGTGGGCAGTGGGATGAAATATTTAAAGTGCTGAAAGAAAAATACTGTCAACCAAGAATACTGTATATAGCAAAATAGTGTTTCAAAAAAATGAAGGAGAAATTAAGATTTTCCTAGATAGAAAAACTGAAAGAATTTTATTTGCTATTAGACCTGCCCTAGGAGAGACACTAAGAAGTTCTTTGGGCAGAAATGAAAGGTCACCAGACAGTAACTAAAATCTACATGAAGAAATAAAGAGCACCAGTGAAGGTAAATACCTACATAAGTATAAAAGACATTATAAATATTTTTTTTTGTTTATAACTACTTTTTATTTTCTATATAATTTAAAAAATAACTGCAGAAAGCAATAACTACAAGTCTATACTGATGAGCATAGAACAAATAAAGATGTAATCTGTGACAACAGCATGGAAAAAGAAGTAATAAACTTTTAAAGAGCACATTTTTGTATACTATTGAAATTACACTGACAGTAATCTGAATTAGATTGTCATAAATTAAGATGTTCATTGTAGTCTCTAGGGCAACCACTAAGAAAATAAATCAAATATATATAATAAAATAAATGGAAAGGGAATTAAAATGGTACACTAAAAAATGTCCATTTAACACAGAGAGAGGTGGCAATGGAGGAATTGAGCAAAAGAAGGCATAAGACCTGTGGAACACAAACACTAATGATAAGGGTAAATTCTTCCTTATCAGTAATCATATTAAATATAAATGGATTAAACTCTGCAATTAAGACACGAAGACTGTCAGACTGTATATTTTTAAAAACACAATCTAACTGCATTCCCTCTAAAGTTTCATTTCAGATTCAAGACACAATAGTTTGAAAATAAATGGGTGGGACAAGATACTCCACATGAATAGTTATCAAAATTAGTATAGCTGTAGGACACCTAAGTGGCTAGACAGAGATAATAACAACATAAAAGACTTAAATAATACCATATGCCCACTCAACCTAACAGAACACTGCTCAACAACAGCAGGATATACATTCTTTTCAAGAACATATGGAACATTATCCAGGATAGATCATAGACCCTATGTTGGGCCATATAACAAATCTAAACAAATTTTTTAAAGATTGAAATTAATCCAAGTGTGTTCTCTGACCACATTGAAATGAGATGATAAGTTAATAACAAAAGGACATTTGGAAAACTCAAAAATATATGAAAATTAAACAACACTGTCTTAAATAACCAATGAGTCAAAGAAGAAACCAAAAGGGAAATTAGAATTTGAGGTTGCACAACAGTGTGAATGTACTAAATGCCACTGAAATGTGCATTTTAAAATGGTTAAGATGGTAAATTTTATATTGTATGTATTTTATCACAATTTAAACATTATAAAAAGAAAGAAAATACTTCAAAGTGGATAAAAATGAAAACACAAAATAACCAAAATTTATAGGATGAAGCAAAAGTGGTACTCAAAATAATTATAATAGTGAATGCCTGTATTAAAAAAGAAGAAAGATCTCAAAGGTACTGAGTCCTGAACTAATGAATAGACAATTATCAAGGTCCCAAACTGATCACTGGGCTGTACAAACACAGGACAGATTTCAAAGGCACTGCCAAGACTTTGAAAATTGAACTGCAACTGGAATCACACCCCACAAAAGTCATGATGGAACTTACACCTTCAGCTTAACTAGGTCAACCAGTTGCTAAAAGAAAAATGTCAACATCTGTCATGGGATTTAAACAAGACTCTGTCACATGATGTAAGATTTGAAATGTCCATGATATAATCTAAAATAACTTAGAATATGAAGAATTCAGAAAAATCTAATTTACTGGGTAAAAAAACAAACAAACAAACAAACCAACAACAACTAATAAATGTCAAGGCCAAAGTAGTGCAGATGTTTGAATTATTTGACAGACTTTAAGGTAATTATTATAAAAATGCTTGAACAAAATTGCAAAGAATGTTGAAACTAATTGAAAAATAAAAGTTTCAGGAAAAATGGAAGATATAAAGAAGAACCAATGAAAAGTTTGGAACTGAAAAACATAATAAGTGAAATTAAAATTTCACTGGCTAGGCTCAATAGCATAACAGAAATGACAGAGGAAGGAATCTGGAAACTTAAAGACAAATATGTAGGTAAAAATTACCTAATTTGAGCAAAAAAGAGTAAATAAACTGGGGGGGGGAAGGAAACTTTTGGAAATAAATGTATAATACTGTGCCATCAGAGTCTCAGTAGAAAAGAGAAAGTGTGATGCAGAAAATAATATTTTAAGAAATAATAACTTAAAAACTCCCAAATGGGTGAAAGACATAAATTTACATATTAAAGGAATTTAGCAAACACTAAACAGGAATAATTCAAGGAGATCCTCACCCTAGTTCATGTTAGAATCCTCTGAAAACAAAGACAAAATTTAAAAAAAAATTACAGCAGCCAGAGAAAAAGGATTTATAACTAATAATGGAACAGCTATTTAAATAAGGGCAGGTTTCTTGTGAGAAACCAAGAAGGCCAGGAGAAAGTAGCATCATGGTTCTAAAGCTGAAGAAATAACTATCAACCCCAAAATTCTATATCCAACAAAAACTCTTCAGGAATGAATATGAAATAAAGACCTTAAATAACTCATTTTAGGAGTTGGGCCCTAAAATATTACTACAAGAAGTTCTTCAGACAGAATAATGTATACCAGAAGTAAACTTGGGACATCAGGAATGAAGGAATGTTTGGGTTTTTAATATGTGTCTGTGTAATATCTAAGACAACCAAAGCATGAAGGCATGGACAGAAAATGGACCCATATGGTGGTAATGTTTTTATATCCAATTGAAGTGGTAAAATATTGAAGCTAAGTAGACTGTGCAATGTTACTATCTACTTTGTATTACTAGATCACTATAAGATCTACAGTAAATGATATAATCATTTCCCAACTTATTTCTGAGGCCAGCATGACCGTGACACAAAAATCAAAGAACTGAAAGAGAAAACTATAGGATACTAGCCCTTATGAGCATAGATACAAAACTTCACCACAAATATTAGCAAGTTGAGTCTAGCCACAACTGGTAAGATTTATCTTAGGAATGAAAGGATGTTCAATATTTGAAAATCCATGCTATGCACTATAGTAATAGTTTAAAGAAAACATGATAATACCAACTGGTGAAGAAAAAATTATTTCCACAAAATTCAACATCCATTCCTGATTTTTTTAAAAAACGGATGAATATAGTGAGTGCTATGAAATATTTAAACCTGATGATTCACAGACCTGTACCGCTGGGGCAAATACTACAGTACATGTTAATAAAAATAATTCTTAAAAAAGAAAAAGAAAGAATAAAATGAAATTAAGAAAAGAGACAGAAACCTCTCAGAAAACAAGGAACAGAGAGGAACTTCCTCAATCTGATAAATGGCATTTATTTAAAAAAAAAAAGCCACAGCTAACATGAATTGTTTCTCCCTTAAAATTGAGAGCAAGGCAAGGATGTCCACTCTATCACTGCTATTGAACAACATACTGGAAGTCTTAAACTTCCAGAATTTAAACTTCTATAACTCTTCTAAACTTCAAAACTCAATAATGTGGGAGAAAATGACCCAATTTTAAAAATGGGCAAAAGATGAAAATAGACACAACAGAGAAGACTTAGTCTTGGCAAATAAGCCCATAAAAAGATGCTCAACAGGGGCATCTGGGTGGCTCAGCGGGTTAAGCCTCTGCCTTCAGCTCAGGTCATGATCTCAGGGTCCTGGGATCGAGCCCCGCATTGGACTCTTTGCTCAGCAGGGAGTCTGCTTCCCCCCTTCTCTCTCTGCCTGCCTCTCTGCCTACTTGTGATTTATCAAATAAATAAAGTCTTTAAAAAAAAAGATGTTCAACATTATTATCTATTAGTGAAACACAAATTAAAACTATGATGAGATTACACACATATTACAATAGTTAAAATAAAAACATACTGACAACACCAAGTGCCAACAAAGACACCGAGCTCATGGAACGCTCTTACACTGCTGGTGGGACTATAAGATAGTACAGCCACTCTGAAAAATAGTTTGGCAGTTTCTTATAAAGCTAATATACTCACTGTGTTCTCTAGGTATGAAATGAAAACTTATTGGTTCAGCCACTATGTTAAACAATATAGAGGATCCTCAAAAATTTAAAAATAGAACTACCAGATGATCCAGTAATTCCACTCCTGGGTGTATATTCAAAGAAAATGAAAACAGGACATCCAAGAGATAGATGTATTCCTATGTTTATTGAAGCATTACTTGTAACAGCTAAGCTATGGAAACAACCCAAGGGTCCACAACAGATGAATGGATAAAGAAGACATGGTTTACATATACAATTGCATATTACTTAGCCATGAGAAACAAAGAAACCCTGCCATCTGTGACAACATGGATGACCTTGAGGACATTATGCTTAAATAAGTCAAACGGAGAAAGAGAAATGCCATATGACCTCATGTCTATGTGAGATCAGAAAAAGCTAAAGTGATAAAACCAGAGTAGAATGGTGCCTACCCAGGGATTACCAAGAGAATTGGGGATATGTTGTTTAAGGGTATAAACTTGCAACCAGTAGTTGAGTAAGTCCTGGAGATCTAATGTACCTCAGAGTGGTTAGAGTAAAAAAATAAATAAATAAATAAATACTGTATTATTAACTTAAGCATTGCTAAAAGACGAGATCTTAATTGTTCCCACCATAGAAAATAAAGGATAATTATGTGACATTATAAAGGCATTAGCTAATACTACAGTGGTAATCACATTGCCATATATAAATGTATCAACACATGTGACATCTTGAAGTTACACAATGCTTCAGTGATTCATACGACTGAATGCCAGAAAAAAAAAAAACAACAGTTGATTTACCATATGAAAATTTCTAAAGGAAAATTTAAAAAGGAAAATATGAGATTAAAAATACGGCATGTGAGAAACATGTCTTTAAGAGCAAATCGCTTAGCCTTAGAATACCTTCATAGTCTGTGCTATACTGAAAAAATATTTCACTCCCTGCTGAAAGGAAAGTAGAATTAAGACTTAGAAAAGTAAGAAAGTTCATGTTTTGCTACAAGCTCTACAGAAATGACAGATTTCTCTTGTGTGTTTTCCTGTCACTCAGAATGTCAACAGATCTGGGACTCTCATCAAAGTGTTTCTTAGCTAGTCTGTCTTTCTACATCTGAAATGGAAATCACTCTTTTTAGGGATGTCAAGATTTGTGAACCATCTTAAGTAATTGAGGAAGTCACGAAATATGGCTAGCATAGAAGATGGCTTATTATCCATCTCTTTCGTTCATCATTCCAGACATAAGTGACCTTAAATTCATTTATTTCTTACTCCTTTTACGCATACCATAAAAACACAATCCGGGATCCCTGGGTGGCTCAGTGGAGTAAGCCGCTGCCGTCAGCTCAGGTTATGATCCCAGGGTCCTGGGATCAAGTCCCGCATCGGGCTTCTTGCTCAGCGGGGAGCCTGCTTCTCTCTCCCCCTCTGCCTGCCTCTCTGCCTGCTTGTGTGCTCTCTCTCTCTCTCCTTCTCTCTGACAAATAAATAAATAAAATATTTTTAAAAATTTAAAAAAAAATTAAAACTCAATCCAATATCCCTTGATTTCATATAAGCATTTATTTTTTTTTAAAGATTTTATTCATTTATTTGACAGAGAGAAATCACAAGTAGTCGGAGAGGCAGGCAGAGAGAGAGAGAGAGGGAAGCAGGCTCCCTGTTGAGCAGAGAGCCCGATGTGGGACTCGATCCCAGGACCCTGAGATCATGACCTGAGCCGAAGGCAGCGGCTTAACCCACCGAGCCACCCAGGCGCCCTCATATAAGCATTTAAATTTTGTCTCCAATGCTGTAGCTGTTAATAGGCTTGAAATAAGCATCTGATCATTTTTCTTAATCTAAGCCACATTGTGAAACCTTGGTTCTTCCACAGTTTCGATTAAGGGAATGGCAGTAGGAAAGGGAGGAGATTTAGAGATACCCATGGAAGAGTCCCACTATGGAACTTGGTAGTTTATTCAATGCAGGGGACTGGGGAGCTAGTGAAGTGGGGAGGCTGAGTGCAGTAAGAGAGACTTCAGAATCAGATGACTTCTTATTTCTTTATTTTTTATTTTATTTTTTTACTGGAGTGTGTTTGACACAGTATGACATTAGTGTGGGTATACAATGGTGATTTGACAGCTCTGTACCTCATGTTTTGCTCACCACATGTGTAGCTACCATCTGTCATTACACAACACTAGTGTAATACCACTGACTGTATTTCCAATGCTGTACCTTTCATCTCCTTGGCCTATTCTATAACCATAGGCCCATACCTCCCACAGACCCCCCTTTTCCCATTTTGCCGATCCTCGTTCCCCTCCCCTCTGATAACACCAGTCTGTTGTCTGTATTTAGGGGTCTGTTTTTGCTTTATTGTTTGTTCGTTCACATGTTTCTTTTCTTTCTTTCTTTTTTTTTATTCCACAAATGAATGAATTCATAGAGTATTTTTCTTTCTTTGTCTGACTTATTTCATTGAGCATAATATCCTCTAAGTCCATCCACGCTGTGACAAATAGCAAATTTCCTTTATATGTATGAGTGGCTGGCCATGCTAGTATCTGAATTAGGTAACACGGGAAAAACATAGGGCAGAGGGTTATAGAAGATTCGAAACGAGAGCTATTTATCTATATTTTACCAGTGTATTTATTTTTCAGAGTTTGGATAGAGTTTGTATTATCTCTCTCTCTCTCTCCCTCTCTCTTTTTTAGTTTTTATTTATTTATTTGACAGAGAGAGACCACAGGAGAGGCAGGCATGGGGAGTGGGAGTGGGTAAGCAGGCTTCCTGCTGAGCAGAGAGCCCAGATGTGGGGCTCAACCCAGGACCCTGAGATCATGACCTGAGCCAAAGGCAGAGGCTTAAACCCCTGAGCCACCCAGGCAACATTGCATCATCTCTTAAAGTAGTATTTGTTAGAGGATCTCAAGTTTGACTTTAGAGAGGACATTGTGGATTTTAACATCAAAGGAATCCTCGAGAAAAACAGCTTTGAAGTGAGCGAGGAGACATGACATTTCACAGAGAAAATCAAATCTTACTTGAAGTCACATAAATTAGTAGTGAAAGTTCTGTTGGTCGCCGAAATGCAAGAGGAAAGAGAACCCTTAGAAGGTGTAGTGTCTATGGTACGAAAGTCAAGACTTCTCATACACAGTGAATTTGGTGGTCCTGGTGGCAAATTTCCAGGAAGCCAGACCCTTCCTGCTCAAATGATGTGGTTTCCTAGGGGACATATAAATAGTCTTTCTCCACACAAAAAAGTTAAGAATAGAAGCCAAAGACCCTCCCACACATCAGAGCACAGCTGTCAATGTGGCCAACAGAAGCCCAGCATTGGCAAAAGCAGCTCTGGCAGGATGTAGGGAAGGGTAACCACAGAGGTAGCAGGGAGTGAGGAAAGAGCAGGAGACATGGTCGGAGAGCAGACACTTAGTGCAGAAAAGAGCAGCTGGAACTCAGGAAGTGGGTAAGAAGAAATAAAGGAAAACAGGTGGAAGGATTTAGAAGGATATGTAAAGAATGTAGCAAGGACCTGCTAGAAGCGGACTAAGTGCAAACCAGGTGACCCTAGAGACTGCCTGTATGTTTCTAAGACAGGATCAGAAGGTGGGAGAAAAACCAGGCATGACAGAATCAGACCAAAGTATTGGTCTTCATCCAGGGAAGATCTTACTGGAATGGCCCACCGTACCCCTGGTTCAGAGGGCCCAGAGCCTTATCCCCACTGCCCCCACCCCCATCACATCCTGGGGGGCAAATTCAACTTTTATTTATTTATTTTTTAAAATTTATTTATTTATTTGAGAGAGAACACATGCATGCACCTGTGAGTGGGGAAGAGGGAGAGAGAGAATCCCAAGCAGAGTCTCCACTGAATGTGAGCCTAAGGAGGGACTTGATGTCAGGACCTGAGATTGTGACCTGAGCCAAAATCAGGAGTCAGACCCTTCAACAGCTGCACCACCCAGGCGCCCCAAATCCAACTTTTAGAAGGCAGTGCTAGGTCCTAGGCATACCTCACTGCCTCTTAGTGTTAAATTTCAAGAGCCAGTTGAAAAAGTTCATCTTGTACATATTCTTGAAATAGAAAACCTAGTCTATTCCAGCAGGCTTTGGTTCAGACAACATTATGGTTTCATAAGTTGTTGCCTGATCTTCTAGGAGTTAAAAATCTAATTGCAGATATTTATAATCTACTATGGTCTTTTAAAAAATAAAACCCATTAAGGGAGTGCTAATTATTAAATATAATGAGCAATTTAAAGCTAGTGGTATTCTTCAGATAATTAAATGACCTTTTGTTCCTTAAGTAAACCATCTGATAATCTGAACTTAATTACCAACAATTCCTCTTCTGAATCCCCTGAACTTCAAAGAAGGATTTTAATTAATTTTATCATTATAACCATTAATTGCTGGCAGCTATAATCAAACCTCAAAAACCTAAGGGCTAGTATCTTCTTTTATTCTCAGGGGCAATGTGATATGCCTCTAAGAGACAAAGGCTGAAGCAAATGTTAAAATAGATTGTGTGCATTCGAATGTACACTGTGTACTGCCCCACTGCTTACCAGCCATGTGAACTTGGGCAAATTATTTTCATGATGACTTGATTTCCTCATTAAAATGGGGACGATGATAACAGCAATTACCTCATGAGGCTGTTATTAAGGATTAAACCAGCCTAGAACAGTGCCTCAGTAAGTACTTATTAATGAATACAGAAAACATTTAGAACCATGGGTGGTAAACAGTACTCACTGTATGTATTAACCATAATTCTATTACTTTCTGATGTTCCTCACAGTAATTTTTAGTAGTTTGAAGTATGGAGTAGTATGAAGTTTGAAAACATGCCCAGTGAGCTCCATGATCCTCTAAAGACCAGAAAATAAAGTAACAATGATAACATTATAGCTCTGTTTTTAATACTTAGTTAATCTCAGCATAGTAATTCTATCCCTTTGTGTTCCCCAGAGTCGAAAACATGTCAATGAGATTGGAAGAAATCAATGAAAGAGAAAATTTTATGAAAACTTCCCTACAGACTGTTGACCTTCGACTTTCTCAGCTGGAAGAACTGTCTAGCAGAATGGTGAATGCTCTTGAAAATCTCGCAGGAATTGACAAGTCCGACCTGATACAGACCCGGTCCCGAGCTTCTTCCGAATGTGATGCAACTTATCTTCTAAGACAAAGCAGTATCAACAGCGCCGATGGCTACAGCATGTATAGATACCATTTCAATGGTGAGGAGTTGCTGTATGAGGATGCTTCTCTCTCCATGCCACCAGGGATAGGATTCAGGAAGAAAGCCTGTTCCTTCCGAATGAAGGAAGAGAAGGAGTCAAAAATGCATCTGATACCAGAGCGTCAAGGCAGCCTTCACCTTTTATCCAGCACAAGCCCGCCAGCAACACCAGACTGTGGTCAACTTGCGTTAGACAACGTCAAGAACTCTTCAGAGCTGAAATTAGGTCCAGATACTGGGATCGCAGCCGAAGATGATCGAAGGCAGGCCGACTCTGAAAGGGAAGAAACTGTTCCCCTAAGTGTAAATCAACCAGATGTTATGCATGGACAGAACAAATCAGATTTTCAAAACCCTCAGCTCACAGTGGAAACAACCCAGATAGAAGGCACAATTTCCTATCCCCTGGAAGAAGCAAAGCTGATGCGTTATCACCCTGAGGAAATGTTCAGTACTTATAAAACAACAAAGTCCAGAAGCTTTGTGTATTCCCGGGGACGGAAGCCGGTCAGCGGGGTGAACACCTGCAGCACAGAGTACAGTTCGATCATGGACCCAGCACGCCCCTTGACACTTCAACAGTGGACGACAGAATGGAAATACCAAGTTCGAAAGATCACACGTTCTCGCAGTACCGACATCCCTTACCTTGTGTCGGAAGCGGCCAGGCAAGCCGAGCATACAGAACAATGTGCAGACACCGAAGATGAGAACCATGTGTCTGAAACAGCCCCTCAGATCGCTCATTTATCTCCAGCTGTCCCTGACAGAACCAAAAAGGAAAACTTACTGTCTGTGAAACCAGACCCAACTCTGGGGTTCCCATCTTTAAGGTCAAAAAGTTTACACGGCCACCCTAGGAAAGCTAAAGCCGGTCCAGACAAACTAGACAGACCTGGACATGCCAGCAGTGTAAGTAACTTGGCAGTTGTGTCTGGGATTACAACAGAAGAACAGAAGGCCAGGCAAGAGAAAACTTCCACAGAAACTGCATGTTGACATGTTCTGCCTCTTTGATCTTTAAATCGAAACCACTGATGACTACCATCTTGGTCATCTAAATAGCATCAATTTCTGAAAACACTTTCATTAAAACTGTCCGGCAATTTGGACATAAGATTTAAAATTCAATGCACTAAACATAAAGTCATATTTCGCTAGCACATGTTAGTAAACTTAGGTTGTTTTTAGTTGGAGTAGGATCAGATGAAAGTGACAATATTCTAGTTGAGATAAATTGCTTAATCTGTAAACAATTCTACAATCTCTTTGTTAGGCAATCTCTAAATTGCTTAATCAGTAAACGATTCTACAACCTCTTTATTTCTCGTTATTTATTTCCACCAAGTAGCCTAAGAAATGCCTTTGGGTGCCGCCAGTAGGTTACCAAAGAAGTAAACAGCTATGTAAAAAGAGAAATTAAAGAGAAAGAAAACATGAAAAAAAAAAAAAAAAAAAAGAAGGCGGAGAAGAAAAACAAAATTGTGAAGTGCAAGAAATAAGAAGTGGAAAGAAGCCATTGGCATCATATTTTTTATGGATCTTTGTTTTCTGTTTCAATGCTTTACGTTTTACAATGACACGGTGGAAACAAAAATACACTATTATGTCAAAGATCACACTGTCATAGTCTAGGGTGACGAGGAGTTGTGTTAATGTGTAAAAATAAAGTATCCAATGTGCATTTTCCTGTTGTCATAGAGTCCCCGATAGCAAACACAAATAAATTGTACCTCTGCCTATTCAACGGTTTGTGCAAAGCTGTGGCTAAAACCAGAAAGAAACATCATGAAGGTCGAATTGTTGAGAATCACGGAGACCATTCACGGCTGAGAATACAGGGTCTTAGGCTTCAAATTATAAGTTCAGAAACATTTCAGACTACTGAGCCCCTATCCTCAAGTCAGGGGCCACTCTCTAGAGCCCTTAATACCACCCCTAGCCCCACGACTCTTGACTATACAAACAGGGGCAGAGAGGGGCAGAAAGGGATATTCTCTGGCTAATGCAGAGGGCACCAGCACTCACAGAGGTTAAGAGTTGGTTCCTTACCATCTCACAATGGCATCTCTTGGGAGGACTCAAGGAGTCCGGAAGCACACAGAGAAGGCCAACCTCATGCCTGAAGTTACATGCCTATTACTACTTTAGTGAAGTGCCTCATGGCGGGAAGCAGGTCAGACAGAAATGGGGATGATTACAAAATAACCACTACACCCATTCTCATGTGAGGCTCAGACTGTCACATTGTCATAAGCCAGCAAGGGAAGAGAGAGAGAGAGAGAGAGAGAGAGAGAGAGAGAGAGAGAGATTCCATGTAGTTATGCTAGTTACGTACTTATGTAAGTTATAAAGATAGTGATCAGAAATAGTTAACAACTAAATAAGACTGAAGTTTTTAATAATCAGGTTCAAGGGGCACCTGGGTGGCTCAGTGGGTTAAGCCGCTGCCTTCGGCTCAGGTCATGATCTCAGGGTCCTGGGATCGAGTCCCACATCAGGCTCTCTGCTCGGCAGGGAGCCTGCTTCCTTCTCTTTCTCTCTCTGCCTGCCTCTCAGTGTACTTGTAATTTCTCTCTGTCAAATAAATAAATAAAATCTTTAAAAAAAAATAATAATCAGGTTCAAATCCTTGAACCAGGGTGAATTGAAAAAAAGGAAAAGATACCATTGCATGGATGATGGGGCTTTGAAATGTAAGAAATGATAACATTTATTTAATAAATAAAGCTACTGCTACATTGAGACTGTTTAATCAATCCTGCTATGTGCGTTATTTGACCCAATGCTTAACCCATTACATTTTACCTCATTCCTAAATCTTTCTTTTTGGTGCCAAGAAACTTTTCAGCCCTTTGCCACGTTCTAGAAAAAAAGGTTTCTCAGAATAACCTGGAGAACCTAAGACAGCTCAACAGAGTGGGTGTGAAGAAGGCAAAGCTTATCTGTGCAGCTCCCTGTTCTCCATCCCCTTCACAGCCGCCCTCCCCTCTCTCTCTGAGCTCTCTCTTAGCTTGCTATGGGACCAAGTCCATTCCCATCAGTCTCATTAGATGTGAGACACCTCCCTCCTGTAGAGGTGTTGGCTAAAAGGAATGTGATACTTTCCTTTAGATATTGGTCTGACAGACCCAAGGAAGTGTGTTATAATGGAATTCCAGAGGCTGGGGCAGGGACTTTCTTGCACACCTGAAATCATGCTATATGTCCACGCACTCTACCATCTCAATACAGCTCAAATATTGAGGTCCTTTAATGTAGGGCTTATGATATTATTATTGATCTGTCATTCTAAGTTTGCTAAATAAGGAGCAGTACATGTTAGGAACTAATATCCAGTTGGATCAAATCTAGCAATATCTAATACCATTAAAATAGAAACACTGTCTATGTTCAAAGCATTTAATGTTAAGTTGTCTTAGTAGGAGTGCCTGGATAGCTCAGTGGGTTAAGCATCTGCCTCCAACTCAGGTCATGATCCTGGGGTCCTGGGTTTGAGCCCCACAATGGTATCCCTCAGCAGGAAGTCTGTTTCTCCCTCTCCCTGCTCACTGTTACTCTCTTTAAGTCTCTCTCTCTGTCTCAAATAAATAAATAACTTTTTAAAAATTTTTCTTAATAAATAAATCATAAGCCTATTTCTGTTCTATGTAAGACACAGTAAGAAACATACTAAGAAGGTTTTATTCTCATATCCCATAAATTCTGGCACACTCATAAATGTTATGATAGTTGTATAAGCTGAAAGTAAGCTCATTTTTTACTTTGATCAAGAGGAAAGAAGAATTGAACTCATTATAAGTGGCTTTCTCCTTTGAGACTATATGATTGCTTATTTTCTGAATATATATGGCATCACCTTGAGGCTCCTATAGGCTTGCACAATTTAGGTTTCAGGACTTTAAAATTTAACTCCAAGCATTGTCTTAGAGTTATTTCATATCAAAAAATGCATTTAGGGGGCACCCGGCTGACTCAATTGATAAAGCATGCAACTTTTGATCGCAAGGTCATGAGTTTAAGTCCCACACTGGGCACAGAGCTTACAGTTTTAAAAAGTTTAAAAAATGCATTTTAGGGTCACCGGGATTCCTCAGTCAGTTAAGTGTCTGCCTTTGGCTCAGGTCATGATCCCAGGATCCTGGGATTGAGTCCGTGTCAGGCTCCCCACTCACTGGGGAGTCTGTTTCTCTGTCTCCTTCCCCACTGTACTCTCTTACTTGTTCTCTCTCTCCCTCTAAAATAAATTTTTTTAAAAATAAAATCTCTTTGATACAGATGTAGTGAGAAGGGCCATATGAACCCCAATGTTCATAGCAGCAATGGCCACAATCGCCAAACTGTGGAAAGAACCGAGATGCCCTTCAACGGACGAATGGATAAGGAAGATGTGGTCCATATACACTATGGAGTATTATGCCTCCATCAGAAAGGACGAATACCCAACTTTTGTATCAACATGGACGGGACTGGAAGAGATTATGCTGAGTGAAATAAGTCAAGCAGAGAGAGTCAATTATATGGTTTCACTTACTTGTGGAGCATAAGGAATAACATGGAGGATGGTAGGAGAAGGAAAGGAAAAGTGAATTGGGGTAAATCAAAGGGGGAGATGAACCATGAGAGACTGTGGACTCTGGAAACAAACTGAGGGTTTTAGAGGGGAGGGGGGGATGGGGTTGGGTGAGCCTGGGGGTAGGTATCAAGGAGGGCACGTATTGCATGGAGCACTGGGTGTGGTGCATAAGCAATGAATCTTGGAACACTGAAAAAATAAAATGAAATTTAAAAATAAATAAACAAAATCTTTTTTAAAATGCATTTTGCCAGGGGCGCCTGGGTGGCTCAGTGGGTTAAGCCGCTGCCTTCGGCTCAGGTCATGATCTCAGGGTCCTGAGTCCCGCATCGGGCTCTCTGCTCGGCAGGGAGCCTGCTTCCTCCTCTCTCTCTCTCTGCCTGCCTCTCTGCCTACTTGTGATCTCTCTCTGTCAAATAAATAAATAAAATCTTTAAAAAAAAAAAATAAAATAAAAAAATAAAATGCATTTTGCCAGATATATATTGGAAATAGACACAAATGAATTCATCACCCTACTATCTCCAACATAAAAAAGACCTTTAAAGAAATTTTTATTATGAAGGACACAAAATTATACAAAACAAATATGACTGAGTTATTTTAAGATGAACATCTATATAGCCACTATACAGAGTAGTAGAATTTCCAGCCACCCCAGAAGTTTCAGAAGTTCCAAACTCAATCATCTTCCTCCCCACAAAAGTGACCACTATCTATTTACAGTAGTCATTTCCTTGTTGTAAAAAAAAAAAAAATTACTCAGAACCTAGATGGTTTAAAACACCTATGTGATTATGCTCATGGATTTTTGGGGTTAGGAATTCAGACAAGGCACAGAGAAATTCCCCTGATTTGTAATCTTTGCTGATTTTCATGAGGTAAATCCTCCTACCGTGACCAACTGCAAGCTACATGTGACATCACTGAATTCAGACTTGGGAAAAAATGCTGACAATTAGCTCCTGCAAACCAGTGCAAATGGGCCAGAGCACATCACTGTCTCTATTTCATGGTGTTTTTTTTCTCAAATATTTTATTTTTATTTATGACACAGAGAGATAGCCACAGAGGGAATACAAGCCTAAGGGAGCTGCAAAGGGAGAAGCAGGCTCCCCACTGAGCAGAGAGCCCGATATGGGGCTTGATCGCAGGACATTGAGATCATGACCTGAGCCGAAGGCAGACACTTAACCAACTCAGGCACCCAGGCGCCCCAATTTCATGGTATTTGAGCTGAGAAGATTCAGCATCTGGAGGTGATTCAACAGCTGGAGGCTGACGTCATCTAGAAGCATCTTCCCTCACATGTCCGGGAGTGGATCCTGTCTGTCAGCTGTGATCCGAATCTCAGCTAGGGCTATTCACCAGAGGACCCATGCATGGTCTCTGCATGTAGCCTGGGCTTTCTCACAGCTTGGCAGCCTCCTAGAAATCAGATTTCTTACATAGTAGTTCAGGGCTCCAAAAGTGAGTGTCCCAGTGAGCAAGGAGGAAATGTCATTGCTTTTTATAACTTAGTCTCAGAAGTCATGCAGAGTCCCTTCCATTGCATTCTCTTGGTTACAGGTGAGTCACTAAGCTCAGTCCAGACTCAAGGAGAGGGAGGAGTGTTTAGAATTTTGCAGGCATAGAGCGTCTGGGTGGTGTAGTCAGTTAAGCATCTGACTCTTGGTTTCGGTTCAGGCCATGATCTCAGGGTCACAAGACTGAGCTATGTCTAGCTCTGGGCTCAGCATGGAGTCTGCTTGAGAGTCTCTATGCCCCTCCCTCCCCACCGCATTTCTCTCTCAAATAAATAAATATATCTTTGAAATAAAACAAAATAAAATTCTGCAGACATATTTAAAAGTCACATTTGCATTTCATTATAGCTTCATCACCTGAATGTCCTTTAGCACTATAATTGAGCTTTGCTCTATTTTTTTTTCCACTTTCTCTTTCCCATTCCTTTCTCTTTCTTATATCTATCTGTGGAAGAACACGAGCCATTTGTCTCGCAAAATTTCCCAGAGTCTGATTTTTACTAGTTGAATATTCATGCGTAGTTTGCATGTTTCACTGTTTCTGCAAGCTGGCAGAATTTAGAGGCTTACTCAGGCTTGGATGCAATTCTTTTAGCAAGGCTATTTGGGTGGTGTTGCTTCCTTCCTCGTGAGGCACATATGTCTACTTGCCTCTTTTGGGGATGTCTGTAGCTGTTGATACTGCTTGATACTATGAATTAAGGCTTCTTGATTCATATGAAGCTAAAAATCATAATCTACTGTACGATTTCTTTTTCCTTTATTTTTTAGAAGACTATAAAGAAATGATTCCTTTCACCTGTTATTTGGTTGCATAGTAGTACAGTTCATACCATACAGCAAGGATGGCGATTGACTTTTCCCATTTATTTGTCAGTTTTTAGGATACTGAATTGGTTCCCTATCATCCTCTAATGGTAACCAATAGATTGAAAAAAAAAAAAAAAATATATATATATATATATATATATATATATAATTACCTCATAGATTTTAACATATGGATGTGTTTCAATCCTTGCAATTATCATATTCTCACATTTTTTTCCTTAAGTATATTAAATATGTTGCTCTATTTTCTTCTGGCATAAAGCATTGCTGCCAAAAAGTCTGAGGATAATCGAATTCCCTTTCATCTAAGTCACTTGCTCTTTTTGTCTAGATACCCAAAGAAATTTGCATTATTTTTTTTCTTTAAAGTCTGGTATTTTTACAAGAATGTGTCTTCGTGTTGATCATTCTAGGTTTATTTTCTCAGGTGCAATATGTTCTCTCAATGCATAGAAGCAAATACATATATATATATATAAAATTATATATATTTTTATATATAATAATAAATATATATATAATTTCAAGGAGGCTTTCTTGAAGTCTAATTTGTATTATTTGTTGTTTTCTTATCCCTGCCTCTTTCCCCCCTCCCCCCAGGGACTCCTATTACCTGAATGCTGGGTTTCCTTTCTCTATCTTCAATATTTGCCATTTTCTCTCTTTTTTAAACCTCTCTTCATTGATTTTTTAAAATCTTCCTCCTGCTCATCTTCCGCTTCTCTTAAAGCATAATTAAATGTGTTTACTAACTTTGGGTTTCATTTAGTCTTCATTTCCAAAGTAACTTTTTTCTTATTTCCAATTCTATTCTGAGTTTGTTCACTTCATTTTGATTGTTTCTAACTCTGATTTATATAGTTCCTTCTTGTCTCACATCATTTAGTGTCTCTTAAGTAGTGGGTGTTAGCTTTGATCTACCCTGCGCACATGTCTTTTTGGTGTGCTTTTATTGTCTGTAGAAGTGCTATTCTGTTCTTATTCTCTTTTCACAACCGTAGTCTTCTATGGGATTTGATTTCCATACTTTCCTGTTACTTGTGTGTATGTGAAATGAGTTTTCTTGAACTTTTGGAAGGAGGCAGTTTTCAGGATAGCTTTTCTGACTTCACAGAGAACCTTCTTCTGTTTTTACAGTGGTATTAACATTTAAAAAGTCAGCTTACTTTCTGAGACTTTCTGGTCCTCAATTTTTTTTTTTTTTCTTGGACCTCCTCTTTCCTTTGTTTCTATCTGGTGTAATTTTGTTTCCATGTCCAGAAGTCTGTCCTCCATGTGGCCCCTTTCCTAGGGAAGCCTTGATAGGTCAATTTCAAGAGTTCCTACAGCTATACTGCTCCAGTCACCTCAGATCCTACCATGAGTCTCTCATACTCCCATCACCTTGGAGACAGCAAACACCCGTTCCTATTTCTGCTGCTCTTCTCAACTTGACTGGCCAGGACCTCCAGTGAATACTTTCTGGCTATTCTGGAATTTTCCAGATGTCTCGCTGATTCCCTTTGCTGATACAATAAAGATCTTGTGACTGCCACAGCTTTGTTCCCACTTGCTGGTGCTGGAGATCATGGGGTTACCATTTCACTTAGACTTGCTGTAGATGTCATCTATTATCGCCATCCCGCAGCCATAATAACGAACCTCCGTCTGGTTGGGTTTCAAAAAAGCAAGGGATTGGGTTTCAAAAAGGGAAAAAAGGGCGACAAATGGCGCCGGCACCCGGGAACTAAATAAAGGAATCTTGCAAGGTAATCCGCAGAAAAGCGGGGAGTAAAGGTCCGCAGGAAAAGAAGGCTCCAATTTGGATCCCAGAGCGTCTGGTGTGTGCAGCCTTGCCTCCAAACACCAGTCATGATGCTGAAGATGCTGATGATAACTCTGGGGATGCTACACCTCCTGCGGCAGACTCAAGCCAGAGAGCTGTGAGCAGTAGTTAAAGCATGGCTATATCCTTTACCAGTGACTAACTCTTCTCTCATATTCCCTCCTCTCCCTTTGATGCATGGCAGGTCTGTAACTTGCTAGGAGCATGTACTGATATCTCAGCAGTGTCCATGTTAAATGGTGGCAAATTCCTCAACTGTTCTTATAGACAAAATGACTCTAGTACCTTTGAGACAACAGTTAATATTTCTTGTCCCAATAATATTACTTATCAGCCCACTCCCATATGCGTCTGGCCACCGTTCCTTTTCCTTGTAACAAATGCTAGCGAGCTGAATGATACGTTGAATTGCACTAAGAATTGCTATCTTTCCCAGTGCTGGAATGTCACGGCCTTCAAGCTGGCTGTGATTATGCGTATCCCTACCAATGTTCCTATCCCAGTTTCCATTCCAGAGGACAAGTTACCGGTGGTGCTATCCAGAAAGAAGAGAGATTTTGGTATCACAGCCACCGTTGTGACATTGGCTATATCTACAGCAGCTGCCACGGCAGCAGCAGTCTCGCTTGCTGCAACTATACCCACTGCGGAAGCTGTGAACACCCTTGCAGAAGGAATGGCGGCTGCCCTTCAAACACAGACTCAGATCAATGCACATCTGCAAGCAGGAATCCTGATAGTCAACCAGAGAGTGGATTTGGTTCAAGAACAAGTGGACATATGGGGGGCCCTATTGGGACTGGGACGTATAGTACCCTTCCCGGCAATTTGTGTAATTCCCATAGCCTATACTAATATGAGTGACTTACAGAATGTCTCCCAACAGCTCTCCCAATACTTGCAGGGGAATTAGTCCGCAGAATTCCAAAACTATACTCAGCACCTGCTACTAGGCATAACAAGGATAAATAACACCAGAGTTGAGCTTGCAACCCTCCCAGAGATAATCAAAACATTGCAAGATGTGTTAACCTTTACGAAACAATGGGCTAGCATAATTGGTCTGATGACAATCCTTGTAGTGGGCTTGATTCTGCTAGTATTTGGAGGCGACAGCAACATAGGCAACAGCAAGCCATGGTGCAGGCCTTGTTAGCCATCGAGGCTGGAACATCCCCCCAGGTGTGGCTAAGTATGCTGGATCGGTAGTCAACTACGGGTAAGATTGGTGGGGGAAATATACCAACCTAAGACAGGACGTAGATCATTGATATCTGCCGTCTGATGACGGGTAAGGATGTTCCCCGCCACTGACAACCTAAGACAGGCACGATCCCTGCCATAAAAGAAAAAAGGGGGAGATGCCGGAGGCAGGCCCCTGGCCAGGGCGGCCTCCGCCATTAAAAGATGGCGCCTGGCTAGTTGCCAGGTGAGGATTGCCTCGTGAGACTAAGCGGAACGCCCAAAGAGGGAGTAAACAGCATTGGTTGCTAGCAAAGTTGTTCGTTTAGGTGCGCAGCCTGATTCGCTCCCTTCTGTACCCTGCTCGCTGATTGGTCATGTAAGCGTATATAAGTGTGTAGACTTGTGGAAATAAAGAGATAGAAGATGCATCCGAACTGGGGCTTCTTGTCGTCCTTGCGGGCCGAGGGCGTTAATCTATGGGTTTTGATTTTGCTTTAGAATTGCTTTGTCTATTTTTATGTGGAGACCAAACAATAATGCTGCTGCTGCCATTTTACCAGAATCTCCCCCACAGAAACAGACTTTTTAAATTACTTGATTGTCATCTTAAGGGTCCACACACCCAGGCGATGGCATAGTTTTGTAGACAGTATGCGTAACCATGTTTTACCTTTTCTACTGTTTCCACCATTACCTTCTTTTATCTGAACAATTCTGTAGCTCCCAACTATTCTCTGGGCTTCTACCATGCTGTACCTCTACAGCAGTAGGAGTGATTTTAAAATATCAGCCAGATAACATCACTCTCAGCTCAAAATATTGAAAAAGCTTTTCTCCACTTTCAGGCCCTCGAGACCTGGCCCGGTCTTTCTCTCTGACTTTCTCTCCCAGTGGTTTAGGCTGCATCAGCTGCACTGGCCTCAAACACACCAGGCAGGCTTTCACCTCAGGGCATTTGCACTGCTATCTACTCTATTCCTAAGCTTGTCCCTCTGATTTCCACTTGGCTCTCTCCCTCACTTCTTTGGTCTCTGCTTAAATGTCATCTTATCAGAAAGGTCTTCCATGACCACACCTCACCTCCCATCACAAAATAGAACTCTCATCCTCTTGCCATGTGTTATTTTTCTTCATGGTTCTTATTACCATGACATGTTATATATTCATTTTTTTATGTATTGTTCTACCCATAATGCCATGAAAAATAGGAACTTTGTCTTCCTGGCAACCTGAACAGTTTGTTTTTGTTTTGTTTTGTTTTAGCACAAAGGTAGCACTTGATACAAATTTGATAACTGAATGAATATATAAACTACCTAGCACCTAACAGGTATTCAAGAAATGTTTGTACTTTTTTTTCTTCACAGAGAAAAGGAAATGATCTTTAGGGAATACCACTATCTGCCATGATAAAACCAATAATGGAACACAGTGAGAAAAATAAGAGAACGAAATGGTGGCATTAGAGCCAAAAGAAGAGGGTAGTCAAAGTATCAAGGAGGTCAGGGATGAATAGAGGCACAAAAGTGGTGCTTTGGACTGCTCTGTATCCCCCCCAAATTCATATGTTGAAGCCCTGACCCCCAATGTGATTACATTTAGAGGGAGGAGTTTTAGGAGGTAATTAGGTGTAAGTGAGATAGATTATTAAGGGCGGGATCCTGATGCAACAGGATCAGTACCCTTAAAAGAAGAGATACCAGAGCACATGCGCTCACTGTCTCTCTCTCTCCCTCTTCCTCTCTCCTTCTCCCACCCTCTGGCCTATGAAAACACAGCCACCATTAGCAAGCAAGTCAAAGAGCTCTTAGCAGAAACCTGTCTGGTCTGTACCTTGATTTTGGACTTCCCACCCTCTAGAACTGTGAGAAATAAATTTCTGTTGTTTAAGCACAGAGTAATATTTTGTTGTGGCAGTCCAACTGGACTAATACAGTTAGGTTTCTGAAAAGGTCACAAAATTTAGGGTTAGGTTAGTAACAAATCTGGAAATCAAAGTTTTTCTCCTTTTCTTTTCTCTTTTTTTTTTTTTTAAGATTTTATTTATTTATTTGACAGAGATCACTAGTATGCAGAGAGAGGAAGGGAGGCAGACTCCCTTAGGGATTTAATGCGGGGCTTGATCCCAGGACCCTGGGATCAGGGCCCGAACGGAAGGCTTGAACCCACTGAGCCACCCAGGCACCCCAGTTTTTCTCCTTTTCAATTTTAAGGCCAAATCTTAAAGAGTTGTAGATTCTAAGAAAACCAACATAACCAAATCACAAAATCATTTAAGTATAAAGAAAAGCCTTTATATCGCTTGAAGAGTATTTGTGGGAAAAAAGCCATTTTTCCCTCAGTTCTGAGATATAATTGACATATAACTCTGTATAAGTTTAAGGTGTACAGCATAATGGTTTGACTTACATATACTGGGAAATGATTACTGCAATAAGTGTAGATAGCATTTATCAATTTATAGAGATACAATAAAGAGAAAGCAAACAAAGAAAAAACTTTTTTTCTAGTGATGAGGAATCATAGGATTTACTCTTAACAGCTTTCCTATCATACAGCTGTATTAACTACACATTACATCATGCTATACATTAAATCCCTAATGTATGTATCTTGTAACCAGAAGTTTGTACCTTTTGACCACCTGCCTCCAATTCTCCCTCCCTACCCTTGCCTCTGGTAATCACATATCTGATCTTTTTTTGCATGAGTTTTTTTTTTTTTTTAATCCATTTAAGGAAGAAAAGTCACAGACTATTCATAGAAGTTTAAGAAATGCATGTGCACAAGTGTTTTTAACACCTATAACCACGTGGACTTAACATTTTAAAGTACATTTGTGGTTCCTGAGCTAATGAAATCATGTGTTACCCAAACAAATTAACCATACAGATCAGTAGGGTTCTGAATCCAGGATAAATTATTTTAGAGAAAAAGCAAACTTTTGAATCTTAAAATTGTTTAATGTTTCAACTAGCAACACTTGTCGGTATGACTGTGATTCATATGACTACATTGCAGCTTCCTTGTGACGTTAGTTATAAAACGCTAGATTAGGGTTTTACTCTTCAAAGCAAAACAAGAATCAAGTCTCAACTAACAGGTCACCAAAATGATACATCACTAG
This sequence comes from Mustela erminea, assembly GCF_009829155.1. Classification (NCBI taxonomy): domain Eukaryota; kingdom Metazoa; phylum Chordata; class Mammalia; order Carnivora; family Mustelidae; genus Mustela; species Mustela erminea. Next base: position 22,094,910 of record NC_045618.1, on the reverse strand, counting down.
CCCCTCTCCACCAAAGGCTGCTCCATTTTCGAGTTACGAAATGCCCTGTGCTCGATATGGTGAAATTCATCTGTTCTTTTCAATTCATGGATGGACTATTTGGTCCACGGCCTATTGAAGGCCCCCACACTGATAGTGCCTCACTCTCACTGGGCTTTTGATCATTTTTCTGCTCACTAGTTTCTTTACCTGAGAGGATGGGCAAGAAAAGAAAGGAAGGTAACTTGCTTAGTATCTCTCAGCACATTCAATTTTTATAAGGAGGGTAAAAGTTAATAACCTAAGTTGCGGAGTCTGGATTGCCCGCCAGTGTTATGTGCCAGTTGCCGCCAGGCCGGGGCATCCCCTGGAAATCAGCAGTCCGCTCAGCTGGTAGGACGTCCTAGCCCCAAAGCTTTGCGCAAACACAACAGACGGGATGATGGAAGAAAATCTCCCCCAACCGTGGGACCCTTAAGGGAGCTTTATCACATGCGGTACAGACCGCGCTGGACGTTTGATCGTGGCCACTGTCGGTAGCACGGTCCACTTTCCCAGTTCGGGTCCCTCACGCGCTGGATGCACCGCGGGACCGAGTCCGGGACACCAGAGCCCCCTTCCCCAACGCCCCGGGCTCCTCCGGACGACTTAAAACCACAATGATCGCGCGAGCTGGGTGACAAACGAACAGCAGTCCAGGGAGCTGTTCCAGGAAAAGACAGCAAGCAGCAGCCTAGAAAGAGAGGGATCTGTGCCAAGGTCGTCGGCCCTCTCCAGCCTCCGCCATGACCCCCGCGGGCCCCCGTAGGTCCCCGTGGGCCGCTATGAGCCCTGCGGGCCACCGTAGACGCGCCGGCGCTCTCAAGATGGCTGCTGAGCCCTGCTCCCCCCGGCGCCTTCGCTGAGGTCCCGGCAGCCGGCGAGCGGTGCAAGACTTGCGTTCCGGCACCAGCGCAGCCTAGAGGCCGGGAGCGGCCGGCCGCCGGCCCGCACGCACCGTCTCTCGGGGCGGGGCGCCGGGCCCCTTCCGGGGATGGGCCCCGGCGCCCCCGTCGACCCGACTTTGCCCCGGCTCCTCCCCGCTCGGGCGGGCGCTCCGCCGTGTCCCCGCCCGTCAGTCGGCCCGGCCCGGCTGGCCGCAGACGGGGCCTGGGCGGCCGCACCGGGAACTCTGAAACCCCGGGCGTCGGGAGGCGTCGGCGCTACCGCTGACCGGCGGCGGGTCCCGGGTTGCGACCCGGCCAGAGCGAAAAGGCGGCGACACCATGTTCTCCCTCAAGCCTCCCAGACCCACCTTCAGGTCCTACCTCCTGCCGCCGCCCCAGGTAAACAACCCCCACCCCGCGAGCGACCCTCTCCTTGGCGCTTCCTGGGAGCTGCCGGGCCGACCCCCGGGAGGCTCCCCCGGTCTCCCTGTTCCTAGCCGCGCGATTGCCGGAGCCCCGACGCCGGGGAACGCGCCTTCTCGGGAGCCCCCACTGGCTCGGTGGAAACTTGTAAAACTTCGCCGCAGCCATTCTCAGCTCGGAGACTTGTGATCCGTAGTTTGCCGTGTGATGAGACTCAAGGGAGTGTTTGGAGTCGGATTTATTTAGTTCTTCGCCTGGCGGTTGTCCGCACTTTGGCCGCCAGCATGATCGCATCGCTTCTGAGCATCTGGTGGAAGACGTTACCTATCTGTCATAAATGTGAACACCTGGAAGCGGCACGGCAGTTTTAATGGTTTTGTCGGACTCGCAATTGATAATGAACAGATCTTGAAAAGATCTGGTAAAACATGTGAAAGATTTCAAGGGGGGGCGGGGGAAATGTGTATCTGTTGCATGTGTCATCACTTAGAAAACAAAAATTGCTTTAGTATCTCACGGGGGAGGAAAAGTTTTGATCTTGATTTATTTTGCTAATGTATTTCAGACTGACGATAAGATTAATTCAGAACCGAAGATTAAAAAACTGGAGCCAGTCCTTTTGCCAGGTAAACATCAGAGTTTCAACAGATACTTCAGTAAAGTCTTTTGTCCAAGATGATTCTCCCAGCTAGTATCATGTGGTTAACTTCTCCCTTGTATTTATTTATGTTAAACTTTATCCTGTTAAAAATCTAATGACTGAGATGACAGAAAAACTTGTTAGAACTAAGCAACAGCAACAGAAAGTAGTTCTGAATTTGGTGTTTGTCCTTGAAAATGTAAGCACTCTAGAGAGCTGTCAAGAATATCACTACCTCATTTCTTTTTTTATTTCCTGAAATGTTCATTTTTAAAACTCTCATTACTTGGATAGGTAGTGAGAGTACTCTTTGCCCTTCATGTCTGCAACTTCATGCATTAATGATAATGTCATCGTTTTAATCATGTGAAAAGCAACTTTTATTATGTTTGGGTCTTTATACCAATAACAAAACTTAGTAAACTTTGAATTACTTAACTTGGCGATTTTTTTTTTTTTTTTTTTTTTGGAAGGTGTCCGCTGTGTTTGCAAATTTACTTGTTTCAGTTTAGAATGGAGTTTCTCAACAGAGGCTCTATTGACATTTGGGGACTGATAATTCTTTGTAATAGGGACTGTCCCATGCATTATAGGATGTTTAGCAGTATCCCTGGCCTCTACCACCAGATGCTAATGGCACCCCTTCTCCATCTCCTAGTTGTGACCACCAAAATGTCTCCAGATGTTGCCAAAACTTACTTTTGTCTTTTGCCTCTGGGAGCAAAATTCCCTCCCAGTGGAGAGGCACTGGTTTAGAACAAAATTTACCTTGGAACACCTTAAGAGGTGGAGATAGGAATTGGCGATTGAAGTTTTAAATCATATAAAATATTATTTAATTGGTATTTGAATTGTATGACAATTGAATAATAAATGGAAAATTTAGTAGTTTAATATGATTCTTGTGGGGAGTAGCCGGATACTTAGGAAAGCCTGTTTTAAACCTGAAATCTAATCAAATACCAATTTGTGTGGCTACTGTCAACATTTAAAAATCTTAGTCATTACTTAATGCTAAACCTAGTAAAATGATTAGAACTTACAGGCAATACCTGAACAGATATGGAAACTTTAAATTTTGTGCTTTGAAATTTTAAATGTTAAGTGGGAACAAACATACTGCAGCCAACCTATAGTTCAATATTATAGATGCTAACTCTTAAAAATTGTTTTCGACTTTATTATGGGACTTAGTTATAAATATTTGGCCTTTATTTAGTTAATGCTTTTTATCCAACCAGTGTGTACTAAATAATCCTTTGTACTTTTCCTGAGAGTGAACTGAATAATAGAATTAATAAGTAACCTTTGCTCCCCCTGTGTGCTCTGTTTTAGCCTTAGTCACTCCAGGCATTTAAAAGTCAACTGTGGGGAACAGTACTCATCTTAAATGAGCGAGGGCCTGTGAGCTATTAACTTTGGCTTTCTTTACTTTTTCTGAATAGGCCCTGTTCTTAGGCCTTGATTTCCCTCTTCTGATATGATGATTTGGCATTAATAAACAACAGGTCTTAGATATAAATGATAGTGCTTGATTTTTTAGGATTTAAGATATGCTTATGAAAGTGTTATTGAATATCGATGAGCAGGAAGAACTTCACACTGAAGAATTATCCCTTCTGTAGAAACTTAGTTTCTACTAAAAGTCACAGTTTTCTGGGGGAAGATATAAACTCATTTCCTGCCTTTAAGTGGTTTATGTGTCGTAGAAGGGGCAGCTGAATCTAGATATTCTGATTTGTGTTTGCAGCTAGCCTGTTTCCTGCAAAATATTTAGCCAGTCCTAGATGAGTGTGTCTTCTGCCTTCCTTCCTCACCCCTTCTATTCTTACTCTCTCATCTTGGCCTTCCCATACACTCCCAAGTTTCTTTCTGTCTGGCTACCTCATTTTGGTCTCTGTTTCCTGCCCCCCCCCCCCCCCTTGAGCCACCTACCTGTCTGACTACTACTAGAACCTCCGTTACTCCTCCTTTGGCTTGCATCCTACTCCTTGACCTGTGAAATCTGGAAGACAGCTGGTAACTGAGGCATTGGTGATCTAAAGACTTGGGCTAGGTTAGGGTTTTTTACTAAGAGGGCTTAATAATACAGTTCTTGCCTTCGTTATAGTCAGAAACCACAAGGAAACTTGGCCAAGTCACCTGTGGCTTTACACAGTCACACGGAACAAGAAGTGATTGTTTAGGGATAGAGTATTGCATGTTATCCTTTGGCATAGAGCCTTAGGTTCAAGGATATCCTACTGTAGTTGCCCAAAGTTTGAACTTTTACGTGAAATGGATTGTGTATAGTTCCTGTGTGTTCCTTTGGAACTTAACAAGGTTAAATTTAAAATGATCCCCATCTTTTATTAAGTGAAGAAAATAGAAGAAACTGGCAATTTAATTTCGATTGTGCTTTATGTTAGTAATTTTCTATTTGCATGGTTCATGAACTTCCTTGAGATAGAGATTGTACCTAATTCAGCTTTTGGCCTTGATGTCTTGTGTGGTGCACTGAGCTGCTGATTGAGTGATGACTAAATGAAAGAACCCCTAGAACACCAGCTTGAATTGTTACTATAGCCATGCCCACATGCTCAATCCCAGGCCCCTGAGATCATGACCTGAGCAAAAGGCAGAGGTCCAACCCACTGAGCCACCCAGGCACCCCCAGAGACTTTGAGTTTTTAAATACATGTGTGTGTGCATGTATGTTTCAGCATATATTTATTAAGGGCAAAAACTGCCAGACTAATATATATTTTGGAGGGGAGGATACAGGAGGTGAGAGAGAGAGAGAATCTTAGGCAGGCTCCACACCCAGCACAGAGCCTAATGTGGGGCTCGATCTCAGAATCCTGAGATCATGACCTGAGCCAAAATCAGGTATGGGTCACTTAACCAGCTAAGCCACCCACGCACCCCAGACTGTGCTCATATCTTTTTCGGATAGCTGCTGGAGTGGTGAAGCAGTCACTGAGCACCTGAGCTAGGGGCCTGGCTCTGTGCTAGATGAATAAAAGTGCTGGATGAGTAGTGTGCCTGGATCACAGCAAAGCTGTGGACAGCGTAGAAGACAGCAACCTATATCACTCTTTCCCAGGGTCTGGCTGGCGTCAGATCTGGACGAAGTTTTTAACAGCCCTTGGTCAAACTAAGAAAATTAAGAAAAAATGCAACTTTTCCCCATAGAGCTGAGTTGATTTAAACGATTGTCCTGTATTTCTGAGATTTTGTCCTTCCAGTTTCCTTGGTATAGATGTGTTCTCTGTTAAATGATGGTGGTAGTAGCTGTGGCTTTAAAGAAGTTCGCAAAATGACTTTAAAGAAGTTAGCAAAATAAAAGGTTAAGAACTCTATGTTGGTTGCATGAATTGTTTTTGTGGTATATCTGATTTGTGAAATCTGGGTTAGAAACTACTTGATGAGGTTTTTATAATATCATAGATAGGATTTTTAAAAAAATATTTATTTATTTATTTTAGAGAGAGGAGAGAGAGCACAAGTGGGAGGAGCAGAGGGAGAGAGAATCCCAAGCGACTCTGCATTGAGCACAGAGCCCAGGGCGGGGCTGGATCCCAAGACCCTGAGATCATGACTTGAGCTGAAACCAAAAGTCAGATGCTTAACTGACCTGTCCACCCAGGTGCCCCTCATAGGTACAATTTTTTTTTCTTATAAAGATTTTATTTATTTATTTGACAGAGAGAGATCACAAGTAGGCAGAGTAGCAGGCAGAGAGAAGGGGAAGCAGGCTCTCCGCTGTGCAGAGAGCCTGATGCAGGGCTCAATCCCAGGACCCTGGGATCATGACCTGAGCCGAAGGCAGCCACTCCACCGACTAAGCCACCCAGGCACCCCTCATAGATATAATTTAATGAGCACTTATACAGAGAACATCAGTAATTTTGTCTCCCCAGGAATTGTTTCACTGTCTTCTGAAAAATTTACCCTCTCTCCTTTGACACATCAAACTTCCCCGTCCCCACACTGCCTTGGGTTCTAGTGTAGCCAGCAAGGATAATAAGCCACCCCAGACTGCAAGAATGGACACAGCTGGGCCTCTGTTATTTTCAGATCAGTACTAAGGGAAGAGATCCTTTTTTGGTAGTTCTGCCAGTGGCCGTAGTTCCAGAGAACCTGCTCCAAAGAATGAAGTCCCATGTTTTAGAGAGAGGCAGAGGTACAACACTGAGGGGGACTTGTGAAGGCATTCAAGCTGCTGGGCTCCATTTTGCTTGAAGTCCAGCCGACACAAAAGGCAGATTTCTTTTTGCTTAGCTGGCTCCAGGTACACTTCTGACACTTTTCAACTAAAATCCCTAACTAATACATAGCCTTCAGGATACTCCTCATAACAGCTGTCTCAGGGAGGCACCTGTTTATCTTCGTGTGCCAGATGAGAGGACTGTAGTTGCACGTGCTAAGTCACTTTCCCTGTATGGCAGAGCTGGAATTCTGAGCCCAGCTCCCAGGCTGTGCCTTTAACCACTAAGCAACAGGGCCTACCTGACTGCACTGGGGACATTAGGGTACAAATTTATGCTTTGGAACTGGAGAGAGAGTGGATTGGATGTTGGCCTAGAAGTTCTCTAGTTGGGTAAAAAAAGAGCTCTGTCCTTAGCTGTGCCCTTTCCACAGCAATGACAGATTTTGACCCAACTTGAGAAGCAACTTTCAATTTAAGCTGCCAGAAAAACGGACTGCCTTGGGAGGCAGGGGACTTCCTGTCACTGGCTGTGCCAAAGCAGAGGCTGGTGGAATGCCAGCAGCTTTGTCACGAGGTGGTGAGCTTTGCAGTAAGTGGGCTTGTTGGCCTTTTCTCTCTTCTAACTCTGGGATGGGATCTTGCTAAGGATCTGAGAGGTCAGAGGGAGGGCTTGAAGCGCTGTGGCTTGTAGTAAGGAGTTAATTGTTCCACAGGTTTCCAGTGCATGTGGCGTAAAAAGCTAAAAAGGTTGGGGTCCTGGCTTAGACAGTTTCAGTTCATTGGGGAAAGTGCTTCAGGAGAGCAATTGTGAGAGCTCAGAGGAAGGTCACTGAAGCAAGATTTGAGGTTGGGGAGGCGTCAGGAAATGACTTCTGCTCTGCATCTTGAGTGCCTGCCCAGCCTGGGCCACTGTGCTAAGGCCGAGTCCGCTCAGCTCTTTCCCCCTTCCCATCTGTAATGCCAGCAGCGCTTTCAGCATCAAGATTAACTGTTAGATTGATAATGAATGCACTCATTGTCAGAGTCTTTTGTAATCGGATCAGGAAAGCATACGACCCTGGGCCATCTGGAAAATGAAAATAGCCATTGTTGGATAGATGTCGTGTTTATTTTTTTTACATATTCACTGTTTAGACCATTTATGTACTATTCTTGTTTTCTGCCTCACTGTAACTCTTATTTCCTTGCTTGCACAGTAAGTCCCTTGAAGGTAGATGTTCTCTTTTGGGTGTTTTATGTTTTGTGTTGTTTTTTTAATACCTTTTTGTAGATCGGCCTTCGAGATGATTGTAGACTGATTTTTTTGTAGTATCTTGCTTCAGAGGTATGTTGCTTTTGAAAGCCTGGAAGGACCTATAACTCCATTTTGGAACGGCGAAGCATGTAACTATTATGTTTGTCCCTTGCCTGTGGAGCCTTCATAGCGGTCCTCCTCAGACTGCAGCTGCAGGACTTTGGGCCAGAATTTCGTTACTTGCTTCCTCACTTCTGACCATCAGTCTCTCTGTACCTTGGCTCCTGCTCAGAATCTCTCCATGAACTTGCACGAGTAAAATCCTGCTTACCCAATATAAAAATCCAAATCTGTAACCCCTGTGATTTGCCAGCACTCCACCTTGCTGACCTCTGCACTGTTTCCCAGCGCTGATAATTGCCTCAGTCAGGCTGGTTCCTTTCTCTCTCCCAAATGCCTGATTCCTCATTTAGGCCTTTGTCACTGTTGTCATCACATGTTCTATCTCTGTCCTCTTCTACCTTCAGGATTTCCTTCTGGTTTTTTCCCAGGGTCTGCACTTCTGACTCTCCTTCAGCCCACTTTGTAGGTGGCACTTACTGGACCTGCTCCTTGATCTCATGCTCTTCTGTATAGTATCATCTGCAAAATTGGACCCATGATGGCATCGGACGTTTTGTGTTTGTCTTCCATGTAGATTCAGCGTCCCTTAATAATTTTTAGGCTACTTTAATTCCTGTATTTATGTACAGCTAGGGTGGACAACTGGTTCCCTTTTGCCTTTGACCATCCTTGTATTAATGCTGAAAGTTGCAGACAGCCAGCCAGTCACCGTATGTAAAGCCATATACTGAACTCTGTATTGGCTTAAACACATTCTGTAGGTTAATTAGCCACTGTATACAGTGTGGCTTTGTCTTAAACTATTTCTTAAGCTAAAATGTATTATGGGAAAATTTATTTTTATTCATGAGGCATGTATTGACTTTCCAAATGTATTGGCTTCCTAAATGTGGAAGGTATTATGAGAGAGATAACATGACTGATTTTTTGGTTCTCTGAAAGTTAAAAACCTTAGCTCTACCATTTTTGAAGATTTATTAATTTTAATTATATTTCCTTTCTTATTTACTTTTATGGGTGGAGGGGTCTTGCGAAGAGAAATTTTGATGATTTCTTGATCCCTTTCCAGGTAGTAGTACAAACTCTTGACCCATCATCTGATTTAGAGATAGCTTTTTCTGGGGGGCTTTTTGCTTACCACACAGTGAAACAAATTTCCTACTTTATCTTCCATGAGACCTCCCCGTGGCTTCCCTCCAGTGGTGTGCTGGGAAGTGCTTGGTGGTGAAAATCCTCTCACCAGGGCTGATTGCGAACTGCCATCTTGAAGGCCCAGAGCCAGAGCTGGGGGGCGTGGGGGGTGCAGGGAGGAACTGGAGGTTCTCCTGAGCCAGTGCACGCTGGCTAGCACAACACTGCTCTGCCACCTGACAGACGTCAGAGTTGTCCCTGGGAAAACTTCATGGTCTCCTGGAGTTCTAAAGCTTTTGTCAGGCGCTTTCTTTCTTAGGGCTCACTAATTCAAGGTGCAGCAAGGATAGTCTCAGTACTCTTGTATTTTGTATCCATCATCTCTAGGAAGAGCCCATTTAGTATCTTTTTCTTTCCTGTCTCTAAGCTCAACAGTACTGCAGTACTTGCAGTAAGCTTTAACAGCTCCTACTGTGTTACTGCTTTTTTATGGAGTATGAGCAGAAAATTGTTAGGAGAGCAGATAGCTGTGCTACGTGAGCCAACCATTTTAAAGACTGGTTGCATGTGAACATAATTTAACGTTATCAAATAAACTCAAGCTGGGTTAACTTGACACTTACTTAATTATATGCTTATAATAATACGACTCAAGCAGAGCATTTCTCCAGCAGTACCCTCCTTTCCGTCCTCCCCTCAATCCCGCCCAATTTCTCCTCCCTTCCAAGGGCTCATTCCCATTTTCTGCTCTCAGTTCTGGTTGACACTTCAGTTTCCTTAAAAGACCACAGCCAGAGAATCCCTATTGAGCTTTTGTTGTTACTTTTCTATTTCTGTTCAGTTTTTTCTCACTTTTATTATTATTTTTTAAAGATTTCATTTATTTTTGAAAGAGAGAACCTGAGTGGGGGGCAGAGGGAGAAGAAGCAGACTCCCCACTGAGCAGGAAGTCTGATGCGGGGCTCCATTCCAGGACCCTGAGATCATGACCTGAGCCGAAGGCAGAGGCTTAACCGACTCAGCCGCCCAGGTGCCCTCAGTTTTATTTTTAAATACACTTGGACTTATAAGAGTTGTATAGAAGAGTGCAGTTAACATATACTGTTCACCCAGCTTCCCCTAAAATTAGTATCTTATATGACCTTGTTAAATTTAGCTAAATTAAGAAATCAACAGTGCTGTTTTATTCACATTTCCCTAGTTTTTCCACTAATGTCCATTAGCCGTTCCAAGAGGCTGTTAGGGATACCACATTGCATTTAATCATTATGTCTCCTTAGTGTCTTTACTCTGACAGTTTCTCCATTTTTACTAATGGTGATGACTTCTTTCATATTGGTGCCTGTATCCTTTTGAAATGACCTCCCACCTTCTCTTTCTCCTTCCTTCCTTTCTGGCATTCTTGACCTACCAGAGACTCCCTACTTATATTGTGTTTCCTCTGCCCCAGTCCTGGAATTAACTGTTTTTGCAAGGATCGCATGGTCTTTAAATACCAAGGTCTGTGTGCTGAATGTACTTTGTTACTGGAGTGTTACTGTTTTTAGGCCTGTAGGGGCCAGAGTAGAAAATATGCACCTGTGTTACTAATCCACCTATATACACATCTCTTTATGTTTCTGTATTTGAATATATGAATATATGCATATGTATATATGTAATATGTGAATATATGTAAAAGTTATTAAGAAACCATGTCTAGCAAACTTTGTGTAAAGTAAATGTTTTGGACTTTGAAGGCCAAAATGTCTCTGTTGCAAGTACTCCGCTCTGCCTTTGTCCATGAAAGCAGTCAGAGCCAATACACAAACAAATAAGCATGGATATGTTTCAGTAAAATGTTACTTACAAAAACAGGGGCTGGGCTTGGTCTGTGGGCTGTGCTTGGCCATCCCCTGGACTCATTAAATGCATTCTCCTTTTATCTTTGTCTCATTCTCACTGTGTTCATGGGCTTGACATTTTACATTTGTGCCATCAGTAAGAGGATCATGTTGCTAGAGAAGAAGCGCTGTCCTTGAGTGTGCGCCTCATAAATACTCTAGGCTGATGGCGCTATGATGTAGCCATGTCCTGTCCCACAAGACCTCCATCTCTTTTTTCTGTTATCACGTCTTCTCCCCTTCTCAGGAACCTAAAATCCTGTGGTGTGGCTTTTTTTTTAAGTTAATTTTTGAGTATACCATACATAAAAAATATATATGAGTCTTTAGAGTTGGAACTGAATGACTTTTTGTAGCATTGGTTTGAGAGTCCTTGGGCAGATGAGTTTGCTAGTTGAGAAAGTTGGCACAGCATGAAGTGATATAGGTTATACTTCATGAGCCAGTAGTTCTTGTATGAAGAAATCAGTGTTGTAGGAGTATGATATCTGAGTGCAATGTGAATAATTAATTTAGGGGTTTTTTGTTTGTTTGTTTGTTTGTTTTTTAAGTTCAGGGCCCTCTTATAATTGGTAGTTAAGATTTCTTGGGGGGAAGACAGGCCCACATTCTTGGGAGGCATATTCCAATATCGCACGATATTGGGAGGCATTGGGCTCAAGGGGCTGTGGAAGATTTAAATTTTATGTGTTTGAATTATTTGTTGAGTTTCAACGTAAATTTATGTCATTTAAAGTTTTTTTTCTCATTAGAATCCAGTTAAGACTAATACTTTGAATCTTTAATTCAGTTTTTGTGCTTCCTGTTTCTAAGTACAGTAGGTTTAATTTTATGTAAGAATAGAGAAAACTGGATTTGAAATCAGAACACTTGGTTATAAATTGAAAACTTACTTCTTAATATTTTTTAAATCTTAAGAAAGTGATATAACTTCTTTGGATCCAAGTACCTTATCTGCCATACCTTATGGGTTGTTGAAAGAATCAAAGAGGAAAAATGTTGAGAAACTCCAATTAGTATATTTTACAGCTCCCTATGTATGTGGTAGGTATGCATAGCAGTTCTGTTCCTTTTTTCTAACTTGATGTGAATTTACCATGCATCTTTTTTTTTTTTTTTAAGATGAAGGGTACAGGTATTTTTATTTTTATTTTTTAAAGATTTTATTTGTTTATTTGACAGACAGAGATCACAAGTAGGCAGAGAGGCAGGCAGAGAGAGAGAGGAAGAAGCAGGCTCCCTGCTGAGCAAAGAGCTGGATGCGGGGCTCAATCCCAGGACCCCGAGACCACGACCCGACCTGAAGGCAGAGGCCCAACCCACTGAGCCACCCAGGCGCCCCCCCATGCATCTTATCTCCTCACCCTCTTGGCTGCTTGGCCTTGTTCAGTTCCTGGTTTTTGTTCTGTCTGGAGTACCTCCTCTTCCATTATTGGTAGTTGCCTGGTGAACCAGGAAGCAGAGAAGTGATTTCACATGTTGAGCACTCATTTAATAGGCACCTGCCTTGTACTGGGCATTTGTCTAGGAACTGAAGTATCAGCATTGTGGAAAAATCATTCCCCCTTCTGTCCTCATGGAGCATATGATCCTAAGGGTGGGACAGGCAGTAATTTAAAAATATATATATATATAATTGTAGCTGTGTAAATGCTAGGAATTACAAGTGTATGATGCTGGGATTGAGGGATTTAATCTAGGCTGGGAGATTTTAAAAAAAAAAAAAAGGCATTTCTGAGAAAGTGATTAGGCTAAGGGAGAAAGGGAGAATATTCAAATAGTAGGCTGCTGTTCTTAAAATTATCTTGTGTATTTTTAAGAACTTTGAATAAAAGCTATTATTGCAACTCAGGTTTATGATAACAGTTTTGTTGAGTGAAAGAATCACTTTGAGACCATAGTTGCATTCTTGAATTGGTAGGTTTTTGTGGCTTGTCAGCAAACAGGTTCTATCCACCACTGTTAAGGTTTTTATAATGATAAATATAGATGAAGTAGGTCAGTACCCTCCCTTTTCTACCACTGAACCTGAAGATGGAGTGCTTAAAAATGTCCGCGGGTCTCGTCGAATTTTAGATCTTGAAATTAAGGTTTATTTTAATGAAGACCACGCTTTAAATAAATAATTTCTTTCAAAGCACATTATAAATTTTGTTTTGACCTCTTACATTTCTTTCTTTAATCTTCCCTTTTTTTTTTTTTAAAGATTCCATTCATTTATCTCACAGAGATCACAAGTAGGCAGAGAGGCAGGCAGAGAAAGAGAGGAGGAAGCAGGCTCCCTGCCGAGCAGAGAGCCCTATATAGGACTCGATCCCAGGACTCTGAGATCATGACCTGAGCCGAAGGCAGAAGATTAACCCACTGAGCCACCCAGGCGCCCCTAATCTTCCCTTTTAACTTTGAAACTATATTTTAAAGTTTTATTGCCAAGTAAGTTATAACTTGGGTGCAGAGGGAAACTCACTTTGGCTTTATAAAATATAGCTTATTTAAATTTTTAAAATACAATTTATTTAAACTAAAAAAAAACCAAACCAGTTCACCCATTTCTTCCAACCTGCACCTCTGGCAAACACGAAGTCGTTCTCTGTATCTATGACCTTGGGTTGTTTTTGTTTGTTTGTTTGTTTTTTAGATTCCACATAGAAGAGAGATTATCAAGCGTTTGTCTGACTAATTTCAGTTAGCATAATGCCCTCAAGGTGCATCCATGTTGTTGCATATGGCAAGATTTCATTTTCTTTTATGACTGAATAGTATTCCTGAGCGGTGGGGTTAATGTGCTGCATCTTCTTTACTCATTCATCCGCTGATGAATACTTTGTTTCCATATTTTGGCTGTTGTGAATAATGCTGCAGTGACATGTGGGTGCATATATTTTTTCATGTTAATGTTCTCATTTTCTTTGGATAAATACCTAAAAGTGGAATTGCTGGATCACATGGTATTTCTGCTTTTAATTTTTGAGGAACTTTTATACTGTTTTCCAGTGTCTATACCAATTTTCATTCCCACCATCAGTGTAGAAGGATAGCCTCTTTTCCACATCCTTGCCAACACTTGTTATTTCCGATCTTTTTGATAATAGCCATTCCAGCAGATGTGACGTGATGTGTCCCTGTATTTTTGATTTGCATTTCCCTGACAAATTAATGATATAGAGCATCTTTTCATGTACCTATTGGTCATCTGTAGGTCTTCTTTAGAAAATACTTACTCAGATCTTCTGGCCATTTTTAAAATCGGGTTTGGTTTTGTTTTAGCTGTTGAGTTGTATGAGTCTTTTTTATATATTTTGGATCTTCGCCTCTTAGATAATTTCAAAGTATTTTCTTTCATTCAATAGGTTGCCTTTTCATTCTGTTGATGGTTTCTTTTGCTGTGCAGAAGCTTTTTAGTTTGATGTAGTCCTACCTGTTTGTTTTGCTTTTGTTGTTTTGCTGTTGGTGTTAGAGTCAAAAAATTATCAACAAGAAGGAATTTACCACCTATGTTTTCTTCTAGGAGTTTTATGGAGTCTTTAATTTCTAAAATTCTAGTCATTCTAAGTTAGTTTTTGTGTATGATGTAAGATAGTGGTCCAGTTTCATTCTCTTGCATGGCTATCTAATTTTCTAAATGCCATTTATTAAAGAGACTGTCCTTTCCCCATTGTATATACTCTTGGCTCCTTTGTTAGAAATTAACTGGCCATATGTGTGTGGGTGGGTTTATTTCTGGGCTGTCTATTCTGTTCTATTGATCTATATGTCTGTTTACCTTGTTTTAATTACCATAGTTTTATAATATAGCTTGAAATCAGAGAGCATGGTACCTTCAACTTTGTTCTTTTTCAAGATTGCTTTGGTTATTTGGGGTCTGTTATGGTTTCATACAGATTTTAAGATAGTTCTATTTCTGTGGTAAATGCCACTGGAATTTTAATATTACATTGAATTTGTATATTGCTTTGGGTAGAATGGACATTTTAACAATGTTAATTTGTCCAGTCATGGGCATGGGATATCTTTCCATTTATTTGTGTCATTTTAATTTTTTTATTTAACATCTCATAGTCTTCTATGACCCCCCGCAACCTTGGTTAAATAAGATCTGGGTATTTTATTCTTTTTGATACAATTGTAAATGGGTTTCCTGAATTTCTCGTTCTCATAGTTCATTATTAGTATATAAAAATGTAATCAAATTTTGTATATTGATTTTTACTGACTTTGCTAGTTTAGCCATTTTTTGATGAAGTCTTTAAGGTTTTATATATATCGTATCATCTTTGAATAATGACAGTTTTACTTCTTCATTTTCAATTTGAATGACTTTTGTTTCTTTCCTTAGCTAATTGCTGTGACTTGGAGTTCCAGTACTATGTTGAATTAAAGTGTGCATCCTTGTCTTGTTTCTGATTTTAGAGGGAAAACTTTCAGTTTTTCACTATTGAGTTTATTATTAGCTGTGGGCTTATCACATATGGTTCTTATTATATTGAGGTGTGTTTTCCACGACACTGGCTTTGTTGAGTTTTCATCATAAATGGATGTTGAATTTTGTCAGATGCTTTTTCTGTATCTATTGAGATGATCAAAGGATTTTTACCCTTCAGTTTGTTAATGCAGTGTATCATATTGACTGATTTGCAGATGTTGAACCATCCTTGCATCCCTGCAGTAATCCCACTCCATCATGGTGTATGATGGTTTTAATATATTACTGAATTTTTCTTATTTGTAAGTATTTTGTTGAGGATTTTTGCATCTGTGTTTATCAGGGAAATTGGCCTGTAATTTTCTCGTGCTTTTAGTAATTTATTCAAACTATTGACTGGAATACAGTCCCCAACTGTTATTATATTGCTGTCTTATTTCTCCCTTTAAGGCTGCTAATAGTTTCTTTTTATATTTAGGTGCTCCAGTGTTGGGCGCATAAGTGTTTACGAATGTTATATCTTCTCATTGGATTGACCCTTTTATCATTATGTAGCACTCTCTTTGTCTTTATTGCAGTCTTTGTTTTCAAGTCTTTTTTGTTTGATGTAAGTATATATACTCCAGCTTTGGTTTCCATTTGCATGGAAAATCCCTTGTTCTGTCCTTCTTTCCATACATCTGTAGCAAGTCTCTTATAGGTAACATATAGATAAGTGTTTTTTAATCCATTCACCCACTCTGTATCTTTTGAGAGGAACATTTAGTCCATTTACAATTAAAGTAATTATTGAGAGATATGTGCTTATTGCCATTTTATTACTTGTTTTCTGGCAGTTTTTGTAATTCCTCTCTGTTCCTTTCTTCCATTTTTCTCTTCCTTTGTGTTTTGATGGCTTTTTTTTTTTCCTTGATGGCTTTCTTTAGTGGTATGCTTATATTCCTTTCTCTTTATCTTCTGTGTATTTAGTATAGGTTTTTGCTTTGTTTTGCAACTGTGAGGTTTAAATATAACAACTTCTATCTGTTACAGTCTACAGTCTTAAATTGATAACAACTTAAGTTTTGTCCCATTGTAAAGCTTAAGATATTACTCTTGCCATTCACACTTCATGTTTTTGATGTTACATTTTACATCTTTGTATATCTTCAGTATCCCATAACCAAATATTGTAGTTTTAGGTAATTTTATTACTTTTGTCTTTTAACCTTCTTAATAGCTTTAGAAATTTAGAATTCACTACCTTTACTATATGTTTATCTTTCCAGTGATATGTATTCTTTCATATGTGTTCTTGTTATTAACTAGTGCTCTTTCTTTTCAGTGTAAAGAAGTCTTTGTTAGCATACCTTCTTTAGTTTTTGCTTGTCTGGAAAATTTTTTATTTCCTCTTCACTTCTGAATGATAACTTTGCTGTGTAGATTGTTCTTGATTGAAAGGGTTTTTTCTTTCAGCACTTTGAGTATATAGTGTCACTCTCTCCTGGCTTGTGCAATTTCTGCTAAAAGTTCTGTTGATAGCCTTGTCGGGCTATGTTGTCTGTAGTAAGTTATTTTTTTCTTGCCACTTCTAATATTCTCTCCTTGTCTTTAACTTTTAATATTTTAATTACAGTATGTCTTGAAGTGGGTCTCTTTTTGGGTTCCTCTTGTTGGGAACTGTGTGATCTTGCTGGATTTGGATGTTTCCGTCCCCAGATTAGAGAAGTTTTCGGCCATTATTTCTTCTAGTAAGATTTTTCCTTTCCCTTATCCTGGGAGCCTGATGATGCAAACATTAGTCCATTTGACGTCCAGTAAGTCCTTTAAGCTACCCGTGCATTTTTCCATTCTTTTTTTCTTTTTGCTATTCTGATTTGGGTGGGTTCTCTTGCCCTTTTTTGAAGTTGACTGATTCCTTTTTTTTTTTTTTTTCATCTACCTTTCATCAACCCTTTTGGGGCATTTTTGTTTCAGTTATTGTTCTTTGTTCAACTATTGTTCTTCTGTTCAGTATCTTCTTAGCTCTTCCATCTTTTTTGTTGAAGTTCTCATTGTGTTCATGCATTTTTTTTTTTTCTTCCCAGTTTGGTGATCATCTTTTCTTTTTTCTTTTTTTTTTTTCCACTTAAGTTCAATTTTTAAAAATCTGAGTATAGTTGACACACAATGTTACATTAGTTTCAGGTGTATGACTTAGTGATCTGACAACTTTATACATTATGCACTGCTCCCCACAAGTGTAGCTTTACCATCTGTGGTATTACATAGCTATGACAATATCAGTGACATATTCCTTATGCTCTGCTTTTTATTCCTATAAGTTAGTCATCACATAACTGGAGACCTGTATCTCCTACTCTTTGCCTAATCACCCACTCTCCTCCCCTCTGACAACTATCAGTTTGTTGTCTGTATTTATAGTTCTGATTTTGATTTTTCTCTATCTATTTTTTCCAGATTATACTTATGACTGGAATCAGACAGTATTTGTCTTCTCAATCTGACTAGTTTTAGTTAGTATGATACCCTCTAGGTCCATTCATGTTGTCTCAAGTGGCATGATCCTTCCTTTTTATTTGATTACTGTGTAATATTCCATTGTGTATATATAGCACATTTTCCTTATCCATTTGTCTATTGATGGATACTTACATTGTTTCTCCATGTCTTAACTATTGTAAATGATGCTACAGTAAACATAGGAGTACATTTATCTTTTTGAGTTACTGTTTTCATTTTTGGTGAGCACCTTTACCACCATTACTTTGAACTCTTTTTATCAGGTGAATTACTTATCTCTTTTTAACTAAGTTTTTTCTCTGAGGTTTTGTCTTGTTCTATCATTTGGAACATATTCCTCTGTTTCTTCACTTTGTTTGACTCTCTTTGTTGGTTTCTATATAGTAGATGAAACAACTACCTCTCCCAGTCCTGAAGGAGGGGCATTGTGTAGGAGATGAACCTTATTGTTTAGCCTTATTGTTCAACCTTATTCCCCAGCTCTTTGTTCTCTCTCATACCATCCTGCTTGTCCAATCAGTCTATTATATTTTTAGTAGATCCCAGTAGTTTAGGATGTGCCAAACCAGTCAATATCCCAGAGGGGAGGATCTCAGTGCCTCAATTTGGCTGACTGGAAGCCAAACCCTCAGGCATCAACTTTTTAAGGTATGCAAATACATATAGTCTTGTGGGACGACAAGTGTAGGCCCTACTGTCCACGAGAGCCAGGAGGCAACCACAAAAATCAGGGTACCAGATGTATGTAAAAGCTGCCTTTTGAGAGATACTGGTGGTCTGGAGCACAGCAGAAGGAGTGTGTGGATATGGCACCCACTAGTCTCTGTCCCCAGAGAGTGTTCCAACAGGCTCCTAGATAGATGTGTTAAATAAGGCACCTGCCCTTCAGGCCAGGCCAGTGCTTTAATATAAGAAGAAGGTAAGCCTCCTTCGCTTGAAGTCTGGCCACCATCGCTGCCTCCGACCTGGGCCCCAGGTGTGTGAGTCCAAGTGTCTTAGCTTTTTAAGAGCAGTTTCTCAGATCTCTAGGGTCTTATGGGTCTTGGGACACAAACCTCATTGGTTTTAAAGTTCCATGTTTTGAGGGCTTGTCTCTCAAGGTATGTGTTAAAACTTGGGGTGCCTGATGTAGCATTTGAACCCTTCACTCTTAGGAAGAAAGTCTGGGTTTTGAGTTCCATCCTGGTTGTGGGTCACCATGCAGGGATGGTATATATATATATTGAAATTATGTCCCCCTCTCCTACTTGCTTCCATATGGTTTAGTTCTCCTTTGCCCAGTCTGGAGCTGTCACTCAGATAGCCTTTAGGGTTTAAAAGGAAATTGTCTGTATGTAGCTGTAGACTCAGTATGTCCATGAGAGGAGATGAGTTCGGGGTGTTCCTAGGGTTCACCATCCTGAACCCTGTTACTTATTTTGAGTTAATAAGTACTTTGAGTTACTTACTTATTTTGGGTTAAGCCCAAACTCTGTTTCTCATCCCTTAGTAAAGGAATCAAAGACATTGGTTTGGGATGTAAAGTCACATGTTAATAAAACACAAATACTCCGAACAGTACTTTGAAGAAGATAGTGTAGTTTATCTCTTCTTCAGAATGCCTTTCAATAAATGATAATGGGAGGCAGTATCACATAGTATTAAATGCAGACTCGGTTTCAGCCTTTCTGGTTGAACCATCTCAGACCCTTCAGCTCTTCGTGCCTCAGTTTCTGTATCTTACAAATGGTGGGCAGTGCCTCACTGTTACTGCTGCTCTTGATGAAAGCTTTCCTGGCACCTGGCACCTGGTGAGCCTCCAGGGTTCATTCTTACTCTCGTCATCATGAAGTAATCCTCATAGGCCACACGGTGACTGTAGACATTTTATGATATAGTTGTAGCTCACACAATATTTTTCTTTTTTAAAAGGGGAAATTGTTGTAAATGAAGTCAATTTTGTGAGAAAATGCATTGCAACGGACACAAGTCAATACGATCTGTGGGGAAAGCTGATCTGCAGTAACTTCAAAATTTCCTTTATTACGGATGACCCGATGCCATTACAGGTGTGTGTTATTTGTGTGTTGTTTAGTTGTATCAAGGATTTGACTCTAAGCAGTATGTATAATTACTTAAAGCACAAGTATGGAAAATTATAGTAAAATTATTATGCAGTTAACAACATTGGGAATGTGTTATATTAAAATTCAAAATAAAGTGTACAGAGAATGTTGGGAATCAAGGAGAAGAATTCGTGAGATGGTTGAGTTATCTTGCTTTTTTATCTCCTGTGATTATTGCTTAGATATCCTTTCAGTAATGGAGTTAGTATTTTGTTTCTTCTACATGTTTTAAACTGCTTTTAAAAATGAAGCTATCCTTTTTTTTAAAGTAGTCCTAAAGAGAAAAGCTTAATTATTTAGCAAATAATTGCATAAACACAGTGGATTTTATAGATTTCATAGTATTTTTAACTAATTCCTTTTCCAAACATCAAATTCTAGTTTGAAATTTCAATTTACTGGTCCAATTAGAAGGAAGAAAAATACTGATAAAATTTTTCTTTAATAACACTTGCCATTTTATGGTCTCACTGGAAACCAATAATACCGTTTAAGTTTGGTTTTTTAAAAATTGAGGTATTTGTTTGATTAACTTAAAAATTGTGGACTTTTCCTTGGCTCTTCTATTTTGATTTCTAAAGTGTTATATACTTTTATCCCCTAGACTTTTATTTATGATAGGAATTGTTCTCAAATCAAATATTTGGATATTAATTGTAAACTTTTGACTGAAATGTCTGACTCTGGATACATATATTTCATATAGCTTTTATTAGTTTACCAAAATATTTACTTTATATTTGTGTGTATATTGCAAACTGTTGTAGGTATATTTAGACTGAAGGCATTTATAGGTACCTAGTATGTGGACACACTAATTTAGCTATAGACCAAAGGGTTTTTCCTCTTCGTTTTTAGATTCATTTTTATCTGTGGCTGCAGACTTCACTTAGATTCATATTTTATCTGTGGCTGCAGACTTCACTGTAAATGAAATGCATATACTTAATTAAAATAGCCACATCTCATACTGCTGGTAGGGGAAATAAACCAGTGCTCTACTGACAGCTGGTTAATAGTGAGAACTATTTTCTTAGTTTAAAAATGGGTATAAAGTGTTTATTGACAGATTAAAATAAAACGAGCTGTAGTTTGCCTGAAGATTTTTATTTCTAGTATAATTTCTGCTCTAAAAATTACTTTCGAAAGAGTGATTTTCCAAAGTCTCCTTTGTAAAATCAAGCCATGATTTTGCCCATTAAAATCTGATGACTTAAGAGTACCTTTTTCTTTGTTATTTTAATGACCATCTAACCAGAGTCAGACATGCAAATGGTTGCCTATGAAGTGATTGATAATATTGCATATCTTGGATATTATAAACGTATTATTGTATACAATTTAACCTCATTCCATATGTAAAAGTATGGAGAGAAAGGTGGAGAGAGTGCGAACATAGCATGTGTTTCTTTTTCCTTTTCATGATTGCAGTATGTTCTGAGATACTTCCTCCTTAGAACTGTCATAGTTCTGGAGACAAAAGCATTTTGTTCTTTTTAGAGATAGTCATCATGGTAGAGTAAGGCAGTTACTACCATTTGAGGTTGTTGAGGAATGACCTAACATGAACATAATTTTTATTTCAGAAATTCCATTACAGAAACCTTCTTCTGGGTGAGCATGATGTCCCTTTAACATGTATTGAGCAAATTGTCACAGGTATGTAGTATTCTTTACTCCGTCCATAAAAGCTGATTCTCCTCAAGAAGTGTTGCTTGAAGACTCACACCTCTCAAACATTTGGGTTGGAATTTTATTTCTGTAGGTTTATGTCCCCCCTCCCTTTTATTTGAGTCCCAGGAATATTAATGAAAGAGAAGTCAATAAATTTTTTTTTAAAACTTTTATTTATTTTAGAGAGAGAAGGAGAACAAATGTGAGCAAGGGGAGGGGAAGAGGGAGAGGGAGAGAAAGAATCTCAGAGTCCTCGTTGAGTGCCAGGCCCGACGTGGGGCTCAATCCCATGATCCTGAGATCATGACTTGAGCTGAAAACAAGAGTCAAATGCTCAACTGACTGAGCCACCCAGGTGTCCTGAAGTCAATAAATTATTTTTAAATGGAAATACAGCATATTTAGCTTTTTATGTTTTCTAAGTATTTGTCCTCTTTTTAATTAAAATTTTAAGCATTAAATGTGTCTAGATGGTGGTGGTTTATGCAAAGATCATTTAAAATATAGTCAAAAGCGAAGTTAAAATCTATCCCCTTTCCAAGTTCTGTAAATTGTAGACAAATATAAAAGATACCAGAGAAGCAGTGTTTAAGTAGGGGGTAACCTAATTATTTTCAGTAATAATTTGTTAAAGTATACTAAAGAGTGAGTGACAAAAAAGAATTTTTACACTTTTTTTTCTTTATTTTTTCCTTTTTAGTAAATGACCACAAGAGGAAGCAGAAAGTCCTAGGTCCCAACCAGAAATTGAAATTTAATCCAACAGAGTTAATTATTTACTGTAAAGATTTCAGAATTGTCAGATTTCGCTTTGATGAATCAGGTCCTGAAAGTGCCAAAAAGGTAATACTATTAAGCTTTATCAAGTTTGGGGTTTTGCACTGTATTTACCAGTATCAGTTCTGTGTGGAAGTTCTTTTTTCTCAGTTGCTCAGATTTTTTTTTATCAGCTCCTACAATACTAGAAACTATGATGTAGAAATTAATCTATCTTTTGCACTTAAACCATTACCAGCTGGTTTCTTTCTTGGTTAGAACTTTAGAAAATGCCTTAGAATGTCATCAATGAACTAAAAGTTAGACTTAACAAGTTACATAAGGGTTAGGTAAAGGTACAGTTATGGGAGAGGCGTAATAATTATTAGTACTTTAAGGAAATCTTAGTGAATTAATTTGAGAGCTATTCCACGGGAACAGCTAAAATCTAGGAACTTTTTAATTGGCTCTGTTTTTTCCCTGACTTCTGGGAATGTTTATTGCCTGCTCATGGAGTGAGTTTCATGGGCAAAAATTCCCACTTCCTTGATCCCACCTTTTGGTTTTGGCAGAGGAGTGAAGCTGGTGGACATGTTGCCTTACAGGTCCAGGCCATGATGCTGCAAATGCAGAGAATATAACACTTTCCAGGAGAGGTCTGCTCCCACACACTGGGAATACAGGAACAGTTTCTTAGTGAAGTGGAACCTTCTCTCAGAAATGATTCAGCTTTTGCACCACCCCAGAATGCTCTGGTGCTCTTGGTTTCCATGGTTAGTAGACTTATTGCAGTGAATTTTCTGTTGATATCAAAATGAGGCCGTCAGAAAATTCTTAAGGCAGCTGTTTTCATACCCTTTGGTGAGGACATTGTGAATTTATTTTTAGAACTTCGAATCATCAGTTTCCTCACAGGAAGGCAAACATAGATAAATATCTGAACATGCTGGACCTCAAAGACTAGATTATCTAGCAGAGTGTGGCAAGCTCTGTGGCTAAAAGTATTCAGGTGTAAAACTATCTTTCGGCATGCTCCATAATCAAAGATTCAACTAGATAGCTGTGATTCATTGGTTCACGTTTTGTAGGCCGCTTTCATCTTTTCAGTTCTGCAGTTTGTGATTTGGGCATTTTACTAACTTGAGATGACTGCTCTTATGAAGAAAGACTTAAGACTATTTAGGTAGTAGGCTCATTATAAAACATTTTAGCTGAGTTACTTTCTTGAGCTTAAATATATACGTGTAATTTAATCAGTCAAAGCATCAAGAATCTGCTTATGAAAATCTTAATTTCAGAATGCATATCAAGAATAGGGACACCATTGCATGGAGCTCTGGGTGTGGTACATAAACAATGAATTCTGGAACACTGAAAAGAAATTAAAAAAATAAATAAAAATTTAAAAATATAAGAACAGGGACACCATAGATCTTTTTTTTTTTTTTTTTTTTTAAAGATTTTATTTATTTGACAGACAGAGATCACAAGTAGGCAGAGAGGCAGGCAGAGAGAGAGGGGGGAAGCAGGCTCACCGCTGAGCAGAGAGCCCGATGCGGGGCTCGATCCCAGGACCCTGAGATCATGACCTGAGCCGAAGGCAGAGGCTTAACCCTCTGAGCCACCCAGGCGCCCCGGGACACCATAGATCTTAAGAGATTTAGGACAGGATTTTTTTTTTAAGTAAGAAATTGATACAGTAGCCCAATATTCTTTCAGAAATTTTCCCTCTCTCCCACTGTCAACTATATTTTTCAGATGACTCTATTTCAGTAATTGGAAATCATAATTATTTGGCCTCATTCTTGAGCCTTCTAAGAAATACCTGCTGGTCATTTTTTAAGTGTGAAGTTGTGTGCTTAGTTGAGAAGATTAGAGCAGAAACACATGAAAATTGAAGAGTGGTACAAAGTAGTGGCATAAAAGATGTTTTCACATAAGTGATTAGTTGCCAAATGAATGAAACAGTTGAGTGCTCTGGAAATTCAGGATATCCCTTGTCTTGTGCTGCTGGTAAGTGATGAAGGGGACTGCACGGAACTGTCTACATGAAACACCCTAGTCCAACTGTTTATGCCCTTTTCCAAGACTAGACTTCTGGCACAAAACCTTTCTCCTCTGTCTTAAAATATTAAAAGCATGTAACCTCAGGCCTGAAAGAAATGCTCTTTTTGTCTTTCGTACAGACATGTTGTGGGTGGGGGTTGCAGGTGCAGAAAAGAAAATTGGAGGCAGTAAGAATATAAAGAGAATTTTTTTCCCTGACTTACATTTCAGACACAGAGGTGAAGGCATGTATGCCGGCTTCATGAGTTAAAAAGAAGAATTCTAGCATATTCTTTTATTTCAAGTGAAAGTTTTCAACTAAAATTAGGTAACAGTTGGGGAGCTACAGCTTGATTTTTACCTCCTGGAAATTTTGAATCCTAAATTTTCTGTGGAAATGCTCTGATTTTATAAGTTGTTTTAAAATGACCAGATGCACATTCAGAGTTCTCTGGTGGGTAAGCCACTGATTAGCTTTGAAATACCAAAAGCATTTATATTTCTGTTTGAAATATGAAATCTCAAAATGCTAAATTGGTTCACATTTTGTTAAATATTGCTCTATAACCCTCTGGTAGTCTAGTTGGTGTTGCCTAAATTGCGATAGGACAAAGTTAGATGACACTGTGCTTCTGCATCCATTAGCGTTCATCCTTCTCATCCTGGGTCTGTCACAAGTCAGCGTTTGGGACAGATCTGTGTAAAGCAAAAAGGAATTTGATTTTGCAGAATTGGGTGTCTAGCCTCAAAGCAACTTGGAACCACCCTTTCCTTTTGAAAAACCTCTGTTCAAAACTGAGGAGCAAAAAAAAAAAATTGTTTTTAATGATTTATTACTTACAAAATATATATGTGTGTGTGTACATGTATATAAAATGATAAGTGAAATGTATGCCCTTTATTTCTACTTTATTTTCAGATTAGTTGGTTGTGAACTACTTGTCAGGCATACTTTCTAAAAGTGAAAATTCAACCCATCTGTTTAAAGAATAGTTGGCTTTTCCTGAACTTTTTTTTTTTTTTTTGCTTTGAATCAGAGACTTACTCCTTGGTAGCTTTTGGAGCACAAAATAAGGAAACCAGTTTTGTTTGTCAGTGTGCTAGAACTTGCTGAGGTTTGAGCTTCTCCAGGGCGGCGCCCCCAGCTGGTCTTAGAGGAGAAACCAACTGTGGGCACTTCTGGCTTCTCTGTCCGTAAGATTGTCCTTGGTCCACAGATCACTTCAGAAGTAGTTTACTCTTTTCCCTCCATAATTTAATGTCTTTAATACCAAGATATTCTTCATTCCCTATGACAGCCAGGGCAGATGAACCATTTTCAGAAGCAGTGTTTAAAGGTGTAGAGTTTTTCTAAAAATTTTTAATGCTATGGAGCACGTTGCAAAATTAGAATAATTTTACATGAAAATGAGACCTACTTTTTTGAGTCTTTCAAGCTCTTAGTGACGGAAGCTAGGAATATGGACGTAAGCTTTTTAAAGAGCGTGTACGGAAAAGCCTGAGGGAGAGGATTCTTGGCTTTATTTCTCTTCTCAGAATGTCCTACATAACAGCATGAATGTAACCCAGATAGCTCAAGTGATATGTGCCTTTATTTGGGTCCCCAAGAAGGCCCCTTGCTTAGGTTACGTAGAAGTAAGTTACACACACTTGTAATTACACTACTCAGCACCAGCTCTAGTTCAAGTTGTGCCCCCTGTTCCCGCCCCCCCCCCCCCATCAGCCGTTGTGCAGGTGATTAACCAGCTTTGGTTTCACAGATTGTTCGTAGTCTTCTTGCACTGGAGATGCCATTAGGCACACTCATTTGTTTCCTGACCCTTTATAGATGTGGTGTGCTATTCTCAAGGGCTTTCTAAAAGTGGGCTACATTGGGTTTGCCTAGTTGGGTTTGCTTTGTTTGTTTTTGCTTTGTGACCATAAACAACATACTCCATAATGATATGTGAATTTCTTTTGTGTAAACAAGGCCTGTGGCTGCTTTCTAAATGTGTCAAACAACGTGATATGCTCATTTCATTGGCTTAGAGGATTTTCCTTACTATGTTAGTAAATAATTTTGTCAACTAGTATTTTTAGTGCAGCTGCTGCTATACGCAAAGCACCTTCAGAAAGCTGCTGAGGAAAACCAAAAATGCAGAAGTCTTCAGGTCTTCACTCTGCTCTGCACTGAAAGGTCTTTCCTGGTCTCCTTCTCTACATTATTAATCTACTCCCTTCTCTACTTCACCATAACACCTCATATCCCTCCCCCGCTGGGCTTATTTTTTCCTTTAGCTCTTACGATGATCTCACTATTGTTTTTCTTATTTGTCTTGCTTCATGTCTGTCTTCCCCTTGTAGAATGTAAGCTTCAAGAGGCTGGGGATGGGGATCTGCGTCTGTGTTGTTAATTGCTGCAGCCCCAGGGCTTTGGATGTGGTGGATGGGCAGGAAATACCTGTCCAATGAATGACAGAGGTAGCATCTACCCTTGAGGGATTGAATTTAATGGTGGAAGTAAAACGAAGAACCCCTGTGCCTTTTCCATCTCACTCAAAACTACGTCATGAATACTTTGAAATTCATTCAGCTACACAAGCGCAGCTAACAGAAGGGACACTTTATATAAGAGTGGTTGTTCTTCACAGAGAACAGAAGGGTTTCTGCAGTTAATACTGTGAAATCAGCTTGGACTAGGAAGACTGTGAAGAGATTTAAGTTCAACAAAGCTCGTAGATACAGGGACAGCATGGTGTCCGAGCAGCCGAGCAGTGGAGAAGGATTTCTCAGGCAGAGTGTGGCGGGTAGGTGGCTGGGAGTAAGGCAGGCAAAATATGAAATATGGGCAGATAGGTTGTTCTGACAGGAGACCACTGAGGGAACATTGGGAAAAGAAACGATGTCTGGTAGAGGAGAGCCAGCGTGGTGAAGAATCAAGAATGAGATTTATTTTATTAGGCAGGTATCTGGGAACCATAGCAGGATATTGGGAAACACTGTTGCTGGTCAGAATTTCCTCTTTAGAAGAGACTTCTTAGGCATTGTGGATTTTTCCCCATAATACAGGGAAGCTCACAGAAATGCCGAAAGGTGAGTATGGCTTAAGAATATGGCTGTGGTAGTGCAGGGAAATGGAACAAAAGTGAAAGATAATCTTGAGGAAAGTACAACAAAGCTTATAAACTACATATGGTAACCAGAAGAATAGGAGGTGGTTGAGGACTACTTCAGGTACGGAGGTCAGTAGTTTTGCTGCTGGAAGAAGCTCTCTGAGGAAGACTGTTCGACCGATTAGGGATGGGAATGTAGGTTACTGTCTCCTAATTGTGTAACTGGGACTGTTCTCAAAGGCTTTCCCTGTAGTCAAGAAAACTGAGGTATTACATAAAAGTTTCAAGAATCTTTCGTTATTGCTTTTAGTCAAAACTAAAACTAGTGATAAACTCCTTTTATTTGTGTATATATTCTAATTGAGTAAGACAGGAAACATTCTATAGAAGACTTTTAGTATACTTGTTAAACAAGAACTTGACACATAGTTGACCTATTAGTAGAATTTGTGTCCACCCTCCCAAACACCACTAATCAACATGGACTAACAACTAAACTTTTCCTGCTTGCTCCCTGTCAGAAATATATTGTTTTGGCTTAATGCTTTTCCTTCTAAATAATATTTCATCTTTTTTAAGTAAGATCTTCTCTTCTCTCCTTTCATATGTCTTAAATTTCTTCTTTCTGTTCCAATCATTTAAGAATATTTTCTTCTGCAGTCTATCCAGGGCGTTGTCAACATAGAGCACTGTCCGTCCTTCCTTCTCTCCAACAGCAGTTGGAAATGATATCAACCATATTTCCATGTATGGCGCTTCTGCAGAGGCCAAGGCATGCATTAAGATTTAATCCTTACTGTAGCCATAGGTATTATCTTCATTTTACAGTTGCTCAAACCAAGGCTCAGAGAGGTGAACTGATTTTATATCATTTACAGGGCAAGTGTTTGGTAGACACTATGATTCATGGTCTGATCTGTTCGATGGAGAAGCCCACACTCCATCCTAGACGTAGTCTCAAAGCATTTTCTTAAACACAGTTGTTTGGTTCTTTTAATGAGTCACCCTGTACTTTTTGGGTTTCTTGCTAATTTTTACTTTTTGTGATTGTAACTTTCCTATTAAGTCTAGTTTTTTTTAATCCATGAGGTTATGAACATTAAAATTTCATACCTTACATTAAGCCTTCCAGATTGCTGGTATTAAATCATTACAGTCCACCAAAAATGAAACTTTTTTAATCCTTTCTTTAGGAGTATGTATGTATATATATCTATATCTATATCTCTTTCTGTATGTCATTACCTTTTTGGAGAATGCTTCTTTAGGTTTCAAGTTTCTTTATTTGAATAAAATTACTTTCCTGTTAAAATTCACAACAAGCACTTACTAAATACTTAACCATGTACTCCCTAAAGATTATAAACAGTGTCCTGGGGGCACAACAATGAATGAGATACCTGGCCGTAGGGAGCTTTTTCCCATTCTGACTTCAACAGAAAAAAACACGTAAATAAGAATCTATAATCACTGGCCCACCCAAGATGATGCTCCCAGTAACCAAGGCCTTATTGTACATTTCATTTAAATAAGTGTGTTAAAAATCAAATTCTAAATGTAGAATTTTTCCTAGGTATGCCTTGCAATAGCTCATTATTCCCAGCCAACAGACCTCCAGCTACTCTTTGCATTTGAATATGTTGGGAAAAAATACCACAATTCAGGTAAATATGAAAATACTAAATATTGTAACTAACTTTACATTGTATAAGTTTTATTCTTATGTTTATCAGAGGCTTCCAAGTACATGAGCTTTAATGATTGTAGAATTATTAGCTTCATAACTGCTAGAGAATAAAGCACTATATACTAAAAGAGGCGAGATTTGTTAGATTATTTGTTAGAAAGTGACCAGGAAGAACCTGTAAGTAGCTATAAACATAGGTTTATAAGAATCATGTTAGGTCTTTTACCAATGGTCCCTGGCTTGTGTTTTACAGTCAAGAAAGATCCCCCTCATCCCCATTTTTAATTGATAGCTTGAGTTTAAATAGTCTAAACTTTTAAAGAAAACAGAAAATTAAAAGATATTTGAAATGCGTGATATTTTCTGACATGGTGTGATTTTATGCAAAAGCTGAAGTGGTTAAACTTTTTAGTGGAGAGATCATCATTGAGGTCATCAAAATACTGAATTTATATTTCTTAATAAAACTGATGAAAGGAAGAGGAGCATTGGTCCAAAGGACAAGTACATTCCAGGCAGTTTTTGTAAAAGTAAAGTAGTACTATTCATATACTTCCTGACTATGTGATTATTCAGTGATGACATCACCAAGGAAAATTCCAGATGATCATGTAATTCTGTACATTTCTTACATGCAAATTTAATTTTAATCAGCCATTTTTAAAAATCTGATAAAGGGAAGAGGAAAAACAAAGGGGTCATGTCTCATATTAGCCCTTTGTGGATTAGGGACCACAGGTTGACTCAACCTACTAAGGCACATGTTCTCCCACTACTAAGGAAGAAAAATAAATCCATTATGTATTTACAATCAAAGATCAGTTCACCCTAACATGGTCGGGAAAAGGATCTTACAAATTATTAATTATACTGGTCTTTCATTTTATTATCTCAAAACATAACATACTATAGTGATTTAACCAATGTAATAAAAGCATATTTGAGTATTATTATATTGTAAATACATTAAAATGTAGGAAAAATACAGAGTATCTACAGGTGCATATGGTATAAGTATATTTTCACTACTCTAAAAGATCTTTGTAAACACCATAGAGATGGTATGTGAAAGTCACGCTTTGCAGAGGGAGTAGCTCTTATCATATAGTATTGTATTTATAGAAATGAAAGACAAAGTATTTGTAACTTAATTTTTCTTATCAAAATGTAACCAATTGTAACTTAGGCTTGAACAAATTATTTTTAAAGTTTATTTCTTAATATAAATTATACATTCACTTATTGTCTAAACATAAAAGTATTGTAGATCCGGCACTGCTCATTAG
Source organism: Mustela erminea (assembly GCF_009829155.1). Lineage (NCBI taxonomy): Eukaryota > Metazoa > Chordata > Mammalia > Carnivora > Mustelidae > Mustela > Mustela erminea. The sequence continues at coordinate 22,064,808 of NC_045618.1, read as the reverse complement.
GTGAATATTTCTTTGGGTCATCATCAAGCTACAGACCATGATCATCAAGGTTATTTTCAATAAGATCCTCACCCACACTTGCAAGAGAGTAGCTGAAATGAAAGTTTCAAGAGGTCCGAGAGTTCTAAGAGTCTTTGATTCCCACTTTAATTTATGATAAGATCAATTCTTGATGCTTTTTTTTTTTTTTCTAATAGAAATGATTCTGTCCAGGATATAGATTCATGATTTCTGCAGTTATGTAATGACCTGAGCTCAGCAAATGCACTAAACTTCATTATGCTTTTGGGAACCTGATGCCTGCTCTGGTTACTTCTCAGTTTTCTTCATCCATTCCTTGTGGGCATCTCTGGGTTAACAATACCTTAAATATTTATTCTACCCATAGCTCTGCTAGGGGATTTTCTTATTTACATCAATCGGTTCTGTATGTCTTCTTATATAAAGCTTTGTTGATAAAGTTTGATAATTAATACTTAAAATATTCAGGGACACTTTTTTTTATTACATCCTTCAGTCACCTCCTGCTTTAACAGGTACTTCATAAACATAACACTTGGCCAGAGTTTTGTTACAATTCCTCATAGGGTAACACCCTTTAATATCCTTCCGTGCTGTTGCAGAAGCATAAACTGCATCCTTAAGATCAAAAGAAGCCTGAACTATCCACACACTGCAGTCAGAATTCATTAATTTGTGAGTGAAAGATGCCCAATAATCCACTCTTGAACTTCTGGATGCCACCTTGATTCATTGGCTGGATTAAAGAATAAAGAAGTCCTTTTTGCAGGCAGGTAGGTGACAAAGCTGTTTCCACGAATAAGGTCTGGAGTTAGAGGATATCCCCTGCAGTTATCTAGGGAAAGACTCTCTTAGATGGCCTTAAGCACTCTGAGGTTTTCTTCCATGTTCGGCATCCCTTGAGTGAAAACACCATCTCTGCAGAGCTCACCAGTCATCCAAGTACTTCTGTGATGATCCCGAAGTAAAGGACGTTGTGTAGCACCCCTAGGCTTGGAATCCCTCAGGAGGCGCTGGCACAAACACACAGTGGTTCTGGGTTCTTTCTTATCTTGAAAGAAACCACAAGGATTCTGCTTTCATCAGTCAGGTTGTTATTGGGCAGATAATGTCACAAAAGTACAGATGGATTTTTGTAATAAAATTGGTAAGATGTCAGATTATGCTTCCATTCTGGAGAATTGAAAACCTCATGAAGTTGGGGTACCTGGGTGGCTCAAGTCAGTTAAGTGTCTGACTCCTGATTTCGGCTCAGGTTGTGATCTGGTGAGATCGAGCCCTGCATCAGGCGCTGCCCTGGGCATGGAGCCTACTTAAGATTCTCTCTCTCCCTCTGCCGCTGCCCCTCCCCTGCTCAAAAAAAAAGAAAGAAAGAAAGAAAAGAAAACCTCACGAAGTTATCTGTAGCCTCAGTGTTCGCAGCTCTACTCCAGGGCAGACACTGACCTTGCAAATGCTGTGATACAATCTCAAGTTGTCATGTAGTCTCAGGGCAGAAAATGTTCATTTTCAATGGTTTATTTTATTTTGTGATTTTCTCCTTTTTATTAACCTAGGCCTTGGTATTAGATTTTTACCCATTAAATGCTTATTTGAAAACCACTTGCAGAGTACATAGTCCATTTTGAAACTGTAGACATTTTTAAAGTTTTTTGCCTGTTGGTTCTTTTAAGATTCTCAGTGTAGCTGTCTCTTGAATACTAGTGATTCCCAACCAGCGTCCTGTATCAGAATTCCCGGAGGAGCTTTTAGAAATGCAGCCATACCAGCTGTGCCCAGGCCCAAAGTCCAAATCTCCTGGTTAGAACTACTTTGTTGACTCACCCTGTTGAACATAACATCACAGCTTTGTTTTTACAAACCTTGACATCCTTGATGACTTCTTGTTCCTGCAGTATTGTCAAAGCGATAGGCTTTCTTCTCATATGTTGACCATTTTTACTGTCTTTGCTGTTCTTTGAGGCCATTCTAAATGTAGATGGGGGTAGTTAAGTGGAAATTCTCTGATAATTTCAGCACGGCATGGGATCCAGACTTCTGAGCTGTGTCACAGAGGGTAGCCAAGATGGGGCACCTGGATGGCTAAGTTGATTGAGCGCATTCAGTTCTTGATTTTGATTCAGATCATAATCTCAGGGTCCTGGGATCAAGCCCTGCGTCGGGCTCCGCACTCAGTGGGACGTTTGTTTGAGGATTCTCTCTCTCTCCCTCTGTCCTTCCCCCCGCCCCGCTTATGCACACGTGTGCCCATGTGTTCTTCTCACCCTCACTCTCTGTCAGATAAATAAATCTTAAAAAAAAAAAACGAAGAAGGTAGCCAAGGTCAGGAGTGCTTACTATCTGGTTTTCACTTTTAGTTGGCTGAGGAGCTGTCCTAAAGCCTTAGGTAACTCTGAGGGGAGCTGGATCTTCGTAATATGACTGATCTTGCCACTGTGTTGCTGCACCCATTAGTAATCCGCTTGAAGAGCAGGCCACAGGCATCAGGCCTTTTGGACTTTCTGGAAAGCGTTAGAATTTCCAGACTCTCTGATGCCATATTAAATATCTGCTGCACATTCTCTAATAAGCTGTCACTGAAGAAGATGTAAACATATAACCTATACATATAGCTCTAGTTGTTGAGAAATGGACAGGTTTTCAACAACCAAAACCTGTAAAATAGTAAACAGTGTAATATCTTATCGGTTCTCTCACCTGATCTTCAGAAGCTTTGTCTTTTCGTAGTTAGACCAGACTACATCTTGCTAGAGAAACCGTCTCATAAACTGTATGTTCTCAGTAGCTTACTAAAGTCTATAACTTCAAAACACTCAAAAGTGTTCCATTCTAGACTCCTAGCTGAGCGTATCCTGCCAAACTGTTTGCATAGATAGCTCTTTAAAAATGGTGAATGTGCTCTTTATTACTTCTTTTTTGGTGGTGGCTGTCTCATCGTGTGGTGAGGACCTCTGATAAAGTGTTGACTGGTAATCAGGATAGCAGGCATCATTTCTGTTCTGGATTTTTATGAAGATGATGTTTACTGTGTGTTTCTGGTAATTACCCTTTATCAAGTAAGGAATTTCCCTTTGATTCCCAGTTTACTGAAGTTTGTTTTTTTAAATTATGTGTAGGTACTGAACTTGATCAAATATTTTTCTGCACTTTGAACTGATCATAAGGGGTTTGTTTTTCCTCTGTAATTTGATCGCATGATGAATTATATCTTCTAATGTTGAATAGCTTTCTGTGGTTTTGGTGTTCTGGAACACTGTGAGTAATGTGACAGTTGCCTGGACATTCCATGAAGGTTATGCCTCCCGGAGAGATGACAGCTCTCAAGTTTCTCAGCAGACTTTGCTGTTATAGCTCCTCTGGAGAAGGCTCTGTGATGGAGTGGCATTCCAGGATATGTGCTTGGCTTTAGCGTTTTACTATTAAATAAGCTCTGCCGAAATCAGAATGGGTAATTCTGATGCCACTTAAAAGCATAAAATTCAGAATTCTGAACGTGGTGCATAAGACCCTTTCTAATCTAGAAGTAGCGCAGTCCAGGAAGGGAAATGTTCTCTCCTCTGCATTTTCTGGTATAGGAGCCTCTAGCCACATGCAGCTGTTCAGCACTGGAAATGTGGCTGGTACAACTCAGGACCTGCATACTTTATTTTATTTCAATCACACATGTGGCTAATGGCTACTGTTCGGGGCAGCAGAGACCAAGAGTCTTGGCTCCATCTCATTTTCCAGCCTCTCTTCCACCATCCCTTGCATCCCTCTTGCTCTAGCTGGTATTATACAATTACACCATGTTTTTTATGTTCGGCTCTACCCAGCATGCCTACCTTCTTCTCATCTCGCCAGCCACCTGGCAACATTGGGCTCCTTCCTTAGGTCTCTGTTCAAGTGTGGTCAGATCCTGAGGCCTTTCGTGCCCCGGCCTCCGTCTCCAGTGAGTGCCAAGGGCGCCCTCCCCTGGGCTGTCGTTGCGCCTGTACATCCTGCTCACTGTGACTGGGGCCGAGCTTACCCTCCACTGTCTTGTTGGCAGTTTCAAGATAAAGATAAAACTGCACTCATTTTTAAATTTTCAGGCCTTAGCACATGGGAAGTTCTCCAAAAATACCTCTCTGCACCAGGTGTTAATAAATGGTCCACAGAAGTGGGCATGGCATGTTCTTGGGACAGTGAAGGGGTTTCTGTGGTTACAGGGGAGCACGGGGCTTAGGCAGTAATGAAAGGTCAGGTTGATTATCTAAGGGCTTTTTAAGCAAAACCATTTAGGTTTGCTTGAGAAAGTTGGAAAATGACCATGAGGGAAAGTTTGGGACAAGGGTATAGCATCACAAAAGCACGATTTGGGGGCATTGGGTCCTGTAGCAGGCTACAGATTATTTGAGTGCTGCAGAACGTCGTGTCGGGGATGTCAGACTAGAAACTTGCTACCACCATTGCCACCTGCAGCAGTGAGACACAGGACCAGGAAAGACTGTCGTCTGTCACCTCAGATTGCCAGGGTAGATGAGACTGACTGCTGAGACACTCTTTTTCCCTCTGGTCACTCTGTTGGTTTTCCTGAGTCTGTGGGCATGTCACAGAGGACAGCAGTTCTCCATGAGAGAGGGCTTCTTGCTAAGGAAATTCAAGTGTAGGCCCTCTGCTGAAATCCCCAGATGGGAGTGGCCCTGTGGTGGATGGAGTACAAGGAACCCTTGTGAACTTATCAAAGGAAATTTGAGTAGATACAGGAGACCAAGGATTTTATAATGAACCGTAGAAAAGAGTGGGGCGTCAATATTAGGCGGATAAAAGATTTGGTCAAGAGCAGACGTGTTTGGATGCATTCATTGTTCCAGGCAAAACATATGGAAAAAATGAGCAAGGATTTGAATTTACCCCACAGTTTAGGGCAGGGGGATGAGGGAGGCTTGTGAGTGGCTTCCATGAAACGATAGGGTAGAAGACCATGGAAGAGGAGAAGAGCTGGGCAGCAAGCATTGTTCCTCATTTCGGGAAGATCGTCAGTAATGGGGAGGAGCGAAAAATGTCTATCCAGCGCGGTAGCTGGAGTGGTGCAGCTTGGTCTCGTGAAAGTCTTTTCAAAATCAAGGTGACCTATTTGAGTTTGAAGGCAGAGGAGAAAGGGCCAGTAGAAGGACTGAAAAACCAACGGTGCTGAGGGAGTCAGGAAAGAGCTGATAAGGACGAAACAAAATGAGTTCTTCGGAGACGAGGAGGGCTGCCTCTTTCTCCGGACCATTGGGAGCAGTCGGAGCATCTGAGGGAGACTTGAGAGACTCGCAGGGAGGAGGCGTCCCGTCCGCGCGTGTTCCTGACAGGTGCCGAGAGCGGAGAGGGCGCGTGGGACGAAATGGGACCTTGAAATAAAATTAATCATACCGCTTTCTCTTGTAGCCAACAAAATTAATGGAGTACCCTCAGGAGGTGGCGGTGGAGCTGGCAGCACCCAAAAAACTCCGCTCTTCGAAACATACTCGGACTGGGACCGAGAAATCAAGAGGACGGGTGCCTCCGGCTGGAGAGTGTGTTCTATTAACGAGGGTTACATGATCTCCACTTGGTGAGTCCAGACTTCTTATGCGTAATAATCAGACTCTGCTCTCTGGTGACTTCCACGTTACCGTGAATGGAACATTTGTTTTTAATAGTGCTGCCATGGGTGTTTTAAAGATAAGGGAAGGAGAGAGAAAGGAGGATGCGTTCGGGCGCAGTGAGCCTGCCTGCTAGGAGTTGCTGTCCAGGCAGTGTCCTGGAGTCTGGGTGTCTTCTGGGGTTGGAAATGGTTAGAAGACGGAGAGAAGGAGCTAAAGCTTCTTGGGTTTGTGGCTCGGGTTTGGTTTTGTCTTCTGTACCTTTTGTCCTTGCCCGTAGAGAACAAAGATGGATATGTTTTTCAGAAACCGAATACATCTTTGATTAAAAATCATTTTGGAGGGCGCCTGGGTGGCTCAGTGGGTTAAGCCGCTGCCTTCGGCTCAGGTCATGATCTCAGGGTCCTGGGATCGAGTCCCACATCGGGCTCTCTGCTCAGCAGGGAGCCTGCTTCCTCCTCTCTCTCTCTCTGCCTGCCTCTCTGCCTACTTGTGATCTCTCTCTGTCAAATAAATAAATAAAATCTTTAAAAAAAAAAAAAAAATCATTTTGGAGAATATTTCACGCATCTCCTTTGGCTGTTTTCCCTTGCTATAAATATTAGTTCTATGATAATTGACCCCATGATACATGTTTTAGGCGGAAATGTCTAGGGTCTGCCTCGTCTTCCACAGTAGATGCCATGTGGCCGTCAAGTAGGGAACACACTAAATGGGCATAAATGTGTATACATGGCATCTGGAAAGCACATTTACTTGCCTAAAGCACAGGACTGTTGTGTCACAGTTTGCTTTTTCCTCTCCAGCCTTCCAGAATACTTTGTAGTGCCAAGTTCTTTAGCAGACCAAGATCTGAAGATCTTTTCCCATTCTTTTGTTGGAAGAAGGATGCCAGTAAGTGATGTCTGTTGGATTTCATTCACTCCGATGTCTTTTTCTTCTGCCCAGTTAAGTAAAGGCTCTGCTTCTCTCCTAGCTCTGGTGCTGGAGCCACTCAAATGGCAGTGCTCTTGTGCGAATGGCCCTCATAAAAGACGTGCTGCAGCAGAGGAAAATTGACCAGAGGTAATCAAGACATGGCTGTTGTTACTTGGGACATTTTTCTTTATCCTAAATGAGTACAGTAAACTCCTGACTACTTGAAAATAGTTGGAAAACGGCATAGTTTTATTAATTAGTTAGCAGCATGTATTCTGTACATGAATTACCATTTTGAAAAAAAATGTGCATATATTAAAATTAACATTGAAGTTTATACTAAACATAATTTAACCCTTTGGCTTCTAAGACACCAGAGGATCTTACGTTGCTGACATCTTGCTATACCAGTGTCACCTTTAACATACTTCCAAAGTGCAGTGGTTTCTGGTTGAGATACTTCAGGATAAATCAGACTTCTCTATTAGTAGGTGTGTCTAAGGTCTAAGCTCCTTGTCATTAAAGCAGTGGGCATTCAGCAGGCAGCAGCCATCACTGCTGTTCTCTGTCTGTCCCTAAAGCGCTCTGCTCCTTCCCACTCTCCTGCAGCCCCTCTTTCTCACTGGTACTGTGTGCCCTCTGCAGCCCTGGCTCTTTGCAGACTACCTAGAAGCTGTCTGAAGCCACTGCTTCCTATTCTCTATTTCCTTCTTCAAGAAGTTCATCTGTGGCTGTGGCTTCAGTGATCATAAAATTTATATCCCTAATGTGACATCTTTTCTGGAAGTCTCTCTCTCTCTTTTTTTTTTTTTTTTAAGATTTTATTTATTTATTTGACAGACAGAGATCACAGGCAGAGAGGCAGACAGAGAGAGAGGAGGAAGCAGGCTCCCTGTTAAGCAGAGAGCCCGATGCGGTGCTCGATTCCAAGACCCTGGGATCATGACCTGAGCTGAAGGCAGAGGCTTTAACACTGAGCCACCAAGGTGCCCCTCTTCTGTGGAAGTCTTAAAGGCCCTTTAAACTCATGATGTCCAAACTCAGATGCCAGGACGGGCACCATGCCCTCTCCCAGCCTGTTCTCAGAAACCCAGGAATCATCCTGGATATGTTCTCTTCCTCTTCCTTCCTCACATTCAGTTCATCAAATTCTGTCTCTTTCTCAAAATCTTACAAACCCATGTGTATTCACTCCAGCTTCACCCCCAGTGTGTCAGGGGCCTTCATGCCTTCCTTCCGTGTCTCACCAGTACCAGGCCTGTTGCTCCGGGCCCTGGCCCCGTGGACTGTGCCGGGGCTTTCCCACCTGATGTTCACTGGTGCTGTTCCCTTTCAGGCTGGCTGTCTTCATGCTTATCCTCACGCACTCTCTACCCCACTTGTTCAGTGCTCACTCATTCTTTATATCTCCATTCAGACATCATTCCTGAAAGTAAGCTGTCCCTCACCTCCTAAATTAGATCAGGCCTCGAGTTATACATTCTCCATGGCTGTTTTCATCGTAACACTTACTTCGGTTTTTAATTGTATATGTGTGTTAGTTTGGTTACTGCCTGTCTTTGCTATGAGGCTGGAGCTAAAGGGATTACGTTTTGGACACCATTGTACGTTCAGCACTCAGGAAATACCTGCTGTATCAGATACTTATTCAATACTTGCAAAATAGATGAGGACAAAGGAACACATCTTTGAAAACTGGCTCAGAGAACCTCAGATTGTATATTACACACTATTATTGGTATAGCCAGCCAGATGCTAGGGTTTTTTTCCACACTGCCATACCTAAGAAAGCCATGTTTGTTGAAGTAAATAGCCGACAAGTGACCCTCAAAGGAGGTTTCTGGAAAGGAGGGTGACTGCCTTCACATAATCTCTGATGGATTTTTTGCCTTGGTCATGTTGAAAGTGACCTGTCTGTCGTGTCATGCTCCGAGGCCAGTGTTGACTGCCATGTCTGCTCCTGCTCAGGAAGGGGCACAGCTATTAGAGGGAAGCCTGCAGCACTGCTGGGCCAGGGTTCTTTCTAAACTCTTACAGCCAGTGGCACTTTTAATCTTTTAACTTTATTAAGCTGCAAATTGTTTTAATTCCTTTGTTTTCCCAGCTCTCCCACCCTTCATAAGTAAGACAGATTGTCTTCGCTGTCTGCGCTCTCTCCACCCCCTTTTCCTTAGGCTCATCAGCTCAGCCCTACTGGCCTTCTCTAGGATTCTCCACAACCGAGCTTGTGTCCACCAGAGGACCTTTGCCCTGACTATACCTCTGCCTAGAGCACTTACCCACCAATCTTGCATGGCTTCTAGTCATTTGGGTTTTGACTTCAGTATCATTTTCACAGAAAAGCCTTTCCAACCACGTGACCTGAACTAGCCTGTATTCATTCGGTGAAGCCACCATGGCCCCTTGTTACTTATTCATTTATCCTCCCATCACTAAGCATAGAAGCCCTGTGAGAGCAGAGGCCCCACCGGTGTCATTCATCTGTCTCCAGCCCTTAGAGTAGTGCTTTAGCTCATAATAGGTCTTCAAAAAATATGTGTGGCATGAATGAATGACTCAAGGATTTTGTCTTTATTAGGATTTGTAACGCAGTTACTAAAAGTCATCCACAGAGAAGTGATGTTTACAAATCAGATTTGGATAAGACCTTGCCCAATATTCAAGAAATACAGGCGGCTTTTGTGAAACTTAAGCAACTATGCGTTAATGGTAATTTCATTTTGTGTGTCTGTGTATATCTGTATATATATGTATGTATATAATGAATGGGGGTTACAGCATTGCATGAGGTATGTTAGAAAAAGTTATATTCCTTGAAAATACACAAATAGACATATTTAAGTTGAGGCTCATTGAAATATCTACAAATTATTAAATGTGACAGTATCAGAAGCTCTTAGAAAATGAGGTGTTTAAACTGCTTTTTGTTTTGGAGGAAAGAAATAAACCAATGAAATCACTTTCAAAGCGTGAACTGTCATGGTAGGATCATTTGGTAAAAGTGCCAAGGAGAACAGTGAGCTTACCTTCCAGACAAACATACTGAGATTTTAATGCAGACAGTTACATTGTGAGATATGGAACTTGACATGGATTTCAGACAGAGCCGTGTTGTAATCTATGTGGCCTCCGAGTTCTAATCCTGTGTTTGAGCAGGTGCTTCTCAGGTGCTTTGAGTGTGTCCCGGGGAGGGGGTGACTCACGAAAGCATCTTTGGTGTGAAGTGAGTCCTTCCCAAAGGGTGCCCAGAGAGGGCCCCTTGTTACCCAGGAGCGAGGAGAGGCAGCCACTGGGGCAGGTCTGCAACGATGAGGGGGCACTGGCCTGGAAGGAGAGCTGGCAGGGTGGGGGGGAGTGTTAAGAAAGTACAGTGACATGAATGATTTTCGGCTGTCTGATGGAATGTGACCAGAGCCTGGAGTTCGTGAGGTGAGAGACACCTGGAGACAGGCCGGGCGGGACTGGGGAGGGCATGCAGGCCCTGCCAGGAAGGTGTCCTTGTTCCTGCCGTGGTCACAGACACCGTGTCCTGGGAGGCAGGGCGGACGGCAAGGGAGGTGGAGAGAGACAGGGAGGGCAGGTTTTGCCGGCAGGAAGCTGTGAGTGCGAGCTCCAGATTCCAAGCAGAGGCTGCCCAGGAAAGCGAGAACCACTGGCTCTTGGGAGCAGAGAGGTGCTGAGACTCTCCAGAATTCCCTGAAAGCCAGAGTGAAGGAAACCAAAGGCCCAGGAATCCTTGTTTTTTTTATAGGCTTGTACCATGTCTCTTAATGTTTATATTGTTAAATGAAAATGCATAATATTTTCTTAAAGCCAGCTTTTAAATATGAAAAACTGTGATGTGTATCACTTAATTCTGATACTGGTCACGTAAAGTTCTTTAAAATGCCTAAACATGTATGTGTGTATAACTGCCATATTTATTGCAGAGCCTTTTGAAGAAACTGAAGAAAAATGGTTGTCTTCACTGGAAAATACTCGGTGGTTAGAATATGTAAGGTTTGTACAGCCACTTTCTTTTTTTGAACTTAACTTTTTTTATTTTGAAATAATTACAGACTCACAGGAGGTACAAAAAACAGTGCAGTGCTCCATTTACTCCTCACCAGCTTCCCCCAGTGGTAATCTTCCATACCTAGAAGATGGTGTCAAAACCAAGTGGCACGGGGCACCTGGGTGGCTCAGTTGGTTAAAAGCATCTGCCTTCTGCTCAGGTCATGACCTCAGGCTCCTGGGATTGAGTCCCGCATCGGGCTCCTTGCTCTGCAGGGAGCCTGCCTCTCCTCCTTCCTGCTGCTCCCTGTGCTTGTGCACTCTCGCTCTGTCAAATAAATAAAATCTTTAAAACAAAACAACACCACACCCAAGTGGTATAATGTATAGGCCTTATTCAGATTTCATCCATTTATTCGTGTTTCCGTCCGTGCGTGCGGCGGTCTGTGTATCTGTGCGCGTATAGATCCCTGCAGCTGCCACAGTCAGGATAGAGACCTGCTCTGTCACCACAGGGCCTCCGTGCTGCCCCTTCAGAGTTGCATCCCCACTCCTGTCCCTGCAACCACTGATCTCTGTGTTTTGTGATTGTGATTTCAAGAATGTCATGTAAATCGGGGCACCTGGGTGGCTCAGTGGGCTAAGCCTCTGCCTTTGGCTTAGGTCGTGATCTCAGGGTCGTGAGATCAAGCCCTGCATTGGGCTTTCTGCTCGACAGAAAGCCTGCTTCCCTCTCTCTCTCTTGTCTGCCTCTCTGCCTACTTGTGATCGCTCCCTCTCTGTCAAATAAATAAATAAAATCTTTAAAAAAAAAAAAAGTCATGTAAATCAATCCCCTTTTTATAAAAGGGTTAATGAATTTCCCTGATTAAAAAAATCAGAAGATACTCTGTTGAAGAATCATATAAATACTGATAAAATTCATAAAGGTTATTGAGAATACAGTTTAGTAGAATATTAGGTGTGTTTGATTTCATATACTTTAAAAGGAATATTTATAGTGGAAATCTGATTTTTTGACAGTATTTTTCCCCTTCTCTTTCCAGGGCATTCCTTAAACATTCAGCAGAACTCGTGTACATTCTAGAAAGCCGGCATCTCTCTGTCATCCTACAAGGTAATTTGTTACCAGTGACACTGGTCACCATGCCAGGCAGCTCGGTGACTGCAGTCCATTCAGTCACATGACTCCTAGCCATCTCTTACTGTCCACAGTGCCACCAGACACTACAGCTTCGGCACCTCAGTCGAGGACAGCTGTGGTCCAGCGGCAGCAGACAGAGAAATAGAAGGGAGTCTGCCCTGTGTTAAACCTTCCTTCCTATAGCATGAGAAGTGTGGGTCACAGCTCCCACTGGAGTCATAAAAAGTGTTAATCTTGGCAGAGCATCCTTTCTCTCTAATCTTACGACGTTTTGAATTCATACAGATTTCAGTTTAAATGCCTTTGGATCACGCTGGATTGGACTCTAAAGAGAGTTGGGTATCAAAAAATTGAGTTGAATAGCCAATAATGTGAAGTTTGTCTGATGTTTAGGAGCAGTACAGTACAATATAAAAATATTTCAGTTAAGCAAAGGATAATTATATGTGAAATAACTTTACAGCTAAAAGAATTTCTAAGCTAACCAATGATGAAGTTTCATAAACCATGAGCTACCTTATTTTATGACATTCACATTGCTTAGTTTATGAATATGCTATGCTACTAAAGCTTACAAAAGTATTTTTACCAACTGTCGAATTTAACTGACTTGAGCAAAGTAAAGATATTTAAAACCTTTCGGGGGAGAAAAGAATAGTGATGCACTATTTCAAGTAATCCTTAACTGATGCAGTCAGAGTTATTTAATTCACAAATGCCTGCAGAACCCAGCAACCCAGTAATCTGTCCTCTGAGCCAGTGGGTGTTCTTACCCTATTGCAAAATCCTACTTAGCACATGTTTTGAAGCATTTGTTATAATACAAAAGGCTTAGAAGAGATACCAAGCCTGCATTTTACTAACAATTTTTTTTTTGCAGAACATGTTTTTGAAATAGGTTATTATTCACTTAGTTTAAAATTCACCCATTTTGAGTGTAGGAATCATTATTTTTTAGTAAATATACAGAGTAACTGTAGAGTTCAGAGTCCAGTTTTAGAAATTTTTTATCACACCAAAAAGATTCCTTGTGTCCAAGCCCCAGACAACCATTAGTCTGCTGTTTCTGTAGATTGGCTCTATCTGCATGTGTCATGGAAACAGTCATACAGTATGTGATCTGTTGCTTCTTGCTTCTTTCATTTAACATACATGCTTTTGAGGTTCATTCATGTAGCATGTAGCATTTTTTTTTAAATTTCTGAATAGTATTCCTTTGTCAGTACCACATTTTACTTATATATTAGCTATTGATGGACATGGGTTTATTTCCATGTGTGGCTGTTATGAATTATGCTGCTGTGAACATTTCTTTAAAAGTCTTCATGGGGACATACTTGTTTATTTCTTGTGGGTAGGTGCATAGAAGCGGAATCACTCAATTCTAGGAGTTACCATTCTTAAAGAATGATGTTGGTTGTGAGTTTTCATAGATTCCTCTTATGAGGTTGAAGTATGTCTGTATTCCTCGTTTGATGAGAGTTTTTATTGAGAATGAACTTTGGATTTTGATCACACAAATAATTTTTATGCATCTAATGAGATGATTATGTTATTTCTGTCATTGATTTTATTTATATGAAGTGTTACTTTGTTAGATGGATGTTAAACCAACCTTGCATTCCTGGAATAGATTCTTGCATTCATGAGATAATTTGACTTGCTCATATTTTGTTAATGATTTTATAATCTAATTACAAGGGATACTGGTAGACATTTTTTTTCCTGATTTCTTTCGCTGGCTTTGATATCAGGGTATTTACTGGCGTTATTGAAATGGATACAAACTATAAAAGATGGGAGGAAAATGTTTGCCACCTTTTCAGGTGACGGTGGACTGTCCCGTCCCCCCTCATTCACTTCTGAGTCACCATATGGAGTTGCCAGTAGGAAAAGTATATTTAATGTTCTTAGGAAACAGAAGTAGAACAGACTCATGCAAGATTTCCACCACAAATCACTGAAATGTAAAAAGTATGAGGGCTGTTCTCTGTTTTCTGGAAAATATTCATGTATAAAAGACTATCTCCCATTAGACACTAATTGATCTGAAAGTCTGTAATGTTTTAGAGTTGCTGGAATCCAGTGAACTTTCCTAATTTGGATTATTTTCAAGGCAGCCTAAGCAGAGAGTAATGTATTATCCACTTTATTCTTTCGTCCCCTTCTCTCAGCATTTTTCTAAGTAGTATTCATTTTCTTTCCATTTTCTTGACAGAGGAAGAGGGAAGAGACTTGAGCTGTATTGTAGCTTCTCTTGTTCAAGTGATGCTGGATCCCCATTTTAGGACAATCACAGGATTCCAGAGTCTGATCCAGAAGGAGTGGGTCATGGCCGGATATCAGTTCCTAGACAGATGCAACCACTTAAAGAGATCCGAGAAAGAGGTAACAGAATCATAATGCTCCCTGGGAGGGAATCTTTAAGTGTATACAAGATAAAATTCACGTCATCCTATGAAGGGGTGTTCTGTCTGTAAAGAGATGAGGAGCCTTTTTAAATGTTGCATTTGGTACCTCTTAGCTTCTTTAGTCTAAGACTAGTGATGGATTAGCATCCAAATCGATGCACTTATAAAGATGACTATAACTATAGAAGTGAAATTCCAAAAAAAATTGACTGCTGCATTTCTCCAAGTTGAAAGCTGCTTGAAAAATGCTGTATTATCTCTTCTGTAAAGCAGATAATGAACACGTTAGGTATTTTGAAAAATCAGTTTGGAATATCACATTTTCTTAAAATGGGGCCCATGTGTGGAGAATGGAAAGTTGGAGAGGGTCATCTTTTTGAGGGCTGTGGGCATTGTGAATGGCCCCACACGCCTCTCACGGATGTGCTTGTCGTGGGGAGCGCGGCCTGACTCGCAGGCTCTCTGTTTCACCACCACCTTCTGAGGAAATCCCAACACTGACTGCTTCACTTTTAAGTTGCCGGGACTCCGGGATACAATGGCTGTCTTCAGCTGCTGGACTTGGCGACACACCATATGACCGAGAGACTGGCGCCAACCGCGTCCTGAAACTCTGCCAAGTCTTCTGGATGCTGAGCCTGCACAGTCCACCAGAAGCGAATACAGAAGTCGCTTTTTGCTTTGGGATTATTTTTTTCTTTTTTTCAGTGTTCTAAAGAATTATTTCCAGGGCAAGCTTTATCACATCTCTTAATGTCCCCCATTTATACAGCAGCAACCTGTCCATTGACTTTGCCATTTCAGCTCAATAGGCTTCTTCGGCAAGGAAGGGCTGGGATGTTTATGGAAGTTGAACCTACTTCTGAGCTTTGGCAGAAGCTGTGTTTAACCTGCCTGCATAGCCTTGGCACAGCTTGGGAGCTTAGTGTTTTAGGCTGAGGGGTTTTCTTAGTAATCTCTTCCTTAATGTGAGCCATAAATTTGGAAATAAATGGGAACAGTTGAAGGCTAACATTGAATGATCCCATTTTCTGTCTATGTCTGCCAGTCTCCCTTATTTTTGCTGTTTTTGGATGCCACGTGGCAGCTGCTTGAACAGTACCCGGCGGCCTTTGAGTTCTCAGAGACGTACTTAGCAGTGCTCTACGACAGCACCCGCATCTCCCTCTTCGGCACCTTCCTCTTCAACTCTCCTCACCAGCGTGTGAAACAAAGCACGGTAAGTGATGTGTGGCGAGAGCAACTGCTCGGTTTGTCTTACAGCTTTATGGAGGTAGAATTAAAGTACAGTTAGCTGCATGCTGAAAATACATAATTAAAACTGTCTCAGCTACCATTTTAAGCTGCAGTTTCTGAATGAATTATTTAAAGACTTAAAAAATCTAGGAACCTGTTTCATTTTTATGAGGGAGCACGTTAGGTGTTTTTTTCTGATGTACATTGTACATAATAAACCAGTTTTTAGGGGCGCCTGGCTGGCTCAGTCGTAGAACATGTGACTCTTAATCTCAGGGTCATGAGTTCAAGACCTTGTTAAGCATGGGGCTTACATAAAAGAGAAAGAAAAGGGCGCCTGGGTGGCTCAGTGGGTTAAGCCGCTGCCTTCGGCTCAGGTCATGATCTCAGGGTCCTGGGATCGAGTCCCGCATCGGGCTCTCTGCTCAGCGGGGAGCCTGCTTCCCTCTCTCTCTCTCTGCCTGCCTCTCCGACTACTTGTGATTTCTCTCTGTCAAATAAATAAATAAAATCTTTAAAAAAAAAAAAAAAAAAAAAAAAAAAAAAAAAGAGAAAGAAAAAAGAAAATGTGATAAATAACAATTAAAAAAAACAGTTTTTAAAGATATAAATTATATAAATTATTTTATATATATATTTATATATATATAAGTTATCTTAACCACTGTAAATGTTGTACTTTTATATTTATATTTTCACATTTGGGCTGTCCAGATCGATAATTAAAAAGGTTCTGCTAGAGGACTTTTATTTCCTGGAATAAAAGTTGTACAAAGCAAGATTATTTTCCTTAAGAGTTGTGTGGGAAGGACTGTCAGAGATGAAGGGTACCCATGTGCTAGACTGAGATTCTCAGTGGGTGCTGGCTTACCAGGTAATCTCAGAATCCATGTCACCTGCCACACAGCAGTCCTATTGGGGTAGGATTATCAGTTTCTATTCACATTTCATTGACCTAGAGGAAGAATCGTGACTAAGGAGGGTCTCAAGCCACGCTTGAGAATAAGTTCTGATTGCCATTGATAGAACCTTCCGGAACCACAGGTTCTGGCTCGTCCACATTTGAACCAGCAGTGGGAATAGCTGGTATATTCTGTGATAACCATTGAGAGAAACAAAAAGGGCAGCTCTTGTGGGCCTCTTGGAAGACTTTCTAAGAAGGAGGTTGCCGTCTTGGTGAGGGGTAGGGTCCTCAGCCTTGGCAATAAGGCCCTTGGCCAGACGACATAGCCTGGATTAACATGAGTCCCACCCAAGGTCTGGGGGACCGGTGAGCCCAGGTTCCTCATCTGTAAAAATGGACCCACAAGACTAACAAGTATTAGCTTTGGCCTCGTTCTGTGAATGGAAAACATTTTGTAAACTGTGAAGCATTATGCTGCACTGTTTTCTAAAGAAATGAATTGTTCTAGATGTGGATATGAAAGACAAAGTGCACTGGACATTTGAAGAAATGATCTTTTTTTTTTTTTTTTTAAAGATTTTATTTATTTATTTGACAGACAGAGATCACAAGTAGACAGAGAGGCAGGCAGAGAGAGGAGGAAGCAGGCTCCTGCTGAGCAGAGAGCCCGATGCGGGACTCGATCCCAGGACCCTGAGATCATGACCTGAGCCGAAGGCAATAGCTTAACCCACTGAGCCACCCAGGCGCCCTGAAGAGATGATCTTATTCAGGCTGTTGTAGTACGAATAGGAGGAACTTTATTAATGAGGAATACCCCAAAGTAAAGGAGGATGCCTGGAGGCTTATTACGAGAGACAGGAGACGTGAGGGAGCAGGTCTGGGCTCAGAGTAGGTGAGCCATGTCTCAGTGGTGCTGCTTTGCAGGGGCTCAGGGTTGGAGAAACTTAGCACTGTCATAGGGTATTTATTTTAGGTTGGAGAGTTGGAAGAAGATTTTCATAAAATATATTCTCTGCTTCCCTAGAAGAATGTCACCTATCCCAGTCCCATGCTGAGACCAGCAGTGGGCTTGGGCTCTTGAAGTGTAGTGAACTCTGTCCCTAAACTAATGGACTCTGAGTTGCTCCTTTTTGTTTCTTGTCCACTGGCCGTCATCCTTGCTGAGCTGTGGTGGTGCTGTGCATGGCACTGCTTGCCTGCCCTGGTGCTTCTCCCCTCCTCTCCCTTCACTGTCCCGCGAGCACACCCGTAGACACACACACACACTACACACACGTGAGCCTTCAAAATGTACATGAGGCTAGGAAATGAGACAGCCTTGTTAGACGGTAAAACCTTGGATGTAAAATGCCAGTACGTCAGCCTGGCGGTCCCCGTAACTACTGTGCCTTGGGTATGTGGGGGGGGGGGGGCGCTCTGTGGAGCCCAGGTTGGCTTCCTAGAGACAGTCACTCCTCCCCCTGCTTCTTGGCTGGATTCTGGATGTGCCGACGTAGGTTTACAAATAGATTTCTGTGGAGGAATAAAAGTTAAATATTTTTTTTTTAAGTGTATCATCTATTTTTCCTGGTCTGTCCTCCAGTGCTATATTTTTTTTAACTTGGCTTTTTTCAAAAGCTTTTCCTGGCAAGCACTAACATCAGATCCCTCCTGCCCTCGGTGCTTTATTATTCATGATTTGATCTTACAGCCAGACTCCAGGCCGGCAGTGTCGCCTCTGCTTTCCCTGGGAAACTGACTGTTGATTTGAGGTCCTGATTTTTAGCACGACTGCTGTTCTCAGTCCCTTCTACAAAGACTTTTCCTTCTTTTCTCCATTCTGAGGCTGCCTTAGATCCTCATGGTCAGGTACTATTTGTGGAAAACCTAATCTTCCTTGGAGATATTTTTAGTTTTCAAATTTAAAAAAAAAATGACTGATTTCTATATATTTTCCTAAGTAGGCCATTAAAACAGGTTGGGGTTTATGTTTTATTAAATTTCAACTCTTAACAATAGTATTTTTTTAAATGGTGCTTAATGGGTTCAGTTTTACTCATTTGAAATAGACAATGTTGTAAACTGCCCTGTGCTGTTAGATAGCTTACCTGTTTCCGGCTGGCCCCTAGTTGACATGGCGTGGGTCACACCTGGTCACACCTGTGGCACGGAGCTGGCCTCCTCACTTCAGCGCTGCTTTTCTTTTTCTTTTTTTTTTTTAAGATTTTATTTATTTATTTGACACAGAGAGATCACAAGTAGGCAGAGAGGCAGGCAGAGAGAGAGAGGAGGAAACAGGTTCCCTGCTGAGCAGAGAGCCCGATGCGGGACTCGATCCCAGGACCCTGAGATCATGACCTGAGCCGAAGGCAGCGGCTTAACCCACTGAGCCACCCAGGCGCCCCAGCGCTGCTTTTCTGATGACACTTAGTCTTTGCCTTTTTTTCTAATTTCCAAAGAAACTGGTTTTTTGGAGAATACTAGAAGGTACACAGAAAATACGAATCCATCGTCTCCCACCATCGGAGAATCGATATCTTGAGATATTTCCTCCAGAGAGCTAATAATCTGCATAAACCTGCTTTTGTCACTCAGCTGAGATGAGGGTCATGCTTTGAGATGCTCCTCACCTCCTCCACGCAGACGCAGTGGGCTGTCAGCCCGCACCCTAGTGCCGCTGCCTCCCCAGGCTGCGTGAGCCCGGGGAGCAGGTGGTCCGGCCTCCGTGCATGGTCTTCATGGTCTTGGTCAGACACCAGGACTATGCACAGTGTGGGGGGGCGGCTTCCTTCCTCGCTGCTCCTGGGCTATGGTTTGGATATCAGAGGTCACTGGGTAAGTGCAGGGTGTCTCTTCACCTAGAAGAATGGGGTAAACTAGACGCCAGTGATTTCCATCCGAAGATTGTCTTGCACATCCATTTTGAGTACATCGTGTGCTCAAAAAGTAAAATGCTCCAAGTACAGAAGTAACCGCGACATGTTTCAGACTCTGTGGTATCATCTCTGTGAAATTTCACTTCTAATCACATGCTCACTGCTCGGAGGCCTTGCTTCCTTGGGGTCTTCCAGGAGAAAAGGCCCTCTGCTCGCAAACACAGCATGTGAGGTGTCCCTCTGAGGCATGGTGCCAAGAATGTCTCTTCTCTCAAAGCAAAACATGCTGCCCTCAGGGAATAGAGTTGCTATAGTCCAGAAAATTCAGCTTAAATAGTGAGTGGCTCATCACAAAAAAGGCATGTATTTAAGAAAATCTTTCATTTGACAACTTTTCACAGATGTTCAAATATTTTATTTTGCAGGAATTTGCTATCAGCAGAAATATCCAGTTGGGTGACGAAAAGGGTTTGAAATTCCCCTCCGTTTGGGACTGGTCTCTTCAGTTTACAGCAAAGGATCGCACCCTTTTCCATAACCCCTTGTACATCGGGAAGAGCACGCCTTGTGTGCAGAACGGTTCTGTGAAATCTTTCAAACGGACAAAGGTAAATTACAGAAAGGCACTGACAATAAAAACCTGGTGTCTGCTCACACCTCACACAAGGTATATTTTCAAAACACTGAGTATTAAGAGCCAAGTCACTTCCCTTAACGACAGTGCCAGAACAGATTCTGAGGGATCATTTGCCTTGTACCTGAAATAACCCTGCCCCGACTTTTCTTCTTGGCGACTGAAGCCTAGAGAGTTTGCTCAGCCTCTGGGATTTAGCAGATAGGAGCTCTGAGCCTGGGGAGCCCCATTCCTGAAACCCATCTGCTTGCCTGTTCTTTCTAGAATGAGCCAGGTGTGCACTTTTTCCTAACCAAGAAGTCTTAGAAATTTGCATTTAAGCAAATTACTGAACAGGATGTGTCCCCTCCCCACCCCCATGCAGGCAAGTGCTGAGAGCCAGAGTCCGTTCCTAAAAACGTGGAACTCCAGTGGAGGAGGATCGGGATGAGTATTACAGGGAAGGAACCAAATGTTCTTTATGGCCGCAGTTCCACCATCTCTCATAGTACTAGGCTTCTGTTTGCCACTGCCCCTTTACTGTCTTTCCAAAAAGGGGAGCCCAGGAGAAATAATGCGAAATCCTGTCTTCTGCACAGAAAAGCTACAGCTCCACACTGAGAGGAATGCCAGCTTCCTTAAAGAACGGAATCATCGGTGACCAAGACTTAGTTCCAAGGAGAAATTCATTAATATTAAAAGCAAAGCCCGACCCTCCTCAGCAGCCCGATGGCCAGCGCAGCGGGATGGAGCGGTATTTCAGGGAGTGGTTTTCCAAACCAGCCGACCTGCACGGCGTCCTCCTGCCGCATCTCTCTGGGACACATGTGAAGCTCTGGAAACTCTGCTACTTCCGCTGGGTGCCCGAGGCCCAGATCAACCTCGGGGGCTTCATCACTGCCTTTCATAAGCTCTCCCTGCTGGCCGACGAGGTGGACGTGCTCAGCAGGACGCTCCGGCAGCAGCGGGCTGGGCCTCTGGAAGCCTGCTATTCGGAGCTGGACAAGAGCAGGCTGTACTTCCGGGCCAGCGGCCCGCACGATGCCTCCGCGACGCCCGACTTCCTTTCCTCCTCCTTCCCCTTCTCCCCCGTAGGCAACCTCTGCAGACGAAGCATTTCAGGAACACCATTAAGCAAATTTCTAAGTGGGGCCAAAATATGGTTATCTACTGAGACACTAGCAAATGAAGACTGAAATGTACTATTTTCTGAACATTTTGAGGGCAGCCATAAACTTTTCCTCTGACTTAAAATTGCTAACCTAGGCATTTGAGGCTCCAAGAATTTTCTATGTCAGAATAACAGTTGAAATTTGCACTAATATTTAAAAATATGTTGAATTGTGCGTCTTTCATAATTTTTTTTTAAATATAGGCAGAACTTTTCTTTCTTATGGCCTCTTTTTTGTCATTTCAGGCCTACCTTAGTTTTAGGTGATCTGTAGGCAGACATTCCCCCACTCTTAATACTGTGAGCAAACGAATCAGGTTTTGTCTGTGGCATTTATTTTGTCCGCATCCATTTTCTCCTGCCACCTTCTAAAGATTACCTGGTCTTCAGGTGAGCACCCCAAAGAAGCAGACACCAGGAAAGCTAAGAAATTAATTTTAAGTAGATTTTCAAGATGCATCTGGTAAGCGCCCCTCACAGGTGTTAGGTGGTATTTGTATATGTTTCTGGTCACTTGGTTCTCGCTAATTGAACTCACCTGAGGGTTCAGTATTTCCAGGGCCATAATTTATTGGAGGTCACCTTGTTTGGTACCGTAGATCACTGTGTTTTAAAATCATGAGTTTGCTTTTACCCTCATAGGACTAATATGCACTGTTGACTTTAAAAGATTTGCTGTAGATAATACAAACTTACAAGTGCCTTTGACATTAATATTAATTAAGGTATGCATTAACACAAAGTAAAACACAATTTCAGTTTTTAAAATTAGGGTGTTAAAAGCCTACATATTAGAAACAGGTTTCTCACCACTGAGCTTCATACCAATAGCCAGGAGTGCCCAGAACTGCATTTCCTTCCCTCTGAAAGTCAGTGAGGACACCGCGGTCCTGTGGGGAGGACCAGGTTGGTGACAGCAGGAGGGCTGAGTGCTGTCCGTGCAGAAATCCACCCTCGAAAATAGAGGTCTTGCTCAGGCATTCGGGGCATTGCCCGTCAGGATTTCCGGTGCAGTTAACTGTTGCTGACGCTTTCCCTTGGAAATTGCTAATGAGGTGGTGAGTCTGCTCACCTGTACAGAAGGCCCTTCTCCCACGGACAGATTTCTTAGTGGTTAGGTATAGCCAACAGGACAAATAAAAGGGCATTCCTCTCAAAATACTGCCACCTTAATGTGGAGAGAAGCCCCCCCCCCTCCTGGCCTCTGCCAGCAGTATTGTGATGGAGAAGCACACAAAGGTGTGTGTTGGTCAGATTGTGGGATAGGAACCCAGGACACACAGTGGAGGCCCCGAGCAAGGCTCGAAATGACAATGGCGGTCAGCACCACACCCTGGTCCCTGTTTATAGGATGGATGTTTTCTAATTGGGCGGTTACTTAGAGTTTCTTAAACTGCCACCTTAAGCTTTAAAGAAGTTTTATAGTGAAGTGATTAATGTTTTCTAAAACAAGTTTTTTTTGAAGCCGTATTTTACTGTTAGTGTGTAATGAGTAGCTGTTTCTATTTGAATTATTCTTTTTACAAATGATGTCTCTGGACTTCAAGGACAGAAGTTTTTAGAAAATGCCTTAAGAAATTCATCTTGTGGCTAAACCCAATGTTTTTGCCAGCTTGTTGCCTAGAAGATAAGGGCTTTTTTTCAGTTTATATAAAGAAAATAGCACTGTTGCCATTAAACATTTTATAGTCCTTGATTGGAAACCAGTCCTAATCCCCTTAAAATCTTACAGCGTATCCTGCCTTAGAAAGTATAATAATTATCCCTTTTTGGTTAAGCTGCCTTTTTATTATTACAGATTATCCTAAATTGGGGGGTGTTGGAGAGGGGTTGTTAAACATTTATTTCTTTATACTTCTCTTTCCTCACACATTTATTTCAATCCCTTTAGCAGTTTTTTTGTTGTTAATTTACAAGCTTAAAAAAATTAGGTACTATTAATACTATTTTAAAATAGAAAATGTGCATATTTTTGTATGATAATCAAGTGTACTAAAAATGGTTTTTCGTTTTATTTTTGCTGGACAGTTGTTATATCATGATTATTGTGCCACAATTTACCGTGCATAATATGAAGAACAACTATACCGGCTTTAAGTCCTGGCTGTTGTAGAGCTGCCTGGCACCTGTGCTGGCAGAAAGGCAGTGGAGGTGACGGAAGTCTTGTGTATGGTTATGGATGCCGCGCTGAAGAGCGCCTCACGCTCCGGCCCCTCTGCCCTGCAAGCCAAGTATGTGCCAACCGGATGCCACGCAGCCCTCACAGCTTGGGACTTTGTAGTACTGAACTGAAAGGTGTACAATGTCTTACTGTTATTTTATGATGGAAACCAGTTTTAAAACCAAAAATGTCTTAACTTTATTTAAGAAAAGTATATTAATTTGTGCTAACAGAGGGTTAAAATTAGTCTGCATACCTTCAAGAAAACCTGCCTGCCGTAGCAGTAACCTCAAGTAGTTAGAACTTGATTTTGAGAGAAAACTAAAACCTTTGTGCCTAAAATTCTGACTTGAGTTAAAGTAGGATGAGCAGGAAGTGAGAGATCTTGTTCAACATTGATGAATGTGAAGGAAATTTTGACTGCTAAATAAAATTTCCACAGAAATTGGTTGCTGTAGTTATCAGTACGAAATCATCTACAAGAATGCAGTGATTCAAGAAGCAAAGGCATTTTCTTCCAACAATACTTGTGTGGGTCTCATCCACTCCATTGTTTTGCCTGCTCTAATCAGAACTGGCTATAGTTAAGGCCATGTGGGTATTAATGGACAATGCCCTAACCTGTCCTTCCATTAACTAAATTACCAAGCTGGGGAGTAACATTTCCCTAAAAAGGCCTTTGAACTAGTCTGGGGGGAAACTGGGGCCCCCATCCTGGACTCCTGGTCCTATCGTCCTGGTTAGTTGCCGTCCTACCATAGACCTTCCTTGGCTTAGAGCTCTTGGGAAGAGCCCAATTGCAATTACACCGTCTATATAGAAAATTGCCCCTCTAG
Organism: Mustela erminea; assembly: GCF_009829155.1. Lineage (NCBI taxonomy): Eukaryota > Metazoa > Chordata > Mammalia > Carnivora > Mustelidae > Mustela > Mustela erminea. The sequence goes on along the minus strand of NC_045618.1, from coordinate 22,040,951 downwards.
TCATTAGGTTAGGGATGAAAAGGGACAGTTGCCTTTGATAAAGACTGTTCATTCCTTTGATAATCTAGGCCCAATTAGTAAGAGCAAGTTAAAAGTTACAGAACTTAATGAGAATTTATTTTTAATTCCCAGAGAAACAATTTGTGCCCTTCCTTAAATAATCCTAAAGCAAGAATGTTCAACAGCTGAGTGTATCAGGGCAGGAGAGAAAACCTTAAATTCAGGTCTCTCCAATGTACTTACTAGAAACATCAAGAATGTTACTTTTATGAAAGACCAAAAGCTGTGAAACATCCCATTTGTTTGGTTTTTTTCCCAGCTGTTTTGCAAGTCTAGTTTAATAACGTGGATGCATCCATTTCCTAAAATGGCCACCAAGGTACTGACCTTCTAGAAAATTCATTACCTGCTCTGTGTGATCAATGAGTACATTTGAGCCAAGACCAAGTTTTATGACACACAGACACTGTACAGTGATGGGTCTTAAACTCTCAGGTTTATTACTGACATAACAAAATTAAAGTTAAATAAAATGTAATGATGTTTTATACTTTTGAAAATCAATCCATTTGTCACCAGACACCCCCAGCTCCACAGCTTAGTTAAGTGAGACTTTTGCTCTTAGCTCCAATGGCAACCACGTGGCAGACTTCTACCTCAGCCCCCAGCTTCTGCAGTTCATCCAACCAGAGCATTTGCTTATGTGAAAGACGATCGTTGGGGCCTTTAACTTCCACCAGCTGGAATGTAAGTTTAAAAAAAAGTTATTAGTATCTTACTGAAACAATAGCCACGTATGCTATAGTAGTTTTCACCTATACTGCTCTACTTACATATATAAAATAAAGATACATGTATGGAACTCAGAATTATTCTGTAGAAAGTAGGCAGTTCTTCACAAAGAACTAGCAATTTGATTCTGATTATACAGTTGAGAAGCAGTTTTAAAGCATGCACTAGATTGTTGCTCCCATGCTTAAAACCCTTTGATTACTTTCTCTTTATTTGCAGTTAAATCCAAACTTTTGCAGTCAAATCCAAACTTTTGCCAGGACCTCTAAAACTATGATCTGGACTGTGCCAACCACTCCAAAGTTCCTGAGAAAGACCAGCCTCTTCCCAACTGAAGGGCCCTTCCATATGCTTACTGTTCCCTCTGCCCGGGACATTTCTTCCTGTTCTTCACAGGTCTGACTTCTTACTCAATGCTTAGCTTAAATTCATCTCAAGAGAGGTCCAGCACATCTCTAAGGAGGGTCCTTCCTATGCACTTCCTCCACGGCATGTATCCAAAGACAAAACTGTGCATTACATACCAGCTTCATGAAGGCGGAGACACTGTCAGTTTTATTCACTGCAGATTAATGAACTTCAAAACAGCAATAAAAACTACCCAGATTTTCCAAATTTGATGGAAACTATAAACCCAAGGATCAATGAACCCCAAGAAAAGAAACATAACACTACACGAAGAAATAATTAAGTAGCATAATTGGTGATAAAAGGAATATTCTAAAAGCAGCTAGAATTTTTTAAAGCCTAAAGGTAAAGATTACACATATATCATTAAAAAACAATCCAAGCTAGAGGACAATGGACCATTTTCAAAATACTGAAAGAAAAAAGCTGTCAACATAAAATTTTTTTCTTCAGAGAAAATACCCTTCAAAAGCAAAGATGAAATAAAGACTTAGACATAGAAAACCTAAATAATTCATCACTAGAAGGCCTCATTTCAAGAAGCGTTAAAGTTCTTTAAGCAGAAGGAGGACGACATCGCATGGAAATGTGGATCTTTACATAGGAATAACAAGCAGAATTTTTATCTGGTGGAGGGGGTGCCTGGATGGCTCAGTCAGTTAAGCATCCAACTCTTGATTTCAGCTCAGATCACGATCTCGGGGTCTTGGGATCAAGCCCTTTGGGTCCATGCTCACCAGAGGCTTGAGGATTCTCTCCTCTCCCCCTCTTCATCAACCCCTCCCCCTGCTCATATTCTCTCTCTCTCAAATAATTAAATCAATCTTTGAAAACAAATTGTATCTAGGGGAGGAAAAATAATTTGTATCTATGTGAGTAATTACAAATATTCTTAAATCAACTGTAGAAAGCAAAAAAAAAAAAAAAATACAGAGTTTGTAACATGTAAAAATACAATGTATGAACAGAACAAAAAGACCAGGAAAGGAGATACAAAAACATACTCTGTTCTTTATACTGTACAAGGGATGGCATAACATCACCTGAAAGATGGGAAGTTTAAGATCTACACAGTCAACACTAGAGTGTTGACACTTACAACAAAGAATTATAACTAACAAGCTAACAAAGGATTAGAACACAAGCTTTAAAAAAAAAAAAAAGATGAAGAAAAATGTGAGAAAAGGAGAAAAGAAAGCTCAGACAAACAGAAAACAAGTATCAAGATGGTAGCTTTTTTTTTTTTAAAGATTTTATTTATTTATTTGACAGAGATCACAAGTAGGCAGCGAGTCAGGCAGAGAGAGGGAGAGAGGAGAAAGCGGGCTCCCCGCTGAGCAGAGAGCCCGATGCGGGGCTTGATCCCAGGACCCTGAGATCATGAGCTAGCCGAAGGCAGAGGCTTTAACCCACTGAACCACCCAGGCGCCCCTCAAGATGGTAGCTTTAAGCCAATCATCAATAATCACATCAAAATGTAAATGGTCCAAATACCCCATTAAAAGGCAAGAGATTGTCAAAGTGAATTAAAAAGTCATACCCCGCTATAATGCTGCCTACAAGAAGCCCGTTAAAGATGAAACCAGTTAAAAGAAAGAACAGAAAAAGATATGTCCTGTTAGCACTAATCAAAAGAAAGCTGAAGCGGCTATTTACTAGTATCGGTTGATGTCTGAGTGGAGAACACTACCAGGAATAAAAGAGGGTCATTTCACGATGATGAAGAAATCAACTCATCAAGTGGATGTGACAGGCCTTCAAGTTTATACAACTAATCACAGAGCTTCAAAATATAGGAAGCAAACTGGAGAGAACTAACTGCAAGGAGAAATACACAAATCCACAGTTCCAGTCCGAGATATCCCGTGACCCCAAAAGCATGATCCGTTAAAGAACAGAGAAGTTGGACTTGGCCAAAATTTAAGATTTTTGCTCTTCAAAAGATACTATTATGAGCATGAAAAGATAAGCCACAGCCTGGGATAAAATATATCTGATATGGGATTTGTATCTAGAATTTTATTTTAATCTTAGAACTCAGTAATAAAAACCAACCTGGGATGGGCAGCAGGGGAAGACCAAGGTGAAGCAAGGTGGCCCTTGGCCTTGAACATGTGACAAGGCATTCACTCCTGGGAGCTTAGAGAACAGCACCCCATCATCTCAGCCTCCCGGTGTTCACACCTGCAGAATTCCTTCCCTTGGAGGGGGGCACTGGAATCTGTGACTTGCTTCTAACACAAGAATACAGCAAAAGTGATGGAAGATCCCTTCTAAGATCCGGTTATAAGAGACAGACTCCCATCTTGCTCACACTCTGGCTCTTCTCGCCTGCATGCTCTGATGAATGAGCTGCTAGGTGGAGTGTTGCACAGCGGAGAAGAGAGGCCTCTACAGCCCCTGGTGTGGAGGCCCCACCAACAACAACCAAGGAACCAGGGCCCTTAGTCCAACAGCTTTCAAGGGATTCGATCTTGCCAACAATCAACCAAGAAATGCCTAGACTGGAGCCTTTGCTTAAGTTGCTAATGAAATTATCATGGAAATAGGACTTTCCATTCTGATGCAACTGACCTTACAGCGATGGCTCTGGGAGTCCCACACCACCAGGTCGGGGAGGCCCCCTCGGCAGTGTCGGAAGTCTGTGGCCAGGCGCCGGCACACACCACTGAGGATGGGGCCGCCCAGGCAGGAAACGAGGTCCTGAACACAAAGCACAGGGCTGGTTAGCCATGCCTTACAACAGAAATCCTAGAATACTTTCACTGATCATGAAACAGAGAAAACTGTAATTCCACAGAGAAGGATTCCAAGGACAACAAGGGTCATTCTGCTGCTTGTGTCAGGGCCAAGGCCACAGGGCCCCTGGCCAAAATGCCCACCACAAGCTCTGGGAAATTAGGTTTCCTTTGCCCAGTCAGACTTCTATCTTGTCGGGAAAACCCTGGGGAACAGCTGAGGAAGAGGGAATTTGGTGTAAATCCTCAGAAATAGGACAAGGATGAAGGCTAGTAGTTGCAGGGGCAGGAAGAGCACCTCCCTGCTGAGGGTCATAGGTCAGGGAAAGGGAAGCTGTCAGCTAAGGGGAAGAAAGCAACATTGGGCTTACTCTGTGTCCTGATATGGTCCCACTAATAACAGGGACATCTGGACTAGGGCACTAGCATCTCCATGAATGTATATGCAGGACCATCACATAGAGAAATATGCGTGCATGAACACATGCACACATGTGTACAGATCTTGCCAGAAGCACACCCAGCACTGGGGGGTGGTACTTTCTGGCCAACTCTCCCTGCAGATTTTCACCTGAGCTTGCTGAAGAGAAGAAAAGCGATCCCAGCTGACCAGGGAAGCCACTCTGCCCTCCTGGGCCTGCCACGCAGCTGCCACCCAGGCGCGCAGGCTCTCCATGGGCGCACCGTGAATCTGCTGCAGCCTGGCCTCGATGGCCGGCCGCCGGCTGGCGCAGAAGCTGTCAGTGCACAAGTCCAGCGGGAAGGCCTGCGTCATGGGGAAAACAAGCCCTCATTGGGTGCCCGGACAGAGCCGGGGTCATCAGAAGAACACTCGATACCATAAAATCTGGGAAACTGGCCAATTGTATTAAATTGACACATTCTTCTTCTCAAAAGAGAAGTAAAAAATTAAGTAATCGCACGTAAAGCAACTTATTGCACTGGTTTGTCAAGAGTTGTAATCGGTAAAAGGAGCCTTCGGTTTACATCAGCAGTGCTCTCAGCAGGCGTGTGCGACAGCACACGCGGGGCGGCCTGGCCTTGACAGGAGACTGACTGGTCAAGGTTGAAGCTGAAGAAACCCACACTACACGTTCAAGTGGAAAGAAGGTAAAGTAGGTTCAAGGCGAAAAGTTAACAGACTTACATTTTAAGATCTGTGGATCCGAATGTAAAACTAAAGACTATTCTTACAGAGAATTAGCGCCATCTCAGAGCCCGTCACTGGCAGGCTTCTGATGGCTACAGACACGGCCCGCAGGCAGGCAGGAGGCACAGAGGGCAGGAGCCGCTGCTTGCCTAAAAAGCACACCCGGGGTCTGGCGTGACCTGCGCACCTGGTAGGCGTTTCTGAAGACGTCTGGTATCCCGTCCATGAAGATTATATCCCACAGGAGGAGGCCGAACAGTGTGCTGAAGGTGGACCCTTCCCCGTGAATCCCTAAGACAAAGCAACACACACAGCAAAGTCAGGTTTTTCTGTTTTTTAAAAACCCACCATAACCTACTGTTTACTCAATTTGAAGGAAATAATAGATTTTAGTTTCAAATGCAAAAGCTGTTTTCTTGCCATTCCTAACTCATCTGTTTACATCACTTTGCTTATATACAGAAGGCTCATTTAAAAGCAAAAATCTTAGTAATTATGGGGAAACTCAGACCCATAAAGTAACAGTTCTCCAACTTTAGTGAGAAATGTAAGGAACGTGTTTAAAGATAAATAAATGAAAGCAGATATTCCCTCCTCAGGTTCCTGGGGATCGATTTGGCGGGTGTGGGTGGGCTAAGACCCCCGTGCGGGGCTCCGTGCAGGGTCCCGCAGCCAAACCTGCAGAACGGCTTCCCAGAACAGATTTATCAGAGAAAGACCAGCACCCAGGAGCCCGCAGGTGCTGTCTCCATCCACCTCACTGGACCTAGTGTTCCACTGCTTTGTCCTGGACAAGTGAGCCCAGTGTTTCTGAGATCCAGGGCTCTCCTAGAAACCATCCATCCCAGAGCACCAGGGCTCTCCTAGAAACTTTCCACCCTAGAGACCACCGAGTTCAGATCCCTGCCTCACACCCCACACAAACTGTACTGACTGAACCACGAGCTCAACTGACCATGTGCCCAGGCCACACAGGTGTTCACAGCAGAGTTGAGGAAACCAGAGGCTCAGTCTTAGCACAGCACACAGACCTGTCTCCCAGACAAATGATCTGCACTTCAACACAACTGACAGGGGATGGTGCCCACATGGGTGCCTGACCCCTATGACCCTGTCCTGATGGGCGAAATGAGGTGCTGACCCCTATGACCCTGTCCTGATGGGCAGGCAGAAGGGCTCTCACTCAGGCCTCTGGTCTGGAGCCAAGCTGTTTTCACCAACAAGCTTTATACCAGGATCCCGGGCTCCTACCCAGCCAGGGGTAATGCTGGGTCTCCACTTCCAGCATGCTCTCTGCCCGGGAGTGCACACCGTCCACCCTCCAGGCAGGAACACTGGTCGTCAGAATTCCTGCACTCCTAAGTGGTCTACATCAAGCATTTGTATTGGAAGTGAAGTCACTTTTGGTGAGCTCCTTCTGAGTCCCTCCGAAATAAACTTCCCTGAAGGGGGCCTGAGATGTGTCTTACTTCCAAATCTCCTCTCAAACAGATGGACAGCAAGGGTTCCACTCATTTTCACTGAAGCATTTTTTAAAAAATGAAATATTTTATACTCTGGAAATGGAATCACCTGTCCGTTTTTCAAGCTCATGGCTAGAATGAAAGCATTTCACTGTGCTCACCTCACAGCCTGCCCACCACACGCCCTAATCCCCATGCGCTCTGCCCTCGACTGCCCAGTTTACGTGTCTCCTGTGGCTTCTCTGAGGACAGCTCTTCATTCTGTTCTTTTATTTCTAACCTTTAAGTCTGTGGTATCTCTGTCTTCGCTGGGGTTTGTACTTCTTCCCTTATAGCATCTCCCTTCCCTGTGAGCAATAAAGATACCACAGAGATTAATCTCAACTGTCCTAACACTCATTGCCATTTCACAGTCCTCATTAATCTTCCGAAAGCTGATGTAACACTCAATGGAATAAGGTCCTTATTTTCACCAATTTGAAGGTATTAGGGTGTTTGTAATCCTCGTGACCCCTCGGCATGGGCAAGGGGAGTCCTGCCTGGCGGAAGGATGGGCTTGGTGGGCAGCCCCGGGAGCAGGCATGTGGGCCAGTGTTCGGGTCGGCTTCCACGGCCTGAGGGTAGGGAGGCTGGAAGGAACACCGCAACCAGAGTACAGAGGGCTGACGGCACTGCTCTGCTTTGGTACAAGGGCACGTTCAATACCTTCCATAACAGTGGCCTCTCCAGCAGAGCTGCCCTGCCCTCCCCCTTGTCTCTGGGGGTGGCTGATGGGTGCTTCCTTTGTAATTCCTCTCCCACAGCATTTGCTTTTACTTTTTCTAGTCAGTACTACACTTTGCTAAGGACAGAGTGACAAGTTCATCAGAAAGCAAATGCCCAACATCTCCTCTTTGCCTGGGCCTTGGATAAAGCACTGATTGTCGGAAAGCAAAATCAAAACAATAGTAAGAAGAGGGGCTAATGCGGATAAACAAACACCAGCAATTCCAGAAGAGATAATTATTTAGAAACAAAACACTTTGCTGTTCCTGTGTTAACATAGCCTGTACGTTAAAGAACCAGAATTTTAATAAAAAATGTACAAAAAAGAAAACTAAAACAAAAAGCACTGCTCTTTCTAGCCATTTCTCTGGTTCCTCTGGTGCTATCCCATCTCTGGTTCCTCTGGTGCTATCCCACCAATCAGGGGATTGGTCCTTCAATCCCCTGAAAGTTGCTGGCTGACTATGAGGACTGCTCACTCTTTCCAGAACAACCTGGCCCAGCTCCACAGCTCCTACCTCCTCTAATGGGCTCTGCTACCAGGCAGCACCTCTGGAATCCTCTGCCCTTTCTTCTCCTCCTAGGCCCAACGAAAGTTCTCTGAAAGAAAAACCCAGTCCCACTTGCTTCTAACATCCCACCAGAAAGTGCTGTTTCTCACAGGCCTTTGGCGGTGGATGCTGCTGGCTAAATGGAAGAAGACAGCCTTTAACAAATATCGTGAGTAAAATCCCTTTCCTCGCCCTCCCAGGTCAGCAGATCTTCCACCGGGACAGGACGGAGATGGCGGCCACCCCCTGCTGACGGCCCATCACCAGAGACCGGGCAGCCTGGGAGAAATGTTGTGCTTTACCCTGGTCAAAGCCGCTGCGTCTGTAATAGGCCAGCGCCACTTCCTCCACAGAGCACAGAACTGCGGCAGGGGCGGTGGGCTCCCCAGCCTCCATCACAAACACAGACTTGCCCATCCCACGCTGCGGGCACAGCCGGCCCGTGATGGTCACCTGAGATGGCAGAAGGAGAACATCCATCAGTCTCCCTCGAGCTATAGTCCCTGCAAACCGGACTTTCCTGTCTTAAGGACCCACCTCGCTCTGCTCCCCGTAAGCCACCTATTCTAGCAGAGTGCGAGACCATGTGACCCATGCTCTGGCGACTGTGAGGGTATAGACAGGCCCCGGGAACAGGGGAGACATGGACCCCAAAGCTGCTCTCTAGGGGCCCTGACCAAGCAAGAGACACTGGCAGAAGGCTGTGAGCTCCTCACTCGGGAGTTTTATAGAAAGTCACTCAGCCCAGGGCTCAAGCAGACCCACGCCCCGACCAGCCCAGCTTCTGATGTAGGAGCCACTGGTGTGGAAACAGAGTCCTGTCCTAAACGAGTACTAGAGTTTTCTATGTCTAAAAGAAAATGCATACAAGAAACTGTTCTTAGGCTGTTTCCTTTCGGGAAAAAACCCAGCATATCCACTTAAGTCCAAAGTGCCCAAAGGATATTTACTTACATGTTTGACATCATCCACAGTTATTTCTGGCAGCTGATGGAAGAGGTGCCTGTACTTCCGACAGCTCGGAGACTCTCTCAGGCGCAAAGCTCGCTGATACAGTGAAAGACGATGTCCCGTCCTGACTTCTGGATCAGCCAGCCCTTCTGTGATGCACTTAACAGCCTAGCGAAGAACATGGTCCCACATCAATATCCTGAAAGAGCTCATGGCAGCGTCCGCTAATTTAATGTGACAGGAAACCCCACTGTTTTTTAATTATTCAATTTTGCTAATTACTAAATGGGTAAAGCAATACTTCCATAGATAAAGGGTATTTCCTTAGATCTCATTCTGTTCATTTCTTTCTTTTTTTAAAGTAATCTCCATGCCCAACGTGGGGTTTGAATTCCCAACCCTGAGATCAAGAGTCGCCCGCTCTACTGACTGAACCAGCCAGATGCCCCATCATCCTGCTACTTTTAATGTTCAGGTCCACTCCAGGAACCACAGAGCTGGCCCAGCCTCCTCATTTACCGGGAGAAGAATCTTGTGTTTGGAGAAGTTAAATGCATTTCTTAAGGTTACTCAAAGTTGGACCAAAAACAAAAGTACTGAAAATACCGTAACATACGACTTCAGGCCTCAGAGGATAACTAAAATCTGAAACAAGGAAAATAGTAAGTGCTGACAAGGATGTGGGAGAAACCGGCACCCACGTGCACTGCTGGCAGAAATGAAATATGACTCAACCCTGGGGAAGTCAATGTGCGGTTCCTCAAAAAGCTAAACACAGGATTACTGCATGACCCAGCAATGCCACATCTAGGGACATCCCCGAAAGCACCAAAAGCAATATTTTGAAAGATATTTGTAAACCCATGTTCATGAGCGGTGTTATTCCTAATAGCCAAAAGGTGGAAGTGAGCCAAGTGTCCATGTGGAGACGACTGGACGGACAGAATGTGGTCAATCTGTACAATGGAATATCATTCAGCCTTGAAGAGGAAGGAAATTCTGATACTTCCTACAACAGGGCCGAACCTGGAACACAAGCTGCCAAGTGAAACAAGCCAGAGACAAGAAAGAGGAAATACAGGAAATACCTAGAACAGGCAGCAGACCAGCCATTACCAGGGGCTTCTGGTGGGGGGAGGGGAGGCCAACAAGCAGCAATGACTAGCTGGCTGCAGAGCTTCTGTGTGGAGTGATGACGAAGCCTAGAAACGGACAGCGGTGGTGCCGGCACAAACACCGTGATTATAACCAATGCCACCGGAATGTTCTGTATTAGTTCTTCTGATAAGAGAATAAAAAGTAAAAAACAAACAAATAAAAAAACATGCTGAAAATCAACAAAAGATCAGACCATCAGGAGTGGAATGGTCAAGGGAACGGGAAGGGCAAAGGAGACCCAGGCTCTGTGACCACGTCCACGGGGAGGGGCCGGCCACCCGCTGAGCGCTCTGCCCACAGATTCCCCACCGGAGACAGATGTAAAGAAAGAAAGGCGACAGTGATGAAATGATGAAGACCATGAGTGTGGCCAGGAAGATCTCTGAGAAAAGGCCAAGAGGAATGAGGATTTTCTGTCAATCTCAAAAATATCTTCATGGCTCTTCTACCTCTGTGCTCCTGTGAGTAGAACGTGAACAAGGGGTAAATCCAAACCCTCTGGAACCTCTATTTCAATGAAAGAAAGAAGTAGGGGCGCCTGGGAGGCTCAGTGGGTAAAAGCCTCTGCCTTCGGCTCAGGTCCTGATCTCAGGGTTCTAGGACTAAGCCTCACATCAGGCTCTCTGCTCAGCAGGGAACCTGCTTCCTCTTCTCTCTGCCTGCTTCTCTGCCTACCTGTGATCTATCTGTCAAATGAATAAATAAAATATTAAAAAAAAAAGAAAAAGAAGGAAGCAGCATAAATACAGGGTTTCTCTGCCTTTGGCTGTGGGGCCACCAGACGCCGTTTTTTGCGATTTCAGCCTGAGTCAACACGGAGGGGTAAGGAAGCACCACACCCACCTCCAAGAAAGAAAACAGCTTTTACCAGCTTGAAAAGTTTTAGGTAAGAAGGCACTTTCTCAGTTTAAGGCAGTAAAAATAGTCTGTCCTATTTCCACACCCATGGTCAACTTTTCCACCTCCACCTCACCCTGATTCACTTCATGTTGCCGCTGGAAAAAACAAAAGCTTCCAGAGCCACAGTCCCCTCGGTTCAAGGCAAACAGGAGGCTGGTGGGGAGGAACCCCAGGCAGCCACACAAAGAGCCACTGTTGCTTCTGGGCTCAGCAGAAGCTGCCTTTGCAAACCACCCCCCCCACCACCCCCCCCCCCCTCAGCTCAGGCTACACCCTGGAGTCCCAAGAGGCCTGCTCAGCATTCAGCAGACCACACCCTTCCCAGGGGAAGGAAACCTCTTCCATCAGACTTTCTACCTGGAGGCCCCAGGCAACAAATGAATAAAATCACCATTTCCAAAACAAAAGGACCTTCCTTGAAAGCACCTGCGAGGTGGGAACCTCTAATTCTCCTGCTCCCTTAATTCCTAAACCTCAACACAGAACTACCAACCCATCTCCAGAATCAGTGTAAAGTGTCCTGTCCTCACTGTAATGCTTCTGTTAGCTTTTGGGGGGTTGGAAGAACTTAGACAAAAGAAGGTTAAAAAATATATATTCTCATGACATTTAGGTTTCTAAGGTGCTAACATTAGGCTATGCATTTTCACTTAGGCAGAAGCTAAAGAAGGCTGTGGTGAAGCTAGTTACTGAATACCGGTTCAAGGCGTTTCAAGTGCTGGTGTAAGTTGAGCGCCAGTCTATCCCACCACCGGCCTCTGCTGTCGGGACAATACACTCTCTGGGACAAGAGGCTTTCAAGCTCCTTGACTGCTTCCTGTTCCAACAACAATAACAGAGAAAGCCCATTAGACTCGTACACTCCAAAAAAAGGAACTACATTTAGTAACCAATAAGGTTGGCAAAGTACACTTAGAAAGCCCATCTTCCATCCTAAAAGGAGACCAAGGACCCTGGAGTGAGAACAGGACTCTGAGACGTTCCCCCTGGAGCAGGCCCGCGCCCCTGAGGCATCACCCGTCAACTGGTGAGAGAGTGTACAGAGCTCCGTCAACACTGCGGACTGGTAGTCTCTGCACAGCAAGTCCACGGGCACGGGGCCGCACACAATCAAGTTCTGGGCAGCCGAGCACTGCTCCGGGGCTACGAGCACATGTGCTTCTGGGAACACAGCAGGTCACAGGGCCAACCGATGGTGTGAGGAATGAGGCGGGCAGAAAGCAGTGACCAGTGTGTTCATCTAAACACCCCTCTCAGCAGGGAGTCTTTTGGGTCTAGATTTATACACAAACTGTTCGGTTTTATGGTTCATCGATCTCTTTCAACATCTAATGTCTTCTTGCAAAACGTGCAGCACAAACACCCGTATACTCACAACTATGACTCTCCAAAGCCAATCCCATGGACCCTCTTGGGTTTCGTGGACCCATGTTAAGAAGCCCAAGTTCTGGACGCCTGGGTGGCTCAGTGGGTTAAGCCGCTGCCTTCGGCTCAGGTCATGATCTCAGGGTCCTGGGATCAAGCCCCACATCGGGCTCTCTGCTCAGTGGGGAGCCTGCTTCTTTCTCTCTCTGCCTGCCTCTCTGCCTACTTGTGATCTCTCTCTCTCTCTGTCAAATAAATAAATAAATAAAATCTTAAAAAAAAAAAAAAAATTCTAAGAAGCCCAAGTTCCATGTATCCTCTTTGTAAAATAGCATTTTTCCACATAGAAACGTTAACATAACAAAAGCTAACTCTACCACTCTCACATTTTGTATAGGGAGGGATGGGACCAAATCTCTGATCTGTGATTTTAAATTACTTCCAGGCAGACCCTGCCAGCTGTCAGAGAAACATGAGCAGAGGTGAGGTTTCCACCTCGGAGATTTTGGGAGCCCTCCCAAGGCACATGTGGAGCCCTGACAGAGACTCACTTAGGCTGGGGCTCCCCGCACGGCTCCGTCCAGGACCACCAGGCCCTTCTGGTGCATGCACAGCCACTCACATGCAGAAGAGACGGCTGGTTCTCTTTGGCCATCTCCCCACTAACCCTGGAGACAGCAGGCTGCCCACATCAAGCATGCTTTCGTGACATTTCGTGACATTCCTGTATGCTGAGCAAGTGGAAAATGCTGTCAGGCGGGCTCTCCTGTATAGCTTACCGCTGACCTACCAGTAAGCCAGGGGTCAGGGCTTGTGCTCTAACCTCATACATGTGAAGTCGCTGCAATATTTCAACAGTCCGAGACAAAATCCTTGTATAAATCCACCCAACAGTAAAACAGCGCAGAAACACTGGTAAGTTCTCATGGTATCTAAAATGAAGACGGACACCAGCAGTTTAGCAATCTGATTTATTTGTGACAAAACAATTATAAAAAGAGACAAAGCAGACTGAATTTTTAGCTTCTAAAAAGATACATTCCAAATATTGTCAGTTGTACGCAATTTTCTATATCACAAACCTGCATTCTTCTAGCCAGCCACCATTTCCTAGGACACTCCTTGGGATAAAATAAGAACCACTGAAATTTTCTAAGCCAGGGGTCAGCAAACCCAGGCCAAATCCTGGGCCCACCAGCTGATTTTCTATGTCCTGCAGACTAAGCATGGTTTTCCCATTTGGCAATGGTTAAAATAAATGAAAAGGAGAATAGTCTGTGGCATGTGAAAATTATGCACAACTCAAATTTCAGTCCATAAATAGTGCTGGCCTCTTGCCCCTCCGGTTCGTTCACATTCCTCCTGGGGCTGCTTCTGCTGGGGGCAGCAGAGGTCAGCAGCTGCCACAGAAGCAAGCCAGCCTTTTATGAAAGTCGTCTACCAACCTCTGGTCTACAGTCATCTAACTTCCCGGCTATGATTTTCTTTTTTTTTTTTTTGATGAAGAAAATCACCTACTAACTTGTTTTAACCATTTGTCTCGCTGCTTAGTGTGAGAAATGTTAATAAATTGACCTAACTTGTCATAAGAAGATCTTCCAGTGTCCATGGGTATCACAGGAGTAGCGACTCTACATTGATTATCTCATTTCTAGAAAGGCCTTTCAGGGAATGGCTTAATTTTCAATCTGAATTATAGAATACTTGTAAAGGAAATATGGGCAAATGCAGTTTTGTTTTGTTTTTTCCTAACTTTAAAGGCTATTTTCTTGGCGATGATTTTTAAGTCATTATCATTTCTATATGAACTTTATATCCTAAAGGTTTTTTTTAAAAGAGCTAGTGAATAACACAAATTTTTCTCACCCCTATGTAAAAATAAAGGAACAAAATTTCTTAACAAATACAGAATATGTTTAACATTAAGAAAAAAAAAATCACGTGTTGTGTACTTGAACTTTTAAAGAAAATGTTAATTTCGTTTTCTTTTTCAGATTAACACCTACTTGAATTTCCATTGGAAGAACACATCTACCATGGCTCTTACCACCTCCGTCCTGCTTCTGGGTTTCCCAAACATTTAAATTCAGCTGACCAGTGTTCAGAGAAGCGAACATACCAAAAGATGGTGAGTTAAGGGAATAGGAGATGCATAAAAAGGGTGAAAGGAATTAAAAAGTACAGACTTTCAGTTACAAAATACGTGAGCCATGGGGATGTAATGTACAGACAGCATGGGGATGTAATGTACAGCATGAGGTTAATAATACTGTATTAATAACTCAGTTATTAACTCAGTTAATAATACTGTATATTCAGTTAATAATACTGTATTGCATAACTGAAATTTACTGAGAGTAGAAAAAAATTTTCTAAATATGGTGATGGATGTTAACTAGACTGTGATGATCATTCTGCAAGACAGAAATATCAAATCATCGTGCTGTAGACCTGAAACTGATACAATATTATGTCAATTATATCTCAATTAAAAAAAGAAAAAAAGAAGACAAGTGGAAAGCCCATTTGTTTACTCCCATGCCTGTTGTATAGCGATTCGAGTTATAGAAAATTCACTTCAGACCTGCAGACATTTCCTTCTTCCTCACACAACACTGACTACGCAAATCAAGTGGGGAGCTCAACTGCGCAGCTGATCTGACCCCGGAACAAAAGGACTAAGGGCTTCACGAAGAGAATTACCTCAAGTGGTCAGAACAACTTGGTTAGAGAAGTAAATCTTGACAGGTACCTGGAAAAGATCTCACCTCAAGGAAGGGTGGCTTTTCAGTTTGTTCCAATCACGTTTTGCGCATTGAGAGAGCTCGTGAGCTTCTTTCCAGTTCCCGTTGGCCATCGCGGTAGAAATGTCATTCAGCATGTGCGCAGCGGCTGCATATCTGGGGAAAACCCCCACAGCATCCAAGTTCAAATGTGAATGAACATTTACATAACACACACCACATCCTATCCCCCAGATCTAACCCTGAAGGGCAAAAGTGTCTTTTTTGAAAGTATGAAGGGTATTTAAATCTGATTCTAGTAAAAACACGGTAAGACGGCCCTGAAGTAGCCTGAAACAATGAATACAGGCTAGCCAGCTAGAAAGATAAAAACATTCACATGTTGTTACATAACACGTTCCATTATAGAAATGTAGTATTGACCAGCTCATCAGTTCTGATTCTTGGTACTCATTCATTCATTCAAAAATCTGGCAGCAACCCCAGAAACACATAACCGACTTCAAAATCACATTAGGGCATAGATCTGGTAACAGTCATTCGGTCAGAGGTAGCTCAGCAAAGGCTGCCCAAAGAGACACTCTTTGGGAGACAGCAATGCTGAAAGATTATGAAACCACTTAGCTAAACAGAGACAACTTCTTGCCTCTTTAGGTACCAAAAACAAAGACACTTGCCCAAGTGATACTTTGAGTGCAAGGTCATTGTATTTTGGACTCACACCTAAAAGAAAAGCACAAAATATTACTATGGGCAAACGTGTTCAAATAAGAAGAAAAGAAATTGCCTCTCAATGTAGAAATTTGCTCAAGAACTCCTAGATCTAATTCTCTCATAAAATGCTACTGGATAATTCTAAGGTTGATAAGAAAAGGGAATGCAACAGGGAGAATTGTCCAGAAGCTGGCCCGGCCCCGCAGGACCTCCTCCATGGTCAGGAGCGTCAGGAGCAGCCCCCACACTCCCAGCCCTATGGACCGAACAAGCCCCACCTTCGAGGGGCCACTGAGACCAACCCCATCATGCCTCATCTCCGGATCCATCTCCAGTGCCACTGGAAAGGGTTACTGGCTCTCATCTCAGCCATACCTCCCAGTACTGCTGGGAACTTCCCGTTCATCAGCCCCTCTCCCATTTCCTCAGCCCCTTCCCCCCACCCACTGTGTCTCCTGCGTCCTCTAAACCCCAGCTAAAAACACGGCCTCCCTCTCCATGCCGCACCCCCAGCCCTCTCACATGGGGGACAGCTCTTCTCACAACCCTCCTACCCAGAGACAGATGGAGGAGACTCCCTTTCTTTGCAGCTGCTTCCAAATCTTACTGTCCCCTCCTTGAAAGCCCCCTATTCCTTGGAAGCCTGTGCTCCCTCCTTGTGGGCACCAGCCCGCCTCCTGTCTTCTCTTGCTCTGCCTCGTGTCTCCAGCCACAATGGCCTGAGACTTCAACGTCTGTGACACTGCGGGCACGCCCAGCCTGGAGACCTCCAGCCAATAACCCTTTCTCCACCTCCCTTCTGCTACCCACATGCCCACGGCTGCTCAGAACCGCTGTCTCCCATGCACTGCATCACCCTCAAAATCTTCATTTTAGGCATTTCATTCACTGACCTCCACCTCCAATACTTTCGGCTCACTTAGTGATGGAAACAGTTCTCCAACTTCACCGAGACCCACCATGACTCTTTTCTCCAGCCACAGAGCCTCCTGTCCTGCAGGCTTCCACCTCTTCCCCGCAGTCAACCAGCCACTATTCATTGGCAAATCCGCACTGGACATCGGGCCCACTCTCATCACGGTGTCCACGGTGACCACCCCCTCTGAGCCTGGACCCCCAGCTCCCTGAACTATGCTGAGCCAGGCTGGTAGGCTTCACTGTAATCCAAGACCACATCTCAGGCCAGCCCTGCTCCCCCGGGGGAGCCTGCCCACCTGCCCACCCTGTAGGACTGCTGGGTCTTACCTTTGCCTTCCCAACCGCACTCCCCATGCAAGCTTCCCCATCAGACTCTCCCGCAGGGACCGAGGCCGTGGGAGGGGAACCTCTCAGCTTCCCATCACAGCCGCCCCACCCCTGCCTCCACTCTCCCCTCCTCCAGTGCCCCGAACCCCAGCCCTCCCGTCTCCCCAAGGCCTGCCCTTCCTGTCTGTCCCCTCCTCCTTCCAGTCAGCCTTTCTTTTCCACCTGTGGGCAGGGCCCGAGTACACAAACACCCTCCCACGGTGCCCTGGACAGCAGAACAATACTGCTTGCCCTCACACTCCACTGCAGCAGCAGCTGCTTCAGAGCCAACCTCTGACTCCCCTTCTTCCCCAATGGCTCCAGTCCTCACCGTCATCCTCCGCAAATTTCTCTGAAGCGGCTCTTAACACAGGCCACCAGCTGCGCACACCTCGCTAAATCCAACGGCTCTACTTCCAGGCCCGCAACTACTCAGCCTCCGAGTGACTGCAGACACGCGACCTCCCCGGCCCCGAGCCACTCTTTTCTCGACTTCCACGTCACACGTGCTCCTGATTCCCCCCACCCCGGCTTTCCTCGCTGCTCCTCTCTCCCTGACCTCTGAACGCTGGCTGCCACAGCTCGGTCCTCTGCATCCCCGCTTGGGGGTCTCTCCAGTTCCAGGGCCTCCAACACCATCCATGTGCTGGTGACTCCAAATGCTCTCTCCAGGCTGGAGCTCCTCCCTGAGCACCTGCCGGCACGTCCGGTGCCTCGCCTGAATGGCCAGTGGGCGTCCCAAACAGGGATCCCCACCCAGCACTGCCATCCCTCCCGCCATCCCTCCCTGATCCCCAGGCTCATGGATGGTACCCCCAGCCCAGTCGGAACACCAGAGCCTTCCATGACTCATGCTTGTCCTTCTCCCACAGTATCTGGTCATGATCATAATCAAAATCAAAATCAAGGCTGTCTCTCCTCCTTCCATTCACCTCATTGCCACTGCCACGGCCCAGTCAGACCAGCAAGGTTAAGCCGGCCTTCTCATGGCTTCCCTTGCTTCCTTTCACCTCCTATTCCACAGGATGCTTTTGGAAAATGTGAAACAGATCACTGGCCTGCCTGATCCTCTTCCACGGATGCCCACTGCTCAGAGAACACCACTGAGTCTGCTCATGGGGCTTCTGAGGCTGAGCGTCCCAGGCCCCACCTTCCTGTCAGACTACTGCCCTGGGGCTGTGGTCACAGAGGTCTTCTCCACCTCAGAGTTTCTCCACCTCAGCAAGCTCGCTCCTACCTCAGGAGCCTCTTGAGGCTCCTGCCTCACGCATGCTCCCAGCGTGACCTAAATGCACACCCCCTCCCTCAATCCTGAGGCTCAGGCGGAACGTCACCTCTCCAGGGACACTCTCTCTACAACGTGGAACCTGCCCAGTCTGCCCCTCAATCATCACAGCACTTTTCACATGCTACGATTCTTCTCTTTTCTGTCTCCCCCAAGAAAACAGAACCCCACGGTGGCAAAGACCCTCTGTGTTCTTGATGGAACCCCACCATCTAGGCCCATAATAGGTACTCAACACTCAAGTCAAGTATATTGATGAATGAGGAAAAAGGAAAGACAGGATAAATTATTTCATGTACCCTTGTGACCAATAAGAGTTCTCAGACCAGGTGTCATGTGACCAGGTATTATACAATTACCATTCCTGAAGTCAGTTAAACCCAATTTCATTTATATGTTAAGGTCCTTTGTCCAACAAAAGAAGTTTCAGTTATTATTTATAGGATACCTACTTTCTCAAAGGAATCTGACAGGGTTTCTTTTTTCTCCTAGCTCTCCCCCTTTTAAACCTGTCAACACAGTTTTCTCAATCACAGAACTGAAAAGTAATCTCTCTTAGATATGACAGTAATAAGGACAATTATAATGCTAACTAAGATGTACTAAGCCATCCCCAAGGGCCAGGCTCTAAGCACTTTACATGTATTAACAGAGATCTGGAGGAATATACTATTATTCTCCCTATTCACAGATAAGGAAACTGAGGCACAGGGTGGTTTCACAGTTCATTAGTACAGAGAGATTGGAACTTGCCTTCAGTGTACACAGTCTCTCAAAAGAGAGCAGCATAAACTCACTAAAAATGAAAAGGTAAAAAAATACAAGACAACTCAAAATAGAGTAAGGACATATTCTTATTAGAAGAATTTATTCCAATCAAACACAAATAAGACAGTGAGCTTCCTGAGAGCTAAGAAAACTGGGCTAGAGTCCGTTTATATCAATGCTGCTTTGATTCAATAATTTCAATGTTATTTTTAAAGCACACATTAGACAAATATAAACAACTCTCCTAAAATCACATATCAGAATCAATTTCAGTTGCTTCTGAGTCATAAACTTTAAGTCAAGAATCAAAAGTGCCATTTTAGGAATCTGAATTTATCTTTCTTATCAATGACGAGTTTTTAAAGGAAATCCAAGTATTTTTTTTTCCTCTAAGACCTATACCATTCTTTACCTAAACCTACTTTTGACAGTCAGAACAAACATTCACTGAGTGCACGTACCAAAACAGATTGGTGACAATCTCTAACCTAGCATGTGCATGATTCGAGTATATGCACACAAATTAGTATTAGCTTTAGCTGAAGCACTATTGCTAGGAAAACACTCACCTTCAGCTTTGTTCATGCCAACAACATATTCACAAGGCAGGTTTTGTTCAAATGTCTGTATTTACAACACATTTCCTGCCAAAGCTACTTGGGAAAATGAGTCAGGGAAAATTTTTGTAGTTCTAACTCAAAATTCATTGGTTTTGACAACCTTAATCTAAGCACATTTCTACATTCTCCTTAGAGTCTCGGAAACGTATACAAGTCAGGCAGAAAGACAACAAAAACACAAAAAACTTAAAAAACTGCTTTGGCTGTGGACTTAGGTTTCTACTGTAAAAGGCAAACAATAATAATGAAACCTTTTATATACATGTAAAGTGACACAGTTATTACTATGAGCTAATATGATCTTACCTGATAAGATCGTCTCTGTCTAGGAAGATTTGGGTTTTCCGATTGATGGTGTACCTGGGAAACTCCATCCGGCCAAGATTGACCAAGAGCACAGTAGAAAGCTGTCCCTGACCTCCACAGGCAGCATCCTCATCTTCCAGTGAGTCCGTCAATGAAAACAGCAGCAAGACCCGGGAGAAAACAGCACGAGGACCTCTACAGACTCGCAGTGACTGTCCCGCCAAGCCTTTAGCTCTGAAAAATGTAAAATACAGAAATAACCTTCTGGTTTCTTTAAAAGCATTTGGATGTTAGAGTTTACAAATTACTTTCAGAAAAAATAAAGATAAGTGGCCTTCATTATTCTAAGCCTAAAGTTAATCTACCACTTCCAGCTGTGCAACCCTGGAGCCTAACTTAGCCTCTTTGGGGCTCAGAGTCCACCTAGGAATATGGTGAAGAGTATGTGAAATTCCATCTCCAAATGGTTGCACACATAGTTTGGCGCAACAAAATAGCAACATAGGGTTTACATGGGTCGTGAATGTGTAAAATACCAGGAAAATTCATAAAAGTATTATCTATTCCACATTAGCCATTCTCACCTTCTTGACAAGTGACATTCAGATTAAATAATAGTTACTTATTTAAAATATCATTATTTGGGTGCCTGGCTGGCTCAGTTGGAAAAGCATGTAACTCTTGATCTTGGGGTTGTGAGTTTGAGCCCCATGTTGGACACAGAGATTACTGAATAAAAATTTTTTTTGAAAAAGTGAAATAAAATGCCATAAGCTGGTGGTTAGGTAGCATTATTTTGTGCACCAAGAAGTAGTACCAAGATTTGGTGCTGTTCTGTGATTTGCAAAGTGGTCCAGAAACATCTCCACTCCAGGGTAACCTGAGAGGAAATTCAGTTTGATTCTGGATGCCTTCGAGGGAGACCTGGAGGTCTGAAATAAATTCAGAGCCACTTGGGCCCTCTGGCTCTTACAATTTGTATACCATCTAGAATAGGGTTTCTTAAATTTGGCACCACTGACATCTGGGCAGGATAATTTTTTTTTTTTTTTTTAAAGAATTTACTTATTTACTTGACAGAGAGATAGAGATCACAAGTAGGCAGAGAGGCAGGCAGAGAGAGGAAGGGAAGCAGGCTCCCTGCCGAGCAGAAAGCCTGACTCTGAGATCAAGACCTGAGCTGAAGGCAGAGGCCTAAGCCACTGAGCCACCCAGGTGCCCCAGGGCAGGATAATTCTTTGTGGGGAGGAGGGTGCTGTCCTGGGCATTACAGGATGCTCAGCAGCATCACTGGTCTCTACTCACTAAAGCCAGCAGTACCCACTTCCCTCTTCATCAGGACAATCAAAGATGCCTCTAGACATTACCAGATGTTCCTTGAAGGGCAAAGTAGCCCCCAGTTGCGAACCACTGGCCTAGTGGAAGACCTAACTTTTCCCATCCATCCCAGCAGCTACTAACCCAAAAGCAGTGCTGCACCTCTAGGAGCGTTGCAGAAATCACTGCTGCTATCAGGTACGTGAGGGGACAGAAGTGAGATTCCTATCACACCACTATTGAATTGAGAACCATTCATCTATACTGATATAAAGTGCCCACTTCTTCCACCTCCAGGTCTCTGAGTTCAGAGGGAACCATTAAACATAGTAAAATAAACAATGATTATCTACTGGGATTAAGAAAGTATAAATAATGTGCCTTTTTTTTATTTCTTCGTGATAACAACAGAGTATGATAACAAGGCACTGCCCTCCTGAGGGCTGTCAGAGACTCAGGTTCCACTGCTGGGCTCTACAACAAAATGCAGAAATAAAGTACAGTCCTGAAGGACAGAGATTTTAGTACAACTAAAATAGGCTTGAGAATGTTATGTTTCTAACAAGTCCAAAGTCAGGGATAAAAAAAAAGTTACCCTTATTTCTTTTATTTCTGTTCATATGCTTAGTGTTTATGCTGAAAGAGGGCTGCTAATTTTAATGTTCATTTACTTATAAAATGTTATATAAGGATAACATAAAATATTTAAATACAATTACAGAAAGGACTTAGAATGCAGGATACAAAATCAATGTACAGAAATCTGTTGCATTTCTATACACCAATAATGAAGCAACAGAAAGATAAATTAAGAAAACAATCTCATTTGCAATTGCACCAGAAATAATAAGGTATCTAGGAATAAACCTAACCAAAGAGGTGAAAGACCTGTCGTCTGAAAACTATAAAACAATGGTAAAAGAAAGTAAAGATGACACGAAGAAATGGAAAGGCATTCCGTGCTCATGGAATGGAAGAAAAAATATGGTTAAAATGTCTATGCTACCCAAAGCAATCTGCACATTTAATGCAATCCCTGTCAAAATACTAATGGCATTTTCATAGAATTAGAATAAACAAGGCTAAAATTTGTATGGAACCATAGAAGACCCCAAATAGCCAAAGCAATCTTCAAAAAGAAAAGCAAAGCTGAAGGAATCACAATTCCAGACTTGAAGTTATATGATGAGGTTATGGTAATCAGTTATCTCTACAGCCAACATAAGGCTCGAACGCACAATCCCCAAGATCAAGAATCCCATGCGCTACCAACTGAGCCAGCCAGGCACACTCAGAGCAGCAGTCATCAAACTCTATGGTGTTGGCACAAAAACAGACACATAGATCCATGGAACAGAACAGAAAATCCAGAAATGAATCCACAATTATATGGCCAAGTAATCTTCAATAAAGCAAGAAAGAATATGGGACCCCTGGGTGGCTCAGTCAGTTAAGCATCTACCTTCAGCTCAGGTCATGATTCTAGGGTCCTGGGATCAAGTCCCATATCAGGCTCCTTGCTCAGCAGGGAGCCAGCTTCTTCCTTTGCCTGCCACTCCCCCTGCTTGTGCATGCGCTCTCTCTCTAACAAATAAATAAATAAAATCTTAAAAAAAAAAAAGGGCAGGAAAGAATATCCAATGAGAAAGAATGAGAACGGCAGCATCTTCAATAAATGGACAGGAACACGCAGAAGAAGGAAACTGGATCACTTCCTTATACCACACACAAAAATAAATTCAAAATGGATTAAAGACCTAAATATGAGTCCGGAAACCAAAAAAATCCCAGAGGAGAACATAGGCAGTAACCTCGTTGACATCAACTGTAGCAACTTCTTTCTAGATATGTCTCCAGAGGCAGGGAAACAAAACCAAAAATAAACTATTGGGACTTCATCAAGATAAAAAGCTTCTGCATAGAGAAGGAAATAACAAAACTAAAAGACAGCCTATGGGATGGGAGAAGATATTTGTAAATAACATATCCAATAAAGGATTAGTATCCAAAATATATAAAGAACTTACGAAGCTCAACACCCAAAAAACAAATAATCCAATTTAAAAAATGGGCAAGAAGACATGAACAGACATTTTTCCAAGGAAGACATCCAGATGGCCAAGAAACGTAAAAAAAGATGCTCATCATCACTCATCATCAGGGAAATGCAAATCAAAACTACAGTGAGATAGTACCTCATACCTGTCAGAATAGCCAAAATCAACAACACAAGAAACAACAGGTACTGGTGAGGATACGGAGAAAAAGGCACCCTCTTGCAGTGTTAGTGGGAATGCAAAGTGATGCAGCCACTCTGGAAAACAGTATGGAAGTTCCTGAAAAAGTTAAAAATAGAACTACCTTATAATCCAGCAATTGCACTACTGGGTATTTACCCAAAGAATACAAAAATATTAATTCAAAGGGATACATGCACCCTGATGTGTACAGCAGCACTATTCACAGTAGCCAACTTATGGAAGCAGCCCAAGTGTCCATTAACTGATGAATGGATAAAGATATGGGGTGTGTGCGTGTGTGTGTAATAGAATATTATTCAGCCATTAAAAAAAAAACAATGAAATCTTGCCATGGGTGGAGCCAGAGAATATTAAGTGAAATAAGTTAGAGAAAGACAAATTCCATATGATTTCACTCATATGTGGCATTTAAGAAACAAAACAAACAAGTAAAGGGAAAAAAGAGAGAGAGAGAGAAATCAAGAAACAGACTTAATTCCAGAGAACAAACTGGTGGGTACGCAAGGGGAGGGGAGCATGGAGATGGGTTAAACAGGTGATGGGGATTAAGGAGGACACTGGTCATCATGAGCACTGGGTGTTGTACCCAAGTGCTGAATCACTATATTGTACACCTTAAGCTAATATAATACTGTACATTAATCGACTGGAATTAAAATAAAATTTTAATAAAAAAATTTAAAAAGAAAAGACTTAGGGGACATTTAACATACCAGAAAGATGAGGATTTTATAATCCTAAAGTCAAATAGCTATAAATAGATAATTAAATTATTTTTTAAAATCTATGGTATAAACTTTTTGAAGTGTTAGTAGTGACAATTTTCTTAATAATGCATGCCTCATCTATACGCATGTTTTATAAAGTACTAGTATTTGTAGTACCTTCCCAACAAAGATGGGCTCCTGGTACACAACAGCTCAAGTCACTTGAGCACATGCACATGTATGAAGGTATGTACATTCAGATATACACACAATATATTAGACAAAATAAATAACACTGACATTGTTTTAAAGTGTTTTCAACAGCATCACTCACTTCATCCTTAAAAACTCAAGAACAGTGGATTCGTAGACTAAAATTAATATAGTTGTTTTTTATAGATAATGTGAGTAGAAGAAATAAATTCTCGAATTTACATCTTTCCCAAATTGAAACAGTTCAAGGTCTTCACAAAAGCAAAATAAATAGGGGCGCCTGGGTGGCTCAATGGGTTAAGCTTCTGCCTTCAGCTCAGGTCATGATCTCAGGGTCCTGGGATCGAGTTCCACATTGGGCTCTCAACTCAGCAGGGAGCCTGTTTCCTCTCTCTCTTCCTGCCTCTCTGCCTACTTGTGATCTCTCTCTCTCTGTCCAATAAATAAATACAATCTTTAAAAAAAAAAAAAAGCAAAAGAAACAAACCACAGTTTCTGGTAAATTTTATGTCCTAGACTCAAGAAATATTGCATTTTGGGGCCTAGGTGGCTCAGTGAGTTAAAGCTTCTGCCTTCAGCTCAGGTCATGATCTCAGCATTCTAGGATCGAGGCCCGAATCGGGCTCTCTCCTCGGTGGGGAGCCTGCTTCCCCCTCTCTCTCTCTGCACCTGCCTCTCTGCCTACTTGTGATCTCTGTCTGTCAAAAAAAAAAAAAAAAGTTGCATAGGAAGACTGACAGATTACATTTGAATAAAAAGTTGACTAAAGGAAGTATCTGACCTAATATATTACCCTTAAATCCTGTCAGAACAGTACTTGTAACTACATTTTTCTTGAATAATAAAATGAGAATTTACCAAATGCTTACTGCCTCCTTATTTTTCTTATTCCTAGAATACTATTACAAGAATTATTAATAATAAACCAAGAAAGAATCCAGACTATTGTTATACAGTTCTTCTGCCTTCTCAATCTAAATGCAAATGAAATAAGCAATTATAATCCAAAAAAAAGTACCATTTGTTATCATGAGTTAATCTGTGCTATCAACATTTTAAATGTTTTTTACTGTAATAATATCCAACAAAACCTTTTTAAAATCACTGCACCGACTCCAGGCTGATTCTTGCCCCAAGTGCAGACTGAAGGCTGTTTGGCCAGTTTGAGAAAGGTGTCCACCAGCTGCTGTTTCTGTCCGTTGGGATGCACCAAGTGAAAGGTCTTCGCCAGGGTTTTTAGTTCAGGAGCAGAAAGCAGTTCAAGCACTTCAGAGAGTTCTTGCAACTCAGACTCTGAAATGGATTTAAAAAAAAAAAAAGGTTAAACATAGTTTTAAAGATTTTTACTGTTTTCTAGCTCTATTTACTTTAAGAAGAATGAAGCTTAGTTAGATGCAAATATAATGATATTCTACCGCAGAAATCGTAATTAGTAGGGGCACTGGTTGGCTCCATTGGTTAAGCTGTCCCACTCTTGGTTTCACCTCTGGTCATGATCTCAAGGTTGAGAGACTGAGCCCCGCATCAGGCTCTGCACTGGGCATGGAGCCTGCTTAAGATTCTTTCTCCTCCTCTCCCTAGGCCCCACCCCCTTTCCTCTCTTAAAAAGAAACTGTAATTAGTTTGGCAAACCAATTATTACAGAACATGCAAAATGGTAGGTATCTCATAGAAGTTTATAGAACAGAATTTCTTACCAAGAACTAAAGGAAACTGAATAAAATAAAGATACATATGGATAGCTACTATGGATTGGACATCCTCTTAAAAAATTCACTGGTGTGGGGCGCCTGGGTGGCTCAGTGGGTTAAGCCTCTGCCTTCGGCTCAGGTCATGATCTCAGGGTCCTAGCATCGAGCCCCGCATTGGGCTCTCTGCTCAGCAGGGAGCCTGCTTCCCCATTTCTCTGCCTGCTTCTCTGTTTACTTGTGATCCCTGTCTGTCAAATAAAAAATAAAAATAAAAATAAAAAATTCACTGGTGTATTTGCTCTCTGATTACAAGGCCTCCAACCAGACCTCTCCCAAAGAGGTCAGGGAGTAAACTGACCATCAGCTCTGCTCCCCTCCCCACGGGCTCTGGCAGGACACCCCTTCAAGGGTTCACTCACTCAACACACATAGACATGTCTGCTATTATGGGAGCCAGACACCATGCTAGGTCTGGGATTCAGCTGAGTCGTACCTGGCTGGTCTGCCTTCAAGGTGTTTAGAGCTTAGGGCAGTGTCTTTTTCCTCCATTTAGTAACTACTTACGGGGTACACAATGCATGCTGAGGAACGTTCGATGGCCCGGTGCACACTACAATGAACAAACCACAACCACCTGGCCCACAAGGAGCTCACCTTGTATATATATAATAAGCAAGTATATATACATATACATATATATATATAAAATAAAAATATAAATATATATTCTTATATACTTGTATTATATATAAGCAAGTATCTATGTCATGCCGGTAACGACTAGAAAGAAAAACAAAACTGAGCAAGGCAAAGCAAACATGGTGGGAGGGATGGCTGTATACACGGGGCAGTCAGGCAAATCTCTGAACAGGTGGCACAGAGCAGAGCTAGAGGAAATGAGGGAGGGAGCGTGTGGCAGCAAGCACAAGGCTCTGTAAGGGGAGCGCACCAAGCACAAGGAAAAACACGGAGGACTCCGTGGCCATGGCGGAGTGAGCAGGAAGGACAGCAGAGCCGGGGCCCAGGGGCCCCAGGGGCTGTACAGATCGAGGGCAGGACTTGGACTTGACTTGCAACAGTGAGCCACTGGGGTTTTGGTTTTGTTGCTTAAAGGTCATTTAAAGGTAAGTCAAGGCTCACCTGGCACGCCTGCCAAACTTGTAAATTTACGAATCTGCACCGAATCCGCACCAAATCCTCACAGTCAGCTGAGGACAGAGCTCTTAAGGCACTGGCGTGTGGGAAACAGTGCTCCAAGCGGGGCCGTGTCCCGCTGCCCAGTCCCTCACATTCAAGCCTCTTCACCACGCCTCTCTGCCTTTGCCCCAGCCCCACCACCTCACCTACCCTCTCCTTACCAACTGCTCTCCGCGACAAACCTCCACACTGAAACCATCGGGCTTTCGCCTGATTTGCTTGTTTCAGTCTAAACTGTCAGCAATTACCCAAGACTCCCATTCTCCCTCTGCCCACATTTCTGATACGATACTGCAATCAGTATGGGTAGGTGCTTAAGGAATGCCACTGACAAGAAGAGCAAGGCCATCCGTCTGTCTCCTCGGCCTAAATCAACGAACTTCTGAGGCAACCAACTCCAAAACTGTAAGAGCTGTATGTGTGTAGGAGTGGGTGGATGGAGAGTCCAGAAGTAGTATTAGCTGCAAACAAGCCGGCTTCATTCTCTCACAAAGATGAGCCATCTGAGTAAGTCACACCTGCTGGAAGGTGAGAGCTGAGGAGGGGAGTTTCTTCCGTGGCCCATGGCCATGTGGCTCTCCAAAGGGGACTTTATCATCCTAAACATGAGACAGTCAAGAAAACAACAGTAGTCTTCACCCAGGCTAAGAATGGCTTTAACATGAATAATTTGTCCTCAGGTTAAAAACTCAATTTAAAAACAAAACAAAATAAAAACAATTACTATTTACCAGGCACCAAGCAGGAGAGGATACCATACTGGTATTACCATTGTTCTGTAGAACTTAGCTCTTCATGTCCTATTTTCATTTTACATTTTCTTTGACCAACCATACCTGTCTGCAGAAAGCCTGCTTGCTGCAATTCTCCAATCACAGGTGTTAGGTCCGGGGCAATCTCTTCATATTCTAATTTATTCATCTTAATCCAGCTGAATTTACGTTGAAAAAGTCTTACATATAACTTCTGAGCACTATCTGGAATAAAGTTAAGAAAAATGATGAAAAATATTAGCACTCTTCTCAAAACAACCACTATTCATGTTTTGAAATTGAGTGTAAAAGTAAAACATATTCTATTAAAAATAACACTTATGCCGAGGCACCTGGGTGGCTCAGTCCGTTAAGCATCTGACTCTTGGTTTCCGCTCAGGTCATGATTTCACGGATCATGAGATTAAGCCCTGCATCGGGCTCCCTGGGTAGTCTCCTTGAGAGTCTCCCCTTGTGTTTCCCCTCACCTCACATGCATGCTTGTGCTCTCTATATGTAATAAATAAAACACATCTTAAAAAAATAAATACAGGGGCGCCTGGGTGGCTCAGTGGGTTCAAGCCTCTGCCTTCGGCTCAGGTCATGATCCCAAGGTCCTGGGATCGAGCCCCACATTGGGCTGTCTGCTCTGCAGGGAGCCTGCTGCCTCTTCTCTCTCTGCCTACTTGTGATCTCTGTCTGTCAAATAAATAGATGAAATCTTAAAAAAAAAAAAACAAAAAAAAAAAAAACATACATTTTATGCTTACTCAAATTGATCTTCCAAGAAAACATTTTTCTTCCTTTGGAAAATAAAATTTACTTCAAATAGAAGTCCTCATGGAGACATCTCCGTCTTGTGCACCTGTCAGCACAGGACAGGAAGAGCATCCAGGGTAGGAAGCCTTAGGCCACCTCTGCCACTTCTGAATTAGTCTATGAACTTCACTGAGACTCCATTTTCTCTTCTGTTAGAAAAGGGGGGGACTGGGGCAGTAACACCATCTTCCTTTCAAAGTTGGTGAAAAGATTAAAAAAAAAAAAAAGATGAGGTAAGGGTGCCTGGGTGTCTCAGTGGGTTAAGTTAAGCCTCTGCTTTCTGCTCAGGTCATGATCTCAGGGTCCTGGGATAGAGCCCCGGGTCCTGCTCGGCAGGGAGCCTGCTTCTTCCTCTTTCTCTGCCTGCCTCTCTGCCTACTTGTGGTCTCTCTCTGTCAAATAAACAAACAAAATCTAAAAAAAAAAAAATGAGGTATTCAATGATTGGTGGATCAACCACTAAAAAGTTCCAATACTGATAATGATTATTGGCCATTTCAAAACTTCAAAAGAACCAGGTTTCCCCATTTCCCACCACCACCATTGTTCTCTGCTTTCAGTTCACTATGCATGATTCTATTGTTGGCTGAATATAATCTGAAAAGATTTTCAAAGTATGCGTAGCTTTGGTAAGGTAGCCATCCCTAACTCAGTGATCCTGGTAAAGTTATTTAATTAACCTGGTGAGTTTTCCCGTTACCGGGATTATCTTTAAATTTCTGCCAATTCTAAAATGGTATAACTATACTTCTTAAATCTTCAATTTTCCCCCCTTTTTTCTTTAAAGAGGCAAGCTCTTATTACCTGTACTTATTTTCACACAGAGACATTGCAAATGGTATCTGTGGGAGCCATACACAAGAATCCACAGAACTTGCACTAGGGAAACTATTCGTACTTCTCCGTCACACAGAAGCAGAGCCATGGACCACTCGAACGCTCACATGAATGTAACCAGCACCGACCACATTGATAGAAGAGTCAATGTGGTTATCATTTATGTCCATGTTCTGGTGAGGACTGCACAAGCAGAGATGGGGGGCTATGTAGATAATTTATAAAACACTGCCCAGATAAGTATCACTCACACATTAAAAAGTAATACAAAGTCTGTAATTCCATTGTGCTTACTTAAAACAAAAATCCTTCTCTTGAACCTTACTGGTAATGTTTAAGGTTTTTTTTTTTTTTTTTAACTCAACTGGAGTCAGATCTGACTACAAATTATGAGAGATCAGTGTAGCCCCCAAATAAGCTTTTCCTACCTCAAAGGGGACTCAGTTCCATAAAGCCATCATGGCCCTTTGGATTAACAGTACAAGGGTGGTTTTTGCTCCAAATCTGCACTACCGGCTTGGACCCACCACTGGCTGCCAAGGAACTGAGGCATAGACCAATATTTTTAAATGCACCAAATTAGCCTGAAAGTTTCCAATTCCTCCTCACCCTGACCTTAAAGGGCAGAGCCCAGAAACCTAGCATATTATCGGAGGAAAAAAATATGCCTTGGTGTGTTCTTTCCTGTATTTTATTTCATTTTTGAGAAAATGGTTAAGTGAAAACAACAGAACAACCTCAGTTCATCCTGATTACATGCTCAGAATGCAAAGTACACTCTTCTAAATCACTGTATTTTTTTTTCTTAACGTGGAAAAGGCTGTTTTACAAGCATCAAATATACACACAAAGGAAAAACAGCTGCTTCCATTATAACCAAAGTGCAGCTTGTAAGGAGAGGCTACTGCAGAAGCACACACAAAATCCCGTCTTTTTCATGCATATTCTTCTCAAGCCTTGAAGCTGGCTGAGTCCCAGGAGTATTCCCAGAGGACTCACAGAACCACACTGACTCCTTGTGGTCATGAGTACTGCCCACATCAGAACAGTAAATGGAAAACAAAAACTTGAAAGCACACAAGGTTAAGATACCTGATAATTGACAAAATTTAGTTACAATTTCCTTCTCATGTTCATCAAAGAGCATCCTATCCTCTTCGTTCTCAAAGACAGCTTTCAGCACCACCAGGAAACTCCGAAGGTAGTAAGGATGTCTGGGTGGTACCGTAATCGTTTTATCGGGAACATCACATCTTGACCCCTGCTCCGAAGGAATTCTGCAAGTGATTTCATTCTTTAAGTCACAGTCACCTTCCAGAAGGCCCTGGAGGTTACAACCTTTAGAGTCATCCTGTGTAGAACTGTGAGATTCTGCCTCCCAATCTGACAATTGTGTTTTAGGTTCTGAAGCAACAGTCATTTTTACTTCTTCACAACTACCTGCCTCACATTTTTCAACATCTTTTCCGTCTACTCCTGTGACAGTCTCCCACTCAAGACTGTCCTCTGAAGTAGACCCCAATGGATTCCCAAGAGTTAAATCTGGTGAAAACAACACAGAAGCGTTATCTGAGAAGGCAGGGGTGAGGGGTGATCTCCCACATTCCTGGGTAGCCTTTTGGCTTTCAGCTTCCAGTGTTTTAGTGCCTTCTACAGTATGTTCCTGAGTTCTCTGTTCATTAAAAGAGTCACAGGTAAACATGTTCTCCTTTTGAGAACTGTTCTCCAAAATTTCATCCTTGTCCTCTGTCTCTGAACAGTTATAAACTGGGCTCCTAACCACTGTGGATGGGGGACTCTGTGGACTCTTACTGGTAAATTCCTCATTCTTCTTACATATTGATCTTTTAGCTTCTGTGTATCTTCTGGACAGTTTAGATGACAGGCTTCCCAGAGTAATGACTTTCACATTATGATGTCTCAGCTGATCTTGAGTTTTGCACACCAAGTCATTATTATTTTTAAAGTAGGGGCTGGTCTGCTGTTTTATGCCCGTTTTTGCTGAACCACTTTGGTCAGGGGTTAAACTTGTCTTTGATGGTGACAACTTTTCTGGCGTTACATCTTCTAAGACTGTATGGGCTGAATTTACTGAGGACGCAATTGAATTCGTTAAGCCAACCTGCCTCAGATCAACTGGAATGATGTCACCACTGTTACAATTTTCATCGAGATGCCGGTTTAAGTCGAATCTTGGCACCATTTTACTACAAATGGGGCAGGCAAGTTTAGCAGGTGGGACATTGTTAAAAAATGAAATAATAGAGTTACACGCATTTTTTTTAGCTTTACTGACTGATAAACTTCTACGAGCTCTTTTCTTTGCAGGAGATTTCCCTTCTGACATAATGAATATTAGAAAAACGGGGTGTTTCCGGTAATAAAACCCAGGATTTCACTGCAGAGTGCCAGCACCTGTATACTCTTACTTCCCTGACTTGAAAAAATAACAAGTGGGATTCTAATCCTATTTGACTTCATGTTTCTCATTTAGTCAATTTCTTCTTCCTACAAAATAAAACACACGTGGATTAAAAACACTTATGAATTCAACAGAGTGGGCAAAGTAAAACATGGCAATGGCAGTATCCCTTGAGGTAAGGAAAATCCTGGGCTTGGGACAGAAGACCAGGGCCCTAATCCTGGGTCTACATGCAATATCGGTGTGTCCCTGAGCCATAAAATGACCAGCGCTGCGCTCCGCAGGGATAACTTCTGAGACTTCTTACGCTCTAGAATTACCCATTTTTTTTTTAAGGTGGAAATCTATTACAGATCCCCCCCCCTTTTTTTAGATTATTTATTTATTTATTTGACAGAGAGAAAGATCACAGGTAGGCAGAGAGGCAGGCAAAGAGAGAGGGGGGAAGCAGGCTCCCTGCTGAGCAGAGAGCCCGATGCGGGGCTCGATCCCAGGACCCTGTGATCATGACCTGAGCAGAAAGCAGAGGCTTAACCCACTAAGCCACCCAGGTGCCCCCAGATCCCTTTTTCTAAAACCATTGCATCAGTAACCTTTTCCGGGAGAGACTATGCCTATCTGCACGATCCCGGAGTCAATTCGGTCTCACAGGCCCGTACAGAGGAACCCTCCAAGTCGCGGGCATCCCGTCAACACGCGTGGGGCCCCCAGCGCAGCTTCAGCCACCGAACTTCTGAGGCTCTGGGGACCACGGCCGGCCCTTCCCCGCTGGGACCGCGTGCGCGCACCTGGGACCCGCACCTGGGACTCGCACCTGGGCTCCGCCACCACACCCGCCAGCCCTTCCTCCCTCCTCCGCCCTCCCCGCCCCGCCGCCTCCAGCAGCCCGCGCGAATCCCTCGAGCCAGCAGCGCCCACCAGAAAGTCAGCCCGCGACCCCGGCGGGCCGCCCCGCGCTTCCCACGGAGCTCCGCGCGCTCAGGCATTCCCAGCCGATCCCCGCGTCTCGGCTCGCCACAGGCCCGGCAAGTAGAGGCCCGAGTGATCGATCCTCCTCTCTTCCACATTAATGGCTTTCCCCCATCCAGAGTAGCCGATGCTGGCAGAGCCGTCCGGGGCGACCCGGTGCACCTCCTCCAGCAAACCTAGAGACCCCTCCCTGCACGTGCACTCGGAGGGAACCCCTGTCCCGAGTCTTTGGGAAAGTGGCCTAGGGGGACGGGTAGGGGGCGCGCTCAGTGTCAGGGCGAAGCGGCCTCCTGTGAGCAGATGCACGCGGGGGCTCCACTGACCCCGCGCCCGCGAGTCCACGTGGAAGGCTCAGCGGTGCGCTCGACTTTCCCTAAGATGTGCTGCTCGCCGCCTTGCTACAGTAGATGTGAATAACCTCAAGAGCAAAGAAACAGTAAAATGCAGCCAACTAGTTAGGGAGTAGGGAGTGTGGGGTATTGATTATTTCTGTTTTTCATATGGTTTAATTGTGAAGTTATATAGTTTAGTGTATAATAATGGCTGCTTAACAATGGACCTTTTAAACTGAAACAGAAGGTGTATCACTCAGCTCTTGAGCACTGATACCAGCTGGTTCCAGCATCCCCATGAATGATTCTGAATGAATGTTCGCTTCCTGGGGGCAGGGGCTACGTGTTGCCCTTTGCCAGTGCTTGCAACAGTAGCCAGCACGGTGTAATTACGATCAGGATGCCAGCGTGGCCAGGTGCTTCTTCTGGATCCCAGGCTTCTGGTTGTATCCTCACATGGTGGAAGGGGCTAGGGAGCCCTCTAAGGTCTGCTTTCTAAGAGCACTAATCGCATTCACATGGGCTCCTCTCATGATCTAATCACCTGCTAACGGCCCCACCTCCTAGTACCATTACATTGAAGGTTAGCATTTCAACATGAATTTGGGCAGGAGGGGTGGGGCATATGCAAACGTTAAAACCATGGCAACATGTAAGTTTGAAATGCCAATCAGACATCATTGTTGTGGATGAAGACACTTGAATTTATTAATTAAATCAGGTCAGGAAATAAAAATTCAGGAATCATCAGGCTTTATATGGTATCAATATATGACACCACAGAGTGAATACAAATAGAGAATTAAAAGGTTAGGAAGACTGCATGGCACAATAAAAAGAAGGGAGATGAGAGTGAGCCAGTAGAGGAGTCTGAGAAGTTACCAGTGAGGAAGAAGGCCAACAGCTGGCATCCAGAAAACTAGGTGAATGATGTGTGGTAAGGATGAGGCGGGGCTGGTTTTCAGATGCAACTCAAACAGAAGATGAGTATTGAGGACAGCCATTAGATCTAGCAATGTGGAGGGCATTTGGTAACTTTGACAAAAGCTATTACTGTGAAACAGTGGGATGATTGAATAGGATTCAAGAAAGATGGGGAGAAAGGAATTGGAGACAATACAGGGACCAATTCAAAACCCAAGTTGGTATGAAGATTATTTTAAGCTGAAGGCATTTGGGATACAGAAAGAAGCCTTCTTGGAGCTTCCCTTATCTGACCAAAATCAACTTCTAGGAAATAACACTGCCATAAGTTCCCTCTTTAGGGGGTGAGTGGGGACTGGGATTTTATTACCAGGAAGGAGACCTAGAGAATATCTACTATAAATTCCCTCTCCAGGGAAATCTTAAAGCCACAAAAATGCATGAACACCTGCATGAACAACCATTATCACAGACTTTCTTATCTCCCATTTGTTCTTCTAGAAACCCATGCACCCTTCCCCAAAGACCTTTTCTACCCCTTTCCTTTCCTACTAACTTTAACCATCTATCAAGCTACTTCTTTTGTAAGCTCCCATAAGTAAATGAATAATTTTTCCTGTTTTCCTGTTCATCTTCTTTTGTCAGTTTAATTCACAGGCCCCTAGGCACTAAATCTAAGAGGGTTGAGGAAAAGTTCTTCCTGACAACAGAAGTGTAGACTTAAACAGGTTTTGTAGTGAAGGAAAGCAGAGAGGTATAGCAGAGCTGAAAGAGGAGGTGGGTCTGAGTTTTGTTTATTTAAGATGGAAAAAATAACCGTATGTTTATATGTTGATAGAAACATTCAGATAGGTGAAATCTGAAGCAGAGAGAGAAAGACTTGCTGGAGTAATATTCTTAGGTAGGTGAGAGGATGGGATATAGTTCACAAGGGAAGGGGTTGCCCAAGTAATGAAATAAGCATAGCACAAGAAAACCCCAAACTATTTATGGGAATGCAATAAATCCAGTCCCCAACATAGTAAATGTTGTAGGCTACTGAGGGAAATCTGACTATTGAATAAATGGCTCTTGAGAATAAGTTACCTATGTGGAAAAATGAAATTGGATATCTACCTCACACCAAATAAATACAAAGATTAAGGGTAACTAGATTAACAACTGTGAAAAACAAAACTTCAGAACTTTTAGAATAATAGACATTCCTCGAGAGATACCGGGTTTGGTTGCAGACCACAATAAAGTGAGTATCACAATAAAGCAAATCAAATGAATTTTTGGTTTCTCAGTGCATATAAAAATTATGTTTATACTACACTGCAGTCCATTAAGTGTGCAACAGCATTATGTCTAAAAAAAAAAAACCACCCTATGTATATGACTTAATTTAAAAATACCTTAGGTAGAGATAGGGTGGTTGTGTTACGGACAATGGGGAGGGTATGTGCTATGGTGAATGCTGTGAAATGTGTAAGACTGATGATGCACAGATATGTACCCCTGGGGCAAATAATACATTATATGTTAATAAAAATAATTTTTAAAAAAGTATTTTACAATTTAAAATAAAAATACTTTGTTAAAAAATACTACCATCTGAGCTTTCAGCAAATCGCTGATCACAGGTCACTAAATAAAATCATGAAATAATAATAAATACAATCATGAAAAAGTTTGAAGTATTGCAAAAATTACCATAATGCGATCCAGAGGCAGCAAATGAGCAAATGCTATTGGAAAAATTGTGCCTGAAGACTTGCTCAACACAGGGTTGCCATAAATGCAGTACCTGTAGGGGCGCCTGGGTGGCTCAGTGGGTTAAAGCCTCTGCCTTAGGCTCTGGTCATGATCCCAGGGTCCTGGGATTGAGCCCCGCATCTGGCTCTCTGCTCAACAGGGAGCCTGCTTCCCTTCCTCTCTCTGCCTGCCTCTCTGCCTACCTGTGGTCTCTGTCTGTCAAATAAATAAATAAAATCTTTAAAAGAAAAAAAAAATGCAGTATCTGTAAAAAACACAGTATCTGCAAAACACAATAAAGTGAAGTACAATAACATGAGATATTTATTATCTTGAAGGTATTATAGGATTCTTTTAAATAAGAGAAAAAGTGCTACCATAAAATAAGAGATTGACAAACTCAACTAGAGTTAAATTAAAAACTTCCTAGAATGGCTTTGTAGCTTGTATTTCATTGGGCTAAAAATCTTGCAGATCACAAGTATAGACAATGTAAAAATTACAAACAATATAAAAATTACAGAAACAAATGTTTCATTATAATTTTAAATTATAAACAATCATAAAGTGTAAGAAAAATAGTCTATTTGAAAACTTTGGAGAATGATCAAAAGTAGGCAGAAACTGGAGGGTCAGTAGCAAAAATAGTAACAATGCATCATAGGATTTTAACATACCTAGATGAATTACAAATGACAACAATAGCAAAAAGGATGAGATGGTAAATGTAAATATATCGCTACAAAGGTCTATCTTATCTGAAGTGGTAAAATATTAACTCTAAGTAGACAGTGTTATGTTAAAGATGCATACTGTAATTCCTAAACAACTGAACATCAATACAATGGAGAGCTAATACATGGAGAAATATTCCTTGATATTCCTAGAGTATCAACACATTTGATTTTAAAAGCAAAAGAGGAAGAGAGAATAATTAGGAAAGACGAAGAGAAAATAAATAGCAAAATGGTAAAACCAAGTACAACAAAACCAATAATTACATTAAATATGCACGGACTAAATCTTCAATTGAAAGACAGAACCAGGGGCACCTGGGTGTCCTTGATTAAGCATCTGACTTCAGCTCAGGTAGTGACCACAGGGTCCTGGAGTAGGCTTGCCTCAGGCTGCCTGCTCACCTGGGAATCTGCTTCTCCCTCTGTTCCTCCCACTCCCGTGCTCATGCTGTCTCTCTCTCAAATAAATAAATAAATAAAATATTAAACAAACAAACAAAATAAAGACAGAACTTGTCAGATTAGACTTAAAAAGCATTTCTAACTATGTGATATAGCTAAGAGTCACAGGCAGCTGGAAAGTAAGAAAATGGAAAATAATATAATATTCAAACAAAAATCAAATGAGCTCTAGTATTATATTGAAAATAGACCCCAAGACAGGGAGTACTACCAGAGAAAAAGAGGTCATTTTATAATCAAAAGGATCAATTTGTGAGAAAGACATGAAAATCATAAATGGCTATATACCTAATAGGTCTTCAAAATACATGAAGCAAAAACTGATACAATTACAAGAAGAGAAAAATCCACAATCATAATTAGGAAATTTATATGCTTTCTCTAATTGACAGACCTAAACAAACAAAAATCTGTAAGGATACATAATAACTGAACAAAAATACCAAAGTTTTGGACTAACTGAAATACAGAACACTATTAAACAACCAATGGACACACATTTTTTCCTTTTCCTAGTGGTATAAGTTTACTAATTCTGAAAACTACTTGTATATTCTAGGCTTGAATAAATGAATAAATATACTAAAGATAATAGGAGCAAGATTTCTCACTGTTGGAAAAGGCATTACAAATATGGAAAGAGTGAATACTAGAATTTAATCTGCAGGGGTATTGGATTAGAATTGTAGGTTTTGGTATGCACTCATGTATAGAATATAACACACACACACACACATACCACAACCACAGTTTTCTGGGTCTGGCGAGTGGGGCTAGTGGCAACAGTAGCAATGAGCACATTTAGCACCTACATCTGTTTCAAAATACCATTCTCCAAGAGGAACCAGGGTTCTGTGGAAAAATGGCCAATTCCAGGGAATAGACGGGATAAGCCTGGCACACTGGTTAGGAGCAGAGAATAAGTAAGTGCTCAGAGAATAATGGGAACATAACAGAACTCAAAAATTAGTTTGAAGGGCCTTCTGCTGTACTGGCCTGGGACAGCTAGAAAATCAAAATTCATAATAAAAGGATTAAAAAACTCTGAGTAATATAAAAATCAGTCAATACTTAAATAAAAAGAAGGGGAAACTTCCCTTACAGAATGCTAAATAATAGATATAGAAGAAATTAAGTTAGAAAATCATCAGTGGGTGCCAAACTGAAACATGATATTCAGAGGTTCAAAGTACCTCCCTAACATTACTAAGTAAAAAGGACAAGCAGTAACTTTATAGTGGGGAAACCTGGTGGTCATCACCATAACATGAAATGTTTTCATCACCAGCTTCACAGAAACAAATGGATTATCCTGACCTCTGTATTTGACACACCTCTGCTTTGGCTTTCCTGCCAAAGATGTATATCCTCAATCTATTCCTGGGAAAACAGACAAATCCAATATTGTGAGACAGTCTATGTAAGTGGCCCTATACCGCAAAAATGTTAGTCAAGACAAAGAAAGGCTCAGGAATTGGAAACTACACAGACATAACACCTAAATACAACGAGGAATCTTAGAATTACTTGATCCTGGACCAGGGGAAAAGAGCTAGAAAGGACATTACTGGGACTATCAACAAAATTTGAATATGGACTATGGACTAATAGCATCCTATTGATGTTAAATTTCCTGATTTATATATATACATATATATATATATATATATACACACACACACCAAAATTATATATATATAATTTGGTAATTATACTGCAGCTCTATGTGAATATTTGTATTCTTAGGAAATAGAGACTGAAGTATTTAGGGGAAAGGGCCACAATGTCTCTAACTTCCTCTTAAAATGTTCAGAAAAAAACAAGGTTCATAAAGCAAATGGAGCTAAACTTCCTGGAATTTTTCTGTAAAAACTGTATATAAATTTTGATATTTATTTTATATTTTTTATATTTATGTATCTTTTATGTAAATTTTAAAATATAAAAAAAACTAGCTAAAAATGAGACAGAACACAAGAAAATGCTCCATCTCATTAGCAGACAGATAAATTAATACCACACAGGTATGTCATTTTATATCCAGCAGAAAGGCACAGCATTTTTTAAATCTTGCTAATGCCAAGTCTGACAAGGATATGATAAAGCGCAAGCTTGCACAACTACTTTGAAAAACAAGACGGCCGTAAACTTCTGTCTGCACTTTCTACCCAG
Organism: Mustela erminea; assembly: GCF_009829155.1. Taxonomy (NCBI): domain Eukaryota; kingdom Metazoa; phylum Chordata; class Mammalia; order Carnivora; family Mustelidae; genus Mustela; species Mustela erminea. The sequence goes on along the minus strand of NC_045618.1, from coordinate 22,001,440 downwards.
TAACTCTACTCTAAAGGGCGTTAGAGGCTGGAGCCTAAGAGTGACAGTGTGTGGGAACAGGATGTTCAAAATGGCATTATTCCTAATAGTATAAAACAAAACAAGTATCTTCACAAGACAGGGTAAATAAAATCGTGATAGATGCATACGATACTATGTGGCAGTAAAAATGAATAGCATTATGGAGGAATGAGGGAAATCAAGAGTGAAAAAGCAAGCCATAGGTGAGTGCCTAGTGTTCTATTTTCATGAAATTAAAGTACTAGTAAACAATGCACTAAGGTACACAGGTGGCCAAGTATACATGAATGTAAAGGACGGATGATACACCACTCAGAGCCATGACTTCCTTCTTACCTCCTTACGTAGTTAAGTCAAGCAGATGAAGAGCACCACTAAGTATTATTTTGTGTTTTTAAAGATTTATTTTTTTTAAGTAATCTCTACATCTAACGTGGGGGCTCAAACTTTACAACCCTGAAATCAAGTCCCAAGTTCCACCCACTAAGCCAGCCAGGCAGCCCTGTTTTGTGCTTTTAGATAAAGGGTGGTTTCTACAATGTTAAATGGTGCTTCTAATTTGTGTATAAAAAGTATGAATGTATTCTACCAGAATGAACACTTCTGAAGTTTAAGAACTGTTTTGTTCAGTTATATCCCTGCTCTCTAGAATACTGCCTGGCACAGAGTATAGAAAAGAATATAATCTTTAGAATGTATCAAATATTACATTAAAAAAGTGAATGAACAGATACGCCTCACCTAGGGGTAGCGGGGAGAAATGAAGATAAAAGGGATTCAAACTAGGCACACATCAAACTGCCCTTGGACAGGTAAAGTGAATCATCACTTGAGGATCAAACATTCGGATCCTGATGAATGATTATGAAAGAAAGACTCGAGGGAAAGAGAACTAAGCTAGCAGTTGAATGGGGACTGGCAAACTGAACTGAAAAGAAAGCAGGAAGCCTTAGAGCTATAGAACACTCACACCAGCATTAACATGAAATGACACTTCCACTAAGGCTAGACAGAGACCCGGGGTTGCTCAAACAGTTTAGAAGACAAAGGTGCAAGGTGAAGGGAAGTCTCCTGAATAAAACTTCCAACAAATGACCAGGTAGTATTGACTGGTGCTCCAGCTAGCACCAGCCAGCCTGGTTCTACCTGATGTGGCCGGCTGCTGCATTAGGAAGCAGAAATGCAGAAAGCACATGCTCACAACCTCTTCCTTCCTGCTGATGGTTGCCTGTAGATGAAAAATCAGAAGGGCTTTCCCTGCTGTTTAAGGAGAAGCTGCTTTCATTTTCCCTCCCAGGTTAAGGTTTAGGGCATTTCCACCAGCATAGCATGAGGTCCTGTGAGACAAAAGGCAGCTCTCCACAGATGCAGAGGTGAGTACCGGGGAGTCATGAAGATTCACCACACTGCCAGTCTGCCTTCCTTGCTGTGTTCGCCTTCCATCCTGTCTAAGTCACACCTGCCCTCTATGTATCTGACCATACTCTAGAGCCTACACAAAGCCTTCAGGCGGATGGCAGGTCACCTGTTTTGTGAAAGGATGACAGGGCAGTGGGAGAAGAAAACCAGGACCCAAAGAGTGAAGACCCCTGCTGTAGGCAGCTGCTTGTGACAGGGACAGCTGGCTCCCGGGCCCTGGTCAGCGTTCAGGCCAGCTCCTGCTTACTGGCCAGTGCCTGAGCTGGCCTTCACCTGCCCCAGCAAGAACACAGTGTGGAAAGGGCTTTGGGGGTTACATTCAGCTTCACAGAAGAAGCAATTTGGGGCTTTCCAATGACAGTTTGGAATTTGTCTTTTCAAAATAAGGAATTCTCAAATATCTGCCATGTATGCAAAGAAAAGTTCTCAAAAAATTTATTATAAAAGGGAACAATGACAGAATATAAACTTATACCTTAATATTTATATTATATTCAAAATATGTTACAGCTTTAATTTATGAACAGAAATATCCTGTCTTTTCTTCTTTTTCTTTTCTGTTTTCTTTGCATCGCTGATTTGCATTTTTACTTGATCTTGTAATTTGGAAAAGAATGCTTGAGACGACTTTAAGGCTTTGTCTTTACCTTCATCCTGCAATTAAAAATAATAACACACTCATGCTATAAAATGTTCTTGTAAGTAAAAAAAGCCAAATGCTTACAATGAAGTATAAAAGTACAAAAATCCAGAAATTGAGAAGATACTATGAAAAATCACACCAGTCAGCACAGAGGTATTATAAGCTTTCTATGCCGCTGCAACGTTCTTATAATTGAAGGGAGGAGGGAGTGGAAGACCACCGCTGCCAGGCCCCAGGGCACCTGTTTCAAGCTGTTACTCCAGCGGCCTTTCACTGGCACATGGGTGGCGTCAGCAGGCTCACAGTGGAGCAGATGTCACCACTGCTTACCACCACCTTGCCCACAAGGCCCCTCTATAGCGGTTTTCTTTCCTGCGTCCTTACCTTTAGTAGCGAAGCTTTGCCTGTTCTGGTCAGCTGTTTTAACTTCTCTGAAGCTACTGCCTTTGTGTATTTCCCTGCTTGGTCTGGGTTGTTCTTTTCAAGCAGTTTTCTCCGCTTTTCCTTCTCTTTTAGTTTCATATGCTTCTGATATTTCTTTTTCCTCCGTTCTCGTTTCTTGTCTGTAGCTGTTTTCTCAGCAGCTGTTTTTACATCTCCAGCTTTATTTTTTTCCTATTAAAGGTAACCACCAGCATACCAGTTAATCCAACTTATAAACCCTACTCAGGAAATGGGAAGAGCAGCTATTCCAGAGAGTGTGGCCAATGGGCTGTACCTGCCGCCAGGAGCTGAACGCACAGCACCCATCTGCACCCCACAGAGCCTTGGGAGCTCAGCTCTTTAAGACCTGGAATGCATTCTTTGACAAAGACTACAATGTAAAGGCAGCCTGGAGAGCCGGGTTATCCCACTGACAGTCCCAGAAGAGGGCCCCTAAAGCACCTAAGACTCCAGATGGACATCAGAGACAGCCTCAGCTGCTGAGGACAGCTACTGGCTGGCAGGAGGGGCTCCCAGAAATGGAAGGGAAACATCTATTCAGGGAGGATCAATGTCCTCTCTATTCTCCTCAGCTGCCAGCCTATCCTCCCTATAGAGGTGGCAGAGGTCCTGAAGGGGTGGGTGTGGGTGCAGCAAAGCACGTGTGGAAGGACAAAGAGCCATGCTGCTACTACACCAGCCGGGAAGATGAGACCTGGCAGGAACCATCCTCCTGTGTAATGCATGAGCATCAATGTTCATGAGCCAGGGACCGCCTACATTTGGTGACCTCCAACTTCTAATAATCCAAATGTTCTACTCTAGATACCAATTCCATTATTGATAAGCATTAAATGGATACAATAATGGGGAAAATGCTGGCATTAAAGCACTGCTAGTTTATGACCAACATAAACCATTTATGTTAACCCAACACCACTGCTAGTATTCAAATTGAATTATAACAAGATATAGACATTAGATATTTACAAGAAGCCTTTATAATAATTCTCGTACCTGTACCTCATGATATCTGATTATAGAAGACTGATGTTTGAGTACTATGTAAAACTATTAGCTTGATTATAATTAAAAACTGCTGATACTTTAGAATAAAAGCTACAAACTCCAGGATAATGACACTGAGTAAGGATCTAGCTATAAACAACTAATTTATTAAAAAACAAACAAACAAACAAACAAACAAAAAACTAAATGTTTCCACACTGGTTTCCTACCTTGACTTCCTCCGGGGCCAGGAGAGCTGCATCACTCACGCTCACTGGGGCTACCTCCTCCATGGTTATGGCCGGCAGATTTGACACAACTTTAATCTCTGGAACAGGCTAGAAAAGAGACAACGTATATAAGAGGAAGTCATAAATAGTCCTAATATAAAATATTTGTATTGTGAACCTATTTATTTTTCTTAATATCCTTTAGAATTGACTTTACTATTATTTTTATGTAGTAGTTCATCATTTACATACAATACCCAGTGCTCAACCCAACAAGTACCCTACTTAACAGCCATCATCCATTTAGTCCACCCCCCAGCCACCTCTCCTCCAGCAACCCTCAAGTTTGTTCTCTATTGTTAAGGTGTGAACCTATTAATTTAAAGCATAATACATAAAATACTTTATAAAGGGGAGCCTGCGTGGTTCAGTTAAAAGTCTGCCTCGGTTTTGGTTCAGTCATGATCTCATGAGTTACGAGGTTAAGTGCCACATAGGGCTCTGTGCTCCACAGACAGTTTATTTGAAGATTCTCTCCTTCTGCCCCACTCACTCTCATATAAATCAATCAATCTTTAAAAAAAGCTTTCCCAGGTTTTAAAAAAAATAAAATATTTTATGGAGATTTAAAATGTGAGATGGTTGATAGCAAAGCTAACTGGAATGACAGCCGTGCTGGTGGGCAGCATAGGCTGCTTGAGGAATCTTGATAATCTGAGTACTCAAGGGTCTTCTCTGTCTCACTGCTGCACCAAGAACACTTATTTCTACACTTTTGGAGGACATTTCTACCACATTTGAACACCTACTCTTTCGCCTATTACACTAAACTATTACCATCTGCCATGGACGTGGACATTTTCCAATAATCCTATCTATTGTTAAAGAATCTATTGATTTTTGCGAATATTATCCTGTCTTTAGTTATTAAAAAAAAGGCCAGCTATAAGAAATATACAGAAAAAGATACAAGGAAAAATGCTTATCAGAACAAGAGTCAAAATAGGCTACTGGATAAACAAATTTTCTCATCTTTTAGCTACTGAAAACACAGCTTTATAAACAAATGTGAGATGATCAAGAACTGCTTTGGAAAACTAAAGCAGTATTGAAATAAATCAAATCTGTTCATTATAAAAAAGAGAAATGCTATGCAATGTCATAAAATGTGATGGTAACTGAAGACCCTTTTTTTTTTTTTTTTTTAAAGAAATGTCCAGGAAAGACGGAAATTAAAACAAGCTTCATACAGATTATGGTGATAGCAGGACACTAGTGATTATTTACCTAACACTTACACTAATGCACATCTCATTTACATCTAAATTTTGCGCATCTCTGAGGAGCACCAGGGGACAGGGACAGGGAGTCTGTTTCTAGAGTGAAGTAAAAGATGGAGTGTGCCCTGGAGAGAACACAGGCCTGAGGAGAAAGGGGTTCTACTGCAGAGAGTGTCACTGATTCCTTTGCACACCTTTTCCTTAATGCATTCCTGGCCATATGCCAATCAACTAGCAGATGTGTGCCCCAGGAAATTTCAGACAGAACAAAAATAAGTCATACACACAATAGGATCGTGGATTCTAATTGAAAAAAATGTCAGTGTGAAAGAAATGTTTTCTTCCATTGGACCACTGTTCACTTATTTATTAGGAACACTGTGTTCCAATCTACAATTTAAAGAGAAATACAAAGAAAATGGGAGAAATACAAAGAAATACAAAGAAAATTAAAAAAAAAAAAAAAGATGGTCAACAGGGTTTCTGGAGCTCATGAAATACGAAACCGAATATGAAAAAAAGTTTGTATTAAGGGGAACCTGTACCGAAAAGCCTACATTTCTCAAGAGGAATAAGAAAGGCTTTCAAATAGGGCATGTAGGCCCATATACTATTCCCACCTTCTTCAATTCCCAAGGTTCCAAGGAAGGTCTGAGTACCTCCCCATGGCAGGCTCCACATTAGTGTGACAGACACAGCAGGGAAATAGCAGTGAACAAAACACGTTTGTGCCAGCTTGATAATGAGTAGAGAACGATCAGCAATTGACCAATGGCGATCATAGGTATGAGGGAAATGAGGACACGGAGGAGGGCGATGGCATTCATCTGACACCCCAGAGATTGGAAGGAGCCAGTCATGGAAAAAAGCAGTGCAGCCTAACAGGTAGAGGAGAGCCCAGCAGGAAGGTGTGGGGGAAGGGAGCACTTTGCCCACTGAAGGCACTGGAAGACGACGAGAGTGGCTGGGGGACAGAAAGCTGCAGAGACCAGACGAGTGAGAGGGAGCCAGATCACATGGGGCCTTGTAAGGCACAGGAAAGGATCATGCTCTTCACGTCAGTAACTTTTTCACAGTAGGACCTGTGGCCAAGAGGGCTTGAGGATTCCTCTTTTCTTCATCCCCTACATAGCCCACACTAGGTGCTTTGGTATCTAAAGATGGCTCCTGCCACCAAAACCTTAATAGAAATTACACTTGATTAACAACAACAACAAAAAACCAGGTGATAAATGCTGACTGAGAAGACAAGACACACAGGACAAAACATTTAACCATCAGGGGCACCTGGGTGGCTCAGTTAAGCCTCTGCCTTTGGCTCAGGTCATGATCTCAGGGTCGTGGGATCGAGTCCCGCATCGGGCTCTCTGCTCAGCAGGGAGCCTGCTTCCTCCTCTCTCTCTGCCTGCCTGTCTGCCTACTTGTGATCTCTATCTGTCAAATAAATAAATAAAATCTTTAAAAAAAAAACAACAAACATTTAACCATCAAAGAATCAGAAGGATTTTGGAGATTACCTCTTCTTTATAGATGAGTGTGAAGCAATTTGCCTAATTCGCAAAGCTAGTTAGGGGAGAATCAAATTCAGGTTTCGGACTTCTAGACTAGTCTCTGAGATTCGTGGTACCTCAGTTTTAGAAAACACAAGGGACACAAAGGGGCAATAGCTGAACAAGTACCAGAAAGATGGCACTGCATGCTTTACGGGTCCACAGACGACACTGAGAAGGAAGCTCTAAAAGGTACAGAAGCAGTGAGCCCAGCGTGGTGGGAGTCAGACAGACTGGAAGATCACTGGAGGTCTGGGCCTGGTGTAGGGAACATGATGCAACGGCGAGAACATGGATGCCCAGTTAGATCCAACCTTCCCAATCTCCTAAGCCTCAGTTTCCTCATCTGCAAACAGAAAGAGTAATACCTGCCTTGGTATTCTGTGGATGAAGAATTAACGGACAGGGCCACTACCGTCATCAAGACAACACTGGTCAATCCCTACTTTAGTCTTCCTCACAACACCAACTAGCACTATCCATACACAAGATAACACTGGAAAAATCCACAGGACTGTGAAGGACCACATTTAGAAGGGTAGGAGAGACTATACTCATCATCTCATCCCTATCCCAGGCCAGCTGAGAGAGACTTGGCCTATGGTTTCTCCAGTGAGAAGAGAGCCCAAGGTGGCCTTCGAGCTCCCCAGCATTGCAGAACGCTTCTGAGCAGGCCCAATCATTTCTGTGTCATGGGGATCACAGAGGGAGTCTGTGGGACTTGACCACTGAGGATCAGACTGGGATGAAGAACAAGTGCAGGGCTTCTAGCAACCCGTGCTTAGATCTTGGCAGACCATGTTCCTCTTCACAGGAGTGCCCAAGTAGAGATCCCAGCCAGCACCTTGCCCATCTGTAGAGCCAAGCAGGTGCCCTTCTCCGGCTCAGAGATTCTGTACCCCCATGACCATGGCAGGATTATTGACAACAGCCAAGTCATGGAAACAATACAAGTGTCCATCAACAGATGAATGAATAAAGATAATATGATAATATGGTGCATACATAAATACACACACACACACACACACACACACAATGGAATACCATTTAGCCATAGAAAGAAGGAAGTCCTGCCATTTATGACAACACTGATGTATCCTGAGGGCATTATACTAAGTGAGATGTGTCAAACAGAGTTAGGCAGGAACTAGGCATGTGCAACAAGAAGATGGACCTTAGATGTCCGGCTGGAGAGCCCCACGCGAGGACCACCACATTCTACCCATCTAGCAGCAGGTTTTGACTTGCGACATCCCAGCAGAAAAAGAGTTAAGTTTGTTGTGCTTATTGCACTTATGCAGAAAGCAGCCATTTGTCCTTATTTGAGCTATGTCTCTAGAACAGAAATAATGCTGCAGTTGCCCACACTTGCAACCATCTTGGAAAGGACATGAGTACTTGGTTAATTATTATATAATCCAGGACTGTCACTCAAAAGTTGCTACCCTAGGACCCTCCCAAAAGAAAAAAAGTGATAGAAGCACATATCCCAGAGTTTCTGGGGCTTTTGTCTCTCTTGACTGGCCCGCTCTTCCCCTGGACTATATTTTAATAAAGCTCTGCTCTCCTTTAGAACAGCTGCATGACTAGAGTTAATACTATTGTATTGTATATTTCAAAGTTGCTAAGGAAGTAGACCTTCAAAGCTCTCATCATAAAAAGAAAACTGTAACTATATGGGGAGAAGGCTATTAACTAAACTTAACACAGTAGTCACTCCCCAATATACATTTTTCCCGTACACCATGCCTTTCAAAAATTCACACAAGGCGACTATACTTTCACAAAAGACCTACATGAGTACCTGTTTTTGCTGACAGAAATCTGAGAATTATTTTCACTTTTATAAAAAAAAAAAGTGAAAGGAAAAATAGCATTCAGCATTCTGCTGTGAGCGGCTCTGCCCAGCTCCTTCCTCAGGAACTACACTTGGTTTCTCAGTATCAAGCCACCATACCTTTAAACAGTGTCTGTGAGCATCTGTGCTTTATCTCGTTTTATCTGTGCATCTATTACAAGATTGGTCCTCAAGTATCAGGAAAGCCTAGGACAGGTTATTTTTGGAGTCTGAAAAGCTCAAAAAACTTTCCATTTAATTAATGGTAATGCTTCTTTGCTTTACCCCATTTAGGCTTGTGAAAGGTTTTACAGGAACATTTTGCTTTCTGATGGTAGGAGAACCTATTTATCAGACCACCGTTGTACATCTTAAACTTAAACAGTATTACATGTCAATTATATCTTAATAAAATTGGAGAAAAGGGGTTAATATATATGAAGGACTTAGTATGGCAAATAGCTGGTACTCAGAAAATATCAGGTACAGACATCACAGGTCTCAAGACCAACCGCAGGATGAAAACACAACTGAAAGCTGAACAAGAATGAGAAATGAAGAGACTTTAGGTCTAGCACAGCACATGGGGAGATCACTCTGGATCAGCAGAGGAAGCCAGAACTGCTTGGGACTAGAAATTCCTACAGGTTTGTATCCTAAAACCAAACAAAAAGCTAGCCTCACAGAAGCTCAAAGAGGAATTAAGGTCATGTTTGCTCTGATTACACACAGAACTGTTAACACACTTACTGGTTTAGGGATGAAGTGGAAGTTTGAGAGGGCATCCAATTTTAAGAAGAGGGAATCCATCATCTTCTGAATTTCTTTGTGCTCTGGATTTTCTTCTTCTGCTGTTTTTTGCTTAGAAAATAAGTTCAATGACATCAGACTTAGCAGCTTAATATACATCATAGGACAAAACACAAAGCTCAATAAGGATATGCCCCCATCTCTTATCATCAAGGCTTCAGCTTCAAAGACACATTACAAGGCAGAATCAGAGTTATCAATACCACTTCGGAGCCAGCACCAGTCCAAGAAGCAATGCGATGTGCACTTCAGAGCTGCAGCGACCCCTCCCCCTATAACTGACAACTTACAGTTTCATTCCCTTGGTATTTACTTCTGTCAAGAACTAAGCCACTCCCACTCGGATGGCTCTCATCAAAAGAAAGGGGAGCTGGGTAACAAGGGTTGGATGTTGAAGAACTGGACCCGCTGTGCACTGTTGCTGGTGACGATGTAAATGCTGCAGTCACAATGGAAATGAATGGGGCAGCTCCTCAGAAAGTGAAACAGAGAACTGCCATATGACCCGGCAATTCCATCCTTAGGTAAATATCCAGAAGAATTTAAGAAGAGGTTCTCAAACAAATACATCTGTTCAGAGCAGCACTATTCCCAACAGTCAAAAATAGAAACAACCCAAATGCTCACAATCCCCTTTTCCCTCTGCCCATGTTTAAAAGGCCAGGACTGTTTTTGTTTTATTAAAGCATAACAGAACAAAACAAAACACACCCAAAACAGGGAAGCAACTGGCTCTTTGCCTCCATGACCCTGAGGCCAGAGATGCATCAGGGTCTGCCTCCAACGCCTGTCATTTGAGCCCTCCTTCAGCCACATTGAAGCACTCACCACTGCTTATTTTAACTTATTTTTTAATCCTGAACATGTTGCTTACCTCATCCCACACTAATGGCTGTGAAATCATACATATACAACTATATACTATACATATATAACTAGAAGTTTATTCATGTGCCATGTACCATCACCTTGCTTATTACTTCCAGGATAGACACTAAATCGGAAAATACTCATCATCCTCCCCGGATGAACTCTTAATGGAATGGGTGCAGAATAAGCCTAAATTAAGTCCATACTCAAAAACTTGTGAACTGGGTGCTGAATACTGAGACATAAATAAAACCAATTATTTACAGAGCTGGTACAGCTGTCACATTACGTATTTAATTTTTAACTCTCATGGTTACAAAATGCTTTACTGTATTTACTGAATCACCTCAAAGTAGCCAGGCAATGTTCAATAACATGTTCCTTCACCTACCACTTTGGGTTGCAAAGCAGCCAGGAATAATTAATTCAAATCTTTCCCGATCTTCAACTTAACAGTAGCATCAAGGGCACTGATTGCTATTGCCGCTAACGTGACATTAATTAATCAAATCTGGCAGGAATCTTAAATGGCTTTTGCAAATAAAAATGCCATCTCATCTGCAAGCACATATTGACCACATTCTCAATAAATCAAGTGTAAAGGAATAATTCAGTCACTATACTGGTGATACAGTATTATTGGAAATAGGACTTTGTCCTACTTAACCAGGTATATTTTAAAGAATTTAAGTGAAAAGAAATAAGAATCAAAAAACAAATAACCCACCGGACCAAAAATCTGAATCAATTTCACAGATAATGTTCTATCAGCAACTTCTGAAGTACAAATGAGAACAGATTTTAAAATTGTAGGACTACTATAGTAATTGTGTGGAACAGTCAGGTAACCAATAAATAACTGCAAACAAGCTCTTCTACACCCTTACATTCAGTGGCATAAGTATTATAACCCCTCTATTCCTAACATACTCTGTCTCACATTTAAATGAGGTGAACCAAGAGCTCTCTATTTATTTCATGAATTTCAGCCATCAGGGTAGAAACAAAAGAGTGGATTTTCTATTTCTGTCTTTCTTTTCTTTTTTTTTAAATAATGATGGCTTTGCCTTCTGGGCTTCCTTACCTCATTGAGTTTGATGTACTCCTGCTCATAAATTTCAGCAAGGCTCAATTTGCTCTTCTCATGGTCTAATGTTAAACGTTTTTTATATTCATATGCATCCTCTTTAGGTCTTTCTTTACGTACTACATCATCCCAGGCCTGCAATATGAAAGTTGGAAGGAACATAAATTAACAAAATCTATCATTTTATTCTAGGCTCACTTAGGACTCTGCCTCTGGAAAATTTGTGGTCAGTCCAGAGTAAGCAAATTAGAGCAAAAACTAATCAATTTCAACCTGTAAAATGTGTACTCAAGTCACAAAAAATAAGTATTATGAAAAGCAAAAATGGCATTACTTAAGTTTCCTTTTTGTTTTAAATGCATCTTTCTCCTGTTACCAACTTTAATTCCCCATTTCCCCATCATGGTTTGTTTAAAAGTCAACATTCGGAGTTTGTCTTGTTGCATTTCAAATTTAAGGATAGTCCACATATAGTACCACCCTTCAAATCCTTCCTATTTCAAGTGAACATTATACACGTTTTAACGCCATCCCTTGTTGTACAGGTCATACACCTAGTCTTATTCTAAGTTTACAAAATAGGATCAATTCTTTTTTCTCATGAGATTGGTATTATTAAACACCTGTGTAGCAGACTGTGTAGATGTCCTGCTTCATATCCCCCAGCCCACCTCTAAGTTCACCTGTAGCTGCAGGGAGACCGTGTCTGTACATGCTGACAGCTTCCCATCTCAAGATGGCATTCTGCTTCTTATCCTGTGGGTTTTCTAGACTGCCAGGGCATCTTGCCTATTTGTGCTCAAGACAGCTCTGAGGTGTCTACGACTTGACACCTTAACCAGTTAAGGACTGAGTTTAGTGGATAAATATTCCAGCAGATCCATCCCCAGAGGGGTAAATTCTGAGACAAATTCTACATAAATCCTCAGGGGTCCCCAGCAGGTTTTATTCCCAGTTGCCCACTGTGACAGATAATTTCATGTGTTAATTTGATTGGGTAAAGGGATGCCCAGACAGACAGACGGTAAAACACTGTATCTAAGTATGTCTGTGTGGATGTCTCTGGAAAAGAACAGTATCTGAACTAGTATAATGAGTAGAAGATGTCTTCACTAATTTGGGTGGACACCATCTAATCCACCAAGGGCCCAAATAGAACAAAAAGTGGGAGGCAGGGTGAATCTGCTCTCTGCTTGAGCTGGGACATCCCTCTTCTGCCCCTGGACATCACTGCTTCTAGTTTTCAGACCTCTGGACTCAGACTGGAACTTGTACCAAGAGCTCCTCTGGTCTCAGGTCCTGGGACGCAGCATTCCTGGTTTTTTGCTTGCAGACAACAAACCACAGGATTTCTCAACCTCCATCATCACATACATCCTTTTGCTCCTCATTTGGGGTTACTGAAACACCTTCAGTATTTGATTTTAATGTATCAATTCTGTTTTTCATTACCTTTCTATACTTTTTAAGTGGTTGCTCTAGGGATCTGAGATCAATTCTTAAATAAAAACTCTGCTAGGTTTTTAACATTTGAAAAAAATAAACCCTTTATTTGTCCCAGCAGATATTGTGCTTAGATGGAAGGGTCCCAAGGATGACCAGAACAATTCAGAATCAGTCCCCATACCTGTCACTCTCCACCAGCTTCACCAGGCACCACCAGACAGGTAAATAAGGGGCAAGGAAGAGCGGCAGTGGCTCTGGCTGCCCCTTCTCTTCACACACAACTGCCCATCCTTCCAGAGCACTAGTGAAAGGCAGTGTCTCACACAACAAAAGCAATACAAAAGAGGAGGGCAGTGTAAACTTAGTAGCACATTTCAGGGTAAATTAAGGGTTTTAAATGAAGAACTGATACAAACAAAATTTCTATGAAAACGAAGAAAAGTGACGGTCCCAAAACAGTCTATTATTTCTAAAAATCTCAGTGAATTTTAAAATTAAGTTAAATTTCATTCTTACTGACCTGATCTCTTATCCTCTGCTTAATGATATCTTCCAGTTGAAGGGTAGTTTCCTCTGTGATCACAGGGGCTAAAGGAAATATAACATGACTCATTAGGTATAAACTAGACCAGTGGTCCTCAAATGGTGGTTATTGAACCAGTAGCATCAACACCTGGGAACCTGTTAGAAATGTGAATTTTTTGGCTCTGCCCAATACTTCTTGAGTCAGAAAGTTGGTGGGGGCACCCTATCTGTTTAACTAACCCTTCTGATGCTCCCTCCAGTTTGAGAACCACAAACTGGAGAATATCTGGTAATAAGCACTAATACTTTTAGCCCATGCACCTGGGTACTCTCCCCATCTTTTTTATTCTCTCTAGAACTGAATAAAATGAAAATTCATTTTGACTTCATAGGTACAAGAAAGAATTTGATGAGATGACCAGGGTTTCTGGCTAGAGTACAGAATTTAATCAGAGGACAATGACAGTAAGCATTGTATACAGATCACTAGCAGAAATCATTATGGATTACACATCAGGTACCCTATAGACACTAATTAGCATATTAGTAACTCCTGGATGAATTAAGAGTACTATGGCTATGTAAGAGAACGTCCTATTTCTTAGAGATACATGTACTTAGAAGTGAAGTGTCACGATACTGATAAGTTACTTTCAAGTAAATCAGCGGAAAAAAGGGGGCTCTTTGGGCTCCAGAGCCTGACAGACATTTTCACAGAGGTAAGTGAGGAAAGCAGGGAGGGAGCTTGCTGACCGCATCAGTGCTTGACAGACTCTGTGTCCCAGGCACTGCTGTGCTGCATCCAGGAGGAGGCCAGTATGGCTAGGCTGTTGGCCCCTGCAGCCTGGAGCTGATGCGCAGAGGCCTCTGTGAGTCCCCCAGCCTGAGCCAGCCCCAACCACATTCAGAGCTTTTATTTATTTTAAATATTTCTTCAACATTCCACATTTGATGATGTAGATACCTCTTTCTTCCCTGACTGTAAATGTTTTAATACAGATTTTTTAAACTGTAAAAAAACAAAAAACAAAACATGCAATCACACAGATACACACACATGGGTCACATATACACAGGGCAGGGAAAGCAAATATAAAATGTTAACCGGTGAATCCACCTGAATGGCACCCTTATGTTTGCTGTACTATTTTTTCAACTTTTCTCTATGTTTACAAGGTTTTTTTTGTTTGTTTTTTTTTAAGATTTTATTTATTTGACAGACAGAGATCACAAGTAGGCAGAGAGGCAGACAGGAAGAGAGAGGGGAAAGCAGGCTCCCCTCTGAGCGGAGAGCTCAATGTGGGGATGGATCCCAGGATCCTGAGATCATGACCTGAGCCAAAGGCAGAGGCATAACACACTGAGCCACCCAGGTGCCCCTGACTCTCTCTATGAAACAGAGAAAAAGCATGAAAACACACTCGAAGGGGCCCAGCGGGCTCACGTACCCATGCGGACCGCATGGTCAAAGTGCAGAGTCTCTTCTAGGAGGCTGTTCTCTGGGCGCTTCTGAGCCGTCACTTCCCCTTGAAGCTGCCAAGGTTTTTTTTCCAACAATTCTTTTTCTAAAGATGCAATTTTTTCATTCATCTAAGAAAGAGACAAAAAGTTATTACATATCCAGGAAACAAAATCAGGCTTATTAACTAAATAAAAGCAACTAACATCTTTACAAACACAAAAACAAGAAATGCGTTATTTCTCAACACATTTGTTTTGTTCTCGCCACCGTTTTATTACTAACCAACAGTGACTCCCAATTCCTGACACCTGAGGTGGGGTAGGAGCTGCAGATGACCTTTCCCTCCCTGATTTGAAATGGCCATGTTTATAATATACTGAATTCCCCTAGAAGAATTTGGGTAGATTTCTGGGCTCTATTCTAGTCCAGTGATCTATCTATTCACAAGCCACTATCAACTTTGATTATTAGAGCATTCGAACGTTAATTTCTTTATTAGAACATTAGTAACTGAAGGAGCCTCTTTTGACCCCACACTCCAAAATTCAAATTATTGCTAACTAAAAGATATCTCTTAATGACTTTATAGTATACAAAATACCAGCCTTCTCAGCTGCTTTACTGAATTCTCATGTTTTTCTGAATAGCTTTCAATTCATCTGCTTAGGTTTTTCCAGTATCCTTTGCATATATTAATGCTCTTATCTTTCTCTTTTGTAGTTGCACTGACACATCTACAAGAACATTAAATAACAGTGGTAACTGTAATTGTGGACATTTTCTTATTCTTCATTTTAAAGGGGTATTTCTAGAATTTCACCACTAAGTAGGACAGCACCTTTTAGTTAGATGTGTTTCTATTTCACTACAAGTGAAAATTAGGAATGGATACTGAATTTCATCAAATGCCTTTCAGACATCAGAAAAAAACCATGTGGTTTTCTCCTTATTCTGTTACAACCAAGAATTACATTAATAGATTTTCTAATCCTGAATCAAGTAAATGAGGCCCATCTGGTTATGGTGTTGTTAATCTTTCACTGTGTTATTTTGGATATTTAAACGATACCATGTGTGAGTGTTTTAATGTCAGGTTTGGCTATCATGCTGTTAATAGCTTCACAAGAAAAAGAAGTTTGGAAATTCCCTCTTTATATGTTGGAACTGAACAAAATTCAGTGGTATTTCTTGAAAGCTTGATGTAATTCTCCAGTAAAACTAAACCTGCTTTTCTTTTTTCTTTTTTTTTGAAAAGACACAGGGAGGTTGGGAAACTAACTCAATGCAATTTCATATTTTCTTTCCCAATGCTTCCCCACTGCCTCCCTTAAATCTCCTCTCTCTTCTGGAAACAATCCACAATCATGGATTTAACTCAGATTCTCTTTTTCTAATAATTATTTTGATATCATTGATATATTTTATGTTTTATTATTTGCCTATTCTCATTTCTAATTGTGTGACGTCATTTTAATGTGGTTAAACAGTAAAGACAAATAATTGGAACCAGGCTATTATTTGCAAATGACACTTGATTTGTCTGAAATCCTAACACGAGGAAATAATTTTTATCAACTCTGGAAGATGTGTTTGAGATGGCATTAATTAACATTCCGACTATGTGAGCCATCTACAGAATATCTGAAAGAAACAATATCCTCATGAGCAGCTGAATCAGCTACAAAGAGAAGTTCACAGGACAGCTAATTAAAAAGAACATGCCATTAGGTATAAAGAAACCAGGGACAGAGGAAAAAACAAGTTTTTAAACAAATCGAGGGCCACAGGTTGGGGAATGAAGCACTGATTTTTGCAAATTAGCTACCTATCACCTGGGCATCTCTATAAAGTGTCTGGTAGGAAGTAGCAGCAAGATTTTTGTTTTGTTTTTTAAAGGATAAAGTATTCTACCAAGAACTACAAAGTAGATTAGTTATGAGTGCCACAGTCCTGGTAAACATAAAAAAATTCCTTAAATTCTCAATTCTTACCTTTTCCTGTCTTTTTTCAAAAGAGGATTTAACTTCATCAGAATCTTTCTGTACATTTAAGATACTTGTATCCTCACTTTCCTCATCATCTGGCAAATCAAAAGTCACTCTTTTCAAGGTTTCTTTATGCTGCTTGCTGTCTTCACTTTCTTCAAGTTCATTATCTTCATCACTATAGTATACCAAAACATTTATGAAAGGATAATACAATTTTTCTTTAGGAAAACAAAACCAATTCTCTAGTAATTATAGATATGTTGTATACCTAACACAGTCAAAATTCCAAAGTCATTCAGTTATTAAGGAACAGAAGATACTACTTAGGTGAAACAGAACAAAAGTGTGCAATATATAAAAAATAAATTATTCCTCAATCTGTAAGACAAATATATCTCACAATAATGACAGTAAGGTATTTTTAGTTTGATTGTCACTGCCAGTGATATTTATCTTCATTAGATGATCTCTAAAACCCCTTTAAACTCAGACACTTTCATCTGATCTTAGAGAATGTAAACTCCTTAGGACAAACATATTTGACAATGAGCACACACGCACAATTGGACTGTTCTAGCTTACAGCGTAAAGGACTCAAAATACTCACGTTTCAGAAATGCTCTCCTCTCCTTCTTCGTCAGCAATTTCTTCCTCCTCTTCATCTGAACCCAGTTCATCGTCATGAGCACTTGCTAGGTCTTCATCACTTTCAACAGGATCAAAGAAGTCTTTGTATTTCAGGTTTCTGGAACTTTTACCTGACTAAAGTAAAAAGATTTCTCAAACTTTCAATTAAGAACAGAAGAACACATTAAATCATGCATGTATGTGGATGCATATGACATATGGGGAACCAGTGACAGACAACATCACCACACAGACGTAAGGGCTACTAGACTGTAACAAACTGGAAGGAAGCATAGGTTCATCTGTAACTGATAAGACAGAGTACAACATCCTAACTCTAAAGCTTCTAACTATAATCATTTCTAAAACATCCCTATCTAAAGTATACAAATGCCTTCCTCTCCCTATTATTTCTAGTGTTTGATGGAATATGTTTGAGGGGAATTCTGAAGACCTCTAACATGTGTGACAATGGTTCTTAGGTTCAAAACAAGCATTCTGTGATAAGGAAATGATGGCTTTGGTTTAATTTATCTAGTTCATCGTTTTCAACTGATCTAAATATTTCATTAATATTCTGGTGAGTTTTGGGCACCTGGGTGGCTCAGTGGGTTAAAGCCTCTGCCTTCGGCTCAGGTCATGATCTCAGGGTCCTGGGATCGAGCCCCACATCGGGCTCTCTGCTCAGCAGGGAGCCTGCTTCCCCCTCTCTCTCTGTCTGCCTCTCTGCCTACTTGTGATCTCTCTCTGTCAAATAAATGAATAAAATTAAAAAAAATATATTCTGGTGAGTTTTGAGGTATTTTAAACCACTTTTCAAGAAATAGAACAAAATCTAATTTAAGGAGGTAGAAAGCCTCTTCTCCCAAAACTTTACCTGAGGTTTTTGACTTCCAAGCAGTTCTCCCTCATCTTCATCAGAATCAACATCTTCAAAAAAATTAATGTCTTCCTCTTCCTCGTCATCTTTTGGTCCCTCTTCCTTTTCCATGTTTTCTAAAAAGGTCTCCATTTCAGATAGTTTGAAAAATTTATCATCTACTATGGACTTCTCTCTTAGTTTCCTAGACACTTTGTCTTGCACCTTGCTCTGCTGCTCCAATTTGCTGATATCAAAATCAAGATCAGAATCCTCATCACTGAACACTGGACTTTTCCTCAGATCAACTTTGCTCAAGTTTTTAGCTCTCTCATCCACTTTAGGATCATCACCACTAGGGTCAGCCACCTCCTCCTCCTCCAGATCTTGTTTGAAGACCTCCTGATCATCAGACTCCACCGCTGAGCCATCCTCTTCACACTCCTGCTCTTCGTTCTCTGGAAGAAGACTGATGTCTTCGTCTTTAACAGTTTTACTAACTGTACTCTGGAAGTACTGCAAAATTGGTTCATTTTGCAATTCTAGTTGTTGCCAAATCTGCTCATCATCAAAATTGTCTATCACCAGTTTTTTTAATGGACTTCCGTGGATCCTGTCATTCTCTAATATTTTATTAAAATCATAAAGTGCTTTTGTTAACGAAGTGAAGTTTGATGCCAATTCATCTTGAATCCTATTAAGAGAGCACAGGGAGGAAGTTTAAAGAGATTTATAATTATAGGGCAATAATTTCACAGCACTATGAATTAAAAGAAGAAAAAAGCCTAACTTCTGTGTAAAATCAAACTTGAAAGAAATGTCAACTTTAAGTAGAGATTCTGCCCCCAAAGAGTGTATTAGCTTGCTGAGGAGCCATACTAATATATAACTAAGTCTGTGATCTACTATATGGATTTTATGCAGGGAAACTATTACACACCTCTTTGCCTAAAGATATATGGTGAATCTTAGCCTTAAATGCCAACTCAGCTATATTATATGCCACTCCATTCAGTCAACCAATGGTTAACACTTGCTTTGGCTCAAGAGTACTCAGCAAATACCTCTGAAGATCTGACATCTGAAATGAGACCTGTATACGAGGAGACATTCTTACAAAGACCTGGAAATATCTATTTCAAGCAGAAAAAACAGCGAGAGCAAATTTTGTAAGATGGAAATGAACTCGGTGAGTTTGAGGAACAGAAATGAAGGCATGGCTGGAGTGTGGTGAAGAAGGCTGAAGGCCAAGGAGGTAGATGGGAGCTGTAACATGCAGGCTCCGAGATAAGAGTTTGCTGTTTTAAGTGTAAAGAGAAGCCATCAGAAAAAAATTTTTTTAAAAAGATTTTACTTATTTATTTGACAGACGGAGATCACAAGTAGGCAGAGAGGCAGGCAGAGAGATGGTGGGGGGGGGGGGCTCCCTGCTGAGCAGAGAGCCCGATGCGGGGCTGATCCCAGGACCCTGAGATCATGATCTGAGCCGAAAGCAGAGGCTTTAACCCACTGAGCCATCCAGGTGCCCCACCATCAAAAGATTTTAAGCAAAGGATGGGGCACCTGGGTGGCTCAGTGGGTTAAGCCTCTGCTTTCCGCTCAGGTCATGATCCCAGAGTCCTGGGATCGAGCCCCGCATCAGGCTCTCTGCTCAGCAGGGAGCCGGCTTCCCCCTTTCTCTCTGCCTGCCTCTCTGCCTACTTGTGAACTCTGTCTGTCAAATAAATAAATAAAGTCTTTTTAAAAAAAAGATTTTAAGCAAAGGAGCAAAACGATGTAATTGACACTTCGGAAAGATGACCAACAGAGGAAAAGGAATGAAAGTACAGTGATTAGGATGACAGAGTCATCCAGGGAAAGGATAACAACTGTACAGGGGTTAGAACAGCAGATACTGTGACACGCAGTCAAATTCAGAACACAGACTGAAGACAGAACCGACAGAATTTGCTGATGAATTAGAAGCAGACATGAGAAAAAGGACGCTATCAAGGAAGACGCTTAGTTACATGTCTGAATGACTGAAAAAAACAGAGGCGCCCTTTCCTGAGATAGGAAAGGCAGGTGCATGTGTAAAGGATTTCAGGGAGGGCAGACTATAAGACAGTAGACAGAAACAGGTCATTTTGGCATAAGAAGTTCGAGATGCTGAGAACGTATACGGCTGGGGCTGCTGTGCGCCTGACGCTCAAGGGAAAAGTCGGGTATCTGAGAGCCACACTTTCGTTAAGTCGTACGTTAAGTCCTTCAACAAAATACGAAGAGCTTATGTTACGAAGTCCTAACTCTCAAGCAGCTCATCGTGGGACGGGGGCAGACAGACACCAAAGTTATTACTTTCAATAAAGTATGAGGAACTGAGCTTGGGTTGGTTAGCACACGACTGGGAGAGCCGCACTGCGCAGCCTGTGACCGTTTAAAATCTTCTGACGGGCTAGCGGAGCGTAAGGTGAAACCTGGCGCAAACAGACGCACGCTTCCCTTCATCCCGCTACTCCAGCATCTGCCGGCAGGCCGCGCCCACGCGAGACCTGGGCCTCACCAGAGGCCGCGTTTCCCTTCACTTACGTGAGAAAACACTCTGGCTGGCCAGTGGCTTTATCAACCTCCTTCAGGCACCGCTCCAGGGTCCGCCGACGCCAGACCCGCGGCGCCATGGCCGTCTGCAACCCGGGACACAGCGCCGCATGCACAGGAAGAGGAGCGGTCGGAAACCGCGCCACAAACACGCGCCTCGCGCAACCTGAACCCGGGAGGCGAAGGTTCCGCGGCGTACAGGTTCCGGACCCACCCCACTCCAGAGCCAATGGCAGCGCAAGAACTTTCACTGGGCCATTGGTCAGTTCTAGCGCCTTTGAACTTTCTCTAAACTTTCTGTTTTGTATCCCTGAGGAGCCCAAAGGAGTGACGTGTCCTTCGTTTTTAAGTTTCTGCTTTAGACGCACTGGGTGGCTTCAATACGTAAAATAAGAACAAGCCCACCCGCCACACCACGGGCGCGCAGCAACGCTCGCCACGCCTCCTAGCCTCGTAGGCCCCGCCCCCAGCCGCGTGGACCCGCCCCTCGACCGAGCTCCTTTCCCCGCGTGAAGCACCCGCGGGTTCAGTGGGTCACTTTCCAAAATGGCGCGCGTGTTGAAGGCGGCGGTGGCGACCGTGGCGGTGGCGGCGGCGGCGGCGGGGGCGGCAGCGGCCGAGAGTGCAGTAGGTGAATACCCAGCGCGGTCGGGGATCTCCGGGGAGCGGGGCGCGCGGGACGCGAGGCCGGGGGCTGGGACAGGCGGCGGGTGGCCAGAGCACCTAAGTCCACTGCGTTCTGTCCCCCGGTCAGCACCTGCAGGCAGGAGTAGATGAAGTCAGTGGCAGAGGGACCGTGAATGTTAATTTCCAGTGCACCGTAGGAGACGGGAGAAACCAGAAAGAAGGGCAAGTCCTTTAAAAAACAAGGTGAACTCCCAAGTCCTTCCAGTATCCCGCTGGAAACCCTTGGAGGTCAGTTGTGTGAAGAATACCAAGGGAGTGGTTTTTTCCCTCCTGCCCTAGTATGTTTATTATTACGTATGTAAACAGGAAAGACAGACGGATTTGGGAGGTTCCTTGAGTCTGGTACACCTCCATCAAAAAAAAAAAAAAAAAAAAAGCTGGATCGACACAGTAAATGACAGAAACTCAAGTTTTCTGACTCTCAAGCCACTCACTTTCTCCTCTTTCTTTTTCTTTTCTTTTTTTCTTATAAAGATTTTATCTATTTATTTGACAGAGAGAGATCACAAGTAGGCAGAGGCAGACAGAGAGAGAGGGGGAAGCGGGCTCCCTGCTGAGCAGAGAGCCCGATGTGGGGCTCCATCCCAGGACCTGGAGACCATAACCTGAGCTGAAGGCAGAGGCTCCAACCCACTGAGCCACCCTAGCACCCCTCTTTCTTTTTGCTCTTTCTTCTTCATCACTATTTCAATTAATGAAATTCCCTGTTAGGGAGAGTGCCAAGTGGTAATGTCTCAAGAGTTACTCCTGAGCATTGGCCATAAAGCCTTCAGTTCAGGGATGAACCTTTAGTAATGTTAGATCCCTTTGCTACGTAGTGCTTGCTCTATTCCGCCTATTCAAATGTACAGTTCTAGCCGGGCGTTGAAGTCCCATCTTAAACTAACCAGTTCTTTATTGACCACTATCGTCTTCCCGACCCGTCACAGCATTTCTTAAACATTTATCATTGCAAGTCACCAGGGCTAAGTTAGAGCCACATACAAAGAAGTACGCCATAATAGTTTTAGTTGTCTCAGTACTTTATCAGTTTGAAGAGGTGGTATGTATATATGAGAAAATACTATAAGAGGCTGAGCACAACTTGTTGAAATGAATCTAATTAATAGGTGAGTCTAAAGCTTTTATAATAACACACCTCCTGGTCCCTCCTTCCTCTCCTTGGTAAGATACAAGCAGCATCTTAGCTCATGCACAATTGCAAGCAACCCTTTGCAAAAAAACAAAGCTAAGAAAATGAAGACAAAAAGTCATCTCTTATTATCTCTTAGAAAACCCTCTGTTAGAATGTAGATATTGTGCATAAAATATACACTAAAGATATTAAAAGTTGAGGATCAAAAGAATGGTAAAAATTTCAGAGGAAAGAGAAAATTCAACATTATGGTTTAATAACACCAACTTTGATGTCAGACAGACATGGGCTTTAGGCCCAGCTTAGTGTGACCTTGAAGAAATTAATCAGGCCTAATTTCCTTGTCTGCAAATGGGAAAAATAATATTTTTCGATGCATGGAATTATGGTAAAGATTGAAGTGCTCACTGAACAATTAGTGTTAGGTCTATTTTATGGCTGTGAGAACTAATAGAGCTAGGCTAGCACATGATGTACTTCTACTTCAGAATTCACGATTTCGCAGTTTGGTTAGGCAAGATTACAGACTTAGGCAAGTTTATAGGGTAATATTGTTGCATAACTCTCACAATGAAATAAAGTCATGGGTGTCTATTGGTAGTTAGGTCAGATCAACAAGATGGTACATCATGGATTCAATTCTCTACTGTTAGTAAATCCCAGCAGTATGGAGAATGTCTAGAGACTAGGGCATATCTGCACTGGGGATAATAACCAGTTCATACAGTTCTTGAAAGGCAGAATTGTTACATAGTTTCCACTTCTACATGATGTTAAAAGGATTTCTCAAGTTAAAGTAATAGTGGTGAGCAGTGTGGGAGAGTTAGGGGGTTACTCTAAACTAATTTTAACTTGAAAAAATTGTAAATCACTATTCATGTATCAAAAAGCAAAAAGAGGACCATGCCTATAATACCTTCTAGCAGCATTTTTCCACCGGAGTGTCAGTAGTCACTAAACACTGAAATACAACCAAAGATCTAAAATCCCAGCCCACACCATAAGTTTCCTATAGTAAAAGGAGAGTGGTTTCCTTGTGATAAAAAGTAGTGAGTTGTGGATTGACGGAATGATGCAGGGAATACAGAAATACTATGTGTGCCAAAACATTAATATGAGTAATACAAGTAATCTTTAGTGTTTGAGTCTAGTCTAGTATCACATATAGGGTAGGTGCACAGTCAGTTTTTTCCTTTAATAGTGCAAAATATGTTAGAATGTTAAAATATGTTAGAGATGTTTATGTTTATAAGCAAGTTATTGATGTAACCTTTCTGTAAGTGCTAATAATGATCATTCTTGGAATTTGCTATGTACTTTGTGCCAAGTACTTTTCTAAACCCTTTATATTATTCATTTTAGTCTCATGACTACTCTATGAGGTAGGTATTATATTCCTATATGAGAAAAGAGAAACATGGAGAGGGTACGTAACTAGGGTACTAATGCCAAGTTACAGAACTAATGGTAGCGTCAAGATTTGAACCAGGACAGTTTAACACTGGAGCCCACATTCTTAACCATAAGACATGCTGCTTCTCATATGATACTTACACACAAAACCTGAAAGTGAATGTATAAATAATAATATGAATATTAAAGAAGAGACATTTTTATATGTGTATTTTTAGAAATATTTTTATTCAGTAGTTGATGGGGGGAAACTACGAGGAAGGGAATATAACTTCCAGAAAGTCATACCTTCATTGCAAGAACTGAATGTTAATAAAGATACATTTTTTTGGTAAACTATATAGACATCTGTCACAAGGGAAAAGTAAAATGAAAATAGTGTATTCTAAAGGCCAGCTCTGATTTATCCTCCTATTTCAGATGCTTGAACCTTAAATAACCCCACTTTGTCTTTTATTGTGGTTAAATATACAGAACATAAAATTTGCCATTTTAACCATATTTAGGTGTACAATTCAAGGGCATTAAATAAGTTGACCCTTGAACAATATAAGTTTGAACTGCATGGGTCCGGTTATACTCACTATTCCCCAGTAAAGTACTGTAGATAAATTTCTTTTACGATTTTCTTAATAATATTTTCTTTACTCTAGCTTTCTTTGTTGTAAGAATAGAGCATATATATCACATACAACATGAAAAATATGTGTTAATTGACTCTCTTTGTTATCAGTAAGACTTCTGGTCAAGGCTTCTGGTTTTGGGTAGTTATATGTGGATTTTTGACTGTGTTGGGGGTTGGCACTCTTAATACCCCCAGTTTGTTCAAGAGTCCATTGTATATTTGTATTGCGAATCCGTCACCACCATCCATCTCCAGAACTTTCACCATCCCACCCTGAACCTCTATACCCATTTAACAGTAACCCCCGTTATCCTCCACACCCAAGCCATGGTAGCCATTATTCTACTTTTTATGAATTTGACTACTCCAGGTGCTGTATGTATGTGGAATTATATAATATTTGTCCTTTTGTGAGTGGCTGTTTCTCTTGGCATGTTTTTAAAGTTTGTCCATGTTTACCTAAGGTGTCAGAACTTCATTCCTTTTTAAGGTTGAATAGTAGTCAATTGTATGTGTACACCACGTTTTATTTTTTCATCTGTCAATGGACACTTAGGTTATTTCCAGATTTGGCTATTGTGAATAATACATCTACGAACATGAATATGTAAATATCTCCTTGAAGCCCTATTTTCAGTTCTTTTGGGTATATACCAGAAGTGGGATCACTGGACAGTGTGGTAATCTTATGTTAGGACCCCACCTTTAAGGAACATAATACTTCACAGAAAAACAGGAGAAGCTCAGAAAAATGAATCCTATTAAGCACACACAATAAATTCCCATTTGGCTTGCAAAGGATTGACTTCATGAAAAAAGGTAGTTTTGAAAATAGAAGATGATCTGGGACACCTGGGTGGCTCAGTGGGTTAAGCCTCTGCCTTCAGCTCAGGTCATGATCTCAGGGTCCTGGGATCGAGCCCCGCATCAGGCTCTCTGCTCAGCGGGGAGCCTGCTTCTCCTTCTCCCTCTCCCTGCCTCTCTGTCTACTTGTGATCTCTCTCTCTGTCAAATAAATAAATAAATAAAATCTTAAAAAAAAAGAAAGAAAATAGAAGATGATCCTGATAGGAGACAACTGTGGCCAAGTTATAGGACTGTGAGGAGAGATTTACTTTTATTATGGAGTCATATGTAAGTGGGGTAACAAAAGCATGGTGTGTTTACTGACTGAGGTAAGTAAAAAGTTATTCCTACCGGCATTTTAAACAGGTTGTAAATATGGATATGGTGCTGTGGGGAATCCACTGGTTGAATGCTGAAAATATATGGACTTCTTACCAAACAACTTCATTAGATATTCATTAGAATGTCTTTCTAAGTATGTTATGTCTCCGCAAATAAGATACACAAAAGTTCAGACTTGAGAACTTACTACATGTTCTAAAATTAGATAATGTAAAATTTGCACAACTTTGCAAATACATAAGAAAACAGTGAACTGTACACTTCAAATGAGGGAACCTTGTCGTGTGTAAATTATAGGAAGACCATATTACATGTGACTTTCAGACCTGTTAGGAAGACCTTATTACAAGTGATTATTCACAGTTTTTTGGCACTTTATGTACAAACTCAACATAATTTCTTTTAAACAGTAAGTGCCCTTAATGCATCTGAGTACAGACCCTTGCAGCTGAAGCCTTGTTTGGAGCCCTGTTTGGAAAGACTAGTCTGAGATAAATGCAATCTGGATGGAAGGAAATGCAATGTTACTTTTAAGTCAAGACACTGAAAGTATTTGGTAAGAGCCAATATTGAAAGAAAGATATGAACCAAAGTTAACATACAGACCAGATTTGGTGACATATCTATTTCTTATATGTGAGATTCTTGTTTCTTAAATCTGTAGATACTCATCTTTGCAATCCTGTTGGGTTTTAACACTCCTGTTTTTATTTTTTTTTTTTTAAGATTTATTTATTTGAGGGACACCTGGGTGGCTCAGTTGGTTAAGCAGCTGCCTTCGGCTCAGGTCATGATCCCAGCGTCCTGGGATCGAGTCCCACATCGGGCTCCTTGCTCCGCAGAGAGCCTGCTTCTCCCTCTGCCTCTGCCTTCCACTCTGTCTGCCTGTGCTCGCTCTCACTCTCTCTCTCTCTGACAAATAAATAAATAAATAAAAAATCTTTAAAAAAAAAAAAAGATTTATTTATTTGAGAGAGGGAGAGAGCACATATAAGCAGAAGGGAGGAACAAAGGGAGAGGGAGGGAGAAAAGGACCCCTTTATTCCATGTTTTCTGCCCCAGTTTGCTTAGTCTATAGGATTGCGCTTTAGACTTTTAGCTAAAGTAATCCCATTGTTGTTGTTTTAAGGTAATTCACATAATGTAACATTTTAAAATATACAAGCTATCAACATTATATTTACCATGTTGTGTAACCATAATCTTATTTAATTCCAAGACATTTTCATCATCCCAAAGGGAAATCTTGTGCCAGTTAAGCAATCAATCCCCATTCCCACCTCTGTCCAGCCCTTGGCAACCACTATTCTGCTTCTTGTCTCTATGGACTTACCCATTCTGGCTATTTCCTATAAACATATGACCTTTTATGTCTGGCAGCTGTCACTTAGCATAATGTTGTCACTTAGTATAGTGTTTTCAGGGTTCATCCATGTTATATCATTGCTTCATATCCACTACATGGATTATATTCCACTGTACGAATATGAATCATTTTCCATGGCTGTTGGGAATAGTGCTGTCATGAAAATTTGTGCACGAGTTTTTGTTTGAGTACATGTTTTCAATTATTTTAGGTACCTAGGAGTGAAATTTCTGAGTGACATGCTAATTGTGTTTTTAACTTTCTGAGTTTTCCAAACTGTTTCATGGCAGCTCTGTCATTTTACATTCTTACCGGCAATGTACAAGGATTCCAGTTTTCCACTTCCGTATCAACACTTTCAGTTGTGGATATGAAGTGGTATCCTGTTGTGTTTTTGATTTGCCTTTCCCTAATGGCTAATGATATTGAGTATCTTACATGGTTCTTGCTTATTTTTATGTTCTTAACCCTTCATTTTTTAAAGTGTATTTATTCATTTAATCTCTACATGCAATGTAGGGCTCGACCTCATGACCCCGAGATCAAGAGCCTCAGGCTCTACCAATGAGCTAGCCAGTTGCCCCTCTTTTTTTTTTTTTTTTTAAGATTTTATTTATTTATTTGACAGAGATCACAAGTAGGCAGAGAGGCAGACAGAGAGGGGAAGGGAAGCAGGCTCCCTACTGAGCAGAGAGCCTAATGTGGGGCTCGATCCCAGGACCTGGGATCATGACCTGAGCTGAAGGCAGAGGCTCTAACCCAGGTGCCCCGGTTGTTAGCATTTTAAAAATTCACTACCACCATGCTCTTGAGATGGTTTCTTGCTCTCCACAGATTACCCTGCATACCACTCAGTTAGCAAATGATCATTGTATATCAATAACAATGAGAATGGCTGAATTTATTGTGCACCTATTATGTATGTCTGGCACTGTATTATATTTTTTATACCAAATATCTAATCTTTACAGCAAACTTAGCAAGATAGATATTTAGTGGGTAGTGACAGAATTTTTTTAAAAACTGAAATAAAATGCAACAGAGTAGAAACTGTCAGAGCACATCACATCTATTGAGTAGGTATGCTTTTCATGAAGTTTACTTTCAATGGTACATTTATGTACATGTGTACTAGTTTGGAATACACGCGAATTTCAAAATGCAGGTCGTCCATAGAACTGAGCTAGGTCATCCTGTTGATAATGACAACCTTTGGTTATTTCCGCTATCAGTAATACAGGCTTGAGCACAGCAGAAGACTATCTGAGGCTGAATTTTGCCTTCTACTGACCTATGATACATCACGTTTGTCAAGCAGTACTGGTTACCAATCCCAGGGGAAGACTCTAAATACTTCTCCCCGTTGTGTCTTGGTGTCAGAGTCTTCAAAGGAAACACAAGCAGTAGATGGCACAGTGCTTTACTTTCATAGAAAGGAGACAGAGCAAGATTACCTTTAATAGTGGGTGTTGGTCCACCATTGCCAATGAGTCTCTCCCAGTGGCCAGTGCAGGACAGTTTACATATGCACTCTTCTCTTGTGCTGTCCCCTCTCCACAGAGGACTGATAAAACAATGAGGACTCATGTAACATATGACACACACACTTTAAGCTGAGACAAAAGGGCATTCATTGAGCCGGACAGAGGGAAAGCTACTCTCGGGATAAGGTTATATGCCCTGTGCAGGCCCTGTGGGCTCTTCTCTCTTGGTAAGGAGGTTTTCATCTTTATCTGACTGAGTGGGGGGTTGAAAGACTACACACATGAGACTTCTTTTCCCCACAAGGTTTGTGGTCTTAAATAGTGTCATTTTAATTTCCTTATTATCAGTAATTTCCGTAAAGGGGAATTAATTATTTGTTAGCTGGAGCTCTGTGATACTAAGTACTGTTTAATGTATTTTCCATTAAGAGCTAAATCTAATTGTTTAGAATATGTGCTCTTCAATTTGCCATTTTGTACTTTTTTTTATTAGCTGATGTAGTTTTACAAGATTATTTTTAGACCTCGTATATGTATATAGCTTTCATTCTGGGGAGAATCTGGCTCTTAAAATCCAGTGTATTGGGGACCAGGGAAACAGTAATCCACAGAGAGAACACATTACAAGTCTTCCATTTCTAAATGAAAGAGATTTCTTCACATTCAGAAGCAGTTCTGCTTCTAATTCTTCAAAATTATAAAAAGGAACAGTTTTAAAAAATCTGGTCTCAGAGGGAATTCTCAGAAGTTTAAGGACCCTCTTAATCTTTGCTTGTTTTTCTTGCAACAGTGAGATATTTTCCTTAGTAATTATTTTTTTTAAATGACATTGAAAAGCACTGTAGTGGTTGTGACTTTTGATACATATTACTGTAAGACAAAAAATGAGTTATAAGTAGAAATAAAATTGCTTGTTCTCATCATTGAATGTGTGTTGTTTCACTGTCACATTCAAACTTACCTCTTGTGAAATGCAGAGAATAGTAAGTAATCATTAATGATGTGTAGTTGTCCTTTAAGTGTGATCAATAAATAAATTATGAAAAATACCATCTTTGTTTTAAATCTAAAAAGCTCAGAATTAATTTTTTGATTCCAGACAGTTGTTTCAGAGCAGAGTAATTTTGACATAGTTTTTCCATTTATCTGCCTGATTTAACTTCAGTAATTAAAACCAGAATAGGTATATAAATGATTTTTACATGTATTATGCATTTCTTTTTTTTTTAATTTTTTATTATGTTATGTTAGTCACCATACAGTACATCATTAGTTTTTTTTAATTGGTGATTTTTTTTATTTTAATTTTTTAATTTTTTATAAACATATAATATATTTTTATCCCCCGGGGTACAGGTCTGT
This sequence comes from Mustela erminea, assembly GCF_009829155.1. Lineage (NCBI taxonomy): Eukaryota > Metazoa > Chordata > Mammalia > Carnivora > Mustelidae > Mustela > Mustela erminea. The sequence continues at coordinate 21,971,515 of NC_045618.1, read as the reverse complement.
GAATCGCCAGGTTTATACACTTCACAGCACTCACCATAGCACATGCCCTCCCCAATGTCCATAACCCCACCCCCTTCACCCAACCCCCCTCTCCCCAGCAACCCTCAGTTTGTTTTGTGAGATTAAGAGTCTCTGATGGTTTGTCTCCCTCCCAATCCCATCTTGTTTCATTTATTCTTCTCCTACCCCCTTGACCCCCCATGTTGCATCTCCACTTTCTCATATCAGGGAGATCATATGATAGTTGTCTTTCTCCGATTGAATTATTTCGCTAAGCATGATACCCTCTAGTTCTATCTACGTCGTCGCAAATGGCAAGATTTCATTTCTTTTGATGGCTGCATAGTATTCCATTGTGTATATATACCACATCTTCTTTATCCATTCATCTGTTGATGGACATCTAGGTTCTTTCCATAGTTTGGCTATTGTACACATTGCTGCTATAAACATTTGGGTGCACATGCCCCTTCAGATCACTACGTTTGTATCTTTAGGGTAAATACCCAGTAGTGCAATTGCTGGGTCATAGGGTGGTTCTATTTTCAACATTTTGAGGAACCTCCATGCTGTTTTCCAGAGTGGTTGCACCAGCTTGCATTCCCACCAACAGTGTAGGAGGGTTCCCCTTTCTCCGCATCCTCTCCAGCATCTGTCATTTCCTGACTTGTTGATTTTAGCCATTCTGACTGGTGTGAGGTGATATCTCATTGTGGTTTTGATTTGTATTTCCCTGATGCCTAGTGATATGGAGCACTTTTTCATGTGTCTGTTGGCCATCTGGATGTCTTCTTTGCAGAAATGTCTGTTCATGTCCTCTGCCCATTTCTTGATTGGATTATTTGTTCTTTGGGTGTTGAGTTTGCTAAGTTCTTTATAGATTTTGGACACTAGCCCTTTATCTGATATGTCGTTTGCAAATATCTTCTCCCATTCTGTCAGTTGTCTTTTGGTTTTGTTAACTGCTTCCTTTGCTGTGCAAAAGCTTTTGATCTTGATAAAATCCCAATAGTTCATTTTTGCCCTTGCTTCCCTTGCCTTTGGCGATGTTCCTAGGAAGATGTTGCTGCGGCTGAGGTTGAAGAGGTTGCTGCCTGTGTTCTCCTCAAGGATTTTGATGGATTCCTTTTGCACATTGAGGTCCTTCATCCATTTTGAGTCTATTTTTGTGTGTGGTGTAAGGAAATGGTCCAATTTCATTTTACTGCATGTGGCTGTCCAATTTTCCCAACACCATTTATTGAAGAGGCTGTCTTTTTTCCATTGGACATTCTTTCCTGCTTTGTCGAAGATTAGTTGACCATAGAGTTGAGGGTCTATTTCTGGGCTCTCTATTCTGTTCCATTGATCTATGTGTCTGTTTTTGTGCCAGTACCATGCTGTCTTGATGATGACAGCTTTGTAATAGAGCTTGAAGTCCGGAATTGTGATGCCACCAACTTTGGCTTTCTTTTTCAATATTCCTTTGGCTATTCGAGGTCTTTCTGGTTCCATATAAATTTTAGGATTATTTGTTCCATTTCTTTGAAAAAGATGGATGGTACTTTGATAGGAATTGCATTAAATGTGTAGATTGCTTTAGGTAGCATAGACATTTTCACAATATTTATTCTTCCAATCCAGGAGCATGGAACGTTTTTCCATTTCTTTGTGTCTTCCTCAGTTTCTTTCATGAGTACTTTATAGTTTTCTGAGTATAGATTCTGTGCCTCTTTGGTTAGGTTTATTCCTAGGTATCTTATGGTTTTGGGTGCACATCATTAGTTTTTGATGTAGTGTTCCATGATTTATTGTTTACGTATAACACCCAATGCTCCGTGCAATACGTACCCTCCTTAATACCCACCACAGGGCCAACCCACCCCCATCTAAAACCCTCACTTTGTTTCTTATAGTCCACAGTCTCTCATGGTTCATCTCCCTTCCAGTTCCCCCCCCTTTATTTTCCCCTTCCTTCTCCAAATGTTCTCCATGCTGTTCCTTATGTTCCACAAGTAAGTGAAACCATATGATAATTGAATTTATCTGCTTGACTTATTTCACTCAACATAATCTCCTCCAGTCCCGTCCATGTTGATGCAAACGTTGGGTATTCATCCTTTCTGATGGCTGCGTAATAGTCCATTGTAGACATGAACAGACACTTCTCCAATGAAGACATATAAACAGCTAACACCACATGAAAAAATGTTCATCATTAGCCATCAGGGAGATTCAAATCAAAACCACATTGAGATACCACCTTATACCAGTTAGAATGGCCAAAATTAACAAGACAGGAAACAACATGTGTTGGAGAGGGTGTGGAGAAAGGGGGAGCCCTCATACAACAGTTCGTGGGAATGCATTTAGTTTTTTAAAAAATTAATTTTACAAATCCATTAATTCTCAAAAGGAGGATATCAATGGCTATTCGCTTTTTCAGGGTTTTTTTCCAGACTTCAGACTTCAGCTCCGAAATTAAGAACTTTCTCCACATCACAGTTCTCTCTTCAAGCGGCAAGTCCTGTGTGGAACCTAGGTCGACTCAATCATGTAGCAATTGCAGTGCCAGACTTGGAAAAAGCCACAGCATTTTATAAGAATGTTCTGGGGGCCCGGGTAAGTGAGGCGGTCCCTGTTCCTGAGCATGGAGTGTCTGTTGTTTTTGTCAACCTGGGAAACACCAAGATGGAGCTGCTTCATCCGTTGGGAAATGACAGTCCAATTGCAGGTTTTCTGCAGAGAAACAAGGCTGGAGGAATGCATCATATCTGCATTGAGGTATTTTATTTCAATGTTTGGTGTTTCAAATTTCTCTTTTACAAAATGTCTCTTACTCTTTAAGACTATGTATTGTCACTGTCATCAAAACTGGTATTAAGTTCTTTAAAGGGAATGGTAATAGTGGTCTTACTCAAAGATGGATCCGTGGGTATATTCTCTTTCCCTCTAGAAGACTGAGTAATAATAATAATAATAATATATTTTATCGAAGTCTGGATTTAACAGCCACAACAAAGGCCACCAAAGCTGGCCAAAGCAGATTTGTATCTTTGCTATAGTATTTATTGATCATAACAACCTTCCATGTAATAGGAATAGAGCTGCTTTCACTATCACAAGGCAGTTAGAAGAAGGTGAAAAGACTTCATAGAGTAAGAATTTCCATGTACATGCTAACTATTCTTATGATTATTTTCTATCCTTAAAATTCTAATGATAACTTGTTCCTTATTATAAAAGCGATACATTTTCAATTACTGACCATGATTTTTAAGACCTTTCAATTGCATCTTACAATTCCCAAGAAAAACTTGAAATGTTAGACAAGAACATTCTCATTAGAGAGCCTCTATCTGTAGATATTCATGTTCAGATAACTGCCTTTTGTAAGACCAGCGATACTAATTACGCTTCATTTAAATTATTTTGATAGGACAATTCTTTTCATAGAAAGAAAGGCATAATTAATTTGTAGGCCTTGTTCCTAATCTAGAATAGAAGGGGGTTGATTCTAGAGAGAATTCAAGGATTTATTCAGTTCATTTTGCAAACATATTTAAGAACCTACAGAGTGTACTCCACTGAGTAATGCGATTCAGCAGTGAAGAAGAAACAGACCATGCACACAGTGAGGAGGGACAACTATTTAAAAAGGGAATTAGAGTATCCTACGATAAAGCAAGATTAATACACGTCTTCTCAGTAACATCAATAAGGGAAAGATTGTTCCTGGCCGGCGGAGGAGGTGAGAAGGCATTACAGGGCATGAGTTGTAATGAAGGTGAAGGAATTCCCCAGATCAACAAGAGGAGAGAGGTATTCCAGGCAGAGGGAACAGCATATGCAAAGGGATAGTTATACTAACCACTCACATTGAATCCTTTGGCAGTATATGAAGGACTCAGTGTGTACTATTTTCTTTCATTTTCACAGCTACTCTATGAATCATTCTACTCACCTTTGACAGTTAACTTGCCTCTAGTCAAATTAGTAGTAAGTGGGAAGGCTGAGGGTCAAACCCAGATTTGTTCTGATTCCAGGATCAGCACTGTGAGCCATGGTACCAAATTGCCTTCATTATATTGGGTAATTTTAAAATTTGAGGCGGGGGAGCCATAACATGTTAGGAGCTAAACATATCTACTATTTAACCTTTACACCTTTTTGGAGAGGTTAATTTTGGCTGCAAGTCTTTATTTCAGTGGACTTTAGGGTTTGTCTGAGATACCCCCCCAGGATGAGAAGCAGGATCATCAACCTTTGAACGGACTCTTCCCTGTCCCACACTGCAGTGTCTGTGTTCTACATCAGAGAGTCCATGCCTTCAAAGGAAGCTGCCATGTGAGTTAGAGTTCAGTTAAGTAAAGAACAGTGGAAGTTCAGTAATGTAACAGTGTATTCAAAAGTACAGATTAAAAGGGGAAAATGAAAATGTAATGTCAGTATAAAATAAAGGTGTACAATAGGAAAAGGTGTGAAAAGTTAGTTTCTAAGTTAGTATGACACCTTCTGTCATCATTCTCTGTTCTTGGTAAAAAAGAATTAAGTGACTTAACTAGATACGTGGATAGATGGATTTTATTTTTCTCTTCTCAGTCTAAAAGTGAGGTGTTCCAGAGGGGAGGAAAGGCAGAGAGAAAATACAGGGCAAATGCATGTAAGAGGATCTAGAAATTACACATTTCACTCTGCTCATGTCCCATCAGCCTGAGCTTAGTTACATGGTACTCTTGGCTGCAGATGCATCTGTAGGCAGGTGGTTAGGTACCCTGCTAACGTTTACGCTGTTGCTATAATTAAAAGGAAGAAAAGGGGAAACCATACTGGAGACCACCAATCTATGCTACGCTTGGTAACTTTTAAAAAGTGGTATTGCCAGAATAGCATAACACTTTTTCTGAATGAAGATATGCTGTAGGATAGAAACACGGGCGAGTTAGGGTCGCTGCTGCTGCAGTCTGTGAAATGAAGTCGTCATCCCATGCAGGGGTTCGATTCCCTGACTCACCAGAAAGAACAGAATTCCTCACCTATCCTTGAACAGGACACATTTCTGTTGAACGAAACCACTGAGATTTCAGGGTAATTTTTCTTTTTTAATGTAAAGATATATTTAATGATTCTTTCAATCACAGACACAGGATTAGGCAAACACCAAGAAGTGGACGGCATATTAAACTGGGTGATTTGAGGAGAGCTTAGAAAGGGAATTACTTACAAGATGTGGGCCAAGTTTAGGTAGTCAACAGTACATGGCACAGTATCCCTAAGGCTAGCTCTGGGGTGGGATGGGGACTGTTAGAACCTCTAAATCTGAAGGGGCAAGTGAAAGACCATTACCAAGACCTACAAGGGAAGCGTCTTGAGCAGGTCTCTAAACAAGAGTGATGGCCTACCTCAGAGGGAGCAGGCCTGGGAAACTGGGCAGCGTGGGGTGGGGGAATAAATATCCCTACTTCACTTGTCCCTCACCTCCTGTCTTTGTGTTAGCTGAACCCAGTTGGAACCCAGAGGAAAAGCAAGTTTATGAATGCAGGCAAACTTCCTGACAACAGAGCACAATGAAGCAGAGGGGAACACAATGAAGAGGGAAACCAGAGAGGGAATGGAAGATATCTGGCATACTTTCCTTCCTGTTGACTCTTCAGGCTAAATTATTAGAGCACAGTAGAACTTGGCCTATTCTGGCTAATATAACTTGGGTCTGAAATTGCCTTTACTAAAGGTACAAAATATGATAGAATTGGTCAGAAAATACTTCCTTGGTCATTACAGTTACTGTTACCATCAATATGCATTATCCTACACGTTGTTGTTGTGGCAAACAACAGCTATTTGATTTTTTTTTTTTACTTGGGTCAAGACTTCAATGGGCATAAGTAATAATTTTCATAGAGCAGAGAGGAGATAACTATTTGATTTTGCTTAGGATTTTGTGGACTGGGAGTTTGGGGGAGGGCTCTGCCAGCCAGTTCTAACTTGCGATCCCTCATGTGCATATGGTCAAATGCTGGCTGGGGATACAGTCATGGGAAGGCTCTGTTGGGCTGGGCATCCCACAGGCCTCACCTGAGGTGGCAGCTGATTTCCAGTTAGCAGCTGGGTACTTGGGCAGGCCTTCCAGTAGGAGCCCCTGTATGTAACCTGTTCAGCTTCAGTTGCTGATGGTAGTTCTAAGGATAGTTGGACTTCTTAGTGGTCAGCTGGCTTCCCCCAGAGTGTCCCAAGAGAGCCAGGCAGGACCACATGGCCGTTTTTGTCCTAGCCTCTGAAGTCCCACTGCAGTCTCTTTGTCATACACAAGCTTTTCAGGCCGACCAGCTGCAAGGCAAGAGGACATCGACCCTGCCTCTTAATGGGATGAGCAGCAAAGAATCCATGGACAAGTTTTGTAAGTGTATAGCCATCAATGTGCTAATGTGTTCTAAGCAATAGGAAAATGTGGGAAACTTTCAAATGCTATAGAATGATTTTATTTCCAAAGAGCCAGAAGTGGGAACCAGCAGCATTCTCATATGCATGAGGAAGTAACCTATCTAGCTTTTGTATAAATAAGGAAATTCAAGATCCATGCTTTATAAGGTAGAAAATGATACATATTACATACACAGTGATATGTAAAAACCAGTGACTTTGGCTTTTCCTGTTTGGAGGATAGGCAATGTTCAGAAATGTGTCTTTTTAAAAATTAATTATTTTTTAAATTGTGTTAGTCACCATACAGTACATCATTAGTTTTTGATGTAGTGTTCCATGATTCATTGTTTGCATATAACACCCAGTACTCCATGCAGTCCGTGCCCTCCTTAATACCCGTCTTTTGCATCCACATGGATGGGACTGGAGGAGATTATGCTAAGTGAGTAAGTCAGACAGAGAAAGTGAATTATCGTATAAGAAAAAAGTTTCAGTTGGCTTAAGAGAGATTTTAGACAAAATGAACTTTTTTCTTATATGTGAATTAGTTTCCCACCCACTTATCAACAGTTTTCTGTCAAAGTTGGCTTTTGGTTTCATTTTTTCTTTCCCAATCTCTTATACTTGGGTGGTTTGCCTTTTACTAGACTAGAGAAAGTTTAAGAGTCACCTTCCCTCGCTTGCGTATGGACCAAGTAGCCTGCTGTTGTCTCGCACAGCTTTTACTGATGCTGGTGGTGTGCGCTTGGTGCCTTCTCCAGGCCTCTCCCTGAGGAGATGGTCCTGATACGGATAGAACTAGCTGTACTTTCCCTGAGTAACTTGCTCAGAGAGTAAGGTACGTCACAGTGAAAACCTTTCTTATTCAACAAATTTGTATTGAGGTTGTATAAAATGTTTAATGCTCCCATGCTGGCTAGTAAAGACCCCAAGTAACGTCCCCCTTCCAGAGGGACCCTTCCCTGGAACCTCTGCACTCCTCACGCATGTACACATGCACATACACACACTTCATCAACTAAAGGGTTAGCACTTTCTGCAGGGGTCTTCCAGAACTCTGATCCCTAACAAGTTCCCCTCTCTTTTATTTGACTGGTATCTTTGTCTGCATTATATCGCTGATAAGTATTTTCAGTTTCACTCTGATCCTCACTGCCTTCAGTCCTGGGGATATGTAGCTGAGCAGAACACAGAGTCCCTCACTTCCTGGAGTTGGGCTTGCCTCATTTATTCACGCATGCCCTGCATTTTCCACAGAGGGCTGGTGGCAACTGACCAAAATGCAGTTTGGAAGATATAAAATAATGAACATAATTAATAGTGCAAGTTAAAAAAGAAGTGTGAGGCAAAACTAAAGGTAAGATTAGTATATTTGTTTTACCCAGCATTGCTCCATGGTTTCCAAAACGAGGGAAAATAAAGAATAGTCAAAATAATTACGGCTCCTTCCGCCTTCTTTCCCTTCCCTTCCTGAACCAGTCAGTGTTGAAGACTTTGGGTAGGGCACAGCGAAATGGTTGTCAGTGTTTGTGGGGAGGGCTGGAGTAGCTCAGAGCAGGGTGTTGGGGCCAGAGTGGGGTAAGAAGAGCATCAGCAAGTGGGCGCTGGCTGCCATGAGAAAGCCAAGGACTGAGTAAGATGCCCAGGCATGAGGAGGTCCAGCTCAGGGTGTCAGTATCTGAGCAGGATAGGGGCAGAGAGGTGTTACCTGCAGGGAGACAGCCCAGCTTCACATGGCTGCATAGGAAGGGCATCAGCATGGAAGGCTAGCGCAGTGCAGGCCTGTTGAGGGTGGCATCCGTATGGGTGGGAGGGGGGCAGCATGGAATGTTAGAGCCTAAATAGTGTGAGGGAGGTATTAGCACCAGGTGTTGGGGGGGTGGAGTGGGGGAGGGGACCTTGCATGGAGAGTCAGGGCCTGAGGACTGTGAGGAGTGTGTCAGTGCAGAGGGAGATGGTGACACAGTGTGGGGAGTTGAAGCCAGGTGGGCTGGTGAATGTTCTCACGTGAGGCAGCCTGATGTGGGGAGCCAGGGCCTGAGCAGGCTAAGGCAGACATCCACATACTCTGGAAGCAGGTATAGGGAATCAGAGTCCAAACACCAGTGTACACCTTGGCGCAGTTCTGTGCATGAGATTGGGACCCAAGCACGGTGAGGAGGACTGTCCTGGAGGGAGTGCCCAAACCCAAGTGGGTTAGACCTCCACACAGAGGGCCTGGTGATGTGGGGTAGTGATCGGGAGCGCAGATGGCTGGGGGCGGGGGGGCGGGGCAGCCAGAGGAGAGGGAGGGGACATACACGTGGTGAAGAGTACATTGCTGAGGGAAGGACAGCTGCAGGGATAAGGGCTGATTTCTTAGAGGGTTTAATAAAATAAGTATAGTGAAGATAATGAGAGTCAGGTTTGCCAGTCTGAGAAATGGTATGACAAGTACAGAAAGGATAGTAGATTTCATCTAGAGGTAATCCTGCTTGCACCAGGCTGATGGGGGAAAGCACATGATAAATTTGTTATTTAAAAAATAGGATTGGGGTTTCTGGGCAAGCTCAGTTGGTTAAGTGTCTGCCTTCGGCTCAGGTCATGATTCCAGGATCCTGGGATCAAGCCCTGTGTCCAGCTCCATGCTCCATAGGGAGTCTGTCGCTCTCCCTCAGCCCCACTCCTGTTTGTGCTCTCTGTCTCTCTCAAACAAATAAATAAGATCTTCTAAAAAAATAAAATTAGAAATAAGATTTTAAAAAGTGTAAAGAGATGCAGCAGTTTTATTTTCTGAGTAGTCCCATACTAGAGGACTTTTTTTTGTTTGTTTATGGTTTTATATCTTTTATAGATCTGTTTCCATTGAGCAAATATTCCTTATGAAAGGAAAACTCTAAGGCTAGTGAGACAACTTACTTTTTGCATACTGGGGAATGTCTATTCTTTAACCAAAAAGGCAGAAAAATCTGCTTTTTGAAAAGTTCCATTCTCTTTTTGGCTTTATAATAAACCCTAGGGGATAGTTAAGCTCCGTGAGTGATCTCTGTCACTAGTTCCCAGATGTGAGAGTTTCATAGAACTATAACATTTTCAGAAAACAGAACAAAACAAAAAAAGTGGACAGTTTAATGAGGTTTTAAACTTTCTGTGTTATTAAGGGAAACAAATCTAAACTTCCAACTACTGCTAACTTCATTTTGTAAGAGAAAGTGCAAATTTACTACCAAGGAAAAGAAAGAAAGAAAAGAAGAGATCCTCTTAGAATAAAAAAATCCTGTCAATTAAACAAATGTGGAAGTTGAGGTGAACTATGCCCTTCTGACAATTCTGAAGAATACACAGGAACCCTTTGAGCCCCATGCAAAGTAACATTGTTAGGTTTGCATAATTTACTGTTTTTAGTTTGGCGTGGGGAGACAATGAAACAAATATTTCATCCAGACTTTTCATTTTAACGTGGATGATGGATCCATTTCATGGATTTATGCTAATTTGGAAATTAAATTTCATTCATTATTGATATCATTTAGGATCATTGTAATTTTATATAAAATAAAAAGCCTTTATTTTTGGAAGTAGTCAAAATATGCACCATTGAAAGTGCATTATTCTGTAAATTACTCAGTGTAGAATTATTGAATCAATGTAGTTTTATACCTGAAATTAATATGTTATATGTTAATTATAGCACAATAAAAAATTGTGCTACTTCATAAAATTTGGTCACGGAGAATTATGTACTTTTAAAAATGTTACTTAGTCCAACTCCTTGTCTTCAAACAAGTATTGACATTTTTTCAGATGAGGCAGTTCAGGATCAAAGAGAGCACAAGATGAAGATTCTGAAGTCTGTTTGTGACAGTCCAAACATCTTTTATTTGGAGTACTGGCACTCTTAATTTAAAAATGACAGGAGAAATCAAAATAAATTTTTAGCCACAAGGTACAACCCCACAACCACTACTACCCCCCCAAAAAAAAAGCTGATAAGAAGAAGAGATAAATAGCCCAGGTTTTCACTTAATGGCATTCAAAGTCATATAGAGCTCTAAGATGCATAACTGTAATTGTACAAAGGACTGGAAAAGCAAAAATTCATAGATGGGTTATCATTAACTGTGTTATTTTTTATCCTTAGGGGGAAAGACTTAATTTCCCAAGTCAGATTGCTTTGCATTTCTCATAACCTTAAAGTACATAATGCACCTACTTTCACTTCAGAAAATTAAGACAGTTTTATTTCATTATTTTTATTACTCCCAAGCAAAATATTAGGAGTACTCCTGAAGAATTGTAGATTTTATAGCAACACTCTAACAGAAGGATGAATATGGCACAAGATCTTTAAAATCAAAATCAGTAATAGAAATAGATGCTTGTGCAATGTTAATGTAGGCATCGGAGACACAGGAGTCAACCCAAAGTGCCCTGGTAAGTGTCTCTATTAGTGTAGGCATTTTTTCAAAATTTAAATCTTGTTTATTAAATCTCAGAAGTATTTCTTGAATTAAGGGATATTGAAGAAGCAGTGTACTAAAAATGGAGATGCAACATCGTATTTGTAGATATTTATACTTGGGTAGAATGTTCTATAATGAGAATATCCATGATCATATTTAGTGTAGAAGTTACCAAAAGGACACTTGGAAAAAAAGTCATGATTCTGTTATGAATTTTTTCAAATGTAATGAAAGTAGAAAAAAAATTAATGTAGAAGAAGAAGTATAAAAATGTAATGAACTCCCATATTCCCATCAGGCAGATTCAACAATTTTCAACATCTTGGCACATTTGCTTTTTTTTTTTTTCTTAAACTATTTAAAAATCATTCACAACATGTAATTTTACCTTTATGTAGTTTGTATCTGCCATGAGGCAGATAGGTTAGATTGATTCATAGATGTCTCTAGATAGACTTGTTCTAATCAGGACTCAGACAAGGTCCACTTATTACAAATAGTTGTTAATCTCTTTAGGCCCTTTAAAAAAAATTATTAACCTCTTACTAGTATAGTACATTTGTCAAGATTAATGAACCAAATTGATACATTATTATTACCTAAAATCTGTATTTAGATTTTCTTAGTTTTTACCCAGTGTCCTTTTTCTGTTCTAGGATCCCATCTAGACAAACCACATTACATTTAGTTACGTCTCCTTAAGCTCTTCTTGCCTGTGACACTTTCTCAGAGTTTCCTTGTTTCTGATGACCTTGCTATTTTTGAGGATTACCGGTCAGTTAGTTATTTTGTAGAAAGTCCCTCAACTGAGATTTTTCTCATGATTAGATAGACTAGGGTTATTGATTTGAGGGAGGAAGACCACAGAGGTACACATCACATCAAGGATGTCATCAACATGACTTATTACTATTGATATTGACCTTTATTCCATACCTGAGAGAATGTCATCATGTTTCTCCACTGTAAAGTTACACTCTTTTCCCCTTTCTCCATAATATAATCTTGGGAAGGAAGTCACTGTGTGAGGCCAATGCTGAAGGGATGGAGAGTTATGCTCCATCTCTTTTATAATTCCATTAATTATTTGGAATTTTCCTGAGTCGAAGATTGTTCCATTCTTCCCCATTTATTTATTTAATTATTCATTATTTGATAATTTGCTTATTTATTAGGACATTTATTTATGTCAGTGAGGATTTCCAAGTATTTATACTTAGGTCTATAATCCAATATCACTATATTTTGTTGCTCAGATTGTTCCAGTTTTGTCAAAAGGGCACTTTGGGTTGACTCCTATTTCTCTGATATACCTCCTCTTTTTGTTTGTTTTCCTCCCACATTTCCTTAGTTTCTGGCACTGCAAGATGCTCCAGATTTACCATTTATATCCCCTGCCCTAGCCTAAAACCAGACATTTCTCCAAGGAGCACTGGTTCATTTTACTAGAGAAGAGTATTAGAAACCAAGATCTGGGCTCTGTTGTTGCTACTGGAATGTTACTGTTTCTTGGCCTTTTGAGCTAACAGAGCAAGGACATATATGTGTGTATACTGGATGGATGGATGTATAAATGGATAGAGATTTCTTTAGATAGCCAGATAGAACTTTTACAATATATATATATCATATTCATGAACTCACAGGTTCATACTGGTGTCTCTAACTGTAACCCATTACCATGGGAACCACTGGATCCTTCTTTACTTATTCATAACTGCCCATTCCAACTGAGAAACTTGACTCCCACTATCTGCCATCTGTTTATTTAATTGTGCAATTTCAGTATGGATATATAGTGGTTGTATTCGTTTCCTAGGGATGCCATAATAAATTACCACAAACCTGGTAGCTTAAAACAGCAGAAATTTATCTTGTTATAGTTCTAGGGCCCAGAGTCCAAAATCAAGAGAAAGAAATATGGGGGGGAGGGGCAGGAATGGGAAACCAGAATAGACCATAAGAGAGATGTAGAACCCGGTCAAAGGTTTTATCCATATATGTGGAATCCCAGAAAAAGAGAAGAGAGAAAATAGAGCAGAAGCAATACTTGAAAAAATCATCTCAGGCCATTACCAATTTGAGATAAGACATCCACCTGCAGATTCGGGAGGCTCAGCAATCCCATGTAGGGCAAATTCAAGTAAAACCGTACCTGAGCACACCACTGCCCCGCTGAAAACCAAAGATAAAGAGAAAATCTTAAAAGCAATAAAAAAAAAAAAGACAACAGAAATTGTGAAATAATACGTAATGACATTTTTTTAAGATACTGACAAAAAACACTGCCAATGTAGAATTGTAAGTTAGCTGAGAGAAGAGAGGCCAGATTTATCCTCTTGCCTAAAACAAACGAAAAATCTAAACAAAATATATGAAACGATTTTCTGGCATTGAACATCAGACAGCACGACACATTCCTGAAAGAAGGGAAACAAAATGAGCAATTTCCCAGCTTACTGGCTGGAGAAAGTTTCCAGGAGTCTGGGGAAGCCAGGGTGATTGAGTTTGCAGTATAAAGTATGGGAAAGAGATTTTTCCAGAGATCTACAGTACCTCTCAGGTCTTCATCTGAATATTAAGTTGTGCATCCACATGAGGAAGCTACCTGAGGTTGGGAATAGAACTCTGGAAGTATTAGAGGTGACAATCCGTACAGCAGCTGGAGTAGTTTGTGTTCTTACCCACCATAGTGGAAATCCTTGTGATTTATGGGACATAGGGTAGAATATTGAAAAGGACTTTGCCTTACCCATGAAGAAAATCAGTCCTAGACTAAAGTCTGCTCTGATCCTTCAGTAAGTGGGTAAGTCTCTCTCTGTCAAATAAATAAATAAATAAAATCTTTAAAAAAAAAAAAAAAAGAATGTATTGGGACACTTGCCTCACACCATAGGTTTTATAAGATTTAAAGATTCTTTTAACTGTGGGACACAATACAGTGACATGTAGATAGATGAAAAGCAAAAGTCTTTGTTCCTTAGAACTCCAAATGAGAGAAAGTTGCTGTGTAGGCCACATGAGATCACACCTGGAGACAAAGTAACAGCAAACTGGAGCTGTAGGGGGCAGCTTAGTGGGGCAAATGGGGTGGGGTTAGTTAGTTTTCATAGGCTCCCTTTAGATTGGCTAATCTGAATAATTCTGTGGGCTCTGGAACAGATCTACTGTACCTAGTTGTCTGGTATCTATCTCTGGGGAAATTAGATTGGGCACATAATGGCTCCAGAATGTGAGACTGATAAGGGAAATGGTTGAGATGTGGACTTTATTAGTTGCTGGAGAAGAACTGACTAGCCTTTAGCCAGGGCCTCAGAACTGGGTCAAGACAGCATTTCACAAAACCCCCAAAGTTGTATTACACCAAATATAAAAATTAGAATGGGTCAAAGACCTAAATGTAAGAGCTAAAACTATAAAACTCTTGGGGAAAAAACAGGCATAAGTTTTCATGACCTTGAATTGGTCAATGTTTTCTTAGACTTAACACCAAAAGCACATGTAATAACACTGGGCTTCATCAAAATTAAAAGGCTTTGCATAAAGACACACAGAATAGGGGAGAATATTTGCAAATCACATATCTGATAAGGCACTTAAATCCAGAGTGGTCTAAGAACTGTTACAGTTTGTTTTTATCCTTAATCTTCTGTCTGCTTGATGTATGAGATACTGAGAGCTATGCATGTTTGGTTTGCTTTTTAGTTTTCTGTTAGGTACTTGCAGAGTCAAGATTGTTTTGTCATCTTGGTGGATTGTTCATTTTATTTTTAGGTTGTATCTGTTCTTATTTATTCGGCATATTTCACTTTAAATTTTGAACACATGGTTAAACTATCTCCAAGTTTGCTGATACATGACCCATAGCTCCTACCTTAAATTGCATGGTTTCTGTCCTGGCCAGCCCCTGCCCTAAGACTTGGGTATGGCCAGGTCTATGTTAGGAATCTATCTGGTCATCCTCTACCCTAAACAAAGACACTCCTCTCAGGTGACATGGGTTATCTCCCAGACATTGAAGCAAGACCTCTCTTAAGACAAAGCCAAATTCTTTACTAGTACACATATACGTAAATTTTATAGGTTTATTTCAGGATTTGGAGGAACATGTGCCGAACTGAGGAGAATAGTTCACTGTGGAGAAAAGTGAGAGTGGTGCTAGTTTAATTACTTTAAAATGAAAAGACTAACTCAGACTAACTTTGGGAAAACGGAAAGAGAAGTTACATTCAATTAAATGAAATTCATTATATCCAGATATGAAAAGATAAGCCATCAGGAGGAATTCCACTGTTCTGAAAAAGATGAGAGTAGACCAATTATTTCAAGATACATGAAGTAACCATGGTTATGGTCTGGGCCTGACTTTGATATAGCTATCAAGTTTAAAATGAAACATTGTCAGGAATATACAAATAAGAGAATGTATACTATTTGAAGAAATCATTTACTTATAGTAATCTAGTATCCTCCTTGTCAGTTATTTGTCAAGTTTTAGAATTTATTATATAATCCTTGACTCACTGAAAATCAGATTCTATAAATATGAACATTTGTTAAATCTACATGTTGGGTACATGGGTGTTATATTCTCTGCTTTTTTAATTTTTAGAATGCCATTAGGCTATTAAACTCCAGAATGATTTATGACTACCTAGGAATAGAGGATTTTGTATACCTTCCCATCCATTTATTGGGTTCTCAGTCTAAGAAGGATGACTTCCCAAGATAGAGGAGCATCACTCTTTCATCAAATATATAGAAACACATTTGCTTCTTTTCAAGACTGCCAATAATATGAAGAAAATAGAAATGATTTAGGAGAGTTATAAAATTATAAATGTTTAGATTTTTCAGAATCGGAAAAAAAAACATTTTGGTGGCAATTTCTTAGTAATTTACATGGAGATATGAAGTTTTAATCTCAGAGGTGGTTTGGCAGGTGGGAGGTTTGGGGATCCAGAGGAACACTCCTGTCTTTTGAGTATGTACTATAACCTGAGTCATACACTGCTAAGATCTTTTTTTTTTTCTTTTTAAAGATTTTATTTATTTATTTGACAGAGATCACAAGTGGGCAGAGAGGCAGGCGATGGGGGGGGGGTGGTGTTGTGGAACAGGCTCCCTGCTGAGCAGAGAGCCGGTTGCAGGGCTTGATCCCAACACCCTGAAATCATGACCTGAGCGGAAGGCAGAGGCTTAACCCACTGAGACACCCAAGCACCTCCTGCTAAGATCTTCTTATCTGGTTTCTCATTTTAATCTCTTGCCCATTTATATAGGCCTCATCTCTCTATAATAAATTATAAATTAGGAACTCAGAGCTCTTAAGAAAAAAGAGTATGTGCAGTATCACCGATAGTACCACTAAGAGAAAATATCAAGTGTGACATACATTTTTTAGGTTATAAGGAGTAATGTTTACTAATGGTGAAAATTCTTAAGCACTGTGATTGCTCACCGATGAGAATTTGCCGACTTCTTTTCCCTCTCTGGAAGCAGTAAACTTATTTTTAGATGGTTTAAGAATGATTCTGCCTGAAGGCAGAGGAGATAGACCTCATGAGCTTACCAAGTTTCTTCTAAGTTTTAAGATCCTGTAATTCGTTATTTTTGTGATCTTAAACCTGTTTTTATTTATTTCCTTTTCTCCAGGTGGATGATATAAATGCAGCTGTGATGGATTTGAAAGAGAAGAAGATTCGTAGTCTAAGTGAAGAGGCCAAAATAGGAGCACATGGAAAGCCAGTGATTTTTCTCCATCCTAAAGACTGTGGTGGTGTTCTTGTGGAATTGGAGCAAGCTTGATTTATATTTGCAAGAAACTTTAAAAATCCCCACCAAAATATACTGAAAATCCCCAACAAATTATACTCCAGCATTAAATCCTTCACTCCTTCCATCACTTAAAAGTTCACAATTAAAGGGGCACCTGACTGACTCAGTCAGCAAGGTGTGTGACTCTTTATCTCAGGGTGGTGAGTTCAAGCCCATGTTGGGTGTGGAGATTACTTAAAAATAAAATCTTTTTAAAAAGTTCAAAATCAAAAATTAAATTACAGGGGTGCCTGGGTGGCTCAGTCGATTAAGGGTCTGCCTTCAGCCCAGGTCATGATCCCGGGGTCCTGGGATCAGGCCCCAGATGAGGCTCCCTGCTCAGTGGGAAGTTTGTTTCTCTCTCTCTCTCTCTGCCCCTCCACCCACTTGTGCTCTCTCTCTCAAATAAATGGATAAAATCTTTAAAAAAAAAAAAAAGCAACCTAAATTACAGAAAGAGATTTTTAAAATTGTATATATATATAATATTTATCAATATATATAATTGACATATTTGTTAATTACTTTGGTTTTTTTTCTGATTTGGAGGAATCCTTGATTAATAAATACTTAGGGAATATTGTTAAAATCATATTCATCGAAATAAACTATTCTTGTCCAAAATGGGGTAATTGACTGCAGTATGTTTCTGTGTGAGAGTGTGAGTATGTATCTACATGTTTGCACGCGTGTGTGTGAGTTGGGATGGAGCTATGAAAGGGTGCCTGGCAGTTGCATAGCTACATATTTGGGACAAAGTGCTTTCTGAGGATGTTATGGAGAGTTTTTTACACCGAGGTTGAAGAGTTTCAACCTCAAAAGTTTTTGCTCTTCTAGAACAATTCTTGTTCACTGGTTCCATGTGGGCAGGTATTTTGAGTGCTAATGCTAGATATAAGAATAAGAAGTTTTGTGGAAAACTTCATTCATGATCTAGTGAGTGCATGGGTAGCTGTTTTTTTTATTCTTTATTTAAATTCAGTTTAGTTAACATATACCGTATTATTAGTTTCAAGGGTAAAATTTAGTAATTCATCAGTTGCATATAACACCAGTAGCCATTACATAAAGTGCCCTCATTAATGCCCATCAACCAATTATCCCTTGCCCCCACCCACATTCCCTCCAGCAACACTGTTTGTTTCCTAGAGTTTAGTGTCTCTTATCATTTGCTTCCCTATTTTCATCTTATTTTATTTTTTCTTCACTTACCGTATTCTCATCTTTTTTGTTTCTTAAGTCCCACATATGAGTGAAATTATGTGGTATTTGTCTTTCTATGACTGACTTATTTCAGTTAGCATAATATCCTCTAGTCCCATCCATGTCACTGCAAATGGCAAGATTTCATTCTTTTTTATGGCTGAGTAATATTCCATTGTAGATACACACCACATCTTTATCTGTTCATTTGTTGATGGACATTTGGGCTCTTGTTGATGGGCATTTGTGCTCTTTCTGTAGTTTGGCTATTACGGATATTGCTGCTGTAAACATTGGGGTGCAGATGCCCCTTCAGATCACTATGTGTGTGTCCTTTGGGTAAATACCTACTAGTGCAATTGCTGGGTTGTAGGGTATCTCTATTTTTAACTTTTTGAGGAAACTCCATACTGTTTTCCACAGTGGCTGTACCTGCTTGCATTCCCACCAGCAGAGTAAGAGGGTTCTTCTTTCTTAACATCCTTGCCAACATCTGTTGTTTCCTGAGTTCTTAATTTTAGCCATTTTGACCAGTGTAAGGTGGTATCTTACCATGGTTTTGAGTTGTATTTCCCTGATGCTAGATGATGTTGAGCATTTTTTCATGTGTCTGTTGGCCATTTGTATGTCTTCTTTGGAGAAATGTCTGTTCCTTTCTTCTGCCCATTTCCTGATTGGATTATTTGTTTTTTGGCTGTTGACTTTGGTAAGTTTTCTTAATAGATTTTGGATATTAACCCTTTATCAGGTAAGTTATTTGCAAGTATCTTCTCCCATTTGTAGGTTGCCTCTTAGTTTTATTGATTGTTTATTGATTTATTGATTGTTTCCTTCACTGTGCAGAAGTTTTTTATCTTGAAGTCCCAATAGTTAATTTTTGCTTTTGTTTCCCTTGCATCAGGAGACATATCTAGTAAGAAGTTGCTACAGCCAAGGTCAAAGAGGTTGCTGCCTGTGTTCACCTCTAGGGTCTTGATGGTTTCCTGTCTCACATTTAGGTCTTTAGTCCATTTTGAATTTATTTTGTGTGTGGTGTAAGAAAGTGGTCCAGTTTCATTTTTCTGCATGTGGCTGACAACACCATTTGTTGAAGAAACTATCTTTTTTCCCTTGGATATTCTTTCTTGCTTTGTTGAAAATGAGTTGACGATAAAGTTGAGGGTTCATTTCTGAGTTCTCTGTTCTGTTCCAATGATCTATGTGTCTGTTTTTGTGCTAGTACCATACTGTCTTGATGAATACAGCTTTGTAGTACAGCATGAAGTCCAGAATCATGATGCTTCCAGCTTTGGTTTACTTTTTCAACATTCCTATGATTATTTAGGGTCTTTTCTGGTTTCATACAAATTTTAGGATTGTTTGTTAAGGTTCTGTGAAAAATGTTGATGGTATTTTGATAGGGATTGCATTAAATATACAGATTGCCTTGGATAGTGTAGACATGTTAACAATGTTTGTTCTTCCAGTCCATGAGCATGGAATGTCTTCCCATTTCTTTTTGTCCTCTTCAATGTCTTTCATAAGTGTGCTATAGTTTTTGGAGTTATAGATCCTTTACCTCTTTGGTGAGGTTCACTCTTAGGTATCTTACAGTTTTTGATGCAATTGTAAATGGGATTGTTTCCTTGATTTCTCTTCTGCCTTATTGTTAGTGTATAGAAATGCAGCAGATCTCTGTATGTTGATTTTATATCCTGCAACTTTGCTGAATTCCTGTATGAGCTCTAGCAATTTTTGGATGGAGTCTTTTGGGTTTTCTATTTAGAGTATCATGTCATCTTGAAAATAGTGAGAGTTTGACTTCTTTGCTGATTTGGATTTCTTTTATATCTTGTTGTCGTCTAACTGCTGAGCCAGGACTTCCACTACTATGTTGAACAGCAGTGGTGAGAGTAGAGATCCCTGTCCTGTTCCTGACCTTAGAGGAAAACCTCTCAGTTTTTCCCCATTGAGGAAGATATTCGCTGTGGGTTTTTTATATATGCCTTTTGTGATATTGAGGTATGTTCCCTCTATCCCTATATAGCAGAGAGTTTTTATCAAGAAAGGACATAGTAGGGGCTCCTGGGTTGCTCAGTTGTTAAGCATCTGCCTTCAGCTCAAGTCATGATCCTGGGGTCCTGGGATTGAGCCCTGTGTCAGGCTCCCTGCTCAGCGGGGCGTCTGCTTCTTCCTGTCCTTCTGCCCCTCCCCTCCACTTGTGCTCTCTCTTGTGCACTTGTGCTCTGTCTCAAATAAATAAATACTTTTTTTAAAAAAGGGAAGGATAAAAAGAAGGAAAGGATGCTGTGTTTTGTTAAATGCTATTTCTATACCTATTGAGAGGATTGTATGGTTCTAGTCCTTTCTTTTATTAATGTGATGTATCACATTGATTGATCTGTGGTTGTTGAACCACCCTTGCAGCCAAGGAATAAATCCTACTTGGTCATGGTGAATAAACATTTTAATATACTTTTGGATCCTAATAGCTAGTATCTTATTGAGAATTTTTACATCCATGTTCACAAGGGATATTGGTCTGCAATTCTCCTTTTTAGTTGGGTCTTTGTCTGGTTTGGGGTTCAAGGTAATTTTGGCCTCATAGAATGATTTTGGAAGTATCCCTTCCATTTTTATTTTTTGGAACAGTTTCAGAAGAATAAGTATTCATTCTTCTTTAAATGTTTGGTAGAATTCCCCTGGGAAGCCATCCTGCCCTGGAATCTTGTTTGTTGGGAGATTTTTTTTTATTACTGCTTCAATTTCCTTCCTGGTTATAGTTCTGTTCAGGTCTTCCATTTCTTCCTGTTTCAGTTTGGGTAGTTTATGTGTTTCTAGGAATGTACCCATTTCTTCCAGATTGCTTAATTTATTGGCATATAATTGCTCATAATATTCTCTTATAATTGTATTTCTTTTTTTTTGTTGTTTTTTCTTTTTTTAAAAAAAAATTTATTTATTTATTTGACAGACAGAGATCACAAGTAGGCAGAGAGGCAGGTAGAGAGAGAGGGGGGAAGCAGGCTCCCTACTGAGCAGAGAGCCCGATGTGGGTCTCAATCCCACGACCCTGAGATCATGACCTGAGCCGAAGGCAGAGGCTTTAACCCATTGAGCCACCCAGGCACCCCATTATAATTGTATTTCTTCAGTGTTAGTTGTGGTCTCTCCTCTTCATGATTTCATTTATTGGGGCCCTTTCTCTTTTCTTTTTGGTAAGTCTGGCTAGGGGGGTTTATAGATCTTATTAATTCTTTTGAAGAAACAGCTTCTAGTTTCATTGATCTGTTCTACTGGTTTTTAAAATTTCTGTATCATTATATTTCTGCTCTAATCTTTATTATTTCTCTTCTGCTGGATTTAGGCTTTATTTGCTTTTCTTTTTCCAGCTCCTTTAGGTATAAAGTTTGGTTGTGTATTTGAGACTTTTCTTGTTTCTTAAGAAGGGACTTTATTGCAATATACTTCCCTCCTAGGACTGCCTTTGCTGCATCCCAGAGTTTCTGAACTGTCATGTTTTCATTTTCATTTGCTTCCATGTTTTTTTAAAAATTCTTCCTTAATTTCCTGGTTGACCCATTCATTCTTTAGTAGGATGCCCTTTAACTGCCATGTATTTGTGGTCCTTCCAATTTTTCCTTGTAGTTGACTTCAAGTTTTAAAGCATTGTGGTCTGTAAATATGCAGGGGATAATCTCATTCTTTTGGTACTAGTTGAGACCAGATTTGTGACCCAGTATGTGCTCTATTCTGAAGAATGTTCCATATGTACTCCAGAAAATGTGTATTCTGCTGGTTTAGAATGAAATGCTCTGAATATAACTGTCAAGTCCATCTGATCCAGTGTGTCATTTAAAGTCCTTGTTTCCTTCTGCTTAGATGATCTGTCCATTGCTGTTAAAGTCCCCTACTATTATTGTTATTCATGAGTTTTAAATTTTGTTATTAATTGGTTTATATTCAGCTGCTCCCAAATTAGGGACATAAATATTTACAATTGCAAGATCTTCTTGTTGGACAGACCCTTTATTATGATATAGTATCCCTTCTTCATCTCTTATTACAGTCTTTGGTTTAAAATCTAGTTTGTCTGATATAAGGATTGATTCTCCAGCTTTCTTTCAATGTCCATTGGCATGATAATGGTTCTCCATCCCTCACTTTCAATCTAAAGGTGTCTTTATGTCTAAAATGTGTCTCTTGTAAAATTGATGGGTCTTGTTTTCTTATTCTTTCTGATACCCTCTGTCTATTGTTTGGAGCTTTTAGTACATTTACATTCAGAGTAATTATTAAAAGATATGAATTTCATGCCATTGTATTACCTGTAAAGTTGCTGTCCCTATAGATTATCCCTGTTCCTTTCTGGCTTTGTTACTTTTCAGCTCTCTCTTCACTCAAAGGGTCCCCTTTAATATTTCTTGCATGGCTGGTTTAGTATTTACACATTCCTTTAGTTTGTGATTGTCCTGGAAACTTTATCCCTCCTTCTATTCTGAATGACAGCCTTGCTGGAAAAAGTATTCTTGGCTGCATATCTTTTCCATTTATCATGCTGAATATATCATACCAGTCCTTTTTGGACTCCAAGGTCTCTGTGGACAAGTCTGCTGACAGACTTGTGTTCTACCTTTGTAGGTAAAGGACCTCTTATCCCAAGCTGCTTTCAGGATTTTCTTTGTATCTTTGAAATTTGCAAGCTTCACTATTTTTTTTTAATTTTTTATTTTTTATAAACATATATTTTTATCCCCAGGGGTACAGGTCTGTGAATCAACAGGTTTACACACTTCACAGCACTCACCAAAGCACATACCCTCCCCAATGTCCATAACCCCACCCCCCTTCTCCCAGCAACCCTCAATTTGTTTTGTGAGATTAAGAGTTACTTATGGTTTGTCTCCCTCCCAATTCCATCTTGTTTCATTGATTCTTCTCCTACCCACTTAAGCGCCCATGTTGCATCACCACTTCCTCATATCAGGGAGATCAAAGAAATTGAGGAAGACACAAAGAAATGGAAAAATGTTCCATGCTCCTGGATTGGAAGAATAAATATTGTGAAAATGTCTATGCTACCTAAAGCAATCTACACATTTAATGCAATTCCTATCAAAGTACCATCCATCTTTTTCAAAGAAATGGAACAAATAATTCTAAAATTTATATGGAACCAGAAAAGACCTCGAATAGCCAAAGGAATATTGAAAAAGAAAGCCAAAGTTGGTGGCATCACAATTCCGGACTTCAAGCTCTATTACAAAGCTGTCATCATCAAGACAGCATGGTACTGGCACAAAAACAGACACATAGATCAATGGAACAGAATAGAGAGCCCAGAAATAGACCCTCAACTCTATGGTCAACTAATCTTCGACAAAGCAGGAAGGAATGTCCAATGGAAAAAAGACAGTCTTCAATAAATGTTGTTGGGAAAATTGGACAGCCACATGCAGTAAAATGAAATTGGACCATTTCCTTACACCACACACGAAAATAGAATCAAAATGGATGAAGGACCTCAATGTGTGAAAGGAATCCATCAAAATCCTTGAGGAGAACACAGGCAGCAACCTCTTCAACCTCAGCCGCAGCAACATCTTCCTAGGAACATCGCCAAAGGCAAGGGAAGCAAGGGCAAAAATGAACTATTGGGATTTCATCAAGATCAAAAGCTTTTGCACAGCAAAGGAAACAGTTAACAAAATCAAAAGACAACTGACAGAATGGGAGAAGATATTTGCAAACGACATATCAGATAAAGGACTAGTGTCCAAAATCTATAAAGAACTTAGCAAACTCAACACCCAAAGAACAAATAATCCAATCAAGAAATGGGCAGAGGACATGAACAGACATTTCTGCAAAGAAGACATCCAGATGGCCAACAGACACATGAAAAAGTGCTCCATATCACTAGGTATCAGGGAAATACAAATCAAAACCACAATGAGATATCACCTCACACCAGTTAGAATGGCTGAAATCAACAAGTCAGGAAATGACAGATGCTGGCGAGGATGCGGAGAAAGGGGAACCCTCCTACACTGTTGGTGGGAATGCAAGCTGGTGCAGCCACTCTGGAAAACAGCATGGAGGTTCCTCAAAATGTTGAAAATAGAACTGCCCTATGACCCAGCAATTGCACTACTGGGTATTTACCCTAAAGATACAAACGTAGTGATCCAAAGGGGCACGTGCACCCAAATGTTTATAGCAGCAATGTCCACAATAGCCAAACTATGGAAAGAACCTAGATGTCCATCAACAGATGAATGGATAAAGAAGATGTGGTATATATACACAATGGAATACTATGCAGCCATCAAAAGAAATGAAATCTTGCCATTTGCGACAACATGGATGGAACTAGAGCGTATCATGCTTAGCGAAACAAGTCAAGCAGAGAAAGACAACTAGCAAACGTCACTATGTTAAGGTGTTGACCTATTTTTTTTAAAAGGTCTTATTTATTTATTTGACAGACAGAGATCACAAGTAGGCAGAGAGAGAGAGAGGAGGAAGCAGGCTCCCTGCTGAGCAGAGAGCCCCATGCGGGACTCGATCCCGGGACCCCGAGATCATGACCCGAGCCGAAGGCAGCAGCCCAACCCACTGAGCCACCCAGGCGCCCTGGGGGTTGACCTATTTTTACTGGTTTTGAGAGGAGTTCTCTGTGCCTCCTGGACTTGAATGCCTGTTTCCTTCCCCAGACTAGGGAAGTTATCAGCTATAATTTGTTCAAGTAGACCTTCTGTCCCTGTCTCCCTCTCCTCATATTTTGGGACTTCTAATATCTGGATATTGTTTCACTTTATGCAATCTGAGTTCTCTAAGTCTCCCTTCATGATCCAGTAGTTTCTCTCTTCCTTTCGCTTCCTTATTTTCCATCATTTTATCCTTATCACTGACTCTTCTGCCTCATTTATCCTCACTTTTAAAGCCTCCATTTGGGACTGCATCTCGGTAATCGCATTTTTAATTTCAGCCTAACTAGGTTTTAGTTCTTTTATTTCTACACTAAGGGATTCTCTAGTGTCTTCTATGCTTTTTTCAACCCCAGCTAGTATCTTTATAATCGTTTTAAATTCTAGTTCAGACATCTTACATCTATATTGATGATATCTGTGGCAGTGAGTACTACCTCCTGTTCTTTTCTTTTGGGGTGGATTTCTCTGTCTCATCATTTTGTACAGAAAAGAATAGAAGAGAGAAAGAGAAAGAGAAAGAGAAAATACAGCAATAACTACAGTGATACAGAAACAAAACAAAACAAACCAGAAAAAAAAAAAAAGCAAAAGCAAAACAAGGAAGCGAAGAAACAAAACAGAACAAAACAAAAAACTAGATCCTGGGTGTGTTTTGTTCTGCTTGTTAAAAGAAACTGGATCCCAAAATAAGAAAGAAATACACACACACACACACACACACACACACACACACACACACACATATATAATCAAACATTAAAAAAAAGATAAAATACAATGGAATAAATAATGAAATAAATAAAAATAAATAAATAAATAAATAAATAAATAAATAAATACAATGAAATAAATAAAAAAATACAATGAGGGGCGCCTGGGTGGCTCAGTGGGTTAGGCCCCTGCCTTTGGCTTAGGTTATGATCTCAGCATCCTGGGATCAAGCTCAGCATTAGGCTCTCTGCTCAGTGGGGAGCCTGCTTCCCTCTCTCTCTGCCTGCCTCTCTGCCTACTTGTGATCTCTCTGTCAAATAAATAAAATCTTAAAAAAAATACAATGAAAGGAAAAAATAAACTATATATATACATATATGTATATATATATATATATAATGTATATAAAAATTAAAAAAAGAATTGAAAAAATAAGAAAATAACTGAAAAAATAATACTGAAAGACTTAAGAATAAAAAACCCCATGGGTGCTATATGCTGTTGTCCCCAAGAGCTTCAGCTTTGCATCTCTCTACGTTCAGTATACTTGGTGCAGGCCAGTTGTTTCTGCTGGTCTTCTGGGGGAGGGACCTATTGTGCTGATACTCAGGTGCCCTGCCCTGGTGGAATTGCTCCTCTCTTGCCAGGGGTCCGAGCTCAGTGTAAGCAGCTCTGGATTCTACTATGTGGTGCTGTTTTGCTCCCTGAAGGCTTTCAGCACCAATGGGTGGGATAAAAATGGTGATGCCCCCCTCTCTAGCCCCGGAGCCAAAAGTTTATGGCTTCTACTCTTCAGAAAAGCAATCAATCACTCTTGCCTCCCTCATTTCCATCTAAACTCTGTGTTCACCTGGACTGTGACCAAGCATTTTTTTATCTTGAGCACAAGACTGAGTTTCAAAAACCAAAGTTTATAGTCTCCTTTGGCCTGATCCCGAGGTATTCCTCCTGGGGGAATGGTGGTCTCACCATGCTTCTGTCATTTGCTGGGCCCTGGCCAGAAAAGCAGTTGTGCAACTGTGCAGCCGTTCACAGTTTATGACAACACAGAGCAGAAAACTGGTACCTAGACTTACAGTTTTTAGCCAGCTTCTCCTCTCCCATACCTGGGAACTCTGCTGCACTCAAGCACCCTCATTCTTCTTGTGACCTTGGGAATCCTGAGACAATGCTGTCCCACCTGTGATTCCAACTCACCTTACTACCTGAGCACCTTTAAGCCAGGGACATACCCCACTGTAGCAGACTTCTAAGAGTTCTGATTTTCTGCTCCACTGCCTGTAACACTTGTGGTAGCCTTCTTAAGCAGGATCCCTCTCCTCCACTGTATGCCAAATATATTACCCTGGATTCAAGTCTCTGCACCTCCTACCTTCCAAATGTGGTCACTTTTCTATTTGTAGAATTGCAGAATTTTTCTCAGATATCCAATTAATTTCACAGGTGTTCAGAATAATTTGAAAACTATTTAGCTGTATTTGAGGGACCAGAGAAATTTAGGGTCCCCTACTCTCTGCCATCTTAATCCCCCTCCTCTGAATTTTTCTTTTTTATTGGCAGACATGGAGACAGCAGTGAATTTGTAGGATTATCTATCACTTCATGTGGTGGAACACCACAAATCCTAGTGGAAGATACAAAATAAATAGAAACCCATCGCCAAGAAGTTTATAGTCCAGTTGGGGAAATTACTTTTTTTTTTTTTTAAGATTTTATTTATTTATTTGACAGGTGGAGATTACAAGTAGGCAGAGAGGCAGGCAGAGAGAGTGGGGGAAGCAGACTCCCTGCTGAGCAGAGAGCCTGATGCGGGGCTCGATCCCAGGACCCTGAGATCTTGACCTGAGCCGAAGGCAGAGGCTTAACCCACTGAGACACCCAGGAGCCTCTGGGGAAATTACTTTATGAAGTATATGTAAATACTTAACAATCAACATGAATGAGTTGAAAAGAAAGGAAAGAGAAAGGAATATGGATCTTAGAGGATGTGTTTAGAGGCATATATGGTTAAAATACAATACAAGTAATTAAAATGAATTTCAAGAATCATGGATGGATGAATTTCTAAAATCATGGATGGGAAAGTGGCTAATGTCTTAAATTCATGGATGATTGGATGTTAGGTAAATGAGTAGTTGTGTACCCATTGAGTGAGTTATAGAATACAAGTACAACATCTGGTTATACTTCTCACTTAAAAAGTAAAAGCAAAAACTATAATATCTGATGTGGTTGTATGTATGTAAAGGTAATATTTAAGACAACTGTACCATAAGGGAGAAGGGAAGGATAATGGGACTTAAGTGGTAATTAAGTACCTACATTCCACTTGAAGAGGGAACTGTTGACACTAGTAGATTAAGATAAACTGCCTATGTATATTGTAATCCCTAGTGTAACCACTGAATATACAACACAAAGAAGTACACTACAATATGTACATAAATCAAAATTGAATACTAAAGAATGGCCAAATAACCCAGTTGAAGACAGATAAGGAGAAACAGGGGGGAAAAAAAAAAGGAAAACAATAAAATGACAGACTTACATCCTAATATATCAATAATTACATTAAATGTAAATGGGCTAAGCACACCAATTAAAAGAGATTAAGTGACTGGATAAAATTCACTTTATATATAATGGTAGATTAAAGAATGAAAAATATATATACTCTGCAAACACTAATCTAAAGAAAGCTATGGTGGCTGTAGACTTCAGAACAAAAGAAAATTGCCAGAAACAAAGAGGTTCATTGCATATGATAAAAGTGCCAGATCATAAGAAAATATAGCATATGTATGTGCACCAAACAACAGAGCTGCAAAATAATATGAAGCAAGAGTTGACAGAACTGGAAAAAAAGAGATCAGTTCACAGTTAAAACTGGGGACTTCAGCATCTCTCTTGGTATTGTATAGAACCACCAAGCGAAAAGTCAGCAACTGCACAGAATTGAACAGTATCATTAACTAATACAGGATACACATTCTTTTCCAGCACGTATGGGACATTCACCAAGATAGACCATATCTTAGATCATAAAATAAGCATTAACATATTTTTTAGAAGTAAAACCATAAAAAATGTGTTTTGTGATAATAACTGAATTTAACTAGATATCATTGATAATAGTAAAAATCTCCAGAAATTTGTAAATTTTACAGCAAACATTTTTAAAATTTAATTTCAGTTAATATACAGTGCAATGTTGGTTTTGTTAGTAGAATTTAGTGATTCATCAATTACATACAACCCCCAGTGCTCATCACAAGTGCCCTCTTTAATATCTGTTACCCATCTAGCCCTCCCCCAACCCACCTCCCTCCATCAACACTCTGTTTGTTCTCTATCATTAAGAGTTTCTTGTGGTTTTTTCCCCTGGTCTCCTTTTTTAAATTTCCTCCTTCCCATATCTTCATCTGCTTTCTTACTTAAATTCCACAGATGAGTGAGATCATATGGTATTTGTCTTTCTCTGACTAACTTATTTCACTTAACTTAATACACTCTAGTTCCATCCAGGTCTTTGCAAATAGCAAGATTTCATTTTATTCCACATCTTCTTTATCCATTCATCAGTCAATGGACATTTGGGCTCTCCATAGTTTGGCTATTGTTGATAATAGTACTATAAACATCAGAATGCATGTATCCCTTCAAATCTATATTTTTGTATCCTTTGGATAAATACCTAGTAGTGCAATTGCTGGATCATAGGATATTTCTATTTTTTAACTTTTTGAGGAAACTCCATACTGTTTTTCAGAATGAACACAGCAAACTTCAAAATAATTAATGGGTCAAAGATGAAATCTCAGGGAAGTAAAAAACACTGATCTAAATGCAAATACACAATCTTTTTAATAAAATTCACTTTGTGAATTTAATTCCTCAATTGGTAATTTAATACAATTCTATTTTCATAAGCAGAATAAAATGTGGTAGCAGTTTATGCAAAATAATATGTATCTGTAGTGTTAACAGCCTCTTAGCATCCATTCATCATTTTCTCCCCAATAGAATTCTGACTCTGTTAGGTGTCCCTCCCTTCCCACACACACACAGATAAGCCTCAGGTAAAGTGTCATAGTTGGACTTAAATTCCATTACCCTTGCCAATGATGGATTCATAACATGTAATCTATGACACCTCATAGCATTTTTCTAAAAATTTTATTGTTTTAATATATTTTTTAAATATGATAATGTTTTATTTTACTTATCTTTTTAAAGATTTTATTTATTTATTTGACAGATGGAGATCACAAGCAGGCAGAGAAGCAGGCAGAGAGAGAGGAGGAAGCAGGGTCCCCACTGAGCAGAAAGCCCAACGTGGGGTTTGGTCCCAGGATCCTAGGATCATGACCTGAGCGGAAGGCAGAGGCTTTAACCCACTGAGCCACAGAGGTGCCCCTATTTTACTTATTTTTGGTAATATTTTATTTTAAAATACAAAAATGCTTAAGTTTTCATCAAAATTATAGTTGAGAATTTATATATTGGAAATTATTGATATGTACCTAATTCTTCTGTGTGGAACATATATTTTTTTCCTTTTAAATAGGGTTTATTTTTAGAGAAGTTTCAGGTTCACAGTAAAATTAAGCAGAAAGCACTGAGTACCCATATAACCCCTTCCCCATAAATGCATAGCCTCCCCCCATTATCAACATCTGCATAAGAATGGTACATTTGTTAAAATTAATGAACCTACATTAATACATTATTATCACTCAAAGTTCATGGTTTACCTAAGTGTTTATTTATTCTTGGTATTAGATCTTATATGGGTTTTGGCAAATATATGACATGTATCCATCATTATGGTATTATACAGAATATTTTCACTGCCATAAAAACCTCTGTGCTATTCATCCTTTCCTCCCCACCTTTCCCCTGGTAACCACTGATATCTTTATCTCTCCATAGTTTCGCCTTTTTCAGAATGTCATATAATCAGAATCATCAAGCAGTTTTTTAAAATTGTCTTTTTCATTTGACAGATCATTTCTTTTCAGTGCTGAATAATATTCTACATCTGGATGTAATACAGGGTATATATCCATCCACCCAGTGAATGATATCTTGGGTACTTCCACATTTTGGAAATTATGAATAAAACTGCTATAAACATCTATGTGTAGGTTTTGGTGTGGACATATTTTTCACCTCATTTGAGTAAATACAAAGGAATATGATTGTGGGATCTTACAGTAAAAGTACGTTTACTTACTCTTGAATAATATCTATCTCTTAAGAAATCACCAACATGTCTTCCAAACTGGCTATTCTAGGCACCTGGGTGGCTCAGTCAATTAAGCAGCTGCTTCCATTCAGGTCATGATCTCAGGGTCCTGGGGTCAAGCCCTGCATTGGGCTCCCTGCTCAGTAGGGAGTCTGCTTCTCCCTTTGCCCCTTCCCCTTGCTCATGCTCTTAAAAAGAGCTCGTGCTCTTAAGAAAGAAAGAAAGAAAGAAAGAAAGAAAGAAAGAAAGAAAGAAAGAAAGAAAGAAAAGAAAGTGGCTGTACCATTTTATGTTACACTACATCTCTACAAACATTTGGCATTGTTAATGTTCTGGATTTTGGCTATTCTAATAGGTATGTAGTGAAATCTTGTTTTAATTTGTATTGCCCTGAAGACATATGATGTGGAGTATCTTTTCATAAGCTTATTTCCTGTCTATATGTTCTTGATGAAGAATCTGTTCAGGCATTTCCCCCATTTTTAAATTGGGTTGTTTGTTTTTTTATTATTGAGTTTTAAGTGGTTTTGTTTATTTTGAATAATAATCCTTCATGAGATATGTTGTTAACAACTATTTCTGTCCAGTCTGTTACTTGTCTTCTCATTCTCTTGGCACTGTTTTTTGCAGAGCAGAAGTTTTTATTTTAATAAAGTCCAGCTAATCAACTTTATCTTCAACTTATCAGTCCTTTTTTTTTTTTTTTTTTTTTTTTTTTAGGGTCATGCCTTTGGTGTTATATCCAAAAAGGCCCCACCAAGACAAGGTCATCTAGGTGTTCTTCTATGTTATCTTTTAGGATTTTTATAGTTTTCATTTTACATTAGGTCTATGATTCACTTTGAGTTAATTTTTGTGACAGGTACAAGGTCTGCATCTAGATTCTCCTTTTTTTTTTTTTTTTTTTTTTTTTTTGCATGTAGATATCCAGTTGCTACAGCTCCAGCCTGCTTTGTTGAAGTGATTATCTGCTCCAGTGTACTGCCTTTGCTCCTTTGTCAAAAGTCATTTGACTATACTTATGTAGGTAAGTCCCTGGGCTTTCTATTTTGTTTCATTGATTTATTTGTCTATTCTTTTACCAATACCACACTTCTTGAGTCCTACAAGTTTATAGTACATCTTAAAATCAGGTAGTGTCAGTCCTCTGGTTTTGTTTTTCAATATTAAGCTCTCTTGTACTTACTTTTCTGCCTTGGCATATAAACTTTAGAATCTCTTTATTAACCTCCACAAAATAACTTGCATGAATTTTTTTTTATGGAATGATTTTTTTAAATTTATTTATTTTCAGCATAACAGTATTCATTATTCTTGCACCACACCCAGTGCTCCATGCAATCTGTGCCCTCTATAATACCCACCATCTGGTACCCTGACCTCCCACTCCCCGCCCCTTCAAAGCCCTCAGATTGTTTTTCAGAGTCCATAGTCTCTCATGGTTCACCTCCCCTTTCAATTTCCCCCAACTCCCTTCTCCTCTCTAACTCCCCATGTCCTCCATGCTATTTGTTATGCTCCACAAATAAGTGAAACCATATGATAATTGACTCTCTCTGCTTCACTTATTGCACTCAGCATAATCTCTTCCAGTCCCATCCATGTTGCTACAAAAGTTGGGTATTCGTCCTTTCTGATGGAGGCATAATACTCCATAGTGTACATGGACCACATCTTCTTTATCCATTCATCCATTGAAGGGCATCTTGGTTCTTTCCATAGTTTGGCAACTGTGGCCATTGCTGCTATAAACATTGGGGTACAGATGGCCCTTCGTTTCACTACATCTGTATCTTTGGGGTAAATACCCAGCAGTGCAATTGCAGGGTCATAGGGAAGTTCTATTTTTAATTTCTTGAGGAATCTCCACACTGTTCTCCAAAGAGGCTGCACCAACTTGCATTCGTACCAACAGTGGAAGAGGGTTCCCCTTTCTCCACATCCCCTCCAACACATGTTGTTTCCTGTCTTGTTAATTTTGGCCATTCTAACTGGTGTAAGGTGATATCTCAATGTGGTTTTAATTTGAATCTCCCTAAGGGCTAGTGATGATGAACATTTTTTCATGTGTCTAATAGCCATTTGTAGGTCTTCATTGGAGAAATGTCTGTTCATATCTTCTGCCCATTTTTTGATATGATTGTCTGTTTTGTATGTGTTGAGTTTGAGGAGTTCATTATAGATCCTAGATATCAACCTTTTGTATGTACTGTCGTTTGCAAACATCTTCTCCTATTCCATGGGTTGCCTCTTTGTTTTCTTGACTGTTTCCTTTGCTGTGCAGAAGCTTTTGATTTTGATGAAGTCCCAAAAGTTTATTTTCGCTTTTGTTTCCTTTGCCTTTGGAGACATATCTTGAAAGAAGTTGCTGTGGCTGATATCGAAGAGATTACTGCCTATGTTCTCTAGGATTCTGATGGATTCCTGTCTCACGTTGAGGTCTTTTATCCATTTTGAGTTTATCTTTGTGTACGGTGTAAGAGAATGGTCGAGTTTCATTCTTCTGCATATAGCTGTCCAGTTTTCCCAGCACCATTTATTGAAGAGACTGTCTTTTTTCCACTGTATATATTTTCCTGTTTTGTCGGAGATTATTTGCCCATAGAGTTGAGGGTCCATATCTGGGATCTCTACTCTGTTCCACTGGTCTATGTGTCTGTTTTTATGCCAGTACCATAACTTGCATGAATTTTGATTAGAATTGTATTTAATTTATAGATCAAGTAAGGAAGAACTGACTTCATGACATACTGAGTTTTCCAACCATGAATATGGAATATCTCTCCATTTATTTAAGTCATCTTTAATTTCTTTCATCAGAGCTTTGTAGTTTTCTTCATATAAATCTTGTATATTTGGCAGATTTATACCAAAGTATTTCTTTTTTGGTGGAGCACTAAATGGAAATGATAATGTGGGGGTTTTAAAAGATTTTATTTGTTTATTTGAGAGAGAGAGAGAGCATGAGCAGAGGGGAAGTGTAGAAGGAGAAGCAGGCTCCTGGCTGAGCAAGGAGCTCAGTTCAGGACACAATCCAGGGACACCGGGATCATGACCTGAGCCAAAGGCAGATGCTTAACTGACTGAGCCCCCCAGGAGCCGCCCCCCCCGTAATGTGTTTTTAATTCCAAATTCCACTTGTTCATTGATTCCACATAGAAGGCAATTGGCTTTTGTATATTAACCTTATATTTTATAACCTTGCTGAAATTACTTGGTAGTTCTAAGAATTCTTTGGATTTTCTACTTGGATGATTATATTATCTGTGAACAAAGACAGTATTATTTCTTCCTTCTCAATCTGAATACATTTTATTTCCTTTTCTTTTCTAATTGCACTAGCTAGAATTTCCAATACAAGTTGAAAAGGAGGGGTGAGAGGGAATATTTTTGCCATGTGCCTGATCTTAGCAGGAAAGTTTCAAGTTTCTAACCACTAAGTATGATGTCAGTGGTAGGTTTTTGTGGTTTTTTTTAATCAATCAATTCTGCTCTCTTCCTAGTTTACTGATATTTTTTTTCTATCATAGATAGGTGTATTAGGGTTCTCCAAAGAAACAGAACTATTAGGATACGTATACATTTAGATAGATAGATAGATAGATAGATAGATAGATAGAAAGATTTATTGTAGGAATTGGCTCATATGGTTATAAAAGTCAAGAAGTACCAAGATCTGCTATCTGCAAGATGGAGAACCTGGAAATACTGGAGTAATTCAGTCCAAGTCCCCAGCCTGAGAATTGGAAAGCTAATGGTATAAATTCCAATATGAATCTAAAAGTCAGAGACCCAGAATTGTCAATGTCTGAGGGCATGAGAAGATGGATGCCTCAGCTGAAGCAGAGAGTCAATTTGTCCTTCTTTCACCTTTTTATTCTGTTTGGGTCCTCAGATGATTAGATAATACCCACTCACACCAGAGAGAGCCATCTGCTTTATTAAGTTTACCAAACAACACACATGTTAATCTCTCCCAAAACACACTCACAGACACACCCAGAAATAATGTTTATCAACTATCTTGGCTTCCTTAAGCCCAGACACGTAAAATTAATATATAACTATAATATATAACTAATAAATATATAACTATAATAACTATAATGATAGTGAGTGTGTTGGATTTTGTCAAATGCTTTTTTCCACATCTATTGATATTATCATGTGACTTTTCTTCTTTTGCCTATTTGTTGTGATAGATTGCATTAATTGATTTTTGAATATTGAGCCAGTCTTGCACACCTGAGGTAAACTCCACTTGGTCATGGTGTATAATTCTTGTTATACATGGTTGGGGTAGGTTTGTTAGCATATTAAGGATTTTCCCATCTATGTTCAGGAGCTACATCAGTCTGTAGTCTTCCTGTAGTGCCTTTGGTTTTGTGTTAAGAGTAATCTTGGCCTCATAGCATGAGTTAGGAAATATTCTTTCTGCTTTACCTTCTGAACGATTATAGAGAATTGGTATAATTTTTTCCTAAATGTTTGGTAGAATTTACCAGTTACCCAATCTAAGCCTGGTGCTTTCTGTTTTGTAAAGTTATTAATTATTGATTTCATTTCTTTAACAGATATAGGTCTGTTCAGATTGACTTACTTCTTTTACGTGTTTTGGTAGATTGTGTTTCTCAAGAAATAGGCCCATTACATCTTGGTGATCAATTTTGTAAGCATAGATTTGTTAATAGTATTCCTTTACTATGCTTTTAATGTCTAGGTGATCTATAAATATCAATTACATTGATATTTCTTCTTTGACCCATGTGTTCATTAGAAGTGTCTTATTTAATCTCTGCATATTTTGGAATTTTCCAAGCTATTGTTCTGTTATTAGTTTCTATCTTAATTCCATTGTGGTCAGAGTGAATACACGGTATGATTTCTGTTATTTAATGTGTTAAGATGCATTTTATGGTCCAGAATGTGATCTATCTATGTGTGCGTTCCATGTAAGCTTGTGAAGGATGTGTTTTCTTTTGTTGTTGGATGAAGTAGCCTATATATTTCAATTATACCCAGTTGATTGGTGGTGCTGTTGAATTTAGTTATGTTCTTAAAATTTTTTGCCTGTTGTATATGTCCATATGTGATAGAGGGATATTGAAGTCTCCAACTACAATAATGTGTTCACCTGTTTCTCTTCACAGTTCTATCAGTTTTTCCCTCACATATTTTGACGTTCTGTTGTTAGGCGTACACAAATTATGGATTGTTTTATCTTCTTGGAGAATTGACCTCTTTATTAGTATATAATGTTTACTATTTATCCCTGATAATTTTCTTTGCTCTGAAGTCTGCTCTGCCTGAAACTAATATAGCAACTCCAACTTTCTTTCAACTGGTGTTTACATGGTAGATCTATCACTTTATTTTTCATGTATTTGTGCCCTTATATTTAAAGCAGATTTCTTGTAGACAATATATAGTCGGGTCCTGGTTTTTCGGATACATTGTGAGTTCTAATGTCTGCCTTAAATCTTTTAAGTCTGTTTTGATGTATTTAGACAATTAATATTTAAAGTGACTATTGAAGGGCACCTGGTGGTTCAGTCACTTAAGTGCCTGACTCTTGGTTTTGGCTCAGGTCATGATCTCAAGGTCCCGAGATAAAGCCTCACATAAGGCTCTGTACTCAGCTCAAGATCTACTTGAGGTTCTATCTTTCCCTTTCCCTCTGCCCCTCCCCAGCTCACACACTCTCTATAAAATAAATAAAGAAATAAAGAAATAAATTAAAGAAGTGATTATTGATATAGTTGAATTAATATCTACCATGTAAGTTTATTTTCTCTTTATTGTCTTTTCCCTCCTTATTTTTACCTTCTACAATTTTCTGCCACTTTTACTTTCCATTAAACATTTGATATGATTCCATTTTTCTCCCCTTTCCTAGCACATTTTACTTTCTTTTTAAAAAACTTTTTCTTAATGATTGCTTTAGAGTCTACAATATACATTTACAACCAATCCAAATTCACTTTCAAATAACATTATTTCACTTAGCAGGTAGTGCAAGTATCTAATAATAAAATATTTCTAATTCCTCTCTCTCATCCCTTAAGACATTGCTGTCATTCATTTCACTTATATATAAGCTATAATCCTCAAATATATTGTTGCTACTATTATTTTGAATAAACTGTTCTCTGTTAGATCAATTAAGAATAAGAAAAATAAAAGTTTTTATTCTTTCTTTGGTTATTCCTTCTTTAATACTCTTTCTTTCTTTATGTAGATCTGAGTTTCTGGCCTATACCATTTTCCTTCTTTCTAAAGAACTTCTTAAATGTTTCTTGCAAGACAAGTCTACTGGCTTCAAGTTCCCTCAATTTTTGTTTGAGGGGTACCTGAGTGGCTCAGTGGGTTAAAGCCTCTGCCTTTGGCTCAGGTCATGGTCCCAGGGTCCTGGGGTGGAGCCCTGCATTGGGCTCTCTGCTCAGCAGGGAGCCTGCTTCCTCCTCTCTCTGCCTGCCTCTCTGCCTACTTGTGATCTCTGTCAAATAAATAAATAAAATCTTTAAAAAATTTTTTTTTGTTTGAGGAAAGCCTTTATTTCTCCTTCACTTTTGTAGGATAAATTTGTGAGCTACTACTGGATTCTAGGTTGGTAGGGTTTTTTTTTATTCTTCTCTTCCCCAACAATATATAATTTCAATTCACTCTCTTGCATGCTTTCTGGGAAAAAGTCAGATGTAATTTTTATCTTTGCTCTTCTATAAGTATTTTTTCTGCTTCTTTCAAGAATTTTTCTTAGTGTTTAATTTTCTGTAATTTGAACATGATATGCCCAGTTGTAGTTTTTATTATTATTTTTTATTATTTTATTTTACCTGTTGTCCTCTTAGTATCTCAGATCTGTGATTTGGTGTCTGACATTAATTCAGGAAAATTCTTATAACTGTCACTTTAAATATTGCTTCTATTCTTTTCTGTCTTTCTTTTTCTGTTATTCCAATTACACATATATCCTGTTCTTTTTTTTGTTTTTCAGTCTTTTTCTTTGCATTTCAGTTTTGGAAGTATCTGTTGATGTATCATCAAGCTAAGAGATTATTTCCTCTGCCATGTATAGTTTACCAATGAGTCACAAAGGCATTTTGGGGGGTGCCTTGTTGACTCAGTCAATGAAGTGTCTAATCCTTTTTTTTTTTTCTTCAAGATTTTGTTTATTTATTTGAGAGAGTGAACAAGAAAAAGAGAGAGAGAGAGCAGGCACATGGGTGGGGGAAGGGGCAAATGGAGAGGGAGAATGAGGCTCCCCACTGAGCAGGGAGCCTGATGTGGGGCTCAATACAAGGATCCTTAGATTATGACCTGAGGCAAAGGCAGCCACCTAACTGACTGAGCCACCCAGGTGCCCTAGTTAAGTGTCTTAACTTTTGATCTCAGTTCAGGTCTTGATCTCAAGATCATGAGCTTGGACCTCATGTTGGGCTCTATGCTGGGTGTGGAGCCCACTTTAAAAAAAGAGAAGACATTTTTTATTTCTGTTACAATGGATCTTTTTAAATTTTTAAATTTTTTTTCAATATTTTATTTATTCGAGTGAGAGAGTGAGGTAGAGAGAGAGAGAGAGAGAGAGAGAACATGAGCAGGGAAGGGAAAGAGGGAGAGGGAGAAGCAAAGCAGACTCCTTCCTCTGCAGGGAGCCTGATGAGGGGCTGGATCCCAGGACTCTGGGATCTTGACCTAAGACAAAGGCAGCCACCTAACTGACTGAGCCACCGAGGTGCCCCTATAGTGTTACTGTATTTTTTTTTAAAACTCAAACATTTCTTTCTGTTTTTTTCTTATAATTTCCATCTCCCACATTGCCCACCTGTTCTTGCATGCTGTTTACTTTATTCATTAGAGCTTTCAGCATATTAATCAGAGTTGTTTTAAATTCTCAGTCTGATAACTTCAACATCCCTGACATATTTGAGTCCTGTTCTCTTGCTTTCCATTTCTTCAAATTGTGCTTTACCTTTTAGTATGCTTTATAATTTGTTATTGTTGTTGAAAGCCATTTACAATGCATTGGGTAAAAGGAATCCTAATAAATAGGTCTTGTGGTGGTAATGCGTGGAAGGAGGGGAAGCTTTCAATAGTCCTATAGTTAGGTCTTTTAGTGAGCCTGTGCCCCTGGGCTGTGAACCTCACAAGTGCTTCTGAGTTCCTCCCTCTTCCCCCTTAAGTGAGACAGAATGGCTGGAGGGTGCTAGAGTTGGGTATTTTCTTTCCCCTGGGTTGGTTAGGCTCTAGTAAAATACCAGTGTATTGGGATCTGGCAAAATTGTTTTCTCTTGTTAAAAAGAATAAAGTGCCCTGGCATATTACAAAATGGGTACTTTCCCTCTATCCAGGGAGATATTTTTTCTTATATTCACTGAGAGAACATGGTAGATGTTCTGGAGGTAATGCTCACTGAAGGGTGGGATCCCCATTGGAGTTTTTAACTCATAGACTTGTCCACACTGAGCCTCCAGCAATTCATTGATTACACTTTACATTTTCCACTGGTTTCCACAGGGGTTTCTGACTGTGGATTTCTGCTCTGGTAAGTCATGGTTCTCAGTATCTGCTTTTCTGGGCCTTCAATTGTGGGACCCTGGAAATGAACTCATTTCTCTAATGGTTGTTTAAAAAATTATTATTTTTTTCATTTCTTTGGCTTTTCACTTGTTGTGAGGATAGAGTGGTGAATTCCAAGCTCCTTATTTGCCAGACCAGAAACTGGATGTTTACAGTTTTCAAAGACATTTTTAACTGCTGGATTATTCAGTTATGAAATCAATCTTCCTCTGAACTGCCTTTTATATGAGCTAATTAATATCCTTAGTTTTTAAGTCAGTTTGGTTTGAGTTTTTTTGCTATTTGTAGTTGAAAACATCCTTCTAAGGTACAATTGACCATAAAAATGAAACAAGGAGGGGCACCTGGGTGGTTCAGTGGGTTAAGCTTCTGCCTTCAGCTCAGGTCATGATCTCAGGGTCCTGGGATCGAGCCCTGCATTGGGCTTTCTGCTCAGTGGGGAGCTTCCCACCTCCCCCCTGCCTGCCTCTCTGCCTACCTCTCTGCCTACTTGTGATCTCTCCTTCTCTGTCAGGTAAATAAATAAAATCTTTTTAAAAAGATGAAGCAAGCAGAAACCCCCAGAACTACATGAAGAAGTTCTAATTAGTTTCAAGTACAGAAAAAAAAAAGACTAAGTGTTCATAATTCATGTCAAGAATAACCCAAAAGTGTATCATTGGAAAGAAAAGCTAATGGTCACTTGCAGTTTTTTCAAGTATATTTTAAAATATTATATTTTATCTTGTTTAAATGTTTTAACAAGTTAGTTAGTAATGATTGTATGATATTGTGAGACATTGTGAGAATGGTTTAGGGTGTAGGCTGTTTTGTTCCCTACTGTAGTCCAGTGCCTCAGTAAATTGTTGAACAAATTACTTTTGTTGGTTTAACCTCTTTAGAAAGCAGTTTAACAAAATATAAAATAAGGGCTTCTTAATCCTGGTAAGTTTCCTTATAGCAGGCATGGGCAACTAACCCACGTCTTTGACCTACTTGAGCTTCAAATTAGTGTTGCAGGTGCACACCTTATTGCTGTAAATGAGGGTGATGACACTAATCTCAGAGTGTTAGGGTTGCTGAATTCAGATCAAGTAAGGCCCCCAGAAAAGACGGATACTTGTAAGCCATTCCACTTGACACTTGCCTGATGGATATCAGACACTTCACTCTCTAGGGAATACACAAAGGCATCAGGTTTTTGTAGCAGTTTTTCAAAGGAGTTTCAAAATATCTTGTTCCAGAATTACTAAAACAATTGTCATATCTTCTTTGCCCTTCAGAGAAAGCCAGCTGGATTAAAGATTCATAATAAACAAAATTAAGGGCCAAATTAATTATGCAATGGCTCGGGAATAATGGCATGTGAAGCAGCACGAAGTGGTGACGGCCTTCAGATTGCTCTCACAATGGATATAAGCCAATACCCATTGGTTTCACCAAATCTAGATACTTACGTATTTGAGTTCTCAAATTTTGCAAAAATTCGATCATCAAAATATAAAGAACCTGTGGGGAAGCTGAAAAAACATTTTTAAAAAACATTTTATTTTTAAAAGTTATCTCTGCACCCAATGTGGGGCTCAAACCTATAACCCTAAGATTAAGAGTCACTTGTTCCACTGACTGAGCCAGCCAGGCTTCCCTGCAGAAGTATTTTAAAGACATGGC
Organism: Mustela erminea; assembly: GCF_009829155.1. Lineage (NCBI taxonomy): Eukaryota > Metazoa > Chordata > Mammalia > Carnivora > Mustelidae > Mustela > Mustela erminea. The sequence continues at coordinate 21,930,773 of NC_045618.1, read as the reverse complement.
AAAATGGCTTTTTGGTGAAAAGACTAGACTTGATTTTCAAAAGACCAAATAAGATTTCCTTAAAGTTCCCATTACTGTAACTTTTTTCTTAATCTGAAGTTAGTGTTGGGGTGAGGGTGGGGGGTTAGAAGGTGGAATCCCAAGTGTTTTAAATTGTGCACAAGGCAATCCATTGGAATGCAGAAAGTTTTTTGCCCCTTTTTTCCATTTCCATTTTTCCCTCCCCCCCCTACTTTTTCCATTTCCATTTATGTAATTGGAAATTTTCTGCTTTTCTGTCCCATAATATACACAATAATGGTTACATACAGATATAATAATTATACCTATATAGGGAGGTGTACTCAAGATGTGTTTACTGAAAATGTAATTATGAAAGTCTAAAGAGTATTACACTCTCTGGTCCTCTCTGTGTCTCCTCTGGGTAAAAGGGAAAGGTGAAGGAACGGGGAAGGAGCCTGGAGTTGGCTCACTTACTATTGGCCCCCTTAGTGTTGGCAAGGAAAAGAGACCACTAGGAGTGTGGAGATTTAGGCAGCTTCATGCCACTGGGCAGATGAAACAACAAATGGAGGTTTTTCTCTCTGAACTCTGAGGAGAAAACGGTCCTGCAGTCTATTTCACCTTGCAGTGGCTGTTGGTGCATTGATTTTATATCCTGACACTTTACAAAATTCCTGTATGAGTTCTAGCAGTCTTGGAGTGGAGTCTTCTGGGTTTTCCACATAAAGTGCCATATCATCTGCAAAGAGTGAGAGTTTGACTTCTTCTTTGCCAATTTGGATGCCTTTTATTTCTTTTTGTTGTCTGATAAGGCTAGGACTTCTAGTGCTATGTTGAATAGCAGTGGTGATAATGGACATCTCTGCTGTGTTCCTGGCCTTGGGGAAAAGCTCTCAGTTTTCCCCCCTTGAGAACGATATTTGCTATGGGTTTTTCATAGACAACTTTGATGATATTGAGATATGGACCCTCTATCCCTACACTTTGAAGAGATTTGATCAAGAAAGGATGCTGTACTTTCAGACAAACTAGGTTTTAAATCAAAAACTATAAGAAGAGATGAAGAAGGGCACTATCTCATAATTAAGGGGTCTATCCTAAAGAAGATCTAACAAATGTAAGTATTTATGCCCCCAACTTGGGAGCACCAAAATATAAAAACCAATCAATAACAATCAATCAAGAAACTCACTGATAATAATATAATAATAGCAGGGGATTCTACTCACAGCAAATGGACAGATCATCTAAGCAGAAGATCAACAAGGAAACAAGGACTTTGAATGACCCACTGGACCAAAGGTTTCAACAGATATTTTCAGAACATTTCATCCTAAAGCAGCAAAATACACATTCTTTTCAGATGCATGTGAAACATTCTCCAGAATAGATCACCTACTGAGTCACAAACCAGTACTCAACAAGTACAAAAAGTTTGAGATCATACCATGCATATTTTCAGACCACAACAGTAAAAAATTTGAAGTCAACCACAAGGAAAAATTTGGAAGGACCACAAATACGTGGGGGTTAAATATCATCCTACATGGGGTGCCTGGGTGGCTCAGTTAGTTAAGTAACTGCCTTCAGCTCAGGTCCTGATCCCAGAGTCCTGCGATCAAGCCCCACATTGGGCTCCTTGCTCAGCAGGGAGCTTGCTTCTCCTTCTCCCTCTGCCTGCCTCTCACTCTCCTTCAGCTCTCTCTTTCTCTCTTGCTGCTAAATAAATAAATAAATAAATAAATCTATCTTTTTTAAAAAAGAGAACATCCTACTAAAGAATGAATGTGTTAACCAGGAAATTAGAGCAGAAATAAAAAATACATGGAAGCAAATAAAAATGAAAACATGACAGTCCACAACCTTTGAGGTGCAGCAAATTGGTCCCAAGAGGGAAGTATAGAGTAATATTGGCTTACCTCAAGAAGCAAGAAAAGTCCCAAATACACAACCTAACCTTACATCTAAAGTAGAAAAGGAACAGTATATGAAGCCTAATGCCAGCAGAAGAAAGGAAATAATAAATATTAGGGCAGAAATAAATGATATAGAAACCAAAAAAGTAGTAGAACAGATCAACAATACTAAGAGCTTGTTCTTTGAAAGAATTAATAACATTGATAACCTCCTAGCCAGACTTACCAAAAAGAAAGGAGGAGGGACCCAAATAAATAAAATCATGAATGATAGAGGGGAAATCACAACCAAAAACACAGAAATACAAACAATTATAAGAGAATATTATGAACAATTATGTGCCAAAAAGTGGGCAGTCTGGAAGAAATGGATATGTTCCTAGAAGCTGATAAACTACCAAAACTGAAGAGGAAGAGATAGAAAATTTGCACAGACTCATAACCACCAAATAAATTGAATCAGTTATCAAAATCTCCCAACAAACAACAGTCCAGAGTCAGACGGCTTCCCAGGTGAATTCTACCAGACATTTAAAGAAGAGTTAATACCTATTCTCAAGCCATTCTACAAAAAAAAAAAAAAAAAAAAAAAAAAAAGAAAAAGAAGAAGAAGAAGAAGAAGAAGAAGAAGAAGATGATGATGATGATGAAGAAAAAGAATAGAAGGAAAACTTCCAAACTCTTTCTTCAGGGTCAGCATTACTTTGAAACCCAAACCACATGAAGACCCTACTAAAAAGGAGAACTATAGGCCAATATCCCTAATGAACATAGACTCAAAAAGTTTCATCAAGAGAAATCCAACAGTACATTAAAGGAATTATTAACCATGCTTTAGTGGGATTTATTCCTGGGCTGCAGGGGGGATAAAATATTTGCAAATCAATCAATATGACACATCACATTAATAAAAGAAAATATAAGAACCATAAGATCCTCTCAATAGATGCAGAAAAGCATTTGACAAAATACAGCATCCATTCTTGATAAAAAACATCAACAAGGTAGGTTTGGATGGAACATACCTCAACATAATGAAGGTCATATAAGGAAGACCCACAGCTAATATTATCCTCAATGGGGCAAAACTGAGAGCTTTTCCTGTATGGTCAGGAACAAGATAAAGATGTCCATGCTCACCATTGTTTACACACACACACACACACACACACACACACATATTTGTTTATTTATTTATTTTAAAAATTTTATATATTTTAAAGATTTTATTTACTTGACAGAGAGAGATCACAAGTGACCTGAGCTTAAGGCAGAGGCTTAACCCACTGAGTGACCCAGGCAGACCAAAATTTAATATATTCTAAAGAGAAGGGGAGTGAGCAAAAGAGAGAGAGAATGGACATGAGCAGGGGAGATGCAGAGAAGCAGACTCCCCACTGAACAAGGAGTCCGACAGGAGTCTGGGATCATGACTGGAGCCAAAGAAAAATGCTTAACCAACTCAGACGCACAGACACCCTCACATGTTATATAACATAGCATTGGAAGTCTTCGCCTCAGCAATCAGACAACAAAAAGAAATAGAAGGCATCCAAATCATCAAAGAAGAGGTCTAACTCTCACTATTTGCAGATGACATAATACTCTAGGTAGAAAATCCAGAAGACCCTACCAAAAAATTGCTGGAACTAATACATGAACTCAGCAAAGTTTCAGGATATAAAATGAATGTGTGGAAATCTGTTACATTTCTCTACATCAATAATGAAGCAGTAGAACAAGGAATCAAGGAATTGATCCCATTTATAATTGCAACCACAACAATAAGATACCTAGTAATAAACCTAGCCAATGAGGTAAAAGATCTGTACTCTGAAAACTATAGCACATTTGTGAAAGAAATTGAAGAGGACAAAAAGAAATGGAAAGACATTCCATGTGCATGGATTGGAAGAATAAACATTGTTAAAATGCCTGTAATACTCAAAGCAATCTGCACATTTAATGTAATCTCTATCAAAATTAGCACATAAAATCCAGGAATATATCAAAGAAAAACCAGGTGCTTTATGCACATAATCCATTACATTCAGCATGATTAGGGTTATGTCCAAATGCCCCATTAAGACATTCATCCAAAGCATGCTGTGAGAAGAGTCATTAAAACTCTAATCTGATCATTGAGGGTTGGACTTCATTTATTTTATGATTTTATCACTCTAGAAACCAGAAAGTAAAATTCTCCTTATTGTTATTGGGTTGCCTGATCCTACTTTAGTGTGAAGCATCAAAAATATGTGTCCCCAAATTAGAAAATGGAGAGTTTGATCCTTCAACTTTATTTACAGCATGTGCATTCAGTGTGCCAAATCGATCTCTTCCACAATCTGCTTCTAACCTCTGTTTGGGGACTACTCATGCTTCCCTGTTAATTGGGCCATCTGGGGTCAAACCTTTATTATTCACTTAATGACTACAGATATTCCCCATCATCTGTTCTTTTTTTCTTAGGCTTTTGGTTCCTGATCTCCTCTCTCAGAACTGATACAAACATGGTGTTTCTATGACCATGTGAAAGAAAACTGCATTCTTAGTTTTTTTTCTAAACTAGCTGCTTATGGGCTTATCTCCCAAATATATAACCTCACATTGTCCATGTCCTCTTGGACTTGGCACTAAGCACTCTTTCACCCTTTCAGTGAGTCTCTTAATAGCTAGTTAATAAACTTTGACGTGTGCTCAAGATCAATTTATCTAAGAAAGTTTGTGGCAGAAGATGTGATAAAAGTGGGTCAAAAATAATTAGACCACAAGCCCCAGTCCTGATCACAACTCAGTCTCAGGCTATGAATGGCAGTTTTCTATCTTACAGGTTTTAAAATTTAAAAAATAAAAGACATTTAAGATTTTTAGACATACAGTTTAAATCAAACACTTCTCAAGACTTCTAATGAAAAACAGCAGTCCTTCAATACCAACACCCCATTTTCTCGTTTCCCTCTCTCCAGACACAGTCTCGTTAAAGTATCAGAGCTGATTCTTTTAACATTTCCTTTCATATCACTAAATAACATACTTCTATTCCTATTTCTTGATTTTTCAGTTCTTAACATTTTTTATGGAAGATAAAATCAATCTCTTCAATATCTCCCTTGGCACCTAGTGTGCTTTTCACACATATGTAACCCATTCTCTCCCCATCATGCAAACATAATCATTTTGGGTAGATTAATATCAGGCAATTATACTATTACATTCCATTATTATGTCTATGTATGATTATGGGAGAGTTATGTAGTGTCTATGATTTCTTTTCTTGCAAAATGCTTTTCTTTTTCTTGAGTCAATAATTGAATTTTGTTTCTTTGCTCGATCAGTTATATATGACCCCAAAGCCCTGAATTGTCTTATCTTATATAGACATGTTCAGCTTTAAGATGTTTCTTAAAGGGTGCTGTAATTTCCATCTTCAGCATGCCTCTCCTAAAACCTTTGACCTGATCCAGTATGGTTGAATTGTCCTCTGCACTCAGCTGAGAGGACTCAGCCAAAGTTCTTTCCTATGCCTATACTAAGCATTACTGGGATATAACAAAATAACTTATTACTTATTTCAGGAAACACTTGCTCTGGGAGGAAATCAACAAAATATATTTACTTGTCAGGACTCACAAGGTACTCATCAAGACTCTCTGGAACCCTGCTTCAGGGTGCCTAGTGATCCAAAGCCATCAGGTCATAAACTTTACCCATCTACCCTCTTTCTCACCGTGAAAGACCCTTCTGAAAATCATCTAGCTGAGGCCCTAAAAATCCATAAAAATCTTCCACTGATTTCCCACTTTTGAGACATTACCAAGTTCTGTCAACATGATTTTCTTCCCTACTGCAGTTGGCCTAATAGATTTAGGTATGTTTAATCAACAGGATTTTCTGATGGTAGTTTGGGAGGTCAACAGTCAACAACTTTACTGATTTTCATCATCATTTTGTGGGTTCCTTTTGCCTCTCTTGTCATGGTCATACCTTAAAAATATTTATGCTTAATCAATTGGGAATGATTTGAGCTGCATGTAAGAGAAAACCTAGGGGTGCCTGGGTGGCTCAGGTCATGATTCTAGGGTCCTGGGATCAAGCCCCGCATCCTGCTTCCTCCTCTCTCTCTGCCTGCCTCTTGCCTACTTGTGATCTCTGTCTGTCAAATAAATAAATAAAATCTTTAAAAAATTAAAAATTAAAAAAAATAGAGAGAAAACCTAACTACAGTGGCTTAAATAGAGTAAGCTTTTCTTAAATAATTTAAAGTGGACATTTGCGGGCACTGGTTGAGAGGATCCATAACATCAGGGCCAACCATCTCTGAATTTTTTCAGCCTGTCCTGCATGATAACAAGATGTTTATGTAGCCATTCCATCTGCATGGAGTGTGGAAAGACAGAGAAAGGGCACACATAAGCAATGTCTTTCTGTTTATAAGGAAAGTAACAGAACAATCACACCACCCGCAGCAGACCTCCCTTTTTACCTCATTGATCACATCAGTGGTCTTGATAAGGGTGCACCCAACTATTCAGTCTCTATCATGGAGACTCATAGTGTTATATGTTCTCTGAAAGGTGTTCTAAACCTTTGTGTCTTACACTCCTGTTTTCTTTACCTAGAAAACCCTTCACCCTATTTTTTTGCCCATAAAAATCCCCAAAGGTCCTTCAAGTATTTGCTCGAATTGTATCTCTTCCTGAATATTCATTGTTAAAATTGGTTTCTTCCAAAGTACTTAGACTGTACATCTATAAACAAGACCATAGCATACTCGGCTTACTGGTTCATCATGTCTTATTAGGTGTTTCCCTGTTAAGCAGTTCTGTTATCACCAGAGTTTCACTGTTTCATACAATGCTACGGAGAACATCTACAAACCTCCTTAATAACATGTGTCTTTTCCTAGGGTGGACCCCTGGATGTGGCATAATTGGTCATCGTATTTCACATTAAAAGCTTTTTTTTTTAATTTGACTATAGTTGACACACAACATTACATTATTTTCAGGTTCAACTTTTCTATACATTATACCATGCTCACCACGAGTATAGCTAACATCCATCACCATACAACACTATTACAATATCATTGTCATTGACTATATTCTCTATACTGTGCCTTTTTTAAAAAGATTTTATTTACTTATTTGACAGAGAGAGAGATCACAAGTAGGCAGAGAGTGAGAAAGGGAAATAAGCTCCCCGTTGAGCAGACAGCCCAATGCAGGGCTCGATCCCAGGACCCTGAGATCATGACCTGAGCAGAAGGCAGAAGCCTAACCCACTGAGCTACCCAGGTGCCCCTATACTGTTCTTTTTATTCCTGTGACTTACTCATCCCCTAACTAGAAGTCTGTATCTTCCACTCCCCTTCACTCACTTTTCCCATTCCTCCTCTCCCTTCCCTTCTGGCAACTATCCGTTTGTTCTTTGTATGTATGGGCCTGATTTTGCTTTTTGTTTGTTTATTCATTTGTTTTTGTTTTAGATTCCACTTATGAGTAGAACCTTATAGAATATGTCTTTCTCAGTCTAATTTTCTTCACTTAGCATAGAATATAGAGCCCTATGAAATAAGCTCACACTTATCTGGTCAATTAAACTATGACAAAGAAGTCAAGAATATACTATGGAAATGACAGTCTCTTCAATAATTGGTGCTGGCAAAACTGCACAGCTCATGTAAAAGAATGAAACTGGATCATTTTCTAACACCATACACAAAAATCAATTCAAATTGAATTAAAGACCTAAATGTGAGACAGGAAACCATTAACATCCTAGAGAAGAAGCACAGGTAGTCATTTCTCTGACACTGGCCATAGGAACATTTTTCTAGATATGTCTCTTAAGGCAAGGAAAACAAAAATAGAAATAAGCCATTGGGACTATATATTTAAAAAAAAGTTTTTGTAGAATAAGGGAAACTGCCAACAAAACTAAAAGGCCACCTACTGAATAGAAGAAGATACTTGGAAATGACATACCTGATAAGGGGCTAGTACCCAAAATACATAAAGAACTTATACAATTCAACACCAAAAAAACAGTGATTAAAAAACAGACAGATGATTGGACATTTTTTCAAAGTAATTCATTCATTCATTTATTTATTTAAAGATTTTATTTATTTATTTGACACACAGAGAGAGAGAACACAAGCAGGGGGAATGACAAATTGAGGGAGAAGCAGGCTCCCCGCTGAGCAAGGAGCCTGATGTGGGGCTTGATCCCAGGGTCCTGGGATCATGACCTGAGCTGAAGGCAGACATTTAATGATGGAGCCACCCAGGCACCCCACATTTTTATTTTTAACAGATACTGCAAGGTGGTCATCCTTACATTTCAACTAGCCACTTACAAGAGTAGCTTTACCCCAAATCTATCAATGCTTGATCTTATCAAGCTTAATTATTTTCCAATTTAATGGAAGAGAATGGTGTTTATTTTATTTATTTTTTGTTTTAACTTGCATTTCTATGGTTACTAATAAGGTTTCATAAGATTATTGAACACTTCAATTTTCCTTTCATTAATTACCAGTCATGTCATTCACCCACTTTTTCTATTGGCAGGTCGACCTTTTCTTATTGATTTGAATTGATAGGAATTCAAATTGATAGGAATTGATAGGAATTTTTTTTTACATGTTTGGAGAACTAATCATTGACCAGTCATGTATGTTGAAAATATTTCTCCATTTTGTGTGTGTGTGACGTGTTGTTTCCTCCATTGTGTTTTCTGTCGTGCTGAAGTTTTAAAGATTTTTGTAGTTAGATTTATTAAAAAAAAAAAAGATTTATCAGTCGTTTCCTTTAAGCTTTTTTTTCCCTTTCATTTAAGTGTCTGGTATTAGAGGCATTCTCTTCATTTGAGTTGAATTAAATGATACCCCTAATAAATTTCCTACATTTTCCTATATTTCCCATGTAGTCCTATATTTCCTATACTTTCCTATATTTTCTTTTAATAATTTAAAATTTTTTTACTGATTTACTTTCTCTGGATTTTATTTTAAGCTATTTCTTCTTCTTTTCTTTGAGTTCCCAAACGGTTAACATGCAGTGTTATATTAATTTCAGGTGGACAGTATGTTTTTCCAAATGGGTGGTTAATTTTCCCAGCATCATTTACTAAATAACCAGTCCTCTCTCTACTGAATTAAACCACCCCCTCCAGCAGTGAAATAAGTCAAGCAGAGAGAGTCAATTATCATATGGTTTCACTTATTTGTGGAGCATAACAAATAACATGGAGGACAAGGGGAGATGGAGAGGAGAAGGGAGTTGGGGGAAATTAGAAGGGGAGGTGAACCATGAGAGACTATGGACTCTGAAAAACAACCTGAGGGGTTTGAAGGGGTTGGGGGTGGGAGGTTGGGGGAACCAGGTGGTGGGTATTAGAGAGGGCACGGATTGCATGGAGCACTGGGTGTGGTGCAAAAACAATGAATACTGTTATGCTGAAAATAAATAAATAAATAAATAAAATTTTTAAAAAGAAAGTACATAAAAACAAAAACACAAAAAAGCAAAAAAAACCCCCAAAACAAAAAAACAAACAAACAAAAAACCCACCTCCTCCATCAAATACAAAATTTCCACATAAACATCCCTGGGTGCTTTATTATTTTTTTGTTGAACCAGGCTGTCCCAGAGCCAGTTTTGCACTGCTTAATTATTTAAGATATCTAACAGCTTTTGATAACAAGTTGGCAAATTCTCCCACTTTCTTATTCATTTTCAGGATCACTTTGGTGATTCTTGAAACTAACTGCATTCAACCTTCTGAATATTAAGATATTTGTCTCATGCAAACATCATTAGGTTTTAATTGTGATTGCATTGAATATGCAGACTAATTTAGGGCTGTTGACTTCTTTACCTGGTAGCTGAACATGGTACATTACTTCATTTATTCAGTCATTCTTCCCCCTCATTGTCTTTTTTAAAAAATTTTTTAGTTGAAAGTCAATGTCACATTAGTCTCAGGGGTACAGTGTAGTGATTTGACGAATTTAACATCATGCTATGGCTCACCACAGTGTGGCTATCATCTGTCCCACAACCTTGCTTTTAAAGTATCATTGACTGTATTCCTTGTGCTGTGACTTTTATTGTTGTGACTTATTCATTTCATAATTGGAAGCTTGTATCTCCCACTCTCCTTCACCCATTTTGCCCACTCCTCCACCTTCCTCGTCTCTGGCAGTCATCAATTTGTTCTCCATATTTATAGGTCTGATCCTGCTTTGTATTTGTTTGGGTTTTTGTTTTTTTGGTTTTTGGTTTTTTGTTTTTGTTTTGTTTTTAGATTCCACTTATGAGTGGAACCATATGGTATTTGTCTTGCTCCATTTAACTTATTTCTCTTAGCATAATAAACTTTATTTTTTAAAAGATTTTATTTATTTATTTGACAGAGAGATGCAAGCAGGCAGAGAGGCAGGCAGAGAGAGAGAAAGGGAAGCAAGCTCCCCACTGAGCAGAGAGCCCGATGTGGGGCTCGATCCTAGGACCCTGAGATCATGACCAGAGCCGAAGGCAGTGGCTTAACCCACTGAGCCACCCAGGCGCCCCCAGCATAATAAACTTTAGATCCATAGATCCATCCATGCTGTCTCAAATGGCACAATTTCACCCTTTTCTATGGCTGCATAATATTCTGTGATATATCTATATATATCTCATTTTCCTTATCCATTTGTCTGTTGATGGACACTTAGGTTGCTTCCATGTCTTGGATATTGTAAATAATGGTGCAATAAACAGGGATGAATATATCATTTCAAATTAGTGTTTTCATTTTCTATTTGGCTAAATACCCAATAGTGGAATTATTATATCATATGGTATTTTTATTTTTAGTTTATTGAGGAACCTCCATACTCTTTCCCATGGTGGCTGCACCATTTACATTTCTACCACAAGTGCACAAGACTTTCTTTTCCCCACCTCCTCCTCACCTCCTCACCTCATCATTATTTCGTGTCATTTTGAGTCCAGCCATACTAACTGCTGTCAGGTGATATCTAATTGTATTTTTTATTTTATTTCTCTGAGGATTAGTGATATTGAGTATTTTTTTCATGTGTCTATCAGTCAACTGTATGTCTTCTTTGGGAAAATGCCTATTCAGGTCCTCTATTTATTTATTTTTTTAGATTTTATTTATTTATTTGACAGACAGAGATCACAAGTAGGCAGAGAGGCAGGCAGAGAGAGAGGGGTGAAGCAGGCTCCCTGCTGAGCAGAGAGCCTGATGTGGGGCTCGATCCCAGGACCCTGAGATCACGACCTGAACTGAAGGCAGAGGCCTTAACCCACTGAGCCACCCAGGCATCCCTCTGTTTATTTTTTAATCAATTATTTAAGTTTTGTTTTTGCACGCGCGCGTGTGTGTGTCTAGAATTGCATAAATACTTATATATTTTGGATATTAACCCCTTATCAGATATATCACTTGCAAATATCTTCTCCCATTCACTCGGTTGCCTTTTTGTTTTGTTGGTAGTTTCCTTCACTGTGCAAAAACCTTTTATTTTGATGTAGTCCTAATGGTGTATTTTTGCTTTCATTTTCCTTGTCTTAAGAGACATAGCTAGAAAGATGTTTCTATGGTCAGTGTCAGAGAAATTATCACCTGTGCTTCTCCTCTAGGATGTTAATTGTTTCATGTCTGGCATTTAGGTGTTTAATTCATTTTGAGTGTGTGTATGGTGTTAGAAAGTGTTTCTTTCTTTTCTTTTACTCTTTTACATGTTTCATTCTTTAACATGTAGCTGTGCAGTTTTCCCAGCACCAATTATTGAAGAAACTGTCTTTTCCCCATAGTATATTCTTGACTTCTTTGTCATAGATTACTTGACCATACGAGTATGGTTTATTTCTAGGGTCTCTAGTCTGTTCCATTGATCTATGTGTCTATTTTTGTGCCAGCACCATGCAGTTTTGATTACTACAGATTTGTACTATATCTTGAAGTCTTGCATTGTGATACCTACAGCTTTTTTCTTACTTCTCAGGATTGTTTTGGCTATTCAGTCTTTCTTTTATGTCCTTCAATTAAATGTTATATTCTATTATTAATATCATTATTTTTCTTTTTTAGTTTTTTGATTAATTATAGATGTAGCACATAAAAACTTTTGATTTTGTATGTTTGGTATTGTATCTGATCACCTTGCTGAATTATTTTAATAGGTTAATAGTTTCTTAGTTGGTTTTCCTAGGATTTCTAGGGAGACAATCATATTATCTGCAAATAGTAATTGTCATTCACGTTTCTTTCTAACGTTTATATATTGTGTATTTTTCTTGTCTGACTTCATCATGTAGAATAGTTATACAATGTTACTTAGCAACAGTGAAAAGAGGCATCATTCTATCATTACTAAAATTAATGCTTTTATTATTTGTTTGTTAAGCATGATTCTTGCTATAGATTTTTGGTAGAATAATCAGGACAGCATTTAGCTACATAAAAAAGAAACCTGATTCAATGACTTAAAGAAAGAAATACAGGTTTCATTTTTGTCACCTAAAATGTGCAGAGGAAGGTAGTCCAGGTCTCTTTCCTGCTTCCCAATATCTTCTTTACTGTGTGGTTTTTGTTCTTACAGTCACAATATACAGCTGCAATTCCTCCAGGCCTTGGGTTGCATCCCATGTAGGAAGACTGGGAAGAGCAAAAGGTTGAGTCTTTCTCCTTTTATTTGAAAAAAACATAGATTTCTAAAAAGTTTCAGGATTAGACTTCCATTTTCATCTTTCTGACTGCAACTAGCTTATGTCACAACCCTTGGCTGCAACCAGTGAGAATTTATAACTGGGCACATTGCCATCCCTTCCATTAATAAGGAACAAAGGGATAATGGATAATAAGGAAGCAACAAATAGTATCTTTGATGATGCCTTTACCAGGTTATAAATTTCACTTTTACTTTTATTGGATGAAATCCTATTGATTTTATTGGGGGGACTCCTATGGGTTTTAATCTTTTACTACAATTTTATAATGTTAAATTACCCTTAAATTTCTGGACTAAAGCCTACTCTGTCTTCTTATAGTATTAAAATATAATACGCATAAAGAAATATGAATAAATCGTAAGTCTACACATTGAGGAACTTGACGAAGTGAACTTGCCTCATAACCATCAGCCAAATTAAAATTAAAAAAAAAACTTCATAAACACCCAGCAGTCCCTTTCCCAATCCTTTTTCCCTTTCTCCACTGCTAACCAATACCGTAGCTGATAATATAGATAGTTTTTCCTAATTTTAAACTTTGTATAACTGAAATTATACAAAATGTATTAATCTGACTCTGGCTTCTGTTGGTCATAAATGTATTCATGGGGTTCATCCATGTTATTGTGTGAAGTTATAGTATGTTTCCATTGCTTCATTGCTTTCACTGTGTACAGTTTAAAAATGGATTCATTAGTGCTATCACTGATGGACATTTAGGTTGTTTTCAGATAATGTCCATTACAAGAAGATTTCTATAAATATTCTTTTTTAAAAAAGATTTTATTTATTTGAAATTTTTGATAAAACGAACAAATTCTATGAGACAGAGAGAGAGAGAGATCACAAGTAGGCAGAGAGGCAGGCAGAGAGAGAGGTAGAGGCAGGCTCCCCGTGGAGCAGAGAGCATGACACGGGACTCCATCCCCTGACCCTGAGACCATGACCCAAACCGAAGGCAGAGGCCCAACTTACTGAACCACCCAGGCACCCCTACTATAAACATTCTTATCTATGTTTTTGGTTTTGAGTATTAGGGTATATAATACTTCAGCTTTAGTAGGTATTGACAAATAGTTTTCAAGAAAGACTGTACAAGCTCACACTCTTTCCAGCAGTGTATGCAGTTCCATTTGAATCCCATCCTGGCCAACAGTATTGTTTACCTTTCACATTTTAGCTGTCCAGGTAAGTGAGTGTCATTGTGGTTTTAAGGGAAATTTTATTTTTAATGAGATTGGAAATATATTTTTCATGTTTTTTTAAATTATTTGGATATTCTTCTTGTGATGTGTTTGTTCAGGTCTTTTGGCCAGTTTTTCTATTGGGCATTTTTCTCATTGAGTTTTAGGGATTCCTTATATCTTCATGTAATCTTGACATAAATCTTTTGCCAGGATATAAGTCTTTTTCCCACACTGTGTCTTGACTTTTCACTTCCTTAATGATTACTTTTTGATAAACAGAAGTTCTTAATTTTAAAATTATAAGATTTATGCATGGCTTCCTTAATTTATAGTACTTTCTGCATCCTTCTTAAGAATTTTGTCTACCTCAATCAAGATCATGAAGATAAGTTTTACAAAGATTCAAGTATAGATCTAATTTCTTGTATAACTATGACTCTTCATCAGGGTAAGTTGTGTTTTTCATAGAATTTGTTTGTTTTATCAAAAATTTCAAAGTTCTTTATAATATCCGTTTACATTTTTAATGCCCATAATGTCTGCCAGTGATGTGCTCCTTTTTGTTCTTCATATTAGAAATGTGTATTTTGTGTCTTTTTTTCTTAATCAGTCTTGCTAGGGGTAATCAGTTTTCTAAGTGTTTTCACAGAAGCAAACTTTGACCTCTTAAAAAAAATCTCCTTATCATGCTTTATTTTCTAGGTCTTTAATTTAATTAATATGCTCATGTTGATTTTCTTTGATTTTTATCTGATTTTCAGGCTTTCTTTTTTTTTAAGACCTTATTTATTTATTTACGTATTTATTTATTTGACAGATAGAGATCACAAGTAGGCAGAGAGGCAGGCAGAGAGAGAGGAAGGGAAGCATGCTCTCTGCTCGATATGGGGTTTGATCCCAGGACCCTGGGATCATGACCTGAGCTGAAGGCAGAGGCTTTAACCCACTGAGCCACCTAGGCGCCCCAAGGCTTTCATTTTTTTAAACATATACATTTAAGACCAAAAAATTTACTCTGGTTATGGCTTTAGCTGTATCTCACAAATTATAATGTGTTGTATAGTCATTATCATGAACTACAAAACATTTTGTAATTTATCTTGCATCTTATTTGACAAATAGGTTATTAAAACTATTTGCTTAATTTCCAAACATTTAATTCTTCTGTGACTACATAATTTTTTATGATTAAAACTCTTTGGGATTTGTTATGATGTGCTGAGCGACCTAGTAGAATAAGATCAATTTTTATAAATGTTGCATGTGTACTTGAAAGGAATGTGTATTCGGCATGTTCAATGCATGAACCACATATTTTAATTAGATCAAGTTTGCTCAATGTATTTTTCAAAGATTCTATTACATTACTGATATTTTTGTCAGTTTTGTCAGTTACCGAGAGAGATCTATTAAAATTCCCCACAATTATCATTAATTTACTTCTTTTAGTTATGTTAATATTTGCTGTGTGTTTTAAGGCCATGTAATTAGGTATAAACAAATTCAGAATTACCATTTCTTACTAGTGGCTTCACCCTTCTATCATAATGAAATACCCTATCTTGAATAGTGGTCTTCCATTAAAGATTACTTGATACTAATATAGTTACACCTGTTTTCTCTTAGTCTTTGCTTGTTCAGTCCAAATTTTCTGTATCTGGATTTTTAACATGTCTTTTGTAAGCATAATGTAACTAAATTTCCTTTTTTCCCCTTCAAGTCTAATCCCAAAATCATCTTTTAATTTGGAAAATTTATTTTATAAATTTAGGTAAATATGATATATATGATATATGATATATTTATGCATATATATTCCTATACTGTGGTTGAGGGTTGAAGATGTCTCCTTTAGTTGAAATACATTTCATATTTCTGTTTCTTGGTGTTTTAATTTTTCAGAGTGATTTGCAACAGGAGAAGGAGGCAGATAAATCTTAACTCCCTCCTCTTAAACCTAGCAATAAACCTTTTATGTATTATGATTTAGAAAAGTACCTCTGCAGCCACAGCCTCTCATCTCTTTTTGGCCCTAATGTTGATTTTTTGGGTCATATTTGCAAAAGATTTATTTTATTGTTTCTTTCAAATAGTATTTATAAACTCTTTCAAATTACCGAGGTTGAGGGATCATCAACTTCCTGCCAAGTATATAATAATTATATAAGTGTATTTTATTGTTAAATTAGTATAGAAATATATTTTTGAAAACATGCAATATGGGAGTCTTAAAATAGGTGAATTTAATTCATGATTAAGTGGTTGAAGATATGTTTGGACTCTTTTCTGATATCTCATTTTCTGCTTTGTATTTATTATACTTTGCCTATCTTTCTCTTTTTTTTAAACACTCTTTTCCTGCCCATAGCAGAAAATTGTCATGCTTTTTGGGGCTATTCAACATCTTCATAAGTTTCTAGGTTTAAAGGAACTTCTTATCTTTTGCATCCATGTATCCCCAAGGCAGGAACCAGAAACTTGCATCTTAGCTTCCCTAAACCCAGGGAATAAGCACGCAATCAGTCAGATTCCTTTAGACTTTATCGAAGGGAGAGAGATCAAGAAGTAAGCATCATGCAGAATCCATTATGGCCTCAGTGGTAGACATCTAGCTTCCTAGGCCTGCAATGGTAGTAGTATGAACTACAGAGAGTGACTTGCCTATGACTAGGAGAGGTAACAATAGGCAGAGCAGGAATTCTCTTGTGGTGTCCTGCAGTATAATCTGAGCACTGTTTCTGCCATCTAGTTCCTATCATGAGTCTCTGACCCATGTGCAGATTCTGTGATTTATCCAACATCATTAAATAGTTTCCTTTTCTACTTCAAGTAGTCAGGAGAGATTCTGTTGTTCCTGCCCAATGAATTTTACTCCCAGCTTGCTATTCAAAGACACTCCCCCAATTCCATCAAATCAAAATTTATTTAAATTTACTAAAGTGTTTTACTGACTTACATGCTCCCTAATATTTCTGGAATTCTATTACTTCTTCCTGGGTTCACTTGTCTTCATGCATTATTATCCTTTAGGAGTTCTTTGTGCAAAGATACCTGGATGGAAAATTTTCTAAGTATCCCTGAAAGTTTGTTTTATTCTCAGTCTAGAAAGATAATTTTCTGGGTTTGGGATTCTGCTCTCAAAGTTAATGCAGGTATTTTCCCTCAGCACTTTGAAACTCTCTCTTATCATCTTTGTGTAGCAAAGGTTGCTAATAAGAAATCTGATGTTGCCAAATTTTTATTTCTCTCTAACTAGTTTATAATCTCCTTTCTCTCTCTGAAAGCGTTTCTCTCTCTTTTTTTTTTTATCCTTAATGTGTTGAAGATTTACTGCATGTGTCTATGTATGTGTATGTGTGTGTATGGCATGCACACATGTACACAGGAGCATGATTCTTCTCAAGTTCTGTTCAGCACCTTGCCTGCTCATCCCCTGTATTTAATTGTTAATTTCAGTAATTGCTTTTTTTTTTTTTTAATTTCCAAGGATGGAATGAGTTCCTCCTTTATTTCTCTAAGGTGTACATATTTTAAAGATTCTTTTTCAGATGTTCTACTATCACTATACCCTTGGTTCTTCCACTAATTGTATTGTTTTGCATTTGTGGTATAAAATTTCCTTGGGTATTTGTTAATATTTGGCTCTGCACTTACCTTCTATGAGAAAAATTTCCCCTCTGTGCTCTGAGCTCTGAGCTCCTCCTCTCAGGCAGCCAGAGGGAGGCATCTCCATGCAGCCAGCCAGTACCAGTCCTGGTCTCCAGGTTGCAGATAGCTACAGACTCTCCTGTTTCCCATATGCATTTTCTCTTCTCTTTCCTTTCCTTTCCTTTTCTTTCTTTCCTTTTCTTTTTTTCTTCTCTGCTCGTTCTTTTCTTTCTTTCTTTCTTTCTTTCTTTCTTTCTTTCTTTCTTCTTTTTTTTAAGAAAAGCTTTACCATTTCAAACCCAAGGAAGTTCCCTTTTTTGGTTTCAGTCTGAGCTATGAATCTATTACTCAGATTTTACATATATGTTCTACCATGTCTAACGATGTCACAGAGAAGGCAAATTTTAGCATGTAGTCAAGCTGCTCTCTTAAGAGTAGATACTTAGGTCTAGCTGACACCAGACCAGAGTGGTGGTGGTAGCAGCACAGCAACATCTTGGTCTCATTAGGGGTCCTTTGTCCCATGCTGGCAATGGGACATGTCTCATGCCTACTCAGCCCTCCCTGCTGGCATCTACTGAGGTGTCTGTGATTCCCCTTTGGGCCCTGGAGTTCTGGTAAATTTCCCTGTCCCAGTTCAATCTGCCATGGGTCATAGTACCTAGCTGGGTGAATACCATCTATATCCACCAGCCCTCCAGGCCCTGTGGGGAAACCTTTGGCTGGTCCCCAGGGAGTCCTGTGAGGCTGCTGTCTTAGCCTCTCCTGCTCAGGTAACCCCTCTATTGTCTTTAATCCATTCTTTCACATTGATACCTGGTAATTCTCTCAGCTTGTGGTTCCCAAACTTTACTGTGCATGACAATCACCTGAAGGGTGTTAAATATAGATTTCTGGGCTCCACACAGGAGAGCTTCTGACTTTGGAGGTTTGGGGTAAAGCCGGAGATTTTCATTTCTAAGCAGGTGCCAGGGGATGCTAATGCTGTCAGTTGGGAAACCACAATTTGAGAGCCATTGTCCTAGACAGAGCAGCAGGGAACTATTTCTCTCTTATACCCAGACCTTGGCTTGGGAAGGAGAAAAGTCAGGAATTTGACTGATGTATTCTCTGATTTTGGTGGCTTGGGGACAATTTTTACAGCTAGGGATCTGAGCTGGAGGAGTTAGGAGAAGGGTGGGGTCATAGGGTAAAAAATGACATGGATGATCGTAATATCACCTGTCCAGTGTAGTTGGTATTTTAGATTTAGATTTTTTGTTTTCCCCTCCAAGAAGATATATACATATGTAATTGTAAGCAACAACTTTTTTTTTGGTGGGGCGTGTCGTTAGTCTCTCCTTCACCTGGAATAACACACTCCAGGAACTGGATGACACCTGGAGAACACTAATACTACACATCCTGGATCAGAACTTCAGATGCCTCAATTGGCTTCACAGTCACAGACAGGAGAAAACTAATTTGAGGGAGCCCTGTTCACCTGCCTCATTTGTCCGAGTTTATATTGAAGCAGCTACCTCCAGCTCTGAACATCGCTCCAGGTGATTCCCAGCCTCTGCCACTTTCTTCCTCACCTGATTCCTTAACCCACGGTACAAGAACAGAGAAATAATTAACATTTTATCGATGGACTGACAGATCTCTTTGCACATGTGATTTACTCGCTTGGTATCTTAAACATGTTAAGTCCAAGACACATGTTGGAATTTAAAACTCCACTAAGGTGTAGGAGTAACTAACGTACATCATTTAGGAAAGGCACAGTTAGTGGTTCTCATAGCAACAGCGGAAAACATAGTAGATCTTTCCCAACAAACCCGGTCCTCTTTTAGCATTGCCTGTCTCACTGAAGGGCACCATCTTTGTTCAAGTTGCACAAGCCAGAGACTGAATATAAATCCTGGCACTCCCTCTCCCCAACCAACCGGCTCCCTAAGTGCGCATGTGCGCATGTACACACATCCGGCTCACAAAGGCCTCTTTATTTAGCCTTTCAAAGGGCTCTGGGTCCATCTGCTGCACTCCCCTCCCCTTTGTCGGAGCTCCTTGCATCAGCTCTGGTCCCACAGTCTTTGTACACTCTGGCAGCCAGAGTATTTTTTTGTTTGTTTAATTTTATTTTTAGTAGTATTATTATTGTTATTACTATTATTATTATTTATTACGATTACTGCAACACACCTGTAGTCATGTAGCAGCTACTAAACATTGTCAAAAGAGTCTCAGCCTCACACAGAATACAAGAAGGATAACTTCAAGGCTTACTGAGCTACCACTTCCCACTGATCAGATGGGCAAAGATAAAAGCATTTGATAACACTGTTGACAATTGTGGGGAAGCAGAAGCCCTGCCATGGTAGTTTGGCAATATTTATCAAAGCTGTGCATTTGCATACATTTGGATACATTTTTACAAATTCATCCTATGGGGGAAATATTGTAGGGTGATGATGATTTGTTGCACCACTGTTTGTAATAGCATATGACTGGGAATCACCAAAGTGTTTGTCAATAGCAGACAGGTTAAGGGGTATATTCATATAATGGAATTCTATATGGCTGTGAAAAGCAATGAGGCAATTCCTTATGTTGGACATAGAATGTTCCTTAAGATATATGGTTTTGTGGGGAAAAAACCCCACAAACATGCTGTAGTATGGTGTTGTGAACCAATGCACAGTAGACACTTGAACAGTGCCAGGGTTTGGGTGCCAACTCCTTCCTTCCCATGGAGTCCAAACTATGTGTATAACTCATGATTTCCCCAAAACTTAACTGTTAGTAGCCCACTGTTGACCAGAAGCCTTACCAATAGCATAAATGGTTGATTAACACATATTTTGTATGCTATATGTATTATATACTGCATTTTTACAATAAAGTAAACTAGAGAAAAGTAAATGTTATTGAGACAGTCATAAAGAAAAGACATTTACAGTACCTTACTATAAAAATCCACATATAAGGGGATGCATTCAGTTTAAACCCATGCTGTTCAAGTGTCAACTGTATACTTGTTTGTATATGCATAAAATCTTTCTGGAAGAATACACCAGAACCTGATAACATTAAGTAAGCCATGGCAAAGGAGATGAGCGCCTGTGGGGAGAGATTCTTCCTATGTCATCTATTTTTACTTTGGAATTTCCAACCATATGTCATTGTTACCTACTCAAAATATTTCATAAAAATTTACAAAATGCATTATGTCAGCCCTTACAACATGCCTGGTATCTGGTAGCTCCTCCTTATTTGCTTAATGAATGTAATATACCCGCCTGCTCAGGAATATGCTCTGTATTGATTATTTTTTCGCTATGTAACTAGTTACCCTAAAACTTGCCATATAAAATCACAAACATTTATTATCCCCTGGTGTCTGTGAGTCAGGAATCTGGGTGACCATGGTCACGGTCTCTTGTGAGGTTGTAGCTGAGCAACAGTTAACCTGAAGGCTCAGCTGGGGCTGGGGAACCTGCTTGCAGGTGCTCACACGTGGAGGTTGGCAATGACCTCACCTGGGCTCCTCACCACATAGTCTACCCATAGGCTGCCCAAGTGTCCTTCCAGCATAGCAGCTGGTGAACCGAGAGAGAGAGAGAGAACAAGAGAAGGCATCTAAAATGGAAGGCCCAGTCTTTTTTGTAAATCAGTCTCAGATGTGACCTCCAATCACTTCTTCTGTGTTCCGTTCATTAGAATCAAGTCAATGAGTCCACCCACACTCAAAGGGAGAGGAATCACAGGGCATGAATCACAAGAGGTGTGGGTCATCCAGGCTGTCTAAATGGCCACATATCACATGCTCTGATGATGGCTTTACTTATTCTTCATTAGGATAAAGACTTTGATGAGGTCTAGTAGGCCTGGCCTCCCACCTGCACGTACCCTCCTGTCTTTCCAGCCTCCTCTTCTTAGGTCTTTCTTAAATTCCTCAAACATGCCATGCTTCTGCCAGTTCTGAGGCTTTTGCACATGCTGTTTCCCCTACCCAGAAAAGAGAAAAATACTACCCTCTCCTACTATGAGATTTTTGTAGCACCATGGGCTCATCCTTCCCTCTGTTTAATTTGTAATTTCCTTTGTTTGTGTGATTCTTGGATTAAGTCCATCTCTCCAGAAAGCTCTGAGAGGGCAGAGAGTGTGTCTGATTTTATTTCAGTGGTGTCCCCCATGCCTAACACTAATTACATGGTAACTACTCAATGAATATGAGGTGAGTGAATTAATCCTTGTCCTTGAGTTGGTCAGGGTCCCACTAGGAAACAGATGGTACCACCAGAAGAAACAGTTGAGAAGAGTTCAGGGAAAGGACTATCTACAAAGGTGGGGCAGGGTTAAGAGAAACTGACAAGGTGGCACTCTGGGGCTGACAACACTGGGAAGCTGTTCGTACCCAGGAGCAATTTGAGGGATCAATTATGGCAACCCAGTGAGACCTGAAGTTGTGAGAAAGGCCTGTGAGGTAGGAGCTGTGGTCTTTGTTAGAAGAACATGACCAGTTTCACAGAACTCTGGAAAGAAGAGAGCTGGGGGGAAATCCACTAATATCACCTTTTATACTCACTCCAGTATCCTGCAAGCATGTCCCATCAAACAAGCCCAGCTGGAAGCTATGGGACCAGGTAACTCATGGACACAGTCTACAGAGGTCAGTGTCCTGGGCATAGAGAAGGGCAGGAAGAGTACAGAGTGATTCTGGAGGGGCAAGTAAGGAGCTATCCAACGCACCCCACTGTTTTACCCTCCTGTCCTTTGCCTGGATGAGGAAGTGCCATCAGCCACCTTATGATTGTAGGACCATGTCAACTCAGTCACATTCTCAGTTGGAACCTAAAATGTTAACCAGTTTTATTCACTTGGGAAAATTGGGGGTGAGGGGAGAAACAGTCAGTTAACATACAACATACCAGGTGCCAGGCACTATGTTTTGGTCCAGTCAGGACACACATCTGGACCATTTCCAGACCACATTTGGAAGAGCAGCTGCAGGTGGAGTCACTACCATATTAAACTGATGATGATCTGTGGTCATTTTCCAGGATCCATATGCCATGGACACAGGCTGAAGAGACAAATCAAACGGGGCCATAACAGACCTCCCACTCTGCCCCTTGCAGACAATGATGGTGACTGCAGTCTCTGCAGCTTCCCACGAGGCAGTGCTGCTTCTTGTTTGCTATCCAGGGATGGAAGAGCAGTTCCTTACCCCTTCGTCCTACAATGGCCCTCATCCCATGGGTCAGGGGAGTGATCTGGGGACTCCGCAGGGAGCCACATATGTCTAGTCCAACGATCTATTCTGGAACTGGGGGAATAGTGACATGATCCAGTCTGCAGGCCTGTTAGGTCCATTCTGAGTCAGATTTGGGCCCAAGCGTCATTTGCCTGACCACCACGAGCCTCCACTTTGACTGGTAGAGCACAATGACATTTTTATTTCCTAAAAAATTTTTATAATGTTTCCTAAGAATTAATGTCACTTCTGAGCCAAAGGTCTCACATTTCCCTTTTTCCACTGTTAACATGACCCTAGCAAATGGCCAGAAGTCACAAGAGGTAAGAGCTGGAGGAAGATTTGCAGCATGTACTTATGGTGATGTTGCAGGGTCTTTCCTTCAGATGCTCGATCTCCCCTTTAATCAAGGGAATCTGGGTCTGCGAACTGGCTTCAGGCTGGAAATTTGGCCGCTATTAATTTCATCCACCAGGGTCCATTAGCCACTGTCACAAGTCATGTGGGTCAAAGCACTCTGGTTTCCTCTCTCTTACTGCTTATTAGGACAAATACATATCCTTGTCTTTGGGAGTTAAGCATTGTCACCTTGTTTCTTCCTTTGTGGAATTCTACCACCACCAAGGCCACAAGCAGGACCATCTCAGCAGTGACATATCCCACCATCAGACCTGGTCTTCAGAAAGCCAAACACAGGGTCTTTAAGCAAGAGAAGGCTAGTCTCTTTAGACACAAGAGAGCAGACCATTTCCACTAGCTGGAAATAGACTCAGACTCATGTAGACTTAAGGTTCAAGATTCTCAGCTTCATCTGAGTCTACTGACATGTTGCATCCCAAACCTCAAGGCCATATTCTTTCTCATGTTCACTTGGGTACCTGTCAAGTCTTTGAATTCAACTGACATTGTAATTCTCCAATATTCACATCATCTGTTTCTGACTGTAGGCAAAGTTAACACTATGGCAATAGCACAGAAAATGACAGAAGTTCTCTAGTTTCCTGACTGGGACTTGAGCTCTAAGCTTCAACTCCAAGTTTGTCATTTTCTTTCTGCAGGGGCTCTGGCATAGTAAGAAGAGCAACCCAGCCCCACAGTCCTTGAAGCCATCCTTACTATGGTTAAGGGCAGCAGTCACCTCATCCCCCAGGGCTCTGGCTTTCATAAGGACTTCACCCAAAGCAACCACAGGCAGGAATTTGACCAATTGTGACTTCCAGCATGGCATGGATTATTTTCCACTGCCAAGGAGCTTAGCACTGTGCTCCAGGCATGGGTCATGACCAGACTAACCCCAGAGTCTGTCTTGGAGTGTCTGTTTCTCGGAACATGCTTGATACTAACTGTGTTAGGATCCAGGCTGGGAAAGAAAACCCACACCGGCTATTTTAAAAGAGAAATTTTATATAGAATTGTTTAAACATGTATTGGAGGACTCAATTAGCCAACTTTAGCTATTTGTCATTTCAAATTACAACAGCCAAATCTCAGAAGAGGGCAGCCATGCTAACATCTTCCACCTGGCCAAACCTTCAGGCCTTTCTTTCTCAGTCTATACCCTGGGCACCTATGCCCACATACGTTGCCCCTTGTCTGCTCCCAGCGAGGCCCTTATTATCAGTGTGCTGGTGGCAGGGCTCAAGTCAGTTTGTCATTGCTGCAGTCCAGGGTCCAGGCCAGTGTGTGGCACAGGAGTAATTTTTTAAAAAGATTTTATTTATTTATTTGACAGACAGAGAGCACAATTAGGCAAATAGGCAGGCAGAAAGAGAAAGAGGAAGAAGCAGTCTCCCTGCTGAGCATAGAGCCTGAAGCAGGGCTCAATTCAGGACACTGGGATCATGACTTGAGCCGAAGGCAGAGGCTTTAACCCACTGAGCCACCCAGGTACCCCAGGAGTATTTTGAATATATATGATTAAAGATAAACGAAATTCCCACAACCACTTTCTTTTTTTTTATTTTTTATTTTTATTTTTTTCTTTTCAGCATAACAGTATTCATTGTTTTTGCACCACACCCAGTGCTCCATGCAATCCGTGCCCTCTATAATACCCACCACCTGGTACCCCAACCTCCCACCCCCACCCCTTCAAACCCCTCAGATTGTTTTTCAGAGTCCATAGTCTCTCATGGTTCACCTCCCCTTCCAATTTACCCCAACTCCCTTCTCCTCTCCATCTCCCCTTGTCCTCCATGCTATCTGTTATGCTCCACAAATAAGTGAAACCATATGATAATTGACTCTCTCTGCTTTACTTATTTCACTCAGCATAATCTCTTCCAGCCCCGTCCTTGTTGCTACAAAAGTTGGGTATTCCTCCTTTCTGATGGAGGCATAATACTCCATAGTGTATATGGACCACATCTTCCTTATCCATTCGTACGTTGAAGGGCATCTTCCACAACCACTTTCTTTTTCTTTTTTTTTTTAAAAAGATTTTATTTATTAATTTGACAGAGAGAAATCACAAGTAGTTGGAGAGGCAGGCAGAGAGAGAGAGATAGGGAAGCAGGCTCCCTGCTGAGCAGAGAGCCTGATGCGGGACTTGATCCCAGGACCTTAAGATCATGACCTGAGCCGAAGGCAGCGGCTTAACCCACTGAGCCACCCAGGCACCCCATCCACAACCACTTTCTAAAGAAGAAACAATGACCTCATTTTTCAGTTGAGGAAGCTCAACCTCACCTAGAACTCCAAGAACCTGAAATATCAGGTGGGAGTTTAAAAAAAAAAAAACTAGGAAGGCAAAAACCCATTATAGGAGGATGTCTTTATTCTACAGCAATGACAATTATAATCATGACCAACAGGAATTAGCTCTTTTTACAAGCTAGGCTCTGGGTTAAGAGACGTACATCTTCCCCCTAATTCAACTCTTACGACAAGCCCCTAAGGCAAATGATGGTATTTTCCCCCTGTTTTACAGCTGAGAAAACTGAAGCTATATAGAGGAGAGCCACTTACCCCAGGGTCATAGCCCAGGGCTGAGTTTTGGCGTGACAGTGGCTCCTTAACCATGACATGTGCTGCTTCTTTTGAACAGACATTTCTGAACAGTTGTGCATTGTGGCAGGCAGAACAGTAGCCCCCCAAAAGATGCCCACACATCCTAATCTCTGGAACCTGTGAATATTTACCCTACAGGAAAAAAAGAGATTTTGCGGACGTGGTTAAGGACCTAGAGATGGGGAGATGATCCTGGGTTACCTGGGTAGGCAGAATCTCGTAACTTGAGTCCTGAAAGCAGAGAACCTCTCTCACCTGTGGTCAGCGAGACAGGCAAAGGCAGAAGCAGGGCCTGAGAAATAGGATTTTCTCGGCTGTGATGATGGAAGAAGGAGGTTATGAGTGGTCTTTAGAAGCTGCAAAAGGCAAAGCATAGATTTCCCCCTGGGGCCTTCAGAACGCTTTGAATGTTAGCCTAATGAGGTCTATGAAAGACTTCTAGCCTATAGATCTGTCAAAATAATCAGTTGTGTTGTTTGAAGCCACTGAGTGTGTGGTAATGTGTGATAGCAACAGTATCAACAAATACATGCACCCTCCCCCGAAATCAAGTAGATGGTCGCAGGGAGCTTTGCTTCAACAGCTCGATAGGCATCCTGTCTTCCACCAGCTCCATGTGCCCAGAAACGGTACACTGCATCTGAGTCTTGAGCAACCTGTCTCTAGAAATGGCTCCATCATTTCCCCAAATCAGCTCAGATATTCAGCGACATACAAACATAGATGTCCAGTGATAAGGCAAGAAGACAACCACCTTAACCAATAAATATTGTTGCTATTATTATTATTTTTATTATTATACCATTACATACAATAGTCATTGGCTTCGGGCTGCTCTGAGGGTCTATAAAGTCTGGGCATGTCTAGCTCTCCACCCTCAGCAACTTCAGTACCCCAAAAGCAGGTCTCTAGAGAAAGATGTGGTACAAGCTGCAGCCAGGAGCACACGGTGGTGGAGAGAGAGCTAGTGATCCCACAGGAGCTCCCACGGGGTCTGCTAAGTCCCTCCCTTGTATGTCTTGGGGTTGCTTGCCTCTCACAGTCAATTTACTTAAACTTGTCCTGGCTTCTTTGGGATCCTGGTTGGTCACCTTATCTGAGGGATATCTTGTCAGGGAGAGTCAGCGGGATGGGCTTCAGACCCACAGCTGTATTTGGTCCCAAGGTCATAAATGATCTTCAATATCTCCCTCCGTGTAATGGGCTGAATTATGTCCCCTACTAGCATACCCACCCCCATCCCTGCTCCAAATTCATATATTGTATCATAGCCATAAGACTCAGACCATGGCTGTGTTTGGAGAGGAGGTCTTTACAGAGATGCCTAGGTTAAATGAGGCTGCTAGGGCGGCCCTCATCCAATGTGGTCAGTGTCCTTGTAAAAGGGGGCAACTTGGAGAGACAGATGAGGGTGTGTGGAAGACGATGTGAAGACACAGGGAGAAGATGACCTTCTACAAGCCAAGGACAGAGGCCTGGAACAGATTCTCCCTCATGGCCTTCAGAAAGAGCCTGCCCTACTGATGCCTTGATTTTGGACTTCTGACCTCCAGAGCTGTGAGGCATTCCTGTTGTTGAAGCTGTCCAATCTGAGATAGTTTGCCATGGGCTCCCAGGAAACTAATACACACAGCTACCGTCTGTCCTAACTCCCCTTACGCTTGGCTAGGACTGCTGGCTGGGTGATGTGCCCAGTGGGATCACCTCCATCTCTGGGGGGCGCTGAGCCCCTGGTTACCACACGCTTACCAGGTTATGTCTACAGTGCTGTCTAGTCAGGGTTCAAACCAAGCATGGGAGCACCCAGAGATGCCACAATTCAAGTAGACTTCTCCTTGTTCCTCTTTCTACATGGCAATTAAGGTCAATTCCCCCACAGAACGGCAACCCTCCTCTTTTCCTATTGTCTCCTGGCACAAGGAACCCCAAATTACTGGGTAGCCCCTCTTGTGGTATATCCAGTGTGACTCCTCTTGGGTCTCCAGTGGAAGATCCCATCCCCTCTGGCAGCGATGACCTCTAGACACTTAGGAGACCCACAGAACCTAAAATGGCGGTGGTGGGAAGCACCGATCCCCAGTGCAAGTCAATAGGAATGATACTGGGCAGGGTCATTCCTACAAGGGACCGCTGCAGGCTCCTGGCTTGTGCATCTAGTCATTCTAAATCTGAGGTTGAAGGCATGTGCCAGCTGAAGAGCAGTGCCCAACCTTGCAGGATGTATCCCTAAGTTGGCAACTCAGCTTCAACGTCAGGAGGCTATTTCCACGTTCTACCAGGTCAAAAGCTTCCAGTTGGTGCAAAATCTTGTAGGAAATTCCATCTTATGCTAATGTGCCCGTTGCTCCCTATACCTCCTTTGCCATAAAGTGAGTCTCCTGGTCCAAGCTGATGTGGTGCAGGACCCCATGTTCGTTGATCAGACAATGTGAGCACCCAAGAGAGTGTTTCTGATGGGAAATAATGAACCATCCCAGGAATATGTGACAGTCCCAATCAGGATGAGCTGTTGGAATTTACGGAAGTGAAGGGGTAATCGATTTGCCACCATGTGGCTGTTTGGTCTCTCCGAGGGTGGTGACCTATCTGGGGCTCGGCATGGTCTCTGTTGCTGCCAGGGGGGACATTCGGCAGTGGCAGTGGCTAGATCAGTCTGGGTGAGAGAAGTCCACGCTGTTGGCACATGCACTGCCTTCTTCTCTGCTACCATGGCTGCTCTTCATGGGCACCTTGTGCCCACCCTGTGCTGGCTGAGGACAGACACTGGTGGGCACCTCTCAGGTGAATCCCCTTGTCTACCTTGCTGCTGTCATGTTTCCTCTTCACTGAGTGTTGTCAGGTGGGCATTAGTGTGCCACACCGAGATCCTTCCACAGTACACCTACTCCCATAGGTCCATCCACATGTGACCACTGCGACACAGAACTTCCATGGTTGCTCCTTGGCCCTGACCAACCAGCCAAGCCACTTACCTGTGCCCACAAATCTGTCCAATCTTAGGCCATTTCTGTCTCCATTCCAGGTGGGTGACCATGTGGGGTGCCTAAAGTCTGTCTATGGGGGGATTTTCCCTCCCTGCTGTATTTCAGGGAACCCCCCTGAGCAAGGCTTCCCTCCCTGGCTGACAGGGCCATGCTTCTGCTCCAGGAGAATTGCAGAGGCTCTGAATGCCGCCATCTCTGAAGTTCTCCCACGTCTCCTCTGACGCAGGGAAGGAGGGTTTCCTCAAATGCTGCCACGTGCCTTAACGTGGTAACTAATCAACCTGCGCTGATTGTCTCCCCTCATTTCCCTCTTACCTCCGATCCCCAGGAATTCTGCACCATCTGAGCCTCCCCTTCTACTTGGCTTCCAGTCTGATGCAACACAGGCAAGAATCTCAGGACTACGATGTTCCAGAAGGGGAGTGGGGTGCAGTCCTCGGCACTCTGCTCATCTCTGCCTGGCAAGGCGGCTGTCTCCAGAGTCCCGGCCTCAGGAGCGGCTTTCCAGGGCCACTTCTGTACCCTTCTCAGGTCTGGAGCCCCGGAAGCAGAGGCTGAGGTGGAGGTGCATGTGGAGGTGACGTCTAGGGAACTGTTCCCAGAAGATCCCCATGAGGGGGCCTTGGCAGAAGCTGAAGAAGGCTGCATTTTCAGGTGAATTCCCAGATCAGCTCAACCCCATGTGGGGCTGGAGGGGTGAAATACCCCTCTGGGGTTGGCGGTAAGAGAGCTTCCACACGCCTGTGCCAGTTCCTGCCCTGGGGGGTGTTTCCTTTCAGACAGTTCCCGCTCCCCAGTGATGCGAAGGGTAGTTCTCAAGGAGAGTGGAGCGACCGGTCTGGAAGAAAAGGCCATCGAAGCTGGCAGAGGGCTGCACATGGGACCATGGGGGCACAGCTGGGTTGGCTGCAACCTGCCGCGAGAGCATCCTAATTTCAAACACGTATTGGTTCCGCGGGTCTGCTGTCACAATGTACCTGGGTGCCTTTCACGACAGAATCACATTAACTTACAGCCCCAGAGGCTAGAAGTCCGAAATGAAGGTACTGGCTGGGTTGGTTCCCTTTATGAGCCGTGAGGGAGAATCTGTTCCAGGCCTCCGTCCTTGCTGCTGCTGGGGGCTTATAGACGGTCTTCTCCCTGAGTCTTCACATCATCTTCCCTCAGTGCTCGTCTGACTCTGTCCAAACGGCCCCTTTCTAGATGGACATCCGTCATATTGGATTAAGGCCCACCCTAATGATCTTATCTTCACTTGATCTTTGCTGCCAAGATCCTATTTCCAAATAAGTCACATCCACAGGTACTGGGGGTTAGGACCTTAACATCTTTGTGGGGGTGGTGACCAGCCCATAATGGCTTCTTAAATACAACGTCCTAAAGTCAGTGCGCTACAGCCTGCTCTGGGCTCTCCCGAGCTGAGTAGCTGTGGGCATGTATCTTTACTTATCTTGCTGGCCAAGACGTGGCCTCCTAAACCTACGACATATTCTCAGATATGATACAGCCCTGTAGTTATCCGTTTGACGGAAATGGCCACAAGGTAGATACGGAAGTCAATCCCAAATGGCCTCATGCACTTGTTGAAAGCATAGCTTCCAGTGTCAGAGAGAACTGAAAGATCATGCAAATATATAAAGAACCACAAGCAGCAACAAAAGCCACATAAGAAAATGTAGGCAGGCCAAGAAGGCCCTGTTGGAGAGTGCAGGGGCCCTGTGAGGAGAGCGCTCCGGGAGGGCATCGTCAGGGCCAGGGCCCCTGGCAGGAGAGAAGCTGGCGGAGCAAATGGAACAGTTGTCAGGCGGGGTGGGGGGCGGCTGGCCTCTGCTGCCTGCCAGGCTCTGGGCAGTGGGAGGGGACACTGCCAGGCCCCTGACACCCCCCTCCTCTGCTGGATCCCTGCACTGCCAGGAAGGCTGGGCTTTCTGCCTGGGGTGTCTTTAACAAGAGCTTTCCTGACAAAGCATCAAAGAAGCCCACTCCAGAGAGAAAGGGACCCTGCTGCAAAGGAACAATGCCTCCAAGTCCTTTCTCTGGAAGCTAGAAGGAGGCTTCCTGGAGTCCGTGCATTCAGTGGAAAGGGTTCTAGGACTCTTTCCAAGACAGGCAGCCAGAACCAAGGAAAGAGCAAGAATCCAGCCCAGGGATTGGTGCAAGTGAGGGTTGGGGGTGAGGAGAAGATGGGGAGTTAGTTAGGGGGATGTGGCAGGGAGGGAACCGGGGTGCAAGGCAGCCTCAAGGAGCAGGAGGGTGGGCTTGATGCACCCCTTCCAGGAAGGCCTCCCTGCAGCCCTTCTCACTGGGGAACCATCTACCTATCACCTGGCCCCTAATGCAGGTGTCAAGGTCATCACGAGGCCTTGCTAGACTTCAGCCCTGGGACCTCGACTAGCAGAGCAGGAGCTCAGTCATGCTCGAGGAAAAGGAACAGGGAGCACGCCTTGAGCCAGTTCCTCCCTCCGGCACTGGGCCTGCATGTACTTAGATGTGGGACTCTATGCCTCTGTCTGGGGCTGGGAGACAGGGAATGGGTAACTTTTATGTATTTATATGGTTTTTCTTCTTGTAACTGGACACCTTAGAAGATAACATGGCAGGGTTTCTCAATCTCAGCATTATTGGCATCTGGGCTTGGGACAGATCATTTCTCCCATGGGGAGCTGTCCCTGCATTAAGCTGGTCAGCAACATCTCTGGCCCCGATCCCCTTAATTTCAGTGGCATTGGCTCCATCCGAGACAAAACTCAGAATGTCTCTGACACTCTGCCAGATCTTTGCAAAATCACCTGGGTTAGTCTCCCAGTTCTGACGTGGGACGGGGAAATGGGGTTAACCTCGTTTAAACCACACACAGCAGTTTCGTAGACAAGATGACCTCTGAGCCCGGATTGAGGTCATTCAGCGTGGCTCCTGCCCCTGGAAAAGCCACACTGTACGGTTGTCCTTGGAATCTCAATGTGGGCTCATCGGGGCCACACCCCCACTGTCGACCCCATAGTGACCCAGCATGGGTCTGTGCTTCCCTATCTGATTGCTGGTCCAGCCCCAGAAGGCAGATCTCTGAAAACCTCCTGGAAGCTCTCCTTCTGCAAGCTTCATGTACCTAGTTTTTAAAGTTCCTTTTAAGACATGGCTCCAAGGGGCCAGGCGTGCTCAAGTGAGATTGGTTTTGGAACTGAAATAGGCCCCGTGACAATAAATGCTGCTGTTCTGTCTGGAATCTCATGGTTCTATGTCTTCCTAGTATTTGCTGGTATCAGCTACACCCAATAAGCCTCATCATTCTCATTGTATCAGACAAGACTCTTAAGGTTACAGGAGACAGAAACTCAACTCAGACTGACTTATATAACTGAAAAGTCTAGCAGCAGGGACATCAGGCACGGATGGATCCAGAGCTTCAAATGATGTCACTGAGGCCTACTGCCTCCTTCACCCCAGCTTTCCTCTGTCTTAGCCTCAGTCTCCAGCAGGTCCCTTCACAGGGGGCCCTGGTGGCTCTAGGCTTGCATTATCCTGACTGCTTATAATTTCCATGGAGAGGGTGTCTCTTTCACAGTACTTCTAGCAAAAGTCCTGGGACTAAACCTTAAGGACTTGCTTAGGTCACACACCTACACCTGAGCTAAGCCCTAGAGTCAGGGGAACAGAATATGCAGATTTGGCTTGACCCAACTCATGTTCCCATCCAGGTTGCCCATCCCATGGGAGGGGTGAGTAGGCTGGTGGCAGTGGGGAGTGGGGGTGGGGTGCGGGGTGAAGGAGGCGGGCACCTTCTCCTAAGAGGAGGATAAGGGAAGGGTGGTTCCTCAGAGGAACATTAGTGTGGCCATTACAAGAAGGAGGACAACTCATTGCAACACAGAACATCTGACAGCCTCTGTGCTCAGGGAAGGGTAGAAAGGGGAGCTCCATAGCTCAGCTCGGAGTCAAGGATGTGTCATCTTATCACACCACCCACCTCACAAACACCAGTGACAAGTCCGGACTACTGCTGATTTGTCTTTTCTTGTTAATTGTGGATGCTCAGGCTGGCTATTCGCATCGTCTTTGAGACTGCTCCTTGCTGAGGGGGTTCAGATCCCTTCCAAATGCTCAGCGGCTCCAGAACAGGTACAGCCAGGCCTCAAAGGCAGAAGCTTCTGGATACCAACAGTAAGCCTTCAAGATGGGTCCTTCTGGAACTCTGGGCCCCACTGGGTCCCTGACACAATGAAATTCTATAGTGGGCTCTTCTCCTGGTCTGTGACTATACCTGGCCACAGCTCCCCAAACACATGCCCTGTGGACATACCCAAAGCACCTCTCTAGAACTGTTAGGCTGGGTCCTGCAGTCCTGTCCGAATGCCCTCCAAGCTTTAATCTGGGTCACCCTGTCCCTCTGTGGTTTCCTTCATGTTGCATCTCAGAGAACAGCAGTTGGAGTCATAGTCCCTCCCTCCCAAGAGGGCCCACATCCTTGTGAAGACTGACCCACCTTCAACACCCTTTACCCTTGACCCATATCATGTAATAACGGGTGTCAGAGTAGCCTTGTACTTGTCACAATCCGACCCATCCTCTCCACCCCACCAAGATGACTGTCACTGATGTGTTCCTTTCCTTGGAACTAGGCATGCTCAGGTGACTGTCTACACTGTGCCATACTTTGTCCAGCCTGCTCTCTCTGCTGCATGATCAACCTACCATCTGTACCATACGTACTACCTACATCTATACCTCATGGCCTCTATTAGCTCCTCTTCATTATATACCCTAGAGAGTCTCTAGAGTAAAGAAGGTCTGCATTGTGGGCATCACCCAAAATGCAGTGGTTAATTTCTCTCATGAAAACATCAAAACTCTACTTTTCCCAAACCCATGCCAGCATCCACACGAGGGGTCCCCCCTCCAAGGTCCTGCTTGAGAGCAAAGTCATGCCCCATGTTCCTGCAGACTGTTCTGTGTGGCTCCTGAGGCCAGGACCTGGAGAGTCAGGAACCAGGGGTTTCACTGTTTAAATCATCTACTTATTGCTATAAAGCTTGGATTTTGTTGCAGAATCTGAGTCCTGAAATCAGTAAAATAAAATTATATATATATATATATATATTTTTTTTTTTTAAGAAGGTATTTGCTTTCATAGTTGTCAAAGGCATTTTTGTGCTATGTGTCTCTGTGTCTTCTAAAGTAAAGCATTGGGTCTTGGAAAAACCAGAGTGTGACCTGGTTGGTGAGTCTTCCCACTGACTTAAATCCTGAAGGTAAGAGCATCAAGAGATTCTCATGGTGGGGGGTGGTTAGATGACATTTCTTATCATATGTCCTGGACCTTGAAAATTTTAGAGGCCAACTTCCTCACCTGAACAGAGGAGGAAACTATACAATGGAGGCTTTAGGTGATCTACTTGAGGTCTTGACGTGGCTGGTGCCTTAGGTGGGATGAGAATAGTGGCCCCATGGCTTCCAGTTCAAGGCACTTTGACTATACAAGGAGGAAAGGGTGAAGCGGTAAGGAAGAAAAGCTCAAATGCTTGGAATTAGCAGGAGAGGTGAGACCCAATTTGGCCCAGCG
This sequence comes from Mustela erminea, assembly GCF_009829155.1. Lineage (NCBI taxonomy): Eukaryota > Metazoa > Chordata > Mammalia > Carnivora > Mustelidae > Mustela > Mustela erminea. The sequence continues at coordinate 21,896,476 of NC_045618.1, read as the reverse complement.
GTAACTTTATGAGAGCTGAGTTGTTCCGCCATCCCCACGGACAGGAGATATGTTTTTATCAGTCAAACCCATTTATAAACTTGTCTTCGGAAGAAAAAAATAACATTCTCTCATGCAGGAGTTTTATGAGGGAATGTCTTTCCCAGACAATAACGCAGAGCATACATCTTCTGTCCTATGTAAGGAAAGCGGGTGTTATTTTTTAAAATTAAGTCATGGTGAGGGATGTCTGGGTGGTCCAATCAGTTAAGCAACTGCCTTCGGCTCAGGTTATGATCCCAGGGTCTTGGAATCGGGTCCTGCCTCAGACTTCTTGCTCAGTGGAGACCCCGCTTCTCCCTCTGCCTGCTGCTCCCCCTGCTTGGGTGCGCGCACTCTCTCTCTCTCTCTGACAAATCAATTTAAAAATCTTAAAAAAAAAAAGCTAAACTAATTTATGGTGAGTGCTGAGAATCTGACAAATTTTAGACTCCATTTTATAAACGCCCGTAGAAAATCCATTCTGGTGGGGAACTCCCCCAGGCTGAACAGGACTGGCACCAAGCCTGCAATTCATGGTTACTGCCACTAAGTGGCGGTAGGTCTCACGGCCGCGTGGTCCAACCTTGGGATTTTGCAATATTCACGTTAGTTTCTGGATCAGAGTGTCTATTGTTTTTCTTCCCTGGGGAAAAGATCAGAGATTTCAGAAATCTGTTACCCTTTACAGGGTTAAGAACCAGGGTTAGGAATGATAATTTAAGATTTTGTTTTGGGATAAATAATATATACTTCAAAAAAAAAATACATAATCCGTGAAAAGTTACCCCGTCCCTCCTGCCCTAGTCACCAGCTTCCTTTTCACAGATGACCAATATTTATTAGTCTCTGATGATCCTTCCAGAGAAGCTTTATGATTGTGGACAGGCAAGCATAAACTTCCTCTTTTCTCTTGTTCTCTGTCTTAAACGTTCCATGTTAATTCATCATGTTTCCTTGTTTCCCCCTTTTCTGGCTGCATATAATTTGAGTAGATGTACCTGGACGTTTTGAACAGTCTGTTGTTCATGAATATCAAGGCTGTTGAGCACACAAATGACACCATGGATAATTCTGCTCATGGATACTTTCATGTGTGTAGCGTGTGTGTATTAAAAACTCTTAGAAACAGAATTTTTAGGTCAAAAAACTTGTGTATTTGTAATTTTGCTAGAAGCTAACTTTCCACCATAGAAGTTGAACTAATTTCCGCTCCCCAACCGTATGGGAGTCCGAAAGTTTCCCCTTGCCCTTGGGACGTATTGTGTTAATGCATGCCTGGGTGTCTGAGAGGTAAAAACCATGGTGTCGAGGTGTGGTTTTAACTGCATTTCTAATTATGAATAAGGAAGTTATCTTTTCAGATGTTTAGAAGTCCATTGTGCCTCCTTATCTTTGAACTGTTTTTTCATATCTGGGTCTATTTTATTCTTTCTTCTACTGAGTTGTTTTTATTCTCATCTTTTTTTGTAAGTATATATAAGTATGTACTTATATATACACACACATATATACACTTAAACATATAAGTATATATTTTTGATATGTATGTACCACTAACAGATAATTTCCCTAATATATGCACATACACATATATGTATATATATTACTGTGTATACTATATATATTACTATAGTATAATATGTTTACTATTTATTACTATGTATACTATATATTACTATGTATACTATATATATTACTATAGTATACTATGTATACTATATATTACTATGTATACTGTGTATAGTATACCATAGTATACCACACTATACATAGTATACATGTATACATAGTAATACATATACATATATTTGTATATGCATATATTACATATATACATAGTATATGTATGTACTATACATATATACATAGTAATACCTATACATATATATGTATATGCATATATTAGGGAGATGAACGGTTAGTGTTCCTGAGTGGCAGATATTTTGTTGCTGATTTGTTGCTGATTTTGCTTATGGTAATGATTGGCATGTGGGAAGTTTTCTGAAATAAAACTTAGCAATCTTTTATGTTATATGGCTTTTTAAGTTTCATGGAAGACTCAGGCCTTTCTTGCTCCAAAATTCTTTCAGAACCCTCTGATTAGTGATGGTTGCCTAGAGCTCACCAGATGTTGGACTCCTGAGTGAGGTAGAGGCACTCCTGTGCCCCCCGCCCATATTCACAGAAGCACAAGGCTGTGCAGACATTTCCAGGCATAAGGTGCAAGGTAAGATGAAAAGATAAATGCACTTAGATTTCCTACCTGACATTTAATGCTATGGAATCATTTCTTCCCAATTGTTTCTAACAAGTCATTGGCATTTGGGGAAAAGCTGGGGCCCTAGCAGGATGGATGAAGCTGAACTTTTTGTTGCCTGGAAGAACAGGATGCTTAAGTGGGCAGAACACAAACAGTGGAGCTAAGCTCACCTCAAGGGCAAGGGGCAGTAGGTCAAGAATCTGCCGCTGGCCCGCTTTTGGGCTCTGCCTTCTCGGCCTTTGGTTGGCACTTGGGCTACAAAGCTGCCTACCAGGACCAGTTTCCCATTAACTGTAGGCTCTGGCCCTCTGGGTCACTGTGAGTGTTAATGGGGCTGCTGGAGGGGACTGGGGAGTGGGAGGGAGCCCAAGGCCACAGGAAGTCCACCCCAAGTCTGCTGTTGGTGCCAGTATGGCTCACGATTTAGCTTTCCCCAGCCCCTTTCTCTCTAGGTTTTGGCTCTAACCCTCAGAGTAGGGGGAGAAGGGTCTCCCCTCCTCCCACAGGGGCCTCCACTTCCTCCTGTGGGAGGAATCCTCCTCAGAACTGCCCCCACCACATTTTCACCCTAATCCAGCCAAAGGACAAAAGAAAACAGAAGGTAAATAATCAGGATGTAAGGGAGGAGGCACCTGAGCCCTTGCACTGAGCCTACTAGGTGCACTCAACCAGATAGAGCCCTCAGGTTATTCGATCTGCCCCAGGACCGCATGAAAGGGCCCCAGGGGTCAAACGTAACCCTGGCATCTTCAGCACAACCTTCAAGGGCTTCAGGGGGATTATTCACACTGTGGTGGGTGCATCACTGACTCGCCTTGGGAGGTGCGTGGGTATCTGGAAATGGACGAGGTTAGGATTCTCTCCATTCAGGACAGCAAGGAGAGGAAGCGCTAGGGCAAGGCCCCAGGTAGGGGAGGTCAGCAGTGGAGGGCTAGGGTAGCACAGGGAATTAGGAACCAGAGGCTGGAGAACACCTGGAATGCAGCCCGCGACTGGGGGCCCTGCGGTGGGGGAGCCCCTCCTCCCAGATGGGGCCTCCCGAGAGGCTGCGATCCCGGAGGGCTGCTCGCCCAGGGCCTCCTCCGCAAGCCGCCGCGTGGGGCCGAGCAGGGCGCGGTCGCCGAGGCCCCTCCGCGTCTCACGCGCTCCCGAGCCCGCCAGGGGGCAGCGCGGGGCCCGGGGCAGAGTGCGGGCGCGGTGGAGCTCGCCTACACCTGTTCGACCCGCCTGAGGACCAGACCCCTACGGCTCCCGATCCTGCAGGTCCGAGGCGCGCCCGGGAATCGGTGTGCGCCCCAGGGCCGGGGGCGGTCGGGGCGCCGCGGCTGCCAGAGCCCGGGCTTCGGTCCTTGTTCCCGAGCCCAGTCCCTGAAGGACCCGGGCCCCAGGTGCGCCCGCCGACTGTCCGGGCGCCGGGAGGGGGCTGGGCACCAACGCATCTTTGTCTTCCCTTTCTTCCCGCCGCACGCTCTGGCCCGCGGGCATTTTCCGACCCGCGGCTCCCGGGCGAGGGGCGGCAGGCGAGGTCGGGCGAGGCCGGGCGGGGCGGGGCGGGGGCGCGGGGCGGTCGCCGCAGGCTGGTGCGGGGAGCGCCCGGCGGCCGTGCCGCGTGCGCCCGGCAGAGGCGGCCCTGCGTGCCGTACGCCGCGTCCGGGGCGCGCCCGCCGCTATTCAGCTTCCCGGGCTCATTAGCAGTCTCGGTGTGCGGCTCGGCGCGGGCTCACAAAGAGCTGCGGCGGCGGCCCGGAGCTCGGCCTCGCGGACGGAGCCGGTGGCGGCGGGGCGGGGGCGGCCGTGCACCCGTGCGGCCCCGCGCCCGGGCCAGGTAAGCTGGGGGTCGCGGCCGCAACCTAGGGGCGTCCGGGCCGGCGCGCGGGGGTGGGAGGGTGCCGGGGCGCGGGGCGGGGCGCAGAGGTTGCGGCCGGAGCGCGGCCCCCGGACCCGCGGCACTGCGGGGCGGCCGGGCGCTGTCGGGGTCTGTTTGGTGGGGGTGGGGGAGAGCCCGGACCAGCGCCCCCTCGACCGGCGGGCGGGCGCTGCGAGGCCGAGCCGGAGGCTCGCGCATCCCGGGTGGGAGACGCCGCGGTGAGGGGCGACCGTGCGCGGACTGGGGGCGCTGGCCGGCGGTGGCTGCCCGCTTGGGTCCCGGGGCTGGCCGGGCGGTTGGTGCGTTCCGCGGCCCGGCTTGGCGCTGGCAGCTAGTCCCCGTGCAGGGCAAGTCCCGAGTTTGGGGTCGCTTCTGGGGTTCTTGCCTCCCGGGAAGGCAAGTCCCGATCTTCGCTCCCTCCCATTTCCCTTCATAATGAGGCCCAGAGGGAGAAACTCCTCAATTAAAAATCCCCCCCCCCTGGTTCCCCTGGGCCGCCGCCGGCGTGGGGCTCGGGGTGCGGCGCGACCCGCCACTCGCCTCGGCCCCTTCCCTGCGGCGCGCACAGCTTGGGCGGGTTGCTACCGGGAGATTGGGACACTGATGATCCAAGCGAACATCGAGTCCCCGACCTCCGAGCTGGACGGCGGGCGGCTGGCCTCGGTGTGCGGAGGCTGGGGGCCAATTTGCCCTGGGCTGAGCGCAGAGGAAGGGTCCGGAGGGCGCCAGGGAGGGGCCCGCCCTGTCTGAGCCTCGCCGCGCGTGGAGGCTGAGATTGAGCCTGCTAGTCCTAACTTCATATTTACTTACAGACGGAGGACTTAATTTTTTTTTTTTTCCTCGGATTTGTTCGTTTACTGCCTGACAGGGGCCAGACTCAAATCTGTGGTTAAAAACTCACGGATGACCACGCAGACAGTGAAGTCCCCCAAATCAGGACATCCCAGCACTTCGTCCCGTGGGCTGGGTTGTCCCCGGCCTCTTCAACTCCTGGCCCCCTTTCTGGGATTCTGTCCCCACCCCCGACCCCGCTTTGAAAAAACCACAGCGGTTTTAGAAATAATGACCTGAAAGCTTCTGGATTAGCAGCGGGACAACTTTTCCCGAGGTGCACATTTGAGGTACTCTGTGGGTACCCAGAACCTAGGGGTTAGACCCCAGTGAGGTGGTGGCGGGGACTTCTCCTCCTGTGGGCAGTGTCCACCGTGCTGGGCACGTGGTTCTGTTTCTCCGCCCAGAGCTGCTAGGATGTCCTGCCCTATGTCCTCACTCCAGGCTGCCTGTCTGCGCTGCTTTGCATTTGCAGCAGGGTCTGGAGAGGGTCTCCTGATGTGGAAGCCGTTGGGACTCTGAGTGGTGTCCAGGGAATTTGTGGACTAGCTGGAGCTTGTTGGAGGTCCCTGCACTGAGCTGGCAGCCTCTCCAGGGGGGTGCCACCAGCCCTGGCAGGGGGGACCCCTGCAGCAGTCTCTAGAGCAGGCCTGGGTCTGGTGATTGCACTAGCAACGGGGTCCTGCCAGGGTCTTCTGTGGGAGCCTGAGTCTCTCCAGACCTCTTGTCATTTGTTAGGGATCATGGTGGTGCCCCTCCCCCCATGGTCTGCCTTTACATCTCCAGAGTACTGGGCTTCTGCTCCTGGGAGACGGGCAGGCTGAACCAGATGGGGTGTGTGTGTGTGTGTGTGTGTGTGTGAGAGAGAGAGAGAGAGAGAGGTGGGGTAGAGTGAAGATGGTGGTGGTCAACTTCTTACGCTCGTCCCACCCCTGTGTTTCTTTCTTCTGGCACACAAGGCCAGATTGGGGCTCATTAACTTGTTTGCATAACCATCTCCCGAGTAGCTATAACTCTCTCCCCCTTTTTATATAAAATATTAGTTTCACAGGAATAATTGGTGGCGATGGATTGTGAAATGGAGGTGCATAAAGAATTCAGTTTGCCGACCAAACTAAGAAACGCTGGATAAAAATAAAAGATAATTGTAAAAGACACCAGTCGCACCCCTGGAAACTGAGAGGGAGCGCTAAAACACCTTGATTTTTCCTAGACACAACTGAGGAACTCAGAGGAAAAACACATGGACGGGGTGGCCATGAGGTCTGTCTTGGGGGAAAGTTGTACAGGTCCCTTCCGGGTCTTAGCACCTCCCTGTCCTGGCTCTACATGGTTGACCTAGTGACTCAACAGCTGAGGGCCTCTGGTGACCCCACGGTCTGAACTCTTGGAGAGACCCTTACTGTCAGGGGAGTCAGAGAGGGCTAGGGCCAGGAGGGCACAGAGGCCCTAAGCACATTCGCAGCAGGCCACAAGGGAGTTCTAGAAGCAGCGGCAAAAACCAGGATGTCTGCCTTGCAGGTTGGCCTGAGAGAAATGGAGAGAGCGAGAGAGCCGGGAGTGGTGGTAGCTTGGAGCATGCCAGGTGGCTGTGAGGAATACGGATGTGGAAACACTGTCACACAGCTCAGTCCCCAGCGTAGGTCCCGTTTGATGATTGCTCAACAAAAGGCAGCCCAGGTGCCTGTTGGTGGTTGGACCATGTGCCCACAGGGAGGATTCTGGGGCTCCATCCTCCTCTCTGTGTCCCCCGCCCACCACCTGGGTTGGGTCCAGTTCGTGCCTCCGAGGAGCCTGCTGGCACGGGCTGAGTCAGCTGGCGTGGGCTGTCTTCCATTGCCTTTCCCAAAGTCAGTTCATTCTCTCCCTGTCCTCTTTTGGACACATGAGGGAGCCCAGGGAGGACAGTAACCACAAGGTCACAAAGCCAGGCTCTCTCTGCGGGGTTCATGGTTCCCTAGTGTGCTGGGGAGACCTCCATATTGGTGGGCTGCCATTGCTGTGGGAATTAGGATTTCTGGGCTGGCTATGGCGTTTTGTAAGTTGGGCTGCATGGTTGCCTCTTGGCAGGTGGGGCCCAGACCAGGTCTGGCATTCCTTGCTTAAGTCCTCCGTGGCTTCCCGGTGCTCACTCCACACCCACATTCCTTGGTCCGATTTTCTCAACTTCCCTTCCTTGTTCCCAACCATGGTCCTTCCAGGCAGATGGGATCACTTCCCAGGCTTGCCCTGGGTGTTCCCACCCTGTCCCCTTGGCTTGGGGCCCTTGTGTCCATTCTTGATGATCCCAGCTACATGTGGACTTCTTTCCTCTTATCCCCTTGTCCTCAAATATGCCAAGCTTACACATGCCTCAGTACCTTTGCACCTGCCTTCCTCCAGATGTCCACCTGACTTGGTCCCTCACTTACTTCAGTTCTCTGGTTCTATGCTCCCTGACCCCCCTCCATAATTTAACTTTACCCCCCCTGCTTTTTTTTTTTTTTAACTCTGCTTTGTGTTTCTTCTTCATATTTAACATTCGATTAGTTATTTATATACCTGTCTTTTTATTGACTCTTACCACTCCTATGTAAACACCTTGTTCTCCTCTCTATTCCTGGCAGCTAGAACAGGGCCATGTACCACCTCAGTGCTCCTTGTTGGATGAATGAGTGAATGAGTGAGGCCCCAAGAATGGCCCTCTTCCTTTCAGTCCGGCTCTGGGCTCCTCCTTTTCCCAAGCCTCAGGGCTGGAACTGAGCTGTAGTCACGTTTGTGTTCATGGTTGGTTGGCTCCTTCCTAGAAGTCAGCACAGAATCTGGTACTCAGTGGGCAGACAGGAAAGAGCTGTGGAATTATACCGTGCAGGTGTGTTTTCATATAGGCCAGGAGACAACATGGTTGGAAAGGCAATCTGGCCCAAAGAGCGGGTGTCCTGATTCTTCACAGAAACTCCTTTTCGGATTTTCGGTTGTTTGGATGGTGTCCCTTCAGGCTCTCCCTGCTGCCAGAGCCAGCTCTGTGTTGTCCCTGCAGTCACCTGGGCTGTAGAGGCACTGGGAATGAGGCACTCTCTTACCCAGGTTCCCTTTTCCCTCCATCTGGATGTTTCTAAGCTTGTCTTGTACCTTATGTCAGACCCGGCATCTTGAGGCTCCCAGCCAGTCCACCTGCCCCATGTTTGCCAGCCTCTGGCTGCCGAAGTTTTCCCCCGCCAGAGCCTCCTGCCTGTGCTGTGGTCTCACGGGGGAAGGTGAGCTGGTGGTATCAGGACGGAGACAGCCTGAGGTTGGGAAGGACGGCGGGGTTAGGAGGAGTGAGAGCTCCATTCAAGGAACCTGGGTCTGTCACTCATCCTTGGGACCTTGTACAAGTCGTTGGCCTTGGGAGCCTTTCTCACCTTCTGTCCTAATGACATTATACGTCTCTCCTGCTGCTGTTTTGAGACCCATGTAACTATGTATACAGTTCCCAGTATCAAAGTGATGCTCCAAGTCATTACTAGGCCTAGGGCTGTGCAGGTGTGGGGGAGGGGAGTATGGCCTCTAGGCTTGTTGTGGTTTCTGCAATTTCTCTGATCCCTGCGGGGTCAGGTTTGGTAGTTTCAGCCACAGCCTCATTAGGAACATGGGAGCTGTTCTCATCAGGTGCTACGTCTGTTGTTTTTGTGTCTGAAGGACCAAATTAAGAAGGGGGGAAAAACACGTGGTTGAGTTTCCTGCATGCACTGACTGAGAATATTTTCGTCTCGTGGCGTTCTGGAAACCAGCGTGCTGCAACATTTGAAGATGGTTTCTCATTTGGCGCACGCTGGTGGGCACTTGAATTGGTTGAGTTCTGTTCCTCCGTGTTTGCTCTTTTCAGTACCGAGCGGTAGATCAGTTGTCTCGCCTTGGCCACAGGGAGGCAGGCTATGGAGCAGGCCCTGGGGAATGCAGGGCTGTGCTGCGATTGTGGCTTGAGTGGGAGAGAGCTCGAGGTCCCTGTGCCCCCCTGGGCCCCCATCCCATGGGGGCTTTGTTTGTATCATACTTGATTTTCAATCGGGTGGTCGTGAGCGGGATGTGATCCACCCAGGGGTTAATTTTCAACATGAGTCTAGAGAACCTGATAGCTGGTGACCAGTGGACCTGAGTGCTGGTTGGCGGCTGGAGAGTAACGGACATGTCACAGGTGACCCAGCGCCCAACACGGGGACAGCAAGAGGGTTGGTTGGGAGCGTGCTGTCCAGCCAAACAGCAAATACTGTTGGAGGGTGTGTAAATGTGTTTTCCTTTTTGCACTTGAACTCACCAGCATTCTCTGCCCCTCCTGTCCCAAGCATCAGCCATGAAGACAGATGCTTGGGTCTGAAATGCTCAAGCCCTTGTTCTGAACAAACCTGAATACATAAATAGTCAGGAGGACAGCATTTGTCCTCTCAGTTGGAATATAACGTGTACATATTTCTCTCTGCATACGTATATGTAATACATATCTATTTCTTTTTTAATTTGTTGGGTTTTGTATTCCTGGAGTTGATTCCCCGCCAAGGCAGCTCTCTAAATTTGAATTTTTCTGAATTGTTGTATGCATCGTTAATTTAATAAAAATATATAGTGTATCATTTTTCCAATTGGTTTACTTATCACTTGTCTTGGAAAAACCCACTGGTTCAATACAGGAGACCCACTGACTGAGTGAACGCGTGTATTTAGGGATGATGGATTTCTCAGGTCCCCCTGGCAGCGAGTGTGTGCATTGTTCAAATAAAACGCAGTTTACGTTTCTCGGTCTTTTGGTGCGATAAGTGAGCCATGTGCTCTAACATCTGTTCATATTACCCAGAGCTGGTGATGGCTGTCGTGGGTTGGGTGGAGGAGGAGGGGGCCTGTGTTAGGAATCCGAAGCTCTAGAAAGCCGGGCTCTGCCTCCAAACCATCAGCGAACGCCCCTGCTCAGAGTTTGACCTAAATTCTCCTAAGAGGTCACACATAGTTCTGTGCTCCCTTCCTCACCAGCCACTGAGTTCCACGACGTTATGAAGATAAAGTAAGATAAGGTGTGGGCAAGCGTGTTGTTATGATGAAATACTCACTTAACCCTGTCACTGGGGTTAGAGAAAGAGAGAGAGAGTTTCTTCCCAGCTTGCCTGACGGGCCTCAGATGCCAGGCGCACCTTGGGTCCCTGCCTGACTCTGGCTGATCACAGCAAAGTGGGCAGATGACTGATGGATAATTGATCCCGGCCAGGGGTCCCAACGCTGCCCACTTGGCCTGCCTGCTGGATCACGGGCCCCTGGGACAGGCCGTGCTTGGTTGTGGCGACAGCTGTTTTCTCCAGGGAATGGTAGTGGGACAAGCCTGACCCACGGCCCCTCCTCGATGTGATTTCCTTTGTGTACACGGACTGCGAAGTTTCTGCCTGTGGCCTTTCCCTGTTCTTTGGGTGCTGGACAAGAGCACACCAGCGTGGGGCAATGGCTGGGCCATCTGCCTCTGGCTCTCATGGGGACATATGTCTCTGAGCTGGTTCTTGGGTTGGAAACTCTGAGAGCAGAAGGCCCTCCAGACCAAGAACGCCTGAGTGTGCCTCTCCTTTGGGCTTTAACAGATTTCGGCTTCTAAATTAATTGGATTTCATTAAGTAATGGTTTTGTTCTTGATCTCAGGCTGCTCCGTGCTTAATCAGCGGTGGTGGCTCGTGCCGCTCGACTTCCTGGGATGCCCTCAGAGGCAGGGGCACCTCAGACTCGCATCAACTTCTTGTGGGGAGCTGCCTTGGGGGACCCCTAGATCTGGTAGCCTTCTCCCCGCTGCTGGCTCTGAGAATCCCTGCTTTGGCTCTCTGTACGTGTCGCTCTTTTCATCTGTCATGCAGGATGGCTTAGGTGCTAACGGACACGGCAGGGTGCTGGGCACTTAAATGGCAGCATTGCCTCTGTCATTCACCTGCTGGTCCCTTGACGGGTGGGGTCTCTGCAGTGCAGACACTGTGGATGGGGCTTCTGCTTTAGAAACCCCTGAGCCCTCTGCTGGGAGATGCATCCATCCATCCATCCCTCCATCTGCTCCACAGGTAGTTTCTGAACACCTGCTCTGTTCTGCCTTTCCCAAGCCCTGTCTAGAGCTGGGTGAGGTCAGCAGAGAAGGAGCCAGAGAGGGGCCACTGGCGACTGTGGGATGGCATTGGAGTCCTCACAGATGGGAAGGTGTGAGAGCCCAGGCCTGGGGGTGGGGGAGTCATGGACCCCATCCTGGAAGGGTAGACAGGTGTGCCCCTCCAGAGTCCAGGCCAGAAGAGCCCTCCAGGCAAAAGGGCCAGCCTGGTGTCGGGCATGTAGGGAGGCTGACTGTGTATTTGGCATCAGACACAGGTAGTGTGTGCAGATCAGAGCCGGAGATGGAGGAAGGGGTGTCCTGATCACCAGGGGCTTGAGCTGTCTTTGGGGGCTCTGAGGCATCCTTGTAGTACAATGGGGACACGGGGGTGGATAGAAATGACATGAGCTTTGCTGAGAGATCTTTAGGACAGTCTTTTCCATAATCAGGCTTTGCCACCAGTTAACAAGGGAGAAGGGCTCATGGAGGGCACGTGGAGGGGCGTTGAGAGAGTGCTGGGAGGGGTTTGTGGGGAGCCCACAAACATGACTGAAGAGGGGCAGGCCCCAGCTTTGCAGCCCTTAGAGCCACGTGGCTCCAGGGGCCTCGTTCCTTACTGTCTTATGGAGGAGGCGGTGGCTGCTGCCAAGTCCTAGCCTGGCCCTCAGGGATGTTTAATTTTACCTTTTAGAGATTTACAGGATTTCTAGATTAAATTGCCACTGTTCTCCTACAAAAACGACAAAATCCTTGACAAACCATAAATCACATTATTAATTTGCTCCCATAGAGTTAACCTCTGTGGCTCTGCTGTCTTACGGGAAGGACGGTCACACAAACAGAGGAGCCCGGTTTCCAGTTGTCAGCGAGCGTGGAAAGACCAGGAGGACACAAGTCGCAGAGGCAGGTGCTGCCTCAGCCTGGCCACCCTGCCTGCTGCGTGGCCATCTTTGTGCTGCCTCGTGGGCACTGCCAGGGCTCCCGTGGCTTTCTGGCTCTCTGTAAGGAGGGGGCTGACTCCTCATGCAGAGGGGACCGGGAAGGCATGGGGCAGGGGTGGGGGTGGGGGGGAAGAGCTGCAGCTGCTGGACAGCTGTGCTGTGGCCAAGAAGCTGGGTACCAGAGGTCTCTGCAGGCTAGTCAGCTCCAAAGAGGCCCTCAGATGCCTCCTGTCTGTGGCCCTGACTCCCCAGGGCACCCACAACCTGTGTCCTCTCTTCCCCTTTTCGGCTCAAATAGGCTACAGTGGCTTTTCATTCCCTGGGTTATGGTGGCTCAGAAAACATCTGTTACAGGTTGCTTTCCTTTTTGGAGAGTAGTCTGCCGGTTTTCGGTTTTGGCGCAGGGCGGGGGGTGAGCACCATTCCCTCCCATGGAGCCCGTGGCCTGGCCCTTGTCACAGTTTGTTGAGAGAAAACTTCATCGGATGGAGGGTGCTGTCTGTGTGCCTACTGGATCCAGCCCACAACACCCTCTCCTAGCTGCATCAGGCAGGGAGGAGTGGGGAGGGGGCTCTGAGCATTGTGTGCTGCTGGGACAGGGGGTCTCGGGGCTTACTCTCCTGATGGCTTGATCAAGGACCTAATACGACATTACAGTTCACTTTGACCGACTCCCAGAGCTGCTTTCTTCCTTTCTGGCAATAAAGAAGCCAACCCGTCCTGGATTTAATACCCAGTATTTCAGAGCAGAAATCCAGTGGTTCTGTCCAGGCCGTGGCAGCTTGCCTGTGCTCATGCATGACGCCCCCAGCAGGGAACAAACGAGCACCTTGGCGGAGGGGCTGGCCATCACTGCCTACTGAGGCGGAAGAGGGCTCTAAAAGCCACACGTATTTGTGGAAGTACAAACAGAGTTTACTTTCTTAATGGCCAGCCTTGAGGTGAAATGAGCTTCGGTTTCATGGAAGTAAAAGGAGACATAAGTCATCTACTTGGGACCGATTTATTTATTTATTTTTAATCTCACCACCCTAATTCCTGAGAGTGGTCCTCAGGCTCTCATGCATTTTCCTTGTGCACACACTGTCCAAGCTGGCCGAGACCTGCAGTCTGTGATGGGGGTTCGTCATCCAGGATGACGGCCGATCCGTTGGACACCACGGGACCTCCCATCTTAGGCCCTCATACCCAAAACCTTTTTTTTCTTCCCCTGCTCCACACACATGTGCTTAGTGGGATATATTTTAACAAATTACTCATCCTTAAATAATGCACTATATTATTAATAAGAAGAAGGCTGACAACTGGGTAGAGGAGGGGGACAAGAGACACTTCACCTGAAGAAGGTCCAATAAACGTACGAAAAGATGCTCGACTCCCTTAGTCAGCAGGGAGATGGAAAATAAATTATAGGTGTGTGCATTCGTCAGGGGTCTCCAGAGAGACAGAATCAATAGGGTAGGGTGTGCGTGTGCATGTGCGTGTGTGTGTGTGTGTGTGTGTGTGTGTGTGCAAGTTTATCATGAAGAATCCTCTCGTGATTGTGGAGGCCGAGAGTGCAAGCTGGAGCCCTAGCAAAGATGGTGGTGTAACTCAGTTTGAGTCTAGAAGCCTGAGAACCAGGAGAGCCAGTGGTGTAAACCCCAGTGCGAGGGCAGGAGAAGAAACGAGCTGTCCCAGAAGGCAGGAACATGAGGGGTGAATTCCGCCTTCCTCTACCTTTTGTTTTCATTCAGTTCCTCTGTGGATTGGATGTTGCCCATCCATGTTGGGGAAGACCGTCCATTCGACTAAGTCCTGATCGAGATGCTGATCTCATCCAGAAACACCCTCACACCAAACACCCAGAGACGCTTTCGGATCTGGATCTGGGCTTGTCCATTGGATGCATGAAGTCAGCCATCATGATGGGATATCACCATGACACACCTATCACAATGGCTAGAGTTAGCAGGAACTAGCTGGTGTTGGGGACAATTTGGAGCTGTGGGAACTGTCACTGTTGATTGGGGTATCAGTTTCTACAACCGGTTTGGGAAGCCATTTTATGGAGTCAACTAAAGCCAAAATTACATATACCCTCTGACCAGTAGTGAGTGCCCCTCTGAAGTGAGCTGCAGGAAAGATAGAGCGTATGACCACCAGCTGATAGGTGGCTCCTAAAGAAATCAGGCCCTGATCCCTGGAACCCACGAATGTTAACTTAGATGCTAACTTATATGTGATTAAGGGTTTTGAGATGAGATAAGCTTGGGTCTTCTGGGTGGACCCTAAATGCCGACGCGAGGGTCCTTCTGCGAGGGAGGTGGGAGGGGGTTGGAGGCAGAGAAGGAGGCTGTGGAACCACAGAGGCAGAGATGGGAGCAATGTGGCCCCACGCCCGGGAAGGCTGCCAACCCTAGCAAGTGGAAGAGGAGAGGAATGAGTTCTCCAGAGCCTCTGGAGGGAGCGCGGTCTGCTGACGCCTTGATTTCTACCCAGAGAACCTGCTTTCACCTTTCTCGATCCTACAACGGCGAGAGAATCCATGCATGTTGGTTTAAGCTACCCAGTTGTGGGGTGACTTCTTAAAGTGGGCACAGGATGCCAGTACAGCCATTAAGAGGCAGGTGCGATGGTGCCCATGGCGGCATGGTTGTCATTTCAAGCTGCAGACCACGCAGGCGCCCATCAGCGGCAGGCTGGCCAGGCATGCCAAGGTTTACTGGCGCATGGAAGACCACAGAGCAAGCCGTGAGCACTCACGTTCTGTGAGTGCGTGCAACAGTGTGGATGAGTCTGGCCACATACCATTGAGTGAAAAAAGCCTCAGAGCCCTGAGTCCCTTGCTGCACATTTCCATCGATCGGAAAGTCAATGGGCAACTCTTGTCTGTGCATCTGGAAGTCAGGTTGCCTTTAGGAGGTGGTGATTGGGGAGGGCATGGTTGGGCTGGGCCGGGCTTTTAGAAGTGCCAGCAACATCCCATGTCTTGATCTGGGTGGTGGTTTGCATGGGTGAATTCCAATTCACGATAACGAAACTTTCCAGTATGTGTACTTCGATAAAAGCTGAAAAAACAAAAAAAGAGCAGTACGTCATCTTGAGATTCTCAAGGAGAACTTTCAACAGACTGACTCATGGCTTGTTTCACTGCTGGAACAATAATATCAAAATCAAGATTACAGTTAATGTGAGATAATGAAATTTTGCCATTCCGACAAGCACTTATTAATGTTGAGATTCGAACCGTATTTTCTAAATGAAATCAGAGAACGTAAACCCAAGGAGGATGCTAAGATCCATATGCAAGTAATTGATAATGGATAAGTTATCTGGATGAAATGAGTTTTAATTCCTAAATGTGAAGGGAGCCGTGCTCTCAAAACCAGACACAAACAAGCCAAGTATGTGAGGGTCAGATGCTGTGCGCTGTCAGGGGAGTGGGAGGGAAACCAGAGAGCTTTAAGAAGCAAGAGTGGAAGGAAGTGGTGTCTGAACTCTGGGCCAGCCCTGAAATCTAGGGGGTAGGTCCCAAGACCTCATCCGCCCATGCAATCTTCAGGCCACCTTGCCTGCTGCATAGCGGTCCCCAGAGATCTCTGCTGTCTTTGCCCACACCTCTCCCTGGCCTGTTTTTCCTACCCCTTCCACCTGTGAGTTCTCTCTCATCCCTCCCAACCCAGGTCGGGCAGCCCTGCTGCTGTGCTGCATGGCTCTGTCCCTGAGACTGCCCTAAACAACCAGCTTGTCTCGGTGGTCTTTTCCATGGTTTCTTCCGGAGATGCAAAGGAAGCAGGTGGTGGCGCGTGGCAGGAGTCACCGTGCAGCCTCCGAGGTTCCATGCATGTCCGTCTGGTGAACTGTCAGCCTTGACCTGGTGAGGAGGGGAGGGAGGGCATGGCGGCGGCTTCAACAAGGCCCTCTGAGAGGTGTGCCCATACAGGCAGAGGCTGGGGTCTGTGGGGGCCCTGGGCCCATCGGGAGCCAGCCTGGTGCTGCAGGGCAGCCCCAGCGCAGCCCCAGCGCTGCCCCAGGCTGATGTTGTGATGTGCTGCAGGAGCGTCACTGAGATTTTCAGAGCGGGTTCTATGTATGTGGTATCGTAGTTCAGGAGTCTAGAAGCCTGGGTTCTCCATGCCCCCAAGGAGCACCCTCTTGCTGTATCTTCTTCATCCTTTGTTTATGAAGCAGGGGAGAGAGCGGGGTGGCCCCAAACCCAGCTCCTCATGCTCCTGTCCCCCCTCTCCTGGACTGGATGTAGCTTCCTAACTACTCCCTCCTTTCGCTCACTTGTTGCTGCTGAGACCTGTTCTCAGCTCTGAGGCCTCCCTGGTGTCCCTAAGTGCATCTCACCTCCTCGCCTCCCACTTGGTGTTATTTCCCCTCTTGGCACTCATCCTCACCTGACCTATACCATGAGCTTGTCTCTTGTCCTTCTGCACAGAATGCTCCCCGAGGATGGGGGTGCTCCAGTGTCGGGGAGGGGGGGATGGAGTTGGGGATGGGCCTGGGCTGGTAGCACTTTTTGCCCTGGACAATTAGTGAGGGAGCCGGACTCTTGCAGGAATTATGCCCTGCCTGTGTTGGCTCAAGGACTACTCCCAGTGGCCTGGCCACCCAGGGAACGTTGGCCATCTCTGGAGCGAGCATTTCCACGTGTGTGGTGTGCAAAGCATCATTACTGGGTGCTGGCACACACGTAGAGGAAACGGTGTCGTGAAGACTCAGCCCTTCAGGGGGCTTTGGATTTGATGAGTTTGTTGGGAAGGGGGAATGTCATCATCAATGGGTAGAAGAATAAACGGGAAAGGGGGCTCCTGCAAGGTGTAGCAGTGGGCAGAAGACGCGTGCCTGAATGCGGTGGTCGTTCTGATGGTGGCTCATGGAAGTCAGAGGGTGCTAAGGGGGTGTGTACACCCCAGTCCCCAAGTGTAGACCATACTGGGTGATGTCCTTCCAGAGAGTACAGATGGAAATGCAACAGTAACTTGGCAGTGGGGGAACCTGACAGTTGCTGCCTTGGCTAGGTAGTCAAGGTCAACACCAACAGGGATGAGTCATGTTGAGTGTCTGTGTCCTTGATAGGATGTGATGGAAATGGCACTTTACCTCTGTGGTCTGTCTCCCCCAAACCCATAACTTTTATCTAATCATAAGGAAAACGGCAGTTAAATTTCAATAGAGGAGCATTCTGTGAATACTTGCCCGGTACTCCTTAACACTGCTGAATCAATAGTCTTCATAAAAAATGGAGACTCTGTCACAGCCAGTAGGAACCTAAGGAGGCGTAATGACAGACTATGATATGTCCTGGTAGGGACCCTGGAGCAGAAGAAAGACGCTGGGGAAAAACTAAGGGGCTATCAATAAAATGTGGACTTTAGTTAGCAGCAGTGCATTCCTATTGGCTCATTAACTGTAACAAATGTAGGACATTAATGTAAGATGTTCATGATCTTGCATTATGGGGAAACGGGATGTAGGAATCAATGGAAAATCTGCTAAAAAAAATAAATCTGTTCTAAAAAGTGAAGTCTGAGCCTCGCTGTCCTTCCTCATCGAGCTCCAGACCCTCTTGGCTTTGTCATGCCTGTCGGACCTCCTTCTTTACCGTCTGAGGGAAAACGAAGGGAGTTCAGTTTAGAATTTGGAGTTATCTATTTTTGTATGCCTCGCATGTCTGGGTGCTTGACAATCACGGGTTTCTCAGGTGTGGTCGGTGTGGGTGCTGGGGACAACCCCTGGGAGAGACAAGGCGAGCCAGGACAATCACAAGTGTGTGGGCCAGGTTCCCTTGGTCTCCTGAAGGGACAGCAGAGCTTTCTTCTGCTTCCTTCTTATGTATGAGGAAAAGGAAGCATTGACATCCGAGTATCTGTCCTGAGCTGCCACCCTCCCCGGATCAGCCCCTGGGTCACTTACAGTTAGTGACCAGAGACTCTTGGTCATACAGGCAACATGGACCCAAGCTGATGTGTGTATGGTTGAGGGTCGTGTAAGGAGCAACGGGGAGCCAAGTGTCTGTGTGGGCTGAGCTGGTGCTTAAGATTCATGGCCAACACCGAGTAGGTGGTAGAAATGGCTTTGTTCCCATAGGAAGGGCTGGCTGGCAGGGATGCAGGAAAACAGCACCCCCCAGCAACTGAATGCCTGGTTTTGGGGAAATTTCATGGTCTTTAAAGTACATAAGATTCGCTTCCTATATTTTTGGAGGAGGCACAGCAGAGAGTGAAAGGAGGAACCCCATAGGGGAGGGAGAAGCCAGATCAGGATCCCTGCTGCCCTGTGAATGGGCCGGGGTTGGCCAGGAAGGCTGTGGTTTATGGAGAACTGGAGGGCACTGCCTGGGGCTCAGCCTCTTGCTTGCTGGGCAGTGGTGGACGTGGCTTCCTCCACCTGCTGCCAGAGGAGAGGACACCTGCTTTGCAGGACAGCGTGAGTCAGGAACCAGACCGTGTGTTCCACGTCACTGCAGGATCTGAGGCTCGGGAGGTGCTTGGTGTGGGATAGGCGAGGCTTGATGCTGTGGCTGGTTGGGGGAAAGGTGCCTACACCGCCGGGGACCTTGTGCAAGCCAAAGCCCCTCACAGGTCCTTGAGCCGGTGAGAGGGAACGATTCCCACAGGTCTTACAACTCATCTGGATTTTATGACAAAACCAAGTTGAGCCACATGAACCTGCTATTTTTGTTAACTCAGAAGTGGTCAAAGGCAAGCAATTTCCTATGGTTCAGTTCAATAGAGTTAATGCCTTTTTTTGGCAAGAGAGAATACTCTTTATCTTAAAAACTTTATTTTTAGTTATTCCACACCTATGAATTCATTGTGTTAGGAAGAAGAGATAAGCAAACAGAAGAGATGTTTAGATGCCCAGGTCTCCCTGCCGGGGGACCGTGGTCCCGCGGTGTCTTCCCGGCTGCCTGGGCACATGCTCAGCTCCTGGACTGTGTCAGGATCCCCTTCCCCTGCTGTCGGGCTTTTGCAAGGCACTCATGGCCCCCGGGCCCCCATGCTTGAGCATCGGAGTTGTTTAGAATGTTTTTCTGCTGTGAACCGTGCTGTAATAAATATTCTTGCAGCTCCTTTTTTCTTCTTTCTTTCTTTTTTGGTGGATATTCTTGTTTCTTTCATTATGATAGATTTCGGGTAAAAATGCTGGACAAGATGTGAGAGCTTCAGACAGACCTCCAGGAAGGTTCATTGCCCACTGACAGTGTGAGGAGCACGGGGCTGCTCTCCCTCCCTCCCTCCTACCCATCCTCTCCCCTTTCTGTCTCTCTTTCATCCAGTCCCTTCCCTCTCCTCCCCTCCCCCTCTCTCCATCTCATTCCATCTTTCCCTCTCTCCCTCCTCCCCCTTCCCGCCCCCATCTCTCCCTTCCTCTCCCCCCTGTTTGATGGGATCCCACGGCGCAGCAGTCCCCGGATCACATTCCAGCTGCCCCTCCAATGCCTTGCGACCCCCCAGGATCCCTCTGGTCCCCCCTTTCCAGGGTTTGCTTGCAGTATTTTGAGAGGAAACCAATAACTTGCGGGGGACCCGATATGGAGAGTTTCGGAGACTTCCTGCTGACACACAGGCGGCCAGGCAGCGTGGGACTGATGGCTCAGGTGTGATACCATTTCTTCCAGGGAGAGATCCCTTTTCTGATTGCTCCCGCCCCCCAGCATGCTGGGGACCCTGAGGTGCTGACCTCATGGGTCAGACCCAAACCCGGGGCTCACAAGCCATTATTAGTTTTAAAGTATCTTATTTTTTTCTGGAGATTTGGCAAGTGGAGTGATGCCAGACCCTCTCTTCCTGAACCACCAGAGCCAGCTCCAGAGCCTGTGAGTCAGATGGCTGCTTGCCACCGTGGGACACTTGGCCTGGTGTCCTGTCCTGGAGCCACCGGCTGCCCTGAGAATCCAAAGAAAGGCCGCCGAATCCTGCGGCCCCAGGAGGATCCTTGCCCTCCTTTTGCAGAAGCAATTGACTCGTGGATTCGCTCTGTTGAGCTGGAAGAAAGAATTTTTAAATTTCCTCTGGTTGAAGAACCTAAAATGGGACAATCTACATCAGTTCCCCCAAATTGGACTTTTAAGCATGTTCTTGGAAAAATGGACTGTTTTCTGTGTGTGGGAGCAAATTCCGTGGGAGCCGTCTGGTAATACATTTAAAGTGCAGATCTATTAGTGTCACTCTCCAATACTGAGAGTCTTGAAAACCGGAAGCTGCCTGATCAAGTCCTGTGAGGCAGTGCTCCACGCCCCCAACCCTGGGGAGGGGACAGCTGGGGAAGTCCCCTTTCTCTGCCCCAGATCCCCTCTCTCCAGGTCAGCAGCATTGTTTGTGACCAGGGGTAAACACTCCTTCCACCACCTCCTGAAGATCCCAAAAGACATCAGAAGGGTGAGGTACAGTGCTGGAGTGGCCCTGAAATTTACTGGGGTACATATTGTCTGGTAGAATGCAGTTTGCATGTAGTCTAACATCTAAAGAGCTAATAAGTAAAAGAAATAGATATGACATCTCTGTTTTTAAAATAGTGCCTTCTAACAATTCTCTCATTATCTCTAGAGGAGGAAAGAGCCATTTTTTCTGGCAGCAGACTCGGGTTGAGAAGGATCCTGGTCTCATTGACGAGGAAGGTGTCTGACATACTCTAGATCTGGGATTCCTTTGGCATTGGTTTTGCATGACCACATTTTTTTTTTTTAAACTCAATTTTAATTTCTGATTATAAAGCTAATAGACACTCATTGTAAAGATTCAAAATTTTCAGAAATACCTATGTAGAACATGAGAGCCCCCCTCCCCCAACCCCCTGCAAAGACAACCATTGTTAAAGTTTGGTGCAGATTCCTCCTGGTTTTTTTGTTTGTTTTTTTATAGAAATGTTTTACTTAAATCTTACACAAATACCTTTATGTTTGTTATTTTTAATATTTTTCAGTGAACTGATATTGTATTACCAGTGTGGTTTGTCCGTAGATCTCTTCCCCCAGCAATGCATTTCAGACATTGTGTCTTGTCAGTTATGCATGGTAATATTATTCGAACATTGTACAATACTTGACTGTTTACTTATTTATTTTCAAAGATTTATTTATTTGAGAGAGAGAGAGAGAGAGAGAGCAAGCATATGTGCAGGGAGGGACAGAAGGGGAGGCAGAGAGATCCTTTAGCAGACTTCTTGTTGAATGTGGAGCCTGACGTGAGGCTTGATCCCACGACCCTGAGATCATGACCTGAGCTGAAACCAAGAGTCGGACGCTTAGCCGACCGTGCCACAGTGCTGCCCACGTGACTGTTGACTTATTGACGAACTTTTGGGTTGTTCCCATTGTCCACACGTTGGTCACACCAGGCTGTGGAGTCTCACATGTATATCCTTGCACCTGGCATGGGAATGTCTCTAGCGTGGGTTCCAGAGGCAGACTTGCGGGGTCGAATGGTTTGAGATTTCTAGCACCAATAGTTATCACCGAGGTGCCCTCTGGAGCACTCCCGACCATTTTAAAGGATGCCAGTTGTGTGGGACGGCTTTCTCCCCATGTCCTCATCAATGGATGCTGCCTTTGTAGTTTCACTTGATCATACAGGTATAAATATCACTGAGTTAAAATTACAGATGAGAACCAGGTTTCTCACCGGTGCTTCATAGTATATCTGAATTGCTTCTCTTCGTTTTCTTTTTTGCATCCTTGCCTGTCTTTCTGTTAACTTGTTCATCTTTTCCTTTTGGATTTATAGGCATTCATCATGCAAGAGGGTTATTTCCCCTTCCCTCTCTATGTTGCAGATGTAGTCCTCCCCAATGTCTTTTGTTCTTCACCTTCATTTAAAGGTATCCTTGATGGCACGAGAATGTGGGATGTCGGATCTATCAAGCTTTTCTGTGATAGCTCCTGCATTTTGTGGTTTACTTTGAGAAAGGAATTCTCTGCCCAAGTGTATACCTCCTGTACAGAGAGATTTTCTTCTAATATTGATGGTTCAGATTTTTTGACATTTACATCTTTTATTCATCTGGAATTTATTTCCAGGTACGTGAACTGGAGATGGAAGTTTTTTCAAATGCATACAGTTTTTTGACGTGATGTATTAATAGCCCATCTTTGTCTCTATTTTAAGATGTGTGTTCGTCATGTGTGAAGTTGTTGTTGTGTCCTGGGACGTGGGGCTGTCCCGTATGTCTGGACCATCCATTCTGATTTATTGATGTATTCTTCTGCCAATATCTACTGTTTAAGTTACCATGGCTTTTTGGTATGCTCTGTTACCTTAAAGGGCCACTGCCTCTGCATTAATTCTCCTTTTCCCATGCTTTTCTAACCTTTTGCATACATTTCTTTGACTGCATAAACTTCAGAATAAGGTAAATTCATCCCACAATCTGATTGGGATTTTGATTGGGATTGCCCTAGAGGTTTCTTTGAGGGAGAAGAGGCATCTTTATATTTCCTTCTCATTGGGTATTGGGATTTATTCATAGGCTTTTTATATCCATCACTAGTGTTTCATCACTTTGTTCACACACATTTGATACATTTCTTGTTAGGTGTATTCATAGGTATTTTGTAGCCCCTGTGGCTGTTGTCAGTGGAGTTATCCCCTTCTCCAGCCTCATTTTCCAGCTAATTCTGGTGGATATATAGGAAAACTGTTGACTTAGGAACGGCTGGCCTGTCTGTCCTTTGGCCTAAATCTCTCTGTTGGCCTAAATGGTTGGTTAGTTCTTTCTCTTGGATTTTCTCCTTGGGGGATCATTTGCCAATGTTGACCTCTCCTTCCGGATATATACCTTCTTATTCCTGGCTTATTGTTGTGGGGAGTCTTGATTCGCCAGCTCTGTAAACACCCTCTAGGGATGGTCATCTGCTTCACGTCATGGGGTCAGCCCTCTTGTGGGGCCCACATGGGTTCACAGCCTTTCAGGCCACTTGCTGTGCCCTGAAGTGGGGGCAGACTGATGGGGGATGCTGTGGGCTCCCATGTCAGCCTGGTATCTGCTCCTCCCCAGACTCGGTGGGGCTCCCCCCAGGCAACAGTGGTGGCCCTAGGCTTGTGCAGTTTGTGGGGGGAGGCGGGGAATGCAGGATATAGCCTGGGTTCTCGAAGCCCCCCTTTGCAGGTGGTGGGCCACCTGGGAGTCAGAGGCTGGGGGAGCCCAGTGAGGTGGCTCCCAGCAGGGAAGTGTGGGCATTGGCCAAACCTGCCCAAGGCATACCCCATCCCAGCTGTGTCAAGACGTGGTGCCTATGTCACAGAATTCCCACATGGACCCTCTGGGCAGGCCGTGGAATCTGTGGTGATGGTCACTCAGGGTCACCCTTCGGAAGTGAGTCCAGGTGGCAGGGAGGTGGGGGGTTGGATGGTGCAAGGGAGAGGAGAAGCTGAGTTGAATGCTGGATCCCTTTGGTGGAATCCCTTTGCTCAAGCCATTAAACAAAAACATGCCTTCCTCTTGTTTACACTGTAGCCTTGGCCCTGGGGCGTCACACCGTCTAGTTCTCTGTGCTTCTTACTGACAAACAGTAGAGAACTGCGTCTAGTTCTCGGTGCTTCTTACTGACAAATGGTAGAGAACTGCTTTTGCAAGTTAAGACTCCTCGTTTCTTCTGCACATCATGGAGTTTTTGCATTATTTCCCCCCGTTTGCATGTAGAACATTCACTGAGGATAGCATAGCTCTCAATTCTTGTTCATAATGTGTTTGGGATGATGGGCGTTATTTCCTCCTTTTCTGAGGTAAACCAGCCACCTAGTGCCTTTGGGGGGTGGGGAGGTGGTGCTGATACTTGGCATTTCGGGGGTTGGTGGGCACTATGATGGGTTAAGCCTAGAGGGGCCTGAGCCTCAGGGCACAGTGGCGTGACCCATACCATTCTCTGGTGGTGACTGGGCTGGGCTCTGAGGCTTCCCAGTTGGGAGGTCCCTGCCCCCGGGGGTCAGCAGTCAGTTGGAGAGGCATGGCAGTCTGCCTGGATGGGTGCGCTCCAGACCTGGTGTTTTTGTTTCTTGCCCTCCCATCTGCCAGCATTCTGTTCCTCTTCCAGGCCCCTAGACACCCCATTTCCAGCCTCTTTCTGGCTCATTTCCGCTGCTCATGGGAGGATGCACGGCAGGAGGCTGCATAGTGCTCTGTGCTGTCTTCAGAGCTGATGGACGCAGAACTAGGCCAGCCGTGTCACAAGCCAGCGGAAGAACAGCTAGCAGGAAAACCCACTCTGCCCGTGGTACTTTAGAAATTCTGGTTAGAGGGAGGGCCTGGAGGAGGGGCGGGCAGGGGATCCACTGTGTATGGCAGGTAGCTCTTGGCTCCTGGGATATGAAGACACACAGAGAGAGGGATGGAAAGTCCAAGGGTCCTGGGTGTGTGACCTCTGACACCAGGGGCTTGGTGGGTCTCCGTGATTTGAGAAGGATGCAATCCCTGCTTAGCCAGACATGAGTTCTCTTTTGTTCGAGTCCTTCCTTGCAGTTTGGGATGGGTTCTAGAATTTGTATTCGAAGCAATGGAAAGGGGGCGGGCAGCCTTTCATGATGGTGGGATTAACTCTGAACTGGAGAGGTGGTGGTGTTAAAAGCCAGTAGCTCAACCTGTGCAATGTTAGTAAGGCCTTATGTACCTAATTATGGCCTGCTTGAAAGCTGGAAATCTGTAAGGTGACTTTTAGGATGCTTGGTGGGGGTGAGGGGCAGCCGTGTGCAGGGACAGGTTTGTATCTGCTTGCGTGCCCCTCATTTCCTGGGAATCACTGAGGAATAGCGCTTTGATTTTCAAATTTAAAACCTGATCTCCCTACAGTCAGCCTTTTAGAACAGAATGTTGAAATGGGCTGCAATCATGGTGTTCCCATTCAGGTGGGTTTTATTTCAAAAGCATGGACGGTGACAGCATTTCACTGTGTTCATATGCCTGCTCACAATAGCCCAGGTTTTCTTTCTTCTAATGGAACATGTGGAGCCAAAGCCCGCTTCACAGTTCTGTCCCCTATGGTGGCCTGGGCAGATCCCGGCTCATCTCGGAGGCCACGTGCATGCGTGGTCACCGGCCCAGCCACAGCCAGGAGGAGAGGGCAGCGGAGGAGGGGCCCCAGATCCCACTCAAGGACCCATGTGGCTTTTATTTTGCTGCATCTTGTCCAGAAGCATTTGTATTCAGGGCAGAGTTGTTTTGCTGTCAGCCTTCAGCAGGAGCAAGGCAGAGAGCCGTAGTACGCGGGTGTACGTGATAACCAGCGACGGCAGGCGGGAGCCCACGTGGGATGGAAGCTTAGGGCCCCAGGAGCCTTGCAGGGCCTGGCCCTTCTCAGCACCAAGACTTTGCTTTTGTAGACATCAGATCACGCTCTGAAGAGTAGTGCCTATGCCCTGTCATTCACTTGACTGCCCACTACCTCTCCCTGGAGCTACCTCTCGGAATCTTCTGGAGTGAGTGAGTATCTGAGCTGCTCCTCAAGGTACTTAAACCCCAGGGAGCTCTGGGACCCTATAGACCATAAAGTCTACCTTTCCCCAGAGAAGCAGATGACGAAGGTGTATTTTCTATTTGAACCAACCCTGATGAGGCCTCCTGAAGTGTCAGAAAGGAAATCTCATTCTTGACATATGCAGAGGGGAGTCCTTTCATTTGTAAAGCCTGTTGGAAACTCTGAATGTTCTTTAAAAAAAAAAAAAAATTAACTTTGCCATTGGTGAAAAAAAGAACCTCTTATGTCATTGGCAAGTGATGCCTCCAGCCTCTCTCGGGTCCCCCCTGAGCACGTGGCTGTGCCCCTGGCGTGGCCGGACCCCCTGGATCTTCCATATCTTCACTGGCCAGTTGTCTTGCCATGAACTGCCTGTGAGAAAAGGAGAAAAGGCAAGTCTCCCTGATTTTGATAGGAGGGTCCTCTGGGCCCCTCATGGTTCCGAGGTGTGGAGTGTCTTCTCTGACTCCTGCCATATCCTCCTGTGGTAAGGCTTGTTCCCATTTGCTTCCTGGCTCCTCATTCTACCAGGGCGTCTGTCCTTTCTTGGACAGGCTTCTCTTTAGGGGACCCCAGGCCTGGGGCTACTCCCTGGGCAGAGGAACATTCTGAGAGAATCCTGTGGTGAGGTGCCTGATGTGTATCATCCCTCTTTGGTCTTCCAGTTCCTGGATATTATCTTTTTTGTTTGTTTGTTTGTTTTTGTTTTAGTTTTCTAAATTGTGGTAAAATAGACGTAACCCCGTTCACCATTTGAATCATTTTTTAAACTATCGAGTTCAGTGTCATTAGGCACGTCCGTCCACCTTGCTGGGCAACTGTCAGCACCATCAGTCTCCAGAACATTTTCATCTTCCCAAATAGAAACTCTGTCCCCATCAAATAGCTGAACTCTGTTTTCCACCCTCACCCCAGTCCCTGGCAACAACCATGCTACTCTTCTGTTTCTGTGAAAAAGTGATAGCACTAGGAGCCTCATATATGTGGAATCATACAGTGTTTGTCCTTTTGGGACTAGCTTTTTTTGTTTTTTGTTTTTAAGATTTTATTTATTTGTGAGAGAGAGAGAGAGAGAGAACATGAGGGGGGAGGGGCAGGGGACAAGGGAGAAGCAGACTCCCTGCCTGGTGGGGACCCCCAACACAGGGCTCGATCCCAGGACTTCCAGATCAGGACCTGAGCTGAAGGCAGACACTTAACCAGCTGAGCCACCCAGGGCCCCCTGGGCCTGACATACTCGCTCCACATAATACTCTCAAGGTTCATGTCTGCTGTAGCATGTGGTAAGGTTTCCTTCCTTTATTTTTTTCTAGCTTTGTCAGACTATGATTAATAAATAAAGATGCTATACATTGAGGGTATACAATGTGCTGTGTTTTGGTAAGGCGTACACCACGATGATTTAATATACGTATGTGCTGGGAAGTGAGCACCTCAGTCAAATTAACACTTCCATCACCTCCTCTGGTTGCCTTTTTTTTTGATGGTGAGAGCACGTAAAGATCTACTCTCTCAGCAAATTTCAAGTATATAATCCAGTCTCAACGATAGTCACCATGCTGTACATAGGTCCCCAGAATCTATTAATCTTTTTTTTTTAAAGATTTTATTTATTTATTTGACAGAGAGAGATCACAAGTAGGCAGAGAGGCAAGCAGAGAGAGAAGGAAGCGGGCTCCCTGCTGAGCAGAGAGCCTGATGCGGGACTCAATCCCAGGACCCTGAGATCATGACCTGAGCTGAAGGCAGCGGCTTAACCCACTGAGCCACCCAGGCGCCCTTAATCTTTTTTATTTTTTATTTTTTTAAGAAAGGGAGAGAAAGCACTAGAGCAGGCGGCAGGGAGGGGCAGAGGGAAAGGAAGAGAGGATCTTAAGCAGGCTCTATACCCAATGCAGAACCTGACACGGGGCTTGATCTCATGACCATGAGATCATGACCTGAGCCAAAATCAAGAGCTGGACACTTAACCGACTGAGGCACCCAGGTACCCCAGAATTTATTCATCTTATAACTCAAAGTCTCTACCCTTTGGACACCATCTCCCCCCCCCCCCCCAACTCTTGGTAACCAGCATTCTGTTCTCTGGTTCGGTTTCAACTTCTTTTGATTCTCTGTGTGAGATCACATATATTCGTCTTTCTGTGTCTGGCTTACTTCACTGAGGGTGATGTCCTCAAGATTTACCCAGGTTGTTGCAAATGACAATGTTTCCTTTTGGATGGCTGAGTATTCCATTGTGCATGTGTGCATGTGTGGGCGTGTTTGTGTATATCCATTTATCCCTTGATGGACACTCAGGTTGTTTCTACATCCCAGCTGCTGGGCATAGCGCTGTAATGAACATGGGATCTCATTTCCTTTGGATATATGCCTGGAAGTGGGACTGTTGGATCATATGGTAGTTCTATATTAAGTATTTTGAGGAACTTCTGTACAGTTTTCCGTAGGGGCTGCACCAGTTTACATCCCCACCAACAGTGCACAAGGGTTCTCTCTTCTTCATACCCTCGCCAACATGCATCTCTCACTAGCCATTCTAACAGGTGTGAAGTGATAGCTCCTCGTGGTTTCGATTTGCATTTCCCTGATGATGAGTGACCTTGAGCACCTTTTCATGTGTCTGTCGGTCATTTGTATGTCTTCATCCAGAAAATTGTCTGTCCAGGTCTTCTGCCCATTTTTAAATCTGTTTGTTCATTTTTTTGTTTTTTGTTATTTGTGTGTTTTTTTTCTTCTGAGTTTTGTGAGTTCCATCTATACATAGGATTTCATTCTTTTTTAAGGCTGAGTCGTATTCTGCTGTAAGTATAGACCATATTTTGTTTCTCCATTTATCCATCAGACATCAACAGTATCGCATGCAGCAGAAAGAACCAAAGCAACAAGCAGGGACTTGGTACGTGATTGCCCTCGGCCCCTCACACCCTCTGAAGTCACAAGAGTGTCAGCAGGAACTGGGTTGGCCAAAGTGGTACTTGCTCACTCCTACATTGAGCAGACAGACGTGGTCTCCGCATGGGCCTCTGAGCCTGGTTCTGAGTGCAGAGGATGCTGATGTGAGCAAGAAGCCAGGTCTTGTTCTAAATGGTCAACAGGGACATATCAAATGAATGCCCCCTCCTATCTAGGGCTTTACGTTTCTTTCTTTTTTTCTTTCTTTTTTGAGAAAAGAACCTATATTCATCCTGAAGGCTGCATGGTTATGGGCCATCTGAAGGATGCTTATCTGGTCTCAGAATTGGGCGGGAGCTTCTTAGAAGAATATGTTTCTCCTGGAGCTCCTGCTGCAGATGGGAACTCCCGTGATGTGTTCTGTAGGAGGTATTCTGATCATGGCCAGTTGCACAAGAGCCTGGGGGTCCTGTCAGTGTCACCTCTCATACAAGGATGTCAATAAATATTATGTGAAGTCTATAATATATTCAGAAATAGAGTTTTAATACCATTAGTTAGAAGGCTGGGAATAGCCACGAGGAGAATTAGAATTGGTAACGATGAAAAAGGTTGGCAATGGTGTGGGCAAGTCTGGATCAGGGAATGTGGCTTTTCATTAAAAGCCCTTTCCTCGTTTGATTATTTTTAGTCTGAATGAAGGAATCGTGTCCTTTTTTTTAGAGCCTCGCAGCAGCCAATGACTGGACCCATCTGTCTGCTTACCTGGTAAGGCTGAGACAGAGATGTCTGTCCTCAGATAGGTAGGGAGGGGAGAGCAGGCACAGCATAAAGCATCCGTCAGCATGAGGCAAAAAAATGAGAAGTGCTCAGTGATCGGTGGGGTCATAGTACCTGGCACAGTCATTCCTGATGAAACCTTAATAATGAACAATAAATTAGAGTGCTGCCCTAGCCAGATGTTCCATGCATTTTGACAGCAGCCTTGTCTTGTGTCAAAGGCATATGAGGATTGGGGCATTTTGAGTCCATGGAAGGGGTTGGTGAAGGAGTTTTCAATTTGGGGCAACTGGACTTTGCTTCAAGCCTCCACATCACACCATTGGGGTTGGTTGGGAAAGGCAGTGACTACTGTCTTCTTTGTTTTAATAGACTATCTGGGGAGCAGTTGCAAGTTCACAGCAAAATCAAGGGGAAGGTGCAGAGATTTCCCATATACCTTCTGTTCCCCACAGGCATAGCCTCAGCCGTTCTCAGCACCACCCCCAACCCCCGCGATGTGATGCATCAGTCACAATTGGTGAACCTACATTGTCACATCATTATCACCCACAGTCCAGAGTTCACATTGGGGGTCACTTGGTGTTGGAAATTCTGTGGCTTTGGATAAATCTAAAATGGTGATACTCCATTAGAGTATCATACAGCCCAACAGAATTTGTTTCACCACCCCAAAAATCTGTGTTCCTATTCATTCATCCCCATACCCCTGTGACTTGTGAAACCCCTGGTCTTTTTGCTGTCTCTAGTTTTTGCCTTTTATACAACATCATGCAAGTGGAATCCTATGGTATATTAGCCCTTTCTGCTTGGCTTCTTTCAGTTGGTAGTATGCACTTAAAGTTCCTCCATGTCTTTGCACGGCTTGATGGCTCATTTCTTTTTAGTGCTTAATAATACTCCATCGCCTGTGTGTACCAGAGTGTATCCCTTCACCCACTGAAGGACATCTTGGTTGCTTCCAAGTTTGGCAGTTATGAAGAGCATGGCTCTGCACATGCGTGTGCAGGTCTTTGGGTGGTCGGAAGTCTTCTCAGCTCCTTTGGGTGAAATATCAAAGAATGCCATCACTAGCCCATATGGTAAGAATAGTATGTTCATTTTTCTCAAGAAACTGTCAAAAAAAAAAAAAAAAAAGAAAAAGAAACTGTCAAACTGTCTTCCAAAGTAGCTGTCCCATTTTTCAACCCCAACAGCAATGAATGAGAGTGACTTTTCTCCACATTCTTGTCCACTCTTGGCAGTGTTCCAGATTGTGGCCATTCAGATAGGTATGTAGTGGTAGCTCGCTGTGGTTTTAATTTGCATTTCTCTGGTGACATGATGTGGAGGCTCTTTTCATATGCTTATTGACCATCTGTATATTGCCTTTGCTGAGGTGTCTGTTCACATGTTTGGCCCGTTTTATAATTGGATTGTTTGTTTTCTTATTGTTGAATTTCAAGAGTTCTTTTACAATTTGGATAACAGGCTTTTAATCAGATATGTCTTTTGTAAATATTTTCTCTCAGTCTATGGCTTGTCTTTTCGTTCTTCTGACAGTGTCTTTCACAGAGCAGAAACTTTCAATTTTAATGAAGTTCAGCTGATTTATTCTTCCTTGTGTGGGTTTCCCCTTTGGTGTTGTGTATAAAACGCATCACTGCCAAACACAAGGTCATCTAGATCGAGATTTTTTTCCTATGTTATCTTCTAAGAGCCTTAAAGTTCTGTGTTCGTCAGTTAGGTCCATGATTCATTTTGAATTCACTTTCATGAAGGAGATGAAGTCTGTGTTTGGCCTCCCGTTTTCACAGGCATATGTCCAGTTTTAGTGCTATTTGTTGAAAAGACTCCATTGTCATTTGCCTTTGCTTTTTTTTTTTTTTTGTCAAAAATCAATGGATGATTATTATGTGGGCTGATTTCTGGTCTCTGTAGTCTGTTCCATTGATCTATTTGTCTATTCTTTTCACCGCTCCTGTATTGTCTGGATACTATAGCCTTATAGGAAGTGAGGAAGTCCAGTAGTATCAGTCCTCCAACTCTGTTCTTTAATTTTATGTGCGCCCATCATTTTCTCTTGTAACACTTTCCCATTGAACTGCGGTGATTTGCTTTCAAAGATGTCAGAACCATGGTTGGTCTCAAGAACACCATTTTTAGGAATCCTATATCACAATAAAGCAGTTTTTCTCTTTTCGTTTTTGTTATGGAGCTGCTTCTGTTTGAAACTTTAGTTTTATATCAGCTCTGTATCTGTGGGACATCTGGATGGCTCAGTCGGTTAAGCATCTGCCTTTGGTTCAGGTCATGATTCCCAGGTCCCGGGATCAAGTCCCACATCAGGCTCCTTGGTCAGCAGGGAGCCTGCTTCTCCCTCTGCCTTCTGCTCCCTCTGCTTGTGCTTTCTCTCTCTCTCTCACACATACTCTCTCTCTGGCAAATGAATAAATTAAATCTTTAAAAAAACAACAAAACTCTGCTTCAGAGATCGTTTGCTTTCTATTAACTGGGATTGGCATGAAATTATTTAAAAGTTAGAACATTTTGAGTTTCAAGGATCATAAGTCTTGATTTGGGGAAATATCCCAACTTCATAAATGTGATTCTTTTTGCAAAAAGAGGATCACTATATGAATAACTTACCTTTTCTGCTTTTCCTATAAGAAACAGTGTTTCTGGTTTATAAATGTTAAACGTCTTCTAGGTTTTGCAATAAGAAACACTGATTAAGTGTGTTAAAAAAAAAAAACAACAACCATAAGATGTGATTTTTTTTTTTTAAAGATTTTATTTATTTATTTATTTGACAGAGAGAAATCACAAGTAGATGGAGAGGCAGGCAGAGAGAGAGAGAGAGGGAAGCAGGCTCCCTGCTGAGCAGAGAGCCCGATGCGGGACTAGATCCCAGGACCCTGAGATCATGACCTGAGCCGAAGGCAGCGGCTTAACCCACTGAGCCACCCAGGCGCCCCATAAGATGTGGTTTTGATTTTGACTTCATATAAATACCTTCTGGAACAGAAGGTTCTCTGTTCATGGGCTCTGCATTGTTGATTCAGAAACTATGCTGCACGGAGGTCTGATCTACGAGGGAAGAGCCTGTGAGTGAATGGTTTGAGTTCTGCTGGCTGCCTTCCCACTCTTTATCTAGGGAGACTGGATCCCAGAGAAGGACAATAGCAATTAGGTCTTGTTGGGAAGAAAGAACACAGCCACCAGCCCTGCACCATTTTGCTTCCCCTGTACAAATAAGATAGCGTGATGCTGGTGCTTGGGGTTTGTGTAGGGCTCTGTGGCCACGGCTTGCCTGTTGGGCTGCTTGGTGGAGAAAAGATGCCCAGACATATGCTGGGGTCAGGGAGGGGGTTTAATTTGTTGTACTTTCCTGCATGTCTTTTTTTTTTTTTTTTGAAGATTTTATTTATTTATTTGACAGAGATCACAGGTAGGCAGAGAGAGGGGTGGGGAAGGAGGCTTCCCCTTGAGCAGAGAGCCCGATGCACAGCTCGGGACCCTGAGACCATGATCTGAGCTGAAGGCAGAGGCTTAACCCGCTGAGCCACCCAGGCGCCCCACTTCCCTGCATTTCATTTACTTTTGGGGGGCTAATAACATTCCCTTGTTCTATAAGGAGCCATTTGTGGCTTCTTTCTCTTTCTTCAATTTAATAGAGCCTTGAAATCAAAATACATCTTGCTTAAGTCATCCAGAAATGTTTCAGGTTAAAAAACAAGAAAACCAAGCAGACAGTTGCGTGGTGCTCCCCTCCCCCATCCCCCTCCCCAACTCCCACACCATGGCCTGGTGGACAGTCCCCTACACTGTCCCAAACCCGCTGAAAACGGCTTCTGATTCTCTTCAGAAAGGGAGCTGTAACAGTGCAGATGATAGATTCCCGTTAGCTTTCATGATGGAAGGGTGGAAAGAGATGCTTCCTTGTTATTGCCATTCCAAGTACAATAATGAGGCTGCATATTTGCAGCTAGCTGCTGAAGCCAGACGTCACCAGAGTCATTTGGATTCGTAGGAAGTTGGAACATATTGTTTTAAAAGAGATTTCAAGAGCATCATCTTTGGAAATCCCATATAGCAGTGAAGTAGGGTTGCTTTTTTTTCTTTTTTCAATCTTACTTATATAGCCGTATCTGTTTGAATTTTTCATTCCCTATCCATTCTCTCTGGTGGTGTATTTGCCTGCGCTATTTTGACTTCTCTTAAATGGGCTTTATATTAAATTATTTTAAATACTTTTATTGCCACTCAGAAGACATGGAAGTATTTCTAGTGTTCGTATTTGGGTCATGGAGATGTCACTTTGCATCACTTCGTCACATGTAAGAGCCAGGCTATTTCAAGGAAGGGCCAGAGGAGAGACTTTCTATTTCTGAGAATATACTATGGATTAGGAAGCATGGCTTATGCAAAGATTTGTCTTTTTATGCTTTGAAATCTGAAACGGAGAAACTGGGAGCTCAGTCACTTGGAGATTTAGGATCTATGATAGGTTGATTAGGCTTTTGCCTTCATTCAGGACTGGCTCCCCCCACCCCAACAACCACATCCAGCCCTAGAAGCACTGTTAAGATGAAGATCTCTCTCTCTCTCTCAAATAAATAAAACTGTGGAAATAAAAATAATAAAACAAAAGGGCCACCTGGGTGTCTCAGTCGGTTATCTGCCTTCATCTCAGGTCATGATCCCAGGGTCCTGGGATCAAGTCCTGCATTGGGCTCCCTGCTCAGTGGGGAGCCTGCTTCTCCTTCTCCCTCTGCTCCTCCCCCTGCTTGTGCTCTCTTTCTTTTTCTCTCTCTCAAATAAATAAATAAAATCAAAAGAAAAGATGAAGACCTCATGTGAAAGCCCCGAATTCCAAGCTGCTAGTCACTTAGCTGGGCAGGAGCAGGATGAAGGGGCTGGAGGGCCATAGCTCGGCACCCTCCAGGGCTGCCCCTCTTTCCTCTTTGTATTCCACAGGGATGAGAGAAGAGCCGGCCTCATTTCTGCCAGGCACCCTCATCTCGTTATTGGGAAACCCTCTCGAACTGCTGGGATGTCAGAAGACAGGCCCCTGGTCCTGATGTCCTCCTGACTTTTATCCTTTGTTCCTGGGCCTTTTACTGGAAGGTATCTTGTGTGTCTATTTACTTTAAAAATACACATTTAAAAACTCATAAAGAAACGATTTCAAGGGGGTGCCTGGGTGGCTCAGTGGGTTAAGACTCTGCCTTTGGCTCAGGTCATGATCCCAGGGTCCTGGGATCGAGCCCCGCATCGGGCTCTCTGCTCAGCAGGAAGCCTGCTTCCCCCTCTCTCTCTGCCTGCCTTTCTGCCTACTTGTGATCTCTCTCTGTCAAATAAATAAAATCTTAAAAAAAAAAAAAAAAGAAACGCTTTCAAGGACATGTCGCATTCGTCCATGTATCCACTCATTCATGATCTGGCAAATACTTACCGAGCACCTGCTGCTGAGCACAAGGGCGAGCAAACCGGGGTCTTCTTTGCTGCATGGGGCCTGCGTGCTTGTAATTGATACAGCCACACTGTCTGGGGAGGGACCCCCGAGTTTTGTCATGTATCAAGCGTCTGCACCACAGTGTGCTTGTGTAAGGTACACAGGCTATAAGGTACACAGCCTGAATGCAAGAACTTCTGGACAGCCAGAGGCGGTCTTGGGAGGGTTGCTCAGTAACCGAATTGAAAGCCGGGGGGTATGGCCATCCCATATGTGTGGGATCCAGTGTCTGTCCACTGCTTTGTCTTCACAGTAGCCTGGGCAGGACTGACGGTGGAGGCTGGGAACTCAGCTGAGTCAGGTGATGGAAGCCAATAACCCTGGGCAACCCCCACCAGGTGGGGGTCACCGTCTTTAGAACTTGAGCTGTTACGAAAATTTTAGAGAAAGTGCTACTAGTTGTGGCGCAAAATCACTTCACTTCTTTCAGGGTGTTTTGAGGCTTGGGAGCCGTTTCTGCAGATTCTAGTTCGGGGATGTGACATCTATGTAAATGAGTGGCTGTGCCCATTAGCTTTGGCCTCCTTTGTGGGGGAGCCCCCACCCCTGCTGGGCTTCCGTGACGGGCTGCAGGATGGTGGGGCTGCCCTCAGACCTTTCTAGAACACAGGGTCTTAAATGTCCATTTGCCCTGGTCCTGCATCATAATTCCAGCTACGTGGTATTCCTTCCTCTGTGTGGAGGTCCTTGAGGAGAGAAACTTGAGAAGTACCTTTTGGTGTTCAGAAAATAGTTTCCATTGTGTTTTAGTCTGAGAATGACATATAGGCTTTTTAATAATGTGAGAGTGCCTCCTAACAGAGGGTGGAAAATAGTCTCCTTGCTACCCTTTTGGGTAGCAGTGTCTGGCGTGTTGCCCATGAGACGGGGGTGGAGGCGGCCGTTGGCCCCGCCGCATCTGAGGCCTCCATCCTGCCTTGTTGCTCCACGCCCTGCGAAGGTGCCTCACTGCCAAGCGTGGTTTGTGTGAGAATTGAATTTTTATTAGGAAGTTTTAAAAGGGAAGCAGACATTAGAAGATCTGTTACATGGGAAGAGGTGTATGTTCGCTTTGTCTAGGCAGGATGTGACATTGCAGCGGGAGCTTTAAGCAGGTTGGGGTTTTGGGGCCACCTTGCTGCCGAGTGTCTCTTCGGAGCGAATTTGTTCTTCTGTGGACTCCCACAAGGCCTGCAGTGCGCTGTGGGATTAGATACCCTATGGGATTGTGGGATTAGAGATCCTGCCCAGATTTCAGAAGGGCGGCTGTTTGGACAAGCTGCTTCCATTCCCCGGGGCACTTTCACTTGGGGACACTGCGTGTCCACCCCCTGCTCCCCGTCACAGCTCAGTTCTAATGCAGGGCTCTTCCTCTGCGCTCTTGCCTGACCTCTCCCCACCCAGAGAGGGTTAGAGAAAAATGTCTCCAGAGCACTTGGGGTCCACCTTGACCCTTGTGAGCCCCTTCATGAATGCTGTTTGGGAGGGGGAGTGCTTCTCATTCTTTCTGCCTAGAGAGGTTGCCTGCCCCGAGGCCTGAGAGGGTTGGCTACGGTGTGGGGTAGGGGTGATGAGCGGCGGCACCCCCTCTTCCCAAGCCCTGCGAGGGCTGAGCTGGTCCCTGCTGCGTGTTCAAGCCTGACAGCCGGCCTGTCTTTTCCTGTTCTACACACACACACCACTCACGACCCACATCTACACACATATCACAGGGACACTGTGTACATACATACACTCATACCACCACCTGTGTACACCACGGATCACACACACACACATACACACACACCACCCATCACCCACATCCACACACTAATCACAGGGACACTGTGTACATACATACACCCACACCACCTGTATACACCGCAGACGCCACACATACACACACACATACACACACAGCAGCCACACCACTCACCACACACATCCACATACACCCCCCACCCCCGCACACAAAATAACACATTCACACACACCCAACACATACACTAGCACGTGAACCATTCAGGGAATGGTGCTGATTCTCTGCTTCGCGCCCAGATTAACACCCAGCATCTCCCACTGTCCTGCCCTAGAACACCCCCAGGTCTCCAAGCCCCTATCTTCTTTCTATTTTGGGTCACCGCTTCCCCTTCTGATTTTGTTATCTCTGGGCTTGCCCTGTGATGTGTGTGGTGTCCTCCGCCCGGGGGAACTTTGCGACTCTGCCCCAGCGGCTGTCTTCCCGAAGAGACTCAGGCTCTCTGCTCTGCTCTTCCCTGATGTTCAGGAGCAGGTGCTCCTGTGGGAAGCCCTGCCCCCGCGCTTCCCACCCATCCATCCCCTCCCCCTCCATTTCCCCCTTCCCCTCAGCCATTTCTCTTACTGCAGACAGCTCCCTAACTATAATGTGAACTCTTGGAAGGCACAGACTGTGGTTTTCATTATGGTGCTGGTGCATAATGAATGTATTTGGGTAAAAGACTCAACCAGTACACACGTATTTAGTAAGTTAAAAGTGAACACCCCCTCAGGCTTCCCTGTTTTCCCTCCCTCCCCCAGAGGAAACTGCTGACAAGCGCTGGTCCTTACCAGTCTGTTCCGTATGCCTTTGCCTCCATACTCGACTTGCAGTTATGTCCGTGTTTACTAGCTAGCTTGATGGATCTATATACATACTCCTACCCTAGCTGTTTTACCATTTTCACTGTGCAATAGGCCATAAGATTTCTCTCTGTCTGTACACATTGGTCTACCTCTTTTAGAAAAAAACGCCTTGAAGTATTTCAGCGCGTGGACTTGGCCATAATTTATTTAACTGTTCTCCTCTTTATGGGCACTTAGGTTGCTTCCAGGTTTTAGAATGATGGCTGCAATGAAGAATGCTCATACAGGCATCATTTCAGATATATGTGAGTCCCTCTGGAAATACCGTTGTTGGATAAAAGGATATGCAGATTTAAATTTTTGATAGGGAATGCTGAATTGCTTTTCGGAAAGGCTTCACTGGGACTCCTCCTAAAGAGATAAATTTTTTAAAAAAGAGAAAACCAGCCAAAAAAAGTAATTCACCACTAACAGCTGAGTAAAGGAAAGAACACTCTCTTAGGCCATGAGCTGGGAAATACAGCAGCCTGGAAGAGGCCAAGGACATGGGCTAAGGTTTATACCTTTTCTGAGGCTCCTTTGCTGCTCCCACGCCATCCCCCACCCAAAAAAAAGCAGTCTGGGGGGGAAAAGAAGATGAACAACCAAAACCCTGAGAACTTACTGGTCTTCCTCAATTTGGAGAGCTGGAGGCTGTGATGGCAGGCTCAGGGGGTAGGGGATGCTACTGGAGCCAAATGGCCTCCTGCAGGGGGCTGCCCAGGTCTGTTTGCATTGCACCCTGGGAAAATCCCAAAGCTTCGTCTTCCAGTTGACCCAATGGTGGTATCACGCTTACGTGTAGCCCTCTCGATCTCAACTATTATATTTGAAAGAAAAGAAACAATCAACAGCCTTCATGTCTTCCAGCAGTTTTAGGCTTACAGAAAAATTGAACAGAACATTCCACGTTTCCATTTGCCCCCTCTCTCTGAAACCCCCGCTTTCCCTTATTATTCACATTGAGTGTTAATATGGCATATCGGTTAGCACGGATGAGCCAGCACTGATATATTATTGTTATTATTAACTAAATTCGGGTAAGGCTCACTCTTCGGGTTGTGTGTTCCATGGGTTTTGACAAATGTTTTGACTCCACTAGTTGTGTTCTTGTCTTCGTAGCTTCCTCTTATTTTACAACTATCCATTTGTGATAGTCTTTTGAATCTTTGCTTCCTGTGGCATGGGGGAGGGCCAGGCTGCTGAGGGGCTGGCTCGTCTCTGGGGACAGGTGTTCCCATGTCCTGGTCTCTCTGACTCCCCCATTCTGGCCCTGTCTGGTCTCAATCTCCCTGCTGCCACTTCCATCTGCCTGTCCTGGAGCAGCTGCCCACTGCTTCAGGGCCATCGTGGGGCAAGGAGGGGCTGGCTGACTTTGCTGCCCTAATTGGTCCCCGAGTACTCAGCCCAATTAATAGTCATCATCTCTGGGAACCTCTGCGAAATTCCCAAACTGGCAGTGAGGTGAAGTGAGGTGGCCTCCCTGCCTGGAAGGAAGCCCCCATGCTCCTCTTCACCAGTTTCCTCTCCTTAGTCCCTCCTGGATTCCATGTTGTTCGTTGTGTCATGTTCCGGAACGCCGTGGTCTTTCACAGGACTACCTGGGTGGGGTGGGGGTGCGGGGCCTGTGTGGGAGCCAGGCTTTGGAAACAGCAAGAAGGGTGGCCGCTGCCCGGCCCGGCCGTCCCTGTGGTCGTGGGGATGGGTGGCAGCATGGTGTTCCGTGAGGGCTAAGGCCACGGCACAGTGGGACCACACACGGGCCACTGTTCTTCTGCTAGGTCCTCACACGTGCCCAGGGATGTCCGTGTTCCTGTCCCCTGCTGGCTCCTTGAGGAGGACATGAATAGAGAGGAAAGTGGGGAGGGATTTGGAGTCCCTCCCATGTGACATCCAGCACCGATTTCATCGTGTGGTTGCAACAGGATGCAGCCTAGACGTGAGAGTCATGGTTGGAACAGGCGGTTTTCCACAGTCCTGTGGTGGGAGGCTTCCCTAATGGCATTCTTCCAACTGCGGCCATTTAGAAGGCAGAGCATGTGTCCCCCCTCGTTGTGCCTGGTGGGGATGTGGCCCTCCTCCCCAGTGGCCAAGGCCCCATGGGTCTCAGAGGCCCTTGTAGCTGGAGGTCTGGGTGGGGAGGGCAGTTTCCTTTCGTGTCACACATGTGAGCTGGTTTCCTGGTCCCACCGAGGGGGCCTTTGCTCACCCCCAGCCCATGTGCGGTACATAGGAGGTACTGATGCCGCTCATGTCCTCAGACCCTGGCTGAGTGACTGCTCTGCCTTCCTGGCCATCGGTCTCTCTGAGTGGGCATCCATCTCTGTGTGTGTCCTGGGGACAGTCCTGTCACTGAATCAACACTCAGGGGGTTGCCACAGAGCACTGTCATAGGCGTTGTAGGTTAGGGGAGTATTTCATGGACCACAGCAGGTGGGAATTGCAGGGATTTCCACCCCGGCAGGCGAGGGGCAGCATGAGGGGCACAGGGCAGGACAAGGGATGTGGCCTCGTGGTGAGTGGGACTCCGTACAGGTCGGCCTGGCATATCTGGAGAACAGCAAAGAGCCCATGAAGTAGGGGCAAAGTACGTGACCAGGAGCAAAGCCAGGAGGCCTGGAGGTTGTGAGTGGAGGCCTTTCCTGCCACCCTGAGGACCTTTACTCTGAACGGCAGTGGGCTGCTGGAGGAGGAGGTTGAAGAGACGAGGACGTGATCTGACTTATGATTTTAAAAAGTGTGTAACAGCTTTATTGAGATGTTCCCGTACCATAAAATCCGCCCCTTTAAAGTATACGGTACAAAAGTTTTTAAAGTGCTCACCATGTTATGCAGCTATCACCCCGACGTAATCCCAGAACACTTCCATCCCCAATATCCTTTAGCGGGGATCTCCCATTTCCCCCTCCCTAACCTGAACCACTTTGATTTCTTGAAGCGAACATTTTGTTGAAGGATAACCGTCATCCAGGCATGTGTGTGCATCCCGGACTGAATGTTTGTGTCCCCCCAAATTCGTGGTCGAACTCCATGTCCGATCCCAGTTTTAGGAGTGGGGCCTTTGGGGGTAATTAGGTCATGAGGGTGGGGTCCTCACGATGGGATTAGTGTCTGTA
The DNA here is from genome assembly GCF_009829155.1 of Mustela erminea. Taxonomy (NCBI): domain Eukaryota; kingdom Metazoa; phylum Chordata; class Mammalia; order Carnivora; family Mustelidae; genus Mustela; species Mustela erminea. The sequence continues at coordinate 21,856,162 of NC_045618.1, read as the reverse complement.
TAAGAAGAGGCTCTGTGAGGAGGTCCACCATGTGAGGTCATAGCAAAAAGTGGGCAGTCTGTAACCCAGAAAGGCGTTCTCACTAGAACCCGATAGCACTGGTGCCATGATCTCAGATTTCTAGCCTCCAAATGGTGAGAAATAAATTTCTGTGGATGCCCCTTCCCCCCACCAAGTCCGTGGTGCTCTGTTTTCATAGCCTAGGCTCACGGAGACCATGAGTGCAAAGCTCTTCCCGTGCTGTGTTGAAGGACCACACTCGCCACTAAGGTAGGCTGCTGTGTAGGGTCTAGGTTGAAGCAGGAAGCCCTGTGAGGAGCCACGAGAGCATGCAGGCCGTGGCTGGCTGGGTTGCTGGGGAGGACCAGAGGAGCTGGAGTTCTGGAAGCATTTGAAGCTCGAGCCTGGTACTGTGTTCTCTGGTGGCTCAGAGGTGGGGTGGGAGAGAGGGGAGGCAAGGGTGAACCCAGCTGGGCAGTGCGTTGTAATCAGCTGGTAGTGTGAGAGGCTCTGCGTGGTGCTGGGTCTTTTGCAGGGAAACCTTGGCCCCGCTTGGACACACTGAGCTCAAGGAGCCTGTTAGACACGCGCTGGGTGTGCCAAGAGGGGTGCTGTGAGTGCGGACTTCAGGAGAGCTTGGACGGACGTAACACACTAGGGAGCGTTCAGCATAGATGGGCCCAGTCCATGCTCCTGTGTCTGGGTGTCTGGCACAACAAAGGACACCCCACCCAGCCACAGCTGCGAGCTACTGAAATCATGACAAGCCTCGGGTGCAGTCCAGGGACTTCAGCTTCCTGTGCGGGTGTGGTGACCCAGCCAGAAGGCCAGGGAGCCGTTTGGAGGCTCAGTACCTTTCTCTAGGATTCACTTGTCCTGGGATCCAGTCAGGGGCCACATTCCCCATACATTTCTCCCCACGTTCGTATCCAGCAAATTAAGAATACTTGAGTATGCAAAAATATTAGTCCCTCTGGAGCATTTGTATACAGTGAATAGGATTTCCATCATCTTACCCCATTTGATCACACCAAGGAAATTTTTGTGGTAGCCGAAGAGAAGGGTCCTTTTGGCGTGAAACAAAATAATAGCACTCTCAGAAGTTGGCGAAGTACAAAAATATACCTAAAAGTGTTTACACGCGACACCATCATCACATCCCGCATCGATGCTCCACACGTCCGGTGCCCAGACGGAAGGCAGGCCGGGGGCACGAGGACAGAGAGGGCTTCAGAATGTGGTCACCCCAGGGTCAGGGCCCTGGCTTCTCTGGGGACTTAGCTCTGCCCCCTCGAGCAAGTCGCTCGCCCTTCCATAGTCTCTCTGCTGGTCCACTATGGCAGGAGAAGAATAGAATCCCCTCAGGGCTGTGGTGCTAATTCCCCAGGGTGAGGCTGGTCCTCACTGGCTTCCCTCCTACTGGGCAGATGAGCCTGGTGTCTGAGGGAGGGCCTTCCCGGCTGTGGTTTGCAAGACAAGGGGCTCCCGTCCAAGGATGGGGACCCTCCACCCTCCGCTGGATGGGGGCCAGCGGTTTGGATTTGTCCCAGTCCCTCTGCCCTAAACCGTTGTGTACCCCTCTGCTCTCTCTGCAGGGGCCCCGGGCTTGCTATCCCTTTGCCTGCCCCCTCCAGCGCCCCTCTCCGAGGCACACGGAGCCTTGTGGTCCTTGCTTTCCAAAGTGGTGCCTTTCACAGCGGATCCTGATATTTTTTACTCCAGACACTTGTTTGAGTGGCCCTCCTGCCTTCGGAGCCTGCAGAAGCCCCTAATATGGCTTCTGTCACATGCACCAGAGCAGAGCACCTTCCTAGGGACAGATGTTCTTGGAACACACCTCGGTTCCCAGGACCATGTGACAGGGGTGAGGCCGTCGAGGTGGGGTGTGCCAGTGGGTCTGAGTTTTTGTGAGGAAGAGTGTGTCCCCTTCTGCCTTTTGTCCTGGTCCTGGGCTCCCCCAAGAGCACAGCCCTATGCCACGTCCCCATGTCTGGTCTTGCAGAAGTGGTCAGCCTAGACTTTCCCTCAAGATGGTGCCCAGGGTGGTCCCCCAAAGCTGGGGAGTACCCCCTCTGCTTGGCAGTTTGCAGCTGTGGTGAGCTCCTTCCCTTAGGACCTGTTTCCTCATCTGTGCCTGGGAGGCCCGGCCCCGCAGAGGATCAGAACATGGGGGCATGGGCTGGTACTCATTTCTCAAGGCACCTTGCCCCTCCCGGGAAAGGCAGGAGAAGTGGGTGCCTGTCTTTGACTGGGTTTGTCTCTCGTGGGTTCCATCCGGGAGCCTGGCTGACAGGAGTGGGCTCTCGTCGTCCAGTCATGGGCTTGAGCCCGGAAGACTGCTCCACACCCACCGTTCCACACTATGACGTGTTTAGTTCCTTCCATCCTAGGAGGAGCTTTTTTCTTTCTTTCTTTCTTTTTTCTTCTCCAAGAAAGTTATGGTGAACCTTCGTGTTTCCTGTCTGCAAAGTGTTCTTCAGAAGACCTCGTAGGGCTCACATTAGATCAGTAAGGAGAGTTCTCAGAAAGTACTGAGGACAGAGCCATTAGATAGGTGGGCTTCTGAATTCTTATTTCCTTTCATTATCTTGATTAAAACTCTAGTTGTTCTCCATCTTTCCAGGGCTGCTCTTCTTGTTTCTCATTGCCCTGTGTCCTGGGCAGCCTCGACTTGTCACTGTGGCTTTGGAGGGGTCCCGGTGCTTGCTCATCCCCAGCTGGCCCTGCTCTAGGTGGTTTGGTGCAGATGTTCCTCCTCCTCCTAGAAGCCTGTGGAGATTTCTGAAGTCCCCCATGTTCTAGAATCAGGACAAGAGAAGCCAGGGGAGTTACATGATTTGCTGGGGTTTTCAGAAAGTGATCTCGGGCAGCCTGGCTCCAGATGGGCTCTTAACCACTCCACAGTGGCCTCTAGGGGTGCTTGTGGCCAGCCTGGGGTCCAAGGCCTGTGCCCACCGCTACTGGGGTGTGGTCAGGGATGCAGACCACAGCAAGGCCTGGGGTGTATGTTGTGGGGGGGTCTGTGTCACCCTCTGAGCCTCGGCTCCTCATCTGTAAAAGGAAAGGCTGGACCTGGTGCTTCTAGCTCTGGGCTCTCTGTAGCACTCTCTGGGGGCTTATTTGGAGGGGACATTTGGATCCAAGAAGGACTTCTTCTTCTTTCTCCTGGGCAGCTTCAAATGCTAGAGTCTCGTCATTACCTGTGAGGTGGAGAGCAGCGCTGTGTCCCTGTCAGCTTCCTGGGCTGCTCGGTGTTGGCCATGGCATCCTCCCAGGGGGAGGATGGAGTCACTCATTCATTCCGCACGTTTTTATTGAATGTTGATTGAAAATCCCTCCTTTTATATGGAGCTTGCTTTCCAGTGAGGGAAAGCAGGCTATAACCAAGGTAAATGAAAGAAATATATCACATATTACATGGTGGTAATTGCTGTGGGGAAGCATCAAGCAGAGAAGGAGGCCAGGAAAGGCTAGGTGGGTAGCATTATGGTTTTGAGTAAGGTGGTCAGGGAGGGTGATGTATGAGCAGCAGCACGGAGGAGGGGAAGGAGGGAACCATGTAGAAAGCTAAGAGAATGGCCCATGTAAAGCGCCTGGAGTGAGATCTGTCCAGTGTGTTCAAGGAAGAGCAAGGAGGCCAAGTGGCTGGTGCTGAGGGAGCGAGGGTGGAGGTCATGAGGGGCAGTGGGAGAGAAGGATGTCAGATTGTGTAGGGCCTCAGAGATTGGTGAGGACTTACCCTTGGGCTGGTGCTCCAGGACTAGGTTGGAAAAGGCCAGCACAGAGATAATGAGCTGTCAGGAGGCACTGCAGTCATACAGGGATGGGAGGCTCAGCCCAGGTACCAGTGGTTTCCTGGTGTGAGGACGAGGGAAGGAGGGGGGCCCAGGATGGCTCTGGGGATTCAGCCTAAGCAACCGGAAGGAAGTAGCCATCAATTGAGATGGGAAGGCTTGGGGGTGGGGACGATGAGAGCGAGTTCTCCATGTTTCATGTATCAGGGGACCCATGCTTGGCTTCCCAGGCAGACCCTTAGAGCAGCCCCTGATTCTCTGGTCCTTGGAGGTAGAGGAAACGCGAAGAGCTTTTTGGACACTGACTTGGCTGTGCCAGGATACCTGTCAGGGCCGTGTGCCATTTGCCTGAGGGCTGCGAGGAGGGTATGTCTGTCCCAGCTGCAGTTTGCCGCCCAGAGGCTGGGCTGCATGTTGGGCCGGGCAGAGCCTCAGCACAGGACCTTCTGGCCTGCACATCTGGTGCTCGGCCCCTGGTCTGTACATTCTCTCAGACCTAGGTTTTACCTTTTTGCCTTCTCAGGTTCTTTTTCTTTTTTGTAAGTTGAGGTGTAATCTGCATATAACATTATATTCGTTTCAGGCGTACAGAGCAGTGATTTGATGCTTATGTATATTGTGAAAGGAACACCACGTTCACAGCCTTCACCATGTGTAATTACAAAATTACTTTTCTTGTGAGGAGAGCTTTTAAGATCTTTCTTAGCTACTTCCAAATATGCAGTACAGTGTTATTAACGATTGTCACCAAGCTCTTTCTTTAATCCCTAGCACTGACCTTATAGATGGGGGTTTGTACCCCCACTTCATGCATTTCCCCCTCCCCCCACTGCCCCCTAGCTCGGGCATTCTGTTCTCTGCCGGTCTGTTCTCTGTATCTGTGAACTCGGGGTTTTTGTTTGTTTCTTCGTTGTTTTAGATTCCATGTATATGTGAGATCGTATGGTGTTGGTCTTTCTCTGTCTGACTTATTTCATGTAGCATAAGACCAGTAAGGTCCATCCATGTTGTTGCAAATGGCAGTCTGTCTGTCTGTCTGTCTTTTTCTTTCTTTCTTCCTTTAATGGCTGAATAATTCTACTGTGTATATATACAGGTTTTTTTTTTTCAACCACATTTTCTTTATCCAGTCATCTGTCAGTGGGCACTTAGGTTGTTTCCTTGTCTTAGCTTTTGTAAATAATGCTGCGGTGAACATGGCGGGGGGGGGAGGCAGGTGTGTTTTGGAGTTAGTGTTTCCATTTGTTCAGATCAATACCCAGAGGTGGAACGGCTTGAATGGTACTTCTGTTTTTACTTTTTAAAAGAACCTCCCCACTGTTTTCCACAGTGGCTGCATCAGCTTTCTTTCCACCAATCGCACACAAGGGTTCTCTTTCCTCCATGTCCTTGCCAACACTTGTTACTTCTCGTGTTTTTGAGACTGGTTCTTTGGACAGGTGTGAGGTGGTATCTCACTAAGGTTTTGAGTTACATTTCCCTGATGATGAGTGACGTGGAGTATTTTCACGTACCTGTTTGTCATTTGTAAGTTTTCTTTTTTAAATGTATATTTGTAAAGATTTTATTTATGTGTGAGAGAGAGAGAAAGCATGAGAGTGGTGAGGGTCGAAGGGAGAAGCAGACTCCCCGCTGAACTGGGAGCCCAATGTGGGACTCGATCCTGGGACTCCAGGATCATGATCTGAGCTGAAGGCAGGCGCTTAACCCACTGAGCCACCCAGGTGCCTGCCATCTCTGTGTTTTCTGTCTCAGATTCTTTAGGGACCAGGTAGAGAAACGCCTTGCCGAGCTCATCTGGGTGGTTGAGACTGGGAAGCGGACGCAGTGGGACTTTCCTCTGACTGAGAGGACAGCAGCTTCTGTGCGTCGTGCGCTGTGGAAGTGTGAGCAAGGGGCAGGACAGGGATGGACAGCTCAGCTGCAGCACACAGAGGGCCTCAGACAAGAAGTGACTGTAGCAGGTTACAAAGGTTGGAACATCCCCTGACCTTGGGGGCAGGCCTCACCCTGTGAGCTCTGCCTTCCAGAGCTTGGCCATTCTTCTGCTGTCCAGTGTCAGTGTGGACGTGGTGGAAGTGGGTGTGACATTGCCACCACCATGTCCCTCTCAATAGACCAGGCTGTCCTCTGGCAGTGTCCTTATGCCAGTGCAGCCCTGACTGGGCTGTTCACCGCTGGGTCACTTCTTCCCAGTGCCCACCCATGTGCCTCCTCGTATTCTTTCTGGGGTTGGGAAGGAGCAGTGGAGGGCAGCAGCTGGGGGCTGCGCATTACTCCCTGTCCGTTCACGACTAGGGATTTATGAGTTGCTGATGTGTTTGCCATTTCCATGTGAGCCTTTTCTGGGTGAGCCCTGTGTGTGGTTGAGTACAGGGCGGTGGGAGTGGGGTAGGGAGGGACACAGTGTCAGCTGGTCCTGCCGGGGAGGCTCATGGGAGCAGACAGAGAGCTGAGGTCCTCAGCCTGGCACAGAGTTGGTTGGCCCCACAGATGGCTTTTGAATGGAGGATGGATGCTCAGCCAAGGAAGACTCCCTGGTCCCCGGCCAGCTGCCCTCTGCCCCTGTGGAAGGCCCCTGGAGGACGAGTGTTGCTGGGAAGCTGGCTGTATTTTTAGCCTTGGGGACATGCTGTATGTGGCAGCCTGTGGCTCATGGCAGTTACCAAGCAGGTTGGTTAAAGGCAGTTTTGCAGAGTAATTATGCAGCTTTGGGGACTGGCAGGAGGCTTCCCATACCGAATGCAGGGCCGGGGGTCATGGGGAGCAGGGAGAAGCCAGGGAGGAGCTTTTCTGTGTTGTGAATCCCTTCTGAATAGCGCCATCCACATAGCCTTTGGAGGGGCTCAGTGTAGTGTCGAGCCTCTTTCTTCTCCCCAAGGGACTTCGCATTCCTTCTGGGGGCTCCTGAATGAGCCCCACACCTCCCAGGTTGTCTTGCCTCTAACCAATCTGGTAACCCCCTTCTATAGTGAGAAGCTTTTGGTGGCCCCATTTGCCTGTGACTTATCATGGGCCTCTGATCTTGGTGGTGGGTAGGTGCTCCGTATGGTCTTCAGTCGCCGGTTTTCTTACTTCCCTTCTGCTGCAGCTGGTGTCTGTGACCCCAGCTCAGCACTCCTGTTCAGAGTCCTTTCCCCGTCTATGTAGTGTCTTGCGTTAACCCTCCCCTTTCTTTAAGGTTATGTTTGAGGCCCGGGTCCTTTGTTTGCAGTCTCTGGAATGCTGCCTTCAGGACGCCAGGTGGGCTCCTAGAGGGATCAGGGGATAGGGTTGGGAATGAAAGCTACAGCAACAGGCCAAGCTGAGAAGAGTGTTCTTACTGCTGAAGCTCAGGGATGCCTTTCCCCATTGGGTTTTGAAGAATGAATAGGAGTTTGTCAGTACGATTCTGGAGGAACCAAAAATGGAATGACTCGAACACTGGCATGAAAGGGGTGAAGTACCAGTGGCAGGGGGGCTTGGGGCATGATGAAGGCTCAGGCCTGGAAGCTTGGCTGCCTTGCATGCCGCAGTCCAGAATCAGTGCCGTGTCCTGGAGTACCATACCTCCACACACCCCCTTGGTGTCCCTGGCTGTAGCTGGGTGCTGGTGCAGGAGTGGTTGGGCCAGAGTGTTATCTGCACAGACAGTGGTGCTTTTGCCCACTGGTATTGGAGTGGGCCCATGGTCGGGGGTGCGGGATCCATGTTAAGACTTCGGAGACCTTCAGTTGGGTGGCCTGTTTCATGGGCAGGGAACACGGCGGGTGCCATCAACATTAAAGCTTAAGACATGGGGGTCAGTGCCTTCGATCACCATGGTAGGGAGACCAAGGTGCTGGTGCTGGAGGTGGGGCCTGAAGCCCAATATCTCAGTGCTCCCCTCCTCCTCTGAAGTAGGGAAACTGAGGCATGGATGGGTTTCCTTTGTCTTTCCGTGCTGTATGGGACAGAGTTAGGATGTGAGTCAGGCTGTCTCTCAGTACTTGGGCTCCATGCAGAGATCCAGGCAACGGCCCACGCCGTGGTGGCCCTGGTGTGCAGGCCGCCGGCTGAGCGCCGGCATCCCCAGGGCGTCAGGGCGGAAATGACGCCACTTGCACAGGGAATGGCTTGCACTGTGCACCCACGCGTCCATACGGTCGCCTTTCTTTGAAAAGGCTTGGGTTAGTGTCTTTTGTAGAATGTCCCCCTACGTGTGTCACACATCATTGTAAGATGATAATGCAAATGACACTGAGCTCTGTATCTTGTATCACATTTTGCATCTTGGGAAAACAAACTGGGAACAGGACCTTAAAGAATGGACTTCATTACCTGTTGGAGCAAGTGAAACCTGCAATATTAATGCCACAGGGTTTCCCACACCTTCCTCCAAAAGGATTAGAGAAATACATTCCCTGCTCTCTCCGGTGGAGGCCTGGCTGCTGGTGGCCTCAAGTCGTTAGCTCTCTGTGCTTGCTGACCTTGGGGAACGAACAGGAGGCATCACTTGGAAACCTGGAGAGGCTCACGATCTACTCGCAACTCTGATTTTCAGTTTTTGGCTGTTCTGCAGAACCCCAGAGTTCTGACCCTGCAGTTCTGAGCCGCTTTAAAAAAATTCTTTTATTTTTTCTTTCTTTATTTTTTCAGTGTTCCAAGATTCACTGTTCATGCATCACACCCAGTGCTCCATGCAATCCGTGCCCTCCTTATTACCCATCACCAGGCTCACCCAACCCTCCACCCACCTTCTCTCTAAAACCTGTTTGTTGCTCAGAGTCCACAATCTCTCATGGTTCGTCTCTCCTTTCAATTTCCCCTAATTCACTTTTCCTTTCCTTCTCCCCATGTCCTCCGTGTTATTCCTTATGCTCCACAAGTAAGTGAAACCATATGATAATTGACTCTCTCTGCTTGACTTATTTCACTCAGCATAATCTCTTCCAGTCCCGTCCATGTTGCTCCAAAGTTGGGTATTCGTCCTTTCTGATGGAGGCATAATACTCCATAGTGTATATGGATCACATCTTCCTTATCCATTCATCCGTTGAAGGGCATCTTGGTTCTTTCCACAGTTTGGCAACCATGGCCATTGCTGCTATAAACATCGGGGTACAGATGGCCCTTCTTTTCACGACATCTGTATCTTTGGGGTAAATACCCAGGAGTGCAATTGCAGGGTCATAGGGAAGTTCTATTTTTAATTTCTTGAGGAATCTCCACACTGTTCTCCAAAGTGGCTGCACCAACTTGCATTCCCACCAGCAGTGGAAGAGGGTTCCCCTTTCTCCACATCCTCTCCATCTGAGCCGCTTTTAACCCTTCGATGCAGGGTGCGGTTAGCCTCTCTTTTTAACGTGTGGCCCGTCGCTCAGCTAGAACGCCCGTGTGTGCATCGATGAGCAGCCTGCCCGCAGCCCACTGATGTCCTGTTTGTGTTCTCTTTCGTTCCAGTCTCCAGAAGCTTGAAGCTTTGCTGAATCCCGGGTGGGCACGCCAGCCTCTGAGGCCAGGACCGTCCTGCGGATGGCTGAGAGTCCTCTGGGGCCTGGCGACTCTGAGTGAGTAGGACCTGTGGTTGTCACTGCTGTGCTGCCCCCCCCCCCCCCCCCCGCGCCGAGCTGTTGGCATCGACACCTCAGCTCATGTGCTGAATGGAAGCTGGGAAAACAGCTATGTGTCTTGTTGCCCCCACCTCTGCCTAATGAAACCTTAAGTGTGGTGACATGAAAATTTTTCATTGTTTTCCTTTTTTTTTTTTCAAGTTTACCTTCATTTAAAAAAAAAAAACATCTTTAAAGGTTTTGTTTGTTTATTTGAGAGAGAGCACATGCAAGAGAGAGCACAAGCAGGGGGAGCGGCAGGCAGAGGCAGAGGAGAAGCAAGCTCCCCGCTGAACAGGGAGCCCAACACGGGGCTGGATCCCAGGATCCCGGGACCATGACCTGAGCTGAAGGCAGATGCTTAACCAGCAGAGCCATTCAGGCACCCCATAAGTTTACCTTCATTTTGTGGAGAAAGATGGGAAGGAGTACAGGACATGCCTAGAAATACAGTAGACTGTATTTCCTATGACCCTGTCTCCTCTGTCAGACCTGCCAGGTCCCTTTCTGCTGCCCTGGTGTTCTGGGGGGTACTGTGTTGCCTCTGAGGCAGCCCCCATTCCTGTCAGGGGAGTGGCTCTCCCTGCAAGTGCAGCCATCAGGGTCCCAGGATGTTTGAATATGTGTTTCCAGTTCTTTTGTGTATAAACCTAGGACTGGAATTGCTAGATCATGTTGTAATTTTGAAAACCAAACTGTTTTCCACAACTACTGTCTTATTTTACATTCTCACCAGCAGTATTTGAGGGTTCCGGTTTTCCTCATCCTTACCAACATTTCTTTCTTTCTTTCTTTCTTTTTTTAAGTTATGGCCAACCATATGGGTGTGAAGTGGTACTTACTGTGGTTTTGACTTTATTTCCCTTTGTCAAGCTAAAGATAGTCTCTATCACTAATGTGGTGAATGTTTCTTTTTAAATTGAGAATTGGTGTTGGATTTTTGTCAGATACTTTTTTTGCATCAATTAATACAATTGTGTTTTTTTTTCTTCTTTAGTCTGTGTTACATTAATTGCTTTTCTCATGTTGAACCAACATTGCATTCTGGGAAGACATGTCACTTGGTTGTGGTGTATAATTCTTTGCATACATTGTTGGATCCTATTTGCTAATATTTTGGTGAGGATTTTTAAGGGTGTTCATGAGAGATACTGGTCCGTAGTTTTCTTGTAATTATCTGGTTTTGATGTTAGGGTCTTACTGGCTTCATAATTCAGGAAGTATTCCTTTATTTTCTTTTTTTCCTTTTTTTTTTTTTTTAGGGAGAGAGAGCCAGTGAGTTCATGTGTGCATGCAAGGTGGAGAGCGGGGCACAGGGAGAGAATCTTAGGCAGAGTCCCCACAGAATAAAGAGCCTGACATGGGGCTTGATCTTACAACCCTGAGATCATGACCTGAGCCAACACAAAGAGTTGGACACTTAACCAGTTGAGCTACCCAGATGCCTCATCCCTTCCTTTTCTAATTTCTGAAGTAGATTATAGAAAATTGATATCCTACCTTCCTTAAATATTTGATAGACTTCATGACAGAAGTCATCTGGGCCCAGTGATTTTTTTTTTTTAAAGATTTTATTTATTTATTTGACAGACAGAGATCACAAGTAGGCAGAGAGGCAGGCAGAGAGAGAGAGGGGGAAGCAGGGTCCCTGCCGAGCAGACTCCAATGCGGGGCTTGACCCAGGCCCCTGGGATTATGACCTGAGCCAAAGGCAGAGGCTTTAACCACTGAGCCACCCAGGCGCCCCTAGAGAAAGTTCTTAATTATTGATTTAATTTCTTTAATAAAAATAATTGTTCACTTTGTCTTTCTCCTTGTTTGAATTTGGTAGTTTATATCTTTTAAGAAATTGGCACATTTTATCTAAATTATCAAATGTGGAGGCATAGAGTTCTTTGGTGTATTCTTTCATTACCCCTTTAATGTCCATGGGATCAGTATTTCTTTCATTTCCCGTATTAGTAATTTGTGTCTTCTCTCCTTTTTCTTGTGCAGCTTGGTCAGAACCCCCCAGAATTTTGGTGTGTTCATTTTTTTTTTCCTATCATCCTCCTATTTTCAATTTCATTGATTTACGCTCTTTTGCTGTATTTCTTGTGCTTAATTTAGGCTTACACTTGTTCTTCATCTTGCTGCCTAAGGTAAAAGCTTAGGTTACTGAATTTAGATCTTCTTTTCTAACAGATACATTTAATGTGATACATTTTTTTTTCTCTAAACACCACTTTTGCTACATTCTACAAATTTTGACCAATCCTATTTTCATTTAGTACAAAAAAAATTCTAAAAATTTACTGATACTTCCTCATTGACCCATGTGTTATTTAGAATTGTGTTGCTAGATTTTTGGGTTATTTGGGGATTTCGTCTATCCTCCTGTTGATTTTTAATTCCATTCTAGTCTATGGAAATTGTTTGTGATTTCTATTTATTTTATTTTTTAAAAAAGATTTTATTTATTTATTTGACAAACAGAGATCACAAGTAGGCAGAGAGGCAGGCAGAGAGAGAGGGGGATGCAGGCTCCTGTTGAGCAGAGAGCATGATGCGGGGCTCGATCCCAGGATCTGGGATCATGACCTGATCCGAAGGCAGAGGCTTTAACCCACTGAGACACCCAGGCGCCCCTATGATTTCTATTTAAAAAATATATATATATTAAAGTGTGTTTTATGGCCCCAAGTGTGGTCTGTTTCAGTGCTCTGATCATAATGTTTCTATCTGCCCTCCCCTCCCCCCACCCCCAGCAAGCCCCTTGCAAAGTCCTTTGTTGAAGTCCTACCCTGCAAGGTGATGGTACTGGGGCCTGGGGTTGGGACCTTTGGGAGGTGATTAGGCAGAGCCTTCATGGTGGTGTAAGTAGTACCCTTATAGAAGAGGCCTCACAGAGCTCTGCCGTATGAGGATACACTGAGAAATCTGAGCCCCAGAGGGGAACCCGCCTCTGACCATGCTGGCTCCATGGTCTACGACTTTCAGCTCCTAGAACTGGGAGAAATAAAAGATTGTTGTTTGTAAGCCTCCTAGTCTGTGGTATTTTGTTATAGCAGCCCAGTGGATTAAGACACTTGGGTGAATGTTCCATGCAAGCTTGAGAAGAATGTGTATTTTGCTGTCATTAGAATATTCTATAAATGTCAATTAGATGCGGTTGATTGATGGTGCTGTGCAAGTGAACTATCCTTGTTGGTTTTCTGCCTGCTTGTTATATCAGTTACTGACAGAGGATGGTGAAGTCTCCAATTATAATAGTGGATCTGTCTCTCTTTTCAGTTCTGTCAGGTTTTGCCTCATATATTTTAATACTCTGTTGTTAGGTGCATAGCAGTTTATGATGGTAATATCTCCTGTTTAAAATTTAAATTCAAGTTAGTTAACATACAGTGCAGTATTGGTTTTAGGAGTAGAATTTAGCGATTCGTCACTTACATAGAACACCTAGTGCTCATCACAACAAGAGCTCTCCTTCATGCCCATCCCCCGACCCACGTTCCCTCCTCCAACCCTCAGTTTGTTCTCTGTACTTAGAGGAGTCTCTTATGGTTTGCCTCCTTCTCTGTTTTTATATTATTTTATTTTAGGATTAGAATATATCCCTGAAAAATTGAATAGAATTATATATCATTATGTAATTGCCCCCTCTTTCTATCCATGATGATTTTCTTTGTTCTAAAGTCTGCTGTGTCTGAAATTAATATTGGCACTCCCGATTTTCTTTTAATTGGCATTAGCATGGTGTATCTTTCTCCATTTCTTGTCTTTTAACCTAGCAGAATCTTTATATTTAAAATGGGTTTCTTGTAGACAGCATATAGTTGGGTCTGGTGTTTTTATCTGCTCTGATACGGTTTCATGAGGAGAAGTCCGCTGTTCCTCTATAGATAGAGTATTTTCCCACTTTCTTCTGGCTTCTCTCATGATTTCCTCTTTCTCTCTCTTCTCTCTCTCTCTCTCTTTTTTTTGCAGTTTGCATAGATATTTTTTTGTTTTGTTTTGATGTTGGTTCTTTTTCTTTTCCTTTTTTAAGTATTTATTCTGTTCGGTATTTTTTGAGCCTCCTGGATATGTGGCTTGCTGTTATTAATTTTGGAAAACTTTTGAGAAAAAAATTTTTTTAAAAGATTTTATTTATATATTTGGCAGACGGAGGTCACAGAGAAGCAGGCAGAGAGAGGAGGAAGCAGGCTCCCTGCTGAGCAGAGAGCCCGATTTGGGGCTCGATCCCAGGACCCTGGGATCATGACCTGAGCCAAAGGCAGGGGCTTTAACCCACTGAGCCACACAGGTACCCCTTTGAAAAAATATTTTGCAAATATTTTCCTTCTCCATTATTTCTTTTGACTCCTCTTGATATTCTAAGTACACACATGTTATAATCTCTTGATATTGTCCCGCAGCTCTTGGATGCTACTCCTAACTCCCGTTCTTTTTTTCTCTTTGCACTTCATTTGGGAAAGTTTCTAATGATCTATCTTCAAGCTCACTGATTTCTTCCTCAGCCTTCTTGAATCTACTGATGAGTATTCTTTATTTTCAAGGGCATTCTTCATTTCTATTACAGGTTCTTTTCTTTTCTTTTTTTTTCTTAAAGATTTTATTTATTTATTTGACAGACAGAGATCACAAGTAGGCAGAGCAGCAGACAGAGGAAGGGAAGCAGGCTCCCTGCTGAGCAGAGAGCCCAATACGGGGCTCGATCCCAGGACCCCAGGATCATGACCCGAGCCGAAGGCAGAGGCTTTAACCCACTGAGCCATCTAGCCGCCCCCCTTTTAAGAGTTTATTTATTCCAGAGAAAACAAGGGGAGGAGCAGAGGGAGACAGCTAAGTAGACTCCCAGTGGAGCATGTAGCCTGATGCAAGGCTCCATCTCAGGAATCTGAGATCATGGCCTGAGCTAAAACCAAGAGTCACATGCTCAACTGACAGAGCCACCCGCATGCTTCTACAGGTTCTTTTTAAAAAAAAAAAAAATTTTTTTTTTTCTAGCATCTGGGTGCTTGGGTGGCTCCATCCGTTAAGTGTCTGGCTCTTGATTTTAGCTCAGGTCATGATTTCAGGGTCCTGAGATCCAGCCCCGCAGTGGGCTCTGCACTGGGCCTGGAGCCTGCTTAAGATCCTCCCTCTCTCTCTCCCCCTTCTTTCTTTCTCTCTCTCCTCGTCTCAAATAAATAAATAAAATCTAGCATCTCTTTTTGATTCTTAGACTTTCCATCCTTCTGTTTACATTATTAGTCTGTTCTTCCCTATTGTCTGTTTTCCCCACTGGAACTCTTAACATATTAATCATAGTTATTTTACTTTCCCAGTGTGATAATTTCAAAATCTATGTCATACCTGAATTTGGTCATAAGGCTTGCGTTATTGGTTTTAAATGTGGGATTGAAAAAATAGATCTAGTTATATTTATATTCATATTTATTGATTGATCGATTTGGTTTTCATCATGCGTTATAATTTGTCGAAAGCCAGGCATTTTCTGTTGGAAAACATGAACTGAGGTCATAAGCCTTTCGTGTAAGGATTACGTAAATCTCATTAGGGGCTGGGGTGTCAGGTCTCCTGCAACTGTAGGTGCTGGAGGCATCAGAATCCTCCTTGGTTTTGTGTCCTCCCCTTTGACTTTGGCCTTCCCTTGGCCCTGCTGGGCAGGGACTCAGCAGCAATTTGAGCCGTCACCCTCTGGTGTCCTACTGAAGCCTTGTGGCGTGGTGGAGAGGTGTGGGGCAGGGGAAGCATTCTGTAATACCAGGATAAATGCTCCATCTTTAGGTGGGGCTGTGTGCCTTCAGGTCTGGGAGTTTCTTCTCACTTTGCTCTTCCAACCCCCTCAGGTGAGACAGGGAGGTCAGGGGACTGCCGTGAGCGGACCACCTTTCCACAGTGGCTCTGATACAAGGTTCTGGCTGAGTCTATCCCCGTGGACAGCAGACCTTTGTCACGGAGAACATTCTGGGTGTATTTCATCGTGGTTACTTCCTCCTCCCTCTGCCAGAGCCAAGAGATGTTTATTGGTCCTTCAGATTTCAGGGGGCAGGCTGCAAGCTCTGTTCACTGAGGGGTCCAAGAAAAGTCCTTGGTGTTCAGTTCGTCCAGCTCTTTCTTATTGTAAAGATGCAGTGACCACTTCTAAGCTCTTTACAAACTGGAGCTGAAACCCAGCCCTTCCCCAGCTTCCGTTTTCCTCATGACTCTTGTCACCACCTGGAATTACATACTTTGATAGTTCACTCATTTTGGGGCCTGTTTTCCTCATGAGAACATAAAACCTGGAAGATCAGAACTTCGTCAGTCTGTTCCCTCTCATCCCCAAACCTAGAAGGGGGGCTCTTTCCAAGAGCTCTCATGGTGGCGCTGGGAGCCAGGCTCCCTGGGCAGCCAGGCAGCACAGAAGCAGGTGGCTTTTCTCCCGTCACTTCTAAATGGCCAGCTGTTTTGCCTTCTTGCTGTGGATGAATCTCACACCTCACCCTTCTCCCCCCTACATTCCCAGTACTTTGTTTTTGGGATTGCCCATTGTGGGCAAAATTGCCCCCGTGCTCCACATCTTGCAGACGATCTGGCCACCGGCATCGGTTCTCACGAACCCATTTTTAAACCATCGCCATTGTTCTGCTCTTCATGCCGACTGTAAGAAACACTGTTTTCCTGATTCCGTCGGGGAAGGGGGAGAATAGGGATTCCTAAAGACGGGCTCTTGTAGAGCGCCAGTGTGGCCCTGCCACTCATTCACTCCAGGTAAGGTTGCTCCTGCTCCCTGTTAAGACATTCGCAGTAAAGTTAATTTACAGAAAGGACAGTATCGGCCACTGATGTCTGGATAAAAGGAAGTTAGGAGAAGGGCGGATGTAACCAAGTTGGTGCTGTCAAGAACAAAATTCCAGCGGAGTGCGCTAGAACACTCTGACTGTCTTCATGAAATGATTCGTGAATCGGGCAGCATGCGTCCAGTCGAGCGAGGAGAGGGGAGCTCTGAGGAGCTGTACAAAATTCAGGGTTTTTGTAGGAAGGAGGGTGGGGCAAGGAGAGAAGGGATTTTCTCTGGCCTGTCACCTTCCCCTAAGGGGAAGAGTAGGGAGCCTTATCATGCAGGTGATCTTACTTCCTTTGAGGGTGGAGAGGACCCTGTGACAGATGACTTCACAGAACGCCCATCAGAACATCCTTCATGGAGATGCCTGGGTGGCTTCTTCATTAAGCAGCTGCCTTCTGCTCAGGTCGTGATCCCAGGGTCCTGGGATTGAGTCCTATATCTGGCTCATTGCTCGGCGGGGAGTCTGCTTCTCCCTCTGTCTGCCTCTCTTCCTGCTTGTGTGTGTGTGCTCTCTCTCTCTCTGACAAATAAATAAATAAAATTAAAAAAAAAAAAAGAACATTCCTCACAGACTGGGTAAGATTCCCATTCTTGCAGGAGGTGAAAACTGCCATTAGGTTAGATATTAAACTCCTCTTTGGTGACTTGGCCTAAGTGATGCCATTTTGGGCCTGTGGTTTTCTTTTTACACAATGCAGACGCCCAGAGGCCATGTCCTTCCACCTCTCTGGGGCCTCCGTCCCCTGGGATACAGGGTGGAAATGACTGGCAGTGATACACTGTGGCCTCTGCTGCTGTTGGGGATGTTTCCAGAAGAAGGCTACACTTGTGAGGTTGACCCAGGCCAGTGCTGAGCCGGTAGGGCCAACCGCCACGCTGTGGCACTGGGTGGGCCACGTCTGTGCCCGTGGTAGACGTGGGCGTCCTGCCCCACAGAGGGACAGGGGCAACATTTTCAGTGGTTCTCCATGGGGTTTGAACCAAACCCTTCCAAAGTACGGATGTGTCCCGCCCATGTGGAGTTTTCCGCTAGAGGACATCGGGGGAATTTCATTGGGGAAGGGTATGTTCAGGTCTCCTACCCAATGTGTGATAATGCTGGTGTCCACCTGGGACATCAGAGCCGGATGCCACTGTGCCCACTACGTTGAGTTGCGTGCATTGGGTAAGAAACAAATGAGACGTTGCTTTATATTTACCCCACTGTCTCTCCGAACCCGCCCCACTGAACATGCAGGGAAGTCCTAGAGCTTTCTGTTGTTCTAGGGCAATAAAATGTTCCTCTGGTCACTTTCAGCCCTAGAATCTCATTTCAGTCATCAAATGAGGAATTGTAGAATCTCTGGAGTTTCATCCACATGGCTGCAGCAGCCTGGCCTGTCTCGGAAGCCGGCAGTGGAAGGAGGGCCGTGTGTGTGTGTGTTGTGTGTGTGTGTGTGTGTGCGCACGCGTGCACGCACGCTCTGCTCTCTTCTCTTGCTCTGTCCCTGCTAGCCAGAGTTGGGCCCCGAAAGGTGCAGTATCTGGGCAGTCTGACCTAAGAGAGGCTGTTGGGCATGCTTGGGGCCCAGTAGATGTTGAGCTCTGAGCTATCCTCTTGAGGGGCACTTGTGTGGCTTCCCCGAGATGCTGCTGCTGGGAACTCATAACTCATGCCTACGAAGCCTCGTTGGGCTGGTGCCGGGGACTGCTCCACCTGCTCGTGGCATTTGTGTCCCCATCCCTCACTACCCCTGGCTCCTTGGGCAGTGCCCTGGGCTGGCCGTGCCCCACACCCACAGGCAGCTGGCTGCTCTTCCCGAAGCAACTTCTCTTCCTCCCTTGGGGGGACAACTCTGGCCATGGCCTCCTGCCTGTGGATTTTCATAAGACTTATATGCCAGTCCCCTAGATGCAGGGGACACAGAGAAGTCCTTCCGAGGGTCTAGAAGCCCTGCTCCAGAGGTAAACAGAGCCCCCTGCCCCTCTTGATGATGCGAAGCCCTCCAATAAAAGCTCTCCGCCACCACCCCGACTTTGTCCCGGTCTCCTGTGGGCCAGAGCATTGGGAAAACTGGCTGGGGTATGTGGTCAGGGGTCATCTGTCAATGGTGGTTGTGGCCATGCTTGTCACCTCTGCCAGTGCTCCCACAGCTGGTGGCCTCCCAGGACAGAGAGCCCCAAGCCCGTCACTCTGGAACTCCTGGACTTTTGGGGGGGCTGCGAATAGGAGGTTATGGTGAGGACAGAGAGTTAAAGGGCACCGTGAGTCAGAGGGCATCTCTTGCCTCCACTCAATAAAGCAGGATGGGTGAGGAGTGGTCTTGTGCCCTTGTCCCCTGCCCTCCGAGACCTGGTGCTGCAGCCTTAGGTTCAAGCCATTGCCACACTGTGAGCAGGGCACTGCTGCTCCTTTAATAGGTGGCTGGAGAAACGCTCTGATTTTGCAAAGCTGAGAGAAGGACTATTGCTAGAGTTTGTGGAGGGGGCTCCACCTGTTTTCAGGAGCATCTTGGCTCTCTGAGGGTTCCAGAGGGACTGTTTCCAGGAGTTGGGTGGCGTCTGAGGGTTAATTGCGATGTTGTTGTCTGCATTTGGCTTGGAGATGGGAAAGCTTTATGTTTATTCAAATAGCAGTTAATTTAAAATTACAATTTTAGTCTTAATTGTATGTATTTGGGGATCCCATTTAAGTCTCTGGAAATAATTGCAGAGTAATATTTTGGGAAGTTATATTAAAATGCACAGATGTTCGAGGAAAGAGAGGTCCCGATGGGTGAGCCTCAGCCCTGACAGAGAGGGTGCCCAGGACAGCTTCCGCAGCAGGGGAAGAGGTGACCCCCTCCCTGAGTCCTCGGTCTGCCTCTGGACAAGGCTGTGGGTGAAGCCTCGTCAGACACAGCATCAACCAAATCCAGCCCTCCCTCTCCAGTTCAGTGCTATCAGATTCCATGAACCAAAGGCTGTAGGGTCAGTGTCTCTGCTTCTGGGAGGCATCTGGGGGAAGGAAGGGGAGCAACCAAGGCAGGGAGAACAGGAAGGGTAAAAGATGTGGGGCAGATGCTTAAAATCCTGAGGGGGGTGTGCAAGGCCAGGCTTTAGATGTGGTGTAGGCAGAGGGGGCTTCAGGTTCACCAGGACCTTCTCTAAGCCCTAGGGACCCCCCCAAGCCTCCCTGGTGAGCCTGGTGGTGGGTCTGCACAGTGCGGGGTTGCTGGCTCCTGGGCCCAGGAGTCACACGCATGAGGAGTTGCTGACCCATGGTAGAGGGGTTGAAAATCTGAGGACAGCCCTTCCCAGAGGACATCCTGGAGGAGCTCCGAGGGTCTCTCCTCTGCTCCTGCATGGGATGTGGGTCCTGGCTGGCCATGGGGCAGTCATGAGGGTGAGCTGCTCCTGCGACCGGTGCTCTGGGGCTTGCCGACCTAGGGGGAGTGTCCCTGGGCGCCTCCCCTTTGTCCTTGTTGGTCTTTCAGGTGTCAGTCCTGGGGCGGTCCCTGAAGGCCCCCTTCACTCCGTGCTATCCTACAGAGCAGCTGGGCAGGGGCACGCTTTCCAGTTAGGACCTACTGGGTCCTGCCAGTGTCTCTGTGCCCCTGGAGGCCTCTGCTGTGAGACCTCTGGGCTTGACTCCCGGTGACAATGACAAATGCTGGTTCGTGGCCCTTCCTGGCACAGGATTTACTCCGCACAGGAAGGAACCATATCCCCCAAGATCCCATCTGCATCAACTGGACGGGTTTCTGTGGCTCCTCAGGAGCTTCTGGGCCCCAGGCCAGGCTGGGCTGGGCCATAGCGTGTGGCATCTCATGAGCCTTGCCAAAGGCCATGGGGACGGGCAGTGACCGCAGAGGGGTCAGAGGCTGCACTTCCTGCAGGGATGGGTGTGGGGAGACCCTCCTCCTTGCCTCTGGCACTTGTGAGAGCAGGAAGCCGCTTCCACAGAGGAGCGCAGGCCCGTGAGGGGAGACTGGTGGGTGGATGGCGCAGTCACACAGAAAACGCGCCCACATGCCGAGCTGGGGGTCTTTGGGGTGGGGTGTGTCCTTGGCACCTGACCTGCCATTGGGACCACAAAGGGGCACTGGAGTTTCCCCACAGGCTTGTTATCCCTCAGGGCAGGAAATGAAATGCCTCAGCTTCTCACAGGCTCCTTTGGCAGGATGGCGGGCTTTCAGGTGGCAGAGATGGAGGGCCCTCTGAAGGGGGGGTTGGTCTTGGCTTGCCGGCAGAAGGGACCACAGCCTCAGTGGCCAGGCTCCCGATTTCAGTACTGGGCAGGTGAAAGCCGGGTCTCTCCCAGCCTGCAAAGGGAATGAAAATGAAGGCCTTTCCCACAGTGGTTCTGCCTCCTGAAAGAGAAGGATTAACAGTCACTAAAGTGAGTACCAGCCCTGAACCCAACTTCAGCTGTTAGGATCTTACTGTTGGAAGTCACGTCTGCGAGCCTGCAGCTTACTGGTCTGAAGTCACGGCCATCGGTGGGGTCTGACGGGCTGTGTGGTCAGCCCCTGCAGCCAGCTGTGACCTCCAGGGCATCCTCTCCCCTGTGCGTGGGCCAGTTCGGCTCTGTGTGGAACGGGGAGTAGGAACAGACACAGCTCTGGCCCTCAAGGAGCCCACAGTTTGGGATATGATGCTGGCGCCCAAGGAGGGGTGGCCCATGGTAGGCTGGAGCAAAGGGCACTGGGGAAGTTTCCAGGAAGATGTGGTGATTCTCTGAGGCTGGTAGGAGAAGATGGGTCCAAGAGAAGGAGAGATGGGGTGGCTTCCAGACAGAGAAAGCTGCCCTTGTGTTGGGACAAGACAGGGAGTGCACAGCTGTTGATGGCTGGTCCATAAAATGGAGGGAAGACAGTTCTGGATCGAAGAGACTGGGGCAGAGGTGAGGGGAACAGGCAGCTGGCCAGACCCCTGCAGCCTTGGAAATAGTTAAGGAGCTTGGATGGTGTCCCAGGGCAGTGGGGGCCATTGTGGGGGAGGGGGTGGAAAGCAGACCGAGCTTGCCCTTTGTGACTCTGAATGTGGGAATAGATGTGGGGGTGGCAGTTGCCTCTAGGAGCTGTGTACACCTTTCCACAGTGGGGGGACAGGGATCAGTAATTGGCTCTTATTGTGCAAAACAGGCCTGCCTGCTGTGTAGACCTTATTCAGGAGGGCTGACAGCTAAATGCTAGTCTTTGTGAGATAACAAAGAGGGAAAAAACGTCATCGTCCTCCGAGGCAGAGTGAAGGCTGACCGTGACCTATGAAGTCCCCAGGGCCCAGGTGGGTGTGGTTGCTTAGGCAACTATGAAGGCTCTGCCTTGGCTGTGGGCTTCTTTATTGCTGGGGCTGCTGGTGGCTCAGGGCTGTCACTTGTCCACCTCAGTGCTTTATCCTCAGAGCCATCTCCATTGCTGTAGATATTCGTAGTTCTAGAAGGACTACCGGTCCTACACCTGGTGGCTTGGCCGCTCAGGGCTGTCGGCTCAGAGCTTTACTGTCAGAGAGTGAGGCCAGAAAAAGGAAAAACCATGTTTAAACAAAGTACACTGACCTGCCAGACCTCCCCTGTGAAAGAGTAGCTTTATCCTGTAACGTCAGTTAGGACTAAGTTTGGCTGCATAAAACCGAAAAGGCAACAAAATAGTATCTTCAACAAGAAAGAAGTTAATGTTTCTCTCACTTAAAAGAAGCCCATAGGTGTGTAGCTTCATGGGAGGGGACATGATGGACTTTTATGTCTTTTTGCTCTACTGTCTTCACACATGGATTTCGCTGCAAAGCATCTCATGGTCTAAGATGGTTGCAGGAGCTCCAGCCATCAGGTTTGTGTTCCAAGCAGCAGAAGGAGAAAGGTTGGCAGAAGGAGCCCCTTCCAAGCTGAGTAAACTGCCTTTTAAGGATCTTTCCTAGGAGTCCCTGTTGCATTTCTTTATCTTTTTGGCCAGTCATTAGTTAACGTGGCCCCAACTAGCTAAATGGAAGACTATGCAGTTCCGCTTAAAATCCAAGTTTTGTTGCCAAAGAAGAGAGTGGAGGTGGTTGCTGGGGAGACCGTTCCTCCAGTCCCAGCCCCTTCCAGAAGCCTCTGCCCTATGGCATTGTTCTGCTCCAAAGCCAGACAGCCTGTTTGCTTGCTTTCTCTCTGCCTTGCCTTTCTCTGGCTCCTCTTTCTCAAGTGCTAGCTGGTGTCCACCAGCTGGTGGCCAGAGATGAATATGTCAGAGAGGAATCATGGGCCTTGTGGGCTGAACCTTCGCTTGCCCTGCTGCCCAGCTGCTGCTGCAGTTGTGTTCTGCAGGTGGCAGGGGAGGCAGGCTTCTGAATGGCATGAGAGAAGAAAATCTGGGCAGAATTCTGTCTGTATAGCTTACCTCAGCTGTGTGCTCATAAAGTGAGGGCAGGACTTTGGTCCTCCTGGGGCACGGTGAGCACGGAACGGACAGCAGTGCGCTGCGTCCCACACGGGTCCTGGTGCACTTGATAGAGCCATTGTTGTTCTTAGAAAAGACAAAAGCAGGGATTTTCCATGTGCCCCCAGAGGCTGAACTAGAAGTGGGAGAGGTAGTTCTCCTATACCATTTTTCTTTGAATTTTTATTTGGTGGATAATTCCCTAAATCACAGGTCTCCTTAAAACAGAGCGAGAGCCCTGCACAGTGGCGTGAACCCTCAGGACTCCCTCCCATTGTCTCATGGCCCTGCTGTCCTCTGAGCCCTGCCTTCCTTCACCTGCCTGTTGGAGCATGAGGAGGGTGTACAGCTCTGCCCGTTCATTCAGTAACGCGCAGTCAGGGTGGGAATGGGGCGTTAGAACCTGCAGCGTAGGGTCCGAGTAAGTGGCTTTTAAATCACTGCTGGGGGATTCTAGGGCCAGCAGAGCTGAGGGCCAGAGCATCAGCACCTCTGGGCACAGGCAGAGGTCATCCGGGGCTAGAGTCAAAGGGGTCAGCAGTTTGGGCAGTGGATAGTGGGGGCCGACGTTCAAGGTTGCTGTGCAGATCACAGTTGGGTGGAGTGCTGGCTGGGGACCAGAGTCGGCGGGGCCTTTTCCTTAGCCTCTGAAGTCTGTCTGGCTCAGGAGAGATGTCAAGTCTGCCCAAGGGGCAGCCCACACAGCAAGACTCAGACGGTCTCATCAAGCGCGCTTGTTCCTGGTGAGGGGACCCCTACTTATCCAAGAGAAGAAGAGGCTTGTTCATTTCTGTTTTGCTTAATGTTAGGCTGTGTTAGTTCACATGGTTTGTTCACCATTCGTCATTGCCGCAGAGCCCGTCTCCGTTAACCGGATACGGGACTCGGCAGAACTGCTGTTCCCGAGCCTGAATGTGAAACAGAGAGTGTGCGTTCTGAGGAGTTTCTGACATCCTGATTTTGTCTTATTGCCTGCTGATTTGATTCCTTGTAGAGGAATGAAGGTTTGTGGCCTACCAGAAATTTCTTCCTCCGGAGATGTGTTTCAATCTGGTTGAAAATAGATACAGAATTTGGTTTTGCAGGGATCCTGGCGTCTCCAGTAGCTGCAGGGGTGGGTCTGTTGGAGGTGTGGGGAGCCTCCCGGGATGTGCGACGTTTGATCATTTTGCATTTGCTCCTCCAGCTTTGCTCTCTGCCTCTCCTTCTGCCAGGCCTCGTCTACATTTTATTTTTCGAGGAGGAGGTTTTGAGTAGAAGCTGTAGGGCTCATGGTCTCCTGCCTGCTGCCGTGTGACCTTGCAAACCAGCTCTACTGGGACTTGTGGGCTCCCTGCTTATTCCAGGACATAACCCCGTAGGCAGGAAAGCATCCTCGTGGAGCATGTGTGGACAGGGTGAGTGGCCAGCTCCGTGCAGGAGGCCGGCTTATACCCCGGGAGTCATCGACAGCTCCAGTGGAGAGATCATGACGCCCATGCATTAGGCCCTGGCTGGGTGCCTGGTTTCTCTGTGTTCCTCTCCATGGATCAGATCTCCCACAGAGGACAGAGGGGGCTCAGACAGTGGGCTGGAAATAGCCCCTGGGTGGGGCCCCTGGGCTCTCTAACTGGGCCGTGCCATCCAGGAATGGACAGTTAGACCCTAAAGAAAGTGAAAGGGAAGCAGAGGGTCCTGGACAGGGTGCAAGTTGGGAGATTTGGTGAAGATGGGTGAGAACAGATGTGGGGGGAGACAGGGGCCCCGAGGGAGCAGAGAGGGAACGCCGTGGCCAGAAGCAGAGATGGGGCTTGACTCATCCTTTTGGTGACTGTGGTGCCCTCTGGGAACCCTGTGCCTCTTTGAGCCTCAGTGTCCCCTCCTTCCAATCTGTGAGATGAGCACAGTGGAAATCTGCTTATGCAGGAAGAGAAAGCAGTTGACTAACAGCACAGCACTCTTCAGATCTTCCTGGCTCTACCTTCACAGGCATGTACCCCTGTTCCTGTATAAGACCCAGGCCTGCCTTGTCCTGGGGGGACAGTGTCCTGCCAGCAGGGGCAGCAGAGGCTTTGCCATAGCGAGGGGCTCTGGGAGTGGCCTGGGACGCAGGGCACTTCCTGTCTCCTTCCCCATCCGTGTGGGCTTGGGGGTGTCCAAGGATGTGTGGTCACGATAGGTGATTTTCTCCCTGGGAGAGCAACCCCTCCTGGCGATTTTGCCCTGGCTGAATTCACGCATCGCTGAATGTGTTCGGAGTGTGGCCATGGTCACAGCTGGCAGGGTCGGATGGAGGGTGGCTGCTCTGGGAGGGCAGGGCCCAGAGGTCGGAGGCAGGGGGGCTCACTCTCCAACCCAGCTTCTTCCTGGCAGTGTGAAATATCCCGTCACTGAATCGCTTTTGCCCCTTCCTACAGCAACACAGCCGACTGCTGTCATTTCTCATACTTTCCATCTCGGATCTTTTATTGGGAACTTACCCAAACCTGTATTTCTTGTCTTTGGTTCTGTGCTTTATTAAAGGTTTTGGATGTTACTGTTGTTTTCTATGATTTTTATTCTGTTGTTTTTCTTGTAAGGAGCTGTGTTAGGTGTCCTCTGAGAGCTGGATGCCAAGGCAGGATTAAATATGTGTGGATTTTATTGGGGAAGTGCCTTGGGGAGCCTGGGTGGGCATGGGGAGCCATCAGACAAGAAAGAGAGGTGGGTGGGTGGAAGCTTCCAGGCGTACGTCCAAGGAGGGCAGAACTACCTGGATTCACTTTGCATGGACAGTGCTGCTGGGGGAGTCCTGTGCCTCTCGGGGCAGGGTCTGCATGAGTGGCCTCACTGTGCTCAGCCTCTCAGAGGAGGAGGGGTTGCCTGTGCAGACACTGCTATGGCGTCTCAAGGTTACGGAGCCAGTCCCTGAAATGCTGCAGATTTTGACGGATAGCTGTTTTGCTTCGCAGTTTGCTTTGTCTTCTTGTGGGAGGCAGTGTGGTGCGGTAGTTAGGAGCAGGGCTCTGGAGCCACATGGCCAGGGTTCAGATCCTGACAGTGTGCTCCCTGTTGGTGGGATCCCCCCTACCGGGGCAAGTTGTATGACTATGCTGTGCCTCAGTTTTTTCATCTGTAGAATGGACGTGGACCTGGGACAGGGAGGATGCCTGATTGCACAGCGCTGCAGTGAAGGCGGTTCAGGAGTGGGGCCCCGTCAGCTGGCACCCGGGGGGCTCAGGAATCATTCCTCAGATGCCTTGGTTGTAACGCCTTTTGGCCATCCTTATGCAGATTCATGGGAGGAGCATGAATAAACTGGTATTTCCTGGGGTGGTGGCCGGTCCTGGAGCCAGTCCAGAGTTTCCGACTGTCTTTGTCTCTCCTCCTCCTGTCCCCAGTCAGTGTGTGGCTCCTCCTCTAGTAAGTGACTTGAGAGGCGACCTCACCCCAAAGGCCTGCATGATCTTCCGGTGAAGAGACCTGATGTGCAGACCAGAAGGACAGGTCCACGTGTGCAGCCACTCCCTCTTCCCACCAGGCTTTCCCTCCGAAGAGAGGGTGAACGCCAGGCTCGGGTCCCCCTTGGCCCAGCGTCCATCATCCATGGAGCCATCGTGGGGCAGCCCACGGGCGACCATGCTGCCAACTGGGGCTTCTGTCGGAGCATCTCTGCGATGTGTTCCACCGTCTAATTTGTAAATGCTGTGACTCACCCCAAATTACAGAGCCGAGCTAATATGGAATCAAGACTTTTTAGATTTCCTTTTCCCTCATGCAGTCCCTTGAATCTGGGGAAAGTTCAGCTCAGAACGAGAGGGTCCTCTAAGCAAGGCGTCAGGCGTGTTTGAGGCCTTGCCGGTTTCTGCCTGGTCGGGTAGGAGAGCCCTCGAGACCTTACACCGAAGGCCTGTTTCCTGTCTCTGTGAGTCAGGTTCCATGCCTGGCAGTCCCTCTTGCTCTGAGGTGGAGGTGGTCCTAGAGCCACGGTGGCAGGAGTCGGGGCTGAGCCTTGTGGCGCTTACTTGCCGCGGTCTGGTCCAGGGACCTCAGGGGGCTGGATAGGTGGGGGCCTGCACAAACTATTTGATGAGCGGCAGCTGTCCGTGTCACCCCCATTCGTGCACAGCCCCTTCAGACTCCGAGAGCGCATTAGTCTTGCAAACGCTCACAAGGAGACCTTCTTGGCATAGGTGGTCTCGTCTGATGGGTGAGGAGACGGAGGCTCAGCGTGGGGGCTCTAAGTGCCGTCTCGGGAGGTGAGAGCTCAGACCTGCAGACACCCCTAGAGTGTCCATCAGGCAGAGGTAAGCTTGTCACTCAGCACTCCTGTGAGGCTGCTGCTTACCTGAGTCTGAGCCGGGGTCTCCTTCTCTGCAGGGTGCCTTCTTCACCCCCACTGTCGTGGTTAGGGATGCCCTGAGCTCCACTCCCCTCACTTCCCATTCTAGACCAAATACCCGTAGGCTCTTTAGGGATCCCAGACAGCCCCCTTCTAAGCTGGCCCCAGACAGCTGCCTGGGGAGGTACAGGGGTGGCCCCTGAGGGTACGCAGCTGGGAGTACCCCTCTGCTCCCTCCGTCTGCAGCCAGGGCTCCCCTTCCCCACCATCTCCACTGCTTCTCCAGGACATCCAGACCAGCCTCCTACCCTAACCTCTCCATGCTTCCCCCTCCGACCCGCTCTCCACTCTGCAGCTAAGCAGTCTTTTCAATAAGCGTAGCTGACTGCTGCCCTCAGCTGACCGCCGCCCTCAGGATCAAGGGCAAACCCTTTGTCAACAGCGTGCATGAGCCTGGCTCCCCTCCTCACCCTACCTCTTGCCATCCTTCTCCATCTAGGCCTCAGCCCCAGCAGGAGGTTTTCTCTGGTCCTCCTCGAATTTCCCCGCAGGCCCTCCCTGAGCTGTGCCTTCCGCCTGGGATGCCTCTGCATGTCCTCCTCACTGGTCTTTCTCTTCGGTATGCGGCGTCTGCTCCTTCCTGGGAGGCCTTCCCAGCTTTGAGGATCTGGGGGTACGTTATGAAAATCTCACCTTGCAGAATCAAGGGAGATAGGGACGTTTTCAGTGTGTGTTTATGGACGCCAGTGGCTAGAAATCATAAAGTAATGATCTGGACTCATGGATTTTTGTTGTGTTGCTTTCCCAAGAAGATTGATGGAGGCAGTGTGTGCCCAAGAGGGCGGCCTTTTATTTACAGACCATCTTAAATAGAGCAGTGATCAGGGGAAGGATTTTGGCCCTATGGTCTGAGAGAGGTGGGAGAGGTTTTCACCTAACAAGGCTGTTGGGCTGTGGGGGCCACACTTGGTGTGATTCCTTGAAGCAGGTAGATAATGAGTTTATCACTGTGATGCAAATGGAGAGACGAACTTCACAGGGTGCCTGCCTGCTTTCCTCCTCATGAGCTTTGCTTGTTTAGGAAAAGCCACTGACATGTTTGCCTGTTTCATGTGTGTTGAGTTTGAGGAGTTCATTATAGATCCTGGATATCAACCTTTTGTCTGTACTGTCATTTGCAAATATCTTCTCCCATTCCATGGGTTGCCTCTTTGTTTTGTTGACTATTTCTTTTGCTGTGCAGAAGCTTTTGATTTTTTTTGGAGAACAGTGTGGAGATTCCTCAAGAAATTAAAAATAGAACTTCCCTATGACCCTGCAATTGCACTCGTGGGTATTTACCCCAAAGATACAGATGTCGTGAAAAGAAGGGCCATCTCTACCCCAATGTTTATAGCAGCAATGGCCATGGTCGCCAAACTGTGGAAAGAACCAAGATGCCCTTCAATGGACGAATGGATAAGGAAGATGTGGTCTATGTACTCCAATGCTCCATACTCCAATATGTAGTCAATACTCCAATACTATGGAGTATTATGCCTCCATCAGAAAGGATGAATACCAAACTTTGTAGCAACATGGACGGGACTGGAAGAGATTATGCTGAGTGCAATAAGTGAAGCAGAGAGAGTCAATTATCATATGGTTTCACTTATTTGTGGAACATAACAAATAGCATGGAGGACATGGGGAGATGGAGAGGAGAAGGGAGTTGGGGATAAATTGGAAAGGGAGGTGAACCATGAGAGACTATGGACTCTGAAAAACAATCTGAGGGGTTTGAAGTGGTGGGGGGTGGGAGGTCGGGGTACCAGGTGGTGGGTATTATAGAGGGCATGGATTGCATGGAGCACTGGGTGTGGTGCAAAAACAATGAATACTGTTTTTCTGAAAATAAATAAATCAATTTAATTAAAAAAAAAAAAAGGTAAAGCCACTGATGATCTTGGTTTTGTTGCAAATAGGATTCCAGTTGAAAGGGAGTGTGCTGGTCCCTTAAAGACATCTACACCCTAGTCCTGAACGCCTGTCCATCTGTCACTTTACATGGCAAAAGGGACTTCACAGATGGGATAGATACTGGGAGGGATCCTGGCTTATCCGGGGAGGCCCGATGCTGTCATGGGGTCCTTATTCTAGAGGCTAGAAGAGTCAGAGGAGAGGTGAGGGGACGATGGGCCGGTGGTCACAGAGATTGGGGTGACGGACTTCGGAGATGGAAGAAGGGGCCACAAGCCGAGGAGTGCAGACACCTTCTAGAAGCTGGAAAAGGCAAAGGAACAGAGTCTCCCTGTGGCTTCCACTTGGTGAGGCCCTTGTGAGACCACAGATTCGTGTCATTTTAAGTCACTAAATTTGCAATACTTCGTTACAGCAGCCATAGGAAACTAAGACCGACCCCTGGCTGACCTTTAAAGAGGAGTCAAGGTTGGCCAGTAGTCCTGTCCCTGTGGTGGGCTCTCATTTTGCTGAAGTCCTGACGACCTTGTCCTGCTGTTTTTAAGTGAGCAGAGCCTATTTGGGGCACCAGATCTCCCTTGCCCTGCCTGGGAATACTCGTACCTTTTGGGAGGTGAATGTTCTGCCTGCTGCTCTTTCTGGAAGGACCTACACTGGGCCATTCGTGGGAAACAGCTGGTGAAATGAAAGGCAGCTCCCTGCGGGGATGATGAGCAAGGCCAGCCCCTGAGCTCTGCTTACCTCTGGGTATCTGAGGTGTGTGTATCGACCGCATGCCAGCCGCATCTGACTGTCCGTCCTCGTGGGCACAGCCAGGTGTGTGTGCAGGTAGGCAGGGGGGACCGAGCTGTTCTTGGTTCTCAAGGGGGGCAGTGCCTTCTCTCTGCTTATTCCGGAGGCACAGCTATCAGGAGGTGGCTATCACTCTCCTGTTCTGGCCTGCCACCAGCTCCGGGTCTCTTGGGCTGCCTCTCAGCCTCGGCGGTGTGGTGGCTGCCCTCAGCCTGGGCTCTGCAGGCTTCTTTGTTTCTTCTGACCAGCCCCACGACTGTGGCTGCGGAGCGAGGGGCTTGGTAGCCTAGGCCGTGGCCATCAAGTTTGGAAAGGCTTGGCTGCACAGCTGCCGTGGTACCAGACCCCCAGCCCCGTGTCATCATCGAATGAGCCTTAAACCCAGAGCTGCCTGAGCCTCAAACGTGTGCCTCCAGAGATTAAGAAAGCTCCGTGGTAAATACTGCTCAGAGCTAATGATGGATTTATTATTCAGTAACTAGGATTATACTCTAGTCTGTTTATGGGTTTTTCCTCTAAATTGCTGATGTTTGAAGTGGAGACGTTCGATGCTGATTAACGTTCGATGCTTCTGTTTCCAGATTTGCTTTCAGGCAACTTATTTATAAATATCGTAGCTTTTCAGGGCTCACGCGCAAATTTCAAGGATGATTAGCATGATGAGATGCGTGGCCAAACAGGGGTGCTGGAGAGCCCCGTTCTCTGTATAGGGGTATGGAAATCTGGGTCCTTGCACCATTGCGAAAGGGGACGTTTGCATGTGTGGATTCATTTGATTTTTCAGAACAGCCCGTGAAGGAGTAGTTGGTACAGAAGAGGAGAGCCCAGGGCTCACAGAGTCAGTTTTTTCGGGGACCCCACTCGAAAGAGGGGGCGCTGACCCTTGTGCCGAGGCCGGTGCTCCTTCTGTCTTTTGAACTCTTCCAGTACGTACATCTCATTTCTTTGCCATCCTGGCTACTTCTCTTTTCTCCCATCTCCCCGAGACCCCTGTTCCCTTTGACCCGTGGGGATTCTGAGTAGTTTTGAAAAAAGCACTCACATTTTTGGGCCCTAAGATTGAAGAAAAGCCCTCCCCCTTTTCTCTTCTAAGGGTTTTGGTGTGACGTTCATTCTTCCTGCCCTATGTATCTTCAGCATTGGGCAGGGGAGAGGAAACTGTCTGTCGGAGAGCAGGGCTCCCGGTTTTGTCCTTCCAGGCTCCTAACTGCCAGCAGCCCCGCTTGAATCAGTTTACCAGCAGCCGCTTCCTCCGACGCCCATGCCCAGGGAGAGTGAATAACCATTTCCCTCTTCTCATTTCTCTCCCGTGTCCTGTGCTGTGGTCTTACTGCACCTCTTCTCTTATTAGAGGTAGGGTGTGGTAATGGCGCCTACAGGCTGTAGCCTGTGATCTTGGTTCTTGGAGGGGCTCCTGGCACATTTGAGGATGTTCACTTCAAACCAGCAGAGGGTGGAACGATAGGGGAATGTCCCAAGTTACGGGAGGGTCCCGAGTCCCCTCTGTGTTGTGCAATTGCAGGCACGCAGCAGGTGCTTAGTAAATACTGGGGGAGGTGCGGCGGGGTGGGCATGAGGTTGGCCTGGGCAGGGGCGGATAAGGTCCCAGGCTGCGGAGAGCATGTGTCACCTGGCGGTAGCCAGCAAGTCCACTTTTTAACGCTGTCGCCCAAAGTGTCTGCCTGCGAAATGGCACGGATTTGGCTTTTGTCTGTCTTGCGAGTTTGGTTTCTTGCTCAAGTGAGGAGAACAGAGGGAGAAGGGAAAAGAGGGAGTGTAGGGCTGAGCGTCATGCAGGCCGGTAAAGCTCCCTCCTTTGCATGGCTGTGTACTGACCGCCGGGAACCGTCCCCAGAGCTGCCACGCCCGCAAAGTAGGATGGGCCTGGTGGGTGTGTGCCTGTGTGTGTGCCTGTGCGTGTGCCAGGCACAGAGAACAGAGAAAGGAATGCTTGCAAGGAGAAGAGCTTCTAGAAGACAAACGTTCAGTGGAGTCAGCCAGTCAGAGAGCTGGGGAAGCTTCAGGAATAGAAGCCCCTGAGTTTCTGCAGAAGTCTTGGAGGCAGGGCTTGCACGGTTTGTAGAAGGGTGTGTGTGGGACCCAGCAGCCGCCTCTCCTGCTGCTTTTTGTTGTTGTTGACAAACTTTGACTTTTAGAACTGTTTTCATTTTGTAGAAAAGTTGCATAAATAGTCCAGAGTGCACCCAAGTATCCCTTGCCCCACTTCCCTTCTCCTAATTATTATAAACTTAATTATTTGTTTGCTTTTAAGTAGGCTCCATGCCCAACTGGGGCTTGAACTCACAACCCTGAGGTCAAGGGTCGCACATTCTACCGATCGAGCCAGCGGGGCTCCCCACAGTTTCCCTTCTTGTTCACATCTTGCATCAATGTGATATGTTTGGCTCAACTAGGGAACCCACACTGGCCCATTACTACTAACTGAACTCCACACTTTATTCTGATTTCCTTGGTTTTTACCTAGTGTCCTTTTTAAATTTTTTTTAGACTTTTAAATTATTTACTTTGAGAGTGAGCAAGAGGGAGAGAGATCGAGTGAGAGGAGGGGCAGAGGGAGATGCAGACACCCCGCTGAGCAGAGAGCCTGACATGGGGCTCGATCCCAGGACCCTGAGATCAGGACCTGAGCCCAAGGCAGATGCTCAACCGACTGAGCCCCCTGGGTATCCCCCCAATGTCCTCTTTGTATTCCAGGATCCTGTGCAGGAGACCACATCTTAGCCTCCTCCAGTCTATGGCAGGTTTTGGATGGTTTTAAGAAGTGCAGGTCTGGTGCTCTGTAGAATGTCCCAATTTTGGCTTATCTGATGTTTTCCTCATGGTTAGACTTCGTTACGGGTTTTCAGAAAGAAGAGAGCCATTCTCAACAAATCATCTCAGAGGTGCATCTATCTACAAGATTTATCATCATTGACCTTGGTTGACCTTGCTCACCAGGCTGAGGTGGTGGTTTCTCAGTTTCTCTGATGTAAAGTCATCCTGGCCCCTTCCCAGAATCCTCTTGGGAAGGAAGCCACTATGCACAGTCCACATTTAGGGAGTGGGGAGTTACGTTCCCCCTTATAGACAGGAGAGTGTCTACATAAATTATTTGGAATTTTTGTGTCGGAGACTTTCTGTTCTCCCCCACTTATTTATTTAAACATTTCTTTGTGTCAATATTGACTCATGGGTATTTAAATTATAGTCCTACACTATTTTGTTGTGCGGATGATTCTAGCTTTGACCAGTGGTGGCTTTTCCAGGTTGTCTCCTGTCTCTG
This sequence comes from Mustela erminea, assembly GCF_009829155.1. Lineage (NCBI taxonomy): Eukaryota > Metazoa > Chordata > Mammalia > Carnivora > Mustelidae > Mustela > Mustela erminea. The sequence goes on along the minus strand of NC_045618.1, from coordinate 21,823,273 downwards.
ACATGTCCCCATCCTCGCATTTTGAGGGCTTCCTGGTCTGTCTCAACATGAGTCTCCAAGCTCATCTTGCATTTTCCATGTCCCAGCCCTAGAATCAGCAGTTTTTCCAAAGGTCCCTGGGTCCTTTTGTTAGTTCCTTTTATGGGAGAATGCCATTAGAAACCAAGGTCGGAGTGTGGAGAGGGTTTGTTTGTTTCTCTTTGTTGCTCCAAGCTCCCCTTGTTGGGCAGGTGTAGGAAATAGAGTGTGGAGTGTGCGTGCTAACCTGTGTACACCTATGTGTCTCCCCTTGCTTTTTGAGTGCATGGCCCCACTGATAGCCGAGCCCTGGACCCAGTGTCCCGATCACCTATGAGAGCCATCCCTTCATATCCCAGAGTGGAAAGGAAACACCTAGACTGGTGGTTGAATGGAGTAGGAACAGACTAACGACTTGGAAAGGTGCAAGAATATTCTTGAGGTCTGCAAAAGACACAGAGAATAATAAGAGGAACATCTGGGTACTTTCTACCCAGTGTAAGAAATAAGGTATGTGCAGTTCAAGCTGCTGTGAAGGCCCTTCCCCATCACCCCTTGGAAACCTACAAAAACAAAGCTGCTGTTTAGTATTTTGGGGCACATTTTTATATTTTTTGTATAATATATATTTCTGTAATTTGTGTAATAATATATCTCTATGCATACGCCTAAATGATATCTCTTATTGTTACATATGTTGTCAGACTCCCTAAAGATGATATTTTACTGTGTTTCTACAACTTGAATTTTCATTAACTGAGAACTTTTATCCATATTCATCTTCTCGGCAGTCCTGAGAAACACAAGAGTGTCTCTGTGGTTCTGACAGAAATAGAACTTAGGGCAATGATATGATTTTTTTTTTTTGCCAACTTCAAGCAGCTAATAAAAATGGGCTTAAATTGTTATCTTCAGAGACCAAAAGTCTGTGCTCTTGATGCCACGGAACTGTTGAAACTCAGCAAAGAGAAGACAGAACTGGTCTCCGTGGTCGGTTTGTGACTCAGTCCCTCCCTCCGGCCTGGAGGACCGAACATCTCCCTTTACCTGGAATCCCAGCTTCCCTCCGGGTTTTGCAGGCTCCAGAAATTTTGATGAACTAGGGCTCTCATTATGGTTGGCTCAGACCCCCACCCCCTCATCACATCCTTCCCTGCCAGCATCTGTGCCCGTATTCTTCGCTCCTCCTGAGACTGGAAATAATGTATCCGGCTCAAAGCCACCCCCTCTTCATGTTCGCGCCAGATGCCGCCCCTGGAACTTCTCTCGGCCCCCCAGCACCGTTCCCTGCTCTCTATTGGATCCTTTTCTGTACGTTCACACATGCTGCTTCTCTCTCCCATCTGAGAAAAGAGAAAAAAGTCTCTTGCTCCCACTTCCTCCTCCCGCTACTGTCCTATTTTTCTGCTTTGTTTTGCTGCAGAACTTCTGGAAAGAGTTGTCCCTGCTGGCTTTCTGCAGCTCGTCGCCTCCCATTCTCTGATAAATCCAGTCGGGTCAGACGTTTGCCCCTTCTGCCGATACTTGTACCAATCCTACCAAAACTGTGCCTGTCCAGGTCACTAAACATCTCTGAGTCACCACATCCTGCTGTCACTTCTCTCTCCTCTTGCTTGTCCGGACTGTCACAGCATCTGTCTTCTCCCTTCCCCAGGAAATGCTTCTTGCCTTGCCTTTCTAAGTGCCCTGTGCCTGGGATTCTCCTCACTTCACTCAGTCCCTCATCCCCCCCATCAGGGATGTTGGGGTATTCTTGGGACCCAAACCACGGACCTCTTTCCTGCTTGATCCTTACTCACACCCTTGTTGGTCTCATCCAGGCTTGTCACATTAAATCCATCCATATGCTAAAGAATTCTAAATTTATATCTTATATCTGACTTTTCTCCTGAGTGCCAGACTTGTAACCCAAGCCCAAACGGCACTTCCCCCTGGAGGTCTGACGGACATGCCAGTAGAGCAGGTGTCATTGGTCCCCCACCATCCCTCCCAATGCTATTTCCCATCTCAGTAAATGACACTCCATCTTTCCAGAGTCTTGGACCATAGACTCTAAGTCAACCTTGACCCCCATCTTCTTCCCAAGCTCTACATTTCAGCTGTTCTAGAATCCCATCCCTGGGCACCACCTGCATTGCCCCAGTCATATTCTGGCTGGATTTTTGAACTAGCCTCCAGTTTCGTCTTTCTCCCTGACCTCGCAGCTTCCTGGCCAGGTCTGTCTCCATGCCACAGCTTTGAAACTGAAACCAGGGTGATTGCTTTAAAACTTATATCATGATCCTCCTCAATCCGGAGCCTTGCAAATGCCCTGTCTCACTCAGAGTGAAAGCTGGTGGCCCCGCTCAACTGTTTCCTCTCTGACTTATTTACTCAACCTCTTCCCTGCAAAAACCTAGCTGGCTAACTTTATCACCTTCTTCACGTGCTGGGTCAGACATTTTCTTCTCCGTGAGGCCCCTGCAGACCAGCCTGTTTAGTCCTGGTTGCCCCCTCACCAGGCGTGACTGATCACCTCCCATGTTAACTCTGTAACTTAATTATTGCCTGCACCCCCTCCCCAGCGGACGTCTGGAAACTCAGAGGTTTGGCAGGCCTCATCTTGCCCCGGTTTCCCAGGCCTGACACATGATGTTAAGAGGCAGTCCCTGGCCGGCTGCTGCAATGACAGTCTACACTCAAGAGCAAGGGCCTGCTTCATTCAGCCTTACAGACTAGGCAGCTCACTCGCCTCCCCTGGTCCTGACCCTGCCTGGAGCAAAGTCAGGCAGCTCCGTGACCCATTTGCCCCGCGTCCACAAAAACCCAGAACCAGCCTTTCGTGGCTGCTTGGCCTCTGTCCATTCAGGGAGGGTCCCTCACCCTGGCCACCACGGTGGCATCCATGTGGACATTGACTGGTGGACTTGGTTTCCTCCAAAGAGGAAAGGCCAGAGGCACAACCACTCCAGCCTCCATGCGTGTCACCCATGGGATGACTCAGTCCCTAGGCCTTCCCAGCAGCACTTCTCTAGGTCAAGGTCATCTGTACATTACAGATCTCAAATAGAAGTAAATTTCAGGAAACAATTTTTTACACTCACTAGAGGTGATGTACTCCGTATAGTACTCTACTTTGGAAAATTCCCAACAGTCTGTAAGCCAAGGCTCTTTCCCCCATGCTGCTCATCTTACAGATGACACATCTCAGCCCTGAGGAGCTACGGATCTAACGAAGGTCATATCCTTTAATTTGTCAAAGAGCTCAGACTAGAACTCCATCCTCAAATTCCCATCCTGTGACTTTTTTAAGGCTCTTATAATTAATTTTAATGATTGTGCCAATGCGGTTTATTTAAATTACTCGAGGAGGAACATCAGCCCTATTAGAGGAACTTTATTGTAGCTGCCCACCTGCTCTATTCAGGGAAATGGCATCTATTGTGGGATTTCTTCTGGGTAATTAACAGAATCTAAGAAGCTGGTTTTACAGTCATTGATTTAACTGTAGATAACAATGAAGTTAAGTAAGAAAGTTGGTTTCATCTACAGGAGCATGGGAGTGATTTGAATTAGAAAGCGGGTTTACCAAAGCAGGGCTCAGGTGCCTAGGGAGGCAGGCCAGCCCTTGCAGGACTCTGGACTAGCTCCCACATGGTGTCCCAGGGCAGGGCTGTGATGTTGGATAGGGGTCACAGCCCCATTCTGTGAGGTGTCCTTGGGACAGTAACTGGTCCCTGTTGGAGGTGTTAATGTTGACTTGTGACTGTTTTGGGCTGTTAGACCCAGCTAGGATCTGTGAGAAATGCAGTCTTGGGCCCTACCCCAGCTCTGTTGACCCGGAGTCTATGTGTTAACAAGGCCCAGGATTTATATGGTTGGAGCAGCTGTGGTCTGAGGATTGGAATTTTGGGTTTACAGCTGTTTATCATCCATTTGGTCATCTTCAACAACTAAGTTACTAGGGTTTGGTTCCCCATTCAGGGCACCATGCTAGGTGCTAGGATAAGAAAGAGTTATCGCAGAGCTCTCCCAGCCCTCTGGGGACTTGCCGTTGGGTGGGAATGAAGGACGAGTCACACAGTCATAAATCATGGCGTTTTCAGAAAGTGGGAGTGCTGGGACGCCTGGGTGGCTCAGTTGGTTGAGCAGCTGCCTTCAGCTCAGGTCATGATCCCAGCGTCCTGGGATCAAGTCTCACATCGGGCTCCTTGCTCGGCAGGGAGCCTGCTTCTCCCTCTGCCTCTGCCTGCCATTCTGTCTGCCTGTGCTTTCTCTCTCTCTCTCTCTCTGACAAATAAATAAAATCTTAAAAAAAAGAAAAGAAAGTGGGAGTGCTGTGGACTCCCCGAGGCAGGCAGGATATGGATGCAAGAGGGAGAACAGGAGGGGAGGGCATCCCCAGCAGGGAGAATTGGGCGAAGTCAGGGCACACCAGTGGAGGCAGGTGATAGCCGGATTTTGGAAGGCTTTACATCTTAATTCAAGATACTTGGCCTTTATCCAGTGGGCCATGGGAGCCACTGTAAAAATTTTTTTAATTAAAATTTTTTTTTCAAATTTTTATAAATTGTAGTACGTCTTCGTCCATAGGAGCTGCTCTAACAAAATACTATAGACTGAGTGACTTAGGAAAAACAAATTATTTCTTATGCTTATGGAGGTTGGGAATCAGGATTGTGGTGCCAGCCGATTTGGTGTTTAGTAGGGGCTCCCTGGTTCATAGACAGTGCCTTCTCCCTGTGTCCTCACATGGTGGAAGGGGTGAGGGAGCTCTCTGGGGGCTCTTTTATAAGGACCCAAAGTCCATTCATGAGAGCTCCACCCACATGACCTAATTACCTCTCAGAAGCTCCCCACTTCCTAATACCATCACACTGAGGATTAGATTTTCAACAGATACAGTTTGGGGGACACAAACCTTCCTTCAGACCATATCATATGGTCAAATAAATGAAACATGAAATTAACCCTTCAGCCACTTTCAAGTCTATGATGAATCCAGCAGCGTAAGTCACATTCATATTGTTGCACTGTCATCCCCTCCTTTCAACTCCAGAACTCTTTTCCTTTGCAAAACTGAAACTCTGTGCCCATTACAAAAGAACTCCCCATACCCTGCCTTCTCCAGTCCCTGGCAACCACTACTGTGCACCTTGTCCCTATGAATTTCACTTAGGTACTTCATTTAAATGGAACCAGAAAATTATCTTTCTGTGACTTAATATGGTATGACGTCCTCCAGGCTCCTCCATGTTATAGCATGTGTCAGAATTTTCCTCCTTTTTAAGGCTGAGTAATAGTCCATTTTATGAATACACCACGTTTTGTTTATCCGTTCATCTGTCAGTGGACACATGGGTTGCTTCACCCTTTTGGCTGTCGTGAATAATGCTACTGTGAACATGAGTGTACAAGTATCTCTTCAGACTCTTGAAGAGATACTTAGGGTATCTCTTAGGGTAAATACTCAGAACTCGAGTTGCTGGATGATCATATGCTAGTTCTATTTTTAATTTCTTGGGGAATTTCTGTACTGTTTTCCATCAGTTGTACCATTTTACATTTCCAAAGTACACAAGGGTTCCAATTTATCCATATCCTTACCAACACTTGTCACTTTCTCTTTTTTTGTTTATTCTTTGTTTTTGGTAGTCACCATTCTAGTGGGAGTGAAGCGATAGCTCAGTGACCTTTGATTGCATTTTCCAGATGATCAGGATGTGGAGCGTCCTCTTACAAGGGGAGCACTGTGGGAACTTTGAGCAGTTCCATGGTGGGGAGGTGTAGGGTGCTGGTGATACTGTCCCCTTGCACCTGCAGATCAAGCTTCCTACATGCTGCTTTGGTGGCTTCTGTGGGAAGTTGCTGTGTCCAGGAGGCTGTTCCCAAGCCAAGAGGGAGCACTGTTTGCTTACATATTTTATTATTTTTAAAGATTTATTTATTTGGAAAGAGAGCATACGTGTGGGTGGGGAGGGGCACAGGGAGAGGGACACTCTCAAGCAGACTCCACATTGAGAATGGAGCCCATCGTGCAGCTTGATCTTGCTACCCTGAGACCACAACCTGAGCCGAAACTGAGAGACACCTAACCAACTGTGTCACCCAAGTGCCCAGGGAGCATTATTTATTTTGACAGGTGGTCTGCACCAAATCCACTTTGCTCTAGGGCTATGTTCTCACTGTTACTGGGATGAAGGCAGAGTTGCTGAGACAGGTGGGGGAGCATTTGAAGGTCATATGCGTGGCTGTGGGTGTCTTTGTGGGAGTGGTAGGCTTTAGTGCCCAGCACCATCGGGTATTTTTGCTGCTGCTCCTCCTGGGTGCATGGGAGCATTGTGCTTCCCCACTTCCTCAGAGTTAGAGATGACCATGTGACTTGTCTTATCCAATGAAATTGGAGCAGAAGTGATGGGCAGGTCAGAGCTTTAAAAGACTTTCCAGGCTCTCTCTTCCTCAGTCACTTCGGTCCTAGAAGCATATGTTGTGAAGGTCTTGCCATAATATGGTCTCTGCCTGGGAGTGGAAACAAGACCTGCAGTAGACATTGAGTGAGCAAGACAGAAACAATTACTAAGCTGGGGCACTGTGATTTAGGAGTTCCTGGTTAATGCAGCATAGCCTAGCCTGTCCTGACTGACGGAGGAGGAACTGGCAAAGTGTTTTACCTGCAAAGGCAGGTTAAGATGAAAATGTAGTCTTTGGGGTAACTCCATATGCTTCTTAATACCTTGAGGTAACGAGCCCCTCAGATGTAGCAGACGTTTTGAGACAGCTGATGGGCTGCAGTTTTATGTAGGTGAGTCTCTTGCTGAAGAGTTCATTATCAGACATTAATGGTTTCATTTTGCCAGCAGCACACAGTTCTGGCCTGCGATGGCCCTGCAGCCTGCCCCAGGTGGGGCTGGGAGGTGTTGGGAGCTCACTCGGGAGCACTCCACCTGTGTTTAATGACTTCTGTGTTTTCTGGTGCTGAGCAAATCCAGAGCCAATTTAGATTTTAGGAGACAACCCCAAACTCTGTGGGCCTCATTATACTTCCAAAGCAGGAGGGTCATTTTTTTCGTAATTATTCCCAACTTTTTGGAAGTGGGAATGCCTTTTTAATATCAAACATGTTCTAGACCTCTCCCACTTGGCCATAGTCATGTTTTTAGTACTATTTTGGTTGTTCAGTAACTATTCATTGAATGAATCTTTTAAACTTTCTATTATAGAACTTTTCAAATACCTACAAAAGCAGAGAGAATTATATTCATCTGTTCCTGTTATGGGATGAACTGTGTCCCCCTGCCTCCAAATTCATATGTTGAAGTCCTAACCCCCCAGTATCTCAGAATATGAATATATTGGGAGACAGGGTCTTTAAAGAGGTATGTATGTCACTAAGAGGTTATTAAAATGGGCCCCAATCCAACCTGACAGGTCTTTCCTTATAAGAAGAAGAGATAAAAACACAAGACACTCACAGAGGGAGGATGATAACAAGACACAGGGAGAAGGCCATCTGTAAGCTGAGGAAAGAGGCCTCAGAAGAGACAAGCCTTGCTGACACCTTGATCAGAAACTTTCAGCCTCCAGAATTGTGAGAAGATAAATTTCTTTTTTCTAAGCCACCCAGACTCTGGGTAGTGCTCTGACACTTTGCAATGGCAGCCTTAGCAGACCTCTATGGTCCTCATGCAACATACATCAGCTTCAGCATTGTTCAGTATGTAAATTATCTTCTTGGGCTGCCTCTGATGTGGCAGGAGCGTGAGGACATACAGCCGAGAGTCCAAGATAGCACTTGCTCTTGGGAAGCTTACTGCCTATAGGAACTGGAAAAATTCACGAGGAAAAGTTGTAATTAAGAGCACTTAGAATTTTCCGCAATTACACAACATCTGTACACCTCAGAAACCATTGCCAGAACACAGAATGCAGCCAGTCTTCCAGCAGCGCTGGGGGTGCAGATGAATTCTTGGAAGCTTTCAACTATGGTGCACTCCTGGGGTCAACATTTAGGGACCAAGGCTTCAGATATTAGATAGGTTTATGGTGTAAATTGGATGAAAATGGAGGAAGTCTGGCCCAAGAAGCTTTGCCCCTGTCAAGCCAAACCTGTTCTATGGATGGAGACTCAGGCTACTTCTGGGAGCAAGCTAGCCCCAAGAGGAGCCAAGATGTAAACACCATTCTTATACAATAAAGAAATGAGAGAATGAAGAGTCATACTGAGAAGTGATTCATTTGCTTACAGATGGATTCATCCAGCATTCCTTTAAATACCAAATCCCCTTGTACATTTAAAAATACCCAAGTTCACTCAAAAACATTATGCTGAGTGAAAGATGCCAGACACAAAAGTCTACATATTGCACAGTTCCATTTATATGATGCTTCTAGAAGAGGCCTAATTATAGGGACAGAAAGAAGATTGGTGGTAGCCTAGGCCTGGGGATGTAGGTGGGATTGGCTGCAATCAGACATGGGGATGAGGCGAACATTCTAAAACTACATTATAATAGCTGAGCAACTGAAATTCACTAAATTCACTAAAATCATTATCGCTTATAATAGGTGGATTGTGTGGTATACAAATTATACATCCATGAAGCTGTAAAAAAAAATACACAGTTGAGCTCTGTGTAAAATCAAGGGAGCCTTCTTAAAGGAAGTAGGCTCTGAGCTGGTTGTGAAGGATTGAGTGTCTTTCAGTGAGGAAGGATGGCTGGAGGGGATTTCAGACGGAAGAGCACCATTCTGGGGGAGATGACAGGCAGATGTGATTGAGGTAGAAGGAAGGAGAAGCTTGTTGCAGGTGAGAAAATTAGGGAATTGAAGGGATATTCAGAAATCTCAACTCTGGTTGCACATTCCAGCCACCTGGAAAGCCGGTCACCTGGGCGCCATTCCTAGGGGATTTGGATCTAATTGTTCTGGGATAGATCTTAGACATTAGTTCTTTGTTTTTGTTTTTTCAGATGTTAGTATTTAAAAAATATTTTTTGAGTGAAATAATATTCTAATTATAGCATTTCTTTTTTACATATTAGCCGGAAAGATTCTGTGGACACTTTTCTCACCTCTGAGCTTACTCAGGGGACAATTCATAGAGAAAAGGCAGGGTGAACACATGATTCTTCCATTTCATTTACCAGTTTCAAAGATGATGAATGTGTTTCCCATAATCTTCCAAAGGTGATCAATCCATTTTTTAAAACTATCATTATGAACTTATGGACTTGAACGTATTTGTAGGTTTCAAACCATTGCACTCATTAATCCATACTGAAATTCAGATTGTTCTATCTTTGACCAATGGAGAGTATTTGACTTGGCCCTTGAGACCTTTTGATACAATCCCAGTCTTCTTTGATAGCTTCCTTGCATTTTTTTTTAATGAAGTAGTTTTATTTTTCCATCCTCTCCCACCAGATTCTTAGGTATGCATTCTTTTACTGTTCTTTTGGTGGTTGTCCTAGAGGCTATGATGTGCAGCCTTACTTCTAGACTCTAGTGATTATGGAGTCTTCTTTCAATCACTACTTTAACTATTTCCTGGACAATATGAAGACTTTTCAAACAGACATCAGTATTTTTTGAGAGCTGGGAAGATTTCTGTGGTAGCCAGGGTTGAATGGGTGGGGTGTTAGATGGACAGTAGGTGTATTAAGGAAGTTGACAGCATGTAGGGGTAGAGAAGAAGACAGGACTGAAAGTCTTCGGTGAATAAGTACCCGTGTGAATTCCTTAGCTGGTTATCAGATTCATATATTAAGAAGTGTTTTTCCATTTTGTTTGGTGTAGCCTGATGTGATGATGTGGACTTTTCAATGTATAGGTTCTTTTAGGGCTGAGAAAAAGGGATACCCTATTGTTAGAGATGCTTCTGCCATTCGGGTGCTATAGGAAATTATGCAGCCCAGAGCTGGCAGGGGGATGTGTTGAGGAGTCTCAGCATGAGAGTTTGAGTGCTCACAGGTACCAGTTCCTCCCTAGATGAGGGGTCTTCCCCTGTGCCTGATGCATCATTGAGGGCCTTACCTGTGAGGTCAGTTAGTTCTTTCAGTATCTGACAGATGAGGATATGGAGGATTCACAGGAGCTCCCAGACACGTACTCAAAGTCATACAGCTGGCAGGTGGCACAGCTGGGATGTGAACTTAGTCTGTCCAACTTCTGTTTCCAGCTGGAAGGGGTGAGAAACCCTGCTTCCACTTCCAAGGGTCTGGCTGAGACCAAGTTTTCACTGACAACACATTCTGACCAAATAGGCTTGTTTTAGAATATTGCTTGGAAGGAAGCATTGTCTTTACTGTTATCCTATTTTGGGGGTGAATTGATATACTTTATTTAATTTACTTTTTAATTTTGAAATAATTTTAGATTTACAGGAAGGTACAAAGAAGTGTTCAGGGAGGTCCCATACACCCTTCACCTCATCCTTCCCAATGTTAACATCTTGCATAACTAACTACAGCACGATAATAGTGAAACCAGGAAATTGACATTGGTATAAGCAATAGAACTTACTCAGAATTCACCAGTTCTACATGAGCAAATGTATGTGTGTGTGTACTTGTATAGTCTGATGCAATCAAATGTATAACTAGCTTCTTGTGACTACCACCATAATCAAGATATTTAACTGTATCATCACCCAAAGACTCCATCCAGCAACCCCTTTGTAACTAAACACACACACGCGCGCACACACACACACACACACACACACACCCTCTTGCATCGTTCCTAACCCCTGGCAACCTCTAATTTGCTGTGTCCTTCACATCTGTATTATTTCATGAATGTCATGTAAAAGGAGTCTTGAAGTATGTCTGTCTTTTTAAGGTTGACTTTTAGCCCTCAGCAGAATTTCTTTGAGGTTTATCCATATTGTGTGTGTCAGTCGTTCATTCCTTTTTATTTCGAGTAGTATTCTGTGGTATGGATGTGCCATAGTTTAACTGTTCTCCCATCAAAAGACATTTGGGAGGTTTCTAGTTTGAGGCTATTATGAATAAAACTGCTGTGCGCATTCATGTACAAGTTTATGTAGGAAAATAAGTTTTCTTTTTGAGATAAATGCCCAAGTATGTGCAATTGCTGAGTCATATGGTAAATCTACTTTTATTTTTTAAAGATGTTGCCAAACTGTTTTCCAGAGTGGCTGTACCATTTTATATTTCCAACAGCAATGTATGAATGATCCAGTTTCTCAGCATCCTTGCCAGGCGTTGTTACTGTTTTTTATTTTAGCTATTTGGATACGTGCGTACTGGTATCTCATTGTTTTCTTTACATTTTTCTAATGCCTAATTATGTTGGACATTTTTTCGTGTGATTATTTGCCATCTGTTTATCTTAGGTGAAGTGTCTTTCATGTCTTTTGTCCATTTTCTGATTGTATTTTTCTGTTGGGTTTTGTGGGTTCTTCATGTATTCTAAATTCAAGTCCTTTGTTGGATATATGATTTGCATACATTTTCTCCTAGGCTGTAATTTGTCTCTTCATTCTCTTAACATGAACTTTGGCAGGCAGAAGTTTTAAATTTTGATGAGGCCCAGTTGATCAACTTTCATTTTATGGATACTGCCTGCAGTGTCGTCTAAGAACTCTTTGCCAAATCTTAGGTCTCACAGTTCTCTCCATTGGTTTTCTTTCTAGAAGTTGCATGGTTTTATGTTTTAGATTTTTTTTTTTTAAGATTTTATTTATTTTGACAGACAGAAATCACAGGGAGGCAGAGAGGCAGAGAGAAAGGAAAGGAAGCAGGCTCCCTGCTGAGCAGAGAGCCCAATGCGGGGCTTGATCCCGGGGCCCCCGGATCATGACCTGAGCTGAAGGCAGAGGCTTTAACCCACTGAGCCACCCAGGTGCCCCTATGTTTTAGATTTAAGTCCACAACACATTGTGAGTTGATTTTTGTATAATCTGTGAGGTGTAGGTAAGAAAAAATTGGACAATTCTACAGGTCCAAATGCTCCAGCACCATTTACTGTAGCAATCTCTCATCCACTGAATTGCTTTCACTCTTTTTCCAAAAATTAGTTGGGCATATTGGAGTGGATCATTTTTTTCTGGGTTCTATATTCAGTTCCATTGATTTATTTGTCTAGCCCTCTGTCCAATACCAAACAGTTATAGCTCTACTGTAAGCCTTAATATTGAGTAGAATGATTTCTCCCACTTTATTCTTCTTTTTTTGAAAATATTTAGCTATTCTAGGTTTTTTTTCTTTCCCAAAAAATTATAGAATAAGTTTATCTGTATCAACAAAAAACCATGCTGAGATTTTCATAGGACTTTTGTAAATCTATAGACCAGTTTAGGGCAGAATTGAATTTTTTTGTTTTTCTTTTAATGTTGAGTTTTCCATTCCATGAACATAGTATATCTCTCCAAGTAGTTAGATCTCCCTTGATTTCTTTCACCAGCATTTTAAAATTTTCATCATAAAGATCCAGTATATTTCAAAACATTCATTCATAGATATCTCATTATCTTTGGAGCAGTTATAAGTGGTATTGCATTTAAAATTTTGATTTCTATTTGTTTGTTGTCATTACATAGACACAAAATTGATGTTCACGTATTGATCTTGTATCTCGCAGCCTCTTAGTGAATATGTTTTTCTCTCAGCACTGTGAGGTGTATCCCACAAATTTGGTATGCTGTGGGTTTTTAAAAATCCATTTCTCTGTATTTTGAATTTTTCTTTGAGATTTCCATTTTGGCCTATGGATTACGTAGAAGTGTGTCATTTAGTTTCCAAGTATTTGGAGATTTTTCCATAATCTTTCTGCTACTGACTTCTAGTTTGATTCTGTTTTGGTCAGAGAAGATATTCTAAATTTCAATTCCTTTGAATTTATTAAGGTGTATTTTGTGACCTACAATATGATCTGTCTTAGTGCATGTTTCATAGCACTTGAAAAGAAAGTGTTCATGCTGTTGTTGGACAGAGCTGTCTGTACATGTCAATTAGATCCTAATGGTTGATGGTATCGTTTGGTTCTTCTATAACCTTGCTGATTTCCTGTCTAGTAGTTCTTTCAGTTTCTGAGAGTTGGGGCTGAAGTCCCCAAATGTCGTTGTAAGTTTGTATTTTTTCCTTTTGGCTAGATCATTTTTTTCTTCGTATATTTTGAGGCTCTGCTGTTTGATAAGTATAAATTTAGGATTGCTTTGTGTTCTTGAAAGGTTTATACTTTTATAATTATGTAATATACTCCTCTGTCTTTATTAATTTTCTTTACTCTGAAGTCTATTTTTATGTGATATTATTGTAGCCACTTTTGCTTTCTCATGACTAATATTTACATGACATATCTTTTTACCATCTCTTTATTTTCAGTCTACCAATGTTGTATATTAAGTGAATTTCTTATAGATAGCATGAGTGGGTTAGGTTTGTTAAAATCACACTTCTAATGACTTTCTTTTATTTGGTATTGTTAGGCCATTAAGCCTAACAGTATTTGTTATATTATTGATAGGTTAGGACTTATGTCTGTATTTTACAATTTGTTTTTTGTTTCTTCCCTCTTTTCATTCCTTTGTTTCATTTTCCTTCCCTTCCTGTGGGTTACCTAAACATATTTTAGCATCCCATTGGTCATATTTATAACATGTCTGAGTATTCCACTCTGTCTGCTTTACTTTGTGGTTGCTGTAGATATTTTCACAACATTCTGGTATCAGAGTTTTGCCATTTTGAGCAAAGTAGTGAAACATTTTTTACTTTTTACTTCCACTTGAGTCCCTTAACCCTTACCATTTTTTAACATAACTGTCTTAAGTATTTCCTCTACATTCATTGTGTACCACATCAGATAAAGCTGTGACTTTTGCTTCAGCTTTAAAAGAAGATTAAAGAAACTCCTGAGAACCTAGGATAGTTCTGGTGTTCTTCTGTTACCATTTTCTTTCTGTTTGGAACACTTCCTTCAGCTATTCTCAAAATATGGGTCTGCTAATAACAAATTCTCTTCGTTTTTATTTATTTATTTTTGAGTATGTTTTTATTTCCCCCTCATCCCATTCCTGGGGAAATGGCTTTATGGAGATGTAATTCACATACCCTGGAATTCATGGTTTTCAGTATATTCACAGAGTTGTGATCCATCACCACAATCTAATTTTAGAACATGTAATAAGTTTTTAGGTCTGAATTTCTGTGTAACTTAGAGAGGAGAAAGAAAAGTAGTTCACAATCTTGTTTCTGAACCTGAAGTTAATGTACCTTTTTAAGTCTTTTGTAAAAAGAGGTTCCTCTCTCTTTTTCTTTACTTTTTAATTTATTTTAATTAAAACTTTTAAAAGCTGTGAAATATTTATAACCTAAAATTTATTATCTTAACCATTAAGTGTACAGCTCAGTAGTGTCAAGTACATATACATCATTGTGCAGCCAATTTCCAGACCTCTTTTCTCTTGCAAGACTGAAACTCCACCTGTTAAACAACAACTCCCCAGTCCCCGTTCCGCAGACTTTGGCAACCACTATTCTACTTTATGACTGTGAATTTAACTATTCCATGTACCTCATATAAGTAGAATCATTACACTGTTTGTCCTTTGGTAACTGGCTTATTTTACTTAGTGTCATGTCTTTATAATGTTGTAGCAGAAATCAGGATTTCCTTTCCTTTTAAAGCAGAATAGTATTTCATCTTACGGATGTATCATTACCATTACTGATTTTGTTAATGGACACCTGGGTTTTTTCCATCTTTCGGCTATTGTCAATACTGGTGCCATGAACATGAGTAAACAAATATCTCTTTGATACCCTGCTTTAGTTCTTTTGGGTATATACTCAAGTGGGATTGCTGGATCATATGTTAATTCTATTTTTAATATTTTGAGGAACTGCCATATTATCTGTCCTCTTCTTTTCCCTACAAAATATCTACTGAGGATTTTGGGCTATTTGACCTATAGAATGTCCCACAGTCTTATTTTGGATGGTTACACCCATGATGCAATTCACTGTATCCGTCATCTTCTTTCTTCTGCACATTGGCAGCTGGATCCATTGCCTGTGTCAGACTTAGATTTCATCTCTTTAACAAGGTTGGAGGAAGCACATAATGTCTGTGAGCGTAGCAACTGTTGGTGCTCAACACCACTGTTATAGGTTGACTGATATCCCCCTAAAATCCATATGTTGAAGTCCTAACCCCTGGTGTCTCAGAATATGGATTTATTTGGATGAATAGTCTTTACAGAGTTGATCAAGGGTGGGCCCCAAATCTAATACAATGGTATTCTTATAAGAAGAGGCCATTTGAGCACAGGTACATACAGAAGAAAGATGATGTGAAGATATAAGAATGCAATATGAAGATGAATATGGCCATCTCCAAGCCAAGGAGAGAGGTCTGGAGCAGATCTTTTCCTCACAGCCTTCAGAAGGAAGCTCCTTGATCTCAAACTTATAGCTCCGGCCAGCTCCTTGATCTCAAACTTGTAGCTCCGGCCAGCTCCTTGATCTCAAACTTGCAGGTTCCAGAACTGTGAGACAATATATTTCTGTTGTTTAAGCCACTTAGTTTTAGATGCTTTGTCATGGCAGCTCTAGCAAACTAATATAGTCACTGGTTCTTATGTCAGTGCCTTGCTGGTCATTTTGCTTTTCTGATGCTTGCCTTCCAATAGGTCAGGAAGACCTCATGGGATGGAAATCATTATGTCTTTGCATTTTGGAATCAGTTTCCTTTGTCCTTCATACTTGAAAGGCAGTTTTTCCTTTATAGTAGATCCTTGAGTGTCTTAATTATTCTGGAAGTAATCATAGTTGTCCAAAAGTCTGATAGTTACCTCGTTTACTTTCTCTTATGTGTCCTCTTTTATTTTGATATGCTCAATGGATATTGTGTGTGTGTGTGTGTGTAGTAATTTTATTAGGGTATGTCTTGATGTTGGTCATGCTGGGGTAGCATTCTTAAGTACATGGTGGGCTTTTTCAATATGTAATTTCACTTTTTTTAAGAAAAAAATTTTTTTTCTGAGAGGGAGAAAACAGTAAGAGAGAGCATGAGCAGTGGAGAGGAGCAGAGGGAGAAGAAGAAGCAGGTTCCCTACTCCCTGCTCCCCACACAAGGCTCAATCCCAGGACGCTGAGATCATGATCTGAGCCAGATGCAGAGGCTTAACTGACTGAGACACCCAGGTGCCTCACTTTTCTGTTTTCAATTTCAAGAAAGTTTCTTGAGGTTTTCAGTATTTGTTTCCCCTCCTCCCCCACTTTGGTTTTTTTCTTTATGAACTCTGGTTATGAATGTGCTAGATCTTCTTTGCTCACCTTCAGTAGCTGTCACTTGCTCTGCATTTTTTTTTTTTTAAAGATTTTATTTATTTACCAGAGAGAGAGAGGGAGAGAGCGAGCACAGGCAGACAGAATGGCAGGCAGAGGCTGAGGGAGAAGCAGGCTCCCTGCTGAGCAAGGAGCCCGATGTGGGACTCGATCCCAGGACGCTGGGATCATGACCTGAGCCGAAGGCAGCTGCTTAACCAACTGAGCCACCCAGGCGTCCCTGCAATTCTTTTTTTTTTTTTTTTTTTTACCTCATTTTTGGCTTTCAACACTTTTCCTCCTCTTCATCTTGTATTTTGCAATGGGATTGTCTGTTCTTTTTCTTTGCTCTTGCATTCCTTCTAGTTTAGTTTTAATTTCTGGAATAATTGCTTTCTTTTAATGAAAACACATCTAATTCTTTCCTGAGCCCTGACATCTGATTTCTGAGTATTTTTAATTTTGATTCATGTTGTTTCATGTTTTTTCTTAATTTCTTTCAGTTCAGTTTGGAACAATTTTTATGTTTTTGATTTGTGCAGGCATACATTTTTGGCATGCTTTTATTACCTGAAGGGATGTTATTTTGCTCCTTGTTCTCTCCCCCCAGCTCCTTTTTTCCTTATCAGGGTGTCATATAATGGTATTTGATCTTGATTTTCTGTTGTTGTTCTTTTTAATGTGAAATTCATTTTCGTGAACTTTTGGAAAGAGATGTGGTTTAGGAGAGCTTTTCTATGCACATATAGTTTTGTCTTCTGGTATTTATATACCGTGTTACATAAAAGTGTGACCTCCTGAGATTCACTATTTCCTTTCCCCACTTGTACCTGGACCTTCTCTTTCCTTCGTCTCTGCAGTCAACGTTCTGTTTAATTTTGATGCCAATCCCAGTGGGGATCCTCCATGTGGGTCCTGAGTTGGAAGGGAGCCCTGGTTTCCTTTTGGAGAGTCCAGAACTCATTGGTACCGACTGTGAACTCTTTATCCCACTACTGCTGCGGACAACACCCTCCCCAGAGTCTCTGTTGGGTTTTCCTGTGAATGTCTGTTGGATAGTCTGGGTCTCCCCTGTTGTCAGGTTTCTTAGACACCCTGCTGCTTTCCTGGTTGGTTCTGCCCATGTCAAGACCCACACAGGTCTTGAGGCTGTTGGTAGTCTTTTCCCACCTGCTTGTATTTTGGGGTTTATAGGGAAACATTGTTACCTAGTTGTTTTGTAAATATTGTCTTTGATTTCTGGGTTTTAATCTACAGTTGCTATATTTGTTTTACGTGGGCATTTCAGGAGATTTCAAAACCATGCCGCTGACAACATTGCCATCTCCCCACGCCCTGCCTCTAGGTTTTGCTTATTGCCTGTGCTCTTGATAGGATGCCGCTGATTATCTGAGCCCTTGGAGCACATCTGTTCTTTTCTGTGGTTCTGCCAAGGCACTAGTTCAGTTCCAAACAGCACCAGAAGGTAGATTTGGAAGGGAAGAGTGGCCTCTGTCAGTTGTTGGTGGGAGAACACCTTGTGGGGAGCAAGATCCTGCAACTTTCCCCTATTTGTGTTACAGAAGAATATGATTTGGGCCAAAAAAAAAAAAAAAAAAAAGGCAACAGGGGGAGAAGAGTAAGCAACATTTATGTCTATGTGGAGTGTACTGTTCAGATGCCAAGTGGCCAGGTTAGACACGATAGCAAAGGAGAGGCTGTGTTGGAATGGTGGGGGGCACAGGCCCTGGGAAACTTGTCTACCCTTGTTCTAGCCAGTTCCATGAATTCCTAGAGGTAACTGTGGTGAGTGGTGGTGTGGACCCCCTTGTCACCAGGCACTGCCTTGTGGCTCTGGGCAGTGCTGAATGTCTTCAGTTGTGTGGGTGAATGACCCCCCTGAGACCTTACTCACTTTCCTGGTAGTGGCCATCCTAAGGACTGTTACTTTGTGACTGGCCCCTTTTATTAAGCCTTTGTCTCCAACAGACTTTCTTTTACATATGAGATGGAAATAGACACAGAGAACTACAGAATGGCACCAGATTAGTCGGTCATGGCCGCTATCACAAAGTACCATAGACCAGGGTGCTTAAGCAACAGAAATGTATTGTTGCATGGTTCTGGAGGCTGGACGTCTAAGAACTTCACACAGGAAAGAAGCATAGGATATGGGGGAGGTCTGCATGGCATGGAGTTTTGTCAATGTGGGTGCTGTGGCTTGAACTCTTGGCAGGTCCTCACAAACTTGGGGGGTAATTATTGTTTGTTCTGAGTCATGAATTGGACTGGGTCTGAAGCATACATGGAGAGGAGCTGTCACTGGGACCAGGGAGTGTCTGTCTGCTGGTCGAGGAGGTGGGCAGCTATCACCTGTGTGAGTCTGAGCCCAGCTGTTGGTGACTCCATGTTGGCTGTGGCACACAGGTAGCCTAGTAGTGTGAATGACAAGGATGCGTGTGTGTTTGTGTGCACACGGGCACATGTATTCACACACACATGTAGCAGTGACAGGCAAAAGAAGTAAGACAGGTCATTTAAGTCTGGATTCTGTTTTCGTAGGGAATAGGAAAACTTGGAAGGTTTGTGTGCCTGGGCCTCATATGGTAAGACTGATTTTAGGTCTGGAGAGTTATGGTATTCATATTGAATCTCCATATGTTCTGATTAGTTCCAATGAGACCAGATGACTGGATGGACAGCCCCATGGTGCTCCCTTAGATAGTTCTGATTATACCAAGTCAGTCCTAACTGGCAAGCTGGACCAGACAGAATTGAAGCAGGTTTTTAGGCAGTAAAGCAGTTTTGACTTCATTTAAAAAATAAAAATGAAATAACTGAATATTCTTTGGGGACCCTGAGTGTAGAGACAGAAGGGAACACAGAGTAGGGTTTGAAGCCTTTACATCACAGATCAAGCTACGTTCTGGCAAGCAAGGTACCAGTCATTAGTCTCCTGAGCCCTGGACTGTCCAGAGAGGGATTTGAGGGGGGAGTCCAGAGAAGGAAGCTAGCCTCTAGTTAACACAACACCCAAAGGGTAGATTTCCCATGTGACTGAAATGAAAAGACTAAAAATGGAAAGGAATGAACGGAGCCAAAGCTTACGATATTCCAGGTGGGGATGGTGACGAACGCCGGTCTGAATCATTTTGTAGTTCCTGGAATGTTCCCACGTAGGTGTCTAAGCCAGAACTGGAGAGAGTGCAGCACTTCCTCCCAAGGCTTGTCTGAGGTGTTGTGTCTGCCAAGGAAACACCAGCATCTCTCAAGTGAGGCAAGAGTTGAGGAACCTCCTAACAGCCTGCCCAGCTTTGAAAATCCACGTGTCTCAGAAACGCATTAGAGCTTTTCCCTGCTTGTTCAAGTTGAAATGTGAGTTTTGAGACGGGGTGACTTTGCATCTTGTCTCTTCTCACATTTTCCTGTATGTGGCAGAATAATATAAAACGCTTCCCATTATTCTGCAAAAATCAAAATCATGCAAGGCATACTACACAGTCTGATATGAAACAACCACAAACACACATGCTGGCGGTCTTGAAAGTAAACCACAGAGACTCATGCGTTTTCTGATGGCTGTTATTATTAACACTACTACTGTTTTTAAAGGAACATTTTGAAGCGCACTTCATTTTTTCTGTGTAGCAAAGTCCAAGCCTACAACTTGTCATATTTAAAGTAACCTGTAAAGTCCATCCTAATGTCTTGTAATTCACAGTCATCAGGAAGCCTGCATTCAGAAAACTTCATACAGGATGAGAGAGAGAGAGATCACCCTACCCTCAGTGGGGAGATGCCAGGAGTAGGTCTAAGATCTAGTAAATCAAGTATTGGCTATTGAGGGAGTGAAAAAGAGGGTCTCGGAAAGTGTATGGGGTCAGAGGTTCTTCGGGGAGAGGGATACAACTTGAGAAGCATAGTGCCTCCTGGAGATTTAAAAGGAGGAGGGAACCAGATGGAGGTAAGGAATTTAGTGAAACAAAGCATCAAAGAATGAGAATGAGAAAGACCAAATTGGGGGTGAGTAGGAGGGGGTAAAGTTTGAGGAGGGGGTTGGGGAAGGGCAAGGTGGGGAGGGAGAGAGGAGGAGGGGAAGGAGGAGAAAAAGGAGGAGAAAGAGGAAGAGAGGGGAGGGGAAGGGAAGAGGAAAGGAAAAGAGGGAGAGAAAGAAAATGTCTGTTATTTATTAAAGAAGCTATACTTAAGAGTCGTAAGAAAGGAAGATAAAACTAAACCAGGTTCCTAAGCAAGCCACAAAAATCCCACTTACTTACTGCACCCAACCCCCTCCCCTGCCGAGTCCATCTCCTGAGATTGCTGGTCCAGGCAAACTGGAGAAACTAATGAAAATAAATATAAATTTAAATAAACCTAGAATCCATACAATGTTACTGTAAGAAGAAAAGATGAGTCACAAAATATTTAGGCATATGAAGAGTCAAGAAACAAAGGAACAGAAATGCATTATAATTAACAAGCAATTGCAAATGTGAAAAAAAAAAACCCACCATGAGTCAAGAAATTAAAAAAAAAATAGACTGGAAATGGACAAACACAAGGGGATATGAAGTGGAAGTTTATTAAACTAAGGAAAATAAGCTTTCTTTTTCTTTTTTTCTTTCTTTCTTTTTTACTAAGGAAAGAAATGGAAGAAAAAATAAAATTATCTCTGAAATTAGTGGTATATTATGAGGTGTCCAAGGGGACAGTAGATGCCAGTGAAAGTACAGTAAGTATAGAAATATATAGAATCAAGAAATAGAAAAGAGATGGAAAGTCCCCAAACATACAGACAGTTGGAAAAAGATCCAACATACCTATAGTTAGAGACCCTGAGGAAGAAAAGAGAAGCAATGGAATAGAACTAAAATTAAATCTGTAATTCAAGAATAAATTCCTGAAACAATATCTGAATCTGCCCAGAAACACAGCTGGCCCTTGAACCACATGGGTGTGAACTGCATGGGTCCACTTCTTAGTGGATTTTTTTTTTTGAGAAGTATAGTACAATACTATAAATATTAAAATTTAAATCTTAAAATTTACTTAACATTTTCTTTTTCTCTAGCTTTCTTTGTTGTAAGAACACAGTAGATAATACAGAGAACATACAGAGTATGTGTTAATCTAAACTGCTTGTTGATTATAAGGCTTCCCATCAGTGGTAGGCTGTTAGTCATTTAGTTTTTGGGAACTCAGAAGTTACATGTGGATTTTTAGCTATGTTGGGATCAGCACCCCTAATGTCCTCATTGTTCAGCGACCACCTGTAGTCTACGATCATTTGGGAATAGTCTACTCAATATTATGTTTTAAAGCTATTAGACTTTAAAGATAAATGTACCATAAATATAAGTAAAGATAAATGTACCATCAGCTGCACCTCTGGACAAAACGACCAAGTTACTTACAAAGGAAAGAAAACCAGGTAGACGTCTGACTTTGTGACAATGACAACAGTGGCACAATATTTTCAAGAAACTCAAGGAAGAAAAGGGAGCTAAAGGTTTTGTATCCAGCCAACTCTTCTTGAAGTATCAAGGTTTTAGAAAAACAGTTAAAAGACGCAAGAAATAGAAGAATATTGTACCCACCAGCCCTATTTAAAGAATCCACCAGAATTTGTGGTGTGCTGGGGACAGCAGAAGTGGTCTTCGCTGGATGCAGGCAATGAGTTGCTTCATCTGTAGATAATTTAAAAACACTGATAAAACTGACTAAAAGTTGGTCTGCTTTTTATTATCACTGCGTTCCAGCACTGTTAAAGAATGTTAGTGTGAAATGTCCCTCCTGAAGAAAAAAAATATCTTTTTGGTATCATTTCTAAGCAATTTTTCCTGTTATTTGGCATTTTAGTAACTTGCACAGGGTTCACATGAGCACATCTGTATTACTTGTGGTTTAATAAACATTGTTTTCTACATGGCATTGAATTTAGAGAACGCCCCCTTAGTCACCCTCTGACATAGGTAGACTCAGGTACGCATGGATATTTTGAGAGTCAAGTTATAACCATTCAGAATCACTCAAGTTCCTTTCACGGACAGGCTTCTTCCATGGAACTGCACATTCTTGCATTTGAACAGTAGATGTAGAAATAAACAATGCTAGTCCAGTAATTGTGAAGACAAAGAAACAGAATTTGCATTTCTCCAATTCTGTCATTTTTTTGTGACCATGTGGCATCTTTGTGTTTATTTTTTTTAAAGATTTTATTTATTTATTTGACTGACAGAGATCACAAGTAGGCAGAGAGGCAGGCAGAGAGAGAGGAGGAAGCAGGCTCCCCACTGAGCAGAGAGCCTGATGTGGAGCTCCATCCCAGGACCCTGAGATTATGACCTGAGCTGAAGGCAGAGGCTTAATCCACTGAGCCACCCAGGCGCCCCTTTATTTGTATTTAAAGTTGAAACAGTAAAACAGAGCATAGACTATGAAGTGTGATACTTCTGTTTATTAACAAAATAGTCGATACAGGAAATACTGTACTGAATTTGAATCATATCTTTAAAATGGAAATAAAAAAATTGTTTAAGTTACAGATCAAACCAAGCAAATAATGACAATTACTAGTTATTATTGTGATAATTCCTGCAAATATAGTTGTCGTATAGAGGATGGAGGTGTTAAAAACAACCCCACTCTGTCAAATATATGTATGCTGTGCAATAGAGGACAGATTTTACTCAGTGAAAAGATAATTGGGGCAGCCTTGGCAAAAGGATAGTGAGTATTAATATGGGTTTTAATTGCATGTGTAAGAACTAAAGCAAGGGTAGGGGTAGATGTGGAAGAGTAGATAGCAATGTATGAAAATTGACGAAATGGAAATAAGGTGAACTAAGGAGAAAGGCAAGTTAGAATAAGCTCATGGATTGCCCTACCAGTAGCAAAGTCAAAATATCTACTTTCCTAAATACCCAAATGGGAAAAAAGAACCTAAGGGAATGAAGAAAATAGACTACAAAGTGAAATACACATGGTAACTACAACAAAAGAACATGACAGAGCTGAAATCAAACACACTGAGAAATTGAAGTGGATTTATTTTTTTAAATCTATTTAAAGAATATTTATGTATTTATTTGTTTTTGCTTCTGCTTATGAGTTTTTTAATGTTTACATCTTTTTTTCCAAGTTTTAATTAAGATTCCAGTTAGTTAATATAGAGTGTGATATTAGTTTGAGGTATACATATAGTGATTCAACAAGTCCACACATCACCCTGTGCTCATCACACAAATGCTGTCCTTAATCCCCATCACCTGTTTAACCCATCCCCCACCTACCTATCCTCTGGTAACCACCGGTTTCTCTGTAGTTAAGAGTCTGTTTCTTGGTTTACCTCTCTTTCTCTCTCTTTTCCCCTTTGCTCATATGTTTTATTTCTTCAGTTCCACATGAGTGAAATCAGATGGTATTTGTCTTTCTCTGACTGATTTAATTTCATTTAGCATAATACTCTCTAGCTCTATCCATGTTGTTGGAAATAGCAAGACTTCATTCTTTTGGATGGCTGAGTAATATCCCATTGTGTGTGTGTGTGTGTGTCCCCTCATCTTTATGCATTCTTCAGTTGATGGACATTTGGGCTCTTTCCATAATTTGGCTACCATTGATAATGCTGCTGTAAACATCATGGTGCATGTATCCCTTCAAATTAGAATTTTTGTATCTTTTGGGTGAATACCTGGTACTTTAATTGCTGGTAGGTCTGTTTTTTCTTTTTTTTGAAAGATTTTATTTACTTATTTGACAGAGAGTTAGGGAGAGAGCACAAGTAGGCAGAGCAGCAGGCAGAGAGAGAAACAGGCTTTCCACTGAGCAGGGAGCCCAGTGTGCGGGGCTTGATCCCAACCCGAGCCAAAGGCAGACGCTTAACCAGCTGAGACACCCCCACCACCCCCCTCCCGGGTAGGTCTATTTTTAACTTTTTGAGGAACTCCCATACTGTTTTCCAGGGTGCTGCACCAGTTTGCATTGCCACCAAGAGTGTAGGAGGGTTCCCCTTTCTCCACATTCTAACCAACACCTGTTGTTTCTTGTGTTTTTGAATTAGCCATTTTGACTTGTAGGAGGTGATATCTCATGGTAGTTTTGATTGGCATTTCCCTGATGGTATGTGGTGATGAGCATCTTTTCATGTGTCTGTTGGGCATCTGGAAGTCTTCTTTGGAGAAATATCTTTTTCATGTCTTCTGCCCACTTTTTAAACTGGATTTTTTTTTTTTTTTGGTGTGTTTTGAATTTTGTAAGTTCTTTATATATTTTGAATACCAACCCTTTATCAGAGATGCAGTTTGCTAATATCTTTTCCCATTCAGTAGGGTGCCTTTTAGTTTTGTTGATTGTTTCCTTCGCTGGGTAGGTGGATTTAATCCAGCAAGTAGAAGACTTTCAGACTGGTTCATGCAGTGGTGTTTAAGGAAGTCATACCTGAAACAAAGTAACTATAAAGGCTGGAAAGAATGGGAGGGTGTACAGAAATGAAGCCAGCAGAAAGAAAAAGAAATTAGGGGTTTTAATCCTGATTTCAACTGTGAAAATAAATAAAGGAAACCTGAAACAAATAACACATTATATGTTAAAACAAAACAAAACAAAGCCAGGAAGCACCAAAGGCGGAGCTCTTACATAGTACTGCCCAAATCCCTGCTGGAGAAGACTTACTCTCTGTACCCCAGCAAGAGGAAGGAAGAAGTTCTCCTTGCCCAGCAATAGCTGAGCCAACGGGAAACTGCCAATCCTAGCCAATAAGAAGCTGTTGCCACTCTCAACTCTGTGAAACGGCCCCTCCCAACTTCCTCCTTTCCCCTTAAATGCAAGCCCTTCTCTGTTCTCTGGATTTGCCTATGGTTTGACCTAGTTTGCTTGTCCTGCATCGTAATTCCTTTGCTATTCCTGAATAAACTCATTTTGCTGGTAAAATGGCTGGCTTTTTTTGAGATTTTGTTTTTAAGGTCAACATTACCAAGGGAGAATTCATGCCAAAGACATGAAATGAAGCAGAGGGATACAGTGTAATAAAAGGCTGCAATTCATAGAGCAAATATTATAATTGTGGCTATGAGTGCCACACTGAACATCGAAGAACCTCCTTGAAGGACCTGTGAAGCAGGAGATATGGACAGAAGCATACTCATTCTGGAGACCATGACAGCCACTTGCTATCCGAGATGTGTGAAGGAGACAAAAGACTATGCCCCCACCATACTGGAGTGAGTTTGTACTCCGATAATAGAGGATACAACTTTGTTTCCAGAACACATGGAACATTTGTGACAGTTGACATCTGTTAGGTTACAAAAAAAACACTTCAGTACGTTCTTGTAACATAAAAATGATCCATACAAGGTTCTGTCATCACAGTGCAATAAAACTAAAAGTTAATCATAAGATAAAAAACGAAAAGGCCTTTCAGCTTGGAAAATCACACGATTAAACTCTATAAATCCTTCAGTCTATGAGGTGCACATAAAGTTGTGCCTTAAAATAAAAAAATAAATGAATGAAGGAACATCAAACTCACAGTGTTAAAGCAACCAAATAACTGAGTGAGAGCAAAATGGAAAATAAGCGTAAAGTTGGAAACTAATGAATTAGAACAGAGAAAAATATAAAAGTAATAAATAATAAAATGCTAATTTTTAGGGAAGAAATCAAATGAACAAGCCAGTATCTAACCTAATTATGGGGGGAACAAATATATAAAATAAGAAATGACAATAGGGAAATAATCAATAAAATAGAACATGTTAAAAAAACATTAAAATTTACTCTTTATAATACTGTGCAAATAAATGTGAAGTCCTGGAAAAAAGAGTACTTCTCTAGGAAAATGGATTTACCCAAATGGGCCCCAGTAGACACATAACATTTAAACAAACCAATTTTCCTTGGGAAAAAAAATATAGAAAAACCTTCAAACCTATATAGCTTCACATGAGAAGTCCATCAAATCTTCAGATAATGGATTATCTCAGTTCTACTTAAATCATTGTAGAGCATAGAAAAAATGGAAATCTCAAGATTATTTGGTAAAAGAAGTCAACACATCAGTCTTACTTAGGAATATTGATGTAAAATTCCTAAATAAAATGTTAGCAGAAGGAATCTTTAAAAAAAATAGTTTGGGGATGACTGGATTGCTGAATGGGGGAAATTGCGTCTTTTCTCTTGAGTGGGAAAAAACCCAACCTCCTCTTCCCCCTGCCATGTGTTTCCTTTGTAGTCACACTTCTGACACCAGGTGTGTGGGGTTGTTCCACACCAAGCAACTCTCTGTAACACCAGCTGTGTGTCCTATATTTTAACTCAGTTTTGACATTCTCTTCCTAGAGGTCGTGTCAGATCCCACAGGTTAAGAACTCAGCCCCATGAGACTGTTCCCATTCTCCTTCAGATGCCAGATATAAGTCCAGGTAATTGACTGGCTATAAATCTGAGGTTCCCCTGACCTCCTCCTTGAATTAATTCATTAATCAATTAATTTGCTAGAGTGGCTCAGGGAACTGAGGGAAACACTCACTTATGTTTACCAGTTTATCACAGGGTATGATAAAGGATACAGAGGTACATAGGACAAGGTCTGGCAGGGTCCTGAGTGCAGGACCTTCTGTCCTGGTGGAGTTGGGGTGTGTCACCCTACTGGTGTAGTTGTGTTTACTAATGTGGAGGCTCTCTGAACCCCATACTTTTGCCTCATGTGGGCATGATGAATCACTAATTCCATTTCTAGCCCCTCTCCCTTCTCAAGAGAATGTGAATCATACCTTATACTTTTATACTTTTTGGTGACCAGCCCCCCCGCCCCATCCAAGAACCATCCAGGAGCCCACCAAGATTTCTCTCATTAGAACAAAGATACTCCAGTCACCCAGGAGATTACAAGGGTTTCAGGAACCCTGTATTAGGAACTGAGGTCAGAGATCAAATGATAACAAAAGATGCTCCTAGCACTCCTATCACTTAGGAAATGAGAAAGGAGTCCCTCTGCCAGGAACTGGGGCAGAGACCAATATATATTTTCATTATCTAACAATAGCTATTTGGATAAAGATAAAACTTAATTGATATCTTTTATCATCTACCAGCATATATTTCAGATGGTTCTAGATGGATAGATAGCTGCCACAAGTACTGGAAGAAAATGCAGATGAGAGAAATTATGACTCAAAATCCAAAATAACATAAAAAAGATTGATAAATTCAGTTGCATTAGGGATAAAAGTCTTTCCAGTGGGGGAGGAGGATATCATAGGCAAAGTAAAAAAAAAAAAAAAAATCAAATAATAAGCCACGAAAAAACAATTGCAAGTTAGGTCATGAAGAAAGCTTATTTTCCTAAAATATAAGGAATTAATAAAAATTAAAAGGAATAGACCAAAGCCCAAATAGGAAATAGGTAAAAATATGTGAACAGATGGTGTACAGAGAAATAAATACAAATGGTCTTTTAAATGTATAAAAAGATGTTCAGCTTCTCTTGTAAGAGAAATGTAAATTAAAATTATCCTGAGATACCATTTCTCACGGCTTAGATTGGCAAAAGTCCAAGTTTGCACTCTTTGTTGGTCAGGTTGTGGAGAAGTACAAAGTGCTCCAGTTCCTGAAGAGATGGACATCCTGGACCCCAGCGGATCTGCCTTGACCCTGACTCAGCCATCCCCCCCTTCATTTGGAAGACAACACCCCAAATAAAAATATATACTCATAGCTTATGAAGACCTAATTTTAATAGGTCTTATTTCATGTCCTTCAATAAATCAAGAGGTATTTTCCTTAAAGGTCTTGTATTTTTACATTAGATTTCTTGCTGGGTTTCTATTTGTGGTTACTGTCCATGTGGCATCTCTTTCGAAAGGACCTTTTGTGATAGTTGTTGAGCGGGTATGTTGATCTGCTTTTCAGCAACCTTGCTGAGTGGTTTGTAGACTCTTGGATTTTCTCCATGGTTGTCATGGCCCCCACATATAATTCCAGGTGGATCTCATCCAATCCAATCCTCATTCTTTGATTTTTTTTTTCTTCTTATTTCTTTGGTTAGGAGTGGTGGGACATTGTTAAGAAGATGCAGTGAGGCTGTGAGTTCTTGTCTTTTCCTTATTCCTGTGGGGGCCATAGCTAATGATCCACCATCAAACTGGCTGTTTGCTGTGGGCTAGGTGCACACTCTGTTCAAGAACACCCCTCATTTGGCTCCTCATTTCCTAAGAGGTTTTTTTTTTCATCTTTAATTATGAATGCATGTTGAATTTTATGAAATGGTTTTTCTGTATGACTGAGATGATCTTTTCATGGCATGACTTATGTGATTGCATTAACAGCTTTTCTAACATTACACCAACTTGGCATTCCTGGGATAAACCTGCATTTTATCATGATGTGTTTGTTTCCTTAGAAACTGCCAGGTGCACTCAGCTAAGGTTTCATTTCAGAGTTTTGCATCTATGTTTATAAGTCAGTTTGGCCAAAATTTACCGTTCTTATTCTGTCTTCCTTTGCCTTTAGTACAGAGGTTATTTTGGACCCATAGCGTTCCGTTTTCTGAAAAGTGGTTCGTATAAGACGGTGATCTGTTCCTTGATGGTCTTGTTAAAGCTCACCTGTAAGACCTTGTAGCCCTGGTGGGTTACTAGTGGCTGGGTTTTTGACTTTAATAAAGTCTATGCAGAATGCAGAAGTAAACCTCGCCTCACTGGTCAGGTTGCTCTGACACTACAGTTTTTCTTCTTCTTTGTTAGTCTGTTACCCCATCCAGGATCCTCCCTAACTGAATGCTCAGTTTGGATGCTCAAAGTGGGAGCTTCCTCATTGCATCCACTGGGATTCAGCCTCCTGCTAACCTGTGAAGGCGGTGAATGAGGAGACCCTGCTTCATTAGGGCACACTCAGCTGCCGGCGTGCTGGGGGCTGCCTTCAGGTTCTCTGGGTGGCTTCTGTCTAGCACATCGGCCCCCTGAAGTATTCTGGAATTGGGGAAAGTGAGGCATTTTCCAGACAGGCTCCTGTATCAGCTTCCTTTCTGCTCTCGTCTGTGTCAGGCACATACTCTTTCTAGAAGATGCCTTGATGCTTAGCACAGAAATGCTAAGCAGCACACAGAAAGAATGTTACTCGCTGGCTGCCACGTGACTACCAAATAATCAGAAACTGGGGCCGTTGGGCCACATACCTGTCTGTCCCATCCTCAGTGAAGAGGAAGTCAGGTCTCAGGCAGACCTCCATTCAAATCCCAGGTCTGACACACAGGGGCTCGATAACTGCTCTGAGCCACATGGTCCAAAGCTGACACACGAGGAAAACAAAACAAAACAGGTCTCTTTCACCAGAGTGTGGTGAGGCCAAGCTGTGGTGGCCTTTAGCAAGGGTTGGTGTGCTTGGTGGGCTAGCATCTTTCTCCCTCCCTTTGCCCCCTTTCCCTCTCACTCAAAGGGGAGAGCCCTGTCCCTCTTGAGTGTTTGCGAAGGGAAGGCGCAGGTGTGCTACCCACTTGTTCATGCCACTAACCCAGCTTGTGCTTGCCGTGCTGCAGTGTGGGACTTGTAAGCAGTCTTCCTCACTGTCACAGAGAACAAGAAGACAGCTGTGGCCACATTTGTTCAGGCTGGCCCTGGGTTCTGAGCTCTGGAGTCTTCCGGAAACATGGCTGAGTGTCTGAACTGTGGGAAAGGGGAGGCCACCTGAAGTTAATAGGGCCAGGGATAGTGATGGGGCTTTCTGTGCCCCCTTGATGAGTAGCACTCACTCCCTAGAGGATTTTAGTGAGGGGCCCCTCCAGTCCGGTTCTTGGGCCATGAAGCCCACTCTGAGCCCACCCAAGGGAGCCACAATTGCTAATGTTCTCTAAGAGAGAGTCTGCCTTTAAATCATAAAGCTGTATTGGCGTCTTGTGAGATGTAACAGCATCAGCCGTGAGGATCTCCATGGTCTCCATGGCAGGTTCGTGTTCCTTTATGAGGGTCGGCAGGCCTTTCCCATGGAATGGAGCACCCTGTGGTTTCCATCTCTACAACCTGAAATGCAGCAGGTGGTGGAGAGTTTTCTTCTCCCAGCAGGAGTTGGATGGAAAACACCTTGAGCCTTAAGCCTGAACTGCTTAATGGTCCACAGCATTCGATGAGAGCAAAGGGCTCTTCACCTGCCACATCCGGGGATGTTAAGATCCTAAAATCCTACAGGTCTGACCCCACTGACCTACAGGTCCACCCACTGTGGCTTCACTATACCTGGTGTGGCAGCAATAGCTGCAGCCTACTCAGCTTTCTAGAAGTTCGAGAGGAGAGCTCTGAGCACCTGGCAGGGTGCACTGCGCTCATCTCCTGCCTGGCCCCACCCCATTTCCAGACCAGGTTTCTGGATTCCCTCATACCTGCCTCTCCTCTCCTGATTGCTTCTTGGCTCTTCCTTGGTGGGTCCTGCCTGGGCACCAGTTTTCTTTCTGCTGGTCCTCTTCTGTCACTGGCCATTCTGCTCTGCCCCCCACTCCTTATCCTTCAGCAGCAAGTGGCCCTCCCAAACCCTGGTCCATTCCTCTCAGCGTTGAGAACAAACAGTATCTCATTGGATTTCCTTTGGGCCTTTGTTCCATCTGTTTGGAGTCTGTCAGCCCCTGCCCGGCTGAGCATGTGATCTTCCCAACATCATTTGATTTGCCCATCCGGTCCTTTACTGCCCGCCTAGGGGTTACAGAGCCCTGCAGCTTTGCAGGATCACCAGACCTTCTCAGGGAAGCAGGGTGAGGAAGGAGACACTCTTCTCCTGTGGGGGAGCCTCCTGACACCCCCTGTCGTCCCCATGGACAGATGACTGCATCAAACGTCGGTCCTCCCTTGGCAGTCTTGGGCATAATCCTGGCTTACCATGTGCGCACTTCCTTGGATGTCCTCTTAGAATGGGTCTTGTGTTGTTGATTCTGTGAATTTTTCCATCGAACACCAGTGGGTGGGTATATACTCTGTGTGTCAGGGTGGCTGACCCCAGCCTCATGCCCAGACCCCCAGTTCCCCCCAGCCAACCCCCTACAGGGCCCCTGGGCTACTGCTGAACAAATGTAGCAGCTACACTGCCTTGGCTTCTGGGAGGCCCCAGGCCGGGCTCCGGTGTAGCACAAGCAGGAGAGACCTTGGCAGGGCTCACCCTCACTCCTCAGGGTGATGTTTGCTTTTCGTTTTGGGGGTGGGGGACCCCTTCTGCTCTTCAGCAGCCAGCAGCACCACCTTCTACACAGCCAAGAAAGCGAGTGGCCTGCTTGTCTCGGAAATAGGATGAGCATGTCGTGAAGGCCACACCAGGGAAAAGCTGGGACACGGAAGGGGGAGTCATACCCTGTCCTTGCGCTACTCACTGACATGGTGCAGAGCCATGGGGGCAGTGGGTGACTATATTCGGTGACCCAGGAGGGCGGCACAGGCTTCCAGGCAGGAGAGGGGTAAGGCTAGAGTGTGGGGGTGGGTAGGAATGGGGCCAGAGTTGGGCCAGACCCCACCAGCCAGTTTGGACACGTGGAAGGGCTAGTGTGGTAGAGGGACCAACTGGGTGTGGGGGGAGATCTGAGGGCAGAGAGCAGGCAGGGCCTTCTGACGGAGGCTGACTCCCAAGACTTCAGGGCACAGCTAGCTCCCCAAGGTTGCTTGTGACTCTTGTGGGTTTCCAGAACCTTCAGCCTTGCTACTGAACCTTCCTCTTCCCTGGATGCTGCACATGTCCCAGGTGTGGGTTCCTCTCCATGCGGACGGCTGCTCTGTGGAGGCTTGTGGTGACCACGGGCAGCTGGAAGCTTCTGCTTCCCTGATGTCATCCAGGTCCTGGGCAGAGCTCAGACTTGCCTTTGGTCATCAGGCTTGGCTGAGCAGATGGCATTCTCTGTGGCACAGTTTTCTGGGGAGGGAGGCTCAGTGCAACGTGAAATGAACCCAGGTCTCTGACCTTGTACATTTGGCCCCAGGCTCTGACTCTGAGAAAGTCACCTACCTCTGGACCCTTAGGTCTAAAACACACAGACAGTGAGGCTGAGACATGATATTGCTAATCCGTCCTTGGGCCTTTGTATCAGAAAGAAAGAGCCGGAAAGAGAGAGACAGAGAAGGAAGGACAGAGGGAAGGAAGACCAATACATTCGTAGCCAACTGATCACTAGAGCCGTGCCTATTTATGAGGCTAATTAAGAGACCATTTATGTCTGAAAGCTGCCTTGACGTTTTCTGTGAGCAGGAAAGTGTGGGTCAGGGTCAGAGTTATCTTTGAGAGAGGGAGGTGGTGCAGAAATGTTGGATGTACATTGTGCTGTTTCTCTTGTATGTTTGATAGAATCCCCACTGACCAATTATGTTTGTCCTGTGGCTTTTGGAGAAGTACCAAAGATGTGGTCGAGTTAAATATACTTTCTGCCAGATTTTTATTGTGTAAGGCTTGGATATCTGACCTGTCTTCACACTTGTAAAGAATTAAGGGTTTTGGGGGGCGCCTGGGTGGCTCAGTGGGTTAAGGCCTCTGCCTTCGGCTCGGGTCATGATCTCAGGGTCCTGGGATCGAGCCCCACATCGGGCTCTCTGCTCAGCGGGGAGTCTGCTTCCTCCTCTCTCTCTGCCTGCCTCTCTGCCTACTTGTGATCTCTATCTGTCAAATGAATAAATAAAATCTTAAAAAAAGAAGAATTAAGGGTTTTGGGTAAATCACTATGAACACAGCCTAGGATTTTTGACACAAGGCAGGACTTAATGCAACATAACTGAGCTCGCATTCCGTTGCTCTCTAGGCTGGCAAAGTCATGTTACCTCTCAGGGCCTCAGTTTCCTCATCCATGAAGACACTGGATCTAACAGAAAACTCATTTCATCGTAATATAAACTTTCTCATATTGTTGGAACACATGGTTTCAGACAAGGCTTGATCTAGCAGCTTGACCTTATCATGGGTCCAGTTTCTTTCTCTAAGCCCTCTCTTCTATTCTATCAGCTTCCTCTCAAGGCTGGGTCAGTAAGAATATTCTGATTGTGTATATTTCTGCTTTGGCAGTAGAGGATTTATATTTGATTCTCCCAGGAGTCCTGTCTTAAAGAACAGTCTTGGAAAAATAAATTGTTAAGGTTGAACCTAAACAAAACAGCAAATTACTATGATACAGTGAGGCTAGCAAGAGGCCCTTGACAACTACCACCATCTGAAGGGCACATTGACGACGTATTGAGAGCAAGCTTCCTTATGAGGCTGTCTGAGAACATTGGATGTCTGCCTGTAGGGCCAGCATCCAGCCCACTCCCTAGAAGCAGAATTAGAGACCACCGGCCTTGGTGATGAGTCCAGGTTGTAGTAATCTTTAGGTAAAAATGAAATGGTAATGGAATGTATCATTGAACCAAAGGAGGCCTTGCAGGTGGGTTAAGGTCCTGGCACCTCAAAAGTCGTGGGTTTATCAGAGTTGGGGGGAGATTGGTGAAGCAGGAAGTCATTGCATGTGCACCACCCATGTCTCCACTCTGAAAGCTGGCTGGGGATTCACAGGTGTGGACCCCAGAGTGACCACACCGTTTCCCTCTTCCAGTGGGCTTGGGTTACCTGCCAGATGTCTGAGGTCTGGGGGTGGAAACATTTCTGCAGACTTTTCCAGCCAGCCACCATCTCCCTGTATGTTTCCCCAGCCCGTGCATGGGGAGGGATACACAGGGCAATCCTTGCTTGAGGAGAGCCCTGTTCTGAAAGTGAAATTCACCTCCTTGCCTTTCTTTTCTAGATGAGAGGCTGCATATTTGTTGGTGGTGTGTGTGTGGTGAGGAGCTGGTTTCAGTGTTGACGCAGATGACCCTGCCCAGGATCTTTGTCTCATACTCAGTTTGGGGGCACATGCCTGACAATTTTGGTTCCTTTCAGCTTTTGCTAATATATTATTTTCGAGAGTCTCTTCTAGAAAACTTAACCCAAACTCACCTTTGAATTTTGTCATAGAGGTTGATGTGTCATAGATGCTGAAGCCCCCTGGGTACGTGGTACAGTGAACAGGTGACCTCCAGGAGGAGTGTCACCCCAGTGCCATCCCATTCCACCAGCAGCGAGTGAGGAAGCGAGCCAGGATGGGTTGGAGGGCCCTGGCCTGGGGGTGGCTCCAGGGCGGCTGAGCTTCTTTACCCACCAGGGAGAGGACCCCCTCTAGACCCCCCAAGACAGATTCCTGTCGTCTGGGAAACCTCTCACTGTGGAAGGTGTGGGCCCAGGGGATGTGTTGGGAGGGGTTTCAGAGTAGTTTAGAGGGACTTTGTGACCCAAAGCACCCAGGCCACTCTGCAGCCACCACCCTGGGCCAGGGTCCTGCTGACATATATGCAGAGGCCCTGACCTCCCCCAGGCCCCTGCCTCCCTCTGACTTAGTGGCTTCCTCTCTGAAAATGCTGCATCCTAGGAGGGCACCCAGACTCTCAGGCTCTGGTTTGAGGTGTGCTGCCGGCTCTGAAAGAGTGTCTTCTGGGGGCCGCAGAGGTGGCCTGGGTGGGGGTTCTGGAGTCAGGGAGTGGGACCTTGTCTATGTGCTGGGTGCTGTGAGCGCAGACCTGGGTATGGGGTCCCCCTCTGAGGGTCTCACAGTGGGTGCTAAACAACTAGCTGATGCATTCCTTCTTGGGGTGCTGGGGGTTGAGGGGGAGAGAGAGTAGGGCCAGCCCCAGGGCAGCAGGAATCACATGGCTTTATGAGAGCCAGCCTGTGTTTCTCACGAGTATCTGCTGGCGGGCACCTCTGGGAGCCACATGGCAATCCTGTGAGGGAGGCTTGTAGGAGACTCATTATCCCCATTTCACAGCGGAGGACACTGAGGCTTAGGGTCACAGAGCTATTGAGTCCTGTGCCAGCACTCACCCCCCCGAGCCCCTGAGCTGGCCTCTGATTGATTTCCTCCCAAGGTGGGCTGACTGTTGTCCTGAAGGCCAAGGAAGGACTGAGGGAACTTTAGGATTCTGCTCTGTTTATTTTTCAGATTTTTTTTTCTTTGTTTGAGAGACAGAGAGAAAAAGCACAAGCAGCAGGGAGCAGCAGGGGGAGATGGAGAAACAGACACCCCACTGAGCAGGGAAACCAGGTGAACACGGATGCGAGGGGATCCCAGGACCATGGGATCATGATCTGAGCTTAACATGCAGACGCTTAACGGACTGAGCCATCCAGGAACCTCTCCCCTCCCCCATCCCACCTTCTCTGCTTCTGAGGCAGGGCCTGAGTCTCAGAGTGCTAGGGGGAACATGTTGTGGTTGCAGCTCTTAGGCAAAGGCGGGATGTGAAGTTGGGCCTTGGACTCAGAAGTCTGGCCATCTCCCTGTCTCTTGCCATCTCTGGGCGGTGGGAGAGAAGCCTGGGATACTGTGCAGCTCAGGGCTGAGCTGGTGGTGGTGGCCGGGAATCTTGGGGGCATCGTGCCGTGTGGGCTCATGTCTGAGCCAGGCCTTCACTGGCTGGGAACAGAGGGAGGCCCTGGGCTGTCCTGGTCCTGAGTGGCTGAGCCTGGCCCCGTTTGGTCTGTGCCCACCCTGCACACCTGACCATCGCCGGGCATGGGGGCATCTCTCTCTCCTGTGCCATCTCTGATGCTTTCCCCAACACCTCCAGCATGGCCCACGCTTTCCCTCGCCCCTTCCAGTTCTCACCACATCTTCTTCCTCCTTTTGTCCACTGGGGCCAGCCGCAGAGAGGCAAGGAATGAACGAGCATAGATGCATCCGAGTTCTCAGTGGCCATCTTCCTAACAACAAGTCAGGCTCAAAAGAACAGCGCTGAAAGCATGGCTAGCGTTCTTCTGTCATCTCAACATGCTTTGTTGTTGTTTTAAAAGCAAGCGAGTGCAGAATATATTAAGGGTATCGCTGCTTCAGCTCTCACTTCCTAGTGAGAAAAGTGGTTGTTTCAATTAGAGTAGATTTTGGACATAGTTCTTTGAATGAGTAAATTGCAGAACGTAGCACCAGTTGTGAGCTGATGAAAGAGGATTGACAGTAAGAGTTGTGGAATACTTAACGGTGGTTCCTCGGGAATCCCGACACAGGTCGGGTCCGTCAGATTTAATGGGTTCTCACCACTTTTGACTGGATCGGTTGACCCTGACCAACTCAGTGACTTCCAAGGAATGTACCTTTGCTTTTTCTGGAACCTGAAGGAGAGAGGGAGACAGACACAGAGAGAGAGACACACACACGATGGTGTCCAGATCCTGGCTTCTGGGGAACCCCACCCTTCTCTGATGGCCTCAAGACTGGGGAGGTGTGGTTGAGGAGGAAGGCCACCTGGTGCTACCAGACATCCCCCTGTCCCTGCTGGCCAGCCTGTAAGGCTCAGACACATCCTCTTAGCCTAAAAGGACTCCCTGTTTAAATATATTGATAGAGCAAATCCTTCTGCCTCCTCTTCTGCCCACAGCTTCTCATGACTCTGCACCTTAGATGGGGTTTTTCTGAGTTCCCTATGCCCCTCAGAAGAGAAGCCATTCTCTGATCACCCAGAAGGATGAAGCGCCTGCCTGTCCCACTT
The DNA here is from genome assembly GCF_009829155.1 of Mustela erminea. Lineage (NCBI taxonomy): Eukaryota > Metazoa > Chordata > Mammalia > Carnivora > Mustelidae > Mustela > Mustela erminea. Next base: position 21,786,500 of record NC_045618.1, on the reverse strand, counting down.
CCCTGTCTTTTACTATCCACTATTTCTGACCATTGACCTGTGTGGACCTAACTCAAGTCTTATAGATTCATTTTTTATTATGAAATATTTGACATGCAAAAAGGGAAAAAGAATTATGTTCCGAACCCCTGTATCCCCACCACCCACTGAAAGTAGAGAATACTGCTATGCTGGTTATTGCCTTCTGTGTCACCAGTTATGCCAAAACTCAGCGGCATCAAACAGTAAACATTTACTACCTCACGCAGAGAGTCAGTGGGTCAGAATTGGAGCGCAGCTCAGCTGGATGACTCTGTCTCAGGGTCCAGATGTGGGCGAGGGCCATGGTCATCTGAAGGTTTGGCTGGGGCTGGAGGATCCACTTCTGAGGTGACTTCCTGTGGCTGTTGGCAGGAAATCTTGCTTCTTTCGCTAGGAGCCTCTCCACAGTCCTGCTTGGGGGTCCTCACAGTATGGCAGGCAGCTTCCTGCAGAGTGGGTGATCCAAGAGAGTCGTTGTCTTCTTCTTCATCTTCGTCTTCGTCTTCTTCATCATTTGCTTTGTCTTCTTCGTCTTCGTCTTCTTTTTCCGAGAGAGTCTTGAGAACACCGCAGTGCCTTTTATGATCTGGTCTCCTTAGCCATACAGTGTCACCTCTGCCTTATTCTAGACCCATGTCACTAAGCCCAGCCTGCATTCTAGGAGAAGGGAAGTAGGCTCCACCTTTTGAAGGGAGTAGAAAAGAATTATTTATTTCATTAGTATTTTTTTGTTATGTTAGCCATCATACAGTATATCACTAATTTTTTATGTAGTGTTCCATGATTCGTTGCTCGCGTATAACACCCAGTGCTCCATGCAGTCCTTGTCCTCAATACCCATCACCAGACGCACCCATCCTCCCACCCCCTCCCCTCTAAAACCCTCAGTTTGGACCCACAGTCTCTCATGATTCCTCTCCCCCTCGGATTTCCCCCAATTCACTTTTCCCTTCTTCTCCTAATGCCCTCCATGTTATCCCTTATGCTCCACACATAAGTGAAGCCATATGAAAATTGACTCTCTCTGTTTGACTTATATCTTTTTTTTAATTTCTTTTCAGCCTAACAGTATTCATTGTTTTTGCACCACACCCAGTGCTCCATGCAATCCATGCCCTCTCTAATACCCACCACCTGGTTCCCCGACCTCCCACCCCCCTGCCCCTTCAAACCCCTCAGATTGTTTTTCAGAGTCCATAGTCTCTCATGGTTCACCTCCCCTTCCAATTTCCCCCAACTCCCTTTTCCTCTCTAACTCCCCTTGTCCTCCATGCTATTTGTTAATGCTCCATAAATAAGTGAAACCATATGATAATTGACTCTCTCTGTTTGACTGATTTCACTCAGCCTAATCTCCTCCAGTCCTGTCCATGTTGCTACAAAAGTTGGGTATTCATCCTTTCTGATGGAGGCATAATACTCCAGAGTGTATATGGACCACATCTTCCTTATCCAGTCATCTGTGGAAGGACATCTCAACTCTTTGGTGGACATATTTTAAACCATCATAATGAACCAGTAGAGCTAGATCCCCTCCCTGACTGCGTCCCCTTGTTTCCCACCCAGAAGTAACTACTATTAGAGTTTGGTATGTTTTTTAATTTACTGCATTAGTCAATATACTAAGCCTGTGATTTCTGCATGTCTCTAAGCATTGTGTAAACAATATCAAATTGTAAGTTTTTCTTTCTATAGCTTGCCTTTGTTTTGCCTCACTTTATATGTTCCCATTTCATCCATGTGAAAATGTGTAGCTGTCCTTTATACCTTTTCACGGCTGTGTAGCCTTTCATTGTAAGAACATAATATGCTCTATTCTTCATTGGTGGATGTTCAGATGGTTTCCAGTTTCTTGCTGCTACAGACAAGGCTGCTATGAATACTCATGTGTGTGTCTCTATGTGACCACGAGCTAGATTTGTTTAGAATACTTAGCAAGGATCGGAACTGCTGCGGGATAAATGTATGAATCTTTTTTTAAATTAACATATAAGGAATTATTTTCCCCAGGGTACCGGTCTGTGAATCATCAGTCTTACCAAATTCACAGCACTCACCATAGCACAAACCGACCCCAATGTCCATAACCCAGCCACCCTAAATGTATGGATCTTTACATTTTCTAGAAGTGGCCACGTTGTTTTCCCAAGTGGGTCTACTGATGAGTGCTTCCGCTAGCAGTGTGTGGGTACCCCTTCCCCCTTTTCCCCTGCTTCCACTTGGTATTGTCAGATGTTTTAAATTTTTGTTAGTCTGATGGGTGAAAGTGGTCTCTACCGGGGGGGGGTCTCTGCATTTCTCTGCCTGCCAGTAATGTTTATTTCATATATTTATGTATATTTATTTCATTTTTGATTATTCTTTGAATTACTAGTTCGTACCTCTTGCTCCTTTTTTGAATTTTCTTATTGATCCTTCATTTGATTTATATATTATAAATCTCTTCTTTCCCCATTTCTTCCTCCCAATGAAATTTCTTGGGCTGCACTGCCAGGATTAAGTCCCAGCTCCAGAACTTCCTTTTTTTTTTCTTTTTCTTTAAGATTTATGTATTTATTTTTGGAAAGAGAGAGAGTGAGCAGCAGGGGCAGAGGGAGAGAGAGAAGCAGACTTTCCCCCTGTGCAGGGACCCCCTTGTGGGACTCAGTCCCAGGACCCTGCAATCATGGCCTGAGCCAAAGGCAGACACTGAACCGACTGAGCCACCCAGGTGCCCCTCATCTCCAGAACTTCTTGTGTGACCTCAGACGTACCACTTAATAACTTTTCTGTGCCTTAGTTTCCTCATCTATAAAAGGGGTGACAACAACCCCACTACCTCGTAGCACTGCTGTGAGGATTAAAAGGTGCACCTCTGTGAAATAGTGTCATTACGGTGAGTGTGACATGGGCCCAAAGGACCCTGATGTCCCCTGAATGCTCATATCAGACCACATACTATATCAACACCTTGCCCGGAGCTTTCTTGAGCACCCTGTCCTCATTTGAAAAGATTGGCAGGTGCTGCTTCTCTCTGGCTCTCAGCCATCTGGACGACCCTCCCTTCTGCATCCCTGAGCTGCCTGAAGAGAACATGAAATCCCCGCCTCCCTCCAGGGGACGCGGGGGAATTGGAAGGCATCAGACTCCTCGCAGCAAAAATAGAAACTTCATTTGCCTGGGAGAGAATAATAATGAGGAAAGCCCGGCAGATGCAGGCTTGGAAGGCTCCTCTGAACTCTCCCCTCCATCCCTGGGGCCGGCGCAGACCTGCCTGAGCCCGCCCCACCAGCGGCCCCCTTTGCCCTTCACCCCTCCTTCTTAAGACATCACTTCTGGCTGCAACGTGGACAGCCCTGGCACCGTGTTCTGACTTTCATCCCTCAGCGTTGCACTGTCCTTTCATTCCCCAGAGCCAGGCGAGAACTCCAAACACACACAAGACTGGTTTAATATTGAGAATCATCACAGAAATATGTCAGATGTTGCAGTGTATACACCTCAGCTAAGAAGAGCCCTGGGAGCTGGAATTCTGTCCACGGAGCTCTCAAGGACAGATCTATTGAGAATAAAGCGAGGCTGGGTCAGGGCACCTTTAGTTTCAACCCTGGCATTAATAAATCAGCTCAACACTGCTGTAAGGAACTCTCTGGCTTGTTTGGTAGGGCCTCAGATGATTTTACATAAAAGCAAATGCAGAAAAAGTAAGTTGACGATATTGGACGTTAGAGCCAGTTGGGTTTAGAGCAAATTTTTAGGTTTTGAAATGGATCGAAATGATCTGTGTCTCTACCCCCAAATCTGCCATCGGTGTGGCTTCACAGGCCCTATGGAAAGAAAGTCCCCATTCAGGAAACTAATCGTGGATAGAGAGTGTCTGCATCGGAGTCTGGAGCCGGGAATGAGGATCTTCCCCAACCAAGGAGTCTGGTGGGAGAATGTGACACGTCCTGCTTGGCCGGTCACCTCCACACTTGGAAAGATCAGCTTCCAAGAATGGAGAGTTTTGACCATGCCATCAGTCACAATTTGTGCGCTTCTCTTAATAACGATGTATTTTAATAGCCTTTATAGAAGTCCCCTTCTCAGGGGTGCCTGGGTGGCTCAGTGGGTTAAAACCTCTGCCTTCGACTCAGGTCGTGATCCCAGGGTTCTGGGATCGAGCCCAGTGTCGGGTTCTCTGCTCAGTGGGGAGCCTGCTTACCCCCGACCCCTGCCTGCCTCTCTGCCTACTTATGATCTCTGCCAAATAAATAAATAAAATGTTACAAAAAAAAAGGAAATCCCCTTCTCAAACGAGACCATTGTTTTTGAAACTTTGAGACCATTGAAGACAGATTTTAAAAATCCAGTGTGTTCCCAAAACGTTTGTTCACATGAGAATCTCAAGGTTTGAGCTCTTTATTCTAAAGATGCAGCTTTCTTCCCAGGAGGAGAAAAGTAATACATACTGGTGTTTATAAATAGAGTTATTAGCATTTGAAGACTGCACTTGCAGCTAGCTAGGGGACTCAGTTATCGAGAATTTTGAGATTTTTACTTGTAAACAGCCCATTGGTGTCCACTCAAGCTGGAAGATCCCCCAACTTTCCCATCACTGCTCCCCCAGCCCACTTCCCACCATAACCTGGGCTGCAGCCTTTCTGTTTATCTGGCTCTGAGGACCTGGGCCCCCTTTCTGAGCCTGTTTTCTGCCCCTGTTTTCCTACTACAATTGGTCTGGGGCCAGTATTTGAAGTGGTTCCTAAGGGCCCTCTTTCTTTCTCTTGGAATGGCCCTGCCGTGCCTAACTGAGCACTGTCCTGGTGAGTCCTTCCCATCAGGAAGCAGCAGACCCACAGTAAACTTGGGGAACATTCACACACCCACAGAATCCTCCCTTGCGGTTCCAGCCACACTTGTGGGGACACTGGGCTATTTCATGCTCCATCCCCCTGGGCCAGCTTGGCCGAGCTGTAGTACTGGCTCCCAGGAATTCTCTTCATGCAGCAG